>NC_133503.1:146935500-148242500 GCF_049354715.1 Callithrix jacchus | reverse complement strand
ACCATAAAGTGATAGGAGGGTTGGTTCTTTTTTGTAAGCTTATTCTTACTTTTTTGAAAGTTGACACTGTCTAAGGGCAAATAAAGTTTATGTGGGTATACTAAAATGCTGGGACATTTCATAATGAAGTAGACTGCTATAGAGTTAGGAGAGATGGCATCAAAGAGAGAAGAAAGGTGACTTCTAATAGTTAAGACTTTGAGATGTTCTGTGTTAATTGTCCATTTTTGCAGAGAGATCTTACAACTATTATCAGCTTTTAGAATACAGATAAGGACCAAGCATGACATACGGATGAACTTGGATGACTTGTCCACCCCTCTTTAGCCAACGTTTCTGAACCACCATGCCGTCAACTCCATTGTTATGACTGTGGTCAAGTAGACAAAACTGATTTGATATATACATGTTTTCTTACCTTCCAGTGGGCTGGTGCTAGAAAGACTTCTGAGATTGTTAAAATTGGAGTAGCAGAAATGAGAAATAGAAGTGACAAGCTTGGATAATTCAAAGGCAAGAGAATTTGTTCCTAATTGGGGTCTGGACTGGAATTCTGCATTTCTCGGCTCTTGATTTGTGATTTCATTTGAGAATAGGGCTATACTTTCAGGGAGAAAATGAATGTTTCATGACTTTCAAATATTAATAAGTCAGTTGAAAAAAATTTAACTGAAGCCACTGTAGTTACAATATTATAGTAGTACAATGTAGTAGCAAAGGAGAACTGAACTTTTTCTAAATTGCTGAAAAAGTTGTTTAATTGCAGCTGGTTCAGGAATTAAATGGTCAATGGGAAGATGGCAAAATGTAGGGAAAGAAACACCAAGTAACCTGATACATTTTAATAAATGTGACTAAGGTAAAATTTTTATTTAATTTAATTTTAAGTTCCAGGATACATCTGCAGGTTTGTTACATAGGTAAATGTGTGCCATGGTGGTTTACTGCACCTATCAATCTGTCATCTAGGTGTTAAGCCCAGATGCATTAGCTATTTATCCTGATGCTCTCCCTCTCCCCGCCCCCGCCTTCTCCCGACAGGTCCCAATGCGTGTTGTTCTCCCACTGAGGTAAAATTAAGAACTGTTAACACCCGTTGGTAAGTGGACCAGTTCAGTCTAGCTTGAGCAAAAGAAGAAATGTATTAGATTCTTCAGCGAACATTTTTCTGCGAGCCTGTCCTGCAATAGGCATGGTTCTAGCGCTAAAAAGACAATGAAAACAGGCCGAGGTGGGTGGATCACGAGGTCAAGAGATCGAGACCATCCTGGTCAACATGGTGAAACCCCGTCTCTACTAAAAATACAAAAAATTAGCTGGGCATGGTGGCACGTGCCTGTAATCCCAGCTACTCAGGAGGCTGAGGCAGGAGAATTGCCTGAACCCAGGAGGCGGAGGTTGCGGTGAGCCGAGATCGCACCGAGATTGCACTCCAGCCTGGGTAACAAGAGCAAAACTCTTGTCTCAAAAAAAAAAAAAAAAGACAAAACAAAATGCCTGTTCTCATGGAGCATAAATTCTAATGGGAGGGAGACATATAAAAATGTATTAACTGGTGATAGATCTTGTAGAGAAAGGCGTGGGGGTAATTTTAGGTGGAATGGTCCTGGAAGACCTTGTTGATGTGAAGCCCTCACAGATGCCGGAGGGAAGTGAGGGAGCTAGCTCTGTGAGTGCCTGGGCAGATGTGTGTTTGAGGCGGAAGGAACAGCAAGTGCTGAGACCCCGAGAGGGAAGTGTGGAAATGTGCCAGTCCAGTCATAACAGCCATCAAAGGGGCAGGATGGGGTGGGAGGTGGTGAGGTGGGCGGAGAGAGAGACGGGAGGTGGGGCTAAAGAGCAGGAAAGTTAAGATGCAGCTCCTGGCCACTGTAAAGCTTTTTGCTCTGGTTTTTTTGTTTTGATTTTTGAGATAGAGTTTCATTCTTGTTGCCCAGGTTAGAGTGCAATGGCACAATCTCGGCTGACTGCAATCTCTGCCTCCGGGGTTCAAGCAATTCTCCTTCCTCAGTCTCCTGAGTAGCCGGGATTTCAGGTGACCACCACCATAACTAGCTCATTTTTTTTTGTATTTTTAGTAGAGATGGGATTTCACCATATTGGCCAGGCTGGTCTCAAACTCCTGACCTTAGGCAATCTGCCCGCCTCCATCTCCCAAAATGCTGGGATTACAGGTGTGAACCACCATGCCCAGCCTGTTCTGTTTTTTTTAAGGATCCAAAGTAGAGAGAGGAATCATTATCTGACGTTTAAGTGAGATGAGAAGACATTCTGTGGCTGCTGCATGGTTAGCACATCCTGGGAGAAGCAGAGAGACAGGTTATTAACAGTAATCCAGGCAAAAAATGATGGTGCTTGGGCCCAGTGGGGTCAATGAGGATGGTGACAAGAGTCTGTATCTTATGAAAGCTGAGCCATTTCCTGATTTGAGAGTTACCATGTGATAAAGAGACACATCAAAAATCATTTCAGAATTTAAACTTGAGCACCTGGAAGGAAGAATTTGCCGTTGACTGGAATGGAGAAGATTCTGGGAGCAACCTTTTGGAGGAAGACCAGGAGTTTGGTAGTGAACATTTTAAATTTGAGATGCCTGTAAGATAACCAAATGGAGATGTCAAATAGGAGTTAGTTCAGGAGAAAGCTCAGGGCTAGATATAAACAATTGAGAGTCTGGTTTTAAAATTTATATAAAACCATGAGACAAGGTGTGAGTGAAGAGAATTTGATCCAAAACGTTCGTTTCCTCAATTGAATTCTTACGACGGAAAACTTTACTAGTCCTTCCTGATCTTCCTTGCCTCTTAATGCAGGCTCATTCTAGCACTCAGCCCACGGAGCCCTTCTTATCTTTGTTCTCTGCACATTGACTTTATTCTCTTAAAATAGTTTCTCCACAGATAAAAACAAGCTTCTGATTATCCCATCTCACAGTTTCTCCATCAGAGAAGGACCGTCTCCTCTGAGTTCTAGTTTGGAAAATACCAGAGAATACTTCATTGTGGTGTGGCCCCAGACATAAAGTGGAGAGTCAGAGAGCATAGATATGGCCAAGCAGGGAGCCCCTCCTCACTGAGATGTGGGATTCCAGAGAAGAGAGATTTATTCTCAGCTGTGCAATCATCATTTTGTGTCCTCTGTGCCAGGAACAATAATAGCCTACTGATGGGCAGCCTTACAGATATAACTGCCTTGCAAATATTTTGAACTTCTTATACTGTGTGCTATCATTTGGCAAGAATTTCATGTTTTTTGCATTTTGGAGAATCTTGGTTGCTTAAAAGTTAGGAATCAATAGTCCCTCTTCCTCTCTATTTTTAATTTTTCTTTTCCCAACTTTTTGTTCTGAAGTTTTCAAGCACACGGAAAGGTTGAAAGAGTAGCAAAATGAAAAGTGTTACTTTCTAAGCATCTTCATAAACTGTAAAACCTGAAGTGTGTTTTGGCGATTTATGTTCATAGGTCTGGTGACTCCGTCCCCCTCTAAAAGGCTGGGCTCTGATGGGGTGAATTGGTGCTGCACAGGGAACCCAGTTCTAAAATAGGCAAGGAAGAAAACAGTGTCTTTCCTCTTCTCTTTGTACTCAGAGCCAAACTGAAAACATCTTTCTACTTAAGGTGAAGCATGAAGAAAAAAAATAATATTTTTTGAAAGAAATTTCCCATTTCACTATGTGTATTAACATTCAGAAAAAAAAAATTGGCTCCACTGGTAAATTCTAACTTGAAGGATGCAGTTCCTTCAAACAGGCATGTACAAAAGAATTTTGCTTTTCCTCCATGGATGGTTTTTAAATGGGCTACTGCCTTGTAAATAAGTTTCTTTAAGTAACACAAAAGGTGGAAGAGATGAAATCTCCTTCAGAATGATTTGAACACTGCTTCTGTTTTAGAATAGTGCACGGCACACATCCACAGACCCTGAAAGGACATTCGGCACCACTGCCAGTATTATACTGGACCTGTAATACGGTTTTGATCATCACCATAATAACCATCATCATAATAGTTATAGCAACCACATTTTACACTTATTATGTGCCAGGCCATATGTATTTTATATGGATTAGTTGATTTGCTCGTCACAGCCACCCTAGGAAGCATGTATTTATTTTCCTTATTTTACCAATGAAGGAACTGAGACACGTTGTCCAAAACCACACAGCTAACAAGTGGCAGATTCAATCCCAAGAAACTGGCTCCAAATCACACTCATAAGTGATCGTGCACTACCACCTCTTGTGGAGGAATTACTGTGTTTCTGAGCACTTACTATGCTCTTAGTACCATGGAGGATTCTAAGAAACACAAGACATAGCTCTGACCCTAAAAAAAAATTGCCAAAATAAATATTAAAATATTTATGAAGCAATAAGTGGTTGGAAACCCTTGAACAACTATCCGAATTTTTGCTCAACAGAACCACATGATATGATCAATTGGTTATTCTCACCTGGGTCAAGGAAACCCAACTGTATGTCTGTATGTAGGTGTTTGTATGTCTATATATAGGTGTTTGAAATCAAATAGAAGCTTAATAGCTCACCTCACAGTGCCAAGATCGGCAGTCCAGAACATATCCACATTTTCCATCTCTGGGCCCAAGTTGATTAACCCAGATGCTGTCATCACATCTGCATCCCAGCCAGTGGTTAGTAGCAGTGGAAGGGGAGTTTCTCAGGTAACAAAACACATTTTAACCTCCTTAGTATTTGAATCATCTGGTATAGGAGTGTTTGTCAGAGCATGGTTCATGGACTACCTATATCACTGATTCCTGGACGGAACCCCAGACTTAGTAATTTTTGACCTTAGTAGGGAATGTAGGAATCTGTATAAGAAAGCCCAGTTTTAACGCTCATTTTTATTTTGTCCTCACATCCAATATTCCCACGTGTTACATAAAGAGTTGATTATGCAACAAGATGGACTGGAAAAAGTAGGCTTGGAGACTGGAATCTGGCTTTGCCCGGATCCCAGCCCCCAACATCAAAACTTGCTGCTTCTCTGCCAGCAACCCTTCACAGGAGCACTTCTCCCTTTGTGATTCCCACCTGCCAGGCAGAGAAACAGCATTTGCCATCATGGGCAGGGAGTGCTGCTGTACTGAGATGCTGCATATAACAATGAGGAAATATCTAGAGGCTGGATACTGACAGAGCTTCCTCTTGGTGACAACCATGGGTAGAAACTAAAAGAACATTCTGTGAAAGAGCGCTCTTGGAACAAACTTTTAGATGGGTGGTTTCCTATGGCAATCAATACATTAGCCCATATACATAGCACCTAAAGAGAACAAATGGGAATATTTTGGAGAAGATGCTAGCCTTGTAAGACAGGAGACTTCCTAAAATCATGTTAAGTAAGCAGCCCAAATGGTTTTAGATGGCTCTCAGAGCTGGAATTGCAGTCGCATACACTTTTAAACCATTGAATTTTGCCTGATCTAATGCTTTTTTGTCCTTTACACATCATACCCCAGACCCTCAGGTCCCACACTGGCTGCGAGACAAAGTCACTGAGTTTCCATATTGGGAACCAGTACCTTTAATTTGTGGATGAAATTCCCTAAATCAACTTTGATTGATGTCATTCTAGGAGATTTGGGGGACTCAGAATCGATGATGATGTGTGAAAAACATTTCCTTAAACCGCAAGGCAGAGAATTCATACTCAAGGTCTTCTTACCCTTCAGGTCCCACTGGGTTTTCATAAATATCCTGCCAGTGGTTCAGGTGAAATTTAAGTGGGGGTGGTGCATTTCTCTCTATCTCAATGACCTTCTCAAGTGCCTCTTTCTCTAAGCAGTTTGTCTGACAGCCCCAAAATTCTACCACATGCTTTATAAAGGCAATGTCTTTGAGCAGTGGTTTGTTCCTTCTGCGGCCTTTCTGGTGGGACTTAGTCTTGCTCTTCACCAGGACCTAGGTAAGAAAGTGGCCTAGAAGGATGGCTTCCTAGACCTATCATGGGGTCCCATCCTGATAAACCGTTTGCAAGGTGAAAATATCATAATTTAAAAATGCATTTTATTTTTGTATTTGTACAAATTTATGGAGTACATGATAAATTGTGTTCCATTTATATAATGTATAGGGTTCAAGTCAGGGTATTTTAGGTCTTTCACCCGAGTACAAAACATTTTTGTTCAATATAATCATCCTTTTCTTCTATCAGATATTAAATGTATTACTTCTAACTGTAGTTTGTAACTTTTTGCTCCCTTCTCCTCTCCCATCCCCTAACTCACCCTTCCCAGTCTCTGTTATCTCTCTTTCCACTGTCTATCTTCATGTGATCAAATGTTTTAGTGCCCACATATATGTGAGAAGAACATGCATTGTCTTTTTGTGCCTGGCCTATTTCACTTAAGATACTACCTTCCAGTTGCAGCTTTGTCACTGCAAATGACATGATTTCTTTGTTTTTTTTTTTTTTATGGCTGAATAGTATTTCATCGTGTACCATATTTTTTTCATCCATTCTTTTGTTAATGAACAGTTAGGTTGATTCCATATATTTACTATTATAAACAACCCTGCAATACGCATATGAGTGCAGGTATTCTTTTGATATACTGATTTCTTTTCCTTTGGGTAGATTCCCAGTAGTGGGATTGCTGGATCAAATGGTAATTCTACTTTGAGGTTTTTAAAGAAATATTCATACAATTTTCCATAGTGGCTGTACTAGTTTACATTCTCACCAACAGTGTTAAGAGCTCCCCATTGCATCTTCACCAACATCTGTTCTGTATTGTCATTTTAATAATAACAATTCTGACTGGAGTAAGATGATAACTCATTGTGGTTTTGATTCATGTTTCTCTGATGATTAGTGATGTTGAGCATTTTTTCACATATATCTAGTGGACATTGGTATGTCTTCTTTTGAGAGATGTCTGTTCATATCCTTTGCCCACTTTTTTTTTTTTTACTATTAATCATGCCATATGATTTTTAATTATGCATAAACATCTAACATATCACCCAGGGACCATTTCACCCACTGCTCTGTTTGGCTGCCAGTCTTTTGTCTCTCTCTTCAGCAATGGTGAGGCGGATACCCTTTCCTCGGGGAAGAGAAATCCATGGTTTGTTGCCCTTGCCAATAACAAAAATATTGGAAAGTTGAGTGGCAAAGCTGTTGCCATTGGCATCTTTCACATGAACCACATCGAAAGATCCAGGGTGCCTCTCTCTGTTGGTAATCACACCAATTCTTCCCAGGTTAGCACCCCCAGTCACCATACACAGGTTACCAGTGTCAAACTTGATGAAATCAGTAATCTTGCCAGTCTCCAAATCAATCTGAATGGTATCATTCACCTTGATGGGGGAATCAGGGTAGCGGATGGTGCGAGCATCATGAGTCACCAGATGAGGGATTCCTTTTGTGCCCACAAAGATGTTTCGTACTTTGCGCAATTTGTACTTGGCCTCCTCAGGTGTAATACGATGTACAGCAAAGCGACTCTTGGTGTCATAGATCAGACAGAAATTCTCTCCCGTCTTGTCAATGCTGATGACATCCATGAAACCAGCAGGGTAGGTTATATCAGTTCAGACTTTGCCATCAGTCTTAATGAACCGCTGCATGCAAATCTTCTTTACTTCATCTCCTGTCAGGGCATACTTAAGTCTGTTCCTTAGAAAAATGATGAGGGGGAGACACTCTCTCAACTTGTGAGGACCGGTGGATGGACGAGGAGCAAACACACCGGTCAATTTATCCAGCATCCAATGCTTTGGAGCTGCCACCCGCTTCAGATGCTTCTTGGGACCACGAGCCATGGCTGCGTTAGGCAAGGAAAGAGGACCTCCGTCTTCTGGTGAGCGTAGAAATTCTTTGCCCACTTTTTAACGGGATTATTTGACTTGTTTTTCCTGTCGAGTTGCTTGAGTTTCTTGTTTATTCTAGATATTAGTTCCCTTTTGAATACATAGTTTGCAAATATTTTCTCCCCTTCAGCAGTTTGTCTTTTCATCCTGTTGATTGTTTCTTTGCCGTACAGAAGCTTTTTAGTTTAATATAATTTCATTTATTTGACTTCGTTTTTGTCGTCTGTGCTTTTGAGGTCTTAGTCATAAATTCTTTGCCTAGACCAGTGTGCAGGAAAGTTTTTTGTAGGTTTTCTTCAGTGTTTTTATAGTTTTGGGTATTGTACTTAAGTCTTTAATCCATTTTGAGTTGATTTTTATATGTGGTGAGAGATAGATGATCAGTTTACTTCTGTATGTAGCTATGCAATTGTCCCAGCACCACTTGTTGAAGAGGGCGTAGTATAATTTGAAGTCAGATAACATGGTGCCTCCAGCTTTGTTCTTTCTGCTCAGGATTGCTTTGGCTATTTGGGCCCTTTTTAAGTTCCATATGAATTTTAAGATTTTTCTTTTAATTTTGTGAAGAATGATGCTGCCATTTTGATAGATTGTATTGAATATATAGATTGCTTTGGGAGATGTGATCATTTTAACAATATAAGTTCTTCAAATTCATGAACACAAAATGTTTTTCCACTTGTTTGTGATATCTTCATTTTCTCTCGTCAGTTTTCCTTGTAGAGCTCTTTCACTTGTAGTTTTCCTTGTAGAGATCTTTTACTTCCCATTAGATTTATTCCTATTTTATTTTATGTTTTTTAAACTATTATAAGTGGGAATGCCTTCTTGATTTCTTTTTCATCTAGATAATTGTGGTAGTATAGAAACACTACTGATTTTTTACATTGATATTGTATCCTGAAACTTGACTGAATTCATTTTTCAAATCTAAGAAATTTTAGTGGAGTCTTTAGGTTTTTCTACATAGAAGATCATATCATCAGCAAACAGGAATAATTTGACTTTTTTTTTCTTCCAATTTGGTTTCCTTTTATTTCTTTTGCTTGATCGTTCTGGGTAGGACTTCTAGTACTACGTTGAATAGGAGTGGTGAAAGTGGGCATCCTTGTCTTCAAATTCTTGTAGGAAAGGCTTTCAACTCTTACCCATCAAATATGAAGTTAACTGTGAGTTTGTCATATACTGCCTATTTTGTTGAGAGCTTTTATCATGAAAGGATGATAAATTTTATCAAACGCTTTTTCTGTATCTATTAAGATGATCATATGGTTTTTGTCCCTCATACTGTTGATGTGATGTATCATATTTATTGATTTGTTTATGTTGAGCCATCCTTGCATGCCTGGTATAAATTATGCTTGATAATTTTTACTAGCAAAATTCAGTTTGCTAGTATTATGTCAAAGATTTTTGTGAAAATATATTTATTATACCTAACCCCCTGAACATTATAGCTTAGTCTAGCCTACCTGAAACATGCTCAGAACACTTACATTAGCCAGCAGTTGGACAAAAACATCTAACACAAAGCCCATTTTATAGTAAAATGTTGCATATCTCACACAGTTTATTGAATATTGTACTGAAAGTGAAAAATAGAATGCTTGTATAGGTACTTGAAGTATCATTTCTACTGAATGTGTATTGCTTTCAAACCATTACAAAGTTGAAAAATTTTAAGTTGAATCATTTTAAATTGGGGACCATCTATATTTGCAAGGGATTTCCAGTCGATGTTCTCATATCAGGTGACAAATTATCTTTTGCTTCCCTGACTTGGTGACTCAGAAATTTCTGACTGACCTGCTTGTATTTGTCTCTTTTGACACTGCTTTAAAGAACTAACAGAGGGCCGGGCACAGTGGCTCACACCTGTAATCCCAGAACTTTGGGAGGCTGAGGTGGGCAGATCACTTGAGGCTAGGAGTTCAAGACCAGCCTGGACAATATGTCTGTAATAAAAATACAAAAATTAGGGAGGCCTGCTGGCATATGCCTGTAATTCCAGCTGCTTGGGTGGCTGAGGCACAAGAATCACTTGAACTCAGGAGATGGAGGTTGCACTGAGCCAAGATCAGAGTGAGACTGTTTCAAAATAAAAAAATAAAAGCTATCTAATTTACAAACAAAATAGGTTTAATTGACTCACAGTTCCACATTGGTGGGGAGGTCTCAGGAAATTTACAATTAAGGCAGAAAGTGAAGGAGAAGCAAACACCTCCTTACAAGGCAGCAGGAGAGAGAAAGAGCAATGGAGAAACCGCCACAGACTTTTAAATCATCAGATCTCGTGAGAACTCACTCACTATCATGAGACCAGCATGGGGGAGAATAGCAAGGGACAAGTGGCCAAAACAATGGGGCTGCAGGCCCATGCAAGTCTGAAACCCATCAGGGCAGCAATTAAATCTTAAAGCTCCAAAATAATATTTGACTCCATGTCTTACATCCAGAGCATGCTGATGCAAGGGGTAGGCTCCCAAGGCCTTGGGCATTTCCACCCCTGTGGCTCTGCAGGGTACAGCCCCCAAGGTGCTTTAACAGGCTGGTGTTGCATGCCTGCAGCTTTTCCAGGTGCACAGTGCAAGGTGGTGGATCTACCATTCTGGGGTCTGGAGGACAGTGGCCCTCTTCTCACAGTTCCACTAGGCATTGTCCCAGTGGGGACTCTATGTGGGGATTCCAACCCTACATTTTCCCTCTGCATTGCCCTAGTAGAGGTTCTGCATGAGGGCTGCACCCCTGAAGCAGACTTCTTCCTTTTCCATATATCCTCTGCAGTCTAGGCAGAGGCTGACAAGCCTCAACTTTTGACCTCTGTCTACCCACAGGCCCATGTGGAGACCACTAAGGCTTGGAGCTTGCACCCTCTGAGGCAACAGCCTGAGCTGTACCTTGGCATCTTTCAGCCACAGCCAGAGCTGGGGCAGATGGGATGCAGGGCACCAAGCCCAAAGGCTGCACAGAGCAGCAGAGCCCTGGGCTTTGCCCACAAAACCATTTTTCCCTCCTAGGTCTCCAGGTCTGTGATGAGGGGTGCTTTCATGAAGATCTTTGGAATGCCCTGGAGATATTTTCCCCATTATTTCAGCTACTAGCATTTGGCTCCTTGTTAGTTATGCAAATTTCTGCAGCTGGCTTGAATTTCTCCCCCCAAAAATGATTTCTCTTTTCTACCACATGGTCAGGCTGAAAATTTTCCAAACTTTTATGTTCTGCTTCCCTTTTAAACATAAGTTCTAATTTCAGATTATCTTTGTGAACATATATGACTGTATGCTTTTAGAAAAAGCCAGGTCACATCTTGAATGCTTTGCTGCTTAGATAATTTTTCTACCAGATACCCTAAGTCATCTCTCTCTAGTTCAAAGTTCCACAGATCTCTACTGCAGGGGCAAAATGCCACCAGTCTCTTTACTAAAGCATAGCAAGAGTGGCCTTTGCTCCAGTTCCCAGTAAGTTTCTCATCTCCATCTGAGACCACCTCAGCCTAGAATTCATTGTCACTAACAGCATTTTGGTCAAAACGATTCTACAAGTATCTAGGAAGTTCCAGGCTTTCCTACATCTTCCTGTCTTCTTCTGAGCCCTTCAAACTGTTCCAACCTCTGTCATTCCAAAGTCACTTCCACATTTTCAGTTTATCTTTGTAGCGGTACCCCACTATCCTGGTACCAATTTTCTATATTAGTCCATTTTCATGATGCCATAAAGAACTACATGAGACTGGGTAAACAAAAGTTTAATTGACTCACAGTTCTGTATGGCTGGGGAGGCCTCAGGAAACTTACGATCATGGCAGAAGGTGAAGGAGAAGCAAGCACCTTCCTACATGGTGGCAGGAGACAGAGAGAGAGAGCAAGTAGGGAACTGCCATAGACTTTTAAACCAACTCACTATCAGGAGAACAGCCTGGGGGAAACCACTCCCATGATTCAATCTTCTCCCACCAGGTCCTTCCTTTGACACATGGGGATTATGATTTGAGATGAGATTGGGTGGGGACACATAGCCAAACCATATTACTGCTAGAATGTAGTAAAGAAACCAACAAGCCCTCAGATGCTGGTACTTTTTTTTTTTTTTTTTTTTAATTAAGGAGACACTTTAAATAACTGCCTTTCAGGATCAGCCAGTTAGTGGTGCTTCTGGTTCTGGTAACTTCAGGAGAAGAAAGGCTCTATCTCTCCTGGTCAGGAAGTAAATATAACCATTCAACAATAAGTTACTGAAACAAAGCATCTGTCTCATCTTCATTCTCCAATTAAAGCTATAACAACCAGGTGTTATAGTTTATGGCTATAATCCCAGGATTTTGGGAGACTGAGGTGAAAGGATCCCATGAAGCCAGGAGTTCAAGACAGGCTTGGGCAACATAGTGACACCCTGTCCTGGCTACTTGGGAGGCTGAAGCGAGAGGATTATTAGAGCCCAGGAGTTCACGGCGGCAGTGAGCTATGTGCGTGCCACTGCATTCCAGCCTGGGCAACAGAGAGATCCAGTCTCTAAATATAAATAAATAAAAGCTGTGGCAGAGATTGTAATGATTGTGAAGCATCTAAGCCTTACAAAGACATTTTATGATATCATAGAAATGGTTATTCTACCCAAAGCAGAATCTGGAATTCTGAATGATTATGTAAAACCATGGTGAAGTGGGCGCTTGGTTTTATCAACGTCATAGGCTTTTCAATCACTTCTTAGTCCTCTGAGGTTTCCCTCTTTCGACATGGATATGTGATGGGGTCTGACCTCATAAATGCTATTGAAGACAAAGACGTTTCTAGGGCCTTCTTTCTTCTTTTGCAAGTCATGAATGCCACAACCCTACAAGAAGTGAAGAAGGAAATCAAGAAACAGAAACTCACATTCCATCATCATATTCCACATTCCAGAGGGTACAGCTACCCCTCTTTGTCTGGATCTGTGGCAATGGAATACATCAGTGGGTGGTAGGATCTTCTCTGGCTCCTGCTTGATACCAGCAAGTGGCAGAGATATGAGGCCAAATGAGGAGCATATGTGAATCATCTTTAAAGGCAATAGTGTGTTGAACAGGATGGGAAAGAAAGACTCGAAATGATACACATCCTTGTAAGTGTTGATTTCTGTGAAGGAAAAAATAACTCACTCACATACACAATTCTGATCCCAGAGAGAATTTCCGCTGGTCTGATATCCAGGCTGGCCTGTCCCATAAGAATCGATTGCAAAAGCTTTGTCCAGGTTAAACTAACCTCATTGCAAGATAAGTAATATTTAAAAAATCATCAGCATGGGATCAATACAAACATGTCACAAAAACAAACAAACAAAAACAAATGATTAAAAAAAAACAGGCATTAGAAAAATGTGGCTGCCAAGCAGATAAAAATCATGACACTATTTTTAAAAATGAATGAATTTTTTAATGTTACACATTAATCTAGGAGCTCAAAGCAGAGATACAAAAGCTCAGGGAAAAAAAACTCAGCCATTATTATTATTAATCTTTTATTAATTCACAAACAGAACTTAAATTGTGTCCATTATGGTTCAGTGTGTTTATTAGGTTGGTGCAAAAGTAACTGCTGTTTTAGCCATTAAAAGTAATGCAAATACATTACTTCTTAATATGTATTAACTCATCAATCCTTACAACAGCCCTATTTGGTAGATGCCCTCATTTTAAAGATGAAGTATCAAAAATCAAATAATGACCAGGGTTGCATTCTGGTAACCCGGACTTCGGAGCTTTCACTTTTAACTGCCATGTTACGTTGCCAAAAAGCTGGGAGAGCCAGGTAGGAGGGGACGGAGAAATGAAGCCCACATGGAAATAAGCACACAAGGGAATAAACACTGATAAAAATACAAGAAGGACGTGAAGGAAAGGTCTGAAAAGCAAGTGAAATGAGTTGGCAATGAAGAAGAGTTTGACCAGAAATGTGAAAATAATAGATAGGGATGTCAGTTCAATGAGATCCATAAATAGAATCCCTGTAGAAAAGAATGAAGCAACTAAAAGAGAATACTGAAAGATATTGCTCAAAATATTTATAGAAATAAATGAAAATAAATGAAGGCTTGAATTTATCCTGTGAAGGCATGCCATGTCCTAAGAAAAATGGGCATACTAAGAATCAAATCATGATAAAGTAACAAAAATTCAAAGATAAATAATCTTATGAGCATCTTAACAAAGAGGAAAAGTTGTGTGTACAGGGAAAAATATCAGGTTGATATTAAATGTCTCCCTAGCAATAATCAACACTTTTCTAAATCATGTAATGAAAATATGAGGATTCTAAGAATTTTATACCCAGTAAACATATTGGTCACATGTAGAAGAGGAAACAAGCATTTTCAAATGTGCAAGACTAGCAACTGTCAACCACATTTTGAAGAAACTACAGAAAGGCAAATTTTGGTTAACTAAGAGAGCAGAGGAGAATCTTTGGCAAAAGGAATGGTGGTGAGCATCAAACCTATTCGACTGTAGGACTAAGAATTAAAACACCTGTGGAAATTATGGTTGTAATATAGGATGTAAGTGTCATATATTATTTCAATATAGAAATTATAAATTTCACCACAGTGTGAGAAATTATACATTTCACCATGATGTGTAGATCCCAGATAGCAAGGGTGTGAGTGAGGAGAGGACCAGAAGACCCAGTGTGAAAGAAACCAGAGAGGACCTGTTGGACAGGTAGTTGGCTAAGGTTGGCAACCTCATTCCATCACCACTGTGGAAGCTTTGGCGATGTAACATGGTGGTTAAAACCTTTACAATGTTTCATTGTTGTTAAGATGCTCATAAAATTATTTACCTTTGAATTTTTGTTACTTTATTATGATTTGATTCTTAACGTGCCCATTTTTCTTGAAACATGGCGTGCCTTCATAGTATAAATTCAAGTCTTCATTTATTTCGTAAATATTCTTGAGCAATATCTTTCAGGTTTAAGAAAGGCAAACACACCGATTTCCAAGTATTTTAGAGCTGGAGGTCAAATGATATTTATAAAGCAGGTAAATGACAATAGTGTAAGTATATTTAATTGTAAATAATTAGACAGAGGTATTGAATAGTTTCCAAGATATATTAAGTGGAGAAAAAGCAATCAGAACAATGTGCCCAGTATACTTCCATTTATGTAGTGGGGACAATGATAGACATATGCTTATAGATTTATAGCATATCTCCCAAAGAATATACAAGAAATTGTTAATAATGACATGAAATGACAAGGAATTGTTTCTTTAGGGAGATGATCTGCTTGGTTAAGACACAGGGGTAGAAGGGAGACATAATTTTTCACTTTTATCTTTAGAATTTTATACCATGAGCTTATATGAACTAATTAATAAATTATTTTTAACCCAGGCTTTGATATATCTTTAAGAGCCTCAGGTTTACAAAACTTTTTCCTTTAACGATTTTTCTGGGTCACTATTTCCTGCCTTTTCTGGCTTATTAACTTGACTCTGAGCTCCCTCTGCTTGTCTCCAGATTATCATCTTGCACCTGCCTGAAGAAACACACACCATTTTTTTCTTAACATAGGACCTTTAAGGCCTTGGTGAGAATCACCTTTTGTTAGAAGATACCCTCTCTAGTTCTCATCTCTACCCCAGCTCACCACCTCTTCCTTACTAGGTACCTTTTGCCTTGATGTGAAAACCTCTCCTCTCTGGCCTGTGAGATGAATGTGCATGACTCGGGAAAGGAAGCTTGTCATCAAGAAGGTTGGGGGAAAAGTTGAGGACCACAGAGAGGTTTAATAAAAGTGGCTGTCTTTTTTCTCTGCAGAAAACTTGCAACCCACTGAGGCAGGAACTGTATGCACAAAAGACTGGTGATGTGAGCAGTGCCCTCTTTCTTTATTATGGAATCTAAGAGCTCAATAGAAGCCTCAGACTGACACAGAAGAGTTGGGGGGTGGATTGTTCCAAACCACTGCACTTCTATGGGTCTTGCAAAATTGTGGACTTTGCAAATGGGCTGGATGGAGCAGCTGCCACCAAGTGAGGTCAAATGCTGCTGATCACTGTGGATGCTTAGTCTCCTCTCATGTTTGTGAATGCTTCTGGCAAGAAGTGCCCTCCTCTCTGACCTCAGACTCCCTTCTCCTGCTAGGTTGCCCAGTTCCTCTGATGGAGCACTTGGCTTCCTCCTACAGGCACCCAGGAAAAGCGTTTTCCCCACTGGAAGCCTCATTCTTGAAGTCTGAAACCAAAAATTGTCCTTGGCATGAGGTTACCAGACTGAGCCAACTACCTGTCCAGCAGGTCTCCTCTGGTGTCTTCCACACTGGGGTCTTCTGGTTCTTTCCTCACTTATGCCCTTGCTGTCTGACCTCCACCATCCCTGGGATCTGCAGTGTGCCAAGCACTGTGCAAAGTGCATCACTTTTCCTCCCTTTCACTGGGGCCTACTGATGCCAAACGCTGCACTAGGAAGAGCATAGGTGATGTTTCACAACAGCCTTTTAAGGTTGGTGTTTGGGATTTAAACAACTTTCAGACAGACACAGGCCTATTTCTACCTGACTCCAAATCCACAGTTTTTTCAACTGGGTCAGCATCTTATTCTGTCTCCACAGTAATCCTGTGAGGTACTTCTTAAAATTATCGATATTTCTAGCACCTACATCACTAAGCATAGTACTATTCTTGAATCTTAAGTGGGCTGACTGAATTGAAAATCAGGAGCTGAGGTTTTTACTGTATACCTGTATAATTTTTTCCTCTTCTTTCCCTGCCTCTTTTCAAAACCAGGCAAATGCTGAAGAAGCAATAGGAGACAGAAGGATTCGCAGAGCCTGTGGACTGGATGTGGTGGTGCACTGCTTCCTCTTTTGCCCTCTGAGATCTGAGGAGCCAGGAGTGTTCTGGGACCTTTGGCCTGGAATTCTGATTTGGAATGGGAATCTTTGGGAGTAAATGAGGTTAATGAAAAGGTTGAAGCTAAGGTAATTTAGGTAGGGCTACCTTCTTTCTCCCATCTCTATGGAGTTTATTTATTTATTTTACCATTTCACAACAGTGAAACTAAGTCTTTATAGATTCAAATGGCCATGTGGGATGTGGAAAATCTTTAAAGGAATGGGATTACCCATGTCTCTTGCTGCTTGTTTGAAAGTGTCCTACCTTCTAGCTCTGTTTTTGATGTCCTGTGCTGTAGCCTCCACTGCCTCCTCAAGCCTCTCATAGATTGCAGAGCCAGTCATAACCGGAAAAAAGAGGTTTATAATAAATATCTACGGTTCTACCAGTGTAAGGGTCAGTATCACTGCCTGGTTGTTATAACCAAGACTTGAATTTTAGAATTGTTACTGAGCCTGAGTCCTCACATTGGACCCTGGGAGTTACGATGGACTTCAGCTTTATTCCTATTCCTAAATTCTTCTCATGTTCCCCTGATTCATGGCCTCATCCCTCTTCAGGCACAAGACCCTGGCATGTTCTTTTGAGTTGCCCTTTTAGGAAACAGGAGGATTCTAATATACTCAATCACAAGCTTATACAGGAGCTTGTGGCAGAAGTTATCCCATGTCATCTTCATAAGAGTCTTGGAAATTGGCAGAGAAGAACTAAGTAACTTATTCAAGGTCACACAAGTCCAGATCTACCTGTGGCTCAGATAACCTCAGTTGTGCTCTTCTTGGAAAATCATCTCTAACCATTCAATTCAAAGGTTTCTTTGTAGACACAAGTATCCATCAGGGTTCAGCCAGCCATGTTAGTTTTTAAAAACAGTTTTATTCAGAAATAATCTATAGATCATAACATTGGTCCATTTAGAGTATACAGTTCAATGGTTTTAAATATGTTTTGTAGAGTTGTGCAACTGTCACCATAGTCTTATTTCAGAACATCTTCCTCACTCCAAAAAGAAATCTTACAATCATTAACTGTCACTCTCCGTTTCTCCCCATCCTCTGCCCTAGGTAACCACTGGTCCACCTTCTGTCTCTACAGATTTGCTTATTCTGGACATTTCATGTCAATGGAATCAGATGTAGTCTTTTGTACTGCCTTCTTTCACTTAGCAATATGTTTTCAAAGTTCACCCATGTTGTAGCATGTATTAGTATTTTATTCCATTTTATTTCTAAGTAATATTCCATTGTGTGGATATACCACAATTTTTAAAATCTATTCGTCAGTTGGTGGACACTGGGATTGTCCACTTTGGGCTATGATGAAAAATGTTTCTGTGAACATTCATGTACAAGTTTTGTGGACATATGTTTTAGATTCTCTTGGGTATATACCTAGGAGTGAAATCGCTGGGTTAAACCTCCATGTTGAATGCTTTAAGGAGCCATCAGACCATTTTCCAAGCTGGCTGTACCATCTTACACTCTCACTGATAATATATGAGAGTTCCAGCCAAAGGGTTTTTCTAAACCATTTTGATAATCTATGTCCTCATCTGTAGAATGGAACTAATAATATCTACCCTGCTTTGTTTTTGTGAGGACTGAAGAATCTAGAGTATAAAAGGGGCCTACTGTTCAGTCTCTGGAATAGAGGAGGCACTCAATAATTGGAGCTACTTGATTCACAAATCAAAGGTGCGGCTCACAGAACAACAGCCACAAGGAGCCAACCTGCGCTCAAGGCGTTCTGAGCCTTCAGCTGTCTCTTTGGCTAAAGACAATATGATGAGGGCTTCTGCCATGTCAAAGAACAGAGCCGTACCTCAGTCACCTCAGAACAGAAGTGTTTACTTAGGGGGACCAGAAGTTTGCCAGACTGGAGGTAGCCCAGAGTCCAGTTTTTCTCTGGACCAAGTTAGCAAGAAAAAGGCTTCTCCAGTCTTTTTCCTTTCCCAGGCCTCTTTGCATGGGCCCCATTTGTTTGGGCTGAGGGAGTTCTTGGGCAACAGCTTCCTGTAAGTTTGATTTACTGGGGATAGCTTATGAGCTAACTCTAGAGCCTTGATCTGTCCAGGAATGCCGTGCATCACCATTCTCATCTCTGCCATTATTGAGCTTGGAGAAACACACCTGTCTTATTCCATTTTGTGCTGCTCTAACAGAATGCCTAATACTGATACTTTATGAAGAACAGAAATTTATTTCTCACAATTATGGAGGCTGAGAAGGCCAAGATCAAGGCACCGGCAGGTTCATTGCCTGGTAAGGGTCTGGTGTCTGCTTCCAAGATGGTGCCTCGAGTGCTGCCCCCTCCAGGGTTAGAAACTTAGCAGTGAAGACATGAAAATGTCCCGTGGTTCAGATTTGGACTATTGTTTCAATTTGACAAGATGCACATTTAATTTTCAGCAGCCAAGTTCAACTAGACAGTCTAGCAACAAGTTTGAACTTTTTCCACTCTGAGCAGCCTCTGATCCAAACTCTCATCTTTATGTCCTGTAAACTCTTCTCTCACAGGTGCTACATTGCTGCCCAAATTCTTGCTCTTACTTAGCTCTTGGGTTTCCCTTGGCTACGGCATGCATGGGTTAATGGTTTAGAAGAGCCAGAGGTTTGTTTTTCTTTAGACATTGACGTGGCACTATTGTCCTGTCCCACTTTGAGGCCAGAACTGTTCCTTCTAGTGGGCTGGAGAGCATCTTTAGTTAGAGGCTTTTTAAGGGGCTGACAGCTGGGATGGTCCTAGGCCTCAGGAGATGGAAGCCATGTGCAGTATTCCTAGTTCCTGGTCAGTCAGAGGCAGTGAAAGGTAAACCAATTAAATCAACACATAATGAGAGGATACTGAGGTTTTCCCAAGCCCATAGACACATCTACTTCATAGTGGCATAAAATCAGTGATAGTGACACATTTGGTGAAGGCATAAGGGTGTCTAATCTGCAATGCAACTCAGAAAAATGGGTATCTTGGGAGGAAAGGACAGTGTGGTTCCACTGACTAGAGGAGAGTCTTGGGACTAGGGACATCAGAATCCTGCACAGAGTGCTGTGAGCACTGCAGACATTGGAAAGGGACCACACTTTCCTCCCTGATCCTCTCCTCTTGATATCAACACATTGGCAGGCTGCTTATCCATGGGCCATATGTGACTATACTTGATTTAAGATCACGGAGAAAGGTCCCTGAAGATACAAGAGAAGATTGCTTGTAAGTCTAGGAGGATAAGGCCAAGCCTGTGGACTGAGTCTGTTGGTGACTTGGGCTGCCAACAGCCTGCCCTGACACACCCTTTCCCTGGCTATGGGCTGTATTTCTCACTCTCACTCGTAGACTTTGGAGAACAGCCAGTGGGATAAGAAGCTGATGGGCACGCTGGCTAATTTGGGGCCATGAAGGAGATAAATGGATGGGTTTATTCTTAAGCTAGCAACATTGACTGAAAACCATCTGTATTAGCCCATTCTCACACTACTGTAAAGAAATACCTGAGGCCAGGTGCAGTGGCTCACGCTTATAATCCCAGCACTTTGGGAGGCTGAGATGGGCAGATTACAAGGTCAGGAGATCGAGACCAGCCTGGCCAACACGGTGAAACCCCATCTCTACTAAAGATACGGGGTGACATGGTAGTGTGTGCCTGTAATCCCAGCTACTTGGGAGGCTGGGGCAGGAGAATTTATTGAACCCAGGAGGCAGAGGTTGCAGTGAGCTGAGATTGGCCATTAAACTCTGGCCTGGGCGACAGGGCAAGACTCTGTCTCAAATAAATAAATTAATAAAAATAAAAGAAATATCTGGGTAACTTAAGGGAAAGAGGTTTAATTGAATTCCAGTTCCACGTGGCTAGGGAGGCCTCAGCAAACTTACAATCATGGTGGAAGGCAAAGGGGAAGCAAGGACCTTCTTTACCTGGTGGCAGGAGAGAGAGAGAAGCCCAGGGGAAACTGCCATCTATAAAACCATCACTTCTCATGAGAACTCCCTCACTATCATGAGAACAGCATGGGAGAAACCACTTCCACGATCCAATCACCCCCCCCAACGAGGTCTCTCCCTTAATACCTGGAGATTACAGTTCAATGGAGATTTGGGTGGGGATACAAAGTTCAACCATATCACCATCTGTGCCTGCACTGCTATTGGCCCTTTCCATACTTTTTCTTATTTAATTATCTCAACACCCCCCTGAGTTCAACATTATTACTCTCACTTTATAGATGAAGGGATTGGGATTTAGAAACATGAGGTCACCTTTCTACTGCTGTCACACTGCTGATCAGAATAAGAGATTCATTTTGGCCTTTGGTGGAGGACACTGACGCAGGCCTAGATTGCCTGATGGCTAGCCTCTACTCTCCACGCCCCTGACCACCCCAGTCCAAGCACTTTCCTTGACTCATGCAGCCACGGTCCCATGAGCCAGGGTGACTTCCACCTATGCTGGCTCAGTCCCTGAGCACTGAACCGGCCAGTTCCTGCTTTGCTGGGACAAAGGTGGCCCTAGGCATTGTTCTCATAACACCCAGAAGGGACAGCACTTCAGTGAAGAGAGACAGCGACAGCTATCCTCTATGTCAAGGCGAGGAATTCATCTGTGAAGGCAGCAGCTTCCTGGGAAGGAAATGTGCTGAAAAGGCTCACAGTCAATGCTCCCATCTGCATTCTGGGAGGAAGCAAGGCCATTTTCAGTGCAGTCCCATGCCTCCACGTGAGAGGGGATGAGAGGCAAACATCCTGGCCAGGGAGTGGGCCTGGGTGAGGGTCTCCTGGTGGGCCTTGCTGTGCTGCAGCCTCAGACTTGGTTCTGAGGTCTGGAATTTTCTGTCTGGAGAGCCCAGCACTGGCTTTTCCCCTTCATTCCCAAAGGTCTGATGACAGTTTCTGGGCAGGCTCCTCAGTACCTGGAGGGACCACAGTGTGCTCCAGGATGCTGACCACCCCTTCTCTTTAGTGCTGCAGTGCCCAGCCACGATGTGGCCAGCCCACAAGCAGGCTCTGGCCCAGCAACTTCTTTGAATAGATGTAAGCAGCTTATTGATGGAGGTGGACTTGGTAAGGTGTAAGAGTTGTCCTTCAAGTCTACGCTGTGGCCTGGTTCTTCCTTCCATGTCACTGGATGGTCACAGGGCTTTTCCACGCATCATCAGTTTCACCATGCAAAATACTTTAATTATCCACAAATATTAAGAATCCAGCACATCTAAACCAAAGCTCTACTCAAATATTTCAGATCTTGGTCCCTGCTTGACTTTTGCAGCTTTGAAGGCATGCACACACGTGCACACACAGCGTCGGCCTGACCTTGGATGCTTGCAGTGGACATGTCTCTCTTCCTTGCTCCTCTTCCTCTCTCACTCACCCCATTGCTCTTCTTGTGGTTGTTCTGGGGCCCAGCCTAAGTGGAAGGGGTTTGTGCAAGAAAAAGTGCACAGACCTCAGACGACGAGGCTGTAATCTGGGTCAATGCTCTTGTCCACAACTCCGGGAGGAAGCAAGGCTGTTTCCACTGCAGTCCCCACACCTCCATGTGAGAGGGGACATGGGGGTCAGGGCCCTCAGGGAGGCCCAAATGGGATGCTTTTGTGGGTTCTTTGGATACTCACCACTACCAGGGAGTCTCTCATTTGCCCTGAGTGATGCCTTCTTGAGGTGTGGTCTTCCACCTTTGGGGGCCAGAAGCCCATCCTTCTGTGGGAGTCTCTTCCTTTCTTCCTGCCTTCTCCTTGGGCTGGCTCCAACCCTGGAGTCCATCTAGAAGCAGGCAAGAGCTCAGTCTAAGCTGAGCAGACACAAATTGCGCTCCTCTGGAAGGCTTTCCTTGAGAGCTCCCTCACTTGGTCTCTTCCTACCCCAGGAGACAGCTCCTGACACAGTCCAGCCCTCTCTGAAGAAGACCCTCCTACCAGGTTCTTCATACCCCTGAACCCTCACTCCGACCAGTTCTCCAGCAATGCCCATCACCACCTCCAGGCTAGGGGTAAGAGAAGGCCATTTGCTAGACATCCAACACCTCATTTTGGAGGGAGGGCTTTGGGCATCTATTGCTCTCAGTGAGGGGCCCCAGGCAGCACTGGCAGGAAGAGTCCTGCTTCACAGCTGCTTAGATGGGGAATGCCCAGGGAGACTGCATCCCTGGGACATCAGCAGCTCACAAGGGCAGGCTGCCTGTGCCCCCTCGCAGGTGGAATTCCTGGGCCTAATCTTAAACTTGTCTTTGTTCCTGGATGGACTTCAGCCTCCCTACAGGTACCACATTCTCCTGTTATATCATCATTTCTGGGGAAGAGGCAATGTGGGGCTGAAATGCTTCCAAATCAATTTAGCCCAAGCTGCCTTGGCTAGAGAACTGGACGTGGGCACGTCAGTCAGTATGATGAATGTGAACTGTGGCTGGGCTGGAGGCAGGGCATGGCCTCTGTTCTGATGTATTCAGGGCTGGGGTTTTTGAACTAGCTTTGGCTGAGCCACTAAGCAGCTGGGATACATTGGGGGTGCCACCAGCCTCTTTGGCCTTAGGCACTTCACATGTAAAATGGAGTTGGGCTTCATCTCTAAGGGCTCTTCCAGGAGCAACAAGGGGAAAATGAAGTAAATAGGAGTGGGAAAGGGCAGCTCCAACAAGTCTGTCACTGGATTACTTCAGTGTGTCAGGAGGCCCAAAGGGCACGGGGACCCAAGTGCTGGGAAGTTGCCTCCTCCGGGTCTGATGAAACCACTCTGGGTCCCCAGTTTCTTCTTTCTCTGTTGTGTCCCATCTTGGAAAGGGCACCATCACCCAGGCAGAGGCTGGAAGCAGAATGCAGGCAGGGCCCCAACTTCTCCCCACCTACCCGCTGCAACTGAGCTACAAAGCCCCATGGATTCTGTCTCAAAAATATACCTTAAACGGGCTCATCCTCTTACTTGTTTTGCTCAGTGAAGTGTCATCTGATCCCTTGCCTGGATTCTTTCTCTCTCGGACTGTGGCTTAAACCTTTCTTCTCTTTGGAACTTCATTGATTAGTCCTTGCTGTCGAATGCATTGGTAGCTCCTGTACGTTTGCCTCATTGTACCTGCCAGTGTGTAGTTACATATTTATGTCATTATTCAAATCATATTTCTCTTCTTCATTTAGATGGTAAAACCCTCAAGGGCAGGGACTGGGTCTGTTTTACTCATCATTACCTCACAGTGACTAGCACAGAAACTAGTATTATACATAATAGACACTCATAAGTGTTTAATAAATGATTAGTGGAAGAATGAATGAATGGGCAATCCCAATAGTCTCCTAAATGATCTCCCAGATCCCAGACTCAGCTCACTCTATCTAAATCATGCTTCAATTTTCTTACCAAATCTAGGCTCTGAAGCCCTGCAGGCCACAGGAGGTAATAAACCTCTAAACTTGCTCTTCATAATCTAGTCCCAGTTTATCTGTTCACCGTCCCTGCCTTCTCTAAAGTGTTTTTCGTGGCACGACTGACATTTTTCACCACATAATTTTTTGTTTTGGGGGCTGTCCTGTGAATTGTAGAATGTTTAACAGTGTTACTGGCCTTTACCTACTAGATGCCAGTAGTATACACCCCCAGTTGCGACAAAAATGTCTCTAGACATTGCCAAATGTTCCCTGGGGTTCAGCTGTTTCCAGTTGAGAGCGACTGCTCTAGCCATATCAAAGGTTCCTCTGAACACGCCAAGCTCTCTGATGCTACAGGTCTTCGTGGGTCCTATTCCTCAGCCTAGAATGCTGTTTCTTCGGGGATTAAGAGAGTTCTTATTCATGCTTCCAGATCCAACTTGGTTTCCTCCTTTTCTGTGAAAACTTCCCTAATTTTCCAAGGCAAAAACCAACGATGGTAATGCTGACCCTCTTATCCTTGTGAAGACTCTTCCAGAGAATGAATGATTCGATGCACATGAAAGGGCTTGGAGGGAGGGCAGGAAAGCAATGTTTGTCGAATGTTCAGGAGACATACAGCTGGTGCCCACAGAAGACACAGAATACTTGTCTCCTAATGGCTAAAGGATAATCTATGACTGAGGGACTCTTTTCTTTCTTTTTGTTTTTGAGACTGAATTTCACTCTTGTTGCCTAGGCTGGAATGAAACAGCATGATCTCAGCTCACCGCAACCTCCGTCTCCTGGGTTCAAGCAATTCTCCTACCGCCCGAGTAGATGGGATTACAGGCATTCACCACCATGCCTGGCTAATTTTGTATTTTTAGTAGAAATGAGTTTCTCCATGTTGGCCAGGCTGGTCTTGAACTGAGGTGAGTCGCTCTGTTCAACCTCCCAAAGTGCTGGGATTACAGGTGTGAGCCACTGTGTCCAGTGACACTTTTCTTTTTTCTCTTCTCTTTTTTTCCCTCCCCCTCCCCTCCCCTTTCCCTCCCCTCCCCTCCACTCCCCTGCCCTCTCCTGCCCTTCCCCTCCCTTCTCCTTCCCTTCCCCTCCCTTCCCCCTCCCTCTCCCCTCCCCCTCCCCCTCCGTCCCCGTCCTCCTTCCTTCCTTCTCTGCCTCCCTCCCTTTGATAGAGTCTTGTTCTCTTTCCCAGGTTACAGTGCAGTGGCACAATCACAGTCACAGCTCACTGCAGCCTCAATTTTCTGGGTTCAAGCAATCCTCCTATCTCAGCCTTCTGAGTAGCTGAGACTATAGGTACATGCCACCATGCCAAACAGTTTGTTACTCAGGCTGGTCTTGAAGTCTTGAACTCCTGACCTCAAGCAATCCTCCAGCCTCAGCTTCAGAAAGTGCTGGGATTACAAGTGGGATTACAGCCACTGAGCCCAGCTCAACTGAGAAATTTATTTTGTGAGTTGTAAGTGATCTTTCCTGGGAGGTTGATAGTAACTAAACATTAGCAAGAACTGTTAAAAAGTAGTGGTGTCAGGCCTGTGGTAAAGAGAGCACCACCCCCGGCCCAGGCATTGGAATGTCCAGGCAAAGGCTGAAGACCATCTGCTGGAGGTGCAATGAGGCTTTTCACCTGGGCTTGAGGGTTCGATCAGGTGCCGTCGATTCCTTTCTTACTTGAGAATTCTACAACTTGAAACCTTTTCACAGTTTACCAATGAATTGGGTGGCTGTTGGACAGTCCTTGATTCAGTGGCCAAGGTAGGCCTGGGAGTACCCCTGGCCAAAATGAAATTCCCTCTTTTAACTGCACCAATTGTTAATGCTCTCTGGCTCTCCTAACATGGAAGCATTCCTAGTTGGGACTGGTGGTGGACACTGTGATCTGCTGCCTGTAACCCTTTTGGGACCCGAGGACCTAGACCCAGCTGCTGGGTGTGCTGCGGGAAGAGAGCCCTGAGCACTCAGCACTCTGGGAAGTGCGTTGCTGGGAGAACTGCCCCTGCCCAGAGCCTTCCCGGAGCAGCCCATATCCAAGGACCAATCCACATGGGAGATGTGAAGGCCTGGCTTCCCGCTCTGACTTAAGACAACTCCATAGGGGCACTCCAGCTCCGCAGCTCCCTGTGTGGGTCATTGGAGTCCTCTGTTGAGACTGCTCAGCAGCTCCCTCTTCCAACTGCCCCTTTTCCTCTATTTTTGGTCCCCGAGGGCTCCCTAATAAACATGCTGCACACTAATCACTGTGCTTTTAGGGGAATCCAACTTGGAATAGTGTTCCTTTCTTGCTCCGCCTCTCACCCTTGCTCCATGGCCCTTTAGATTTTTCCTATGTAGATCAGGGCCCTGAGAGCAATGGCCCCTAAAAAGTGGTAGAAATTCTTGTTAGCCTGCGGTGAGCCATGGGAAGCTTAGGGAGTAGAATGGAAATGGCTTTTGAGTGCATGTCTCAGATGTTATGAAGCCTTTGGTCTCTGACGCTTCCTTGCTGCCCCTGCTTGGAGAATTAGAAGGCTATGGGGGAGCTTTCTTGGAGACCCCTTTATCCTTTGAGTCTCCAAGCTCAGGGCAGTGGGATACTGTGACAATGCTTTAAAGTTGATAACACTGGGAGGTTTTTGAAAATGCAGAGACAAGTACACTTTTGATGTGGACCACAGAAGATGCCCCTGGTAGGCCTGAGAGAGGCCAGGATTTCTACGCAGTTCAGCTGATTCTGGAGTCTAGCGCTGTAACCACTGAGCTCAGCTATCCCTCCTGTAGGGTGTGGCTCCGAGAAACAGAGACCCAATTCCATATTGGACAAGGACTTAGGCAGAAGCATCCCATTCTTAAGCAGGGCAGAGGGAGTAAGAAGAAAGCAAATGATGGGGATTTGCAGGAAAGATGAGGAGGGAGTGTGCTGCGGAGAGCACAGGGCATTCTGGGAACTTACTCTGGTTTCTCCAAAGTTTTACGAGCACTCATGACATCTGGCAAGGACGCTGGGAAAACTCTGAGAAAATGCTCATCCTCTACGCCCTCCCATGGGCCTCCACTCTCCTTTCCAGAGGCCTCCTCCAAAGGCCTGGCTTCACTAAATTGCATTTATTCAAATGATGTGTCTCAGAAGGATGCCAGGCCTAGCAGAAATCCCTCAGGGATTGGAACCTGCAGTTCCCCGGAGCAGAAGTATTTCAAACCTGAGGCTTCGGTCACTGAGCCAGGCCCTGAGGGGACTGAATGCAAATTTCGTACTTTAATTTAAATCTGAGCAGGAGAAAAGGTGCCACAGATTGCACTCTGCCAACCCCCCAACTCCCATGTCTCTTGCCTCTGGCTGCAGCAGGCACCACGGAAAGGGGGTAGGATGGTAAAACAGTCCCCGACGTGTGGGGCTGATTGCATGTTCCTGTACATTCTTGGAAGGTTTTCCTTCTTCAGCTAAGACTGTCTTTGCATTTAGTGTGTACGTACTATGCACAGGACACATAGTTATCCCATCTTCCCAATGAGCAGTGAAGGAAGTATCATTGTGCAGACAGTACCCGAGGAAGCTGAGGTTCAGGATTTATTGAGGTCACACACCTAGGCATACACCACTGGGTTTCAGATATTCCAGTTTTAGTTCTGGAAAAATCTACAGCATTCCCATGTTTTTAGCACCCTTTCCAGGGGTGAACGCACATGGATGAAAACCTGGGTAAGTCTCTAGGAGAGCCTGCCCCACTGATTTACTGCAGGTTATAAAACACCAAGAACCAGGGCTTATGATGAGATACTGACACCAGCCTGGTGTGCTGATGCTAATGGGCAGCTCTATAGTAAATCCCACTGAGCCCTCCGAAGATATATGTGCTGTTTGGAGAAGATACATTGGTTGCTGTTCAAGGTAAATCTTGTCATTTCTATTTCTCAAAGCATTGGTATCAGGAACTGGGTGTGTGGTGCCCTAGCTAGGTGCCGACAGCTCTACCTGCCCCAGGCCCTTGGGAAATTCCTCCTTGCTCACCCCCAGCTATGGATGTCAGTGTGAGCTATTAGAGCCCACCTGTGAGCCCTCACCTGCTTCAGGGATTCATTGGTGCTTATTTCCTCTGCCTGGGTTTTCAGGGTTGATTATCTCATTAAGGAGCACTATTTGAGCAAAGTTTATGTTGAGAGCCCCCACTAGTGAGGGGCTGGAGCTAGACAGATGGGCCCTGAGTTGTCTTTCTTGATGAATGGGTATGGGTCTGGCTGAGGGGCTGAACCATCAGTGGGCCTGCAGGATACCAGAGGGGCAGGTGGCTTCTCTCTGGGCTGCAGGGAGTAGTGGCTCAGGAAGGCTGCACTGCCCAGATGATAGTCATCTAAAGGAAGTCCCAGGAGAAGGCAGAAACAGGCTCTTTGTCTGGTCTTGGGCCAACCCCATCTCCCGCCCATGGTCCTTCCATTGAGAAGCAGTGAGGGTGTTACAGGTTGAATTGGTCTAATGCCTTCACCACTCCTCAACTGCTCCCTGCCCAAAATCTGGATTATCAAAGTTTTTACTCCCAGAACCCCAGGATGTGATCTTATTTGGAAATAGGATCACAACAGTTGCAATTAGTTAAAATGAGGTCATTAGGGTGGACCCTAAGCCAAATGGACTGATGTTCTTATAAAACGGGGAAGTTTGGACACACACACGAAGGCCATGTGACGTTGCTGTCAGACTGGAGTGATGCCTTACAAGCCAAGGAACACCAGAAGCTGCCTGGACATCCCGAGAAGCTGGATGAGAGGCATGGAACAGATTCTCACTTTTCTCAGAAGGAACCAACCCTTCTGACACCTTCATCTTGGACTTTCAGCCTCCAGAGCTGTGGGACAGGACATTTCTGTTGTTAAGCCTGTGGTCATTTGTAATGGCAGCTCTAGTAAATTCGGTGTGTTACACTGCTCAGCTGGGGTTTGTCATCTCTCCAGGGGGCAGTTCCTGGGTGAATTATCACCCCTTACGGGGGCCAAGGGTGACATACTCCCACGTGGTTAACAATAGTGATGACAGTAATTTATTTATTTAAAAAAATTTGTTTATTTAAAAAAATTAAAAAATTAATTTTCTATTAGAAAAAAATTTTTAGTAAGTTTGAGCATCTGCTTTATCCAGCATGTTCTAGGTGCTGAGGATACAACCGAGAACATAATGGCTCTCATGGGACTTACATTCTAGAGAGAGAAAGGAGGCAAACGAAATGTGCAAGGAAAATGATGGCCTATCAGGCAGAGGTAAGTGTAGTGGAGAGAAATAAAACCAGAGAGGGGAATAAGGACAGCTGGGGGGATGGGGGCAATTTTGAGGAAAGCTCTCTAAGAGGATGACATCCAAGCAAACCTGTTGAGGGAGGGAGTGTCAGGAGTGTGTGTGTCTGAGGGAGCGTGTACCAGGCCATGAGCCTGGCCCTGGGCAAAACTCTGAGCCTGGGACACACCTGGCATGTTTGAGGAACTGTGGGAGCCTGGAGCATGGGGGTGGTGGGGGTGATGAAGAGCACAGGGAGAGCTGATGAAAATGTGCTCCCCGTTCCGCGGAGACCAGCCTCTGGGTCTCCCTGAAGCTCCCTGCTATGATGAGGAAAAGGGCTGGCCAGAAACACGTCTAGGAAACAGACGGCTCAGCCCTCCCGTGCAAGCACCACCTGTGGCTGTGGTGTCTGGGGATGTTTGGGACCTGCTAGGAAAAATCAAGAAGGCCATGTGAAGGTCAGCGTTATCCTGATGTCACCAGGTAGGTGAAGCCGGCAAAAGTCTCCTCATCCTCTGGCTCTGGCCGGAAGCCATTTTGGGTAGAGCCAAGTTTTTTCCCTATAGGAAGAAGTCCGTGTTCCCACAGGCCCCTCCTCTTCTCCCTTCCCCGAGGCCAGCCTGCCCAGGGAAGAGGTCCTTGAGCTCTGGGGACACGATGGGCCTCAGGATACTGAGCAGCCTCACAGGGCGAGACAGCAGGGCTGGTGCAATCTCTTTGAACTCCAGCTGTTGCCTGTTGGTAAGGACTGCGTTCCTGTGTTTGAACTTTACCAGCGATGGCGAAGAGGTAAATTCCATCGCTGAGTTTATCTTCTAATTGTTACAGGTCAGATCTACTCTCTGAGTTGTTTATTGGCTTCCTCCTAGAAGCAAGATGATTCGGAGAGAAGAAAGGGTGACTGTTTGCTTCGGGTCACCCAAAGGAGACCTCAGCATGCGTTTCCTCGGCTTTTTCTCACAACCAAGGAGAAGCAGCCGCTGTGGAGCAAGTACCTGGAGCGGACCGTGGCAGGGAGGGGGCAACTCAATTGAGAGGAATCCTTCCACAGAAAATCAAACCAACTGATCAAACGTGTGGAATTGCCTGTGTTAGGCACCGTGCAACAATGGAGACAGTGACGGAATCCAAATTCCTGCCCCCGAGAGGCTTTCAGTCCCATTGGAGGAGCCAAGGCTCCTGCGCACATGGGTTTCTGAGGGAAATGAAGACTAAAGAAAAATCAGAGGAATCAAGCAAGCACACGTGAGATTATATCAATTATTTTTCAGAGTAGTAGAGTCTGCACCCAGGGGTCTGTGATTCTGGTTTGAAGAGGAGGAAGGAGGAGAGGATGCTGATGTGTGGGTACCCCCCAATCTGGATGCCGAGACTCCTCGCAGATCCTGTCCCCTCCATTTTAAATGCCACAGATAGACTCTGACAGAGTTGGGCTGGGTGTCTAGTTTGAGTTGCTGAGTCAAGAGCACTTCTCAGCAGACCTCATGACTGCTCTTCTCTCCAGAGTTGGCTTTGTCTACAGGCAGCCCACTTTGTCTCTTAAATATCCACAGAGCCTCAGTTTAATCCACAGCCATGTTTCAACTGCCCATGCATGTGTGTGCACACACACACAGAAACAACTTCATATTTTCAATGTTTCTTGCTTAAAGAAAAAGGAAAGAGGCTGGGTGTGGTGGCTCACACCTGCAATACCAGCATTTTGGGAGGCTGTGGCAAGTGGATTGCTTGAACCCAGGAGTTCGAGACCAGCCTGAGCAACATGGTGAAACCTTATCTCTTAAAAAAACCCACAAAAATTAGCTGGGCATGGTGGTGCATGCCTGCCTATAATCTCAGCTACTCGGGAGTCAGGTGGGAGGATCGCTTGAGCCCTCAGCCTGGCAGATCCAGGCTGCGGTGAGCTATGATTGTGCCACTGCACTCCAGCCTGGGCAACAGAGTAACCACTGAGCTAAGCTATTCCTCCTGTAGGCTGTGGCTCAGAGACAGAGAAGTCCATCTCCAGGTTGGAAGAGATTCAACCTGAAAAAGTTAGAATCCTACCTCTGAACTGTCTCTAGAATGGGCAGATACAGCCTCCCTTTGTATCCCAGGGCTTGGAATGCCATGTGTGGCTGCTTTTGTTCTGTCTGACCCCTTCTGGTTAACAATGAGCCCCGCCTCTTGCCCAGGCATCTGGCTCATTTCCTGTATCTATTTCTCTGGACATGTGGTGTGCAGTTCCTGGAAGGAACATGATGTGAACGTAGTGATTAGGGGAGGTGGCAGTTCAGGGAGGCATAGGTGCCTTCTGATAAAGGACAGGACACATCCCCTCTGTTGGCCCCTTACCCCTGCCCTGGAGCAGCCTTGCAGTGGGATTTTGCACGCTCATTTGTGAGCATCTTGGATATCTGCTGCAAGGTGGAGGAGGGTTAACAGTGGCAGAATTAATAGATGAGAAGACGGCTCTCCATTTGTGTGATGCTCAGATACCTTGGGGAATCTTGTCACTTTGGAAAATTAGAAGATTAAACATTTAAGAAAGTCAAAGTCGTGGTGAAAACCCCTCTCTACTAAAAAATACAAAAATTAGCTGGGTGTGGTGGCACGTGCCTGTAGTTCCAGCTACTCAGGAGGCTGAGACAGGAGAATTGCTTGAACATGGGAGGCAGAGGTTGCAGTGAGCCGAGATCACACCACTGCACTTCAGCCTGGCGCCTGGTGACACAGCAAGACTCTGTCTCAAAAACAAAAAACAAAACAAAACAAAACAAAACAAAAAGGACACTCTGGGTTGTAGAAGTTTTTCAAACAATGTTTGCCGGGGCCTTGGTTAAGTAGTCACACTGTTCTGGGGAAGTCTCATTTTTATTTGCCTTCCCCAATGTGGCAGTACCCCCCAGGCAAAGAGAATCACCACCTTCAGCCAGGCGTGCCAATGAAGTTGATTTCTGGCACGTCTTCAGTGTGTCTGATCTCGGGATAAATGTGTATAATTAGTACAGTAACTACACAGTTAGTTTAGTTTCTAATGAGAGTTCTGTTTGGCAGGGTCATTGTGGAATGGATCCTGCAAGTTGTAGTTGCCTAAAACTTAAACACAAACACATGACGAAGCTGGGCATGTTGGTGTGCACCTGTGTTCTCAGCTGCTCAGGAGTCTGAGAAGGGAGGATTGCTTGAGCCCAGGAGTTCGAGGCTGCAGTGAGCTACAGTTGTACCACCACACTCCAGCCTGGGCAACAGAATGAGACCACCTCTTTAAAAAAGATAAAAAAAAAAAATGCACACACACATGATGAAAGATTTCCTCAGTTTTCATATTTCCTGTGCAAATGTGGGTTCCATCCTCTGTGAATTTAATTCAGTAAACATATATTAAGCATCCTGTAATGTTTAGACTATAATTGCAGCTGTTCTCATGCAGACTCCAAGGAACAGTGGCTTAAACACTGTGGAAATGTATTTCTGTTTGGAATAACTGGTGGTGCATAAGCAGCTCGGTTAGCTAGGAAGGTGGGTTCATGGAATCTGGGATGGACAAGCCCTTTTTGTCATCGTTCTCTCCTGTTGCTAGGGTGTTTCACACGCTTCTACTTGGACCAACATGGCTGGTCAGCACATCTGCATCCCAGCTAAAGAAAACGAGGACAGAGGAGAGTGCATTCCTCTGCAGGGGAAAAACCTAGAAGCTGCACATCCCTTTAGGTTCACTTCTCATTGGCTAGAACTTTTGCCCATGGCCACTTACACAGGGGAGACTAAGAAATGTAGCTCTTACCAGGTGGCCATGCACACAGCTAAAAGCCAGTCCTTCTGTTCCAAGAAGAGACAAGCAGAGACTGGACATTAGGGACAGTTGTCAGTTTCTGTCTTGCATCTGTAGTATGTAATATGCTAAGTAAGTGCTGAGTCAGGAGAAACAAGATGAGGTCCACTTAAGGAAGCTGCAGTCTAGCATACTCCATAGGAAATGTGCAAGGCAGACTTTGGAAAGGGCTCTTGAAGAACAGAGGAAAGGAAATTTCTGTTGGCATGAAAGAACTAGAATTTGATTTGGATTTGGTGGGTGGGGAGTGCAGGAGGGGAATGGGCAATTGCAGACAGAAGGACTAGATGGAGACCCCGAGGCAGGGAGGAATGGTCTGTTTGGGAGCGATAGAGTTAAGTGGCAGGAGTGGAGGTCAGTGTGCCTGGCTGTAGAGGGGTGAGCTGGGTCAGCCTGGGTGGGTTACCCCAGGCCTTTGCAGCATTGTCTGGCCACAAAGGGACTTTGCCAGAGCTGCACCTGATGGGAATGACTTTGGAAGCAGTGTAGTCTTTGGACGGGGTGGCAGGGCTGGAGTGTGCATGTGTGTGTGTGCATGTGTGTGTGTGTGTTATCTGTGTGCACCCATGTGTGTCAGGGGTGTGATGGGGATGTAAGTGATAAGACTGTTGGCAAAGAGATAATAAAGAAACCATTGCAAGGTCATGAGACATTGGATTTAAGAGCGGTAGTGGGGAGAATTAAAAGGAAGCAGTGGACTCAAGAGGTTTCGGTCAAATAAAGAGGTAAATATTATTTCTGTAGATGCAAGACCTTGGGGAGGAAGGTTAAAGCGAAAGGGCTGTTGGAGTCTGAATTGTGATTTTTGATAGGTGAGTCAAGAAGCTTTATTCACAGATGCATACCCGCCCTGTGTCTTTCCCTGCTCATCCCTAACTCCTGCACAGATATTTTATAGTCATTGCAGCCCATTCAGAGTTGGCCTTGGTGCTTGAGGACATAGAGAAATTTCACACCCGGAGATGTCTTAGAGATCCACTTTGAGCTTTTTTGAACAAAGCCAGGAAACGTAATCAGACATTTCTGTTCACCCCTGTCTTTGTAAATTTATTTTGAAATCTTTATATTTATAAAATAGGAAATACATTTATATTGTTTAAAAATTCAAAAACATAAAAGATGATGCAGTAAGGATTTCACTTCTACCTGTGTTCCATATCTATTCAGCTCCCACCTGAACGCCACACATTAATCACTTTTATTATGAATGTTTATAGCATTTCTTATCCCCTCCATAATCTTGATGAGTTATCTCTTTATTTGACTGAAATAAAGTCCATTGCTTTCTTTTCATTCCTACTGCTATCTCTCTTTCAAATACAGTCTAATCTGTCTTTATTGTCTCTTTGCTAGTGTTTTTCACAGTTTTAGCCTCACCGTTGTACACACAGACAACATACACATGTGCACACTCACAGCCTTGCCATCCCGTCCAAAGACTACATGCTTCCAGAGTCATCCCCTTCAAGTGCAGCTTTGACAAAATCTCTTTGTGGCTAGACAATGCTACAAAAGCCTGGGTAACCCACCCAGGGTTACCCAGATTGCCCCTCTACACCCAGGCACACCGACCTCCACTCCTGCCACTTAAATACCACTCCCAAACAGACTATTCCTCCCCTCCTCAGAGTCTCCATCTGGTCCCGCTGTCTGCAATTGCCCATTCCCCTCCTGCACTCCCCACCCCCAAATCCAGATCAAATTCTAACTCTTTCATGCCAACAGAGATTTCCTTTCCTCTGTTCTTCAAGAGCCCTTTTCAAAGTTTGCCTTGTACGTAGTGTCTTAAAATGTATATTAGGTTACAAATTGATTTATGGAAGGTTTAAGAGATGTTTGATCTTGGAATAGGATAGGATTTTATTTTTTAACTAACAGAAAGACCCCAGAATCCATCCGTTCATTTGGCTGAAGTGAGGAGCTCTTTGTTCGAAGGGGTTCTAATTCGGGTGAGCGGAAGCTCCCACCATTCTAGGCCATGCTGAAAGCCAGGGAGGTTAGAGATCCCCAGTGGCATGCTGGAACTAGGTCTCATTGGCTCATGAAAGTCAGTTGCAAGCATTTCTTCCTAATTTCTCATTCAGTGAGGTTACAATGGTAGTTTGAAATGGCTACGGTGGGAGTATTTACACCGTAGAAACTAGCATAAATTTGGGCCACTCTCCCCCCAGGAGGCCAGTTGTTAAACATTTACCAGAATGCTGCTGAAGACATTAACTCAGATTGGTCATATTTGTTTTATGGAGTTCTTCATTAATCTTGGTGAGTTTCTTGCCATTCGTCACCCATGTCTTTAGCTTGCTGTCTTCTCCTCCCAGGTACTATCTCACCTGCTCGTTCTTCCTTTTCTTTTACCTACTTCTCAATTGTTCATCATTTCAGATTTAACCAAAGAGACCAAACCCAATGCCATCCTTTCACTTTACAAGCATTACTCACTGTGTCATCCTGCATCTGCTACTAGTTTTGTTTTTTAGACTGTTAATAACAATTGTTCCTACAACTTTCTTGATTCAGCCTAAAATAGCTTAATCCATCTTTCTTCAAACAACTTTACTTTTGGGCTTTCTTAGTAAAATGTTGGTCTGGCTCTTTCGTTTACAAGTCATGATAGTCACTGTTGCATTTTGAAACAGCAGATGATCTTTTGGGTTGAAAAAACTGACTAATCCGGAAGACTTTCTGAATATTTTTAGGGCAGAATGTTAGGTGTAGGGTATTAAAGAAAGGGAAACATTGAAGTTAACTTTGAAATGTTAAACAGAAAGAGTGGGCTGATGTTAAGTTAGTAATTGAAATCAGAAAACAAGAGGGGCTTGTGTAAGGGGGCATGGCTTGATTTTAATATGCTTAGTTTAAGATAAAGCCATGTAGCATAGAGAAAAAAATATGATTTGAACTCAAAACACCTGGAATGTAGTGTAAACTATAAAAGACATGTTTTGGCTAGGCACAGTGGCTCATCCCTATAATCCCAGCACTTTGGGAGGCCAAGGCTGGTGGATCACTTGAGGTTAGGAGTCCGAGACCAGCCTAGCCAATATGGTGAAACCCTGTCTCAACTAAAAATACAAAAATTAGCGAGACATGGTCGTGGGCACCTGTGATCCCAGCTACCTGATCAGGAGGCAAGAGGCAGGAGGCTGAGGCAGGAGAATTGCTTCAACCTGGGAGGCGGAGGTTGCAGTGAGCCGAGGTGGCACCACTGCACTCCAGCCTGGGTGACAGAGTGAGACTCCATCATCTCAAAAAAAAAAAAAAAAAAAGACGTGTTTTGAGAACATGTGCCCAATCCATGCATCCTTCCCTGAGAATCGCCTCTCCTTCATCCATGTTTGGTACTTTTCTAATACACCTCTACCCGCTCCTGGCTATAGCTAGTGGGGTCAGGAGTGGTTACCTGATATGAGCTGGGTGAATGCAAATCTCTCTCATGAGAATTTGGAATTAGTAGCTATGACTGTAATCAGTCTTTGTGGATATTGGACTTGTAAGATGCTGTAGTCTTGGGGGACAAGGAAGCCGTTTGGAGGCTTGATGGAGCATGATGAGCAAGGGGAGAGGGCTGGTCTGCAGCTGCAGAGAGAGGCAAGAGGGTGGAACAGGTGGTTAGTTAGTGAGAAGCAAGGACAATGGACGCTCTGATGAGGGAAGGAGAAAGAAAGTAGCTGTCTCAATCTGCTGGTTCTCCAGGCCCTAGTTCCAGCTTCTCATAGCTCTTACCCTTGACTTCTAGGAGACCTCCCAGTGACCTTATGATAAAATCTGCCTCTACTTGTTGACCTGAAGAATTTCTGCTATGTGAAGCTAAAACAGTCCGAAGCCCCGGGATCTGCTGCTTGCTGTTTCAAGCCTTCACTAAGTCATTGAGCTCACCCTGCAGATGGGTTTTAGTTTCTTCATCTGTAAAATGAGGGTACTAATGTTTATCTTTTGGGGCTCTATGAAGATTATGTCGAACACTCTATGATAAACACTTAGAAAAGCGACTGGTATTTAATAGTCATTGAGTGGACGTGAGGTAATATTAGTTTTTGAAATCACTTATCAGGGTGCCTGTCATCCGACAGGAAATTGATAGTTATCAGGTGACCAATGTAAGCTCTCTTGAGTCTTCCTACCCTTTTTCTTCTCTCTGCCTAGAGTACCCTTTGCCATTACATCCACTCGGCCACCCGCCACCTGGCCTTTCCCCTGAGGTCTCTTGGTGGCACTCCTCTATGGTGGCGATTGTTATCCTTCATTACTGTTGTTTTGCTTGTGTCTCTTCTCTAAACTTTGATTCATTAAAGGAAGTCAAAATTTTCTTCGTACTCAATTTTTAGCAACATCATGCATGACAAAGTCACTATAAATGTTTGATAAATTAATGCGTGGATGAAGACATCCAGTCTAGACTTTGGGATGAAACACATCACGTGGGGACTCTCTGGAAGTTATAGATGTGAATGAGATCACCAGAGGACTGTAGCACGGGCAGAGAAAAGGATGAAGGCAGAATATGACAAAAAGTTGCTGGATGGGAGGGAGTAAGCTCAGAGGAGGAGCAGAACTAAAAAAGAAAATAGGGTAAGGATGGGGTAAGTGAAGGAGTGAGAGAACGCAGAGAAGTAGAAATCAAGAAAGAAGTGGCCAGAAGTGTTACAACTTTGTATAATCTGAGAATAAGATGATTTGGACAGATATTGTACCTTGGAGGCCATTAATGAGGTATTGAAAAGCAGATTCAAAAGGCTGGCTAAGGGGAAAGCCAGATTCTAATGTATTTATGTTGATGGTAAGAACACACTGTTCCTAAGCTGGGTACAATGGCTCATACCCTATAATCCCAGAAACTTGGGAGGCTGAGGCAGGAGAATCACTTGAAGCCAAGAGTTCAAGACCAGCCTGGGCAACAGAGTGAGACCCCTGTCTCAAAAAAATGTATACACTGTTCCTTTGGAAATTCAATAAAAACTGAGGAGAGAGAAAGGACATTGAAAAATATGTGTTAGGATAAAGAACAGTGGAGAAGGTATTATGCCTGCCCTACCTTCAAGTGAGTAGGCTCTGTAAACTTCCCTTTTGCTATATAAAGTAATGCCATACTTTTATTTTGTCAACTTGCCATTTTAATGAAGTTCCTCTTGATCTACTCTTTGGTAAACAAGCTTTTATTTACGATTGTCTCTACTCTTTATGACCTTAGATACTGGTAGTCTTATTTCTGCTAATTTTTCTATGTAAACTTATCTGTTCATCCATCCACCAATCCATCCATCCATGCGTCCACCCACCCACCCAGCCACCTACCCACCTACCACACATCCATTCATCCACATATTCATCCTTCCGTATAATAAATATTAATCAGGCCACTATTAAGATCCAGATACTACTTCAGGAAGTGTAGAGAACCAAGACTGCCTTCAAGGAGTTTCTAGTCTAGTTGAGAAGATTAGAACACACTGGCTGCCTTCTCTGGAGTTTTCTAGTTTCATTCTTTTGGAAGTTGCAGCCACTTCTTGATACCCCAGATTCTGTGGTTGTGTGCTTGACCCCAGGGATTCATAGTGGTTGGTCAGCCCAGAGCTCATCCAACAAGTCAGAAACCAGGCTCCATGGAAGCAGTCTGTCCAGTAGCAAGCTAGAGATGAAGGCAATAGGCTGCGTGGTTTGGAGCCTCTCTGTGAAAGACCTGTGTGCATTATTCATGGCTTGTCATTTGCAGTTGAAGAGACAGACTGCCCTCTGACATCTCTGAAGAAGTTCATGATTTATTGGAGGCATCAGAAGAAATAGAAAACTAAATAGTAATATAATCCCCTGGGGGAAGTCTTGCTTCAGTATTTTACATAATATTAGAAACTCAGCAAATAGTTTCCCTGAGATAAAAACTTTGGCAAACATTCAACTGAAATGTTTGAGAAGTGAAACCATTCATGTTTTTGTGTCAGGAGACTTGAGTCTCATCCAGCCTTCTAAATATCAAAATTTAAAAAAAATCCCTGAATACAAAGGAATAGAAAGTCTGTAACTCAAGCTACACAATATTAGTAGCTCTATCCCTGGTTCTAGAATTGTGGGGGATTTTGAAGTCTTCCTCTTTGTGCCTTTCCCCATACCACCAAAACATGTAAAAACACTTTAATTGTGATTCTTTGTGATCGAAAGCAAAGAAACTGCTGGATCTTAGGTGTCTCTGTGTGAACATAGTTGTGAAATTTAGGAAGAATATTTTGTTTTTGTTTTATTTTTGCAATTAACAGAAGATCCCACTATAAGATATTTAAATGATGAGTTGGACTTTATTTTCCTCGAATAACAAGAAGTGTGGAGGTGGACAGCCCATGGCTGGTCCTGCTGCTCTGAGATGCTGTCAGTTGCTTTGGATCATCCTATTCCATCATTCTTAGCATGCTGCTTTGAGCTTCCTGTTTGCAAGACTGCTCCGGACAGGAGGAAGGGGGAATGCCAATCTTTTCCTTGAGACCCTTTATCTTTTTACTTGGAAAGGAAAGTGCTTCCCTGTGGCTTCAACTGACCAGAAATGGCCATTGCTGTCTGGAAGGTGGCTAGGAGAACTGAGTACAGATGTTCCTTGACTTAGGTTGGGGTCACACCCTCAATAAACCCATCATATGCTGGAAATACCATAAGTTGAAAATGCATTTAATAGACCTAAACTACCAAACATCAGAGCTTAGCCTAGCCTACCTTAAACATGTACAGAATACCTGCATCAGCCTACAGTTGGGCAACATCATGTAACAGAAATCCTATATTATAATAAAATGTTAAATGTCTTATGTGATTTATTAAATATTGTACTGAAAGTGAGAGAACAGAGTGGTTACACGGCTACTTGAAGTATGGTTTCCACTGAATACCTTTCACTTTTGCAGCATCATAAAGTCAAAAAATTGTACATGGAACCATAGTAATTCAGGGGAGAAAGATAAGGAAAAATGTGGTTGAAATTGGATAAGTAAGCCATTCTATAGTATTGAGACCCTTTATCTTTTTACTTGGAAAGGAAAGTGCTTCCCTGTGGCACTTTGTATTTGATACAAAATTCAGAGAACCATTTTGGAATTTTTGAAGTACAAGAACTCATTACAGGCTGGCTGTAGTGGTTCACACTGAGAATTTCAGTGCTTTGGGAGGCTGAAATGAAAGAATTGCTTGCGGCCAGGACTTCAAGAGCAGCTGGGGCAACATAGCGAGAACCCATCTCTATGAAAAAAAAATTAGCTGGACATGGTGGTACACACCTGTATTCCCAGCTACTTGGGGTTACTTGGGAGGCTGAGGCAGGAAGATTCCTTGAACCCAGAAGTTCAAGACCACAGTGAGCTATGACTGTGGCACTGCACTCCAACCTGGGCAATAGAGCAAGACCCTGTATCCAAACAAGCAAACAAAAAACTCGTACGCACCTCCTCTTTTTTAATGAGTCAGTGAATTAAACCTAAAAGTTAATAGCTGACCCCGAAGTAGCTATGATTGGCAAACAATGGTATCTCAACAGAGCTTTTCATAACAGTTATTAAGAAGCACAATGTTTCATAATGTCTCAGTTCAACTGAGAGCTAGGGTGTGAAGAACATGGTAGGAAAAGGGAAAGAGTAGAATCTCTTCTTTTCCCTGAGCAAATGGAGCAGACATGACTTCAGTTCCTCTAGGCAATAGCCCTTGGGCTAAGGGAGAGACCCATGAGCCACTTAAGGTGATTTGGCATAAGCCCCTGATGAAAATCTAAAAGCTCTCCTGAAAGTGTATTCCAATGCAAGTTCTCTCTGGGAATTCTGCATGTGCTCCTCGTGACATGTGCCATGGAAGTAGAATGGCAAATTTGGATGCCAAGACATTTTCTGCCCTGCTCTGATGATTTCTGCAACAGGTGCCATGCCATCTTCCCTGTCTGCTGGGATCTGCATAGAGTGTTGGGCACACTTGGTCATATGACTGGACCTCACAGCTTCAATTTTGGATTAAGTGGTTAATTCATCACATCCCAGAAATCCAATGGTTAAAATACAAGTTTTCTCTGCCCTACATGACCAGATCTGCTCTCTTCCCTCCTTCCCTGTCCCTACCTGCCCAGTGGGCTCAGGATGGAGCAAGGAGGGATTTCTAAGCATCATTCCTGGGCTCCCAAAGGCTGTCCTAGCAAGTTATCCAGACTCCCTTTCGCTGGACTATTGAAACAACTTCTAGGAGACAGTGTTGAATGGACCTTGCACAGACAGGAGGAAAGGCAATATTCAGGCAGTATAAACCCCATCATAAGGCTGAGGACAGCAGAACTTCAGGACATGTGACCCGGAGGCCAGGTTAGAGATGCAGGTTTTAGTTATCTTTAAGATGACTAACATTCTTGTTTACCTGAACATTTTATGAAATCCTGAAAACAGTGGATCCTAAAACAAAGGTTCTTTTTTTATCTGTTTGTTCATTTTGAGAGAGAGAGAGAGTGCTGGAGTGCTGTGGCATGAGCATCGCTCACTGCAGCCTTGAACTCCTTAGTTCAAAGCATCCTCCCACCTCAGCCTCCCTAGTAGCTGGGAGTACAGGCATCTGCCACCATGCCAGGATAATTTTTTTTTAAATTTTTTTTTGTAGAGATAGCTGGGAGTACAGGTATCTGCCACCATGCCAGGATAATTAAAAAAAATTTTTTTTATAGAGATAGCTGGGAGTACAGGCATGTGCCACCATGCAAGGCTAATTAAAAAAAATTTTTTTTCATAGAGATAGGATCTTGCTATGTTGCTCAAGCTGATCTCACACTCCTGGCCTTATCCTCCCACCTTGGTCTCCCAAAGTGCTGGGATTATAGGCATGGGCCACCGTGCATGGCCCAAAGATTCTTTAAATAAAGCACACTCTTCAAATTTATTTTAATTGTATTATGGGTAGCTTCTCTCTCAGGAAAAAAGATGGAAAAGAAGAAGAAAAAAAAGAAGAAATAAATGTCATGCACAAACCATATGATTTTTTTTTTTTTTTTTTTGAGAGAGGGTCTTGCTCTTCACTCAGGCTGCAATGTAGTTGTACAGTCTTGGCTCACTGTAGCCTCAACTCTCCCGGCTTAAGTGATCCTCCCACCTCACCTTCTGAGTAGCTGGGACCACGGCTGCATACCACCATGCCCAGTTAACTTTGTATTTTCAGTAAAGACTGGGTTTTGCTGTGTTGACCAGGCTGGTCTTGAACTCCTGGACTCAAGCAATCTGCCTGCATCAGCCTCCCAAAGTGATGGGATTATAGGCATGAATCACCACACCCAGCCAACCATATGATTTAATCTTCACAAAAATCCTATGAAGTAAGAGAACTCTACTGAGAAAAGTGGCATTCAGAGACGTTATACACTACCTAGTATCATACAGCTGCTGTGGGGCAGGTCAGCATCTGAAAATCCCACACGCCCTTTCATGGGACTGCCTTTTAGAGTCCTTATCCAGCTGACTTGTTAGAGAATCCCTAAACTTAGAAGTTTCCCAACGCTTTCAGGAAAGATGTCTCTAAGCAACATTTGGAGGGAGAGATGGTGAAGAAGTGCCCTTTGTACCTCAGAGCAAAAGGACCAGGCTGACAGCCCCTTCGGGGAGAAAACACTCTTATATGGACCAAAATGGCTGTGGAGTTCAGCTAAAGTCACTTTCCTAGTTCCATCTGGAAGCTCTTCAGAGGCATAATTTCATTCTAGCCAAATGTAATTAAGAATTTGATTTGATTAAAAAACAAATAGAAGGAGAGAAATGAGGTTTCTCCTTATTCCCTCCCTTTCTTCACAAAGAGGGCACTCATTAACAAGGCATGTGCAGGTGACCAGTGACCGGTCACTGGTAGCTCAAGGGAGCTACCCTCCCCCTTGGCCACCCTGCCTAAGGAACAATGGCTGGAGGGAGGCGAAAGGGGGACAAGGGGTGCAATTCCCACCAGAGGTCAGGAAACTCAGCAAATAAACGGGAAGGATTTTTAAATTTCTAATTTGGCTTCAAGATACTAGCAAAACACAGCAGCTGCACAACCTCTCCAGGAACAAGATGTCCATTTAATTAAAGCATGGCCAGGCGGTGGGTGTCTCCCAGGGAGTGAGACTCAGCAATATGAGGTACTGACCACACTGGACCTGCTGCCAAGAGAAACAGTGGTCAGTAGGGACCTCCAATCCACCTCTTTGGAAAAATGGGGCTCCAAAGCCAATTTTGGTAAAAAAAAAAAAAAAAAAGAAGAAGAAGAAGAAAAAAGTAGGGTGAGAAGAAAGAATTTGTGATATTGTATTATTGGCCATGACTCAAATAATCTGCTTCTGACCTACTCCATCTGATCTCAGAGGCTCTAATGAGAATTGTGTGGTGAGCTTTTATAAAGGGCAATTCAAAATGAGAACAGGGAGGTCAAATACTATGTGGGCTGCTCCTGTCAGATTTCTGCCCAGACACACCCTCTCATCAGCTGCCCATTTCATGGGAATACTCCTTTGTTCATTTCTGAATCAGTCTCTTTCCCCCTCTTTGAAGAAGCCCCTGTGGTATAAGTCTATATGAAAACTAAGCTAAGCAGAAGCTGGGACCACTTTCCGATGTTCCTATGTAATCAAATTAAGGCAGCAGTTACTGAAAAGAAGTGGAACTTACAAGAAAAGCTCCAGCATGTAGGATGATTACAGGACAGGACTGATGCAGGACTCCTAGGGATAAGGTAGTGGTTTATCTGCTCAGCAATGCCACAATGGACTCAGGCTTTCTATCCTTCCACTATATCATTGCTAGAGTATTGCCTTTTGTCTTCATGTTTGGTGACTCAGATTTAAGAGGGTCACTGCAGGTCCAAGTGCTGTATCTACACTCAAGGCAGAGAAGAGGGTGAAAGAAGTGGTATTAGTCCTGTCTGTTTCACCTTATCAGGACAGCAAACACCTTCCCTGAGATCCCAAAAAACTACTTGTATTTCATTGACCAAAACCATCTCATGGTCACCCCTGGCTGCAAAGGAGACTGGAAAAGTATTTATCTGGAAACCTTGCTAATCCGGTCAAAATTGGAATTCCATTTACAAGGAAGATAGTGGGGGATGAATATTAAGTAGGCAATAAACAGTGTGTTCTGTAGGTGCTTAGACTATTGTGTAGCAGCAAGGTCTAGTAAAGCAAATAAAAACCACTCTAGGTGTATCAAATAGAGAATTCAATGTAGGGATTTTCTTGTTGTTACTGTTGCACAAAAAATGTCATAAGGGCCAAAGCGGGGGAAAAAAGAAAGATAAATGAAGTTACCCAGGCATTAGGAACCACAAGAACAGGAAGTCCTGGCCAACCTTAGGCTGAAGGGAATATAGGCATAAACTGTTTTATTGTGCTTCACTTTATTACACATTGCAGATTTTTTTTTTTGCAAATTAAATGTTGTGGCAATCCTGTGTCCAGCAAGTCAGCAGCATTTTTCCAACTACGTGTTCTCCTTCATGTCTTTGTGTCACATTCTGGCAATTCTCTCAATATTTCAAACTTTCAAATTATCATTATGTCTGTTATGGTGATCTGTGATCAGTGATCTTTGATGTTACTATTGTATTGTTTTGGGGTGCCATGAACCTAGCCCGTATAAGATGGCAAACTTAATTGTTAAATGTTGTGTGTGTTCTGGCTGCTCTGCTGACTGGCTATTCCCCATCTCTCTATTCCTTGAGACATAACAATATTGAAATTAAGCCAACTAATAACCCTACCATGGTCTCTAAGTGTTCAAGTGAAAGAAAGGTTTGCACATCTTTCACTTTAAATCAAATGCTAGAAATGATTAAGCTTAGTGAAGAAGGCACGCCGAAAGCTGAGACAGGCTGAAAGCTGGGCCTCTTGGGACAAACAGATTGCCAAACTGCAAATGCAAAGGAAAAGTTCTTGAAGGAAATTCAAAGTGCTATTCCAATGAACCACATGAATGAAGAGAAAGTGAAATAGCCTATTGTTGTTATGGAGAAACTTTTAGTAGTCTGGTTAGATCAAACTAGCCATAACATTTCCTTAAGCCAAACCCTATTGCAGAGCCAGGCCCTAACAATCTTCAATTCAGAAGAGTGAGACAGGTGAGGAAGCTGCAGAAGAAAAGTTGGAAGCCTAGCAGAGATTGGTGTATGAGGTTTAAGGAAAGAATCTGTCTTCATAACAGAAGTGCAAGGTGAACCAGCGAGTGCTGATGGAGAAGCTGCAGCAAGTTATCCAGAGGATCTAGCTAAGATCATTGATGACAGTGCCTACACTATGGAGTTTTCAAAGCAGATGAAACAGCCTTCTACTGGAAGAACATGCTCTCTAGGACTTTCATAGCTAAGGAGGAAAAGTCAATGCCTGGCTTCAAAGCTTCAAAGAACAGGCTGACTCTTTCTTATGGCCTAACACAGCTGGTGACTTTAAGTTGAAGCAAATGCCCATTTGCCAAATTTCAAATATCCTGAGCCCTTTAAGAATGCTGAGAAATCTACTTTGCTTATGCTCTATAAATGGAAGAACAAAGCCTGGGTGACAGCATGTCTGTCTACAGCATGGTTTACTGAGTATTTTAAGCCCACTGTTGAGAACTACTGTACAGAAAAAAGATTCCTTTCAAAATATTATTGACAATGTACCTAGTCAGCGACAATGTACCTCTAGCAGAACTGTGATAGAGATGTACAAAGTGATGAATGTTGTTTTCGTGCCTGCTAATACAACACTCATCCTGTAGCTCATGAATCAAGAAGTAATTTTGACTTTCAAGTCTTATTGTTTAAGAAATAAATTTTGCAAGACTATAGCTGCCATAGGTAGTGATTCCTCTGATGGATCTGGGTAAAGTAAATTGAAAACCTTCGAGAAGGGATTTACCATTCTGGATACCATTAAGAATATTCATTGTTCATGAGAGGAAGTCAAAAATACCAACATGAACAGGAGTTTGGAAGATGTTGATTCCAACCTTCATGGATGACTGTGGGGTTCACTCCTTCAGTGGAGGAAGTAATTGCAGATGCTGTGGAAAGAGCAAGTGAACTAGAATTGGAAGTGGAGCCTGAAGGTGTGACTGAATTGCTGTAATGTCATGATCAAATTTGAATGGATGAGGAGTTGCTTCTTATGGATAAGCAAAGAAAGCAATTTCTTGAGATGGAATATACTTCTTGTGAAGATGCCATAAACATTGTTGAAATGACAACAAAACTAAAATATTACATAAACGTAGTTGTTTATGTAAGTTGTTTATAGAAGCAGTGGCAGGGTTGGAGAAGATTGACTCCAACTTTGAAAGAAGTTCTGTTGTGGCAAAATGCTATCAAACAGCATCACATGCTATAGAGAAATCTTTCATTAAAAAAAGAGTCAACTGATGTGAGAAACTTCATTGCAGTTTTCTTTTAATAAATTGCCACAGCCACCCTTACTTTCAGCAACAACAACCCTGATCAGTCAGAAGCCACCCACATTGAGGCAAGACCCTTCACCAGCAAAATGATGACTCACTGACAGCTCAGATGATGGTTAGCATTTTTTAGCAAAAAAGTTAGGATATGTACTTTTATTTAGACATAATGCTACTACCACACACTTAATAGTCTGCCACATAGTGTCAACATAACTTTTATAAGCACTGGAAAGCAAAAGATTTCATGTGACTTGCTTTATTGTGATATTCATTTCATTGCAGTGGTCTGGAACCAAACCTGCAGTGTGTGCAGTATGCTTGCCTAGTGTTACCCCAAACTCCTGGACTGCTGATATACCTGCTACTGCTGCTCTTGCTGCTGCTGCAGCCACCTTAGGGAAGCCACAGCCTGTGCTTTCATTGACATTGCGGGGACCCTGGGACCCTGTTGCAAGAGCCAGAGACCATAAGCACTGAGCTGCCAAAGCTGCTGCCACTACTGCCCGAGAACCCAGGAGGGTCCCCTCGCCTGCTACTGCTGCTGCCACTGATGATACCAGAAGGAACAAAATGATGCCTCTCACTTCTTCCCTGTTTCCAGACTCCTGCCAGTGCCTGACATTGGCAGAAGCTTACTGGAAGCCGGCTGGTGCAGGAATTGACCTGGGAAATGTTTGCAGGCTCCAGCAACCACATGGGAGCACAGATAGCCAGAGTATTCTGGACAAATGGTGCCATAGGCATCTCCCTCTGCAGGGTATAAAGAAGCAGAGGTTGATGCCATCAGGTTTGTGAGGCAGCAGGAGTGATGCATTGTATTTTGTCTGCACTGACCAGTTGAGGGACTGGTGACAAGAGTAACCCAACTTCAAATACTAATCTAGTGGGGAATCCAGAAATAATTATTACTTTTAGATCCAAAGAACTAGATTCTAGATAAAAAAGATCTTTTCATTTATTTCTACTCTAAGTGACCAGAAAATTGCAAGTTGAGTGAACTTTTTAAATGTCTTTCATGAACATTCTCTCATGTTTAATGTCATATTGGGAGTACTGAAAAAAATAAAGAACTCTATTGAAGATGGTTCAGGTCGAAGGATCTATGTCAGTGAACAAAGTGTGTTGAAGAATCGGTCCCACAATTCTCTTGTGGTGGTTTTATTAAGGTCATCAGAGAAGAAATCATTGTAAGCTAATTATGGCCACATTTCCCCTCTACTGTTATTATGACCCTCTGTTTGAATGCAGGACTCTGTGGTTCAGCATGATAGTAAATCACCACGGTAGGAGACTGGCTGGAGAACATTAGCTTCAGGGACACTTTAGAGCATTCAGTTCTGAGGGACAAGTAGACAGAGGAGCTTGTATCCCCATATCCAGATATATTTGAGTATTGGGAAACTCGGGGTTGAAAATGTCAGCTGGGAGCAGATGTAGGGATGAGAGTGCAAGACGTATAGGTCAGGAACCTCAGGTAAGCAACCCCAGGGACTCCTGGTGGACCTCTCTGCAATCTTGACCTCCTTAGAAAAGCACACCTGGCAGGAGAATCACTTGAACCTGGGAGGCAGAGGTTGCCGTGAGCCGAAATTGCGCCATTGCACTCAGGCCTGGGCAACAAGAGTGAAACTCTGTCTCAAAAAAAAAAAAAAAAAAAAAAAAAAAAGAAAAGAAAAGCAAAGGAAAGGAAAAGCACACCTGGAAAATCTGAGTGCCTGGGCACAGAGGAAATTGCCATGGGGCCACAGCTGCCCTTTGGGACAGGATGAAAAGGTCAGTGCAGGAACTCATGATATTAACAATGACCCTTTACGTTTGTGGAGTGCTTTATGGTTTACAAGGTACTTTTCTGTAACTATAGTATTAATGGTGAATCTCACATGGTAGTCACTTGCTCTGCAGGTGAGGCGTTCCAATGATTTGATTGCAAACATTCCCAATGTTAATGCATGTGCGCACACCCGTCAGGTGATGTGAGGCTGCTCAGTGGGGCTATAGCTGACGGTTGGCTGGCAGCTCAATGGGGCTGGTGGCCCAAAATGTCTGTAGGTGGCCTCCCCATGTGTCCTGGGCTTCTGAGCACATGACAACTGGGTCCTGAGAGGGGGCATGCAAGAGTGAGTTTCAAGAGACAGTGGTGGAAGTTCAAGATGCCATATGATCTATCCATGTCTGTTAGTGAGTGTCATCTCCAGCAAATCACAAAGGCTGGCTGAGATTTTAGTGGAAGAAATAGACTGTGAGAGGAGTAGTGAACTGGGGGCCATCTTTAATCTAACACAGTAGGTATTATGAGCCCTATTTGACATATTTTATACCAAATTAACATGCTTGAAGTGATCTAGTGGGCAAGAGCCAGAACTGAATTGAATTGGAACATAGGTGTGCTGACTAAACACAGTATTCTTATACCAGGTCCCCTTTCATCTTAGCCAGGTCCCTCTCCTGGCTATCTTGTTTTGTTGTAATGTTCTCCCATGGCCCTACTCCAGACAAACAGCATTCTTCTTCCGTATCAGAAGGTCTGCCATTCTAGGTCTCACATGAAAAAGAAGGGCAGTCCCTCCTTAGACCCTGAGAGACTTGTTAGTTTTCAGTCCCCCACTGCCCTGGCACAGGATTCTGAGCCAGCCACCTGACACAGAACCTTGAGTCTGAACCATTCATTATCAGATGCAGAGGGGACCTTGGTGGCCACCGTCTCACACTGAGCAGGAGACAGAGGCTCAGAGACTGACAAAGACGTGCTTAGGATCCACAGCTAAGTCAGGGGTGAGACCCTACCACTCACTCCAACTGCCCCTTCAAGTAGCACCCTCTTTATCTCCATGTTTTCTGGGACACTTCATTGCCAGCCACAGTCCCACATGCTGAGGCAGTAGAGTGAGGATCACAACAGCAGAAAATGGTGAAGGATGCCTGGAAACTCCTTCTTGCTGGAAGCCTTGTCTTTGGAAGGGGTGGAGGTGTAGAGCATGGGCATCTACAGGGTGTTGCTGAAAAACTAAGTTAGAAGGCACTTCCTGTTGGTGTCATGGTCAATGGCCAGAAGTCCCCTCATCATTGGCCAGATGCCAGCTCATTGATGGTACAGGAACAGGGGCTGCCATGTGAAATTTTTTGGGCAATGCTTGGCTGAGCCTGCCCCTGCTGCCTTTGGGATCACATCCATCCAGTGAGTGCAGGCTTTGGGGCCCATGCGTGGCCCAGGGGTGAGGCAGAGATGGCCTCTGGCTGCTTGGCTCTGCTTTCTCCACTTTTATCTCACCATTCCCATGTTGCTTTTTTCTTCTTCCTCTGACCCCCTTGAGTGCTCTCTCCCTCTGCCCTATCACTCTAATGTTAAGATTTGAGGAATGGCTGAATGAGTCAGTGTTCTCCAAAGAAACAGAACCAACAGGATGTATAAAAAGATTTATTCTAAGGAATTGGCTCACATGATTATAAATGGCAAGGCCCGATATCTATAGGGTAAGTTGGCAGGCTGGAGACCTGGTAGAGCTGATGGTGTAGTTCCAGACCAAGTTGGAGGGCCTGAAAACCAGGAGAGCCAATATTTTCCTTTGAGTCTGAAGGCAGGAACAATTCTCCCTTACTCAAAGGAGAGTCAGCCTTTTTATTCTATTCAGGCCCTCGACTGATTGGTTGAGGCCCCACTATCCTCCATGTTGGGGAGGACAATCTGCTTTACTTAGTCCACAGATTCAAATGTTAGTCTTATGCAGAAGCACCCTCAGAGACACATGTAGAATAGTGTTTGGCCAAATGTCTGGGCACGCTGTGGCCCAGTCAAGTTGACACATAAAGTTCACTATCACAATAGTCACCATGTACAACTTTGTTTGGAGTGGGGCCTGGGGTGGAGAAATATTCCTATAAAGCACAAGAAGAAACCAAGCCCGCTGGGCTGGCAGATCAGCACTGATTGCTGTAAAATTACAAGGGACTCTTCCAAACCTTTCCCCTAGTGATTCTACTTTGCAATCAGCATGAAATAACATCTTTGCCTCCCAAAATGTCTTGTTGCCTCTTCTGTGTTTTGCTCTCCAGCTTGTCTCTGACCACTTCTACTGCCCTACTCCACTACCCTTCCATACCCACCTACTCTCAGCTCCTGAGTGTGCTGGGTGTATTCACACCTCCAGGCCTTTGAATGTGCTGTTCTTTCTGCCTGGAACACCCTTACCTACCTTCTCCATGTGGCAACCTCTATTTGTCTTTCAAGATTCAGCTTAAGTATTATTAAATGAGTTAATAATTATAATGCATCTAGAACCTGGCATGTGCATTATTTAAATGTTTGAAAGTATGAGTATTGGTATTCAGATTTGTATCACCTTATTAATTCATCCAATGTGTCAGGTACTATACTAGGTGCTGAGATACAGGAGTCAAGGTGGACATGGTTCTATGGAGCATGTATTTCAAGAAAGGAGACAGATGCAAATCCAAATAAAGAGACAAATAAATAAAATACATTAAAACTGTGGCAATATGAAGAAAGAAGCCGATGAGCAATATATACAGAAAATAATGAAAATGCCTCTCCTTTGTACAGGTAGCTGGGATGATCTGTTGAACACATTTGAGCCAAGACATGACAGATGAGAAGTAAAAAATTACATCCATAGGGACCAGGGGACAGTTATTCATGGAAAAGAATGGCAGGGCAGAGGCCCTGGGTGTAGCCTGGGTGTTTGAGGAATGGATGAAAGGCATGAGGAGCCAGAACAGAACATGGGAGTGAAAGGCGAGGACTAGGTTGGAGAGAGCTACGTCTGCCTTCTCTAACATCCCAGGCACACCTTTACTCCCGCCTTCACGGGGTCTGCCAGCCTGGCTTTGTACTGGCCTGGAGGCTTCCTGAGGGCACAGACTGTCTATCTTGGAACTGAAAGCAGGCTTGGCAACTAGATGGCACTCAAGTAAATTTTGGTAAATGACTTAACACAGTCTTTGACTCTTAGCTATGCCAGGTGTGCTCCCCAAGGAAACTGTGAGCCCTGGAGGATGGGGACCCTGTCTACACACCGCTTTATCTCTGCATCTTGGGCTCCCAGCCTGAGCCGGGACACAGTAGATACTTATTAACACCTGCTGTTTGCATGAGTAAATTTTACTTTATTTGGCTCCTTAATGGCTTCCATAGCAGAGTTGGGCAGAGTTGATGACTGACAAGTATTTTCTATACGATGAATGGTCCACAGTGAGTTGGGCTTAAGCTTAACTTCTTAAGAAGAATGTGACAGAAAGGACAGGAGAGAAGGCCAAGGGCCTGAAGGATGGCAAGGTTTCCTATGAGGGTAGATGGCAGCTTCATATGTATGAAAAGTTATGCACTGAGCTGTCTCCCTGACTATGCACATAACATTTATGCTTCGGCTTTCAGGGCTCCTCTGTCGCTTTTCAATGATTAGCCATTCTTACGCTTGGGCTGGCTCTGCCCCCTCCCTCTCTCCATTTTATTTGTGTATGTGTGTGTCTGATTCAAAGTGAGTAGAACCTAAGATTCCCTTTGAGGATTTTTTCTTTTGGAATTATATCGTTTTATAAGTATACTGTCTTTACTTCTGCACTAAACAAGTTTACAAAACTGTTTCTGGAAAACAAAACCACAACTTTGGTTTGTTTCACAGTTCATTTAAACAATAGCAAAAAGGAAATATTTAGTCTCTTTTTAGGCTGGCAGCTCAGTAAATTACAGAAGAGTGGTTTGCTGTGGTTTTGGGTTTCTCTTTAAGTCTCTGGTTGAGGCACAGATGTTGGAAAATGGTGGGGGGGGGGTCCCTAAATATGGGGGAAGTAGGAGGAGGTTTCTGAATGGGAAGAGGCAGGCAGCTTGCCTTGACGGACAGCAGAGGAGGAGACATAAAGAGAAGCAGACAGAAGCAGCAGAATTCTGTGGCCCTTCATGGCAACACAAAAGCTTCAGGGTCAAGGGACAGAGAGAACATTTAAAAATATGATCTGTGCTTATAATGACTGTAAATTAGCTGTTTGAAACTTAAGATGGTTTAGGGCTATATTGTTATTTATTTTTTCCCCATTATTTTTTCCAGGAAGAATTTTGAAACACTTAGCTGCTCATCACCTGCTGAGGAACTTTAAAGAATCAATGCATGGTCTCACTCTAAGGTCCCAATACCACAGGTCTGCAGTATCATCTGAACATCAGGATTTTTAAAAGCTCTTCAGCTTTTAAAGTGCAGCCAAGTTTCAAGATCACTGATTTAAGTGATATATAAAACCAGATACAATGCAAAAAAGGCAAAATAGAATCAGTAATAAGTGGACGAGGAAATTAAGATAGTGGAGAAATGCAGGCAGGAAAGAGAAGTGGAAGCCAGGAGTGAGGTGATACTATTGGGTTTCAGGTCCATATGATGAATGAGAAGGAGGTTCTCAGAAGCCTCACGATCTCTGGTCCTGAGACCATAGAGAAATTTCTCTGGTTATTCACCGTAAACAATGAATTCTGTATAATTTAGCAAAGATCTTTAAGGATAGAAGTCTACCACCTTCAGTTCTGACAGCATGAATCTCCCCTAGGTGCCTAATGGACTTTGAGTTTTTAAATCAATTGCATACATGAAAGGAGGTGCTTTGACATATGCTGGTCATGCTGTGAAAATTTCAGGGAAAGTAGGGCTTCAGATAGTGATCCAGATTTCAGTGGCTTCACCCTTCTTTACCAAACTTGTGACTTGGATAATCATGTTCTAAGCTTTGAATATGGAATATGATGTGGTGGTGAGGAATTAGACTTCTTACATACCACTTACCTATTCTTTGATCCTGGACATCAGAGTTAACATTTCTGAGTCTCAGTTCTTTAATTTCTAAAATGGATAGAATCATGGTAACTATGATAACAATGTTATTTCAATATTTAAGGGAGAGAAGCCATGTAAATAAGATAAAATACTCTCAGCATGTAGAATATGTCCAAAAATGCTACCTATTATGAATACTGTCATCTCTCCTCACTGATCTGGCCAAACTCAGGCTTTCTCATACAGGATTTTCTCAAAGCAAAGAGTAATTAAAATGTTATTTAAATTTCATACAATCCTAACTGGCCTCTCTGGTTTATTCAGGTGGCCTTGGGTGAGAGCTGGACATTGGTTTGTTAAAAAACAAAGAAACAAAAACAAAACTCTCCAGATGATTCTAAAGTGCAGCACAGGCTGAGAAGCAGTCTTGGCATCTGATTTTATTTTAGCTGCTCTCACAGTAGCTTCCAGCTGCCCCTCCAGCAATCTAGTCTTCAGGCTCATCTAAGACCCACTTCACAACTGCTCAGATTCTAGATGACTGGCCTTTTGCTTTGTACTTTTTGTTTTTCTGGTCCAGGGTGAACATGGTTTATTACTTTTATTTAATTGTTTTTAATTTTTAATTATCATTTCTTTTCTAAGAATCCATGTTCACTTTAGTTCCCACCCAGAGATAAATAATGTAATGAGTATATTACATTTTTATCTAACCTTTGGTTTGTACCAATGGGTGTAAAAATGCAAGTTTTAAAATTGCAGAATTAATTTTGAAATCTGATACTTTTGCTTAACTTTCTGTCAGAAGCGAAGTCTCAAATGCTAAGGATTTTTGAAAGCATAATGATTTTTTCTTGATCATGATTCTGACATCTCTCACTGTATTTTACCATTTCTTTATTACCAGTTGTATTAGCTCCCTAGGGCTACTGTAACAAAGCACCACAGACCGGGTAGCTTAAAGCCACAGAAATTTGTTTCCTCAGTCCTGGAGGCTGGAAGTCCAAAATCAAGGTGTAGGCAGGCTTGATTCCTTCCAGAAGTTCTGAGGGGGAATCTGTTGCATGCTGCTCTTAGCTTCTGACAGTGCCTGGCAATCTTTGGTTCCTTGGCTTGTAGACACATCACTGTGATATCTGTCTCCATCTTCATATGATGTTCTTTCTGTTTCCCTGTGTGTTTCTGTGTCCAAATTTCCTTCTTATAAGGACAGCAGTCATTGGATTAGGATTCACTTTAGTATAGTATGACTTCATCTGAACTCAATTACATCTGCAAAGACTGTTTCTAATTAAGGCCACATTCACAAGTTCTAGGGGTTAGGAATGGAACATATTGTTTCAGGGGACACAATGTAACCCAAGGGCATCAGCCATTTGTTATGACCAGAAAGTTTTTAAGGGACCAGAAAGTTTTAAGCTTCTTGTTACTTCTATGTGTCAGCTCCCTGTAATCTTCCATCCAGCTGCGAGTTCAGACAGGTCCTGAAAAAGCCAGGCCAAGAGCGAAAACGGAGGGGAGGTCAATTTCTGTCCTCTCCAGACACCCACCTTCCTTGGGCAAGCAGGGCGAGGCAAGCTCTGTTGGGCTGGCCCTAGGGAAGTGCAGGAGGGGACAGATAAGGAAGGGATGGAAGCCACAGGTGGTGGCAGGAGCAGGGCTGAGGGCTTCCTGCAGCTGCTCAGCCACCTGGCTGAACAGCTGTTCTCCCTATCGGGGAGCTATGTAAGGCAAGGACTGCCTGACTTATCCCAGCCTTGCTGAGAGTTACAGGATGCCAAAATGCCTGGTCAAATCTGTCAATTCTGTTTAGCAACTGTTCTGGATACTGGGGGGAGTGGTGGGATTGGAGGTATGGAATCACCAAACAGGTTGTTTAGAGTGACTGCCCTCTTTACACAAGAATCAACCCAAGTGTACCAAATGTTACTGATTCAGCTGGGATGGTTTAGTGCAGGGGTCACTTACGACAGCCTGCAGCCCAAATCTGGCCTGCAGCCTGCTTTGTACAGGGAGCTAAGAAAGGTTTTTACACATTAACATTTGCAATTATTTGATCATAGGGAACACTAACTTTGAACTCCAATTAAGCAAAATGTTATTCTTCCACAAATGAATTTCACTCTACCTGTATTATAAAAAAATCATACTCAGTGATTACTATCATATTTTGAATTTCATCAATAAAATTTTGTGGAAATTGGTTTTCTACCTTGTTATGTAAGTACCTAAATTATAGCTTCAATTTTACTTCTTGGCTTGCAAAGTCTACAGTTTTTTCCCTGGTCTAATCAGGTAGCCTCAAACACCAACAATACACACCAGAAAACACTGAAAGGCTTTTAGAAACACAGATTGCTGGGCCCCACCCCTGGGGTTTCTGATTCAGTGAGTCTAGGGTAAGGTCAAAGAATGTGCATTTCTAGCAAGTTTCCAGATGCTGTGGATGCTGCTGGTTGGGAGCTACCTTTTGAGAGCCACTGGTTGAGGCAATCAGTTAAGAAACATTGCTCTAAGAAGCAACAGCTCGTAGTGTTCACGAGACTAGGTTTGAGAATCAGAACCGCATCATTGCTGGATTCTGTTACCAACTGACTCTGTGATCTTGGCATGTTATTTGTATTTACTGAGCCTTCGTTTCCTCGCTTGTAAAATGGGGATAATGCAAGTTGCCTGCCTCACAAAGGTCATAAAGATTTAAATGAAATCAAGCTTGCAAAGCTGTTCACACACATTGGCTAGTTTTCAAACCCCTGCCCTCAGACAAACTTACGATTTGGGGCTGTGGAAATGAGACTAACTTCAGTCAACAGTACTGATTGCTGAGGGCTGTGAACAGGAAGCTCAGAGGAACAGTCCTGGAGAGCTTCCTGCAGGAAGTGAGGGATGAGCTGAGCATATGAGAAGGATGGGAAAGCAAGTGGGATCATTTATGGGACTTGGAGATGGAAATGAGACTGACATGATTTTTGGACAGAGAGGAATTCAGACTGCCTGGTGGGTAGGAAGAGCTGCCAAGTGGTATGGGAGGAAGAGGAATTGTTGTGCCAGCTTCTGGAGGACCAGTGAGAGTTTCATGGTGCAGATGCAGTGTGTGTGGGCAAGGCTTGGAGTCCTAAAAACTGCTCTTGGGATTTCATTAAAACTTGGGAGGTTGGGGAAGCTGAAATGCCCTGTCTATTTCTCAAACCCCAGCTCCACTTCTTGGGGCTGCTCAGTGGGCGGGCCTCATCTCCATGTCTCCATTCTGTTTACCTCACACACATTCCTGTTGTTTGGTAAGAGCTGCTGCCTGGCAGAGAAGCTTGGGAAGTTTGCTCTGTATTCTAAGAAACAGGAAGTCATTATTTGCCCAAAGCAAACAAACTCACAAACTGCAGGGTTCATGTTCAGTCCAAAGCTGGAGTCCCAGGAGGTGAGCGTGTGGGCCGAGGATGTGGGGATCTGAGCAAAGAATCCTTTCCCTTCCCCTCCTCCCCTGGCCAAATCAACAACTGACATCTTTTCACATCTCGACTTGCAGGAAGCCTGAGCTAAGTAATCCACACACAATGTATAGATGCTGAGCTGCGCTTTCTTCCCCAGACAGCATCCATTCCCAAGTGAGGCTTTTCTTCCCATGACATCAGCAAAACCATTTCCATTATTCCTGGAATTGGAGGACAATTAACCTTCCTCATGCCCCATTTCTTTCCTCTAGGAAGAGAGAAGGGAATGAGCATTTATTGGAAACCTACTGTGTGCACTGACCTGTGCTTGGCAACAACCCTGTCAAATAGGCACTACTGTTTGCAATTTACAGATGAGAAAAACCAACGCTCTAAAAGAATGGGTCACTTTCCCAATGTCCCTGGGTAGAGCTGCCATTTGAATTCATGTCTGGCCAGTCTATGTGTAGTCAATGCCATGGGCTTCCCTGGTACTTTTGGAGTCCCTGCAAATGCCCTCCCTCCTACCTAACCTCCTTTAAAAATATTGTTTTTAAACAATACTTTAAAAAAAAATCCCATTTCTTCAAAAATGGGACTTAACAGCTTTTTAGCAGCATTTATACTTCATGAGGCTAATGAAATAGACCCTGTCTTACTGAGGTGGGATGTGCAGGAGAAAATTTTGAGAGAATGGTGGCCCCTTGAAGAACATGTCAGATGAAAAGGATGCTTAAAAGGATGCAAATAGCCAACCAGATTCACTACTTACCGTATTCAGGCAGAGCAGAGGTGGGCAGTAAGTAGAGAGGAACTGTGGGAGGACATCCTCAGTCTCCTGATTCGGTGGAGAAGACCTGTAGCTAACCTGGGCTTGTATAAACCATGTATTCAAAGCATGACTTTCTAAAATATATGGAGCATAGCGGCCTCTGGAATGCTTGCATTCAAATCTTGGCTTAGCAATTCACTCACTGTCTGCCTTTTCAGCAACTCAGTTTCTTCATCTGTAAAATGGGGATAGAAATAGTTCCTACTTCACAAGGAGGTAAAATGCTTACAAAAGTGCCTGAAACGTGACCGTGGGACTCAGGAGTTGCTGGAATGCAGAAAGAGGGTCACCTCTCCTCCCAGCCTGGGAGTGAGGGACCCCTGCCCAGACCTGAAACGCCTCTGGCTCCCCACCCTAGACCCATCCCAAGACCCACACAAATCAACTGCGTGTTATCTCAGTAAGGCCAAATCTTTCTTCTTGACAGATCTTTGGACTATTGTAGCAAAACCTCTCAGGCCAAACCCTTGCAATATTTAAGTATGTTTGTTCTAAACAATTAATTATTAATGAGTCATAGTCTTCAACATTATATTGGTTTCTCCATCCAGGCTCTAAGATGAAAAGCAGGAACTGTGACCAAGATTGGAAAATGAGAACAACACAAAAAGATCTCTTTTGTGCTCCTCTTCTCCAAGTTTATAACAACCCCCTCCCCACCTGGCTTCTCGTGTTCTCTGTGGTCTGCCCTGCCTGGCTCAGGTCTTCTGCCACAGGGCGGGCCCCGCCGATGGATGGAGAGTTCCAAACCTGGAGCTGTGGTTGGCGTGAGTACCTGAGAGACTGAGGGACTCTTGGGGATGTCACTTCTTTACCTCTACCTGAAGAATTCTTCAATTCACAAGGCAATACTTATATAACAAGCTGAGTCTTCATAATGCCCATTACTGGTCAGTAGCTATAAAAATAATATCAATGATTGCATTTCTTTTTTTGTTTTTTTTTTTTTTTTGAGACAGAGTTTTTGCTTTTGTTGCCCAGGCTGGAGTGCAGTGACGTGATCTTGGCTCACTGTAATCTCCACCTCCTGGGTTCAAGCGATTCTTCTGCCTCAGCCTCCTGAGTAGCTAGGACTACAGGCACATGCCACCATGCCCAGCTAATTTTTGTATTTTTAGTAGAGAGGGGGTTTCACCACATTGGCCTGGATGGTCTTGAGCTCTTGACCCTGTGATCCGCCCGTGTCGGCCTCCCAAAGTGGTGGGATTACAGGCGTGAGCCATCATGCCTGGCTAATGATTGCAATTTTTTATGCTTACTACATCCCAGGTATGGTGCTAAGCATGTAAATATGATGTTATCAGTGATATCTTTCATTGCAAGTGATGGAGAACCCAGATACAGCAGATGCTGCTGGTGCCTACCATACCCTCTTGGCCCCATCATTTCTCTGTCTACCAACTCAGCTTCCAGCTGCCAGCTCCTGCAACTCTTTGAGGGCCTTTTCTGGAAGCAGAGTCCACTCTGCCTGTGTATGGATCTGGCCAGAATGCTAAGGAGGTAATGCCCTTCACTCTACCCTGGAGCAGCCTTCAACTAATGGCAGATGGGACTTGGTGGGTCAATACTCCTTCCCTGGCCCTCAGGTGAGACAACTCCAGGGCGGTGTGATTTGCAGTTTCCCAGAGCTCCTCCCCAGATGTATGCTCCAGTTGCCCCCAGTGGCACTGGTGGAATAATGGATGCTGCACTGGCTTCCTTCCCTCTCCTGGGTCATGCCCTGTGCTTCCTCCTCCTGTGTTTCCTGGGGTCATCTCCCAAATAAACTATTTGCAGTTAAGGTTTTGCCTTAGGGACTGCTTCTGGGGAAAATAAACTAAAACTCCCAAATTCAACTGTCTCAAGTTAAAAAAAAGAATTTATTTGCTCACATAATAAAAAGTCCAGCTTCAGGATTGGCTCAATTCAGGGTTCAAATGCTGTTCACTCTCCCATCCCCATAGCCATCCCTGTGCTTCTCCTTTGGTTTTGTATCCTCCAGTTTTCTAGAAGCTCTCCAGGCAGCTTCAGGGCACATCATCACAAGACCAAGCCACGGGTGGAGTGAGGTCAACTCCTGATATAAAATCCTGGGGAGTTGAGTCCTATTGGTCCTGTGTGGGCAGACATGAGCCGTGGGCCATTCTTAAAGCAGCACCGGTGGCTAGACAGGTGGTCAATGGAGGTTGCCCATTTTGAGCCGGGTGTTCTGCCCTTGAGAGGTCTGAGGTTAGGGTCAGGAATGGGTGGTTCCTCAGGAAGAAAGGGAGAGCAGTTACTATGGAGGGACCTGGCTGGCAGGTAGCCATCTGTATTCACGCACTGTGCATTTCTTCACCTGTAAGTGGGCTTCCTTACCACTGACAGGTGAGTCGACCGAGGCTTGGGACAGTTATTTGTCCAAGGTTATTCAACTGAAAAGTGACCTGGGCCCCAGATGCAGCTGTTCCCCAAATTCTTTCTCTGGTACCTTTATTGACATAAGTGCATTTTAATGTAAAACTCACAAACATGCTTTTATTTCTCACCCTTTTGATTTAGGACCAAACCTTTTTCAGTGTGGACTCACTGATTCCAGTCCACCCATCCTGCTGGTATAAACCATTCTTGAAATACTCGCCTGTGATTTGTCACATCAGTGTCTTTAGAGGGAGAACTTAAAATGCTTGGTAAACAATCTGAGTCCAAATTCTTTTAGATGTTCACATGCCTCTCCTCAATCTTCTACATTGTCTCTCTCCATTGCTATCTAATTTGACAGTAATCTTTTTTGGAAACTTGCCTTCATTGAGCGTTTCCAAAGCAATCAACTTAATTTTCACTGAAACAAAAAGTTCTCTTTTCTTTTGTATTTTACCAGTTTACAGGATAGTTAATTAAATTACTTGATCACAATGACACACACAGCTGGCATCGGTAGGTTTGGGAACACACATAGCTGACTCTCGGTTGGCATGCAGCTCAACTGGCAGAAGACGGTACAAGCTTCCCAGAGGGACGAGCTGCAGCCAAGATGCTCTGCCTGCTGCGGCAGCAGAGGAGAGACTGGATGGAGAGGAAGGGGCTTGTTAGCCAACTGGGCCAGTTGCTTGGGGAAAGCTGTCTGGGAGTACTTTTCCTGGGACATGGAAGGTGTTCTGAAGTGGTGCCTGCTAGGAGCCACCAGGGGTGTTAGCTGTAGAACGTTCCTTCTGGACAAGTGTTCCTGCCTAGTGCTCTGAGGATGTGCGGGAAGGGACAGACCACGTGCCTTAATTATCCTTAAGGCTGCAGAAATCACTTGTGTCTTACATGATTGAGAGCTTCAATGTCAGGCAAGAACTGAGATTGGGAAGTGACCTTGTGACTTTTCTGGTGGTCTCAGAGTAGGTACACATTTGATGTCCTTTTATGTGTATTGGTGAATAAGGGGTATGTATTCAAGATCACCGCTGTCTATGTATGCTTTTGTGTAAATTAGAAAAATCTACTCTCTTTGGATGGATGAGTTAGAAAAAGGTGCTCTATCTGGACACACAAGCCCTCTTTTCCAGGTCAACACAGCTTCTTGACAGAGCATGCACCTTGGTTGATGGAGCATGAAGTCAGTTGCCACCTTCCTCATCCCCTCATCCAGGTGTCTGGCTAGTGCACAAGCTGTACAAAGGCGAGTCTTTGTGATATTTTAATCTCTTATTGTACCTGGAGTTCTAGGCTGAGGGACAGGGTGCAGTAGTTGTTCCTGCAAGGATGGAGGATGCATCTTTACCAGCAGCAGCAGCTGCTGCCCTGGGAGTTTGCTAGAAATGTAAATTCATGGGTGCTACCCCAGAACTGCTGAATCTGAATCCCTGGGGATGGGGCCCAGGTGTCTGTGTCTAAGAGATCCTCCTAGGTGAGTCCCATGCTTGCCAAAGTTAAGAAGCACCACAGTCCCTGAGCCTGACTCTAAAACAGTGAGCACAGTGGAGCCTTCCCAGTTCGTGGGTTTGGTCCATCTCTGCCACATTCCCCTGGCCCCTGGGAGCTCCCACTTGTGCTGGACATGACTTGTGAATATCACCACTGGGCTCGCCTAAACAAGCACAGCCCCTGCATTTCTCATGACACTTTTACTTCGTGGGAATGAGGAAAACTATTCACTTCCTGGAGCAGAGGAGTCTGGCCAACCCTAGGCAGAGCAGGACCTCATGGTCTAGGGGGTTGAGTGACCCTCAGAGTTGGAAGGAGAGGACACAAGAGTCCGAGTGAATGTGGGGAAGCCAATTCTCACACCGTGGGCTGGTGCATCCGGCTGCTGTTGGCCTTGAACCAAAGCGGAGGCTTGGGGGATGCTCAGTTCTTGCATCCCCAAAGGAAACAGCTTCTTTATTCTCTAGGACCAGACTGATGTCCTTGTGAGCCCAAGACCATCTCTCCCACCCCATCCCACTCCTCCGAGCAGTACAGATAAAACCTATTTTGTCAGTGCTCGCTCTGTCCCGCTCATTTTAAACTGTCTCCGTCTTGTAGACGTTTGATTTTTTTCAAGTTTGAGTCCCTCTGGAGGCTGCTTCATCTTTCTGCTTCCTTCCTTCTAAAATGGCATGGAGGTGAGGCCTGGAATTGTGGCCATTCATCAGCCCAGCATCTTGAGGATGATGATGAGGGCATTAGGCAGGCAGAATAATGCCTCCCAGAGGCAGAGGGACCACTGCTGGAGTTTAGACCACCAGAAACCTGTGTTAAAAACTCAGCAAAGTCTAGTGTACACTTTAGTATTTAAAGCAATAAGAATTAGAGGCACGAAAAGCAAATCACAAACAAAACTCTTTAAATGTGAAAAGAAGAATTAAGCCAGCTTTCTTCTCCTTTCCAGCTCCTGTGAAGGGAACTTGGAAAGGAGTTGATTACATTGCAGAAATTGAGAGAATTTTCCACCCTCCCAAAGTGCTGGGCTCAGCCCACATCCCCCCAGAAGGTGCTGAGACCCCAGTGCCTACAACAGAGCACTGAATCCTGTGCTGGAAAGAGCGTTTTGTTTTAGAGAGCCCTGGATTCAACAAGGAGCACCATTTATGTCCTTGACTGAGTTTCTTAACTTCCCTGAGCCTCTTTCACAAGTTACTGCATGGTAATATCAAGTAGGTACGCGGTACAGAGGCAGTGTAAGAATTAAATAAGAGGATGGATCTGATGTACTGGCACAAAGTAGGCATTTAAATGTTTGCTTCTTTCCTCCACGAATCACTTGTCAACACAACATTCCTTATGCTATGCTATGTTATGTTCTTATGTTATGCTATGTTATGTTATTATGTTATGCTGTTATGTTATTATGTTATGCTATGTTATGTTATGTTATTATGTTGTGTTGTTATGCTATGCTATGCTATGTTATGTTATGTTACTCTGTGTGGTGGTCTAGTGAGTGATGGTTAAGAGCTGGTGCTTGCAATGAATAAGGCTAGAATTCAGGCTCCCCATTTTTACGGCAGTATGAACAGGGGTGAGTTGCTTAGTTTCTCTAGCCCTCAGTTTCTTCCTTTGTAAGAGTAGAGGTCACCTTAGCACTTATCTTGAATGATCATTGAGAGAATAAGATAATGTGTACAGAACTGTGGTTAGAACAGTGACGGGCCTATAGTTATATATGAAAACTACTAAGATAATGATCATATGTAAGCATGGAATGCTTCTGTTGTCATGCATGGCGACGCTGTTCCAGCTTCTTTGTTAGGCGCCAAGGACACAAAGACCAAGGAGCCATGGTTTGGGGCTGCGGGGATCATCCAGCCAGGTGTGGAGAAAGAAAGTTAGGCAGGTGTTTCTTTCTTTCAGCAGGTGAGTGATGACAGCTGCAGGCCAGGCCAGAGCACATGGGAGAGTGCACAGGGGTGGGAGACAGGGAGGCAATGGAGGGATGGGGTGGAAATGAAGGTCCAGGCAAGGCTGGTGCAGAAGCATAGACTGGGAGGCTGAAGTGAGCAAAGCAAGTCTCAGGCATTGGTGGCTGGGAACACAGCTGGAGACCCTGGAGCCCATCTGGAGCTGAGGCGGAAAAGGCAAGGGGAAGGTGAGCTGGATTATTAACTGCACCCAGCAAGCATTTTTGTCTATATCCTGAGCCCCTACAACAGCGCCTGGCACGTGGAAAACAGTAAGTAATTGATTGACTAAAGGAAAGTGAAAGAAGAGGTTACAATAGAGGCAAGAAGAGATAATGACCCTAGTGATACCTCTGAGGGAGCCAGAGAGGGGAGGTCCTGAGCGATGGAGAGAGGAGGTGCCCAGCCTCCCCTGTGACAGGAGGCAGGAGATGAGGGTGTGTGGGAAACACACTTTTGGGACCGTGGTGAGGGTGGGGGAGGAGGAGCTGATGAGGGCCTGCCTCAGCCCTTGGCAAGCTGGGAGGTGGAGCTACCGCCCTGCTGGGGATGAGGAATGTGGTGGAGGGGAGAACCCTGGAAACGGAAGAGGCAAGGGTGGAGGTGAGCTGGATTATCAACTTCACCCAGATGGCGTTTTTTTCTATATCCTGAGCCCATACAGCAGTGCGTGGCACGTGGAAAACAATAAATAATTGTTTGACTAAAGAAAAGTGGAAGAAGAGGTTATAATGGAGGCAAGAGGAGATAATGACTCCAGTAACACCACTGAGGGAGCCATTCTGGCCCTCAAAATGGAGAGGCTGCCCCCATTTTGAGTTGGCAGTGATGAGGAATGGGAAGAGAGCTCCCAGAGACTGGGGGGATGACTGAGGGGCAAGAACAGGTGGGTGCTGGAGCAGGAGGAGGGTACCATGGGTGCCATGGTGGCACTTTTCTCTCACACACGTCACCTGCCTGGTGTGGGCACAGGGAAGGGGACTGGGGTCCATCAGAGTTTGCAGTGGCATCTGGCTGGTGTGATGGTGCAAAGCAATGAGCCACAGGGCCTCAGCTGGGGAGGGAAAGGCAGACAGAAAGGACCCAGCTGCTTCCAAGAGAAAGGAGGTCAGGAGGCTGAGGCCAGAACAGCAGCAATGGGGGGTCCATTTCCTCTCACAAGTGGAGGTTTCTTGCCTTTGCTGGAATTCTTCCCCTTCTACCATATCTGTATGTACAATTTCTTATCCTTCAAGGCTTCACTCAGATATCATTTGAACTTCTTAGAGCTAAAACTGCTCCCTCTGTTGAACTCCTGTCTTCCTTAGGGCTGTAATTATTTGCCCATCTCATTCTCATCTTTCTCATGAGAATGTAAGCTCCTGAGGACCACCTCAGGTTTCAACTTCACCTCCAACCCCCACACTGCCCCACGGAAGCTGGTGAACTGCTTCCTGTGCAGGGCAGGTAGGGATTTGTGACATGAAACCATCACTTCTAACAGAATCAATTCTATGTCTGATTGATGTTCCCTTAGAATTAAAAAAAAAAGTAATTCTGTCTGTAGATTCTCTTTCTGTAGAAAGGCAATGCTGCACGAGAGAAAGCATATACACTTTGAATCAGGGAAACAGCTTTCCTTATTGGGGTAATGCATTAATGTCCCAGTGACCAGAAATGATATGTAAATAAGCACAGCATGCACTTGTGCATATAATAACAGATCACAAAAAGACACCCCTTGCTTGGGATGGCATAGATGGCACCAAGACAAAGAATTTGCAAATGGATTTCAGTCCCCATGTGCCCGGCAGCCAGAGACCTTTATTCAGAGCACATCTGTAAATTGTGGCCTCTGCAAAATGCCTGGCATACAGTAGGTATTAAATAAAAGTAGCAATTATATTTATAGTTATACTTGGTACATTATTATTATTATGTACAGTACCCACCTGGCATTGCACAAAGACAGATCTTTGGATTAATATTCCTCTGCAGTTGAAGTTTTTCTATGTTAAAGATTCAAGTCATAGGCACACAGTAGCACAGTCTGTCTTGAAGAAGAAAAATGAAAGGCTGTAGTAAATGACGCTATTAGAATTATATTTGCCTCGTTACAGAAGTAATATGACCCTGTTTAGGGGCTCCAAGCTCTCACTGATGCTGAAATTTAAAAGACAGGGTCTACACCAGAACCCCAGAGTAAAAGGAGTGATTGTGGGAAGTCATATAGATGGATTTGATCTCTTGTTAGTGGTCCATATTCTCTTGGTAGGGCTAGAGAAGTCCACTTATTATCAATAAAAAAGAATAAACACTTTATAGGAAGCTATTTTCTCTGTCACAAAATGTTTTATATGCCTGTCAATAATTGTAACTGTTAAATATGACATATTGATGAATATAGTGGGACAAAAGGATGCTTTTTTCTGATTAGGGTGAAAAGATTTTATAGTCTTTGTTTTATGGATGGAAGTAATCCAACTCACAAACTTCAGCTATCTATAATCTTCTATGGGAAGGCAATAAAAGAAAAAGAAAATTCTGAAAGGAGCTCTTTCAGCTAAGAGCTCAAACCTGCGGACCTTGCCCTTCTCAGAACTGGCTCCTACGGCTGCCTGGAGGACCTCAGGACCATTGCAGCCCTGGGTTCTTGGTCAGACCTGCGGGTAGGGTACACATAGTGACTGTGTGGTTGAGAGGCCCACCTTCCTAGGATCCGGCATTTATCTCTTACTCTCTCATGGAAATGAATCTGGCCGTCTACATTGACCAGAAGTGGCAGTTGGAATGTTTATGGGTGAACAGAGAAAGCCAGAGACTCCTAGATTTGATAGTTAGAAAGACAGGAGAAGCAGATGTGGTTCTCCCTCTACAGAAAAGTTGCTAGAACAGTGCCACAAACACCCATTGATCCTTCTGGTGGATCTACCAGCTGTTAATATTTTGCCACGTTTATGTTTTCTCTCTGTAAACGTCCTTACACACATACATGTATACGTTTTTATTCTTATTTGCTAAGCCATTTGGGAATAAGTTGCAGATATCACAACCTTTACTCTCAAATACTTAGGGTGTATCTCCTAAGAACAACCGTGTTCTCTTAGAAAATCACAATGCGATCATCGAGTTCTTGATATTGAATGTGGCTACAATACTATGATCTACATTGTAGTCCTGTTTAGTCTCCTTTACTCTAGAAGAGTTTCCCAGTCTGGCTTTGTTTTTGGTAACATTGATGTATCTGAAAGGTAAAGATGTTTTGTAGAAGCCTTTCAGGTTGGGTTTGCCTGGTATTTCCTTGCGATTTGATTCAGGTTGTGCATGTTTTGGCAGGACTATCACACACGTGCTGTTCTATCCTCTTCACTACATCATATTAGGAAGCGTGTGATGTCAGTTTGTCCCATTAGTGGTGATATCAAGTTTGATCTTATGGTTTAAGTGGTATTTACCAGATTGCTTCACTGCAGTGTACCTGGTCCCCCTTTGGAATTAATAAATAATTTTCAGGGAGACAGAAAACGGGTTGTAAACTAAAAACACTTTCACAGTTGAATAGTGTTGATCACACTTTAGAAGCTCAAGCCCATTGCTGCTGTTGGCAAGAGGAAGTTATAAAAATAAAAGTCTTCTCTCTTCAAAACTAGAAAAAGAAAAGTACTTTCAGGAGAAGGAAAAACCTTTTCCCCTTTTAAAATTTGGAAGGCAGAAAATACAGAGAGGATAGTGGGTAAAAACAAGCGAAAATGTGGGAACCGAATTAAAATATTCCTGACTTCTGGCACTCACCCAGAGTAAATGAACAGTGTGCATGCACTCTGAAAAGCTAGAAAATGCCATATATATATTTATATTTGATGTGATGGGTGCAGAGTGGTGGTTGCTCCCAGCCAGGTCATTTCAATAACAACAGGAGACCACAGTTCCTGCTGAATGGCATCTTTCAGGCTGAAGAGCTTCCGCCGTCTCTCCACTTCCATACTGATTAGAAGTGCTTGAGATACATCATAACAGTGTCAGTGCAGTGTTTATGGGGGAAATTGTCGCTGTCTCTTGCTTGTGGAAGGTGACATAATGGGATTTCTTCCCTTTGTCCTGGTGACAGGATGATGAGCACTGTGTAGGCTCCAGTTCCGCATGCTTTGCCATTCAGGCATCCGGCGCAGCTGACAAGCCCGAGGATCCATGGAGAAGGTGTGTCCTGTCACTTGGGGGCCAGGGGGAGGTTCAGCAGACGGTGGGGAGCCAGTGGGTGCCCCCAAACTTCTGTGTGAAAGAGCACTTAGAAATGCTGGTCGACTGAATGAAAGTGGGAGGGGCTAGACACCAAAGCTGGGGGCAGGGAAGCAGTCTCTTTCCTCCAGTCTGTTTCCTGGGAGGTTCCTGAGGCTCTGGGCTCAGAAGACTTAGGGGTTTGGTACCCAAGGTGTCTTTTTCAAGGTAGGTATCTAGGTACAGATTCAAAGCATCTTTACCTCTTGTCACTTCCTCCCCTACTCCCCAACCCCAAGTCACTGACTTGACGTGTCTGTGTATTAATATTGTCTTGTTCTAGAAAGGTTTTAAGAAGTCTTGGTGTGATGTATTATTAATAGCATTGAGCTGCACATTTCAGTTGAGACAAATTAAACAATATGTACTGGCGTGAGGGGTATGTGGAGGGAGGGAGGGAGAGACAGACAGAGAGAGAGAGCGCGTGAGCCCTTCATTTACCTTGTCATTTTTCCCAAGTGAACTAGACCATCTCTACCAGTACCAGGAAAGGGGATGACATAGCAGTAAAACTGGAATAAATTAGTTAATTGTGAGTGCTTAGTTCCTGGTTACTTCAGGACTTTTAGAGGTGATTTTATGATTGGCAACCTCTGCCTTGATGATTTTCATCACGGCAGAAGCTGCTGACTGGTCTCCCTGGCTAGACTTATACTTTCTAGTTCACTTTCTAACTTGCTGCCAGAGTGAGATTTCAAGCACACAGGCCTGGACACAGAAGTCCTCACGTGAGCATTTTGTGATACAGCCTATTGCTGTCTAAAGACAACGCTCCTTGTGACGATTGGTAATAATAATACTAGCAGCACAGCACTAACGTTGTTGTTTTGATCCTACGTTTGTCGAGCCCATGCTACGTACCAGGTGCTGTGCTAAGTGCACATATTATTTAATAAATCCCTTATACCAACCCTTTGAAGTAGTCACCATTAAGTATTCCCATTTAACATATGAGAAACTGAGGCTCAGGAAGCTAAATGACTTGCCCAAAGTCATGCAGCTAGCAGGTTGCTGAGCAATGTCTGGATCTAATTCTAGAGCCTACACTGATCTCCTTAAGTCATGCTTTGCCACCCGAAGGTTGAGTGTCTCCTGGCATTTGTACAGAGAAATGCTGATAATAGCTAATCTTTACAGGGCATTGAATATGGATGAGGCACTGTTTTACACTGATTGACACTGCTGTACATAATCAAACCTTGCAAAAACCTGGTGTTTGGGGGAAGTGTTGTTATGATCATCTTGCCATCTTACAGATGGGGAAACCAAGGCACACACTGTCCCGCAGCTGGTAAGTGGCAGGCCAGGCTTAAAACCCAGGCAATCTGGAATCAGAGACTGCCCTGCTCATCACCCACCATGCTGTTTCTAGTACCTGGGTTCAGGTGTCCAGAGCCAGGTTTTTACACATGCTGGTGTCTTTCAAGGGGTGTCCCTGTTAACAAAAATAAAGTGACATTTGAAAACCTGTAAACTGGCAGGCCCTCCAGCTGTCATCCGGTTCTGTCCCCTGAGCCAAACCAAGTTCACCCCTGCTTTTTTGAAGACAGCTAACAGGCTCCGTGGGTGTTAAACATCCCCCGGGGATGGGGATTCTGCACCTCCCTTGGTTGCCTACCCCAGTGTTTTATCACCTCAGGATGCCACCAGACAGATGCCTTCAAGGTCTCTCAGCTGGAAAAACGACTATGAATAAAATAAATGAAGCTTTCAGTGATGGAAGCTCCTGATGGGGCTGACAATGGGGTATTTCCCAGCATCTGTCTCCTGCCACTTGGAGATCATCTTTTTATTGCCCAAAGATGCTGCTACTGTTTTGTCACTGGCCACTAACCAGCCGGCCGCTCAGGTACTGGAGTCCAGAGCTGCCTCATTATTCAATGCCGTCAATGTCACACCCCACACTGCAATACATTATCATTCAAATGAGCCAGCCACAATGGAAGAAAAAATATGCAAGCTGATTTCTCTCCAACGTCCTTTTCCCAGAACTCCCTAATTAGAGCCGGCAGTTGATTGGGACAGTTGAACATGGAGGCTGATGGGGCCAGCCATGGTGTTGCCATCTAAGCAAAACACAAACAATGCATAAACTCGGTATACGCATTAGGTAAGCAGGATTTTATTCACAGCTCAGTGGTGTAACAATGCCCTGAATTTATCAGTCAAAGGTCTGTTATAGTGTTTCTCTCTTTGGTTCCATATTTTTGGTTCTTTCTTTCATTTAAAAAATCTGATACATTAGTGACCTTGGCTTATCCCTGTTTCCTGTTTGCCCTGTCCTTCAGAGTGATTTCATACGGTTTTTTTCCTATCAAATGCTCAATATTTTTCCAAGAATGGATGAGCTCCCATGCTGTATTCTCTGCACATTCATTCATTCATTATTCATTCTTCAGACAACCAATATTTATTGAACACCTACTACTGCTATAACACTGTGCTGGGTGCTGGGGATATGAAACAGACATTACCCCTGCTTACCATGGCTTTAAAGGCTAGTGACAGAGCTGGGCATTTAACAGTCACATAAAGACACTTTTGCAAATTATGATAAGTGCACTAAAGAAAAAGAAGAGAATGCTCATATTCTTGCATGCAATCTAGATATATAAGAGGAATGCTTGTCCTTGGCACTAAGAATGGCCACAAAAGATACCTCGTATTCTTCTCCAAATAACATTTTTCTTAGGGTACACTCCTCATACCTTAAAAAAAATGTATTAACTTTCAAAGCTGTCTATGTTTTTCTGAGGGAGAATTGGATTATTCATGAAGTTCTTTGACCTCCATGATAATCTCATCAGTTTTCTCTAACCCGTTTCATCAGCTTTGATTACTGCTGTGTGATGTTCTGCGTCCCATCGGTGATATTTAGAGCTTGGGATAGTCAAGTGTTCAGTATGAGGAAGACAGGCTTCCTGCATTCTCATTTGGCAATTTTGTCTTTAGGTTTTCCCTGTGTTCCAGACACTGTCCAATTCAGCTCTCTGTTCTTTTCACCTGAAACACAGAGTTTACCATCAATGAGCTCAGATAATTTTTAATACATTGTGGTGGTTATTCACTAGACAAATATTTATTCAGCATCTGCTTTATGGTCTTTCTGGGTCCTGGAGATCTAGGGGTGAAATAGGTCATGCACTGAAAGGTATTGTGCAATTACACTAAGGCAAAACCTGCTATGATGGGGGAGGCCAGGGAATAGAATGGGGGCGTGTGGACTTGGGGTGGGGGACCAGGGAAAAGTTGTGAAGGAGATGACAACTTAGCTAAAAGAAGAGTGTGGCTGTGGCCAGGCATAGGGGTGTTGGTGGGTGAGGAGAGCAGCAGATCTGGTGTGAAAGAGAGAAAATCTGATGCATTTTAAGAATTGAAAATTCTGGGGTTGGAGAATGAGCTGTTGCAACAGATGAGGCTGAAGAAGTAAACAGGGGTTGGGAATGACTTTTGAGGCCCTGGTAAGGGATTGATGGTGGAAGGGAGTAGAGAGATCAGGTTTGCTTATAAGACTGTGTCCTGGGGCTAAAGCTGGAGGTGGCAAGACCTGTTGGGGACCTGTTGTGCGGTCTACACAGAAGTGGCACAGTAGGGGTGGAAGGGCATGGACTCGAGACATTTGTGAGATGGTGTTAACCAGACTGACAGTCTTCTGTAAAATGTGAGAGATGAAGGTGAAGGAAGAAGCCACTGAGGAGGCAGGAAAGGGGACAGAGGCAAGGATGCCAGCTTTGGACCATGTCTGGCTTTTTTCTTTCTTTCTTTTTTTTCTTTTTGAGACAAGGTCTGGTTCCATCACCCAGACTGAAGTGTAGTGGCAAGATCTCTGCTCACTGCAACCTCTGCTTTCCAGGCTCAAGCGATCCTCCCACCTCAGCCTCCAAAGTAGCTGGGACTACAGGCATGCACAGCCACACCCAGCTAGTTTTTATATTTTTTGTAGAGAAGGGGTTTTGCCATGTTGCTTAGGCTGGTCTTGGACTCTTGAGCTGAAACCATCTGCCTGCCTTGGCCTTCCAAAGTGCTGTGATTATAGGCATAAGCCACTATGCCCAGCCTCTTTTTCCACTTCTTACAGAAGCATGTGCAGAGCTGAGCTGCTGTTTTGCTGTTTTCCTTTTAGAATCTTCACAGTGTTCTGTAGCCTAATTATACCATAATTCATAAAACTAGTCTCATTTTGATGGAAAATTAGGTTGGTTTGTTTTTTACTATTATAAACCATGCCATTGGGAATCTGGCTTCAGGGGAATTTCTAATAGTGGGATTGCCGGGTCAGATGGGTTAGGAGACTCACCAATGTCTCCCAGTCAGCGAGTGGCAGAGCTGCTCTTCCAAATCTCTTGGAAGGACTAGGTCCATGGCCTTTCAACTCTGCTGTGCTGTGCACTCCCAGGCCGAGTGACTGGGAACTTTGAATCTCAACATTCTTCTTTTGTGGAAGGAGGACCAGCTGGCAGCAGGGTTGGGAAGTCACTTGGGGAGCTTCTTAAACATGCAGCTTGCTGCACCTTTGAAATCAGAATCTCTGGAGACAGGCTTAAGAACTGACATTTTGAATTTTGTCCCTGACACTTAAGCGGCCAGTTGATCTTGATCCCGAGTGCTGTATTAAAACGACGGGCCCCTTCTCAGAGACCTCCAGCCTTAAAATCTCAGGATTCAGACAGACAGACCCAAAACAGCACTGACCTCTGCGTCAGTTCCTCCAGTAAGTCAGAGGAGAAGGTGGGAAGGAGGACCCCTCTCCCATGGTGTCCTGTGATGCCATGCTGGATAAAGAATCTCAAGTGCCCAAATGTCCCCCCATCTCATGGGCCAGGAGGCAGGAAGTTATGCTGTGGGCTGTACTCCTGCTCTATCCCATCCCTTTGCTCCCTGGTAAGGCAGCGTTCTCATGCCTGGACTAAACTCTTACCTGTGATGAGCAGATCAGCAGCGGGCCTATTCAGTGCTATATCTAGCACACACCAAGGTCCCTTTGACCAGGAAACACTTCACTGCAAGTAGAAAGAGTCCCAAGAAAGAGGTATTTCCTTCCGCTCAGCCTGGAAAGCCACTGCTGGGGTGACCCACCCCACACTGTTTACCTCTCAATTCACAGTCTAACAGCTCCATGTTGGAATCACCCAGGGCCGACTGGAAAAGTCCAGATGCTAAGGCCCCACCCAGAGATTCTGATTGAATTGGTCTGTGGGGGGTCCAGGGCAAAGTTCCCTCAAGTGGCTCTAATGTTCAGCCAGCTTTGGGAACCACTGTGCTACGTCTTGTGTCCCCTCTCTTGGGGCAAGGTGGGCGATAGCTTCCCTGGCTTCTGTAGGGCTGGTGCAGCCTGGCACTGATGTGGCCATGGGCAAGGCCCACGGGTCACCTCCTGGGCAGCCAGACAACAGAATGTGGTCAGCTTGGGACCTCTTTCTTGGGACTCTTTCTACTTGCAGTGAAGTGTTTCCTGGTCAAAGGGACCTTGGTGTGTGCTAGATATAGCACTGAATAGGCCCGCTGCTGATCTGCTCATCACAGGTAAGAGTTTAGTCCAGGCATGAGAACGCTGCCTTACCAGGGACCAAAATGGGGTCAGCTCTGAGACTCTGGCTGCTCCCAGAGCCTGTCCTGGAGGAGGCATGTCTGTGCAAATCAGGATGCGCCCCAGCTCCCTCACGCCACCTGCCAATACAGCTTGCATGCAGCTTGGCCTCTCTACTCACAGGCAATGACCCTTTTTCTTTTCTGGGATTAGAACCTGTGTAACAAGCACTTGCATCAGTTCCTGCTGGCTATGGAGCGGTGTGATGCACCAGCAGTGTTGCTCATGATTTATGACTAAAAACAATTGTTAGGTGAAAAAGGAGCTTTGTCCCCAGAGGGCTCTGTGAGGTGGCACTATTAATTTGGAAGCATTAGCCATCATGTTCTGGGCACCCCTACCTTGACTTTGCGTCATAGCCGATGGCAGAAATAACAATCAATCCCTGACTATGCACCACCATGACCAACCCTCTCGTCTCTCTAGATCTCTGTGTTTATTCACCTGTAAAACAAAGAGTTGTGCTTTCATGAGATTTTCTGCTCCTGGTATCCTGTGCATCTCTGAAGGGTAATTAAGTCAACGCTGATGCTCCTTGGACTGCCCTTCTCATTGGAAGAGTGTTAGTCACAAGCAGCATAAGAACTCAGGAAACATTTAAGCTGAAAACTGAAATACTGACTTCGACTAGGAACATACTCAACCGGACATTTTGCCATCCCCATTATGCCAGACAGAGGATGTGGGGGATGATGCCTTTAAATGTGCATTTCTGCCAGGTGCGGTGGCTGACACCTGTAATCCCAGCACTTTAAGAGGCCGAGATGGGTGGATCTCTTGAGGTCAGGAGTTTGAAACAAGCCTGACCAACATGGTGAAACCCCGTCTCTACTAAAAATAGAAAAAAATAGCCAGGTGTAGTGGCGTGGCCTGTAATTCCAGTTACTTAGGAGGCCAAGGCAGGAGAATCACTTGAACCTGGGAGGTGCAGGTTGCAGTGAGTGGAGATTGTCCTATTGCACTCCAGGCTGGGTGATAGAGTGAGACTTTGTCTTAAAAATAAATAAATAAATAAATAAATAAATAAAATAAAAATAAATGTGCATTTTCACTGCTCTGGAATGAGGAATTTTTGCAGAGGAACGAGTGCCCCAAAGCCCCGGCTGTCCAGGGATATAGCGTTCTGAGAGGGGCTCCGTGGAGCACTGTTTCCCATTTGGAGTCAGCCTCCACGCTTGGCAGCTGTGGGCCCTGGCTGAGAAAGAGGCCAGGGGGAAGCCTCTAGGAGAAAGGGAGAGTGCCCAACTGGCCAGAACATTTGTGTTCTATAGCCCTGGAATGGATTTTTATCATGGGCTGGCTGGCTCTCTGCCCTCTCAAACCCCTGGGTGGCAGCTGAGCTGGGAACTCCATGCCTATACACTCAGCTGGCTCCAGGCTTCTCTGGGACTGACTCTGGGACTGAGGGGCAGGTGAGCAGCCCTCAGCAGATCAGCAGTGAATCTGGCTGTGGGTCCACTCTGGCCTTTCCTCCTGGCTTTGGCTCTGATCTCAATTAATGTGCTCTAAGCTGCAATTAATGGAAAACCTCACTGATAGTGGTTCTAATAAAGAATACAGATGATCTTACATAACTTGAAGATCCAGTTAGATAGATGCCAGGCTTGGCTGTTTGTTAGAGTAATGACATCACGAAAGACCCATATTCTTTGTGCTTCTCCCCTCCGTCATCTTCAATGTTAACTTCTTCGTTTGGCTGGTAGCAAGATGGTTGTTGCTGTTCCAGGCGTCACATGTGGATGTGATGATATCCAAAGGAAGAAGAGAGACTGTCTCTTTCTGTGGCTTTCTCTTAAGAGAGAGGAAATTTCCTCTCACATCTCATAGGCTCTGGTTCAGTCACATGTCTGTTGGGATTGCTTGATTGGCTTAGATTAATCATCTATGGTAGAATGGATTGGAGGAGTCAACCCAACGTTTGCCATTATTTCTCATGTATCTGTTTTCTTGCTCGATAGTTGAACTGTCTGTGTTTTTTTTTGTTTGTTTGTTTGTTTTTTGCTTGGTCATCTTCTTCTTTAGCTATTTGCCAATTAACTCTCTTTTTACCTTCCAGTTCCATTGCAAGGTCCTTCCGAGTTTATTGCAGGTGGACACGCCTAAACTAGACTCTAAGGAGTCCAGGAATTACAACAATGAAATCTTGTCCATTGTTCCTCTCGGCCTGATCCATCTATCTCTAATTCAGTCTTCACTCCTGACCCATGCCCACTGACCTCAGGGAAGATGGAACTGAGCTGAGCCCAAAAGTAGAATTGTGGAGAGCATGCAGGAGAGACCCTTGAAGCCTAACCTGGGAGTTTGCCAGCAAGAAACCCTGTGGTTAGAGGAAATTGTGTTCTTCTGTGTATACATGTGCATGCATGCAGATACATGTGTGTGCATGTATGCAGTGAGCATGGGCTGTGGCATGCACCCAGTTGGACCCAACTGGACCTGTGCACATACCTGTCTTTGTATCTCATGCCTGGTTTTGTTGGTGTCTCAGATTTCCAGACAACACTTGCTACGTTCTGCATACGTTTTGAGGTTGCTCTTTTAAGAAATGAAATTGCCTTCCAGATGCTTCTTTCACTTATTTTTTCCTCCACTTGACAGAGCTGCCCAAACTTCCCATTCAAAGGCTCTAAAGAGAAGTGTATCATTTCATGCTCCCTTGTTTAGCTTTTCCAAATCTAAAGCTAAAGCTGGCACAGCTACAGATTAATAGAAATCAAAAGCAAAGGCTGAGCTTTTGATGGGAAAACTGCTGCATTAGAGAGGGCTGGTTGTTTTACAATTGCAGGGTAAGGTCCATAATATTACCCACCAATGAATAGCCATTAGATTGCAAATTACTGGTCACTTTGCTGGACGGCTCAGTCATCCTGTAATCACGATCATAATATCCCCCTGTAATGGTCAAGCCCAGGCACCTACCAGGAGCCTGGTTGCTGAGGCGCCAAATTGCTGGGCTGTGTACAGTAATGATTATCGCAGCAGGAAGGAAGAAAAGCTGCCCTGAAGTCCTGGGTGTGTGGCATTCTGTCCTAGTTCCTCATTAGAAAGCAGAAGGGCTGATGGAAATGACTCTAGTGTTCCCTTTCTCCAGTGTTCTACTCATTGGGGGTCTAACTTTGTGTGGCTATCAGGTTCACACAGTGTCTTGGGCCAGTTGAGTTGTGAGTCCTGGGCTGACGAGTAGAAAAGGAAGGTTGTTCTTTTATCTCCAGCCTTTTGCTGTGGTGAATTGTGCCTGTGTGTGTATGTGTGTGCACACCCACGTGTGTGCCTCTGGTGATGTATTGGGCATGAAACACACAGAATGTTTACAGTTAATAAGATGTGTGTATGTGTGTATGACAGAACATACAGGGGAGCCTGTAACTTTTCTATGTTTTTAACTTGGGTCATGGCTTTATATCTTATATATATGTTACATGTGTCCTTTTATGGTACAGATATGAAAAAGAAAAAGAAGAGGCAAAGCTGATGGAGCGATGAGCCCTTAGCTCAACACTTGGCTGATCTAAGGGTCCCACAGGAAGCAGACAGCATGTAGCAGGGGGCAGCTGGGGAGAGTTAGGGATCCTGACAGACACACTGGCAGGGTCAAGGGCAAAGAACAGGGGCTGGTGACAGGAAGAGGTCTCACTCCCAGGCCCACGGGTCAAGGGGAGGGAGCTGAGGGAAGGAAAGGCTTCTGGGAGAAATAGAGAACCTGGCTTCACTGTCCTTTTGCCCTCCTTTCTCTTATTACTGCCTTTTCTTGGCCAAACCCAACCAGAAGGCAGAGGGCAAGGGAGCCCCTAGGTACTTTCTACAAAGGGAGAGCAGGGAAGGTGCCAGGAGATGTAGAGAGGGAATGGGGACGTAGCCAGCACTCGGCCCAACATGTATTTGATAGTGGGGTGTCTACCCATTGGCCAGCGGAAGGGACTCTTGGGCCTTGCCTGGATCGGATTTCTAAGGTCTGCTGACTGGGAGTTACCACGGCAGGCTGTTGATGTGCCCTGCCTGCTGTGCCTGTATGCTGGGTCCATAGAGACAGTGATTCCCCAGCATCCACCCAGCTTCAGTTCCTGCCCAGCACTTTGGTTGCCATTCCTGTGGCTTCTGGGTTCCAGGAAATGATACGAGATGTCTCCCTGGGAGTGAGTGCCTTGAGCCAGACTAGAGAGGAGGAGGCGCTTTGGATAGGAGCTTGGGGGCACACGTGGGTAAGTGGAGGAGTCTCCCACAGGATCAGAGCCTGGACATAAGCCTTGGCCATGACTTGCATGGAGGCTCTGGATGGGCCCTCGTCTGTGTTTCACTTCTCTCTCTAATTTGGTAGACGTGATGGCCTGCATAATTTTGTAAGGAACACACACCCCTCGCCAACCCTCCTTGCAAGCACAAGGGAATGCTAGCAGAGAAGGGAGTGTAAGGTTGGCATTACTTCAGTTCCCCCAGAAAAATATCATTCCCTGCCCTGAGAACGTGTTTGCCAAACAGCTTTTTGCAAGGCTGAACTAGTGACAGGAAAAGACCAGGATGGCATTCTGTAAAAGTAAAGAGTAAGGAAAATAGCAAATGGGAATCGTGTGCCTCCTCTACACCAGGTGTGCTCTACATGCCTTACCTGTTATTTTGTTCGATCCTCATGACAACCCTATGAATTAGGTACATAACCTGTCCCCACTTTTCAGGTGAGGAAACTGAGGCACAGAGAGATTAAATTACTTGCCCGACATCACACAAGCGGTAAGCAGTGGAGCTAGGATTCAAACTTGGGCAGGCTGGCTGCAGAATTATGCTCTGTCCCCTTTTCCTTCTTGGCTAACTTCTCCTTAGTAGGTGCCAAGAGACAGGATGTTCCTAAATATGAACGGAGTGTAGAGCTGGAAGGCGCTTTGGGATTCATTTAGTCCCCTCTTTGTGTTCTTACAGTGGAGGAAACTGAGGGCTCCAGGGGTTTAGTGATCGGGTCTCCGGGTCCCTGCTCTGGAAACACTGGGCAGCTGAAAGGTGGCCAGCTGTGCCTGGTGATATTCTGGCAATTTTCCTAGCTCTGTTTACCAAGTAAATTTCTTTGAAGCAAAGTTCCTTTTATCCAAGAAGCAATGTGACCTCGAATCTTGTTTTCATAAAACATCTCTGACGTTAGCCACATGAGGCGAAAGCCCTGGAGGTGTTTGTGCTGCCCTTGTGCTCCCTGAATCTGATGCTGTCTCTGTTTCTACTGTGAATAACAGTGAAGCATAAGGCCGTGGGGAGCCCAGGGGCCAGGTGAGCTGGGCATGCGGGGGCACAGATAAAAGGAGATCATTCATCAATTTCCAGGGGGTTCAGGGGCACCTGAAGCATCTTTGTCTACAGAGGTCCTTGGCCCACCCTGCCAAGTGGCTGTCACAAAGAACAGAGTGTCTTGGGCCATGTGACCATGGGGGAGGGTGCCCAGGCCTCGGAGGGGGCTGCCAGCTTCTGAGCTGTTGATTCCATGACTCTGGGATCCAGCACTGCAGAGAAAGGGCAGCATTCTTCCTGCAGAGGCTTGGTCCAAATGGCCCCATGGCTTTCTTTTCTCCGGGATCAGCAAGGCTACTGTTGAGAGGGACAATTGAGGTTGTTGTCCTGGTCTGGCCCAGAGACACTGCTGCCAGATGCAGAGCTGGCTCCCTGGGGCCATCCTTGCCACACCTGCCCTCCAGATCGTTGGGTGCTCATGGGCTAGTGTCACACAGGGGCTCTGTGCCTTTCTACCTCCTGGCAGCTGAGCCCTGGAAGGGCGGTTCTCCCCTGGTCTAACCCAGACAACCCAGGGACTAGTGAAGAAGGCCCCCACTTCTCCTATGTGCCCAATGTATTTTAGTTCTCCTCTTGGATACATTAGAATTAAGACAGAGATATTCTATGCCTAAAGGAGAAATTTTGTGCTACATTGGAGGATGGCCATGTACCCTTGTTTTCCAAACAGTGCACTCTCAAATGAGTAAGCATGCCATCCTTGTAGCATAAATTAGAAAGCAGATAGAGCTCGGTCTCTTAGGGGAATGTCCTGCTATCTTTCCATTTTATGGATGCTCTTTTTTAAGTCCCTGGTCATGACTGTTTTGAGAAGGTTAAGCATGCCCTGGACAACATCTACTCTTTGTTTAGGGGCAAATGCTTTTTCAAGTAGTGAGTAAGAGATCTCAGGCCTGGGTTTGGTAACTAGGGGAGAAATAGAGAAGAGGTGTTATGAACTGCTTTGGTTCAAGGCATTTTAGTGTTTGGTCAAGGGATCCAAGAATTCCTAAATCCTGTCCCAGAATGGCCACCGTCCCCTCAAATGATTTTCTGGATCATCTGTGCAGGGCAGGGTTGAGCAGAAAACAGATGGCACAGTTAAACTGAGTAGTCGGAGCAGAGTTTTGCAAAGGAATGACTTATAAAAGTGTGGGTAGGATTTAGAGAAATGAGCAAAAGACAGTGTAGTATCTCAAACTAGTAACAATGAGGCACCATTACTACTTCTAGGCCTGCAAGGGCCCAGGGGGGACGTTGTTCCTGCATGCCAGGGAGAGAGATGCGGCTCTGGAAGACAGCCTACTGACAGACAGCAGCTATGGCCTGTGGGGGAGGAGAGCAGCCAATCAGCCACCATCTGGCCAGGAGGGATCTGGCATAGTCAACCTCATTCTCCTCCCATGCTCCCATTGGTCAGTTCTTCTCATGGGCCAAACCCAACCAAAGCCAGAGAGAGTGAGCCTGTCGATGTAGCCCGCAGGGTCACCTTCCTGAGGCACAAAGCAGGTGGACAAGGGTGGAGAGTACATTTAGAGGGGTGGGTGGGGTAAATGGAATGTATCCAGCACATCTTCATGTCACCTGAATCCCATCATATTTCTAACTCCCAGCAAATATTCATAGAAACACCCCAAATTGCCTGCACATTTGCAGTTTGTGCCACCCCTTCTCCATAATTTTGACTTCTTATTCTCATTTTATTTGTCTAGTGATGATTTTCATAAGCGTTATTTACATTTTACTATTTTATTAAACACATGAAAAGGTTGTTACATCTCTCAAAAGTATTGGACTTTAGTCTAATTCAATGGCTCATAGCTGGGAACAATTTGCCCCCCTCTGCAGGGAGCGTTTCTCAATGTTTGGAGACATTTTTGGGAAGGGTGCGACTAGCACTTTGTAGACAGAGGCTAGACCAGCATCCTGCAATGCACAACATAGCCCCCAAATGACAGAATTATCTGGTGCAAATGTTAACAGTGCTGAGGCTGAGAAACACTGCTCTGAGTGGAGAAAGGTTTGGGCTCTGCTAAAGGGAATCAGAGAACAGGTGAAAGGAGAGATGGACTTTTGTGTTTTTTCTTTCGTTTGGGCAGGGGAAGCCTATCTCAGAGGAAGTTTCCATACGCGGTCTTTGGGGAGGATGTTCTCCTTGAGGGGCCCTGCTGGGTTGTTTGGGCTCACTCCCCGGGCATCCTGGGTATCAGCTGGATTGCAGGATTCAGCATCTGAAAAGCCAGACTGGGAGCTCTTGCGGGGAACATCTTGAGCCATGTAGATGACATTCTTAGTCTGCCTGCCCTTTGTGGCTGCTGGAATTGGTACAGCACACTCTAAAGAACTATTTCAAGATGGTTCAGCCAGACCCACAAGGTCTGGCAGAGTTCTTGCCTTTCCCAGGCTTTGGGGTTCTCTGCATTTCAGCTCAGAGCTCTTAGAATTTTAATAAGTAGGGACTTACAAAAAGTCCTGAAATAGTTCTCAGGACCTGAAGAAAATGTCCTAGCTCAGAAAGTAAACGAGTGTAGTCAGCTGTCCTTTGTTAACTTGCTGATTAAACCTAGTCTTTGTTTCTTTTTTCTATTCCTTCCTACACCCATTGCAGGGTCATTTTCCTGCCTATTTGTGCCTGTATTAGAGCACAGCAGAGGGCAGGCAGAGGAGAAAACTCCGTATCAGCCTCCTTTGGCAAGTGAGTAAAAGACATGATGAAAAGAGGTAGAAGTAATGACTGCAATTACCTGTGAAAATCAGGATTATCAGTTACCCTCGCCATCCCTCTCTCCATCACTAGGCTGTGTTATCACTTGAATGACATTAATATTTATTATATTTAATTTATTTTTTAAGCAAACAATTCATTTACATTGTTTAAAACCAAAATAACAAAGGATGTAGATAGCTTGTCCAACCTGTGGCCTGCAGGGCTGTCTGTGGCCCAACACAAATTAGTAAGCTTTCTAAAAAAAAATTTATGAGTTTTTTTTGGAAATTTTTTTTTAGCTCATCAGCTATTGTTAGTGTTAGTGTGTTTTATGTGCGGCCCAAGACAATTCTTCTTCTTCCAATGTATCCCAAGGAAGCCAAAACATTGGACATCCCTGATTTAGATAAAGGAGAGAAACTCTTTCTTCCCACCCCAGCCTTCCTCTCTTAAAAGGCAGTATCCACCCAGACAGATAGCTATGGCTATACAAACAAATTTGTATATACATTAAAAAAACTTTTTTTCATCCGATGCAAATAGCAGTATATTTACTTTTTTACTTACGAATATGTCTTGGAAATCCTTCCATGTCAGTAAAGGACTTCCTTTTTTCTAAATGAATCTATGGTATCATCTAGTTATACCTTAATATATTTGGCTAAAAGTGACTCGTTTTTAAAAAAGGCTCTGAATCTATTTCAAACCAGAAAGAATGCTCAACTGAAAATCCAAAGCAAACAAACAAAAACTTATTTGGAAATTTAGGCGTGAGAGACTACTTGCTTCTATCACTTTGTGAAGCTTTAATTTTCTCGTCTTACTGAGATTTTTCAGATTTTTTTCCTGCATTTGTTCCTTAACAGAAAGCCTCTATGAAATAGATGCTTAGCACCATAGAATATCCCAAAGGTTTGGATACTGCTTGTGACTTAAACGGTGTCTATCTTATTAGTAAATGTTTATTACCTTTTTTTTTTTTTTTTTTTGAGACGGAGTTTCGCTCTTGTTACCCAGGCTGGAGTGCGATGGCGCGATCTCAGCTCACCGCAACCTCCGCCTCCTGGGTTCAGGGCAATTCTCCTGCCTCAGCCTCCTTAGTAGCTGGGATTACAGGCATGCGCCACCATGCCCAGCTAATTTTTTGTATTTTTAGTAGACACGGGGTTTCACTATGTTGACCAGGATTGTCTCGATCTCTTGACCTCGTGATCCACCCGCCTCGGCCTCCCAAAGTGCTGGGATTACAGGCTTGAGCCACCGCGCCTGAGCCAGTTGAATGATACTGACTCCAGAAAAGCCTGTTTGGGCCTGAGACAAGATATTGAGCCTCCCTGTTCCCAGTTTTTCCATTTTTAAAAACTGGATACTATCCTGGAGCCTTAGCAGCTTTAAAGCTTTGTGCTGGGCGGGACCAGCTCAGCTTCAGAAATAAGAGCCTACCTATCTGTACTGTTTTTCTGTGGTACATCCAGGATGCGTATGAAAGATGAACACATTTTAAGTAAAGAAAGAGCTTGCTGCATTTGGAAGCCAAAGAGAGGGCAGGCAGGAGAGTCATCGGGGTGTACAGCGTTCTGGGGCTTTGGGGCTTTGAAATGCTTTCCAGTGTTGTCACTTGAATGTCGAACACGTTATTCTCAGTGGACACTAAAGAGAAGTACAGGTACCGTGGGCTCCAGGGGGATTCATTATTCAAGGCACAAAATTTCCTTCTCGGGCCTGCAACACATTATAATTCAAATGAGCCTAGCACAATAGAAGAAAAATATGCAAGCAGATTTCTCTCTGTCGTGTTTTTTCCCTCCTCTCTGAAGCCCTGTAATTACAGCAGGCAGGTGGAGCATCTGGGGTGTGGGGGAGTCCACTGTGTTTTCACCTTCCCGGGAACGCGACTTGCCTACCGCATCAATAAATTTTATTTTTAATTAAGCGCTTATTGCAAAATCGGAGTCCCTGTGCGAAAGCCTGATTCAAAACTTTTTTTTCTTCCTATCGTTCTCTGAGATGTCGCTGCTATCACTGTCTCAAATTTCCTCTTACATTTTGCTCTTTGAGTACATTTTTGCTGGCCTTTCCTGAGCTCAGCAGCTCCGAGGTGGTCCGACTGCGGGGCCTCCGCCTCCTTTTCCCCAGTCCCGGGTCGGTCTCTCCTGGCGCACCCAGCAGCGCCACTAGTCGGGTAGGTCCCCGGCCCCCTCTCCACTGCCCGCGCGGTCATGCGGGCGGGCGGGCTGTGTTCCGTAGAGACCGCCCGTCCCGCGGTGGGGGCGGTGGAATCGCAGAGGCCATGGGACACAGCGACCTCAGGCCTCGCAGCGCCCCTGGCGGGCCCTGCGGCCAGGGTACCGGGAATGGCCGGGGCTTGGCGGGCTCTGGAGCAGGAGTCCCGCCCCGAGGAGGCGGCGGGATCTGAGGGGCCGTGGTCCCGGCATTTTGTCCAAGACCCCTAGATTGGCCAATAGGAGACCGGAAGGGTGCAGGGAAGGCCGGTGGAGCCGAAGCGCCAGGGCTGGGGGCGGGGGTCCTTGCCCTCTCCGACGCCCACCCCCGAGGAGGCAGAGCGGGGCAGCCCCGGGCCTGCGCCGAGCCCGGCTTTCCTAAGCAGGGAGGTCGGGGGTCCCTGGGCCCGGGGGCGGCAACTGCAGTCCCGGGATGACCCCGTCCCTGAGGCCCCCGCTCCACATCCCGGTGGTATGGGGGGGCACCTGGGGATCCAGAGATGAGAACCGGTGCTTTGGGGGCGACAGGCCTCAGCGGGATCCCTGCGAGCCAGCGGCCCGGGCGGGTGCACCCCCCGGATTCCAGCGGGTGCAACCCCAGTCCCCCGCTTCGGGGACTAGGCACTTAACGCAAGTGGCTTCCCAGCCACCCGCGCGCCCGGCCTATGCCGCGCCTCGCGGGGTGGCTCCCAGCTCGGCGTAACCCCACCCTTGCTTCTGAGCCTCCCGGGGCAACTTGAAGCAAGGTCGGTGTTGGCAGGGGATGGTGGAGGGAGATTGAGGCAGCAGCCAACGAGCTGGAAGGTCCGGCAGCATTTGCATTTCACCACACTCAGGAGGGTCAAAGGGTGTTTTCAGGAAGACCAAAAGGAGGAACGGGTACCACATGCGGCCAAAAGAGGGGCTGAGACTGGACATGGGGGCTTTGCCTGCCCCATGAAGCTTCCTTAAGCCTGCTGCCTCTGTCCATACCTCCACTTTCCTGGGTGCCCTCTGCAGGGCATGGACTGGTACTGGGGTCCGGAGCACAGAGGAGAGACGCAGATCCCTGCAAAGAAGGGTGGGGACAATGGGGACTGATTGCTGGATCGGCCTATGAAAAAGGCAGGTCTTCAAGGGGCCAGTGGGGACTCACAGGGCAAGACCTGATTTCCCGCACAGGCCAGGCTTTCTCAGGATTGTGTGGGTCAGTGCTGCGACTGCATCCGGACGCGGCCACTCCTGGCCATCCAGGAGCTAGGACTGGGACTCTGTGATATTTCCTCTTTTACAACGTCCATTGTGTTTTTCTTTGTCATTACAAAAGCAGTACATGTTTATTGTAGAATTAATGAAGAATGCAAACATACAGAAAGAAAACAAAAACCATATATTCTCATTAAACAAACATTCTCATTAGCTGGAGGCAAACTTTCTTGTATACTCTGAGTACAAACACAGTTATTCTGTGGGATAACTGGCTTTTTCTTTTTCTAAACAATACACAATATCTTTCCACGTGAGCGTCCTTCTAATGAATACAATTTAATAAATATACTCTCTTCCTCTCTTAATGATTCTACAGAATTTTAACTGTAGGGATGCAGTGTGATATTTTCAACTATTCTCTTACAGGGCTTCTAGGATGTTGCTAGTGTTTTTTTTTTCCCTTCTGTCCACACTATTCCAGGGTCATTCTCTTACTGGGTCACTATGCACATCTTAATCATTTCCTTAAAATCTATTCCTCAAAATGACTGGGCCAACTGTTCTGCATTTTTAAAAAGTTTCCCTACATTTTGTCAAACCGACCTTTGGAAAGGTTATGTCAATTCATACTCCCACCTGCAGAAAATGCAGAAGTCTGTTGCCAGAATTCCATCCTTACCAATCATGAATGTTAGTCTTCTTTTTTTTTTTTAAACAAAGTCTTGCTCTGTCCCCAGACTGCACTGCAGTGGTGCGATCTTGGCTCACTGCAACCTCTGCCTCCTGGGTTCAAGCGATTCTCCTGCCTCAACCTCCTGAGTAGCTGGGACTACAGGCATGCACCACCACACCCAGCTAATTTTTGCATTTTTAGTAGAGATGGGGTTTCACCATGTTGGCCAGGATGGTCTCTGTCTCTTGCCTTGTGATCTGCCAGCCTCAGCCTCCCAAAGTGCTGGGATTATAGGAGTGAGCCACTGCGTCCGGCTTAGTCTTTTTTTTAAATTCTTTTCTCTTTGTCTATTTTTAAATTGGAGTATTCATCTTTTTCTTACTGATTTGTAAGAACATTGTATATGTTCAGTCTATTAATTCTTTCTCATATGTTTTGCAATCTTGTTTTCAAGTCGGCTTCATCCTTGGGATGCAAGGCTGGTTCAACATATGCAAATCAATAAACATAATCCATCACATAAACAGAACCGATGACAAAAACCACGATTATCTCAGAAGATGCAGAAAAGGCCTTTGATAAAATTCAGCACTCCTTCATACTAAAAACTCTCAATCAACTAGGTATTGATGGAATGCATCTCAAAATAATAAGGGCTATTTATGACAAACCCACAGCCAATATCATACTTAATGGGCAAAAGTTGAAAGCATTCCCTTTGAAAACTGGCACAAGACAAGGATGTCCTCTCTCACCACTTCTATTCAACATAGTATTGGAAGTTCTGGCAAGGGCAATTAGTCAAGAGAAAGAAATAAAGGGTATTCAAATAGGAAGAGAGGAAGTCAGATTGTCTCTGTTTACAGATGACATGATTATGTACTTAAAAAACCCCATCATCTCAGCCCCAAACCTCCTTAAGCTGGTAAGCAACTTTAGCGAAGTCTCAGGATACAAAATTAATGTGCAAAAATCACAAGCATTCCTATACACCAATAATAGACAAACAGAGCCAAATTATGAGTGAACTCCCATTCACAATTGCTACAAAGTGAATAAAATACCTAGGAATAGACCTTACAAGGGACGTGAAGGACCTCATCAAGGAGCACTACAAACCACTGCTCAAAGAAATAAGAGAGGTCACAAACAAATGGAAAACCATTCCATGCTCATGGATAGGAAAAAATCAATATTGTGAAAATGGCCATACTGCCCAAAGTAATTTATAGATTCAATGCTATCCCCATCAAGCTACCATGTAGTTTCCTCACAGAATTAGAAAAAACTACTTTAAATTTCATATGGAACCAAAAAAGAGCACATATAACCAAGGCAATCCTAAGCAAAAAGAACAAAGCTGGAGGCATCACACTACCTGACTTCAAACTATACTACAAGATTACAGTAACCAAAACAGCATGGTGCAGGTACCAAAACAGACATGTAGACCAATGGAACAGAACAGAGGCCTCAGAAATAATGCCACATATCTACAACCACCTGATCTTTGACAAACCTGACAAAAACAAGCAATGGGGAAAGGATTCCCTATTTAATAAATAGTGTTGGAAAAACTGGCTCCCTTCCTTACACCTTATACAAAAATTAACTCAAGATGAATTAACGACTTAAACATAAGACCTAAAACCATAAAAACTGTAGAAGAAAACCTAGGCAATACCATTCAGGACATAGGCATGGGCAAAGACTTCATGACTAAACCATCAAAAGCAGTGTCAACAAAAGCCCAAATTGACAAATGAGATTGAATTAAACTAAAGAGCTTCTGCACAGCAAAAGAAATTATCATCAGAGTGAAACAGCAACCTACAGAATGGGAGAAAATTTTCACGAAATCTATCCATCTGACAAAGGGCTAATATCCAGAATCTATAAGGAACTTAAACAAATTTACAAGAAACAAACAATTCTAAAGTGGGCAAAGGATATGAACAGACACTTCTCAAAAGACGACACCTATGTGGCCAACAAACATGAAAAAAAGCTCATCATCACTGGTCATGAGAGAAACACAAATCAAAACCACAATTAGATACATCTTATGCCAGTTAGAATGGCGATCATTAAAAAGTCAGGAAACAACCTGCTGGAGAGGATGTGGAGAAATAGGAATGCTTCTATACCGTTGGTAGGAGCGTAAATTAGATCAACCATTGTGGAGGACAGTGTGGCAATTCCTCGAGGATATAGAACCCGAAATACCATTTGACCCAGCAATCCCATTACTGGGTACGTACCCAAAGGTTTCTAAATCATTCCATCATAAAGATGTATGCACATGTATGTTTATTGCAGAAATATTCACAATAGTAAAGACTTGGAACCAACCCAAATGCCCATCAATGGTAGACTGGATAAAGGAAATTTGGCACATATACACTATGGAATACTATGCAGCCATACAAAAGGATGAGTTTATGTCCTTTGCAGGGACGTGGATGAAGCTGGAAGCCATCATTCTCAGCAAACTAGCAAAGGAACAGAAAACCAAACACACATATTCTCACTTATAAGTGGGAATTGAACAATGAGAACACATGGACACAGAAAGAAGAACATCATACACTGGGGCCTGCCAGGGGGTGGGGGGCTAGAGGAGGAATAGCATTAGGAGAAATACCTAATGTAGATGACTGGTTGAAAAGTGCAGCAAACCATCATGGCACGTGTACACCTATGTAACAAACCTGCACGTTCTGCACATGTATCCCAGAACTTAAAGTATAATAATTTAAAAAAAGTCTTGTGCAGTAAATATCTGTAATATTTTAATTTATAACTTCTGCCTTTGGTGTCATTCTCTGAAGTCCTTCCCTACCTCAGGATTTTCTATTTACCTATACACCAATCTTCTAGTACTTCCATTGTTTCATTTACAGTTTTCTTTTTCTTTTTTCTTTTCTTGTTTTTTTTTTTTTTTTTTTTTTGAGACTGTGTCTTACTCTGTCTCCCAGGCTGGAGTGCAGTGGTGCAATCTCAGTTCACTCCAACCTCCACCTCCTGGGTTCAAGCAATTCTCCTGCCTCAGTCTCCTGAATAACTGGGATTACAGGTGTGCGCCATCATGCCAAGCTAATTTTTGTATTTTTAGTAGAGATGGGGCTTCATCATGTTGCCAAGCTGGTCTCGAATTCCTGGCCTCAAGTGTTCTATTTGCCTCGGCCTTCCACAGTGCCGGAATTACAGGTGTGCGACACCATGCCCAGCTTGTTTCATTTAAAGTTTTAATTCACATGGAATTTATTTTGATATCTGACAGAAATAGGAATGTAAGTTTTTGAGAAGGAGTCTTGCTCTGCCCCACTCCCTGCCCCACTCCCTTACCCTCCTTGCTAGTCCTTAATCCATTTCACTCTACCATATGCTATGGCCAAGTCCCAAACAAGCAGAGTCAGATGGAAAGGTTTAGTGTGGGAGACTCTGTCCCTAAGAAGCACTGAGGGAGCGGGATCAGGAAACCTTTACAAACAGGAACAGGACCTGTTTTATGGTTACATACATTGGAATCATAGATCTGGATGAAGCCAGTCTCTGTCACTTTTACTCTGTGAAACCAGGGAGAAATAAATAAGTTACTGAACTTATGTAAACCTCAGTTTTGCATCTGTGAAATGGGATAATGATACCACCTACCTCCCCAAATTGTGGTGAGAATAATGTGATAATACGAATGTGAAATGCTTCAGCACATAGCAAAGAATTTACTATTATTAGTAGTAGCGGGTAAAGAGAAATGGAGAAGAATGACTGCAACAGCGTGTGATATGGAGATGTTAGAGGAAACACAGACATTATCAACAATTAGAGACACAAAGGTGCTCATTCTCTGTGCTGTAGTTCTATTTTCCGTCCCAGAAAGTTTGTCAGACCAATTAGGAGGGTTTCCTGTGGGAAAAAAAGGCTTACTGTCCTAGAACCTGGATCTACTGGGGTCCACACTGACAGTAAACGCACACATTTCAAAGGAATCCAGTGGCATTTCTGTACTCCAACCTGTTCCAAGGCTTTCTGATGGACCTGCCTGCATTGAAGTGAATCAGCTCAGCAAGCTGGCATCTGGAGAGCTCACAGGGCAGAGAGCACTCGGGCTTGTGCTTTAAGTGGGCAGCCATCTCCCTCCTGGCTCGCCCCCAGCTGAGGATTGCTGCAGAGAGAAATAGTCACTGGATGTAAGCCAGGGGCAGCAGTCAGCTTAACCGAAGGAATCAATGGACACTGTGTTTTCCCTCTGCAAATGAGGAAAATGACATGGTGAGAAGGCATATGCCTTGTCCAGAATCACAAATCCCAGGGGCAGAAAAAGCAAAGAGAAACACTGCCTCAGAAGGAGCCATTTCCCACCCCGAGGAAGCCCAGAGTTGGGACTTGGTTAACAAAGGGAACAGAAATGGGAACGCTGCCCTCGAGCTCCCGGGGAGTGGAGGCCCTGCATATTTTTATGAAGCATGGACAATGAATAGCCATTCAAAAGGCTGATGCTGCCTCTTCTTAGGAAAGGGCAAATATTTTAAGAATCCCTTGTTCCTAAGCAAAGGCCAGATTGCTTATTGGGGGAGTGGGACTTGGCTGGGCGGTCAGTCCCACTAGGGCTTTAAGATTTGATTCTGAATTTTGCTCCAATAGAACAGTGGTTCTCAATTCTGGCTGCACATTGGAATTAGATGAGCTCTTAATCCAGGAGGATGGATTAAATTAGCCTGTAGTAGGGCCTTGACGCCAGTATTGTGAAAAGCTCCTTAGTGAATCCTAATATATAGATTGGGGTTGAGAAGAAGCTTCCTGTTGCATCGCTCTTCCCACTGCATCTCACTTCCCAGCTAATGAAAGCTAGGTTACAGGCCAATCCATGCTGGCAAAATGTTTCTCACACTTTAAGGAATTGTCTGAGGACCTTGCTAAAATGTACATTCTGATTCCATAGGTCTGGGGCAGGACCTGAGATTCTGTATCTCTTACAACCTTCCAGGTGATGCTGATATTGCTGGTCTCAAGACCACACCTTGAGTAGGAAGAGTCTAGAAGTGGTCCTCATACTTCAGTGAGCTTAAAATTCCCCAGTGAGTTTCAGGGGCAGGTTCCAGGAATCTGCATTTTAAACAAGTCCTCCGGTGGATTGATGTACTGGTAGTTCAAGGCCACACTTGGAGAGCAGGGTCAGCCTGCCTACAGTTTCTCAGGCATTTGTCGTTTTAGCATATCCTGGGTAAATGCTTGGCTGGAAGACCACACAGTCAATTGGCCTGGAGTTGAAACGAGCAGAAAGCCCATGATGCCTGGCTCCCAGGCCTGAGTCCCAGCCTGTTGACTCCTTCAACCTTTAATGTTTAGGTCAAATCCCATTACCATAGGAGATCCACAAGTCTTTGCATTTTCTTGGAATAAAGGAACCATCTGTTTAGGTTTGACTATGAAGTTATTTACCCTGTTCCCCCTTGTAACTGTGACTAATGCATCAAGAGTCAGAGCAGAAATCCTGGGAGAATGAAATGGAAAGTACTTTCAAGAGGCCTCCACCCAAGGAAAACCCTCACGCAGGAAGGTGAAAGATGCTGTCAAAAAAGTCACTGCTCTATACGATTTTAAGGATATCAAATAAGAAGTGCTCAGCAAGTAAATGTGGCTTTTCTGTTTCAGTGGCATGGCCTGTGAGGCAGGATAAAGCCAGGGTCTGAAATGACATCTTGAAAGAGAATAGACAAATCAGGCACATACTCTCATTTGGTTACTGTTAAACCACTGTTTTTCAAGTACAAGTTATTCGGCTTGTAGATGATTCCGGCCTTTGTTCTTCTGTCTTTTCTCTCCTTGGTTTGGCCATTTCACTGTTTATTAGCAGCTCCACCAAGGGTGGGAAATGGAAATGGACCTCAAATGAGGCAGGGTAACATCTGTGAGTAGTCTGCTTAGAAGCTTGAGGAGGGGGAAGAGAGACTGTAATTGCAGAAACTAGAATTCACTTTGCTATGCTGTCTAGGCCCACTTTTACACAGTAAATCCAAGCATTATAACAAGAACAGACGCCCTCCCCACCCATAGATCAACAACTGGCAGCAATGACTCGGTAGAAAATTGGAACTTTAAAAATGCTTTATTCTTTCACTCAAGTGTACTTATTGCTTTATATGCTTCTTATTCCCATGGTCATCTGGTAAACCCGATTGTGAAATGGGGACAGAAATGTCTCACTATGTACCTAGGAACATGGGCAGCTGTGACTTTCATGTTTAAGGAAGTTTCTGTGGTCTACTCTTCTAGCTAGTTGTAATATATGATATAACAAAACATGTCTCCTGTTCCTGTTACTTGGTATCATAAATAACTTGGTGAAATTTCTTACAGAGTTTGATTACTCAGTCAAAACCGAAGAATCCTGCTGGGAGAAGAACAATCATTTTAGTGATACTATTCTATGCTTTGGTTGAATTGAAGAGTTATTAATCCAGCCACAGAAGAAAGACACACATAATTGCAATTGAGCAAACATACAGAACCCCACAAAAAAAGATTAACTTGAAGATTAAAAATTTCCCATCAGACATTCATCTGTCTCTGTTTTCTCCTTTCCTTAGAATAGTCATTGTAGCCATAAGAAATAACTCTAGGGACTAGGTCTATGCTAGGGGAAAATGTCATTCTTCATTCAAGTACTCTGGAAATGAGTTTAAAAAGACACAGCCTGCCCAGTCTGGTCAATGTGAGGTCAAAAACTCTAGTAGCCAATTTGAATTTTCTTTTAAGGAAGTGTAACACACCATCTACTACTACATGTGTTATTGTGTGACACCACTAGAGTTGTTTAGATTGTTCAGGGGTAGACAGCGATGTTGACTGGTCAGTTTTTCAAATGTAACTTGTACGAATTAACAGCAACTATTTTTTCTCATTTATCTACATCGCCAATAGTGTAAGGCCTCATCCAGGGCCACTGTTGGAAATCAGGTTAACAACTGATGGTTGTCATGGTTGCAGTGTGGTCAGGATCCCCTAGACTGGCCGCTGCATGAAGCCCCATGCCTCTTGCTCACTGCTGTACCTTGGGTGCATAGCACAGGGCTTGGTTCTATGTAGGTGTGTGGATTGGTGGTCTGGGTTTAAACTATGGTAGGCAACCAGATGCTTTTCAATATATGAAATTTTTGGAGCTGGAAGTACCTTTGAAAGAATAGAAGTCACTATACATTTTCCATCTAGCAGCAATTCCCCCAATTTTCCTTCCACATAGAATTGTGATTTTGTTCTGTTTTCTTCCTTTTTTTTGTTCTCACAGGGTTGGCTAACACAACACCTCTTGAGGGTTTCCTTTCTAGTGAGTTATTCAGATATTGGCACATGTGACTCAATTATGGCCAATACTTTGTGAAGGAACATCTTCTGGGGAGTCTCCCTCCTTTTCCTCTGGATGCTTTGTGTCTGAATGTGATGCTTAGAGATGCAGCAGCAGTCTTACTACCAGCACGAGGATGAAGCTGATGCCCAGGTATGGCAAGAGAGAGAGAAAGTTAGAAAGAACCCAGGTTCTTGATGACATTGTTGAGCCACCCAATCAGTCAACCCCTAAGCTTCCTTGCTGCTTAACTTTCTGCTATACAGGATAGGACATTTCCTTAAATGTTTAAACCAATTTGAATCAGGGTTTCTGTTGCCTCACGGCCCAAAACATCTGAAATGATGGAGAGAATTTTAAGTCTAATTTCTCATTTCACAGAAGATGTAACAGAGTTTGCTCAACGTAATGTTGCAGATGACAGCAGAACACAGGAATAGAGAGGCTGAATCTTCTCCTTTGGAGCCATTTTCAATCAAATGTTGCCTCTCTTAGAATTTGCCTAATTACAAATTAAAGATGGTTTAGAAGTGTATCTCTGAAGTCACTGTCTTTGTATTTGACAACATTTCCTGGCTAGGGTGAAAGTTTGGAATTTTAATCCCAGTTTTCCTCATTTGGACATGCTGAATCAAACTGGCCACTACAGAGACAAAGAGTGTGCTTGTTGACTTGGAAAAACTAAAAACAATTTGTCCCTAATTACTAGGGAGCAGTGACCTGGGAGTCTTAATCTGTTCAGTAACTGTGGGCAAGAAAGACGAATTATATCTCTTTGGGTCAAGACTTAGCATTTGTAAAGTAAGGAAGACCACAGGATGTTATTCAAAGCCTTCGCCAAGGCTTTGGTTGGAAGATTTAATGGACTCCACAGGCAGAGAACGGGGTGAGGGTAGGATGGGAATATAGGGTAGGAAGGTTGGTTTATCCTTTCTGTTTCCTGGGCATTTCTTCTATCTGGTCATTCCCTTGGCTGCAAGGCCTTCTGTTCGCCTCTAATGCAACTTCCCATCTGCCCATGCTGCAGGGCCCAGGTTATACTGTACTGCCTCTACCAAGTCTTCCCCGATCACTTTAGCATGCACCAGTAACTCATTTTCAGAACTCACTCATTTCCTGAACTCCTTAGTCATTCATTAAACATGTCATGTTACAGAATATTTCTCTTCTGGTATTTCACTCATTTTGCTCCTAAATTTTGTCTAGAGGAAGCAGATCAGAAAAAAAGAAAGGACACAGACTTTAAGGGCACATTGACTTGACTTGAATCCTGCTCTAGGGCCCCTGCCTTGCAGAACTCCAGGGGCCAGTTAGATAGCATGCAGCCCTGCCTGGCTCTACCACTCCAGAGCAACCTTCTATGGAATGCAGTTGGGTGTACCGTATGAGTTTCTATTGCTGCTGCAACAAATGACCATAAACTTAGTGGCTTAAAATAACACAAATGTATTGCTGCTATGGTTTAATATCCCCTCCAAAACTTAGGTTGAAATTTCATTGCCGCTGTAACAATGTTGAGGCATGGTCCTATAGGCGGTGATGAGGTCATGAGGGCTCTGTCCTCATGAATGGATCAAGGCTGTTAATCACAGGTGTGTATTAGTTATCACAGGAGTGGGCCCCTCATAAAAGAATGAAGTTCTGACTCCCTTCCTGTCTCTCTCTCTTGCATGCTCTCTTGCCATGTGCTGCCTTCTGCATGTTATGAGGCAGCAAGAAGGCCCTCACCAGATGCAGCCCCTTTGTCTCACACTTCCCAGCCTCCAGATCCATGAGACAAACTTCTGTTATTTATAAATTACCTGGCATGTGGTATTCTGTTACAGCAGCAGAAAGTGGACCAAGATACCTTATAGTTCTGGAGGTCAGAAGTTCACAGTGGGTTAGCAGAGCAGGGTGTCTTCAGGAGCCTACGGGGGTGGTCGGGGGAAAATCTGTTTACTTGCCTTTTCCAGCTTCTAGAGGGTGCCTGACATTCCTTGACTCATGGTCTGATGTCACTCCAATTTCTGTTCCCATTTTCACATCTCTGTCATTCTCACTCTTATCTTTCTACCTACCCCTTATTAAAGACCACGGTGATTACACTGGGCCAACCAAGAGAATCCATAATAACAACCCCACTGCAAGACGGTTAGTCACCTCTTCAAAGCCCCTTTTGCCATGTGAGGTAACCTATTCACAGGCTTCAGAATTTTAGGGAAGGCATCATTCTGCCTACTATATACATAGCCTTTGGATCTCAGTTTCCACATCTGTAAAATGGAGAACTACTCTCTTCCCCATGGGGCTATTGAGATGATTGAATGAGATAATTTCTGCTTATGGATTTCCAGCTCTGTGCCTGGCACAGTGGAGGCAGGCAATTGTGATCTGTCTTCTCTTCTGAGTGGGTTGTCAGCTGGAGGCCGAGGGGTATGTTTTCTACTTCTTTCTAGTCCTTTAGTTTCTTACTAGTGCTGCAGCCCCAGGAGGACATCATAAATGCAAGAAATAATTACCTTGTTTCATTACAATGCCTTGCACATAGTAAGTACCCTAAAGTAATTCAAGGAATTGTTTGTTGTTTTGGTTTTAATGGATAGGGAGCATCTGATTAAACATTATTATTTATTAGATCCAAAATATAAATTTGAATTCTTCTGTTGCACTTTTACCTAATTATTCTAAATACCAGTGGGAGTGGAATTAGTTCACAATACAACTTAAAGAAAACAATATCTTGCTGTCACTGACTTCTCTCCTTGGCCTGGAAACTTCCTGATTTCATAGGGTGCCACTGACTGCTCTCTCTGCAACTGCAAAATCTCTCAAAGGGCCCTGTCCAGTTAGGTCACACAGAGCCAGGCTGATTATTTAGAGAGCACACAATGCCCCCTCACATGGGGCACAGAGAGGAAGGAATTTTTTTTTAGGCCAATTCCAGTCCCTGGAGCTGCAAATTGCCCTCAGGGCAAAGAAGCCTGCAGAATAATTGGGAAGAGTCTGGCAGGAGGGAAGCCAAGGTAAGTTAAGCTTCGTTTCTTTCTATACCCGGGGTCTCCACGCCACTCTTTAAACATCCCCCTCTGGGACAAACCTGTATGTCAAGATAAACAAATAATATGCAAGGGCCAAATCAGGAAAACTGCAGCTTCAGCCCTAGAAAACAATGCCGAGAAACACCAGCTTGCTGCCGCTGCTAAGTTGAGGAGATGGGTCCCATGATTCTGTAAGAGAACTAGGTCAGGGAGGAAATGCTGTCTGTTTAGAATATGCTTCAGGCCCCTAAACTTGGTCAGTTATGGTTTTTCAGGTTAATAAACTGGAAAATGACTTTACCTCCTCCCTCTATCAAAGCAAGGTGCAGCTGCCCTGGCGACCCCTAATATAGTTGGGGATGAAGAGTTTGGAAAATGCGGTGAGAGAGGTTCCAGAGACCAGACCCCAAAACTGTAAGGGGGAGATCATGTGAGGAGGACAGACGATTTGATGGGACTCCTCTGCCCTCAGGGCTGGAGGGGGACTGTGAGGAGAGGAGCCTGGCTGCCGCCATCTCAGAAACATCTTCCTAGGCTCCCACACCATCTTGTCTTGGCTAGCCAAGACCAAGTGGTCGTGTAAATTTAGGATGGTCACAGAATCCTGAACTACTAGCACATGGGGATTGAACTTGTCTGAGGAGTTTTTGAGGAAAAGGGGGAAGCATTATTCATGCAATGCATGACCGGGGTATAGAATTCATGATCCCAGCAGATGGCATGAACAGACACTGAGTAGTCCAAATGTCTCATCTCTCTGGACAGAGCAGGCTGGTGGGATCTGGGGAGTTGGGCTGGCTGAGGAGGCATATTTCAGAGTTCAGAGTGAATCCCCACAGTAATGCCTGGGAACAAAGCCAACTGGTGCCCGGGGCAAGGAGCCCAGATCTGGGGTCAGGTTAGCAAGGTTGTACCAGGCAAGAGAAGAAGGGTGCACAGGGGAATATTCAAAAGCATCCGGGACTGCAGGGAGCTAATGAGCACAGGAATGCAGAACTGAGGTCCCCAGTGGCCATGTGCAAGGGCTCTGCAGATGGCTGCTGGCTCTTGGGGTTTAAGCACATAGCTTAGGACTGGCAGCTCAAAAATGTCTTGGCCCCTCAGATAAAGTGGGACACACAGTCCTTAAGAAGGACTTAGGAAGTGCAGTCAGGCTAAGCAGTGGGCTCTACTTTGGGATTCTTTTGCCACAGAACAGAGGGCAGCCTCTGAGTCTAGCCATGTGTAATGATTCCTGCGTTGGACCAGCCCCACCCAATGAGGGCATTTAGGTATTTACTTCCATCTACACTCTCCTTGGATAGGGTGGCAGCAGAAATAACTGGCTTTGAGGCCTCCACCTTGGAGGGTCCCCCTTTCCACTACTAATGCTCTCTCTCAGGGCATCCCAAATTAATGGGAATCCCATTCTGAGAAGCCCAGTATAGGTATGCGTGTTGGATAAGAACCAAGGGAGGTGTGATGCTTATACACTGTGACAAAGAAGGCCTGCCTGATTTAGCAAATAAAACTACAAGATGCTCAGTTAAACTTGAATTTCCAAAAAGCAAATAGTAAATTTTTTAGTACATGTCTATCCCCAATACTGCATGGAACATACTTGTATTGCAAATGATTTATTCTTTGTAATGAAATTCAAGTTTAACTGAGAATCCTGTATTTTTGCAGACCACCCTATTACAGAGGCCCATATGGAACCAGCTGGTCTGAAACAAGCTCAGGTTCTGGGCCAAAGCAAAACAGACAGGTGTCTTCCCTTTGCTCGACCACCTCTGTCTGCTAAAGGTCTATTTTTATGGCTAGATGCCGAGTTAGGAGAACAAGCTTACAAATGGAATAAAATACTATTTGCCATTAGAAATCCTTTGAATTTTAGCTAGTAATTCACCCATAAAGTGCCACCCACCAGCGAGCCTCAAACAATTTCATAAATACATATGAGAGCTGCTGTGGAGAGAGATGGAGCCTGATGCAGGCACCACACAGAACATCCCACAGCTTCCCTATGGCTTTCAGAAAGCTTGCAGAGATTTCTCTCTTCTGTTCTGAACTCTCCACAGAGAAATCCATCAAGGGAGAGAGCAATGACTTTGCTCTCACTGGGCCAGAAATTCCATGGCTGAAATGACCCAGGGGTAGCAGGCGGGTTTGACAATCTGTCAGTTTCTGGATAGTGTTACTCGTCAATCATTCACTTTTGCTAAATTGCAGAAACTCTTTTCTTTATATCAAACTTTATTTGCTCATGATGCAGTTCAAGCCCAGTTTCTGGCGTGTGTCCAGGGAGCTGGGTACCATCCTGTCCACTTGGTCATGGAGAAACCGTTAAGTCAGCCTTCAGTCTGGACATCTCTGCCCAAGGCTTTTAATTTTTTTCCCATCTGAGACTTAACACTGCGATTGTTTTACATATGAAGATAAGAAAACAACTGAAACTTGCTTTTACTCTATGGAGATAAAAACAAGGTAGCATTTATTCAAGAAGAATGTGTGTAATAACAGTAATCTGAAAATAATGATATCTATAAGGTCTTTGGCAAAGCCACCCAGGAAAAGAAAAACAATAGATGTGAAAGCTTCAGTGAGTCATAACACCACCTTTCAGCATCAAAATGCCCTGGAATCAGATTCAGATAAACTGGTTTCATCAGCTCTAGACTCAGCTGTATGTGTCCCTTTTTAGTCCTTGTGCCAATTGCACATTCTCCAGATAATGGCAAGGTACTGGCTCTCCTTCAAAACACTCAATTGTGCAGCAGAGGAATGAAAAGGATTCCTTGTAAGCTTTTTCATGTCTAAACACAAAAATAGCTTTCTTCCTGGGCCTGCTCAGTGGGCTTCCTTTCCCTCTGGACATCTACAGAGAACTGCTGCCTGGACCAGTGTTCATCACAGGTGGTCTGTGGACAGCCTGTATTAGAATTGTGTAAAAGCTTATTGAAAATGCAGATTTCTGGGACTCACCAGAGACCTAGCGAATTTGATCTCCTAGGTAGAGCCAAGGAATCTGCATTTTTAATGGCTCCACACCCCAAGGATTCTAAGGCATCCTAGGGTTTCGGGGCCACTGGGTTTATCCAGCTATACAGCCGTCACCTTATCCTGCTTCCTGCACTGTCACCTGACTTCCTACATATGAGTGCCTCTTCTTCCCAATGCAATTCTGAGCACAAGGGATGCATTTGAAATTCTTTCTTTGTCCCTGTTAGTGCCTTGTTCACTGTAGTTGGTAAAAAAAAAAAAGTTTATGGAATGAAGAAACTGAAATAATTTCTCTTTGCTTACAGTTTGTTCAAAGAGACATCTTTCCCTACAGAAGATTAGATCATGAATTTGCCAATTGGATCTTAAACTGATCTCTCTCTGTGTAGACGTGTCTGTGTGTATGAGTGAATATTGCTCCCCTAAACAAATGTTTTGAGACAAAAACCCACCTTTGCCCAGGAGAGGACAACAAGGGATATATTGCTTGGAAAAATTGTATATCCCAAAAGTTTAAGGAGTCTTTGCCCTTTCTGAGAACCACTGTCAGAAAAGCTCTGTGAAGATATATGGGTAAGGGGTATCCTAGGGGAATAGGTGAGTGTGTGTGTGGTGTGGTTGAGGTGGTACTAAAAGCCCCACCTGACCAGTTGCACCTGTCTCTTTGGTCTGTCCCCATGTGTGCAAACAGAGTTACTTTTCTTCAAGTCAAGAGCACAGCTCAGTGTATTAAAGTGTCTAACCCTAGAGATTGGGACAGATACTTTCTGCGGGAGTTTCAGAGCCTGAGACTGCAGCAGTGCTGGCAACAGGTCTGGAAGGGGAATGAGACCTGTGCTGGGCTCCTGGTGGGGAGAGGGCCACCGGAGGAGAAAACATTCCGGGGAGAGGGCAGTGGGCGCAGGGTGCTTAGGGCCAGCACCTCCTCCTTCCCAGGCTTGCTCTGAGTTTCCCCTGAGGCAAAACCTAAGATGATACTACACAACATGTGTAAAGACAGGAGCGTCAGGAATGAGAGGGAGAAAAATGGAAGTCAGAGAACAACTCCGGACTCTCCAAGCTCAACCTGCTTTTGGGATTTGGAATCTGACCTGCAACCTCCTGATTATCTTGTTTGAGGAGTCCTAGGATAGGGACGTACACTCCGTCACGGTCAGGGCAGGGATGAGAAAGTACGCTCATAGACTGAGCTGTGATCCACCTGCTGGTGATTTCTGCCCTTAGCTCATACCCGCCTCTCTCCTTCCTTTTCTGGACTCTGCTTTCTGACAGACATTCATGTATTTGAAGGAAGCTCTTCGTCTTCTCTAAGATTCTTCTCCTGTAGGTTGAATTTCCCTAGCAACTTCCACGTCTCCTCTTATGACATGCTTCCCTGCTGCTCTTTTTCCCACACATGGACTTTCTAACCCTAGGCTGCCTCTGTCTTCCAGTGGGGCCCTCACTGTTTCTGTCGGCAGCACCTGCAGTTTCTTAGTGACCCAGGCTTGAACAATTGAACTCAGCCTTGCCTCCTTCTCTTATTCTGAAGCTGTTGGGAATTGTGTGTATACATGCACGTGTGTGTACGTGTGTGTGCACAATTCTCCATAGCAGTTTTGCACATTTGTGACTGTTTTTGCCCTGGAGAAGTCCCCAAGGCAGAAAGCAGAAATGCAGCTGGTCTAAGCTTGAGGTGAGTCATGCCTGCAGTTGGACTCTCTCAAGGAGAGCCTGCAAGCACATGGAACTGCCCACAACAGCTGAGGCTGGAGCCAGAGGAGAGCTGCAGCCTGGGCATGTGGAGCACCAAAAGTGGCTGCTATACAGAACCTCACACTTGCCTAAAGCCTAGCAAAGACGTGTTTTCCATTGCTCTCAGGATGAGTTGTGTGCCTTATTTTGCAGACAAGGCCTTTCCTGATTGATGTGGTTTGGATATTTGTCCCCTCCAAATCTTATGTTGCAATATGACTCCCAAGAAGTGGGGCCTGGTAGGAGAAAATGGGATCGTGGGGCAGACGCCTCGTGGATGGCTTGGTGCAGTCCTTGTGATGTGAGTTCTCATGAGATCTGGTTGTTTAAAAGTGTGTGACACTGCCTTCTACTCTCTTGCTCCTGCTCTTGTCACATGACACATCTGCTCCCCCTTTGCCTTCCACCATGATTGTAAGCTTCCTGAGACCCTCACCAGAAGTGCATGAGAAGCGGATGCTGGCACCATGTTTCTTGTGCTGTCTGCAGGAGTGTGAGCCATGTGAGCCAAGTAAACCTCTTTTCTTTATAATTTACCCAGCCTCAAGTAATTTTTTATAGCAGTACAAGAATGGCCCAATACACTGACCTGGCTGCATGCACCTCTCATCTCTTCTCTTCCACTCCTGAAGGACACTGTGCCACAGACATTCTGAGCAATATTCCAGCCATGCTGAATGCTTCATATTTATTCTAACACAACTTCATATACTAGTATGTTTGGTTCAGCCCTGTCGGCAATGGAATCCATCAGAGCTTTTGGAAGCAAGTAGGCAAGGGTTACTTGACCAGATTGATACTTGAGAAAGATCAAGGTGGTCTGAGGTTGGAGGATGAATGGAAAGGAAGTAGTGTGCTAGAAGAAATTCACTGTGGTTGGACTTCATCCTGAGGGCAACGAGGGCACTGTGGGTAGATTTTAAGCAGGGTGGTGAAGTGATCACACTGGCATGTGAGATGACAGGCTGTAAGGTAAGGCATGGACTTAAGGGTGACTTATCTGGTATGGAGATATGGGAAGAGGCAAGGATGATGTCCCAGTTTCTAGCCTGGGCCAATGAGTGAACGGTGTTGGCATTCACTGATATAGAGGTCAAGGGGTGATGATCAGGTGGGGAAAGAGATGAATTAGTTTAATTTTGAATATTATGAGTTTTAGGTACTTTTGGAACATTCAAATAGAGTTATCTAAAAGTCTGCCCAAGTGATAGATTTAGGAGTTCTTAAAGGGGATAAGTGGCCAGGTCCAGAGAATGTGTTTATTGAGAGGAGGGCCTTGGACTGAACTCCAAGGTACACCAGGTCTCTGAGATGGGACACCCATAAGGAAGACTGAGGAAGAGAAAAAGGTCAGAGGTAGGGAGGATAGGCAGGGTTTGATGTCATGGAAACCAAGGGAAGAAGCTCTTTCAAGTGACAGTGTCAAATGATGCTGCAAGTTCAAGTGAGATGAGGATGGAGAAAGGTTTGTTTGCTTTAGTAACAAGCAGGTGGATGGTGATATGGGCGACAATGGCTTCTGTGGAGTGAAGAGGTCAGAAGTTGGTTGCAGTGGGTTGAAGAGTGAGTTGCAGTTGGAGACGTGAAGATAAAAGGTGCAGACACATTGTATTTTTTAAGAAGTTTGGTTGTGCAGGAGAGGAGAGACCAGTAGCTTGAGTGGAAGGTGAGTTTCGGTGGTGGTTAAAAAATAGTATTGTGAGACAGTAAGGCCAGGAGCAGTGGCTCATGCCAGTAATCCCAGAACTTTGGGAAGCTGAGGTGGCCAGATCACGAAGTTTGAGACCCACCTGGCCAATATGGTGAAACCCCGTCTCTACTAAAAATACAAAAAAAACTAGCTGGGCATGGTGGCATGTGCCTGTAGTCCCAGCTACTTGGGAGGCTGGGGCAGGAGAATTGCTTGAACCCGGGAGGCAGAGGTTACAGTGAACTGAGATTGTGCCACTGTACTCCAGCCTAGGTGACAGAATGAGATGGTCTCAAAATAATAATAATTATAATAATATTGTGAGACACTAAAATGGGTTTAAACGTTAATATGGAGGAGCCAGTAGAGAGGGCGATGTTGACCTTACAGGGGAGGGAGAGAATGATATACTCAGCAGAGAGGTGTCTGAAGAGGTGGTAGAAAGGAGGTATGCAGAGGAGCATTACCCAGGAGTAGGGACAGCCCTGTCACAGTGACGAGGCGGGGGTGGGGGGTGGGGGAGGAAACAGGGTCAGTGAGGATGTAGGGGGTAACCATGAAAATTGGAAGGGGTTCCCACATGGCGATTTAATTTACTTTGAGAATAAGGAAAGGTCAGCTGATGAGGTTGAGGGGCAGAGGTAGCAACCTAGGTTTGAGGAGAGTAGAAAATGTTGAAATAGCTACATGGGGGAGCCAGAGAGCTGCTGAGGGAAGCTGTGGGTTTCCTGGATCCCCGAAGGCTCAGTTGACTTTAGGTGACTTTCCATGGTCTCTAAGTAATCTCTGTCCCTCTCATACTCTGATGTGAATCATACTACCGGTACCTCTCTCAGGACACTTACCACTTTCTAACTCTTTATCCACTTGTTTGTGAGGATGTTGGCGCTCCTCTAGACTGTCCTAAGCTCCATGAAGGTGGGCTTTGTCTTTATACGACTGACAGCCCTGTGATGTTGCATCGCATGTAGAAGGGGTTCAACACACATTTCTGGAATAATTAAGTGAGTGCACCCTGACCCCGTGGGAGGTAGCAGGACACTTACTCTGTGCCAATGTTTACTTAGAAAGTGCTCTGAGAGCAAGACATGTTATTTAGTAGCTGGAAATATAGATGTGGGGGTCATTAGAGTTCATAAATGGCTAAGTCCAGAGAAACTTGACTCTGTTACTCTATTCTTGTTTAGATGCTCTGTAGTTCCTCATACCCAGCTACTGAATTCCAGCCGTCCTCGGGCAGCATCCTCAGCCCTATCAGACCCAGCACTCTCTTTCACTGAGATAGATTTTGTAACGGCTATCATTTTTTTGAGACAGAATTCATTGGTAATCTAACTCAATTTTACATATAATTTGAAAAAATAGTGTAATGTCTTAATTGTAATAAAGAAAAGAAAAAGGAGAGTGGACACAAGTGGCTGGTTATCACGAACTCACGCTGTGTCACAAAGAAGACAGAAGCTACACACTTGCTACACCAAGGTGAGACACGGTCAAGATGCTGCCCGAGAGGGAAGAATGCATTTTTCTAATTGAATGCTTTTTTCCATGCTCAGAACTGTAGAACCTAGAGGAGAGCTTCTCAAACTTTTATGTGCATATGACTTATCTAGAGATCTTATTAAAATGTAGATTCACATTCAGTGAATCTGTGTGGGGCCTGAGATTCCTTCTAACAAGATCCCAGTAAAGCAGATGCTGCTAGTCTGTGGACCTCTCCTCTAGTAGCAAGGAACTAGGGTTCATGAAGAAGCGCTCAATGCTTCCCTCTTCTGATAGTGAATGCACTTGGATTTAGGAGAAGTAAAAGAACATTTAATTAAATATTGGTGGCATTTTCTTTAGAGTTAGCATATATGAAATAAGACATATATACATCATCATTACGAATGTGACAGTTTCAAAGACAGCTTTATTCAGGTGTGTCCTATTGGTGACTCAAATACCATGATGTGACTTTTAGAAATGGTGATTCACCCTGGGGAAGATTTTAAATGAAACAAGGTAAATCTTTCCCCAATTTCCATTGTGGTTTCATGATTAGATAATTAAACATATATTGAACTGTGAAAAAATATTTTGTGTTTATATGCACAACATAGGCTCTAGTCTCAGAAAAACATAAATAGATTTTTCACCCATATGTATGTTGGTTGGGACTTCAAAGTCATGTAAGACACTGGAGCATTCTGGGTTGGGACCACCCCCATGAGGCATTGCAGAATGTCTCCCATGCCTCTCCTGCTCGTAAATGCACCAGTGCTTCCCAATCATTGGAGCAACCAAAAATATTCCCCCAAGTTTCCACAGGGCCCTCCTCCCCCCATTGAGAACCAGCAAACTAGTGAGACTGAGGAAGAAAAGCAACTCTAGGTGGAAGCTTCTGGAAGCACACATATCAGAATCCACTGCTGTAAGCAGAAGGTACATTTCCCTGGGAAGGAGACACAACCAGATTGCTTCCACTAAGCCAACTTTGCAAATCTGCACCTGCTGAGTGGATGCAAGTGGCTGGTTATCATGAACTCACACTGTGTCACAAAGAAGACGGAAGCTACACACTTGCCCAAGGTGAGCCATGATCAAGATGCTGCCTGAGAGGGAAGAATACATTTTTCTAGGTACAGATTAGTGCCAGTGATGTTTCTGCTAAAACTCTCAAGTGAGCCCACGGTTGTGGCTTTGTCATGCTCGTATATTCTGGAGAAGAGAGAGGTAGGTGAGGTGTAGGGCTTGGCCCCTCCTGGCTGCCAATGACTTCTCCAGCTCCATCTGATGCTGGGGCTCTTTGTACTTACTCTTTGATTTTGATTTTGTGCTGTCTAGAAATTCTTTCAGGTCTCAGGGCTTTCTTATATACTGTTCTCTGTGACTAGGATGTTCTATTTCCTTATCTACCTCTAGCTACCTTGCAGACTGGTTTAAGTGATTCTTCCTCAGGAAAGCCTGCTGGACTGCCAAGACAAGGTCACAGACAATGTCTTCTTTTAAGCTTCCATGCCAACCTGAACTTAGAGTATTAACCGCAATGTTAGCTAAATAATAATTGGTACTTAAAGCCTGATTTTGCTTCTAGATATGAATTCCCAGAGGGTAGACACTGTGTTTATTTGGTTGACCAGTTTCACTTGCCACCAAGCAAACACTCAATATTTTTTTGACAAATGCATGAGTGCCAAAGCAAAGGTATTTTATTTATTTTTTATATTTATAATAATAAAGAATATTCAAGCCAGGAGTCTATAGGATTAAATGAAAGTAAGAAATACAATGAGGCACCTATGAGTTCTGAAGGGAAGAGGAGGCTCTGGATGTGGAGAAGTTGATTGGCAGGCATACAGCGGCTGCTCATCTTGCTGCAATCCCACTGGGTGCAGTTTGAGTATATTGCATATGGAGTGTCTGTATATCAGCTACCTCTCAGAGCAGGGACTGGCATTGTGCAGGCAGACTGAGGTGAATCCCCAGGATCGGATGCAGGATCCCGGTGGGCACAGGTCAGCATATCTGCTGGTGAGTCAGGAGGAACACACACTTTCACCCTGTAGGGGAGTAAATCTGTAATAAGGCAGGACCCTGGCTTGCTTTCCAGTGTCTGTTGTTTCTGGACTTTGGAGAAGTTTGTTAATTTCCCTCTGCAGTTGCCTCATCTGTAAATGGGAACATTACCTATCTCAGAGACCGGCTAGCAGGATTGAAACATGGAGCCCATGCCAAGTCCTTTGTATGTTGTAAGATACTTTGTAAATTATACTCAGCTGTATGAGTGGCTGTTACTCACTTCATGTCCTAAGCAGGTTTCCCCAAGCTGTCTGCGATACACCTGCACTGACGACAGTCTGCCCAGGATGCTGGTGCCAAGCAGCGACACCCTGCCACACTGTGCGCTTATTCCCGAGTATCCACTGAATGCCAGGAACTCTTCTAAGCGCTGAGAATACAGGGTGAACAAAGAAAGGCAGGCAAACTGGAGTCAGGTATAGGGTTAGAGAGGGATGCAGATGGGGCTGTGCTATTTCAGCTGGAGCAGCCAGGGAGGTTGTGGCAACTGAGTGGAGATCTGAACAAAGTGAGTGAAGGGCCAGGTGTGGTGGCTCACACCCGTAATCCCAGTACTTTGGGAGGTGGAGGCAGGAGGATCACTTGAGCCTGGGAGTTTGAGATCCTGAACAACATACTGAGACTGTCTTTCCAAAGTTTTTTTTTTTTTTTTTAATTAGCTGGGCATGGTGGTGCATGCCTGTAGTCCTAGTTACTTGGGAAGCTGAGGCAGGAGGATCACTTGAGCCCAGGAGTTCAAGGTGATAGTGAGATACGATTTTGCCACTACATTTCAGTCTGGGTGACAGAGTGAGTCCCTGTCCCTAAAATAAAATTTAAAAAAAAATGAAAGAGCCATGTAAACAGTTTCCAGGATCTGTGTGAAGTTATTATTTAATTTAATCCTTCTACTAATCCTGAAAGGCAATATTTTTACAGAGGAGGAAACAAAAGCGCCGAGCTGATCCAGCCTAGGAGGGCAGGGCTGGGTCCACGCTCTCCCTGTGCTGTGCTCCGTCCTGTCGGCTCACTACTTCCACCCTTCCCAGCCTCAGATATCTTACTCTGTCCACCTTATTCTCTTCCCATCACCTTTATGTGATCCTTTCTTCATCTTTCTCTTTATTTCTCTTAAAAACTGAACAAAGACAAGAAGGAGTAAAAAAACCTGGTAACTTGATGGACACGTATTCTCACTGAGGATGTTGACTGTGAACTCTAAACCCAGCCGGTGCCCAGCCCGTATGCGTCCACCTCTCTCCATCTCCCAGTGCCTCCGAAGCCAGGTTATCACCACCTCTTGCCAGCAGAGGCTCCTAACTGCTCTTTGCTTCCAATTCACTGTGCAGCAGCAAGGGTGATCTTTTAAAAATGTAAATTGGATCATGTCACTCTGTGCTTAAAATCCTCCAGTGGCTTCCCACTTGTACTCAGAATAAAATTTAAACTTCTCATCCTGACCTTCAACCCGGCACGATCCAGCCCCTGCCTGCCTCTCCAACCTCACCTTGTCCCACCTTCCCCCTGTGCACTCCGTTCCTGCCACTCAGATCTTGCTTCAGTTCCTTAAACATGTCTTGCTCTTCCCCAACTCTGTACCTAACTAACTTTTCCTCATTACTGAGTCTTCAAATTAAATGTCACTTGCTCAGAGAGGCTTCCCCTACTCACCCAGCCTACATTAGGTCTCTCTTGTTATTCTCTTTCAGCCTCCAGAGGCTCTGGTAGACTAGGAAGCTATGAGGGCAGAGGCTGGCCATGGCAGGGAGGCTAACGAAAGACCTCAAGATCCCACCTCTGGGTTTTCATGCACGTGTGTGGTCCCCTTTCTTTCTGTGTTATCTGAATCCAGAGATTTGCTTTGAATCAACAGACTGCAAAGGTGATGGGATGTCACTTCTGCAATTAAGTTTCAAAAGATAGTGACCTGTGCCTTGCCAGCAGACTCTCTCTACTGCATTCCTTGGCATTCACACTTTGATGAAGCAAGTTTTGTACTGGAGACCTCCTTTGGCAAGGAACCGGGACTGGCTTCTGGTCAACATCCATCAGGGAAGTTCGGCCCTCAGTCCACCAGACCTTGAGAAACTGAGGCCTTGGCACAGAACTTGGAAGCAGATCCTTTCCCAGAGGAGCCTTGAGAGGAGGACCCAGCTAAGCCTTGTGTGATTTCTGACCCACAGAAGCTGTGAGACAGTGTGTGCTGTTTTCAGCTGCTAAACTGAGGTGATTTGTTACACAACAATAGATAACTAGCACACTGAGCATTCGTCTGTAAATATTTGTTGAATGAATGAAGGGATGAATGCCTTAGTTGTGCCTTGAACCTCCTGAACAGGGACGGGGCAGCAGCTGTCCCAGCGTGCCAAGAGCTAGCCTTAATCACCATAGCGCACTGCTCTCACAGGTCTTCTCACACAGACTGCATAACCAACCCAAGCAGAAGGCCGGCTGGCTTCTTGACAGCTAGTTTCAAGCATATGATGTTACCTTTGACTTAGCTTTTTCAGAACGACCTCTTCTGCCTGCTAGGATCCAGAGGTCTCCTAATGAGATGAATTTCAAAACCCAACATGCATCTTTTCCAACAGTGCGTGCCTTCTCCGAGGGTGGAAACAACCTCACTCTTTCCTGGTTATCAATGATGCCATACTCATGTGGCAAAGCCTACAAAATGAATAATTCATGGTCTATGAGTACATTTCATGAATATACAGGATGCCATAGAAAACATAACATAAATGTTTCCTAATAGAATTAATTCACTTTCGAAGCAGTTCAGCTTAAGGCAATTATTGCACTTCCTGGGAGATACAAATTACTTTGCCCTCAGCCTCATGCCAAATAACCCCCCTAAGACACACACTAATTACACAGAAATACACTGCCTGCCATAGCTCATTGACTAATTGACAATCAGTTTAAAACTTCAGCAAAATATCTTAAAACTTATGCTTTGCATTTAGTAAGGAAACCAGTTTTGTTTATCTCCTCATTTTGGTCTGCCTCATTGGCAAAGTTGTAGTATGGTTTCTAAGTAATGACTGAGCAGGCTTATTATAATGATCAATGGTAAAAGAATGGCATTCCATCATACTGTATAGCATTTCCATCTCTCATTTCTGTGATTCTATTAAGAACAGTTACCAATAATATATCTGTTAATGTGATACAAAAATAGAATGCAACTGTGTATGTAATAATTATTGCTAATGTGGTCTGCTAAGCTCAGTGTACAATTGTCACTGACTCATGCACTATTAAGATGTGGCCTTTCCAAGCTCTACGCCCTTTACATTCTGATCTAAGCACATGTACCCACTGACTTCATGCTGTACCTACACACATTCCTTCTGCCTCAAAAGTAAGTCCTGGGCAAAAGTCAGATCCTTGGGAATCATTCTTTACCGTGTCATCTCTATTTACAAATTAGAGACCCAACTTCTTCATGAAGCTCTGTGAGCCTACGTCTGCCTAGATGTTTTGTCTAATCACCTCCATTATTCAGGAAGTTGACATACTATAAACCTTTGCTCTGGACTTTCTGAAATAGTCCAATCTTAGAGGGAAAGTACACCCAAATATCAGACAATGGATTTATAGTTAAATATCTGGGGCATGGCTCATTCATTCGTTGGAGATGCTGTTCTAGACGCTAGTTTGCAGTTATAGGTGGGGCAATTGCTGTGGGATTGCTGGACTGGCATTTCCCTCAGGATTGCATCTGGTTGCAGCCACAGAATGCCCAACCAGGAGTGGTTTGAACAATTTGAGATTTATTATTTTCAGAGAATAAGACTTCCAGTGGCAAGAAACCAGGGATGTTGTAGCTCAGTGATGACATAAAAGCACCAGCTCCTTTTGCTTTTCTTTTTTTTTGAGACAGAGTTTCGCGCTTGTTACCCAGGCTGGAGTGCAATGGCGCGATCTCGGCTCACCACAACCTCCGCCTCCTGGGTTCAGACAATTCTCCTGCCTCAGCCTCCTGAGTAGCTGGGATTACAGGCACGCGCCACCATGCCCAGCTAACTTTTTGTATTTTTAGTAGAGACGGGGTTTCACCATGTTGTCCAGGATGGTCTCGATCTCTTGACCTTATGATCCACCCGCCTCGGCCTCCCAAAGTGCTGGGATTACAGGCTTGAGTCACCGCACCCGGCCTCCTTTTGCTTTTCTACTCTTTCATCCTTTGCTTATGGACTGGTTGCCTCATGCTCTGGAAATGACTGCTGCAGAGAAGTGGGGCAGAATCTGCACTAGCTGACTTGAACATGTCGATCGGGAAAACACAGGCTCTGCTCCAAAACCTCATCAGACTTCAGCTTAGGTCTCATTAGCTAAAACTGTGTCCCATTGGCTGTGCTTGGCTACAGAGGAGGCCTGGAAACAATATTTAGCTTGGGCACAGGGCTGTCCTAATAAACAAGGTTTCATTAGCAAGGGATAAACGAAACAGGAGTGGGCCATGACTGGATCTGTCATTGCTGGGGAAGGTCTGATAGAAGAGGGGGTATCTAGCTGAATTGTGAGGGGTGGGTAAAATTGAGGTAAGAAACAGAAGAGGAAAAGAAGGCCTTGGTGGTTGGAGTGAGAGTAGCTCTGGGAGAGGAAATAACAGCAGCATGTCTAGGAGACCGTGAGAACGTTGCTCCAGGAAAATTTTGTTCAGAGAAGCTGGATGAAGGTCAGATGTGTCTATAAATCAAATAATTGATTTATAATTGGCCCCACGAGGTGTGTCCAGTTCCTGGGGAAGCCACCTACACTCCCCTACACTTAATATACACACTCCACACTCACTCCGAGGGCCATCATGGTCAGGCTTAAGTGGACTTTCTGACCAAAGTGAATAAAATCATAAGGGGATTCTATGCCCTGCCTTTTTGCCATTTCCCCAAGCCAGAGAGTCTCAACATTGGCTATACACTGGAGTAACTTGGGGGAAGTTTTAAGCACTTTGAAGCCAAGGTCACATCCCAGAGCAATTAAAGCAAACCCTAGGGGTGGGGCAAGTGTGTGTTGGTAAAAGTTTAATAACCAGCTCTCTGGAAAACAAGTATTCATCTATGTATGTATATACATTTATTATAATTTTGCTGATGAAAAGGATGTAAGGCATACAACTAAGAAATAATAATGGAATACACCATACTCTTTACTATAGAACGCTCTCCTGCAATTGAGTCTCAGATAATGCTTTCCTGCAGTTTTGCTAAAGTCTTTTGTCTGTAGTTAACCTATGACTGCAATTTAACCATGATTTGACAAAATCAGTCTACAAATAAATGCTTGATTACTGTCCAAATTCAGTCATTGACCCATGAGTGTAGTTCCAACATGAATGTTGGTTGATATTTTCATTTATGTTAACAGACAACATCACAGTAAAACAATGAAGATGCATGTTGGAATTTTACTTGTTCATTAATGACTTGAGAGACTTCTTCACTGATGAGGTTTTCAACACTGGGAAAATAGTTTTCAACACTGGGAAAAGATTTTCTCCGTTATTTATACTGTAATGGTTACAGACACAATGTACATTAAGTTTAATTTGCATTATTAACATTTTCTTAAGTATAGACCAGGGCTTGGCAAAGTGTTTCAGTAAAGGGTCAGATAGTAAATATTTTATGCTTTGTGGACCACAAATGGTGTCTTCCTCCTCCTCCTTCAAAAAAAGGAGCCTTTAAAATGTACAGACTTGTAGGACAAACAAAAATAGACTTCAGACTGGATATGACCTGTGCGCTGTAATTTTCCAACCCCTTATGTAGACAATCAACAACATAATAAATCAAACGCTGATTTTTAGCGTTTGCTAATTTCTGTCCATGTGATGGTACTGAACATGGAATTGGGAAGAGATGCATGACAACACGTCATTATCCAGTGTTGTCACCATTCAGATGTGGTAAGCAACCTCAAAAGCGTAGGAGTAGTAAAGTTATTATGAAGTGATAAGTTTTGACTATTCATTACCTTTTCAATGACTTATTTTTATTTATTTATTTATTTTGAGACAGAGTTTCACTGTTGTTACCCAGACTGGAGTGCAATGGCACGATCTCGGCTCACTGCAACCTCTGCCTTCTGGGTTCAGGCAATTCTCCTGCCTCAGCCTCCCGAGTAGCTGGGACTACAGGCATGCACCACCATGCCCAGCTAATTTTTGTATTTTTAGTAGAGATGGGGTTTCACCTTGTTGACCAGGATGGTCTTGATCTCTTGACCTTGTGATCCACCTGCCTTGGCCTCCCTTCAATGACTTATTTAATTATAAGCTTATGACTTCTGATCTTTAATAATGACTGTGTTTAACAATTGACTCTGGAAATTCTTGAAAATTTAGCAGCCAACTCTTCTGAACTGGGCAGAGCTGGCCTAGCACACCACTGGGTGGGCCCAGACAATATCACCTTTTTAAAGCTCCCCAGGGGTTCTAATGAACAACCACTGCTCTGGCCCCTTAAAGACTAGAGCAGAATGCCCAGGGGTGTGGTTTTTTGGTTTCTTCCCAATCTGCCAATCACCTTTTCCAAAGTCTGATTAATCCATTCCAAGTTTCTCTCTTTCTATCTCTGTAATAAACTCCTGACATTGTGCCATCAGCCTTCCCAAGCCTCTGTGGTCTCCTGCTCTAGTTTACCATTGTTGCTACTTTTCTGCCTGAGCAATTCACCAGCCTTGGTCTTGAATATTTATTTGCAATCCTTGGGCTGAATTCTGCAGCTTTCCTCCTGGAACAAGTGCTGGCACACAGTTGGTACACAGTAGGTAAGAGAACCCAGGTTCTGTCGTGGCTATGAGCAGGGGAGGCCAGATCGTGAAGGGCTTTTGTGTGACTCGTTGGCCTGTTGTATTTTTGTTGTTGTTGTTTTTGAGACAGTGTCTTGCTCTGTTGCCCAGGCTGGAGGGCAGTGGTACGATCTCAGCTCACTCTGACCTCTGCCTCCTGGGTTCAACCAATTCTCCTGTCTCAGTCTCCTGAGTAGCTAGGACTACAGGTGTCCACCACCAGGTCTGGCTAATTTTTATATTTTTAGGAGAGATGAGGTTTCCCCACTTTGGTCAGGCTGGTCTTGAACTCCTGACCTTAGGTGATCCACCTGCCTTGGTTCCCAAAATGCTGGGATTACAGAGGTGAGCCACCACTCCCGGGCTGGCCTGCTGCATCTTAGGCCCATCACAGTCTTCCCCCTGCCCTGGTCCTAAGGCATCCCTGCAGGCTTCTACTCAGCTGGCTTCTGGGTCACATGATCTGTGAAGATTGGAGAGCTGCAGGAAGAAAGAAGCCTGGATAGTCCTCACCCCGTCTTTCTGCTTTGGCAGCATCACCAGCTGTGGCTGGGTCTTTCTCTGGACTCCAGCTCCTGCTGAGAGACCCCTGCTATGATTTTGGCTCCCCTGCGCAGCCCTGGCTCCTGGGCTCTGGTGCCATCACTTCTTCCCTTCAACCCCAGGCCTCAGTCCTGGCTTGCTGTTGGTGTGGGTCTTTGCACTGCCTTTCCATCGCCCTTGTTACTTCACCTCTTTCTCCACCTTTGCAACAACTCCGCTGTATTAAATTCTCCCTTCAGCTTTTTTGTTAATGGGACCCAGCAGATTTAGCCTGCTCTAAGGACTCTGGGCTTCCTGCTTTCTGGCAGTTGGTTTGACATCAGTAGAGGCTTTTGAGAAGGAATGTGGTATGATCAAACGGAACAGATGAGTGTTTGATAGTGGGGGTTTCATGGATACCCTAGAAAATCTGTAAATAGTCTTTAAGTGTCTATGAACATGCCACAACTATCTGTGAAATGTTGTGCATTTGTGCATAAGTGAATTCTATGTGTGTGTGTGTGTGTGTGTGTGTATGATTCTCTGTGGGATTTCAGAATATTTCAAGAACTACTGGGCTAGAAGTAGGATCAGTGAGGAATCTAAATCACTCAATGCGTCAACATCCCAGCAGGAAATAGAACTCACTGGAGATGGTGCTTCTGGAGACTTTAAAGAAGGGGCTACTTCAGAAGTGTGGGCAGAGGTAGGGGGACAAGCAAGAGATGGGAGGCACCCTGAGATTAGCACCAGTGGAGAGCTGGTATGCCCGAGGACTGAAGGGCCAAGGAGAGGAAACTGAGGGACTGGGGCCCAGGACAGTCGGAGCCCTGGAGGAAGAGCTACTCGGTGGAAGCAGGAGTGCTGGAGGGATGCAGTCTTCTGAGACGGGGAGTCCAAGTAGGGAACAAGGACACCATGTAGTAGCCTCTCTCCTCCCACCTTCTGACTGGGCCTCCCCTCATCTCTAACACAACTGGAAGCCAGCAGCGAAGGGTGTGTGGGTGATGTGGTCTGCAGGGTCAAAGTGGGGGAGAGATTGCAGTCCATGAGTAGATTGGGGCAGAGCAGCATAGCTGGAGAACAACCAACATTCACAGAACTGACACATTCACAGAAAATACATCACTTAGGAATTCCTTCCAGCATTGTCCAAGAAGGAAATTGACGTAAGTCACATTTGATAGCTCCTGGCATCATTCCTCACATTCTGACTTCTGGATTCTGCTTTTCATCAGCCCCTTCTGTGCTAACTTGCCTTGCTTAGTAAAGCCATATAAAGAGAAGCAAAATTCAGAGGATTTCTTTGTTGTTGTTTTTCACTTTTTCCTTCCACTGCTACTTACAAGCCTTCTGACCTTGGAAGTCACACCAATGTCTCTGAGCCTCATTCATCAAGTATGGAGGAGATTGGGTTTGATGTTTTGTGTGGTGCCTTCTGGCTTGAAAGTTTTATGATGCTTTAAGGGGATCTTTAACTTCCTCCTTATGAAAGGCATGCAGTGTTCCAGCCCCTTCTAAAGGGGCGAGCCGCCTTCCCTTGCCCATTGTCACCTGCAGTGGTTTGAAGGCTGGAAAAGAGTACAGCAGCAGTACCCAGCCCTCCAAGGAACAGACCGCAGCAGGTTATTAGCATTTTATCGACTTTGGCTCTGCCGTTGATTGTCAGGATTTGTAGTGAAAAGCTCTAATATACATTTGAGTCTAAGTGTTACCCAGGCCGAAGGAGCACCAATTCTGAAGATATGTTTGCATTACAGCCTGTGTTCTAGAGAGACCTAATATAAAGAAACACCTAGCAACTCTGCTTACTCGGCTGGTGGAGGAAATTGAGGAGTGTTGCTGATGGGAACTCACTTTTGTATGCATTTCAGAGATTTAATTTTATTAGCCGATGCAAATGATCTGTTCCACAAATGTAAAATAAAAGGACGAGAAAATGATCCCTGTGTCAACATCAGGATGTCTGACTTAAAATCCCATTCAAATAACTCCCTAAAAATGATCAGATGCTGAATACATTATTTTTCTGACTTTGACAAAACCAGTCTGCACAAAGCAGCAGCCCCATGAGGTTACGGATAAACCACCCGTGTTAAAACTTCAGCATCTTCATGTCAGTCACAGGTTTTCTTAAGGGCCAAGTCACTGTTTAAGGACTAATGTGTTTGGAGAGGGGAAAAAGAACTGCACTGTGTTATTAGGCAGAATCCCCTTTACATACAGGGATTGGATCACTTTGCCCTGATTGTGTTGCCTGCTTTATTGTCCTACTTCAAACACGGGGCCCTGGGCATCATCTCAAGGAAGGGCTGATTGAACTGTCGGCCTGACACTTGTCAGCTGTGGATAATACGGGCTTCAGTCCGTCATGCTCACACATAAATGAACCATGACAGAGATAGACTGTTGAATAGAAAAAGCAGTTTTACTGTGGATAACCTTTCTTGAATAAATGCAACAAATAATAAAGTCTGAAAAGGGGGAACATGTACCTTAGGAAAGCAGTGACGTTCAGGACCAAATGGTTATTATCTTTTTGGGCCATCAGAAATTGCCCATTTATCCAAGTACGTTATTGAGAGAAAAGGTGAAAGTGCTATGATTATCATAAAAATGATGGCAGTTGAGTCTATGCAGCCTTCAATATAATATCACATAACAAAACCTAGTTACAGCTCACCAGGGTTGAAAAAGGAGGCATTGTTTGTGTACCAAATGGAATCCACAATTGTTCTTAGAAAATGGTGCCACACATCTTAATTAAAAGAGCAGAAAAAGAATCTAAAGCTCTTTCTTTATGTCTTTAAAACATTTCTCCTTTTTTATTAAAAGAAAAAAACCCCCAGAACTCCCAGTAGAAATTGTGGGAACTCTACATTTCAATCAAGACAGTCAAAAGAATGATTTGAATTTACAGGCCTGTAATTGGAACAAATTGGAAACAAAAGAAGAGCTCGTTTAAGCCACGTGATGTGGCCACAGTGCTGCCGTGTACAGTATGTTAGAAAAAAAAATCATGTTTCTTTAAAGCAAAGCTAACTCCACTGCAGGCTCCAAGCAATTTGCATAAACGTCTCTACCATGATTTTTTTTTATTTATGGGCCCTAAGTTTCTAATTAAATACTAATTAATACTATCACCAGAATTGTCTTCCATCCCCGGCTCTTCATAGCTTTGTCACTTTGATTAATGCACAGTCATTTATTAACTTATTTAACAAGCCGGGGTGCCTCATGACAAACTAGATTAAATTATCCTCATAACAGTCTCATTACTGGAAAAAGGGAGTTTTAAACTTAATAAAAATTATCCTCAATAATGTTAAAGCTTTTTCACCGTACCCTTAAAAGATAGAAATAGGTTTCTTGTTTGATTTATAATATATGGAGTTGTATAAAGCATCCATTAATAAAATTTATAAGTTCATTTAAGCTTGCACATTACAGTAGTGCTGTAGCCTTGGGTGCTTATTATTTAACTTTTGCTGTAGTTATGAAGATAATTAATGTCCTGACCAGACAGAGAGTAACTAAAATACCCACCAGAACAAGATAATTAGAGACATAAATAATATTTAGTTTCTTGTGTGCTGCTTTTTTAAATTAATTGTTTTGTTTCCCATCCAAACTTGATAAAGTTTGGATGAAGGTGAGATGTTTCGATGGACTGGCAAATGCTAGCAAGTCTGGCAGTTTCTGGGCTGGACGACGGAGCAGATGTGTCAGGGGATTTGGTTCCTTCTGGTAAATGGTTCAGCCCTCGTTGCTCTCTGTCGCCCTCTGGTGGCCAGGTCCTGGTGACCAGCACAACTTGCAGCCAGGCCTGCTTGTCAGTGGGAGCCGGAGGGGTGAGGCAGAAGTGGGAGCTGGAAGAAGTCTCTTCATTTAAGTGCTAGGATGAACTTTCATCTCAATCAGGCTCCAGGAGAAGGGAGGCCCCAGCGGGAGCTCAGCATGCCTATGGCAGCAAATCTTTCGTGCTGACAAAGCAGAATACAGGAAGCTGTGGCTCAGGCCCTGCCAGTCTCAAAATAAATAGGCACAAACGCTTTAAAGCATGAGTGGACTGCTGACCCTCCGTGGGGCTGTGTGTTAAAACAGGTGTTCAGCATGTTTGGAGGGCAGATTCTCTTTTCATTTTCAGTTTCTTGCTAAAATAGCACCCTTGTTAATGGCCTAGGTGACCCAATAGGAAGGGTGGGGAAAGGGACCTGCTGATGGAGGGTCTGCAGTCTAAACTTCCTTCTGGCCTGGGCCGTCCTGAGTCTTTGGTGGGGCTGTGGGAAAGGCACAGTCGCCCCCGGGTCGCAGATAGGGAGCTGCCACCCTGTGCAGACAACACTGCACCATTGACGAAGCACCTGGGCATGTATCCTGCTGTCTTTGCCCCTCCAGAGCCCTGTGAGACCAGAGGGAGGGACTGTTACTATGGTTGCTGTGGAGTCACATGCTGATTTCAATCCACAAACCCGCCGGCGGGTGACTTCCTTCTTGGGAAGAGCACCTGGCTCCTTTTCTTTTGGTATCTGAAGTCCTTTCTGCTTTTCCTCACCTCACCCCCAGTTCCTCTCTTTCACACCCTCCTTCTCCAGCTCACCTTTTCTTTTTATCCTTGATTCAGAGCAGAGATAACAATAACTCTACTTGTTCTCGTACTAAAATAGCTCACTTGTCAAAGCTGCAGGGAGACTGGTGCCGCGGAAATTCTGTGAGCAGAAGAATGGCTCGGAGAATTTTCTCTGAGTTTAGAGTAGAGAGCTTCATGGTCAGAGTCCTCTCCCATTCACTCCCAACCCTGGGAGGTACGAAGACAGCAAATGTCTTTATGATTTATAACTCTTATTTAGCATTGATTAAGAGCTCCATCTTTGCAAGTCTATTAGCAGAGACCTATTTATTAGTGGAGGGTGGCTTTGGCCAAAATTAGATCAACTTAGGCCAAATCTTAGCTACCTGATTCACTCAGTTTCTTCCAGGCATCTTTATTTGAATTCAGGGTATTAAGTTTCCAGGCTTGCCGAGGATTCAGCTTGGGCCAGGAGGCCAAATTAAATGAAGCAGGGCCTTTAGGAGCCCAGTTAGGGGATGTCCTAGATTAAAATAAAAGTGGAAGAAGAGCAGTGCTCTCGGCCAGCGAAGGAAGGTGAAGGCCCAGGTGATCTTATTCCTGTCTGGGTCCTTCCATTGCCATTCCCACTGGCTTCATGATGATGGCCTCAGGAGTGGAGGGGCAGAGGGGAACGGTGGCAAGATGAATGCAGGCCACAGATTAGGGATGTGTAGCTGGGAAGAACAGAGGAGAAGAAGAGAGAGTTTTTCAGTGGTGCTCAAACTTTAATGGGCAAACGTTGTTTAAATGCAGAGTCCCTTGCTCCAGTTTCAGACTTGCTAAATCTCTTAGTCTGAGACGTCTCCAGGAATCTGCATTGATAACGGGCTTTAATGACTTCAATGCAGGGTTCAGTCCATGATCAGTCGTTAAGACACACTGGACGAGGAAGGGAGAAAAAGAAGGTGAAAGAACTGTAGGAAGTGAGGGAATCTTGCCCAAATCATCTTCACCTCTAGAGAAAGTGCCATAGCTGGTGTGTGTGTGTGTGTATGTGTGTGTGTGTGTGAGAGAGAGAGAGAGAGAGAGAGAGAGGAGAGACATGCCCTCCATGGCCAGAGAGAAAGGTGGTGAAACGCATCTCCTTGGCTCTTCCAGCACCTCTCCTGGTGCTTTCCCTGGAGGCCCCGCTCAAATCCGGTCTCCATGGCGCCCACCAGAGGCTGCTATTTAAGCTCTGTCACTCTCCTGCTCACCTCTTTCCTCTGACAACGTGTCCCTTCTGTAAAGGGACATCTGAAGGAAACGGGGGTGTAGCTGTGCCCTGAGCCAGGGCTGCTGCCAGCATTAAAGAGAAGATTGAAAGAGCCCATATCCCATCTCCATACAAACCCCTGGAATAGTCAAGATGCCAAAATGGGCTTAATTAAACTGCCCAGGCACATCTTGAGGACCAGTCTATTGCTTGGGCCACCATGGGCAGACACAGGTGATGTGAGAGTAACACACCCTCACACAGCTTCAGAACTGCACACACCCCAGCTGGGATGTCCTGACCTGTCCGGCTGTCTCTGTTGTGCTCTTCGTGACTTGGGGACTGCACAGGCAGAGCGATGTGGATGCCACATGTGTGCACAGATCAGTGCATTCGTGGTCACAAGCAAGTGCCAGGCACGGTGCTGGGTGCTGATGATAGATGAAGATGGAAGTTTCCTTGCAGACCAGCTTGACTGTTGCCTCTTGAAGGCTCTCAGTGACATTGCCCTGAGTTGAAAGAGATATCCAGAGGGTACCTGGGACTGAGTGTGTCTTCCAACACCACTTAGCCACCTGGCAGAGAACAGGACACTCATGACTAGATGTGCTCAGGGATAGCTTTGTCCGGTGGATGTGACAGAGGGAGAAGAGAGTGACAGGGTTTAGGGCTGTGATCCCTAAACTGGAGTGCGCACACTTCCAGTGGCTGTATAAAATGCTCCAATGGAAATGGGCAGAAAATACTGAAATGCTTATTATGTTGGCCTTCTAGAACTGTGTCATTTGTGCCTTTGCATTTTTGTGATATGTTTTAGAATGAAGAAAATGTCAGCCCAGTAGTAAAATGTATGCATGTGTGAACATGTTGGGGCCACGTGCTGGATTCTTTTCTTGCTCCATTGCTGGCTGTGCACTACGAAGCAGGTTTGTGGGCTCTTGGTTTAGGAAGGGGGCTAATGTCAGAAATGGGGCTGAGGTGCCAGGCCCTGGATTGTAGGTGGGAGGGGGAAGGAAGCAAAACCGCAAGGGGAATGAGAGAATGAAGAAATGGGGAGAGCAGGGATGGCCGGGCTCAGCGAGATTGAAAGTCAGGGGTAACGGGCTGCAGGGAAAGGGATCTCAGCAGAGGAGGCTGTGGCGAGACATCAAGACACAGGGTTGAGAGTGCCTCAGGTGCGACCACTCTAGGCGATTCCCAGGTGAGGGGTGTCAGCAGGGGAGGGAGGGAAAGAAAGGGACGGCAAGTGTGTCGGCTGTGCTGTCCACAAGGAGCGCCATGAAAGTGCCTGTGCTGATGGCATGATCTAGACAGAAAAGGGAATGGTAAGCTACCAAGACGTCAGTGGAAGGTTCAGGTGGTGGCGGGCAACCAGGTGGCATGAGGGAGAGGGATTTACACACAGGGAGAAGGACACAAAGCCCTTTCCAGTGCCCAGGAACATGGGACCAGGAGGCACTCCCTGCGGAGACCTGGTGTAGGCTGGGCAGCACGGGGAGAGCCACAGGCCCCTCGGACACAGGAAGAGGAAGGGGAGCTCCACCCTCCCCACGAGCTTGGGTGTGTTGCTCACCCTGGAACTGAGGTCCCAGAGGGCACTGCAAAAGCCTTTGGATGTGAGGGATGCCACGGGAGTGGGTGTCCTGGGGGTCAGAGCAGCTGGTGGGAGCCTGTGGGAGGGGAGGGGACAGCAGAGGACTGCTCACGCCGCCCACCCCTCCTGGGTGCGCTGCCTCCACACGCTCTGCCTGGGAGTCGTGGAATTGATTTTGTGAACGTCATCAGCTTTTTAACATTATTATTATTTTAAGGAATGTACAAATTGTCTTTTCATTCAAAAACACAAAGTAAGTCATCGGCAGGCATGGACAACGACACCTACGAACCATCAAGTACTTTGTCAAATGGAACCCTTCACTGAAACCTGTAACCTTTTCTTCAACCTCCTTTTGGAAGTGATTTCTCTGAGATTTTTGGAGGGAACCCCACTCTGAGCTTCCTGTAACAGTTCCCGAGTAGTGATAAGACTATTTCAGGAGTTAGGGCACGCCCCCTCCCATGCCAACTCCACCCACTCTGCCCGTGCCAGGCTCCTCCTCTTAGGATCTTCCTGACACCTTCTTCTCTGTTTCGGGCAGAGGAGCAGCAGCCCTTCCTACCATAACAGTGACAATGATGCCTGCCCCTGCCCACCATCCCTCTTCCCCATGCAGCCAAAGATCTCCCAGCAGGGCTTCACAGCTAACTTCGGAGGGGCTTGCATCATGTCCTCAGCTGTCAGGGACCCTCCTTACTTCCGATCTTGTCAAGGTCACTATGGGCATTTTGAGTGGTTTATAAAACTTCTGTATCCGTTTTTTGAACTTTATTAGTTGGAATTCATGAGTCCCAAACTGGAATACACTGAAATCAAGCCCAGCCAATTCCTAGAAAGAAGCCTCCTTCAAAAGCAGCCGGAACAACCTTGAGTGTGTCTGGGGCTGCTGCTTTTTTTTTTTTTGAGACGGAGTTTCGCTCTTGTTACCCAGGCTGGAGTGCAATGGCGAGATCTCGCCTCACCGCAACCTCTGCCTCCTGGGTTCAGGCAATTCTCCTGCCTCAGCCTCCTGAGTAGCTGGGATTACAGGCACGCGCCACCACGCCCAGCTAATTTTGTGTATTTTTAGTAAAGACGGGGTTTCACCATGTTGACCAGGATAGTCTCGATCTCTTGACCTCATGATCCACCCGCCTCGGCCTCCCAAAGTGCTGGGATTACAGGCGCGAGCCACCGCGCCTGGCCTTGGGGCTGCTGCTTTTTATTCACTCAGCCTCACCTGTCCCACCAGCTCTCGGCAGGGCTGTTCCATCTGAATCTTTTGCTACGTGTTCATTCATACTCACTAGTATCGACCTTTCTTGAACGTGTTCTTCCATTTGAGACCTTTTTAAGGGCTTGGTGGCATCATCTTTGGTCACAATGACTTCTACTTTTTCGAGGCTGAACATCTTCAAGATTTAGAGTGAGCCCCTCCTCTTCAAACACCTGCAAAAACATTTAAAAGTAAGCTAGTTTCAGGGTATTTTTTGTATTTAATCTACCAAATTTATTCATAATACATTGTGCAGGTGTTTTGATGAGAATCCAGAAACCTCTTTGGATACCATATTTCTCTGAAATGTAAGAATGGAAGATCATTGCTATTCCAGGACAAGTCTTGTGCATAGAGCTTTTTATTGCTTTAATTTGCATTATTTCATTTACTCCCCAGAACTGTCAGTTAGCAACAGCTTGATCTTGCAGATGAGTTAACGGAACCCAGAAGAAACTCGCCCAAAGTTACACAGGTAGCAGTTGGTGGAGCCAGGACTGAATGCTGGGCCTTGACTCAGTCCAGTGTTCTCCCTGCTAGATTATTCTGTTTCAGATCATTCTAATTTGAGGACAGGTTAGACAGGAAGATCATTCTGACCAGGAGCACGATGCTTAGACCTGAAAGAGACCTGTGCTGTATCGAATTCAACTCCTGCCCTCCTAAATATTCAGTGGATGTATCTAACTAAGAAAAATGCAAACTGTAGGACTGTATACCTTTAAATGTTATCTCTGGAAAGAAGTGTAACATTTGGTAAATGTAAAAAATTCGGAAAAAAACTTGTGTTATCCTTGTGCAGGGGCCATACTAATCTTCTCTGTACTGTCCCAATTTGAGTCTACGTGCTGTTAAGCAATCTCAAGAATATTTTGAAATGAATCTACTACAATAGAAAAGATCAAAGTGTGTCACAGAGTAAGCATCATTTTGTAAAACGTTTGTGTAACTTGCATACATGTGTGCATATGTGTGGATTAGGATGTAAAGTTTTCTTCTGACTGTGGGTTGTGCCACCAAATGTTGGGAGCCACTGGTATGGCAGAAAGAGCTTTGGAAGTGGGTTCAAATACTTAGCTCCAGTCTCTTCTCTGCCAGCAACTACCTGTGTGAGTGAGGCCAAGAGTTAACCCCTCTGGGCCTCCACTTCCTTATTTTTAAAATGAGCAGCTTGGACTAGATTATTTTTGAAATCTGTTCCTCTCAGATTCTGTCAGTCTGGGTTTCTCCCATGGCATTGGTGAAACACAGAAGCCTTCCAAACGGGGAAGATGGGTGGAGAGGAGGGGTAGGCACAGAACAGCAAGCACAAGCCAGGCACAGCCACGTGACTTTGCCGAAGAAAGTTTCTTCCAGTGCTCGTGCTCACTGCCTGTCATCATGTTGGTGGCACCCTAGATCCTGCTGCCATGAAGGTGTGAATGATGACCACGGTTAAATCCAAATTGGAGCCGGTGGATGGCAGTGGAGGTGAGGACTGCCAAATGCGTGCACCTGGTCCTGGGCTTGGCACTGCGAGGGCTCAGAAGCAGTTCTTAACGACAGGCATGACAAATACTCCAAGGGGGAAGCAAAGGAAAGGCAACTTAAATAGAACAAGGTGAAATTTAGGAGCCGTATTCCCTCTATAATCTAAGTGGCCCTGGAGTAATAAAGACCTTCTTTGGAAAAAAAAATAAGGGAGGGGAGCAATTTCAGTAGATATGCAATGTGAAATTCCTACCATAACTCCTTTTCTGTTGTAGACTAGCATTTAGTTTTCTGTAGAGCAGGGACCTGTTCTCACTTTTCCCCCATTTGATGGGTAAGATGCGAAGTGAATTTCATGGTGGAGAAACACCCAAGGGGTTGCTTGCTTTCTGTTAATATAGAAGAAATCTTTGACACTAACACATAGAAAATTACACACAACACACACACACACACACACACACGAGAGCTGATAAATGCATAAATTATTTATTGGTCCTGGGACAGCATAAAACATGACAAGAAATGAGATATATCTGTGTGGTATCCACACGTAGAAAATGAAGGAGTATTTTTTTTCCTCAGGTAGAAACATGATTCCAGAAAACATTCTGCCTTTGAAGAACAAAAGTACAAAGATGTTCCACAATTGAAGGTTACAGTTTTGCAAAATTGCTTATTATTCATTGCATTTGGAAACAGGGCATGGAGAAGACAATCATCTTTCCCAGCCTAAATCTCTTTAGCATGCTTCAATTTCATGTCCCTGCTAGGTAAGATTTAACAAGATGTGTCCATTGGCCTGCAAAAAACCTGGTTGACAAGAGCCTTGTGTCACAATGTAGATCAATAGTGGGCTTGGTTGCTGTTGAGCACTGTGTATTTTTAAAGAAATAAATTAATAATTTAAGGCATTTTAGAACTTGTGGAGGGCACCGAACTGACAGCTCAGGGGGCGGGGCCTGTCTGCTGCCCAGAAGCATTACGGGTACATGTCTGGAAATGTCCCCACCCAGCCCACAGGAGAGCCTCCCCCAGTCTTCCTTCCAGGAGACCCAAGAGAAAATGCAGGATGGTGGTTGCGTCCCAGCATGACCTGGGATGTGCAGGAGGCACTGCTGGACAGAGCAAGGAGGAAACACGCTTGTCAGCCCCTCCTTTTTTGTAGGTGGCTGGGGAGATTTTTTAAGAGGTGAGTACCTTTCTGGTCATGACCCACCAGTGCTGGCACTAAACCCAGGAGCCTCATGTCGGAAGTTGGCATAGCCACTTCTTCAGTTACTCTGTTTATTTTCAACCTACCAAAACAAAACAAAATCCAAAACCAAAACAAAAAATAACTCAGAACAAAGTCTCAACAACAGAAAAAAAGAAAAAGTCTGCAGTCTGTGCTAACCAAGTGGCCGTTATTTTTGGCTGTGGCTGGGCTGGTGAGATGCTCTTTGGCTGTCTGTCACTGTGCACAGCAGTCTGACTGGAATTTTAGTGAGCCAGGAAAGGGATGGCTATATTTGGCCTCTGGAAGGGAAGTTACTGAGATGGAGATGGAGCTTTGGGTCACAGGATCTGAGCCAACAGGAGGGGAAGCAACTTGCCCCACTCCCCGTATTCAGCTGAGGAAGCAGGTGGGACATCACAGCTGAAACCTTTGGCAGGAAGAGGTCTCTAGGTGAACATACCACACTGTTCCCAGAAGTCCAAGGAGAACAGCCTTGGTCTGACTTGCCCAGATGAGCATAGGCCCCACTAAGACTCCTGTAAAGCAGGATTATCACCTGTTAGTCTTCATTTAGCCCTTGGCACGGGATCTAGGCCTTCTCCTGGTATTGTATTCATGGAAGCATCTGACTTGTTTCCTAGTTACTATTCATGTGCCCCTATATTTGCTCCTAGAATATGGGCATTTTGGTTTACTTTTGTGACCCACAGAGCTTCTACATACAAGGACATTTTAAAAATCCAACGTTGGACTAGATTGCCTTCCCCGTTTAAGCTCTAGGTTATGTGTGTATATGTGTATATATATATATGTGTGTGTGTGTGTGTATACATATATGTACACACACACACACACATATATACACACACACACACACACAACCTAGAGCTTAAACATAATATATATACACATAATTTAGAGCTTAAACGGTGAAGGCAATCTATATAATAAATTGTTAAATCTTCAGTTGTATTATAAAAAGAATGACATTTGAGTCATGATAGAAAAACAAGATTATTGTTTATAGAGATATCACTAAAATATGCATTTTGTAAGGCTCATTGATTTATTTCCAATTCCAGAAGGGACACAGACATACAAACTGGTTCATAGATACTCATTGCACCTCCTTGGCTGCTTTTATTAGAAGTACCCACTGTGCCAATGGCAAGGTTGATGTTTTCAGGGGTGGAATCAATGCCCGAAACTCATCAATATCTTATAAGCAGTTTTGGTTTAAGGTATTTTGATGATTTCATTGAAATGTTTTACCCCATTAAAAAGCTATAACTTAAACTGTGGTGCAGGGCAGGCACACATTAGATGATAAATGGCTTTGTGTAAGAGATTTCACATTTATCAAATCTGCATTAAAGGACTATATTTGAAATTGGTTGGAAGGTTGGGTGAATTCTCTAGGTAAAAATGACATTTGTTTTATGGATCCCTCTGAAACAATTCCCCAAGAGTTCATTTGAATAAATCATATCCAAGTTCAGCACTCCAGAAACAGCTAGCATGGGAGAGTTGCCTTTGTTTTTCTGTTTCCTCTTTTCTGGGAAAAGAGTCAATTTCCTCATCTGTAAAGGGAGTGAGACTAGATAACCTGGAGGTGAACTTGCTTACAGCCTTTCACTTACTCATTCATTCCCTTAACACTTATTTACTGAGTGGGGGTGGGCATGTCCTGGCACTAACAGAACAGCAACTTACAAAACCTAATCCTTGTTCAGGTGGAGACGACATCCTACAAGGAGAAAGACAATAAACAGAGGAGATAATTTCATGAATAATTTACTGCTATGAGGGCAGTAAACAGTAGTATGGTGTTGAGAAGTTGTTGTGGGTGGGTGGTGCCAGTAACCTTCTCTGAGAAAGGGTCACTTCCACTGAAGAAAAGCAGGAGTGAACATCTAGAGGAAGAGCATTCCAGAGAGAGGAACGGCCAAGGTGAGAGGCAATGCAGAAGGGCCCAGGTCTTCCCTTCATGGGTCTTCTTCCCCTGCCTCTGCTGCAATGCTGAATACTCTGCTGTGAGAAAATGACCGAGGCCAAGGTGTTTACAGAGAGAGTACAGAAGGGAGAGAAATCAGAGAATGGGGAACGCTGGGATCGGAGGTGGACAGATCTGTTATGATAGACTAGGCTGGACTGCAGTGATGAGTAAACCCCCATCTCAGTGGCTTCACCAAGCACACATTTCTTTCCTGCTCATGTTATGGTCTGATATGGGTCTGATGCTCCTCTCTGAGTAGGGATGCAGATTCTTGCTATCATGCGTCTCCACCATCACAGGGTCCTTTATTTTCAGTCTCATGAATTGGAAGGGGAGAATGGGTGGAAGATTGTGTTGAATGTTTTAGAGGCCAGCCATGTACTGGCTGTCTGACTAGAATCCAGTGACGTGACTGTAATCTAATTGGTGAGCATTGAGTCAGTCTTTGCCAAAAGAGAAAAAGGTATAAAAGAAGGGATTCTACTGCTCTCCCCCAATCCTTGAAGATTTGCACTGCACATGTACCATCGTGGCCAGGAGTGCTGGTGAAGGGGCTGAGATGTGGAGGTAGTGTCCTCACAGTGATGACTTATCATCATCTTCACTAGACAATGTATGGAGAAGAATGACTGGGGAAAAGGTCATCATTTCAGCCCTGGAAGGGAGCTCAGGTAGATGAACCCCTCACTTTAAGCTTATACCAAATTATTTTGCTGCTTGCTCAGAATCTGGAGGAAAAGCCAGGTTTGATGCGAGAGGCTCCTAACTCCTACTGCCTGGCATTCAGGACCGTGCAACCCTGCTTCTTCCATCTCAGAACATCTGCTCTAGCCAGGCCAGACTTCTGGAGGCTTCCCATCCAGTAGAGAATGGACTTCATTCCCCTGTGTTCTCATCATTCTCCTGAAATTCCTGGTCCCTCCCCTCTGTCCAGATCTTGTGAGTACTTCTTATCTTTGTGGAATTTCGCTGCCCTGGGGGACCTCAGCTCTGGGGGGTTATGTGCATTGTTCCTGTGTACCACTGGCTCATGGAATGGGCTGACTCAAAGCGGCTGTACGTTTCTCCCACCCGGCTTCAGGCAGGCTCAGGCAGGTCCCTGCTTCCCGTGCTTTAGAGATAGCTCATGCAGAGCTCTTGGCTTTCGGGATTACTTCCAACCACTAGAACATCCTCAATTCTGATCATGATATTTCTTTTCAGTGTTAAAGGTCCAGTTCAGCTTAATGTCAAACTTCAATCTCACCCTCAAATAAAAGTTACTGACTTCAGCTGAAGCTCAGGTTCATGCAGTTGGGGAGGAGGGATTGATTGGCAATTTTATTCTCTCTACCTCATCTCTCTTCGGGCTCTTCCAGGATCCAGACTGGTATTGGTGAAATTAGAGGAAGAGCACAAAAAAAATCTCACATCAAGATTCCCTCTTGGCTTTGGTTGAGACGCCCTGCAATGCCCTTCATTCTGGCAGGGTTCTTTCATGAGGCACATTTTTGGGAACCTAGAGGAAACTCCTCCCACTCATCACATAAGCTTCAACCACTTCTCCCCCATTGCTCTGCTCCAGCCACGCTGGCCTTCTTTCCATTCTCAATTCTGGGAAGTTCCTTTCAGACTCAGAGCCTTGGCGTTTTCATTTTTCCCGCCGGGAGCCTGCTCTCCCTCTCTTTTCTAAGTAGCCCTTAGTGATTATTGAAATCTCAGCTCGAGCATCAGTTCTTCGGAAGACCCTACCCTAAACTTACCAGGGCAGGCTCTAGTTGTGCACTCTCCCAGCCCCTGTAATGAAGACATTAATTGTATAAACAGTTGTTTAGCATCCAACTTTCCCACTTGAATGTGAGCTTCAAGAGGGCCTGCTAAATAGGTGTATTAGGCTGTTTTCACATTGCTGTAAAGAAATACCCAAAGCTGGATAATTTATGAAGAAGAGGTTTAATTGGCTCACAATTCTGCAGTGGTACAAGTATGACTGCAGCATCTGTCTCTGGGGAGGCTTCAGGAAGCTTACAATCATGGCAGAAGTCAATGAGGAGCCAGCATGTCACATGGTGAGAGCAGAAACAAGAGAGAGAAAAGGGGGAGGTCCCAGAGTTTTAAACAACCAGGTCTCTCATGAACTAACTTGAGTGAGAATTCACTTATCCCCAAGGGGGTGGTGCTAAACTATTAATGAGAGATCTGCCCTCATGATTCAGTCACCTTCCACCACGCCCAACCTCTAACATTGGGAATCACATTTCAACATGAGATTTGGAGAGGACAAACATCCAAACCATATCAATAGACATTTGTAGAAAGACAGAACAAATGAATATTCCTAATAAGCAAATGAGCATCTCGACATGCCAAGCAGATAGTAGGCACTTAATGATTATTTGTGGAACTGACATGAAATTGAAGGCAGGAGCCATGTCTACTAACCTCTGGATTCATGATATGACTTAGTTCAATAAATACCTATTGCCCAGTGTTTTGAATAACCTCATCAGATTTAATACAAATGATGAAGAATTGTCTGGAATGTGATTCTGACCTGCACCTTATGGATGCTCCTCAACGTCAGCAGAAGAATTACTGTTACCTTTACAAAGAACTATGTCAGCTAAGGCATGATGCCTGCCTTTAATCAGCTGACTTTGTATTCTGTAGTCTGGGACGAGCAAGATTGCAGGAAGGGACATGGATAATGTAACCACAGAAGGACAATTACTAAATAATTTGTCCCTTTGTTCTCTTTAGTACACTTGTACCTCTATTAGCCCAACCTATCCAATTCTTGGTTCTCCAAACAGGGTCACCATATGTACCTTCAACCTGCCTTGTATGTAGACTTGTTTTATTAGTCACAATTAGTTGCAGGTGCAAAGACTGAGGGCACAACTAACTGTGTCTGGAATCACCTCCTCACGCAATTAAACACTTGCACACTCAGAATTAGGTTCAAGTGGCTAATTGCACCCGGAAGTAGGTAATTGCAGGTGCAATTAGCTACAAGTGCAATTTTTCACCCGAGACTAATTGCTCCCAAAGTAAGGAGATAGGGATTGGAAATTCAGTACCGAATGTATGTGTGGTTATTGCAACCACCTGTGATTTTAATAGTTGCCGGCCCCGCTTGACTTGTGGTGGCCTCCCTTTGGTCTTTTTGAATAGTTAGATTGCGCAACTCCTTCTGTATATTTGTTCTTAGCATTCTCTTTCCAGTTGGGTATTCTTTTCCTTACTTAGACCCTCTTTCTTCAGAATTTATTTATTTTCTTCTGGAATCCCTGGCTATTTTAAAGGCCACGTATTCCTCTACTGTTTAACTGGACCTAAAACTCCTCAGAATCTAAGTAAGACATGGTCAGTAACTCGGGCAGCTTAGTGGATGGTAACCTTCAGGTAGCTCTTGAACACTGCTCCTTGAGGAATATCATTTAAACATAACTGATGTTAAGCTCTTCTTCCCATCCCTGGTGACAAGGGGATGGATCACTCCATCAAAGCACCCAGAAGCCTGCCTTCACTAGCAGGTTTAATGTTTTCCTACTAGCTTTTCTCCTATATCAGTAAAAGTCCAATCAGGAAAACACCATAGGGTTTTTTTTAATTTTTAAATTTTTATGTATTTATTTTTTTGAGATGGAAATGTGCTCTATCGCCCAGGTTGGAGTGCAATAGTGTGATCTCAGCTCACTGCAACCTTTGCCTTCTGGATTCAAGCAATTCTCCTTCTTCAGCCTCCCAAGTGGCTGGGATTATAGGCGCCCACCACCACGCCTGGATAACTTTTTGTATTTTTAGTAGAGATGGGGTTTCACAATGTGTCCAGGCTGATTTCGAACTCCTGACCTTAAGTGATCCACCCGCCTTGGCCTCCCAAAGTGCTGGGATTACAGCCGTGTGCCCCCATGCCTAGCCATTTCTTTTTTAAATGACTATAAAATTAAAGCATAATTGGAAAAAATTCAATAAATTTTAATTTAAATCAAATACAGTAAAAATACCCAAGGAAACCAAAACTGTTAATACTACTACAGAAAGTCTTTTGATCATGTAAATATTATTGAAGGAGTTGTTCACCATAGCTATTTTAACAGAGATAATTTAATAGAGGGAATTATTAGGCTAGTATTAGGACTGCAAAGGCAAAAAAGGAACCCTGAGGTGTCTCAGAAATAGAAACTGCAGGAAGCAGCTACCACCCTAAGGGCTGGGGAAACAAAGCAAGAAACTGGGGTTCATAGAACCTAGATGTTTACAGGAAGGGCTCAGCAAAGCTGGAACACAGGCCTCTGGTGGAGGGTGTTCCTAGGCTGGTGCGGAGCCTCGGTAGCTTGAGGAGGGATTGCATAGAGCTGGGACTCAGAGCTCTAAAGAGGGGACACTGTCCAAGTAGTTTTATATCCCAGGAGTTTGGAGAAGAGACCCGGCAGAGTTGGGACCCAGAGTGTTGAGTGGGGCTGCCTCCCAGGTGGTCCTGAACTGTGAGCAACCCACTAAACACTGCAGCACTGTTTATAAAAAGGAAAAAAAATGCCTGCAGGATGTGCCCTGGATCCTGGGGCTTGTGGTTTTTTGTTGGATCCAACCAGGATGAAGCATGTTTTGATATGAGCAGGTAAAAAAGGGGCATGAAGTTAGTGAATCGGAGCCTTTGCAGGTCTGTGCTTTTATGTGTGTCTTCTTTTCTCCACGTTCGGCATTTTCCTTTGCATGATTTTATTCTCATTGTATCATGCTGAAAATGTGTGCATGTGTGAGAGAGACAGAGAGAGAGAGAATATCATGGTGAGTGCAAGCCAGTGGTGGTCATAAGATGGTGATCTTAGCAGGTGTGCACAGCTGGCCCTGCCCAGCGATCTGCAGCAGATTTCATTTCCTCATAGCTCACCTGGCCAGTTAATCTCCTTTTGCCTTTTCCTGCTGTGAGAGTTCATGGCCAGCCTGAAGCCAACCTTCTGACTTCTGTGGAGTGCTGACTCCTCCGCTTCCCTGCTCAGTCACTCTGAGGTGGAACAGGATCCCACTTGCTAAGCTCGTGGCGGCCTCTGCTGAATGCCAATCTGAAGGGGCGATCAACCCCTTTGAACTCCCTCTGGCTATTGAGTCTGCCATTGTTCAGACCCTGCAGTGTGCATGGACTGATGACAAAGCCCGGGTGAGGAAGCAAGAGATGACAACTGGAGGGGAGCAGGGGAGGGCAGGAGGGCCTTTGACTTGGCCTGGACACCTGGTGACGCTTTATTGCCCCAGACAGACTCTCCTGCTCCAAGACTCCAGCCCAGGGCCTGTGGAGGTCACTTGGCGCTTGCTGCCCATGGGAAGGCAGTGTTTACTTGGGCAGCAGAGCTCAGCTCCTTAATGACTGCTTCAGCTGAGCATTTCTACTTGGCAAGGAGAGCAAATGTTCCTTTGCCCTCACCACCCTGCCTACTTGCAACTTAGGCTTCTCAAGAGGGGACATAAATATTAGGGAAGCTGGGTAACCTACCAGTGGTTTGGGTTAAGAAAAGCATTTTTTTCTTCTCAGGAAAATGAATAAAACCACATGATGGGAAATGCTGGAAATAGAGGAAAAAGAACAACAGCTTTAAAAGATCTGAGTAACCTGTAATCGTCACCAATAGCATTTAAAGGTGTTTTTACCCACCCCTCCTCTGTGCAAATAGTTCATTCATCCATTAATTAATTCATTCATTCCATAAGTGTTAGTTGAGTGCCTACCATTGCCACTTGCTGGAGAAAGGACCCTGAACAAAATAGATCAAAAGTCTAGCTCCGAGGAGCACTATCCTTGGGAGGGCGCACATCCTGCCCATTCAATTTCTTATCCTGTTTTCATTTGTCAGTCGATCTGAGGAGCTTTTCCCGTGTCATTGCATCATCTTCATACCCATTATTCTGATGATTGCTTGCTTTTCTAAGTGAATGGATCAGACTCCACTTAACCATCTCACTACTGTCCAGTGGTTTCCCATTTCCAGAGTTTTAAATAATGCTGTGATGAATATATTTGTGTAGGCAGATTAAAAAATATATATTTTTGGGGTAGTTTCCTCTCTGGCTGTATCTTCACAGTATCAGGTAGGACCCTTAGTTACAAACAACAGACCCCACATCTGGTTAACTTAAGCAGAAAGGGAATTTATTGGAAGGCTATCTATCCAGTAGTGTATGTAATTGACCGAAGGCTGGAGAACCAGCTTAGAAAAGCATCAGGAGCCAGGGTCAGGGGACAGAAGTACAGCACAGGTCCACACTTAGTACAGCCCCTGGAACCTGCTGCAGGCCCCTCCCCACTGCCTCCTACTCTTCTCTCAGTTCTACCAGTGTTTTTAAGGAGAAATCTCTCTCCTCCTGAAGCCTGTGTCTAGTGTCCTGGAATCTCGAGTTCAGGGTGGAGTACTGGTGGCTGGGTGAAGGTCAGCAGCCTGCTGTTCTGTTTCTAGGGAGTGAGAGGAGGTGTCCTTCCTGGTTCTCCAGGGGGGAAGTGGCTTTTGTCCCTCACCTCAGTTTAGGGAGGCTGCTTGGATCCTGGGTAGGAAATAGGAGAAATATCCACTACAAACACATTCCTTTTCTTCCTATATGTGTGTTTGTTATGTGTGGGATGACAGAGGGTAAGGACACGGTTAAAGACACATTGAATTTTGGCTGCCAGAGTCGGGTGTAAACACTTCTCTGTAGTGCTAGTAGGGGCCAGGGATTCTCAACCCTCCAGGAGCCTTGGGGACTAGAGAAAAGAGGGTGAAATTCACATTGATAATTGCTTCTCAATAGGTAAGGAAACTAGAACTTAAAAAGGATATGTGACTTACAGCTGCCAGCAAAGCCGGGCTGCCAGGACTTGAGTGCAGGTCTTCTGAAACACCCGAGGGTTAGTTGGACAAGTATTACATCCCTGCTCTGGGCTGGTCGCCTGTAAGGAGTGCCTGGAGCAATCCCTTTGCTGGGACAAAAGCCCTTTCAACAAATGTGCCTTTGTAACAAGCCTTTCTTTGTTTGGCCACCAGGCTGTTCCCTGGAGTAATTAAAGCCTGTAGTCCTTAGATATAAGGCTGGCTGACACGACTTGACAGGAATACAGCAATGTGAGTTTGGGTGCCAATGCTGGATTGGAAAGGCATGTCTTCCTGCTCCCAGACACCTAGGCATGGACCACAGGGCTAGACGGCCCTGCCCCTCGTCCCTGGCCACTCTGCATAGAGGAGGACAACACCCACTGGTCCTACAGGATGGGGGCTAGTGGCACTCTCCTGGGCAGTGCCAGGTGAGTAGGCTGGCCTGCAGCTTTAATGCTGTGACAACGTCTCTGGGACCTGCTGGTGGACATCTGGATTACTGCCACTCAGAGGAGAAAGGTCACAGCCTTCCAAGGGTTCTTGGATATAGTGTGCTGTCTACCTGCATCTTGTCCATGGCATCCCCCCTGGTGTGGGGAGGTGCTGCTTTCCTTTGTGTAGCGAGATGTTCTCCCCTGGACTCCCTTGGAGTCTTTGGACACAGCATTAAAATTGGCTTGTGTGTTTAGTTGCCTTCTGTGTGGCTCTACCTTTATGCTAAAGGCCCTCAGGTGGAGGAGAAAAGACAAGCTTGACTCTCCCCAGAACTAGGAAATTAACCTTTTATGAGAGTTGCACCGCTGGGGACCATGAAGGACACCGGATGTAAACTCGTCTCTGCGCTCAGAGAACTTTAGACCTCTCTCTGTGTGGCCACCACTTGGAGGGAAAAAGAGAGAAACTTCTCTTATTAAAGACAGTGCCCTGGGTCAGGGCCTTCACAGGCTGAGAGCTCTGCGGGGCCCTTCACTCATCCTGTCCCCTGCAGATACCCAAGGTGCAGCTCCTCTGCCAGCAAACGAAGGCATTCCCGGCAGAGGTTAAAGTGGAATTTTGGCACTGGCAGAGTTAACATTCATGAATGCAACAATTTGTGTGTGCCCTTAAGGGCCCATGGCAGGAGATGAGGTTTAATTGTGCTGAAGCACACATTTCCATCACATGTGGTGGGTGAGTCATTTCACTACTGAGAACTGGGTACAGGGTTTCAGCAGTTTTGGGCTCTTGGTTCCTCATCACCAAAGGCACTTTGTGGGGTATCTTTGTGTTTCAGCAGTATTTCAGAATCTGGGGAGTCATGAGCGACTCAGGCTGGGTCTCCTGCTATGCGGGAGGTATCTGGTGAGGAGGGTGCTGGGGTTTGGGAATGTCCCCTGGCCATGCCACTTCCCCTCGAGCCCACAACCCTCTGGGGCCCTTAGGCTTGGGATCAGTCTCTTTAAGGCTCAACCCCACCTGCCAACCAGGGGCAGGTGCTCCCGCCCTCAAGATACACATAGCTGCGTTGTCTGCAGAGAATTTAAAACTAATAATAAAATCGACTGTGAGTCAGTTTGCTTTTTATTATCCCCAGGCCAGTAATTCTAAACAATGTCAGTGATAAAATAATCCTCCCACAAATCTTTTGTTGGTCCACTTTCTAAACAATTGCTGTGGTGACTATTGAATTTTAATTCTATGCATTCATATACATCTGTGTATGTGTGTGTTTGCATACCTATATATACATATATGAACACATACATATATATGCTTCAAATTAGCATAGTTACTTATTCTTTTACAATATCATATTCTATGTGAAAGAAAATTAGGAGAACTTCCGGTAAGAAAGAACAGTTCAAGATGGTTTGAACTGGCTTCAGGCACAGTTTGTGTCTCCAGCTCCCGTGGTACTAAGTATGCCTGCATTAAAATAATCGATAAAGGCTGATAGCACAGTGATTGCAAAGCCGAGACACGAAACCTGAGTTAATTTAATTCTGTCATTCTGCATGACCACTTGGAATTTTAATTTGAGTTTAAAGTTTTGTAAATGCAAATTTTAGTTCACAAGCAAGATATTTGACTGAATTTGAATAATATCTTGAAAATTAAAATTTATTCTGTTTAAATTATTGTTTTAAAGCTAATGAATGAATCATGAGAGTAATAATAATTACTGATTATTACATAATTATCACTGAAAATAATTTTGTCCCATAGAGGAGGGTATGAAAGTGTTGGGAGTCAGATATGCTATCTTGGCCACTGCCCATGCTGATTCAGATGACTGAAATTGTTCCAGTTTATTGAAACAGGAGGGTATTAATAAGCAGGTATTAATTGGCCTATGAACATTTTGGAAGTGCTGAACACGCAGACTCTGGTTGGAGCTTTCAGAAACAATTCCAGTTCCCAGAATGATGCTCTGATATGATTGAGGGAAGCTGTGTCCCCCATTGTCCATGGCAGAGCCCACCATTCTGCCATGATTTGAGCCAGCAAAGTAAAGGCCTTGTTCTGTGCCTCCTATCCCACTTACCTGGGCTCTTAGCTGAGGTCTCATGCAGGTGCATCTGATTGGTGGAACCCAATCCCATCAGGAACCCTACCTGCAAAGGAGGAAGGGAAAGTAAGTTTTTCATTTTCCGATGTCTACAGTATAGACTGGTTCCCTGAGGAAGTTAGGAATGGAGGCTGAGCCAGCTGGCCCACAGCATCCTTCACATGTACCCAACTGAGTTCCTACATTTGACCTTTTGGTCTCTAGATGGGGAATAACCTCCCTTGTCTGGCAGCCAGGTTCTGGCTCATGCTGGCATCTGGAGAGAATAGCTGCCTCTGTAGTGAAGTGTGTCCAGCCCAGCTATTCTTTTCCCTTTTTTTCAAGACACGGTCTAGCCTGTCAAGTAGCTGGGACCACAGCTGCATGCCACCACACCTGGTTAATTTTTTATTTTTTTAATATTTTGAGTAAAGGCTGATCCAAAACCCCCACAGCTTTTCATAATGCTACTCCTAAACTCTGGCCCCCATTAAAGTGCATGAATCTTTATTATTATTCTTTAATAGTAACTTTTTTTGTAGAGGCAGGGTTTTGTCACATTGCCCAGGCTGGTATCGAACTTCTGAGCTCAAGCAAGCCACCTGCCCCGGCCTCCTAAAGTTCTGGGCATTGCAGGCATGAGTCACCGCACCCAGCCTCAACCCAGCCATTCTTATGCTGTCTCTCCCCATACTCCCACCTTCCCACACCCTATGGAACTTCTCTGCCTAAACTTTCCAACTTAGAATCTTCTCCCGGTGCATTGTGAGCAGTAACTCCAAATCTTCTCTCCCTCAACTCACAACATCTCTTGAGTAAAGGTTGCTCCAAAACCTCCACAGCTTTTCATAATGCCGCCCCCAAACTCTGCCCCTCCAAATGCATGAATCTTTATCATTATTCTTTAATAGCAACTTTTTTCAGGGATTCTTTTCAATACATATTTGCAGACTAAATGTAACTCTTGTCCTCAAGGAGTTTTCACCATCATCCCCATAACATTAAAAATATTCTAATTTGCATCTATACTTTGGTCCCTAAATCTCAGCCCTCCTGTCCCTTGCAGGGGCAGTGGGTGTTTGTGGTAATGTTGGGAGTGAGGAGTAGGTTCCACAATGACTGAGCTAGAGGGTGACCCTTCAGAGACGGGCAGGATGCACCCTTGATGTGGAATGCCAGGTGAGGCCCAGCTTCCTACAGGAGGTTTGAACCCTGAGTCTGTCCTGTGGCCCAGGATGCAGGGCCCACATCAAAGACTGAAGCTCTGCTTACAAGGTAGGAAGGAGCAAAGAACATGCAATGACCTGGAGCTGAAGAGGCTGGATTTCCTTCTGTCACAGGTTCTTAATAGCTGCATGACCATGGACTAGTCACTTCACTCTCTAGGGAAGACGGTTACTTACAATGAAGATGGTTATTTACTTCTGAAGTAGTGGGACTAGGAAAAGAGGTGGCACATAAGGAAGGAGGAAGCAGGGCTTAGGACACTGGGGTATTTCCCTCGGGACTGCTTCTCTGGGAAAGCCTGGAGACAGCACAGATGATCCATATGGCAGACTATGCCTTGCTCTACCCCACCCTGCCCTCCGCCACCATCAGGGCACTTGGAAGGAAATACATCCAAAATCCTAAGCTCCAACGTGGAGTGAAACCAAGGATGGAAGTGCGCCTGGCAATATCTGGGTTGCTTTCCTCTGCCCACCTATTCACACAGGTTCCCAGCACTCCTCTGAAACCTTTTCTCTTTCTTCTCTACAGCTTCCTAATGGCTGAACTACACTTTACTTCTTAAAATGGAGACTGAAAGTTTGAGCTATTATTCATCACTGAATACACAGGAAGTCATGTTTCCTCATTTCCTTTTGAACATTGTACCCTTTTCCTGAAAGGGTTTCTTCTCTTCAAAGCACAGTTACCCAGTGTCTGTCCTGCAGGGACACTTACACACACACACACACACACACACGCACACACACCCCTATGAAATTGATTTAATTTCTTCCTGGTTCTCATTTACCAAAATGACGAACCAACTAGAAAGCTTCTACAAAGGAGAACATGGTCAAGATTAGACTCTTCTCTAAAGATACAGCTAATTCCAGCCAGCACATTAAGATTCTAAAGTTAAGAGTGCATTGTGAAATGTAAATCGATGTGACATTGTCAAACAAAATGACCTGTGGGCTTGGGAGGTTGGTGCTTGTAGGAAGAGGCCAAAGTGTGCATCTTAATCTTGATTTCCTTAGGGAATATTTCCTCCTCTGTGTTCCTGACTCTGATTATGTTCTTATGCAATCAAAATAGCTCTAGTCTCCAGGGCTGGACAGTTTCTTTTTCTTTCTTTTCTATTCTTTCTTTCTCTCTCTTTTTTCCCCCAAAGGGCAAATTACTGTTGTTCTGTTGTTGTTTTGATCAGTGACAACTGTTTGATTTTTTAGCTATAAGTATATATATGTGCACAAAATCCCATCCTAGTAGGAGGAAAGGATTGGATTTAAAGTCCTCCTTGGTATATAAATTATTTAATGCACAGGGGCCTTAGAAAACCAAAGTTCAGCATCCAGGGGTTGACCTTGAAATGGCATGAGCAATCCAATAGGCAAGCACCAGATTTCTTCATTTATATCCATAATCTCAGGGTATTATGAAGCCTGTAGCCTTAGGAAAAATTCAGTTGGGATTTTTATTTAACACCAAGCTTCTTTGGCTTGGCTTTAAATGTATAGTAGGGACTGTGTAACTGGATGGATAGCCGGGTTATAACAGAAACTCTGAATTATAGTATAAGTTCTGTCTCTCCCAGCTCTTCTAACCTGTCCTATAACATCATTTGGTAACTTCTCTTCTGCATAGTGTCATAGCCATTTTTTGGATCTTGAACCACAGCCTAGTTTTCAAAGAATCCATCCATCTCCATATCTGGACTTTGCTCAGACACTCCCTAAGCTCTCTTTCAATTTCTTGAGCTATGTACTTCAGTGAACTGCAAACAAACAGATCATTTTCCTGATAGTGATAAGGTGGTAATAGACTTCACTTCATTGCTTGGTGCCCTTCAGATATGCTTCCTACAAAACTCCTCAGCGGAACAAATACAGTTACTGAATTTGGTTACTGGTACACAATGAAATAATACTGAAATAACATAGTTACATCGTTATAATATAGTTAAATCATGCAGCAAGTTGCACACAATAGAAAATGCAGTTAGGCAGAGAGAATGAAATTAAGGGTTAGAGGTAAAAGGGAGGATGTATCTTTAGATGTGATTTGAAATGAAAAGCAGACACCCTCGAAAGGACATACAAATATGTCACCAGATGATGCCTGAGGAAGCAGCTTCTCTTGTCAACCAAACCAAGACGGAGTAAGGACAGCGGGAAGGGCATGTTCAATTGGCTGTATAGCTGATCTTGTATAGCCTTCCTTTCTCCTCCACTGTGATCATTCTGATTTAGTCTTTATTACCTCTTCCTGGACCTTTACAATTGCTAAATAGCTGATCTTCCAGTTCTCTTCTGATTTATCCCACAAAGCACTGCCAAATCAATTGTCCTCTGATTATATCATTCTTCACTCCTAAATCCTTCAAGCTTCTCATTACTTACTGAAGTAGAGTAAGTAGCACTTTCTTAGCTTGGCATTCAAGGCTCTTTCTTCTAGCTGTACTTCTCAGAGTGAACCAGCACATCAGCATCACGAGGGAACTTGTTTAGAGTTTCAGAATCCCAGGCCACATTTTAGACCCATTCAACAGGAATCTGCATTTTATCAAGACCCCCAGGTGATTCATATGCACAGAAAGCTTGAGAAGCGCTCTAGCCAAATGAAAATACTTAAATATTTTCTTTCCTACTTCTGGGTTTTGCCTATGCTATTATATCCACTTTTACTTTATCTTTGCCTCACCACACATGGGACTCTTTTATGGTCATTTCAAATGTTATCTCCTCCATAGAACTTTTCCCCATTAGCCTATGGACCAGGCAGACCAATCTTCAGAATGCTTACTCTGCCCTTTACAAATTGGACTACTCCCCTAATGAAGGGATAGTTTTATTATACCCCTTGACTTGTTCCTTTTGACCATAGAGGTTTTGTCCAGTTGACCTTGTGGCCGCCCAGCAACCCAGAATGTGGTCATACGAAATGTGAGTAGTGACAATAAAATTCTCTCTCCATTTTAGAATTTAAATAAAGCAGGTAGCAGTGATTACTTACACTAAACACCAGGAGATAGAGTCAAGGTCATGAGAAGTCATGTGCAAACTACAGTTATGAGGAAACAGACACTTTGAGTAGCCAAGTTGGTAAAGCGAGGAGGATGGATGCAGACATGGTAGAGATGCCAGGAGAGAAAGACAGGGGAGATGGAGAGAAAAATGTGTTCCCAGATCTGTCCAAGTTGAGGATAACTTTCCTCTACCAGGTTGTAGGTTCTTATAATAATATCTTCTAATTCCCACTACTTGAGAAAAATTGCATAAGTGTCCATTCCTGGCAACGAAGAGAGCCTACTTTGGATCCCTGGGTGGAGCTGGCTCCATCTCTAGCCTTCTCTTTGCGACTATGTTTCCTCATTCTTTTTGACTATTTCCCAGGCTTACATTATAACGCCTGTGATGCTATAAACACAAGGTACTAACAAATTGTAATACAATCGTGTCCTCTCATTTTTTGAACACTAGCAAGGTGCATACTTAAAAATAATCACAGGATTGATTCAAATTGAATTATAGGGAAGCAAAGCCTTAAAGTAAAGGGAGATCATGGGATTTATCATTAATAAGGGCAATTGAACTGTGGAGTGGTCAGCATTTATTTGAAATCTTTGGTGCATTGTACCAATCAAGCCAAAGAGCCACAACCTAGAGTGTATTTTTAATGCAAGCTGTTCAGTGTCGTAGCAGCAAAGTGAAAAATACCCATCTCTCAGAAAACTGATCTCAGCTGACACTATTTTATCAGTAAAATAATTTCTTATAGTTAGTTGGATGTACCCAACGTATGTTTAGAGCTGGTCAGCAATCTTCCTTCTTAACCTTTAATCTGCTCCAGGCTGTTCCTGCAGATTACTGGACAAATGACGTTCTGAGAATGATGGGTCCCTGCAGGCTGAAGGAAGCAGCTTCATTGCTACTATTTGGAGGGTTGCCTCCCTCTGAAGATCAGTGTGGGTCTGTGTTTGTGTGGGCATGGTATATGCAGGGGAGCTATGCGCACTAAGAGAAACGGTTTTCTGTATGCATGCTTTTCTTTTAGTGTGTGTTATCAAGTTGTCATTATACTTGTTTGGTAGGGAGGCAGAGAGGGGGTCCTAATTTTACAAGTACACAGGAATTTCTTTCCCCTCTCTTAACCCTCTCTTGAAGAACACCACCCTCCAAATCTGGAGGTTTCATCTGCTTTTAAGTTAGAAGCTTCTACTTTAATGGCTTTGTGACTCACAGGGCTTGGGTGATGGTTGCTTTTTCTGTGTATAGAACTATAATCCTTCTCAATTATCAAAGACATAAATTACTGTTATTTCCTTACCAGATCGAACATCTTGCTTAAATATGTGAAAGAAAAATTGTTGGTTGTCTGGTGAATTTTCCTCTTGGAAAAACTGCCTATTCTTAATCTACAAGTTCAATGAAAGTTCAAAAGTTTATCAGTGCAAACTCTGTATTCTAATAATTCATCAACCAGCTTCTACATCCACATCAGTAGACTCCAGGTGGAGACATTTTTGTCTTTTCTCCCATGTAAAAGTAATCAAACAGCACATTTCCTGGGCATATCGCAAACACCTATTGATCATAATCAGAGCACAGATGGTATGAGAGAGCTTGGCTGACACACAGGCCCTGATGTCAATCACAGGAACAAATTGATTTTGACTGCCCAGCCATGATTCTTCTATCCCAGCAGAATTCCATTCAGTGCTGTGTTTGGAGAATTTTGAGCAGACAGCATTTCTGAAGGGGTGTCATAGTCCAAAGTTACTGTAGAGGTAAACTTGATTACTGCAAAAATGGTGATTTTAATGTACTTCATACTTACCTTTATCACAAGAAGGTCAATATCTTTCTCCTGTGTTGAAAGAGCTCTCATCAATTTAAAATTTATCCTGATTTATGTCTGCTAATTAGGAGAAAGGAAAATACTGATTTGCATATTTCTATGACAGCATGCAGTGCCATTAACGCTTTTCTCCCATTGGAATGACTCATTTTTTGAAAACTTAATAATTTTCTTTTTTAAAGATGCCAAATGGATGTTTATTTCTAAATTTTACAAATTATTCTCTTTAAAATTTTGAAACAAATGAAGCCGTTGCCAAATTTGTAGTTCACTTGCATTGCATGGATCTAGATTTCTCATTTAATTTTCTTTTCTTTTCTATACTTCTTATGCTAAGAAATACTGATTTTATATTATAAGATTTCTTAAAAAACCCTGATTATTTTCTGTCCAGAAGTACCCCTGTTTCCAGCCTCTTTACCTGGTGCATGTTATTTTTCCTCCCTCTCTCCCTTCCTCCCTCCCTCCTTTCCCTTCCCTCCCTCCCTCCCTCCCTCGCTCCCTCCCTCCCTCCCTCCCTCCCTCCCTCACCTTCCCTTCCTTCCTTCCCTCCCTCCCTCCCTCCCTTCCTTCCCCCCTTCCTTCCTTCCTTCCTTCCCTCCCTTCCTTTCCTCCTTCCTTCCCTCCTTCCCTTCCTAATCCTGGGGTTATCCCTGCTGCAGGGATCCCTGCCATCTCTACATGGGAGCTCTGTGCAGGCAGGTGGCCTATGTATAAATCATGTTATGTAAAACTTAATAATTTTCATTAAAATTATTAAAGCACTTATGCTATCAGTGTTTCCCTTATGACCTAAGCATTGATATGTATGCTGGAGAATAATGCAGAAAGAGATGGACAATACCCCCTAATACCATTGTAAAATCCTCTTTGAGAGCCAGATAAGAAGGCACCTTCTTTAATGCCATCCATTACTGTCCATTACTTTACTGCTTCATACATCAAGGCTGCCAGGACAAGTTCAACTGGGAATGGGTCTGACTCCATCAGGGATAGGGTTTGGAACGTGAATAAAGAATGTCTTGGAGAACAGCCTGTCCTGTCCTTATCCCAGCCCCAGGCATGTTTTCCACCTGGTCCTTCTTTCTTGTCACTTAGCTGTCTTAGACCTTTCTCTCGAATCGCTTCCTACCTATGCTCTCCCACTGACACAGAAAGGGGAGCCAGGCAATGATGTTTTCATGTTACTTGTCTTTAAACATCTAAGCCTGCTCTATAGCCAACATTGACTGAAGCAAAAGTGGACATTTCTCTCAAGGGGAACCAATCTGTGGACTGGTCTAATCCAACTAGATGCCTTATCTCCAGAATTCAAATCAAGAGACACACAACCTGTAATCAGATACTGTTGGGTGCTTGGAATCAAAGGCATATTGGTCCTGGAGGAATCAAAGGCCACCCAGGCCTGGGGCAGCCATTTTCAGTCATGTGCACTCGGATGAATCAGTTAGTGGAGAAAGCTTGCCCATGAAGACAAGCAAGAGATCAAAGCTTGGCAAAGAGATGAGAGACCTCAGGCCCCTGTCAGGAACAGAAGGGTAACCCTGGCTCTGGGGTTTGCAGTATCAGACTTGTCAGAATTCCTGTGGCCCAGCACCCCTATCTCTTGTCCTGGAATGCTCTTATGCTTGCCTGCAGTGCTTTTAAATTGGTGCTTGCTTTTCTTGAACTGGCTTGAATGAGTTTCTGTTCTTCACAACCAAATATGCCTTGTCTAGAAAGTCTCCTGTTAGAGAGATTCAGAGGGGAAATTTCAGTCTCCTTTATCTCCCTACTCCAGGTCCTGAGAACTCAAGGAGATCATGTGTTCTCTTTCATCAGCTGAGTGCAGTTTCATAAGAGAGACTATGACAGGAGAAGAAAGTATTATTCTTTAAGTGTTCAAATCTCTCAACTTGACCTTCAAAGCCCTTGGCACTCATCCTCCACCTCTCACTCTGATGATTGTCCTGCTGTGGCTCTGACCACTCACTTAAACCATCTGCTTTATTAATTGTGCCCTCTGGTAGATAGCTAAAAGTTGGCAACACTTTTTTTTTTTTTTTTTTTGCTATATTTCCAATTGAGAGATGGAGTCTAATTCCCATTCCCTTGAATATAGGCCAGCCTTCAAGACCTGCTTAAACATCAGAATGTGGTAGACATGATGTTTGGGTCTTCCGAGGCTAAGTCACAGGAAACTTGCAACTTCTGCCTGTGTCTCTGGGAACGATCTCTTAAAACCCTAAGCTGCCTTGTAAGAAATCCTACTACCCAGAGGTTGCCACACTGTGGAGAAGCCCTAGATGTGGGGCAGATAATAGGGAGTGAGGAAGGGGGAGAGAAAGAGAGAGAGAGAGAGAGAGAGAAAGGGAGAGAGAGAGAGAGGGGCAGGCCACAGACTCCAAACACCAAAAATATGACTGAAGAAGCCACATTGGAAATGGACCCTAGTGCCATGCAGAGCAGAGATAAGCCACCCAGCTGAGCCCTTCCTGAATGACTCCAAAATAAAAATTGTGAGCAAGATAAAATTTTTGTTTTAAACCACTTAGCTTTGAGGTAGTTTGTTACACACCAACAAAGAACCAGAATATTCCTAGTCATCACAGAGGTATTTCAGCCTCCTCCCATTTCCTATCATTCTCTAGCCCAAGGACACCCTCTTCCTTCTCGTCTCTACATCCTTTGATGATTAAGACAAGAATCTCCTGTTCTGAGAGGCTTTCTCTGATTTCTCCTGCCTTCTGCAGCATGATTGGCCAAAGCTACTCTTGGAACCCTTAGCTTAGGCAATCTTGTGTGCCTCTTTGTGATACATTTTAGACTGTTGCATCCCAGACCCTCAAAGACAGAGCCCATTTCTTGCTACGTTTTTGGAAGAGCCCTGAATAGAAACAATTCAATCTGTGTTGAGGCTCCTAAATGCTCTTGTCTTGAGACTAAATAGCCCTAATCTCTTTAATCCAAATTTATATTGGCACCAATCAAAGGCTTGTCTGTTCAATTACACATTTTCTATTAGGTTTTTAGATTAAATTAGATACATTAAGGTAGCTTTTACCTTTTGTCCTCAGATTGCATATAGACTTTAAACAGTTGGGGTGGTTGGGAAAAACCCCAAGGAGAACAGAAAGAAATTCCCATGTAGTAGGGTAAATAATGGGCAGAATCAAATGACATGCTGTAGGTCTGTTTGCTTGTCAACACATGACTGCATCATTTACGGGAGGTCAGGGTCAAACTCTCCATTTATAGTTTTGTTCTAACTCGGGTAAGTGAAGGTCTTTTAACTGCTTCACCTCCTTCTAAAACCTATTTTGTCTGGACTTCTCCCAGCCCAGCACAGTAAACTTTCCCATGTTCTCAGGACATTTTTTGTTTCATTTTCATTTTCATTTCCATGTACCCCTTGGCTTCTCTTTCACATGCAACATTCCTCTTTGCAGTGTTCAGAAAACTCATTAGCTTCCAACCTCCTCAATTAGGCAGAACAAACATGCATTACTCCAAGTTGCCCCGCATTGCAGTAGAGACAGAGTTCAAGCAGAATGTTGGCCCAGCATCCAAGGATTTGACCACTGAAGTTTACTTCCTTTCAATCAAATTCAGATCACATCTTCCTGTAGTTTTCTATGCAAGTAATGAAGCTCTTATCTTCAGTTCTCAAAGGATCAGTGTTTCCTTTTCTGTGTATATTTGTTTGTTTTACTCACGGTGGGTACTTACCTATTATTGTATTTGTATCACTCGTTTGTGAAATTATCTGCTGTCAGATTTTCCCATTTTTTTAATCTAACAATCACAAAATCAGCAACATATCTGATAGCAGAAGAACCACATTAGATGCATAGATCTTTTTAAATGGTGTAAAAGAGAAGGGAGACATTTAAAATGTTCTCCTCAAATGATTCTGTTTAAAAAAACTGTGAAGTTATTGCACTCCTCCCTAGAAATTACAACGGTATAAATTCTAACTTTTCCCAGTGCTCAGGGACAGGAGAGACAAGGAACGTTCACCACATTCTATTCATGTTCATAGGTCGTGACTAAGATAAATAGATTTTAGAGAAACATTGATGTGGGTGTGCTCCAAGTGGGAGGAATTTCATGTTCCAGTCTCCCTGCTGAACACCTAGAATATTAGAGGCTTTGTGAAGTTTGTGCCTGACTCCTTTTAAAGGAGGATACGACTGAGGTCATAGTGTGATAAATCTCTGACACGACTGCGTGAAGGAATACGGATCTCAGCAGAGAGCAGCGAAACAAGCTGAAGTGAAAAGTTCAAATGCGTGAGGACATTCTTACAAGTAAGAGGCAATTGAGGGGATGAGGAGTAGCATTTACAGAGGAGGTGGCTAAGAATCCACATTTTCTTTCTCTTTCTTGCCTGTTGTCCCTTATACCACCACACAGGCACATGCACAGAGAGCTGATTTATACTTAATATCCAATCTGTTGCAAACTGTTTACTCCTCTTCATCAGAATGCTCAGTTATGACATAGTCTTCAGTTCCTTAGCAACAAAGTGTCATGTCACACTGGTGAAATTTTGGTCAGCTGAGAGGAAAAGGGAATGTTGAATGGTGTTGGAGGAAATCTTTATTTTAATCACAATTGTGTACGTACAACAGTTGAAAAGACAATATGAAAAGGCAGGTCAAGGAAACTACATTTGAACAAATGTTTTTGATTAAGGTTTATGTGGGCAAAGAAGTCCCCCTTAAGTTCCTTTTTATTAAATAATTTCCCTTTGATCCTTGAGTAACTAAAAGAAAACCCAGCACTTGACATTAACCTGAGACTCAGATCCCCATCATGGGATTCCTTTGCCTGCTGGCTCCAGCACACAAGAGCCCCGCCCAGCACGGTGGGAGCACATTCATCTTTATTTCTCAGCTGGACTTTTCCTCTTCCCCTCTCTCCTGGGTGAGAATGCAGGGCAGTCAGTGGAAGCAGTCATTCTGTGGTACTTTTCTTTGCTTGTGAGCAACTTCAAAGGAGGCTAGTCAGGAGACACCAATGACAATGTAAGAAGATGAAGAATGTCCCGGGAAGTATGGCCTCAGAAAAAGAGCAGAGATGACCAGACACAGCAGGTGTTGAGAATTCTATCTTTTCTCCCTCTTTCAATTGTTAGGAATAGACAAAAATAATTTATTTATTTTCGGCTTTGTGGCTAAAACCAAATCACTGAATTGAGAAAACAATTAAAAGGGAAAAATGCAGAATTCTTTTTTTTTAAAAAAATAGATGAAGAGAAAGAGAGAGAGAACACAAGCAAGCAAAGATTATTTAAACAACTTGGAGCATGCTTTTAAAAAGCAAAAAAACAAACAAACAAGAAAACCCATGTCAGTGCCATTTACCTGAATTCCCAGTTTCCATACTTAAATGTCTGATCAGTCATTCAGTTCCAATACAGACATGATGTTTGAAGGGCACTTTGTAATGGTTTTACCCTGGTTCAGATTATTTGCAATCCAGCGGGAAAATGTGCATTCTGTGCAAAAGCAAATAGAAAATATATCTGAGCACAAATCAAAAGAATGATTACCACACTCATGCTCTGTACCCATTACAGGGTCCCCAAGGCTCTCGTTCTGTTTGTCTTGGCACTTTTTCTTTAGCTGCTTTGGTTGGACTCGGTGGGAAAAGCAACAACCCACAAAACCCTAGGCAGAGAATGAGGCTGGTGGAAATAGGTAACGTGAAAAGATGTGACATCCTTCAAGGGCTTGGCACTTCAGACTTCACTGTGGGGGAAGCTGCTGGGAGAGACCTCCTCAGGCTCCCATGAAGGTCTTTGCTGAGTGTGTGTCATGAAGCGCCTGATCATTAGTGGGAGGGGCAACCCTGCTCATTTCAATCCCTAGCAAGCTCTCACTCAATGGGTAATGAAAAATGGCATTTGCACAAAGTGGAAAGAAAAAGCATTGTTTCTACAGCATATTATACTTTCCACTGCTCAGGGGATAACATTTCATAATCTATAAAAAGAATTAGCTATATGACTTACTGTGCATGGCAGAAAAGTTGCAATGTGGCTTTAAAAGAGCTGTCTCCAACTGCAAAACATACTCTATCTCTCCCACTCCCCACTGGCAGAATAGCCTGTGTTTATAAGCAAATCCACTCAATCTCTTAATGATTACCTAGAATAAACATCTGACATACACTAGCTTTCAAGCTCTTCTATGTTTAGGCATGAATTGTTCATTTCTATGCCTTTTGTATCCAGCCTGAAGGAAAGACAAATGATACAAGGGATGATTTACATTATCAGTGGAGGCAGAGGCTATGTCTGTGTTTATCTGATTCTCTTTTATTGTATAACAAACAGCGAGATAACCAGCTTGGTGCACAATGACCATTCAATTTGAGCCACCCACCCACCCATTCACCCTATTTCCATGTTGACTTTAATTTTAAAATATATTAAAAAGACAAGCCCTTGTATAGTAAAACAAGATTTCTTCGATTCAGGCAGGCATGTAGGAAAAGTATGGGTTTCTTTTAGTGTTAGGGCTCCTCCCCACAAACCCTGCCAGGGTATTGCCACTGGAGCTTTCCTCTCTAATGGCACTAGGAGAATTGGTACTCCACTTTAAAAGTACCAGTGCTGTGGATACCCAGCTCTAGTTGATCCTGCACTCTTAGCAGAGTATGGGAAACTTGGAACAAATTTCCCTGGCATCGGAAAAGACCACAGGGACTATGCATGAGCCTGGAGAACAGGTAAGCTTGCTTTTCCTTGAAGAAAAATCCAGTCATCTCAAAAACTGTCAGTCTGCCTTGGAAGAGAATTTCATGACACCAACATAGGCTCTCAGGGCAATCTGTACCACAATTGAACATAGTGCCTCAAGAGGGTATTCACTAAATATCTCCTTTGGGGCAAACTACCCATTCTGATGTAGTAGGAATTGATTTCTAAAGGGGAAAAATGCTTTTAAGCTCTCTAGGATCTGTCTAGTCATGGGTGTGCCAATCTTTGAAGTCTTCTTAACCTCAGCTGCAGAAGATCTCTGTGGAACTCATGGAGATGGAGTGGTGGTGGAAGATAAGCTCACGGAGATAGAGTGTTGGGGGTGGTGGAAGATAAGATAGCTCCATATATGAGGTCCCACACCCTTCTTTGAATTGGCTCAAAGCATATGGGTTTGCACACTACCTGGTTGCTCTGACAGAAACTATAGAACCTGGAGAGAATGTATAAGGAAAACAAAAAGTAAATAGTAGCAAGCAAATTGAGGAAAAATATCAGAATTTGAAGTATCACTGAACTGGTGGTGAGTTTATTTTTTTTCTCTCTCTGAGATCTCCCATCCCGAACACAATGTGGCCTAAAAGCCAGAAGTGGGCAGTAGGGAGCAGAGAGAACTCCAAGACAAGTCCATTCAAGGAGCGGAAGATTCTAACTCTCAGAAAGAGTGCAAAAATCCAGTATTAATTTTGCATTTTCTCTGTTCCCTCATACACGAATCCCCAAGCAATCTCTTACTGGCAGCAATAGGTACAAAGGAAGCAACGAAGAAGAGAATCAATGAAATTGAAAACAGAAAAATAATAGAGGAGAAACAAAGAACCCAACAGTTGGTTCTTTGCAAAGATCATTAAAATTGATGAGCCTCTAATAAGATGAAGTGGGGCAGGGAAGAGAGGAGGAGAAGGAGGAGGAGGAGGAGGAAAGGAGGAGGAGGAGGAGAGGAGGAGGAGGAGAGGAGGAGGAGGAGGAGAGGAGGAGTAGGAGGAGGAGGAGGAGGGGGGGGGACACTGGTATTATTGATACCAAGAGTGAAAGAGAAGATACTGCTATAGATCCTACATACCACAATAAAAAAACAGGCATCAGGAAATACTACAAACAACTCAATAAAAAAATGCATCAGGGAATACTACAAATAACTCTATGTGCATAAATTCAACAACTGAGAAGAACTATACCAATTGCTTGAAAAGCCCAAACTACCAGAACTCTCAAGATGAAATAGATAACCTAAATAATTCTGTAACTATTAAAAAGAGAAATTTGTAGTTAAAATTTTGAAAAAAAAAATCTACAGGGCACAGATGATTTCACTAATGAATTCTCCTAAATTTTTAAAAAAGAAATGAGATCAACTCTACACAATCTCTTCTAGAAAATGAAAGAGACTAGAACACTCCTAACTCATGTTATGAAGCCAGCATTAACCTCATAACAAACACATATGTTTTGTCTCATTGATTTTTGCTCTTATTTTTATTGCTTTCCTCACCCTTGGTTGCTTTGGGTTTTTCTCTTTCTAGTTTCTTCTATGAAAGCTTACATTGTTGACTTAAATTCTTCTTTTTTCCTAGCAATATCAAATGTCTTAAGCATTTAATGTAGACATTTTCCTCTAATCACTGCTTTACCAGCATTGCATCTTATAAAGATACATACAAAAAGATAATAAACACAAAGATAATAAAAACAGAAAGACAGCAAAAAAACCCTACAGAACCATATCCCTCATTAACATAAACTCAAAAAACTCTTCAATAAAGTATTAGCAAGTCAAATCAATAATAAAAAGAATTATTATACCATGACCAAGTGTAATCCACTCTATTAACAATTTAAGAACCCAAATCACATTTTCATTTGACTTGCTGCAGAAGAATCATGTGACAAAATTCAACACACCTATTCATGACAAAACTCTTAGCAAATTGGAAATTGAAGGGGACTTCTTCAAACTAATAAATAGCATGTATAAAAAACTAATAGCTAACATGATGCTTTATGATAAAAGATTATGTACTTTGCTTTTAAAATAGGGAACAAGACAATAATCTCCATACTCACCACTCCTACTCAACATTGTGCTGGGAGTTCAAAGTATAATGTTGAACAGAAAAGACAAGACAGACAAAAGATAAAAAAGACAAATAAAATAAGCGAGTCATATGTATTGGAAAGGAGGAAATAATACTGTCCCTATTCACCATGTATCATATATATCTATGAAGAGAATTCCAAGGAATCTACAAAAAAGTCTCCTAGAACAAAGAAGTGAGTTTAATGAAATTGCAGAATACAAGGTAAGTAGAGAAGAATTAATAATATACTTATGTAATAACAATGTATGACTAGAAAATAAATTTTAAAAATCTGTAGTAGCTTTGAAAAGTGAGATATTTAGCTATAAATATTACAAAACACACACAGGATCTGTACCAAAAACTATAAAATGATAATAAAAGGAATCAATGAAGACCTAAATAAATGGAGAGGCATACCCTATTCATGGATTGAAAAAGTCAATGTTGTAAAGAGTTCAATTAGCTTCAGATTGATCTGTAGATTTAACACAATTCCAGTCAAAATATCCAATCTGGAATTTTGTAGGTAGAGACAAGCTGATTCTAAAATTTTTATGGAGACTATACATTCTCCATTGTGCCTTTTTGGCACCCTTGTTGAAGATCAGATGACTGTTTATATGTGGATCTATTTCTGAACCCTCACTTCTGTTCCATTGATCTGTATGCCTGTTTTAATGCCAATATTATACTGTTTTAATTATTGTAGCTTTGCAATATATTTTTCAATCAGGAAGTGTAACGTCTCCAGCTTTGTGCTTCTTTCTCAAGACTAATTTAGCTATTTGGAATCATTTGCGATTTCATGTAAATTTTAAAATTGTTTTTTTCTATTTTTGTAAAAAAATGTCACTTGGGATTTTGATATAAATTACGTTGACTTTATAGGCCACTTTGGTAATATGGAAATCATAACAATATTAAGTCTTCTGATCCATGAAAGATATGTAATATCTTTCAATTTATTTATGTCTTTCTTCTTTCTTTCATCAATGCTTTATAGGTTTCAGTATGTAACTCTTTCATCTCCTTGGTTGCTTATTCCTAAGTATTTATTTCTTAATGTTATTATAAAAGAAATTTTTTTCTTAATTTCCTTTTCAGATAGTTCATTATTAGCTCATAGAAATGCAACTGATTTTTGTACCTGCAACTTTATTGAATTCATTTATTAGTTCTAATAGGATTTTGTGGAGTCTTTATGGCTTTCTACACATAAGATTATGTCATCTGCAAAGAGATAATTTTACTTCTTCCTATCTGATTTGGATGACTTTTATTTCTTTTTCTGGCCTGGCTAGGACTTCCACTTCTATGTTGCATAGAAGTACTTCCAGTACTATGTTGAGAGTGACCATCCTTGCCTTGTTGATCTTACAAGAAAAGCTTTTGATTTTTTACCATTGAGTGCGACATCACTGTGAGCTTTTATTATACAGCCTTTATTATGTTGAGGTAAATCCTTCTATACCTAGTTTGTTGAGGGTTGCTTTTTTTTATGAAAGGGTTTTACTTTTGTCAAATGCATTTTCTGCATCTGTTGGGATGATCATGTAATTTTGATCCTTTTTTTAATGTCCTGTATTACTTTAATTTATTTGCATATGTTGAACCATCCTTGCATCCCAGGGATAAATCCCACTTCATCATGGTATATGGTCTTTTAAACTTATTAAGAAAACTGTATGTATACATGCAAAAGAATGAAATTGCACCCTTTTCTGACACCATACATATAAATCAATGCAAAATGGGTTAAAGACTTAAATATAAGACCTGAAACTTTAAAATTCCTAGAATCAAACATTGGGGAAAAGCTTCATGACATTGGTCTTTGCAATGATTTCTTGTATATGACATCAAAAACACAAGAAACAGAAGCAAAAATAGACAACTGAAAAGATACTGTACAACAAAGGATACAATCAACAGAATGGGAGAAAATATTTGTATACCATATTCTGATAATAGTTTAATATCTAAAATAGATTTAAAAACTCCTGCAACTGAATAGTATAAAAATAAAATAACCCAACTAAAAAAAGGGCAAAGGACTTGAATAGACATTTCTCCTAAGAACATACACAGAGATATCTGCATTTCCATATCTGCATTATTCATAATAGCCAAGATACGGAATCAACCTAAGTGTCTATCAACAGATGAATGGATAAAAAAAATGTGGTATTTATATACAATGGAACACTATTTAGCCTTAAAAAAGAAGTAAATCCTGCCATATGTGACCACATGAAGGAATCTGGAGGACATTATGCTAAGTGAAAGAATCTAGTCACACAAAAAAACAAATGGCTGTTTGACTCCACTTATATGAGGTATCTAAAATAGTCAAATATATAAAATCAGAGAGTAGGATGGTGGTTGCCAGGGATGAAGAGAAGGGAGCAATGAGGGATTCATCTTCAATGGATATAAAGTTTCAGTTTTATAAGACAAATATGTTCTAGAGATCTACTGTATAATATTTTGCTACAGTTAATATTGTGCATTTAAAAACTTAAGAGGGTAGGTATCATGTTGACATGTTAAGTGTTCTTACAACAGTGAAAGAATAATAAATCTGTTATAAACATTTAAAAAACAAAAAGTAAAGTCATAAAAAGTTTATATGAAAATTCCAAGCAGTTAGATTAGTATTTTGAAACTGAATAAGATTGGAGGAATCACACCACCCAATAATAAGATTTATTATGAAGCCAGAGTAATTAAGACAGTATGGTGTTGACAAAGGAAAAGGCTCAGGATTGATGGAACAGAATAGAGTCTAGAAATAGACCCCAAAACAGACGGCTAATTGATTTCCAACAAAGGTGCACAAACAGTTCAATGGAGAAAGAATAATCTTGCCAACAAATGGTATTAAAACAATTGAAAACCTGTATGCAAAGAAAGAACCCTGACTTCATTCGAAAATTAACTCAAAATGGATTATAGACTTCAATGTAATGTATAAAACTGTAAGTATTTTAGAAGAAAACCTAGAAAAAATCTTTACGATCTGTTATTATGCAGAGTTCTTAGACATGACACCAAAAGCACGATTTATTTTTAAAAATTGATAAATGGACTTTATCAAGATTAAGAACTTTTATGCTGTGAGAGACCTAACTTGGAGAATTAAAAGTCAATACACACACTGGGAAAACATATTTTCAAATTACCTATTTGACCAAGGACTTGTATTTAGAATACATAAAGATTATTCAAAACTTAACACGAAGAAAACATATAACCCACTAAGACATGAGCGAACGTTTTGAACACATCACCAATGAGGATATAAGGATGGCAAATAAACACATAAGTAGATGTTCAAAGTCATGAGTCAAAGGGAAATGTAAATTAAAACTACAATTAGCTACCACTAAGAATGCAGCACACTTAGAAACTTAAGAGGGTAAGCTACCACCACAAAGGTAGTGATAACTGGTTGTGGTTTTAACTTCTATCTATTGAAGTAAAAGAAAAATGCTGACAACACAAAGTGCTGGTGAAGTTGCAGAGCAAATGAAACTCCCCCACATTGTAGGTGGGGATGCAAAATGCAGCACCCATCCTGGAAAACAGTTTGGCAGTGTCTTACAAAGTTAAACATGCCCTTGCCATATGACCCAGCAATCCTGCTCCTGGGTGCTTACCCTAGAGAAATGAAAACTTACGTTCTTATAAAAGCCTATGAATGAATGTTTTTAGCAGCTCTTTTTTTCCCCCTTTTTTCTTTTTTTTTGGCCAGGTTTCACTTCGTCACTCAGGCTGGAGTGCAGTGGCACAATCATGACTCACTGCAGCCTCGACTTCCATGGCTCAAGTGCACACCTGGGTAATTTTTGTATTTTTTGTAAAGATGGGATTTCACCATGTTGCCCAGGCTAACCTCAAACTACTGGGCTCAACCGATCCTCTCACCCGGCCTCCTAAAGTGCTGGGCTTATAGGTCACTGTGCCTGCCAGAAGCTTTAATCTTCCTAATTGCTCAAACCTGGAAATACTGCAAGTGTGTTTCAATGGATGGATGGATAAACAAACTGTGCTACATCCATACATTGGAATCTTTATTCACAATAAAAAGCAACAACTGGAATGAATCTCAGAGGCATCTGAAAGGTACTATGCATGAAAGAATCCATTCTTAAAAGATTATATACTATATGATTCCATTTCTGTGGCCACCTCAAAAAGACACAAAAACATAGTAATAGAGAATAAATCAAAGGGATACCATGGGCAGGGCATGGTGGCTCATGCCTGTAATCCCAGCACTTTGGGAGACCAAGGTGGGCAGATCACTTGAGGTGAGGAGTTCAAGACCAGCCTGACCAACACGGAGAAACCCTGTCTCTACTAAAAACACAGAAACTAGCCAGGTGTGGTGGCATATGCCTGTAGTCCCAGTGACTCAGGAGTAGTCCTAGCTACTTAGGAGGCTGAGGCAGAAGAACTGCTTGAACCTGGGAGGTAGAGGTTGCAGTGAGCTGAGATGGTGCCCCTGCACTCCAGCCTGGGCGGAGTGACAGAGCAAAACTCGGTATAAAAAACAATGGTATGAGGGAGTTTTTCAGGGGAATGGAATTGTTCTGTATCCAGATTGTGGTAGTGGTTATATATATATATTTTATGTCTTTTGGACATGAATTTGTTATTTGTTAGAGGGGACCAGGACCGGTGTGGGTACAAGCTGCAGGCTGGGAGGAAGGGGCAGGAGTGGGAACACAGTGTGTGGGTCAGTGGGCCAGCAGGCGTGTCATTCTTCACTCTGCAGAGCTTCAGTGCCCAGGGCGTGGTGGAGGCTTTGGGAAAATGCCGAGGCAGTAGGTGTCAGGTTCCAGTTGCATCTAGGGGGCAAGACAATGAGAAAGTCCCCACCTCAGGCATTTTTGAACCCTGAGAGAGATTTTTGGGAGGGAGGGCGATGACACTCCAAGGTCAGAGAAGAGTACTTGAATGCCACAGGCTTAAGTGGGTGGCAGCTGCAGTGCTGGGGCAAGCCGCAGAGGGAACAGTGGGGCGGCGAGAGGCCAGGGCCCCAGGGAAGGCAGACAGGGACCTGTGGACAGACCCTCTGAACCCCGTGGTGGGAGCGCTAGTTCCGAGTCCAAGCCCAGTGGAATGGCTCCTTTGCCATGACCTCCTCACAGCATGGGCGGCGCACGACAGCCCAGAAACCCATCGTGCCCACAGCTTATCCCTCTGCTGCAGGAACTTCCCCACTTGTAAACACCAATCTTTCCCCAGGGCCCATGGAAAAGTCTCACATTTGGGCCCCTCCAGGTCCTCCTCCTCCTCCATGTATATGTATCTTCATATACATATGATACGATGGCTAAAATTCACAGACCTGTGAATGCATACAGACACAAAGTGAGTTTTACTCTATAATGATCACAAGTACTCTAGGGAGCACAGCTGTGAAGTCTTCCCTCATAGGTCCTCCAAACCTTCTTCTCCTTATGGGGTCCGAGGCCTTTCCTTCCTCTCCTTGCTTCTGGGTTCTTTCTCATAGTGCTGATGTGTTTCCCTCCCAGTCTTGCCTCCACCAGGCTGTAGCCCTTCAGTCAAGTCCTATCTGGGGCTGTGGCTCTGTGGCTCCACACTCTTCTTAGTCAAGAACAGCCACCAAAATCTATTGGGTTTTCAGCCAGTTCCCTCAACAAACAAGCAAGCTGTAACAAAAACAGAATAATCTTTGATTTCTCTTCCTTCTACCTCCATATCCCATTCATTAGTGACTATTGCCAGCTCTGCTTTCAGAGTAAGTCCTGAACCTCACCCCTGCAGCCACCTCTGTCTGCTGGCTGCCGTCTTAGGCCTTAGCTACCGCAACAGGCTTCTGTCTGGTCTCCCTGCTCCCACTTCTTCCCTCCTATTGTCTATTCCCAATGCAGCAATCAGAGTAATCTACTTACACTCGTCCAAAATCTTCTCAGAGCATTTACAACAAAAGCCTAGCACCGTCCCCTAGACTCCGCAGGGCTGGCCTCCTCCCCCTGCTTCCTCCGGCATTGTGCCCTGGCCATGCTGACCTTCTTGCTCTTTCCAGGATATGTCATGCTTATTCCCACTTCAGTGCTATTTTCTCTGCCTGGAACCGGCTTCCCCCAGAAATCGGCATGGTTGCTGCTTCAGATGGTTCAAGACTCAGCCCGACAGTCACTTCCTCAGAGAGAGCTCCTCTGCCCATTTGTTTAAAATAGCCTCCCTAGCCTTCCAGCCTCTCTCTAGCCCCTTAACCTGATCTGTTCTCTCTCAGCACTTAACCACCTCATGTAAGGATGCTGGCTTCCCATGGCAACATGGAATCCATACTTTTCATTATGTCCTACAAAGTGCTGTGCGACCTGGTTCTCACCTCCTCTCTGACATCATAACCTTCTGCTCCCGAGGGGCAATTCTCTTTGCTGTGCCACAACCTGTGCACCCCTCCAGCCACACTGACTTCCTTGCGTTCCTGGAACAAAGCGAGCGTGTTTCCACCTCGAATCTTTGCGTTCGTGATTCCATCTCCCTGGAATGCTGTTTCTCCATAGAGCTCCTAGTATGTTCCCTTCTCAAATGACAGTCGGAGACTTTCTTGACCATTGTATATAAAATAGCAAGCCCTTCACCATTCTGTACTCCTCTCATCTGTTTCACTTTTCATGGCATTTATAACTACCTGCTGCGTGTATAGCTATTTATCTGCTATGTGTTTTTAGCTCCTTGTACTAGGCTGTCAGCCTGAGGGGAGCTTCGACTTTATTTTGTTCACTATTGTCTTTCTCTGTGAGTCTCAGCCTCATTCATATCAACGTGGCTTTGCAGATGGCTGGGTGCAGGGAGGCACTGGGAGTACCAAGAGCCCTGGGAGACCCCTGGCCATGCAACTGTTTTTCCTTGTCCATCCCTCTTACCCGTGTATAAGCTTCCTATCGGTGGTGACCGAGTGGCAGGGCCCAGTGCATAGTGGGAGCTCAAGAATAGTTGTAGAATGAACAAATGAATAAATAAATGCTAGAGCCTTTTGGATAGTTAAAAAGGATGTTTTGGCTTTTAAAAAGAACTTTCCGTGTTTTAAAACCCAAATGCAGAGTAATGGTATGAATTGCCAGTGAGGAAGCGCCTTTTGTGACGTTGACTGCTAACACTGAAACATTTTCCTCGTAAAAATTTTTTGATGTCTTCCCATTGTTCTTGGGGGTCATAATGCACTTTCAGATGGCTCCTACCCCTTTGTCAGCCCACTTTCCCTTGCTCTGGGTCTCAACCACATAGCTCTCCTTTCAATTTCTCCTACCCGAGTTCCCTCCCAGCCCAGGGCTTTTGTCTACAAGGTTTCCTCTGCCTGGATGCTCTGGTTCCCACACTCTCCAGAGTTAACTCCTCCTCAGATCATCAAGGGAAGCCCTCCCTGACACTCAGGCAAAGGGGATGTGCCCTCAAATCACCAGGTACCTCTCCTGCACACCCCAGATCACAGGAGTGGCCTAATGTGTTTGTGTGATTAATTAGTTAAGGATCCCATAAGGGGGAACTGACTCTGCCTTTGCTTCCCCATTAACTTCTCTGGAAACGAGCACTACCAGAAACAGAATGGCTTTTCAGAAATATTTGTAAATGAAAACATTACTTAATTAATGATATAAAAGTGACTTTTTTTTGGTATAGTCTCAATTTTAGTGTAAGGCAGTGAAGGTAATTGTTAACACAAGTCAAGGAAACCCTTTAAGCTCTTAAGCCCTGGTACTGTTAGAAGATGAGATTTGCCATGTGTATCTCTTGGGCTAGGACACAGGACAGGTGAGTTTCCAGGGGCAGAGAGAGGAGATGAGCTTCACAGCAGCTGAGACCTGTTCCTCTGACTTGGGCAGGCATCCTCATTATTTGAAAGTGCAACAGGGCCAAACCTTCAATCCAGTAACTCAGCTGGTGCTCAGACTTTTCTCTTTTTAAAACAACATCGTGTGGAATTTTCTTTATGTCTTTTTACTAAAACTCAAAGGACAGGAATAAGAATAGAAGAGATCATTGAAATCAGCTCAACATAAGGTAAGCTTTGAGCAGTCCGCTGTGTCCCACTGTGAGCTGCCTGGCCTTGAGTGTGCGTGGGGGAGAAGGAGGCGCAGAGGTCAAGGTGTCTCTCCTTGTCGGGATGGTGTGGAGGTGATGTGTCAGGGATGGCGTTCTTAGGTCGGGAGGAGCGGCATCTGTCTGGTGACCTTTAAACATGCCTTTCTACCTGGAAACCCCTCAGAGTTTATGCTCATGCTTTGTGTTCGTCAAATCTTAAATCCCCTTTCTTACCTAACCTTTCCTAGAAAGATGAAATCAGTGTTTGTCAGTGTTTCTTTATGTCTTTTTACTAAAACTCAATTCCTGCTGCTCATTGGAATCATGTGAGGAAGAAAACTAGCACCCACTTGAGACCAGTTAAATTAGAACATGTAGGGTGGGGGCCCAGGTATGGGTATGTTTAAAAAGCTCCTAAGTAATTCTGAAGTGCAGCTAGAGCTGATAGTCACTGTGAAGGAGGTAGAGCCGTGGACAGCTTTCCTTTTTCCTTCTCTTCTGTGCTCACTTGGTTCTCAGGCTGAATCAAGCTTGGCCAAGCCACGGCACACAGGCTGCCAGCGGCCCAGGACAGCTTTGAATGCAGCCCAACAAAAATTCACAAACTTTCTTAAAACATAATGAGATTTTTCTGTGATTTTTAAAATTAGCTTATCAGCTTTCATTAGTGTTCGTGTATTTGATGTATGGCCCAAGACAATTCTTCTTCCAATGTGGCCCAGAGGAGCCAAAAGATTGGACACCCCTGGGTTGAATGATCGTAATGTGTGGCAGACCGACTTCTGAGATGGCCACCAACAATCCTGTCTCCTGGCATTCCGGGCCCCTGCAGTGTGCACTGGACTTGAACTCAGGTCCAGTTAACCACCCAGAGTAAAACGGCTAAGACCATTGAAAGAGTGGGGAAGGGGAACTGAAGAGCCCTGCATGAACCGAAAACTTGCATGCTCGACCTGCAGTTATCAATGACCTCTGCCACCGTAGGTCCCTCCCCAGATCTAACCCCAACCCTACCCCAACCCAGGGGGGATGGCTTAGGGCTTGTTGACCCTTTGGTGCCCTAAGCATCCTGGATAAAACCTTTCTTCAAACCCTTCTCCTTTTGATCTTCTCTTGACCTCATCTGCCGGTCTGAACTGGGAGCTGGCATGGCGCCTCTGTCTCTCTCAGTCAGAGAAAATCATCCCCTCATAGCAGAGCCAGTCAGAACAACATTCTCCACAGTGTGGCTTCGGAGCTGCTTCTCTGGATCATGATTACATTCATTGCCACAGTGTTAACTCAAGCACCAGGGGCCAAGGTATTTCCAGGAGTCCCGGGTCTGGCAGTGGGCTCCTCTGGGAAACCCCATGTGTCCTCTCTGGGAGGGAGAGCAAACCGAGCCTTCCTGACCACTGGGGCTGTTGGCATTTCTGTTGTGAAGTTTGGATTGCCAGGCCAATCAGCACCCACTCTCTTAGCTCTGCCCCCAGCATCTGAGGAGCTAGCTGCTCTGGGGATTCTGTTCCGTGTCCCCAGTTTCCCCCACCCCCAGAGGGCCAGCAGCCCTTTTGTTGGTTTGGCTCTCAGCTTAGATCATTGAAGCGATTTCAGCTCCAACTGGGCAACACTCAGCATTTCATTTATGTCTTGGCAAGGTTACCATGTTATTACTTAACTGTGCCGCTGCTACTCAATAAGTGGGAACTGATTGAAATAACCACAGGAGTTGTTGGATTCCCCTAATTTTAGCACAGAGTTAAAGCTCACTCCCACAGTTGGAAGTTAAAATAGGCTGCCAGCCCACAGAAATGCCCACCCACCACACCTAATTGTCACCCCACAGATGCCTGTCATGGAAGGAAACATGGAAGACTGCAGAGAAGTTCTTAGAAGCAAGTTCTTCTTGGTGGATGCCTGAGGTCATTTTGGTCAGGCCAGTTTCTTTGAGATGGTAAACCTGGGGAAATTTGCATGCCTGCTTTCTTCCCTGATTTGTCTGGCTGGCAATCCAAGTACAGAGTGCAGATTAGAACAACTGCAGAGAACAGAAACTCCTGTCCAGGGGTGCCTCCTTAAATGACTCACTCCTGGAGTCCAGATGTGGGGAGGGCAAAGACCCCGAGAAATCTATGTAATTTGGAAAGCAGAAAAGAGACTTAATCCAAGTTAACTTGCTTTCTCTTGGTGTCATAGCAATCGACCACAACCCAAATGCCACCACTTGAAGTAAATTTGAAGTCAATGGCTTCTTGTGAAACTTCCCCCCATCCCAGAACACCTAAATTATTTTTTGTTTTTTTACTATTGAAAACTAGATGTTACTAGATATGCTTTGAAGGCTTCTGTGAAAAGTGACTTCTCATAGTGAGCCTGCTGAACAGTTCTCATCCCTGTGCAGTTTTGTGTTCTCTTGCACCTACTTTAAGCCGTAATCTGTCCTTAACATTTTAGTATAGCATGGGCAGTACTGTCAAGGGCAAAGTATGGGATGAGAACGTGGGATTTTTAGAGAAAGCAAAAGGACCCTGGGCAGCCTCCAGAGTTCTTAGCAGTGGACAGATCTGTCTCCCAGGCTTCAAGGCCTTACAGCTAGACTGTGTGGGAGCCTCCTGACACTGGTTTTGGTGATTAGCATCAGATTACCATCTTTAGAGGTATCTCCCTCCATGCCAGTCGCTTGCCCAAAAATGTCCAGTGACTTTCTATTGCCTATAGGACGAAATCCAAATCCCCTAGGCTCTCGTTCTCTCTCTCTCTTTCTCTCCCTCCCTCCCTTCCCTCTTTCTTTCTTTCTTTCCTTCTTTCTTTCTTTCTTTCTTTCTTTCTTTCTTTCTTTCTTTCTCTTTCTTTCTTCTCTCTTTCTCTCTCTCTCTCTCTCTCTCTCGTTTTGTCACCCAGTCTGGAGTTCAGTGGCATAATCATGGCTCACTGAAGCCTAAACTTCCTGGGTGCCAGTGATCCTCCTGCCTCAGCCCCCCAAGTAACTAGGATTACAGATGCATGCCACTAAGTGTGGCTCATTTTTATATTTTTTGTAGAGATGGGGTGTTGCTATGTTGCTCAGGCTGGTCTCGAACTCTTGAGCTCAAATGATTTTCCCTCCTTAGCCTCCCAAAGTACTGGGAATACAGGCATGAGGCACTGCACCTGGAGGCTTTCTTTCAATGAACTGGTGCCTAACACTATGCTGCCCTCAGGTGCCATTTCTCCTCCTTGAAAACTTCTTTTGGGCCAAACCCACCATCTCCTTAACACACCTGACCAGACTTACCTCCTTGCCTCTGTCAACGTGTACTCCACAAATGCCACGGCTTCCCTCTTCCTGTCCACCTTGCTGAGCCTCATCCAACCTTCCTACCTACTTAAGGCTCGGCTCACCTTGCTGCTCTATATGTAACCTCTCCAAATCTTTTGCAGTATATAGTAATTTCCCCCCTTTTGAATTTCTACAAATTGTTAAAAATAACTTTTTAACAGTTATCATGCTGGTCCTTTTTTTTTTCCAGCTAGACTCCCTGAGTGTCCTACTCCTTGTAACTATTTGCTAATTGATTATTCTTTCAGAATCAGCATTTCAAGCACCCAAAATGTGTAGAAGAATATGTACCAAAGAAAGGAGCAGAAAGACAAATAGAGGAATGGAGAATTTTGCCTGCGACTATGATGTTCTCAAGGTTAGCCGACCGTGCTCTAAAATCCACCAAGATTCCCATTTTGGGAGTTGCTATGTGACCAAGGTCTGCCCCTGTGGTATGGGGACCACTTGCTCATGCAGTTACAGTTCTTGCCTAACAGGAGCCCATCATGGTAAGAAAAAGACTCAAGTTGGTTCATTTTTTTTTTAAGGTTGCAAGGAAATCAAGTCCTTAACCATGCTTACTCTCACATTTATTGAAACAGGCCGATCTCAGAACTAAATGATAAGAATGAAAATTAATCAGGACTCCCATGGGCCTCACATATGGCAGTTTTGAATCTGTTCTTTTTTTCACTATCATAATTGTTTTTTTTAAACTCATTTTCTCTGGTTGAATACACAACTGTAAAAAAAGTGGGGGTAGTGGTGGTGATGGAAATGAATGAAGCCATGGAAACAGTGAGACATCTACAGAGACAAAATTAGGAAAGAAGGAAACAAAAGCCATTCCCGTATCTCTGTGCAAGGCCTGCGGACCTTTCCTTGCCAATACCCCTGGATCACGCTCGTCTCATGAGGTAGCAGGTGTTTCCTTGACTCACACAGAAAACAAGCCCTTGGGCTTCTTGTGCTGTTAGGGCGAGTTACATTCAGCACGTGAACAGTGAGCCCTGCTCTGTCTGTCCATCCTTCCCAGAAGAGACACAGATGATCAAGTAGTTGAGAAAACAGTTCAAGAGGAGGCTTGGTGTCTTTTCTTAATTTGAGGGAACTTAAAATAAAAATGCTTCTTGACATTATAAATAGAATTCAATGGATCATGAGGTCAAGAGATCGAGACCATCCTGGTCAACAAGGTGAAACCCCGTCTCTACTAAAAATACAAAAATTAGCTGGGCATGGTGGCGCGTGCCTGTAGTCCCAGCTACTCGGGAGGCTGAGGCAGGAGAATTGCTTGAACCCAGGAGGCGGAGGTTGTGGTGAGCCGAGATCGTGCCATTGCACTCCAGTCAGGATAACAACAGTGAAACTCCGTCTCAAAAAAAAAAAAAAAGAAAAAGAAAAAGAAAAAGCTGAGAATTCTTGTGAAATAGTCAAATAGGAATAGAAAGCAAGCAACCAGATAGAATATCGTGCCCAGAACATGATTTACTTTGCTAGAACGTTACCACTTTAACACACAGAAACCTTTTCACACTAGTTAACAAATAGCATTAAGCATGATTCAAGTCAAGACTTTAAAAACTTGGCTGATGCCTCTCATTAAGAATTGAAAACTGCGTAAGACTCTTGCTCCAGGAAACTGCGTTCTGACATTTTAATAATATTGCCTTAGCAAGAGCAGAAAATCCATGAACTTAGATTCACAGAAAGTAAATCAAGAATCCATCCAAAATGGAGTGCCTTTTGCTGAGTGATGGGATAGCTTTCATGTGAGATGTCAGTGCAGCTTCTATACTTGACATAAGAGTTCCCATTAAAAAAAAAAAAAAAGAACTACTGCTCAATTTTTTTAAAATCAAGCAGAGTTATCTAAAGTGCTTTTTAGAAGAGACTATTAGGAAAGGAATGGAAAGTAGTCATTATGACTAATCTGCTTTAGGAGTTGGGGTAACCAGTATCACTGGAGGGACTTTCAGAGCCACAGGGACCTTTTAGGCAACTCAGATTCCTTCAATTGTTTGCAGTGGTCCTCGCGAGGGGACGTAATGAGCTGATGTGCACCAGAACAGGTAGAAGGCACTGCCAGCTGGTAGTTTACTAGTGTACAGGAAGGCTGCTTTTCTAATACACAATTCTTTGTTGTGTTAAAGAGAAATAAATATATAAAAGCCTGAAAGTAAGCTTTCAATTCTTTATGTCTGGCAAAATTGTCAGTACAATGTGCCTTGAGGATATATTCATGGTGTTGTCTTACAGGGTTGTTATGAAAGAATCAGCTCATACAGTAATAACCGCCCCATCCACTCTACAGTTTATAAAGAACTTACATATCCATTTTCTCAGTTGAACCTCACAACATCAGTGGGAGGCAGGGGAGGCAGATATTATTATCTCTTGAGAGGGAGTGACCCTGCTGCTATTGCTGCATATGTGTGGCTTTTGGTTTAGGAAGACTGAGTTGATTGTGTTGTATTTTCAAGTATTTTATATTGTACAAGGATGTTTACTGCAGCACTGTTTATAACAAGGAAAAATTAGAACCTACTCAAATGCTTGCTAGTAGGGGACTGATGAAACTGTGTTACAGGCCTAGATATGATTTTGCAGTCATTAAGGATTTTGATGTAAAAGTATTAGAAATAAATTCACTGATGTTGAAGTATATTTATTGATGAGGAAAATTGTTCACAGTGTTTCACCCAATAAACAATAGTATATGCATTACAAACTTTTTGTTGAAAAGAATGCACACAGTAAAAATAGTGGTTTATCTCTGTGTGCTGTGAATATGTATGATACCTGTTTTCTTTTTCAAGTTCATCTATCAATTCTAATTTTAGTGTTAATAAATATTAAAAATGTACTATCTGACATTTTCAGTGAGATTAACTTTTACATTCATAGTTAATGGGAAAGATACAGCTCCACCTCTGGGCCTCATGGGCAAAGTGATCCTGTGAATGTAGATATGTTAGCCAGGGTCCTGGCAGGGCCCTGAGTTCAACCAGATGACACAAATGGAGTGTGGATCAGGTGTGGCTTACAGCACCATGCAAAAGGATAAGGAGCAAACAAGGGTGACAAGGCACCAGACACCAGCAACACTGGGAAGCCACGATCACTCTTAGGGCCAAAGGGACAAGAGGAGGAAATAGAGTTACCAGAGCCCTGGGGACAGGACTTGTGAAGGAACTTCCCTCATTCCATGGGAGCTGCAACAGCAAAGCATTGCAAACTTCTTCAAACACCAGTGATACTGGGAAGAAGCATCCTGACCTCTTTCCTCCTGTATTTCCTGCTGGCTCCTCCTGCTGACCAAGGCCTACAGGAAGCCAGCTGGCAGGAGATCCCTAGAATCAGCCTCCCGGTGCATAACAAGGCGTAAAGCAGAGGAAAAAATGGGTCTGGCCATGGGGTCTGTGCAACAAACACGGTGAGCAGGACACAGGTCAGGCCCGGGAGAAAAGGGGTGTTTCTTAGGAAACTGAAACAGAAAGGAAGAGCCTGTTGGGGCAGTATGGCCTAAGTAATTTGATTGTTTTGTCTGTGCTCAGAGCTTCAAACATGTGGGGATAGGATCACAGATCACCTCATACAAACTGAGAACAGAATTTCTTTGTGGAATTTTACGCAGAGATAAAATTGTATACCTTTGGACCCCAATAATATCATCCTTGCTGCTTGAAGAGAAGAGGGGACTACTGGGGAAAGAAGACCCAGGTCATCTCAGATGTACTTCGTTGCTTCCTGCTGTCCCATCTTTATTCCCATGCCCTCTCCCACTTCAGTGTCCTTGTCACCAGCTTACGTGATAGCTTAACAAGAGGTAGCACACATCTAGTGGGCACTTGCTTAGAGCAAGCAGTGGGGAAAGCCACTGTTTGTGATAGGGACTCAACATGATTAACTAATTTAATTCTCACAACAACCCTACAAAGAAAATGACATTGTTCCTCACTCTACTGAGCAGCTAAGAACATTGATGATGAAGCCAGGCTGCTTGGATTTGAATGCTGCCTCTGCCATTTCCCAGCTGTGTGACTTGGTTTTCTAATCTATAGATGGGGGTAATAATAGTGTCTATCTACTTGGACGGTTGTGAGGATTAATTGGATAAATATGAGTAAAGTATTCCGAAATGGGCTTCACATAGCAAGCCTAAGTCCCCAGTTCCCACACAAGGAAACTGAGGCATAGAAATGTTGAGGTACTTGCCTCAAGTTGCAGAGTTGATAAGCAGCCTACCTGGAATCTGACCAGGAAGTGGGGTTCCTCCATTCAGACTCTGAACCACTATTCAGTATTGCATAAAAGGACCTTCCTCATTCCCTTCCTGCTACTTTAAGCAGAGAGAATGGGATTGCCCTCCCCACTGCCCAAATGAGTCCCTCACATTTTGGAACACCCTCCCCACTGCCCAGATGACAATCTGCAGAAATCTCATCCATGCTTCAAGACTTACTTCTCCAGGATAACTTCCTGCTCCCTCCAGGTAGAAGGAGGAGTGCAGATCCCCAGCAGTGGTCAGCAGCAGATGGGGGCAGGGGTGTAGCGGCTTTTTTTCTTTCTCATCTTCCTTGGAATCAGACAGAATGAAGACTGGAGTTGTGAGGTTTTCAAGGCCCAGGTCAGCAGGTGGGTCCTGAGTTTCCAAAATATGCACCCTGGAGAGTCGTGGCTGAAGCACAATCTAGTTCAGCTATCTGCTCTGGGCCAAAATAGGGGATGGGGCAGCCTCCTTCCTTGCATGGAGGATGCCAAGCACGTCACCATCATTAGTTAAACCCCTAACCCATGGAGGGTCAGAGCAGTCACCTGAGCAAGATAATGAGGAAAAACCAATATGAAACATCAAGGTAACTGACAAAACTCAGATGAGAATTCACCAATTCTTTAAGCCTGGGCCACAACATGATCTCTCGTGCTCTTTATTTCATTTCTTGGAAACTAGCTTACCTGTATTTCTTTCTTGCCTTCCTCTTAGCCAAGGGCATTATAACAAGATTTTTTGTCAGTCTCATCTTTCATTTTAGAGTGAAATATGATCAATTACCAATGAAAACAGAACACACTGAAAGCTGTGTCACCAGTGAGTCAAAAGGCCCCAATGTAATGTCCATGACTTGTTGAAAACACTACAATCAACAAATCTCTTTTCCTTCCATTCTTTCCTTCTTTCTTTTTTTCTGGCCTGGTATTCAATGTACATTGAAATAATATGAATGCAACAATATGTCCTCAATTTCACAGGTGCCTAGTGACCAAAGTCAAAAAAGACTGCCTAGTGTTCATAGAAAACAGAACCTCTTCCAAAAATCATCATGCCCAAGTGAAATGTATAATGTAAGTTTGCAAAATGTTGGTTGGTGCTTCGTTTTCTCATTTTACTCATCGTTATAAAGTTGCTTTTAGGAAAGGAGTCATTTAGTTGATTATAGCAGTACTTCACTGAAACTAAGTTGGGTCACACGTAATGCTGAGTGCTGTCCTGGCTGGAGCCTGGCATCTGGCCTGGTGAGAGTAGGAGGCAATACAGACGAGGTTCTGGGCTCAGTTTTCTTATCTGTCAAATGAAGGAGTTAGGCTACCCTTAGATAATATCTAAGATTTCTTTCAACCAAAAAAAAAAAAAAAATGGTTTTCTCCCTAGCTCTGGACCTGAGATATGTTCTGAGTTTTTAATTAATTCAGAACGTGCTCTTAGCTTTGAACCAAATGTAAGGGCATCAAGATGTGAGTAGCAGAGATGGGAGTGTAGGTGGATTCTGGATCTTTGCTGCCCATAGGAAGATTTTCTGGTTAAAATTGCCTCTGTTTGCAAATGACATGATTCTATATCTAGCAAACCCCATTGTCTCAACCCAAAAGCTCCTTAAGCTGATAAGAAACTTCAGCAAAGTCTCAGGATACAAAAGTCCATGTGCAAAAATCACAAGCATGTCTATACAGTAACAACAGACAAGCAGAGAGACAAATCAAGAATGAACTACCATTCACAATTGCTACAAAGAGAATAAAATGCCTAGGAATACAGCTAACAAAGGAAATGAAGGACCTCTTCAAGGAAGCCTACAAACCACTGCTCAAGGAAGTCAGAGAAGACACAAACAAATGGAAAAACATTCCATGCTCATGGATAGGAAGAATCAATATTGCAAAAATTGCCATACTGCCCAAAGTATTTTACAGATTCAATGCTATTTCCATTAAACTACCATAGACATTCTTCACAGAATTAGAAAAACAACTGTTTTAAAATTCATATAGAACAATAACAAAAAAGCCCAAATAGCCAAGACAATTCTAAGCAAAAAGCACAAAGCTGGAGGCATCATGCTACCCAACTTCAAACTATACTACAAGGCTACAGTAACTAAAACAGCATAGTACTGGTACAAAAGGAGACACATAAACCAATGGAACAGAATAGAGAACTCAGAAATAAGACCACACATCTGCAACCGTCTGATCTTTGACAAACCTGACAAAAACAAGCAATGGGGAAATGATTCCCTATTTAATAAATGGTGCTGAGAGAAATAGCTAGCCATATGCAGAAAACTGAAACTGGACCCTTCCTTACACCTTATACAAAAATTAACCAAGGTGGTAAACATGGTGGTTTGCTACAACTATTAACCCATCACCTAGGTATTAAGCATCATGCTTAATACTTAAGTGTATTAAAGACTTAAATGTAAAACCCCAAACTGTAAGAACCCTAGAAGAAAATCTAAGCAGTACCATTCAAGATATAGGCACAGGCAAAGATTTCATGACAAAAATGTCAAAAACAATTGCAACAAAAGCAAAAATTGACAAATGGGATCTATAATTAAACTAAAGAGTTTCTGCACAGCAAAAGAGACTATTATCAGTGTGAACAGATAACCTATAGAATGGGAGAAAATTTTTGCAGTCTACCCATTTGGCAAAGGTCTAATATTTAGAATCTATAAGAACTTAAGCAAATGTACAAGAAAAAAGCAAACGACCCCATTAAAAAGTGGGCAAAGGACACAAACAGACACTTCTCAAAAGAAGATATTTATGTGACCAACAAACATGAAAAAAAGTTCAACATCACTAATCACCAGAGAAATGCAAATCAAAACCACAATGAGATATTATCTCATGCCAGTCAGAATCAGAATGGTGGTTATTGAAAAGTGAAGAAATAACAGATGCTGGTGAGGCTTTGGAGAAATAGGAATGCTTTTACATTGTTGATGGGAATGTAAATTAGTTCAACCATCCTGGAAGTGTGGTGATTCCTCAAAGACCTGGAACTAGAAATAGCATTTGACCCAGCAAACTCATTACTTGGTATATATCAAAGGAATATAAATCATTCTACTATTATAAAGACACATGCATGTGTACATTTATTGCAGTACTTCACAATAGCAAAGGCATGAAATCAACCCAAATGCCCATCAATGATAGACTGGATAAAGAAAATGTGGTACATACACCATGGAATACTATGCAGCTGTAAAAAGGAATGAGATCATGTCTTTTGCAGGGTCATAGATGGAACTGAAGCCCTTATCCTCAGCAAATTAACACAGGAACAGAAAACCAAACACGGTAGGTTCTCTTTTATAAGTGGGAGCTGAACAATGTGAACAGGTAGACACAGGGAGGGGAACAACACACATTGAGGTGGGGGCAGGGGGAGAGAGAGCATCAGTATGAATAGGTAATGCATGCTGGGCTGAATACCTAGGTGATGGGTTGATAGGTGTAGCAAACCACCATGTTTACCTGTGTAACAATCCTGCACGTCCTGTACATGTATCCCAAAACTTAAAATTAAAAAAAAAAAGAAAATATACCCTCTCTGGGTGGAAGTGCCTCTAGGGCACAGGGCTGACAGTGCCCTGTGAGCTGACAGTTCCCTTCATAAATTAGGAACAGACACCCTTCCTCTGTGTAGCTGCAGCTTGTGCCAAAGTACTCTGCTTGGTGAATGATGCTCTCACTCACTCAGTCCTCAGCTAAGCCCCCTAGGGCAGGGCAGCACCTGCACAACCTACCTGAAGACCAGTGGGATGGGTGCCACAGCCATGAGCAGAATCCTTTCAAAGCCTCCACAGTACCTAGGCAGGAACCTCACACACACACACACACACACACACACACACACACACCCCTTTGGTGCCAATGTGAGTAATTTTTTGAACTATAACACACAGACCTCTCACTTTACAGAAAAAGCATGCTTTATGAATAAGCACAGAAGAGAGTGTCTTAGCCTTAGTTTTCCAGAAGGCAGAGCCTGGGAAAAGTGCATGAATGCAGGTGGTTTGTTTTGGGAAATAGATGCACCAGGAATGGGAGACAGAGATATCAAAGAAGGAGGGAAAACTGGTCAAGGTGCTCCATTGAACTGGTCCCTATTGTGGTAAGTGGGCCTCCATCCTGCTTGGTTCTCTGAGATTATATCTCAGGACTGTCCTCCCAAAGAACAGAAGAGAGGAACATTTCCTGGCTCCTGGCATCTGTTGGTCAAGGGTTTCCCCTGGAATGCTAACTCCTCAAACATCCTGTGCAGACATGTCAGAATGTAAGTTGTTGGTGGTGCTAGCAGAGGTACTGGGGCAAGAAAGGCAACCACGTGCCCAGATAAGTGTATATTCTGGTGAGAATGAATCACTGATCCTTCCAGGGTAGAAGCCATCTGATGTAAAAAACCTATCACCAACTGACTGGCTGGTCTCTTTCAGGAGGTGTACCACATGGAATGTTTCACATCAGTCTCTGGTGAAAGTCACACATTCAGGAAAGCAGTTGCTGGACTGGTCTTGGTGAGATGGCACTAATGCCATTGGGGCCATACAGAGCCTCTATCCCTGTTCCATGTTCCCTTTATCTTGCAGTGGCTAGAGAGAGAGGCTGGCTGGTATCCTCAGGACAGCCTGTCACCTTGTTATTCAGTGCCACACTTGCAGAGGAGGTTCTCTGGTGGGCCTCGATGTGAGACAGAAATCTACATCCTGTGTGTCTAGTACCATAGGTCCATCTTCTTTGGGGCTTCTGGCCCAACCAGCCAGCCATTCGCCACTGCCAGTGGGTCCAGATATAACCTTAACTCAGACCACTTCTCCCGCCCTACAAAGAGAATGTGCAAGTTCATTGTTCTCGGCCCTGCTTACTGGGAGGAGTAAGGTTCACTGTCCTTCAGGGCCACCCCTACATAGGACTGGTAGTAGCCCATTTTCCACCACCACCAACCTATTAAGGCAGCCCATCTATGCTCAATTTTTATTTAAGTTCAATTTTTTGTCCTCATTGGTTGGTTATAAGGAACTATAAGACTTTAGGGCCGGGCACATTGGCTCACACCTGTAATCCCAGCACTTTGGAAGGCTGAGGCAGGTGGATCACCTGAGATCAGGAGTTTGAGACCAGAATGGCCAACATGGAGAAATCCTGTCCCTACTAAAAAAACAAAATCTAGCCGGGTGTGGCGGCCTGTGCCTGTAATCCCAGCTACTTGTGAGGTTGAGGCACAAGAGTCGCTTGAACCAGGAGGCGGACGTTGTTGTGAGCTGAGATTGCACCACTGCACTCCAGCCTGGGCGACAGAGTGAGATTTTGCCTCAAAAAAAAAAAAAAAAAAAAAGACTTTATATTGAATTGAACAAGAGAGGTACATAACAGAAATCTAGGGAGATGAAATTGACTTGCACCCTCTGGATCTCTTCTGGCCCATTTCATTGTATGATGGATTACTGCTGTGCCTGACTGACACTGACCAACATTGTGATCTGAAAATACTCAGCTCAACAGGGGTAGTTCTGGCTGCATAGTCACTTGCTGTCCCATGAGCAGAAGATTCAAATCTGCTGGCCACCCAGCATGAGTGTCAGGGCCACTTGTATCATGGCCTGGATGTGCTGCCGAGCTCACTCCACTCTGACATTCAAAACTGGCAGCCTTGTAAGTTACCCAAAAAATGAGTTAGAGCAATATTCCCAAGAGAGGTATTTGCTATCTCTGAGTTCTAAAGGTTTTAAAGTGGCTTTAAAACACCTCAAAATTCTTTGATACTGTTTCCATCAAGAGATGGAGTCTATGCCTCATTCCCTGGAATCTGGCTAGGCTTTTTACTGCTTCAACTAACAGAGGATGGTGAAAGCTACTATTCTATATAGTATAATACTATACTACATAACTTTAGTATGGCATAGTACAGTATATACTTATGTGTGTGTATACTATACTTTGATACATACATATGTGTGTGTATTTTATATAGATATAATACAGCCATATAGATATATATAAAATACATACAGTACAATACTATACTGTATGACTCGTAAAAGACCAGGTCACTTCTTTCTTATTCAGTAGGATCCTTCTTCTTCCAGCTGCTTTCAAACTGCTATATTGTGAAGAGTCTAAGCCACATGCAAAGGGCATATGCTGGTGTTCCACTTGATGGTCCTCACTGAGCCCAGTCTTCAAGTGACCCAGCTCAGGTATTAGAAATATAAATGAAGATGCCTCCAGATTTCAGCCCAGTTTGTGTCGCCCCCAGCCATTTGAGTTTTCCCAACTTAGGTTCTAGCCAACTTTTCTCAACTAGAGTTTTATATCTGAGCTACAGAAGACAGAAAATCATTTGAATGACTATTTTCTCAGTTCTCCCAAATATGGCAGATCACTATATCATTCTAGATACCTAGGAGAGAAATTAGTTCATTTCATGTAAATGGATGCTTTAAGGCATTAGGGCTGAATTCTGTCATGGATGCCCAGTCTAGCACAGCTGGCAGAAATCTAAAAGTAGAGACAAGACATTCCTGCTGTTCTGTCTCCAAATTCCTGACCCACAGAATCCATGGGTTTAATCATATTGTGGTGCTTTACATCAGTAAATTTTGGGGTGGTTTGTTTCATAGCAACAGAAAGCTGGAATAAGGTACAAGATCTAACATCTGTGCTTTACCTCAAAGACTCTGTGCCAGCATGCCTCAGATTATTGGACTCCTAAAAATGTCACTGATGGGCAGGTTGGGGAGTCTTTGTGGAGTTTCATTCTCACCCCCTGACACTAAAGTTGCTAATTCTGTTTACCAGGTTAAATCTGCCTAATGTCATCAAGACAGTGTGCCAGTATTCTCCACGTGCCTATGGAATATTAAGACAATTAAGATCCCTGCAGACTATTTTGTAACATTGCACAAGAGGCTTCACATAGCCTTAGGCAAGACTATCAATGTGTACTGATGTCCTTCTCACTTAGAGGAGACCTGCTTTTGATCCTGTTTATTGATGAGGATTGAAAAGAACATATTCACCAGATCAATAGCAACATACTGAGTGCCAGAGGCTGTGTTGATCTGTTTAGTAAAGATATCCCATCTGGCTCAGCAGCTGAGATTGGAGCTACCATTTGATTAAGTTTATGGTAGTCCACTATTATCCACCATGATCTGTCAGTTTATTTTTCAAGCACCATACAGGTGAATTATATATAGAGATGCTGGAGAACACCATCCAGCAGAAATGGTGACACCGATGCTGGAGAACACCATCCAGCAGAAATGGTGACACCAATTCTCTTTGCTGGTGGCACTAATTCTCTTTTGGAATAGTGCTGACTTGGGTACAGTCTCCTGGCTGGTGGGGTTGGGAGTGGATAGTTTCAGAGACTTCCACTTGTCCTTTCCTACCCTAATGGCTTTTACTCAATAGGCTAGGGAACCTGTGGGAGAATTCTGCCACTACTTTGTTTATCCATCCAAATTATGCACTTGGACAATAAGTAAATAACCACACGTTGAGTTCATGGGTCAACTGAATCCACTTTGAAGTGTGGTTGTGGCAGCTTTCCTTTTTTTTTTTTCCTACAAGTCAAGTACCACCCTAGTTGGCCACTCATCTGTCTCACCAGTGGGAATACCTTGGTCTCTTAGCCACTGCCACAGACACCTGATTGCTGAGGCATCTTCCAACCTTGTTGTCCATTATAGTACTCACGTATACCTATACCTTAATACTGTCACTTAAGAATTGGTGCCTGGCCCCTGGCATTCCAGAATCCTGTTATCCTAATTGATGCTAAGAAGCTCAGTGTTGTAGCAGCATCTCATACTGTCAACCCCATTTTATGACAGACAGCCACCATTGGCATTTCTCAAAAGAAGCCAGTGCTTTCTTCATCAGTGCATTTCTTATTGCTTTAGTCAAAGGAACACCTGCTGGGACTTCCTGGGGAATACAGACAGATGAAGAATTCTCTGATCTGACTAATACATCCATTTTAACATTTCTGTCTCCTTCTGACCCTTCCTTGATACTCCACCAAATTTATTCTAGCAACTCTACCTTATTCACTATAGTCTACTGTGTTAAAGCTTCAAAGAATCATCCTACCAATGTGATAGGACTAAATCCAGATGTTTTTGCCAGGATATTAAATTCTGCATCAAGGAAGAGACTTGCATATCAATTAATTCTTCCTATCCATCTTCATATTCAGGATTTCCTTGTCCAACTCTCTCAAGATGTATTTCCATATATGTTTTCCTGGATTCTGCCAGTGCCTGTTTGCTAGATCTTGTAAGGCTTTTGGTACAGAAGGAACAGGCATTGTATTTCCTGGATCAGGCTGTGCTGAGACATGACTCCAGCTATTGGTTATGAGAAGAGAGCAAGGTCAGAATTTGAGGACAAGCATTGTCCAGCAAAGCACCTGCCTCAGCTGAGGCCTTTTCTGCATTTCTGCATAAGGGCAGGGTGCTTATAAACAGGGAGATGGTCTTTTTCTTTGAGTCCAGAGTTTTCATAAAGCTGGAGATTTACTACTTGCAGGCTTGTTTACCCAAGTGTTCTTATCCCAGGTCTCAGGATCCTATTCCTTTCATAGTAGAAGTTTTGACTTTGCAAAGAACATCTGTTGAGGCTGTGCATTCAATTGTCATTGTAATCCTGCAGCCCTTGAAAGTGAATTCTAGCCTTGATTTTCAGCAGAGTCCATCCTGCAACTGCACAATTTAAGGATATTTAGGACATTGCCAAGCAGGTTTGAAAATCTGATGGTTAGTTGACATAAGCCTATTTGTGACAAACAACATTTTCTCAAAGATGAGTGCAACAATATCTTTTATCCCACATGAAACACATACTTATCACTCCCATTATGAGATAGAATCTTGCTCTTCCACCCCCTAAGTCTGCTGAGCCCTGTGACTGCTTTGATGAAAATAACAAAGTAGAAATGATATAGTGCCAATTCTGAGTATAGCTGCCCTTAACTGGCCTAGTTCTTCTACATCCTGCCTCTTAGAAATATCTGCTTGGGGAAAACCGGCCACCATGTTCAAAGTGTGACTATCCTGAGCCCTCTATGCCGTGAGAGCCCCAGATGAGTTTGCAGTTGACAGTCAGTATCAACGCTGGTCATGTGAGTGAGCCGTCTTGAACTTCAAGCCCAGAGAACACTTATATTGTCTCCAGACCCAGCTACCCTGAGTGAGAGCCAACCAACTCAACTGAGTTAGCTTACCATATCATAAGAGAGAATAATACATTGTGTTGAGCCCTAAGTTTTGGGGTCGTTTGTTACAGAGCAGTAGATAACCAGAATAACTTATGAAGCCATTAACAAAAGCCAGCCAAGTCCTGATTCCCATTATTATCATTGTGCTACACTGCTTAACTGGCATATGTGCCACCTTCCACCTGCTCCTCCTTCCAGTACTCTCTGGTGCAATGCTTCCTTGTGCTACCCCACTTATGACCAGAAATGGACTTCTTCCTGTCATACTGGTGAGTGGTCCAGCTTGAGCATTTGACCCTGAGCATCGATTTCTAGAGACACTTCTAATGCTCATTAGCCATCTGGTACCAATTGTCTTAGCCTGGATTTCTCAAAAATATGAAGCCCTAGACAAGGCCTCACATGCCAAGGCCAAGGTGTTTTTTTTTTTAATTCTGAAGTTGAAACTCATCGAATTGTATACTTATAATGGGTGCATGTTATTATATGTAAATTATACCTCAATAAATTTGATATTAAAATAGTTTTAGAGTCAAGACTTCCCTGAGTGCAAATCCCAACTTTGTCACTTATTAGTTGTGTAACCTTGGGTAAGCCATTTAACTTCTACAAGTGACTTCTCTGTGATATGGATAATAATAATACTTATCATATAAGGTGCTTGTTAAAAATTGAGACAGTAAATAAATATAAAGTACTGAGTCCAGGTCTGGAGCACAGTTGGCACTCAATTAATGTTGTCTGTTCCTGCCACTACTACTAATAGTATTTTAGTATGTAATCAAAGTGAATTGATTAACGTTATCTGTTATTATTACTGCTACTACTATTAATAGTATTTAGTATGTCACCAAAGTGCATTAACAGTATAGTAGTGTATACAGCATTTATTCTATCATGGGATAGACTCAAGAGATCTGTGTATTGTCTTCACCAAGTCTGAAATTGAAAAGTTCCTCCCAGACTGGTGGAGATGGAGAACTGAAATGTCACTTTCTTGTGTGGCTCTCAATACTGGTTAATAGTAGAATGAATGCATGGAGAGAGTGCAGATTTGGAAACAGTTAACTGAAGCTCCAAATCTCTGACCCTTATTGACTGTGTGATCTTAAGCAAGTTGCTTAACCTTTCAGAATCTTTGTTTTTTTAAATAAAATTGGAGAAGAGAGTACCTAACTGATAGGATTGTTGTGAGGACTTAATGAGAGAATGCATGTGGGGTGGCCATTTTCCAAAGAAAGCAGCTATTCTCCAATAATGACTCCCCAGTGAGCTTTACCTCCTGGTATTCACACCCAAGGACACATATGCTGCTGCCACATACCCAAACAGAGAAGTCATTCCCAAAATTTTAAGTTACTGATGACACATTTTAGCCTAGGAGGAAGTAATCTCCTCCTGTGTCGAAACGATACTGCCTGTCTTTTGTAGCTAGGTCTTAAGAAGCGTTGAAGTCCTCTAGCTTGGTTTTCAGGAACTTGGGTAAAGAATCCCAAAGTACTTGAGGAGGCCATGTGGAGATGCAGTGAGGACAGCCAGACCCAAACTATTCTAGCTACCCCAGCTCATGTATCAGATATGTGAGCGAAGGACTTGCTCCAGAAGAAACCACATGGAGAAGAACGGAGGACCCAGACAGTGGCCTTTTGTTTTGTGTGGTGAATACCCATCTTCAGTTATCTAAGCAACTTCAGCTGAGGCTACAGACTTTTTGGGACAGAGCAAAATAGTCCCTACTTGTGCCCTGACTAAATTTCAGACTTTCAGAGTCATAAGCATAATACAATAATTGTTATTTTATACCCCTCTATTTTAGGGTGGTTTGTTACACACCAATAGATAGCTGGGATAGTATGTATTTGAAGCTCTTGGCACATAATAAAGTAGTTCCCAGAACAGAGTATAGCATTTTAAGAATTCCCTTCTAAGTAAGCAGCCAAATATTTCTTTGTATAGATTTTAGAGTTTGCCATGTTTTGTCCCAACTGTCGAGGCTTAGACTAGGGATTGCCCCTGACCCTCAGAAGTTTGGCCTGCATCCTAGCAGATGGCCTGGTTAGGAGCTCTGGAAGAAAGTTCTGGGCCAGGGGCTTGGAAGCAATGAAAACTTTAAGAGGGAGAAGGCATGAGGAGGAAGAGGAGATGATAAGATCACCTTCCAGTTATCCGTGAACTGGGGAGTCTGGGTGTGATGGGCAGACTGGACATCTGAATGATGTTCTAGTATTCTGTCTTTCTTCCTTGTGAACACCAGCAGTACCCATTAACTGGAGCATCCCAAATAAATAGTTGTATCCTAAATAAAACATTTCATCCCATCTGTGTATTTTCAATTTTTTGCTTAAGATACTATTGAACTTCACTTTAAGTATTACCTTTTAAAATTATCTTTAAAAGAGGTTACTCCTAGGCTAAAATGTATCACCAGTTACTTAAAATTATTTTGGGAATGGCTTCTCTGTGTTGGTGTCTGGCAGCATATTTGTTCTTTCTTGCAGTAATTTCAATGTTCTATCGTCTGATCAGCTGCATCTGTATCCTACATTGTTCTGTGTTTTTCATGCTCCAGTGATTAAAACAAGATTTGAAAATCAGTTGCTTTTGTTAAGAAGAGTACCTTCAGATTAGGTCTAAGCTAAAACAGCTCCCATAGGGCAAAAGCTTAGATACACCCTGAGATTTCCTTAGTTACAATATTTAAATATCCTCTGCAGAAGTCTTACATTTCATTGTTTAACTAGTCTTCTTCCATTATTTTAGTGACTACACTTTGAAATGGCAACAAGTCTAATATAATAAAAGAACAAAAGTATTTTTAAAATGTTTCTAAGAGTGATGACTTAGGACAAAAATGAGATGAATTGAGCAGGGATGAGAGTTTTATCTGCCATGTAGGGGAAGACTGCTCAGCATAGATTAGTTGGGAGAGACTTGGCTTTACATCAGAAAAAATGACTTGAAGGTGTCAGTTAACCACAAACTTAATATAGGTTCAAAGTGTGGCACTTTTCCCAAAGGATTTAATCAAGTTTGTACTACATGGATTTTAAACAATGCCCAGGTGAAGAAAGGCCATTGTCACAACTAGACACTGTACCGATCTGACTACATTGAGTATGTATGTAGTGCATTACAGGCATGCACTACCACGCCTGGCTATCGTTTTTATTTTTAGTAGAGATGGGGTTTCTCTATGTTGGTCAGTCTGGTCTTGGACCCCTGACCTCAGGTGATTTGCCTGCCTTGGCCTCCCAAAGTGCTGGGATTACAGGCATGAGACACCGCACCAGGCCAATTACCTTTTCTTTGTGGTTCCTGAGCTTGGGCTCTTGTTTTCTTTCCATTCCCCCACCTTCTCTCCTCCTAGACACGAATTACATGAATGTTGATCCACTTGAATTTGTTCCATGAACCAGTGAGTCTCTTTTTTTAAATTATTTTTTCTCTCTGTGTTTGAGAATAGTGTCTACTGCTATGCCTTAAATTTTCTTAAATATTTTTCTGCAATGTCCAATCTACCACTGATTTTGTCTGTGAAATTTTTATCTTAAAAACTGTAATTTTCATCATGAGGATTTCAATGTAAATATCTTCTAAGTTCAATCAAAATATCTTCTATGTCTGTCCTTCACTAGTTGAACACATGTAATACAGTTATAAGAATCTTCCGTATGTCCTTGTCTGTTGATTCTAACATCTGTGTCAGCTCTTGGTTGGTTTTGATTGGTTGATATTTCTCCTCATTATTGGTCATATTTTCCTACCTTCTTGCATACCTGGTAATTTTTTTTACTGAGTACCATACTTTGTGAATTTTACTTTGTTGGGTAATGGCTGTTGTCGAATTCCTATAAATATTCTTGAGCTTTGTTCAGGGATGCAGCTGCTTTGCTTATAAACAGTTTACTACTTTTGGGTCTTGTTTTTAGGATTTGTTACGTGAAACCCAGAGCTGTTTTCAGTCTACTGTGAATTATTTTTCATTACCAAGAAAACAGCCTTCTGACGAGTAAACCCAGTGCTACACAAATTATGAGGTTTCTCAGTCTGGCTGGTAGAAATAGGCGTGATCCTGTTCCCTCTCATTTGTAGATGTAGGACTTTGCTCACTGGACAGTTTCCTGACATGCATTTGTTGGTCAGTATTCTGCAGAATATTCAAGAGGGACCCTTGCTAGATCACTGGCATTCTTTCTCTGCGTAGCTCTCTCCTCTTCAGTACTCTATCCCCAAAACTCTAGCTGTCTTGGTCTCCAGGACTCTCATTTCCATCTTTTCTCAGGGAGTTCACTGGACTCTCCTGTGTCTGCATTCCCTGCATGAGGGCTGGAAATTTCTCCCAAAGCAGTAAGTTTTTGGAAGGCTTATTTTGTAGGGGCAATTGTTTGTTTCCTATCACTTGAGAATCACACTTTTTTTATTGCCTGACATCCAGTGTCTTGAAAAGTGTTGCTCATTATTTTGGTTGTTCCAGGAAGGAAGGCAAGTCTGGTCCCTACTATTCCATGTTAGCCAGCAGCAGAATTATCTCTATCTTTAAGAAATCCAACACTACAGCTGACCTTTCATTTGCAGAACATGTCTTAGGTATCCTGCCATGTGCAAAGATTTTGAGTGCAGAAACCAAGCCGAATTTATCTTCGTAACTCCAGATAACTGACACAGGCCTTTGCAAACATTGGTAAATGGAATTGCTGTAGGACAAGCAAGTGAAATTTTCACAAAGGGATATTTTCACACAGGGATGTTGCCTTATGTGAGAAAGAAATATCTGAGAGTTTAGTAATGAAAACTTTGAAAAGAAATAGTGATCTTTCCATTATGAGAAGCATTCAAGCAGAGTGCAGATACTCATTTGCTAGGAATCAGCATTTCTGTATGTCTAGAGAAAGCCTCCGTTTGGTGTCAATATTTCTTTAATGTCTCTTAATCTTATTCTTTGCCGAATGTGAGCTATTATAAAAAGAATCAGTAAGGCCTCTCTAGATTAATTATTACTTAATTATGAATGACTCTCTCTGTCTAGATTAATTATAAAAAGAATATTCCCCTCAAAACTTTTCTACAACTATACTTCCTACATCAGGTAATCTCAGGTAACAAGGAAGCCTAGACACTGTTATCCCTAATTGGCTGATTGGGAAACAGAAATGCATGGTGGTTTAGAGGACTTGTTTTAAGTCACACAGTCAACTACAGAACCAAGCCAAGAACACAGGTCAGGTCCCTAGATGCATGCCAACCTCCTTTCCCTTTGGCTATGCTGCCTCACGATACCATAGGAGGTTTAAAAAGTTCAATTCTTCTTCTTTTTTTTTTTTTAACATGAGTTTTAGAAAGGAGGCAGGAACAAAGATAGTGGAACAACTGTAGGATGTAGATAACGTGGCATGCGCTTCTACCACGGAAAGTAAGACTGAAATTGGAGTTGTTCTGCAGCAGAGGTTAAACAATAAGAAAATGGAGTAGGCATCCCCAAGGCCCTGCTGGTCTGAAGAATCCAAGTAAGCATTGAATTAAATGGGATAAGCAAGGGTTCAGGTGAGCCAGACAGTTTTCAAAGTAAATAAAACACATGCAGTAATATAATCTCATTTCAGATAACAGAGTTTCTGGATAAAGGAGTTTCAGATAATCAGGGCTTCACGGTATAAACAAACACAGAGAACACTGGACACAGAGGAACTAATTGAGGAGCTTCAAGTAACGAGGAAGCCTGGTATCTATAACTGCATTCTGTGTGGCTTCAAATTATTAAATTTCAAAAATTCAGCTGGGTAGGATGGTGAACAGGATAGAAAATGTAGGGTAATTAAATCATCTAGCTCACATCATTAGGTAAGAAAATGTGTTGTGATTTATGAATGAAGAGGAAGGCAGGACAGAATAAAAGCTACAAAGGATGAGACTGAAGCATCCTGTGTGTTATGGAGAAGCAAGAGGAAAGGGCAGGAGGAGAAAGGAGGCAAGGGGCTGAAGGCTCTGTCAGGGGGTAAAAGTTAAGCTGTCAGGCTCCTTTACCCTCCCATGGCACAGTGGAAATGGGAAGGAGAGCTAAAGGGCTTGACCGGGCACAGGGCTGACCCCTGTAATCCCAGCACTTTAGGAGGCACTGGTGGAAGGATCCCTTGAGCCCAGGAGTTTGAGGTTCAGAGAGTCATGACTGCACTGCTGCACTCTAGCCTGGATGGCAGAATGAGACTCTTTCTCTAAAAAAAAAAAAAAAAAATTATAAACAACAAAAAAGAATTAAAGGGTGAAACAAGTGTGAATCATTGAGTGCGAATATTCAGACTTGCTTGAGAACAGTAGGCTCTATACATCACCATCTCCTCCTCCTCCTTGTCCCCACCACTCTCTTCCATCTCCAAGATACTAAGCCTTCTCACCAACAAGCTGTGAACCCCAGTACTTGAGACCCAGTAGAATAGAGGCAGGGCTCTGGAAGTGGGGGGCAAAGGGGATAGAAGGATCCAAACACCATGGAGAAGAAGGAGAAGTAGAGGTGGCCATCCAAGAAGAGAAAGGAGAAGGAAGAAAGGAGTGAGTTTTTGGCCAAACCAGAAAGGGGAAAATAGTGGTTGGGGCAGAGGCTCTGTTTCTGACTTCTGTAATATGATGATTTCTCCCATGGGTTGAAGGTAGGAGGAACTATGAGATAATTTTTATGAGAAAAGTATTCCCTTTTCTATTTCATTTCCATATTCTGAATAAATCTAGAGAGAGCCTCAGCTTGATGCCAAATTTCCTTTAACACCTCTCAACATTTCCTCATCTCCCCCACCCTCTTTCCTTAACAAAGAGGGAACAGACTTCAATTTAAGAACCCCAGGCGGCAAAACTGTGGTTAGCTGGAATTCAGTGCCTTGTTTCGTATTTATTTCTATTGATAGCAAATATTCTGGTTGGAAATTTACAGTAGCTATAGTCTTCTTTAAAATAAAATTTGGAAAAAGAATTTATTACATTGGAATTTAAGCTGGGTGATTTGAAAGTAATTATCAAACTAAAATTCTTCATTGACCTAAATGTCAAGAAAATGACAGGATAATATGGTGGAAATAAAACTTGGTCTGGGAATCAAGAATCTTCCATCAACTGTGAGTGTGATTTTTGGTCATAGTGATTTCATTTTTATTTTTACTAATGAAAGACATATAGCTGCTAGCCAGAACTTAGCATGAGATGGCCAAAGTTTGAACATATTAAGGTACAAAAGTTCAAGTCAAAGGAAAAGAAATGACCTTTTAGTGAGTCTGTGCCAACTTAACACACATGTAAGCTAGCAAATATTGAAAGGTCACATGAAGACCCCCATCCTACAGGGGCTTTGGGATGACAACATTTGGACTAGATTATTTCTACAAGACCTTCCAGTCCTAAAATGCTGTGCCAAGTATTCAATCTGACATCAGCAAAAGCAATGATGTGATAGGGAAGAATACTGAAAAATGCATAGCTCTGCAAGGCACAGTGGCTCATGACTGTAATCCCAGCACTTTGGGAGGCCGAGACTGGAGGATCATGAGGTCAAGAGGTCGAGACCATCCTGGTCAACATGGTGAAACCCTGTCTCTATTAAAAATACAAAAATTAGCTGGGCATGGTGGTGCACACCTGTAGTCCCAGCTACTTGGGAGGCTGAGGTGGGAGAATCACTTGTAGCCAGGAGGTGAAGTTTGCAGTGAGCCAAGATTGCACCACTGCACTCTAGCCTATGACAAAGCGAGACTCCATCTCAAAAATAAATAAATAAAAGAAAACACACACCTCCTTCCCCAAACTAAACCACACACACACACTCTGCACCCATGAAGCCCAAACAGACACCCTCTCCTCAGGGCTGATGCCCCCTCCCAGGCTCCAGGCAGGGCAAGCAGAGCAGGGAGAGGATTCTGCCTCTGTACTTGGTGCTTTTGTGAAGGGCTCAACCTACCCACCCAACCTACCCTGACAGTCATCACCATTTCCTAACCAGGGGAAGTTAAATATTTGTGTTTGAAATAGATAATCCTGGCTGTTTTGTAGAAAATAGATTGGGAGAGGATGAGTCTGGTTTCAGCAAGTTGTTAAAAGCCTATGTCAGCTGTCCAGGTGGAAAATGATAGGCATTCAGATGAAATGGGTGGCAGCAGGAATGGTGAGAAATGAACACATTCCAGGGATGTTAAAGAGACAAAGTTGACAGATCTGAGGCTACTGTGAGGATTCAGGAGATGATGATGACAGTGCTGATATTAATAATGCTATTGACTGAGGGTTTGTGTGGACTAGTTATTTATATAAGTTCTTTGAACCAAAAAAATTGACTACATCTCATCCCTGCATAGTTGCTGTAAGGATCAGAGATTACATAAAGTGCCCAGCACACAGCAGACCCTTCTTCTCTGGTAAAAACTGGTATAATTATTATTGAGCAGGTGATCTTTGAAACTCCTGTGTTAGTTAAGCAGCCCTAGTTTGTGGACATGGGGAAATGCTGTCGGCATTGGAACTTAATCAAGACCGAAACTCCATCACCTTCTGAGTATCAGGTTAGATTACTCCTGTAACTTTTCAAAGCTACAGATAGTCAACCTCACCTCCATTCAGTTAGTCCAAGATAGGGGCCTTGGTATCAGTGTTTTAAAAGCTCCCTAGATAGCCAGGGTTGAGAAGCACTGAGTTAAAAGAAGTCTTTGGAATCAGACAAATCAGGGTGACATCCCAGCTCTGCCCTTCACAGTGGTTTCCCTTGTCTAAGCCTCAGGTTTTGTATTTGAAGAAGGAGGATCAAAATTCCCCTTGCTCCAGGTTGTGGGAGGATTAAATGAGGTGTTATGTATACTCCATAGGACCTCTGGGACATCTTTCATACCTAGCTTAGTGTGGTGCCTGGCCCCTCATGTGGGTTCAATAGATGTGACTGCCATGACTGTGGGGTTGAGAAGCAAAGGAACTTAGTGAGGCTACGGGCCGGCCCCAGGGGTGAGAACGCTACACCTGTCACCTGGTTTTGTAATCTTTGCCCAAAGTGCACTTGTTTCTTTCACCAGTGCTGAAACCCAGGTCCAGACAGGGAGTAAATCATCTCCCCAAGGGCACAAAGTGAGAGAGCTGGAATTTGAATCCTGTTCTGTGTCCTTCTGCTATACACCAGGAATCGAGCAAGACTTGTTACAGGATAAGAGAGAAGGAGAGAAGAAGTGATGTTACCAGGAAGAAGAGCCCTTGTCTGCCCTGCTTCAAACTGGTGGGTGAGCCACACAGTGAAGGGCAGGGGAACAGCTATCAGCTGGCCAGGGCAGCTCACAGCCACTCAGACAAGAGCTCGGTGGTGAGGGCTGGGCAAGCAGGGAAGTGTGGGGAGGAGAGGGGGTTAAAGGATCAGAGAGCTACTGATTTCAGGGTGAGCTGAGAATCAGATACTTTGTGTATGATCAGATTAACAAATGCAATGTTATATGCCTGCTAATACAGTGACTGGTAGACAGTAAGTGTTCAGCAAACAGCAAACATTATTTTGCCTTTTTCCTCTTTCAGAGCTGCCCCCTTCCACTAAGGGCAGGAGTCCCTCCTCTTCTATAGGATACACCTGTTGGCTTGTTTGTCCATCCTTCCCCTTTCTGGAACTTGTTCTTCATCAACATGATCATGGGGACAGCCATGTCCAGACAGTGTTGCCTGTATTAGCCTATTTTGTGTTGCTCTAAAGAAATACCTGAGGCTAGTAATTTATAAAGGAAAGAGGTTAATTTGGCCCATGGTTCTGCAGGTTGTACAAGAAGCCTGGCACCAGCGTCTGCGGCTGGTGAGGCCACAGGAAGCTTCCACTCATGGTGGAAGGTGAAGTGGGGACAGGCATGTTATATGGCAAGAGCAGTAGCAAGAGAGAGAGAGCAGAGGTACCAGGCAACCAGCTGTCATGGGAACTAATGAGCAAGAACTCACTCACCAACAAGGCGACAGCCCCAACCATTCCTGAGAGATCTGCCCCCTGACCCAAACACCTCCCACCAGGCCCACCTCCAGGACTGGGGTCAGATTTTCACATAAGACCTTTATTATCAATGTCTGTCCATCTGGACATCCAAACTAGATCACCACCTTTGGTCTTTGGGAAATTCAGAAGGACTATGCACTAGAGAAAAGCAACTCCTCTGGCCTGGGAGTTTTGGACTTTTTGCTTTTCATGTGTGTTTGCTTTTATCAAAGCAGGGAATCTGCTACTTGCCTGACACAACCTCATTTGGATCCTGAATTGGGGCCCAAGGACGTCCCAAAGCACTGCCTGGGAATGCCAATTTCTCATCATGAATTAGAAATCAACGCTAGCAGCGTCCCTGCTAAGTAAAAAAATTACATAATTCCTTCTGCACCACTGCATCAGGCTGATTTTTTTCCCCCCTTTTCCTGAATGTACAGTAAATCCCTAGTGGTTTAAGCCATGGTGCCTCTCTTTAAACACAATATGAAATCACTACCAAATTTAAATAAAAAATAAATTCTGTGTTGTGTTAGGAGACTCTCCTGCCAAAAACTCTCACACAATTAACACACTAGCAGAATGTGTTGCTAATTTCATGCCACTGGAGTCTTTTCTGCTTCAGAATATAGAAACAAAATCAGGTCAGAGCTCCAATAATAACAGGATTTTGTTAAAATATACAGCCCTGTGTTGTAGATATGTTGTAGGCATGGGTGAAAAGTAGAATCACAGTGATGCATGAAATAGCTCACTACTGCAAATAGAAGTGGAAGGACTTGTCTCCAGCTTCTTTAGAGAGAGAGAGAGAGAGAGAGAAAGGGGTGGTGGGGAGAGAAGAGAGAGGGAGTGGAGAGGTGAAGAGAGATGGGGGAAGAGAGGAAGAGAGACAGAGAGAGGGGGAGACAGGTAGAGGGAGAGGAGATAGGTGGGGAGAGAGGGAAAGAGAGGAGAGAGAGAGGGAGACAAGAAGAGAGCGAGAGAAAGGAGAAAGAAGAGAGAGAAGGTAGGAGAAAGATAGGGAGAGAGAGGCAGTGAGAAGAGAAAAAAGAGAGACAGGGAGAGAGCGAGAGAGGAGGAGGGAGAGAAAGAAAAAGAGAGGAGAGAGAATGGGAGAGAGGGAAAGAAGAGAGAGGGGGAGACAAGAAGAGAGGGAGAAAGGAGAGAGAGAGAAGGTGGGAGAAAGGGAAAGAGGCAGTGAGGAGAGAGAGAAAAGAGTCAGGGAGAAAGGAGACAGAGAAGGAGGGAGAGGGAGGAGGAGAGAGAGAAAGAAAGAGAGGAGAGAGGTAGGAAGAAAGGGAGAAGAGAGGTAGAGAGAGAGGAGAGACAGGGGAAGAGAGGTAGAGAGAGAGAGGGGGGCACAGGGAGAAGAGAGAGGAAAGAGAGATGGGGAGGGGGGGAGAGAGAGAAAGAGAGAGAGAGAGAGAGAGAGAGAGAGAGAAAGAAAGAAAGAAGAGGAAAGGCAGGCAGGTGGAGAGAGTTAGTTCAGCTCAGTCCAAGCCCACACCCACCAGGTTCTGTGCGAAAGGGTTTCATTATCAATGGGAGTCCCTCCAGACATCCACATACTTTTACAGGGGGAGGCAAATGCCAGGCAAAGAAACTAGGGAAACACAAGCCCAATAAATCACAGCTAGGATTCTAATTCCCCTGGTCCTCTCTGAGGCTTCCTCCCTCCACCTCTTAGCCTCCTTACACTGGGCTTCGTCTTTTCCATAACAAAAACAGCGATAATGAAAATATTTTGGCAGCATTGAGGTCTTTTCACATCGTGACCCTGACCTCCAAATCAATTTTCTTTATTCTTAACCTGACCTTGGCATCTATTCTCCCTGGCGTTCAATATTAGTTACAAAATCTTGAACTCCCGGAGACCTTCCCTCCTCCCGGGATAACCAAGGCAGGCCACGCTGGGGAAGCTCTGGCGAGGACAGAGAAAGAAGGCTTCTTGACAAAGAAAAATCATAACGCGATAAACAAGCCCGATGCCTTCTATAGAAGTCTCATTTGAGCCAAACGCTATTAGCCCCAGTATTTACTCAGACAACGGTGCAGGCAGCCCGGGCTCCCTGCTTGCGTGGGGCGCTGTGGAGTGCATCGTGCATCACCAGCGGCCGGGGTGCTTCCCTTAAATAGTAATATGTAAGGTAGAGCGTGTTGCATTCCATCCATCACCCATGGGCTCGCCCTGTGCAGAGACTGGAAAAATTGCTCACATTTCTCCATTGCTGCACTAATACTAGAAAGGGAGTGAACTGAACAGAGAAAGTGCCAATTTCAGCACACATGTTAAAAGAGAAGCAAAGAATAGAAGAGAAAGCAAGCATCTCCCGGACTGAGACGCTGGGGGAGGGTGGGGGAGGTTTTTAAAGGAGAAGACTGCTTTTCACAACTCTTGTGCATTGACCATGAGAATAAGGACCCACTGAGACAAGAGTTCGGGGTCAGCATACATTTAGGCGGAGAAGTTGGCTGGCAGGGGCTATTTTTCTGCAAATTAGTTTTCTCTCTCAAGGGTAACGGTGGGGGAGGAGCAGAGGAAAATGAATTGAGCCCGCTGAATAATCGCGTATTGTTCGGCCGGTTGCCGTGACCTATGAACTGATGATGCTCCGAGAAGTGTTTCCAGGCCTTCCTTTCATATGGGCCAGGATGCGAAGCCTCTCACAGCTGTTGACCAGTGTCCTGAAGGGGTAGCCCCACAAACAATGGTCACAGAGCATCGGCTCCACTCGGCAAGAGAGGCACCGTCTGCTGGTCAGTACAGCCGACTGCAGAGCTGGACAGGTGGCCAGGCAGGACGGCGAGAAGAGGCAGAGTCCAAACTTTATGCTGATCACAAAGAATTGAGAAAAAGGGGCAAAGTGGAAAACACAGTGTAGCAGAACACCATAGATCGATCGGCTTTTCTTGGGGATTAGAAGGACCAAGAGCTCTGTAGTGGTTCGAACGGTCCAGTGCAAATGGCATTCTTCTAGGAAGTGTGCAAATTAAAAGTGAATCGATTCACCTAAATGCATGTGTGCCTCATTGTTTTCACGTCCAGAATCTGCCTGGAATGCACAGCCTCGTGTTCTTCCTTCGGACATTTTATCATGCTCACGTTGGCATCAGAAAATCCTGCATCATCTAAACTGGTGCTTCTCTGCTCCCTTAAGCACCCGAATGCAGGTGAGCTAAATGTGCAGAGACTCTAAGGTGAAGCCGGGAGGGACCCCTCCCAAGGGAGAGCCTTCTTTGAAGTCTTATACTTCTTATCTTTTAAAAAGTACCTAAAACGGGGCCGGGCGCGGTGGCTCAAGCCTGTAATCCCAGCACTTTTGGGAGGCCGAGGCGGGTGGATCACGAGGTCAAGAGATTGAGACCATCCAGGTCAACATGGTGAAACCCCGTCTCTACTAAAGATACAAAAAATTATCTGGGCATGGTGGCGCCTGCCTGTAATCCCAGCTACTCAGGAGGCTGAGGCAGGAGAATTGCCTGAACCCAGGAGGCGGAGGTAGCGGTGAGCCGAGATCGCGCCATTGCACTCCAGCCTGGGTAACAAGAGCGAAACTCCGCCTCAAAAAAAAAAAAAAAAAAAAAAAAGTACCTAAAACAGATATATTGTGCAGCAGTCTGAAGTTTAACATTACAGATACCATTTTAATCCCTTCAGCTCCTCAATTCTAGGATTTCATTCTAAGATTCAGCTCAATCTGTATCAGACAAAAAAGAACAATTACCAATTTAATGCATATTTTGAGTTGAGGAGGAGGACTCCATCTCAGATATACAAAATTTAAAATCTGAAAAATAAAAATCTATGTCATAAAAGCAAGAAAATGGAGTAATTATAATCAGGGGAAATGGAAATTTCCAGAATTAAGAACTAGTTTCATCTGTGGCTCCAGACAAACTGGGGTATACCACCACTTGCAAAGCATTACAAAGGAGACAGCTATTGTGAAGTGATGAAAAGTAGACTTCTCCGGTTGTAACCACCTTGTCATGAAATGCTGTGTCTGACTCACTCTAGGGCTGTCAGAGCACAGTGTACTGCCAGGCACATGGCTGGTGTTCAATAAAGACTTGTTGAAATTGACAGTTGTTGATAGTGCTCTGTATTCATGTTCCCCTTTAGGTAGCCTGTGGCAGGGCGATGAGCCTGCGATGGGGACATCTCACAGTCCAGCAGTGGGAAGGGCCATTCTTCTTGGAGGCAGAATAGGAAAGGGCAGCACATGGTCCCTTCCACCTGAGTCTAAGTACACACCCACTTTCCATCTCTGCCGCAGACTAGCTGCATGATCTTGGGATCCACTTACCTGGGCCTTCCAGCCCTTCTCTGGCAGAAGGAAGCATCAAACACCACCCTCTCAAAGGTCTATTTAAAAATTCTACAATACTGTGTATTTAGATTTATAAGGGAATTTTCTTTTTCACCAGTCGCTACCTGAGGGCTGAAGCAAGGGGCAAGATAGGGGACGATAAATCAGCTCTGCTCTTGTCTCCACTGTGCCTTCCCAGCTGGAAGGGCACAGAGGATCCGGTGTGGTCTCTCCACTTGGGAGGCTGCCTACCTGGTGCCCTTTGTCCTGTTCTGGAAAGAAAAACCTCAGAACTGAAGATATACTGTGAAGGGTGGTGAAAAGTACAGTTAGTTACCTTATCACAAATTCACCTTGGATGAGGTAATTCACTAAGCAGGTCACAGGGCTTCAGTGTTACACTCCTCCCACAGGGCCCTGTAGTCAGTTTCTAGAGTGTTCTTACTTAGTACACGTGGCCACATTCTGGTCAAAGTCAGCAGAGCCATCCTAAGTCAGTGTTCTGTGATCTCAGCTCAATGTTTTGTAGTTTTTAAGACTGATTTCCTGTTAAAATGACCCAGATTTGAGGGTCAAATATTCAGGAGCAAGAAATGAAAAGAAACAGATTCTGATTTTAAGATTTCAGGTTTTAAGCATTAGGCACAAATCCATACTTACATTTGGTTCAGTAAAAAGCAAAGCTGGTGATTCTTAAAATGAAAATGCAGTGTTTTCCACTTGAAGAAATCCCAAACTTGCAAAATTAGCTAAGTTAGAGAGTTATGTTTTTAATTATAAAGGGATTTTGCTTTCTGCAGTGACTCACCCTATGGCTCCAGCTTCCTAGGAATTTAAAATATTATTTACTCCCCCTCCCCCACAAAAATTCATATGACATTTAATAAAATCAAACAGAAGATATTTGACTATATTTCAATATAAACAAAACATGGAATAACCCTCTTCTGAAGATCTCTTTCTGAAGTAAGGGAGTCTTGAAATGGTATCATATTTACTTATTCATGTATTCACCCCAAAACCACTGAGCAGGTCCTGTTCTACGGCAGCCACAGTGCTCGGCCTGAGGGTGTATCCTCTGACACTTTTCTTTTTCCTTCTCCATGGCTTGGCTTCCATTCTCTCTTTGTCCCCAAGAGGCTGGGGGATATTGTGTGTCTGACCCGCTGGAGGAGGGGCTAATTATATTAGGATGACAAGTCATGCCCTTCAAGAAGAGCGCTGAAGTTGAAGTTTGGCAAATGGTCAACACAAACTTTCAGTCGGGTTGAGAACTTTCACTGCCAAAAACAGTGGTTCTCAAAGTGTGATTCTTGGACCGGCTACATTGACATTCACTGGTGAGCTTGTGAGCAAAGCGAGTCCCAGGCTTGACCTACTGAATCAGAATCTCTGGGAATGGGGTTTGAGAAATTATGTTTTAACAACACTCCAGATGGTTTTTATACACCTTAAATTATGAGAACCACTGGCTTGAAGTTAATCAGGCTTCAGGTAGGCAAAGCCCCGAAAGTCTTCTTTCAAGTCCTGATAGTATTACCAACTGAGTTCTATCACCTGGCCAGTGATAGCCCTGGTTAAATCTTCAAAATCACACAAGCATCTCCAACCAAGTTATTTATGCAAAGTTCCAACTCAAAGAGAAAAATAGCAAATTCTCAGTGATAATCGAAAGGGAAAATATTTGGACAGGTGATTTTAGGAACGGGCTATGGATCACTATGTACAATAATGAAGTTGAGCAATTAGGTTTGGAAAGCCGCAGCACAGAAAATAATTAACCCACAAAGTAATCATCTTGGAAGTCCCAAAGCTAATGATTAAAATAAACCTGAAACAAATGATTGTTTAACTTTTAAGCTGTGCTTGTTTTAGCCACAGTGTATGTCAGGTGCGAGCTCCCGGGAATTCCTCCTGCCTGCCGAGATTGGCTTCAGGACGAGGGCATGTGTCCATTCCTCTGCCTCTCCTCCCCTGGGGATGGTTTCTTAGAGTATCACAGAAGAGCACTCCAGTTTGGGTCGAGGAGGTTGGCCGGGCTGCTCAGGTCTGCGGGCACTGAGGGGCATCAAACCCCAGAATGCGGTCTGCAGCTGTGGTGGGCTTCAGCCATGTTGAATCCTATATAACCTTGGAGGCTGGGATGCGCGCTTTGTTTTTATGCAGCTTGCTTTGCACTTTCATTGGTGGTTTATTATTGCAAAGCCTGGTGCTCCCCTCCCCCACTTGCCTCTCCACCCAAAGAAGTGAATTAGAAAACGAGAGAGAAATGAGATCTAGAAGGGTCTGGGCTTCTGAATGTCACTGTGAGCAAACAGCGGTGGAGAGAAAAGGTTCCTTTCCATCTTTATGTGCAGTGCTGTCTGTGCATTGACTTGTTTCCTGACACATGAGCCATGGCTTGAAAGGAATTCAGGCCCCAGCAAATTTTGCATTGCGCTTCAATGTGGCCTCTGGGATTGAATAAGGGCAAATCTATTATACTGTTGCCATGGAGACCCTGGCACAACTGCTGATAAAGAGTGTCTGATGTTTGGTAGGCCTCATAGCATGGTACATACCATTTAAAGGACGGTGTGTGTGTGTGTGTGTGTGTGTGTGTGTGTGTGGTGTTTAGCATGCATGTGTGAGTCTGTAAGAGTAAGCATGCTTGTGGGAGTGGGTGGGGTGGGTGGGGGAGGGGGTGGAGAACAGGGTGCAGTGGGGGAGGAAGGAAACATGGCTGGCTTGGTGTGTCATGAAGGAATGTACCGTATTTTTACAAGGAATTTGTAAATACTTTTTGGCCTCTGAAAATTAATTCTGCCTTCTAAGAATCTACATGTTAAACAGATGGGGGCAGCAGAAGATACACAGACTCTCCCCTTAGTCTAGCAAAATTAGTCTTTAATTCATCTGAAAGAGAATTAAGCTAATACAATAAAAGTGAAAATGCGCTCTTTTGCGTCCTTTGACGAATGCTGCCTCCTTTCAGCCGTCTGTCTGAGGATCAATAGTGGGTCTGTAAGGAGCGCCAGCGTCTGCTAGAGCAGCAGCGAGATGATGGATTTTAATCATTCACATGATTTTATAACCACGAAACAAAGAAGGTGGATCTGCCTTCCACATGCATAATCTCAGTTTTGCTGGTTTGATTTTGCCAGTCCTACATGTACTTCCTGTCTGGAAGGCACAACTCTCATTTTCCAAATTCCATTCCACACCTCCATGACTGCCTCTCAGTGATCGATGTGTTTCACTAGAGCTCTTTTCCCCATTAGCCCCAGACCTGGAGAGAGGTGGCACTGGGAAGTCCCGAGCTGAGCCTCCTGGCTGGCGTTGAGGTGAGGCATCTCAGGCGGAATCACCTACAGTAAGCAAGCTTCAGAGCGAGCAGCTCTAACAATGGGAGGCTGGGCAATCTGCGACAGTTGATAGGATTATTATTATTACAGAGCGCAAAAAGCTTCTGCTTTCTTTTCTGCTGCTTTGCAGACCTCATAAGGCCTCTCTGTGATTTCTGCATAGTTAATTTGTCAGTTTATAAATTACCACATTATGTTAACGCTGAATGCTTCAAAACACAAATATATGCACAGAGGGCTTGAATATTTGAAGTGTTTTAGTACTATAGGGAAATAATTTTGTTGTCAAGCTGTGGCAGATATAGAACTGCTAGGGGATACATGGCCATTTCATCAGGACTGTGTCGATGATGGCCTGTGAACATCCAAGGGGGAAAATCATCTTTTATCACTATTGTGTACCGTGCCGGTCCAGATGGGGGATAAAACATGCATGAGTTGCCCGCAGCTCTGAAAATAATTATACTCATTTGCCAGAAATGTAGAAAGTGCATCCAACCAAGTTACCACCCATCATAGTGACACTCTGTTTGCATACTGATGAAGTTTAAAGCCAGAGACAATGGTGTTGGTATCAATAGTGAAGGGGGGGGCTGGGCACCACCAGTGCCGTAGGATTAATAGCACCATCATTTTACATTATGCAGCATTTCACTTATGCTGCATATCAAAAGACTACTGCCTCTGAGGTTCACCTCTCTGTTGAGAAGATTACAGTTTGCTTTAAGACTCCAAACATTAGCATGGCTTCTTTGCAGCTTCCATAAATGAATGCAAAAATATCTGTGTCCTATAAAGTGCCTAGGATGTAATTATGGGTAAATATGTTTGGGTGCCATTATAAGTGCCTGCATGTGTATATATGTGTTTGTGAGTGTGAATGGGTACATACATACCCACATGCACACGCATGATTTTGGAAGACTGCAATGGAATATGAGATGATAATATGTGCATGCTAAGTCCTGGTGCTGCTGCAGAGTCATTGATGAATGGGTTTTTTAAATGTAGAAAGAGAATGAATACAAGTAGGACCCAAGAGAATAATTCTTTATATTGCAATCAGCTCAGCTTATATGTACTTGCTTTAATCGTAGAAATCAGCAATAAAAAACATAGACTTGGTTATTTAATCCTGACTGAGTAAAAGCGAACGTCTTATAATGACCCTCTAAAATATTATAAAATATTAAATTATTTTGATATGCCTCTCATTTTTAGACAACTATAAAATGATCAGTGCAGCCATTACCAGAAGATTAATAGATTCCTTTAAATTTTTGAATCCAGCAAACATACATGTGTATACTAAGCGGCACTTTTCTAAGGGAACCCTGAATTCTCAAAGGTGTTCCACGGTTTGAAAATAGCCCAATCATGATGTTGTCATGATGCTTATTTTTAAGTAATGATTTTAATTAAACCCCCTAAAAAGGGAACAATTCTATACTCCTCTTATATGGTCTGTACTCTGATGATTACACAAGTGCAGTTTCCCGTTTTACTCTGGTGTCATGGGGGCAGGGATAATTTCCATCTCATCACATGAGAGAGACCCTATATTTCACTTGGCACAAGGCTCCAATGTAATCAGAGGAAGGTTTTTATACTATAAAATTACAACAAAATAACCAAAGAAAAAGTATTGTTTCAACAGAAGTGGTTCAAAGACAAATACGTAGTGCAGAAGATCATAGAATGTTTTTATGTGGCAACAAAAATAGATTTCTTCAACTCACTGGGACAGACTGGACCAATAAACTCTTCCCAGGTTTTCCAGTTTGACTTCTTTAAGAATGGTTTTTAAAGTGTGAAGGGAACAGGGAATCCCCACAGCTTGACACAGAGTGGTTGAGAGATAGAGTGAGGCAGGCGAGCTAGGACATGGGAGGACTTTCACATGAGTGGGTGGCAGGATGAACTCTCAGTAAACTGAATACAGAAAAAGGTAGATTTACAGAATGATGCTTCTACCTTCCCCTGTATTAGCAATAATGAGAACACCATTGGGATGCTGCCAAAGGCCTGAGGACAGACCTGAAACTGCTAAGAATCAAGCTTCTCAGGGAGGTCCAGGTAGTGCTCATTGAGTCAAAGACTTCTGAGAAAAACAGGTGATACATTTATTTAAAGTTCAATGAGAAATTAGGCTAACTTTATGGTTCTCAGAACTGATATGATTGATTAGTTTTACATGCCTGAAATTTTTTACATGGCCTCAGATCTCAAAGAAGAAAGAATGAAGAGAGCCAGACAGATGCATGCACGTGCGCGCGTGTGCGCGCGCACACACACACACACACACACAAAACAATCACACATGGGGCTTTTCCAAGGAGTTAGAAGTGATAGGAATGGACATTTATAGGATGCTTTACTACATGGCATACCCATATACATCTTTTTTCTTATAACAAAGCATAGATATTGCCACTCATTTTAAAGTTAAAGAAATCAAGACATACGAAGGTGAATAACTTGCTCAAATTCAGACAGCTGATTAATTAGAATTATTTGAATTCATCTGTCTGACTTCTAAGCCCACAGTGATTATAGCATACTGATGTATTTCAGCCCTTCAAGAGTCTGTCAAAAATACCTAAAGCGCTAAATACCACTAGTAGGTAAGGCCTTCATGCTAATGTGAAAATGAAGTTAAAAAGAAATAAAGGACAATATCTATCAATTAGTGATCTTGGCAATTATGGCAATTGAATATTTAAATACTGAGAGTGCTCTGAGTAAAGAGATAGTGTCTTTTGGTGACAACACCCTTTTGGGAATAAATAATTATGGAAATAAGTTTCCCCCTACATACTACAGGTCAAGATGTGAGGCACCAAATTATTGAGTACCATCTCAGTCAGGAGACCCCCACCCAGGTGGCACTGAAGGAAATGAGAAGCAGACACCCAGATAGAACAGCAAAGTGGGTCTATCCTGGGGGCCAGCAGCCTACCAAGCTGAGAGCCTCAGGGGCTGACTGCATTCCAGGCTGAAGGCCCCTGAGCAGATTCTGATCTACATATTTATTCTTTCTGCACAGGTGATTATTATTAACAAACAGGTGTTCTATATTTTCTCATAACTCAAAAATATGCCAAGTAGCCAGCTCTTACCTGCTTATCACTGATTACAGAAATGGTTAATGCCTTTATCTCATTTGATGACCAGGAATACTATGAACACTATTGTATCTCATAGTCAATTGATCCAAAAGAGGTTTTTCTAGGCATAAACTTATTAAAATTTTAAAATAATACCCAACTTATAGAAAAGTTGCAGTAGAATACAAAGAACTTTTTTCCTTTTGAATCTTTTGAAGTATACACTATATTGTTTAGGGAGGGTTGACAATTTTTTTTAAATCTAAATCACGAGAATGTTGTAAGCATTAAAGGAGTTAATAAATGTGGCAGGCAAAATAATCCCTCCCCTACACCCACTATGGAAAGAGAGAAAACTAGAATGAACTTTGTGGTATTGGTTTGGAATTGGAGCTATCAATGTGACTCACAATTTTCGATATAAATAGCAATGGAAGCAAATATATACATAGTATACATTTCTTAGCTTCGTTGCCTATAAGCACCCATAGGGATGAGTATACCTAGAACCTAAATCTTGGTTTCTAATACTATTTCAAGCTAAAAGGAGCCAGGACACTCCCTGGAGGACTTGCTGATTCCAGGGCTGGAACAGGGAAAACACAAGATGAACCTGGAACATCTTGTGCCAAAAGCATGGAAGTACCCAGAGAATCATGGGAATGTGTCAAAGCCAGCTTAAGGAGACCCTACTGAAAAAGGACTGTCAGTGGGATTCCTTTTAAGAATTTTATTAATAGGTTATAATATATTAATAGAGTCTATTATGTATATTAATTATAATTTGATTATTTTATTATTATATACTATAATTATAATGTAATATATCTTTGTATTATAATTAATTATTATATTAATTATTTTGATGCTTAAATCAAAATTCTTTATCCTATTTAAGGGTATCATGATTGTCAGTAGGAGAAAGGATTTTGATTTAAGCATCAAAATAATTAATATAACCATTAATTATAAGTAGTTACATATTACATTACAATTATATTATATAATAATATAAATATTTAAATTCTATTAAATTATAGTATAATATATATAATAGAATCTATTAATAGATTATAACCCATGAATAAAATCCTTACAGGGATAATAATGCATTGAAAGTTTGATGAGGAACAGGGTATGTACATAGTTTCAAAATACCTCCTCACAAATTATTTATTAACTGTGAAGGAAAAAATAGCGCTACAAGAAAAATCTTTCTGGTTCCACCTTAATCATGTGATCCAAGTGAATATCACCAGGAGGGAGACAAATAAAAATGGCATGGTACCTGGTTAGCTTCGTTGAAAGGAGCACAGGCCCACTTCACTCGTGTGATTTTCCTGAATGAAAGAATGAGGAAGCACTGGACAGATACAAATTGAGGAACATTCTGCAAAATAACTGGCCTGTAGTCTTCAGAATTGTTAAGGTCATGAAAGTCAAGAGAAATTGAGAATCCATTCCAGACTGAAGAAGGTTAAAGAGGCACGGCCACTAATTGCAATCTACAATTTGGAACTGGATTTTTAGTATAATGAACAATATTGGCACAACATTTAAAGTTTGAATGGGCCCTGAGGATTACATAGTAGTAATGTACCAGTGTGAGTTTCTCATTTTGATGGTTATATTCTGGTTATATAGGAGTTCTTATTTTTAGGAAATATACATCTGAATCCCTGGAACCTGTGACTATATTACCTTATCTGGCGAAGAGACTTTGCTGATGCAATTATCTCTGATTTGAGACAAGAGATTTTAATGGAGTATTCAGGTATAATTACAAGGGAATCGGGTGTGTCAGAATCAGAGAGGGGGGTGTGATGACGGAAGCAGAGGTTGGAGTATGTGGTTGCTGGAGCAGGGCCTGAACCACGGAATCTGGGCTGCCTCTAGATGCTGGAAAACAGAAACAACAGATGCGCTTGTGCAGCCTCCTGAAAGAATGCAGCCCTGCTGACACCTTAACTTAAGTCTGATAAGACCCATTTTGGAGTTTTGGCCACCAGAACAGTAGGAGGACATATTTGTGTTTTTTAAAGCCACTTAGAACAGTAGTTGGCTCTTAATTAGCATAAACATTGGTTTACCATTATTATTGTTGCCGTTATTCAGTTTTTTTAAAAGCATCCAACTTAGTTTTCACAGAAATAAGGACTCTTTGCTTTTGCACTTGTTGATTGACATAATATTTGATAACATTACGTATCTACAATGTAGGTGGCCTAGCTTATGATTAAACAAAGTAGACTCCTTTTAAGTGAACAGCCGATTCTGCCTCTCCCTCTGGTTCTACTCTGCACTGTATCTTTGGAGGGTGACCAGATGGACTGTGTAATGGGCCTTCTTGCCCTCTGTTGCAGTCCCTCCAATGTGGTTCTAGGATCCCTCTTAGGAGAGTGACTAGGAGCTCAGTCCCTGTCCTGACAGGTCTTCGGGGGAGGTGGTTGTGGATGTTTACAGTGTGCTGTTCATGGGATACTTTATCTTGGTAGTCAGTGTGATGCCTAAGCGCCTGGCCCCAGGTGGCCCTCTCACAGGAAATATGTTTATTATGGCAGACACCCTCGTGGCTCTTGTCTGGCCTATGTCCAGTTTGTTCCTACCAAGATGGCCACTCTGTAGGAGAGCCCCAACCCGGAAGACATCATGTTCTTGTGTGTCGGTCAGGTGAGATGCACAGCAAAACACATGAAATAACAGAAGTATTTTTGTTACTTGCAGTTCTCAGAGAGAAGAGGGCAGCATGGTTTTCAGGGCCAACAGGAAGTGGGGAGCCACCAGGACAAGAGTGTTCAACCAGCAAGTGGGAAGCAAGAGAGACAGAGGGAGACAGAGAGGAACTTACAGGCTGAAACTTTTCTTGGGGTCCAGGGCATTATGCTAGCCAGTTCTAATTGGTGGATTTAGAGCAAGCAGGCATGGGTTCCATGGAGGAGTCACACAGTGATTGAAAGGCTGTTACTGTGGCATATCTGCACAGTTCATGCAGGGTGTGGCGGGCAGTGGAGCAAGTCAAGTGGGTCATATCTAACTGTGCCGTAGGGAGGAGGTCCCCAAGAGGTGGTAGTATAAGAGAGGTATCTAGATCCACCACATGGAGAAACAGAGAGGAGGTGGAGAACTGTGTCCAGGCCCTGCCTTCAGTGTGAGAAAGTTAAACTTAGATTCAAAATAAAATGGGATGCACTGCAGCCTCTGGCTTCAGTGAGATGCTGGACAGGAGATCAAGGGAGGAAGGAGAGAGAAGTCAGGTGTTTGTCTCCAGCCCCACTCTCCTGGCCATAGTGGCTGGGTTCTTCTTCCAGCCATGCCATAGGGAGGTCCCTTTCATGCCCCTTTCATGGAGGTTGAAGTGTGATCTGCATTAGAATCACCCACAGAGCTTTTCAAAATGCAGACCCCCCCAAGGCCCTGGCCCGAGAATCACTGCATCAGTTTCCGGGGGTGGGGCCCCAAGTGTGCATAAGGCCGTGGTTCCCCACTAGTCTCTGGTAACCTCTCCTTGCTCTTGCTCCCTCAGGCCTGGAAGTGGTAACAGTTCCCTGCTGTTGCTAGTCCCTGGTGCTTCATCATCCTTTATTGACAATGCCTTTGAAAATTCACTGAATTATCTTCCTCAGTTACCCCCATGGTGTGTTCTGTCCTGTGTGGATCATGATGGATGCAGTAAGAACACATGCATGACCATGGCAGGGCTCAGAAATGCCTGGGGATACTATAAGGCCCTTAAGTGGCTTGGTAGCCAAGAATGGTCAGCACACCTTGAGCACAGAGGGACATGGAAAGCACTGGTCTGTCTCGTGAGCCTTGTCAATGTCTTCCAGCCAGTGGTCACCAGGAGACACCTGTAGCTAAACTAGTTGGGTAAATTACTTGTTACAGTGAGGGAGAAAGCAACCACAGAAACTATGGGGGCATTTCAGCGAGAGAGTGTTAGAAAAGACTTAGTACAGGATTCGGGCTTGGGCGCAGTGATTTTGAGGGGGATTCAGGAAGTAGGGCTTTGCTCTGGATTGGATGCTGCGAAGAAGCACGAATAACTCTGATTATGCATTTCAATAAATCTATAGGCAGGCCTGAGTAGAACAAGGATAGATCTATCATCAGTAAAGTAGCATCAGTCACTCATGTTAGCTGGGAGAGGGGAATGTTTGGTGTTTTGTGCTTTGGGCATTGTTCTTGTTTTTCTCTAAGTTCAGATATGGTTATAAATGCTCTTGTTTTTGTCTTGATTCATCAAGGTCAGAGTGGCCTTGTCTGATGGCCTTGTCCTATGAAATTGTCTAGTTCACCAAGGCCTACCTGTCAGTGCCAGGCCAGCATCTATCAACACCAATGTCCAGCTGGGTGTCAGGAGATGCTTTTCTCTTTCTCAACCCCTTTCATGGAGATTGAAGTATGACCTGCATTAGAATCACCCGCAGAGCTTTTCAAAATATAGATGCCCAAGAACCTGCCCCTAGAATCACTGCACCAGTCAAGGAGTGGGGCCCAGAGTCTGTATTTTTAATCAGCATGCTGAAGCATTCTGATGCACAGCAGAGTTTGAAGGCCACTGGTCTAAAATAGAGATGTCACCAACCCAGGTTCACAAACGTAGATTTGTGGCAACCGTTCGTGTTGTGAGTTGTCAAGCACTGAGCTCTTAGTTTAAATTTCCGTTAGTGTCAAATTGCAGCACGTGCATGTTATAGAATTTTAACTCGGAACCAGCCTTTGAATTTACAAGGTTATCTGTGTTTATAGCTTTTGTGTTGGTGTTGGTATTAGAAAAACCTCAACAAAGGGGGTCAACCTGTAAATGACAGAAGGGACTGGTCATCAAAAATCAATAAAACATAGACACCAGTAGAAAGGCTGCTGCCAAACAGAGAAAGAGAGAGTGGGAGGGAACGTGAAAGAGAGAGCAAGAAAGCGAGGAACAATGAGGAATTGCTTCCAGATTCAGGGAGAACATTTGCCAAGGTGATCCAAAATTCCAGAGATAGGGCTTGTCAAAAATGCATGACTGAAATCTCATTTAAGAAGACAAACTATAGATCAGAAATGAGATGCCTTAACTTAAAAATTTCTAGTGAGATCACTGTGGATAAAAACGTAAACATCTTTTTCAAGGGAAAATCCTCAAGAAAGAATGTAAAGAAAGCAGAAATAAAGAAGTTAATTTATTCTAAATCCACAACAAAAAGAAAAACTGGCATTTTCAAGTGTCAAGAGATGCAGCATCAAAAGTGTAGTAAGACAGAGCCTAATAATGAACTCAATGTTGAACCTGATTTTGAGGGACTAGTGAAATTCAGCTCTTCATGATGAAAAGAACAAGGAAATTGAGGCACAGACATCATCTCCAAGTCCAGTTTAGGACACCTTTTTTCCCCCATTGAATTTTCCTGCTTTTCAGATTTGGAAGAACTGAGCCCACTATAATCAAATAACCCACCAAAGTTTTCCTAACACGATTCATGTAATGAGTCTTTTTAGCCTGAATAATGTGTTTTGCCTTAAAGTCTATTTTGTCTGCAATCTCCACAGGCAGAGAGTCTGCATCTATAGCTCATTACCATCATTCTGATGATAATGTTACATCTCATCAATTACTTGGGAGCAAGGTCAAATTTAGCAGCCAAATCTCCCTTTTAGCGAGGCCATCAAGAGCATATCTATCACCACCCCCTCTCAAGATATATTCCCCTGCAAAAAGATTCAGTGTTCTCTGTCTCTCTCCCTGTCTCTCAGTCTCTCTCTCTCTTCATCTCTCCCTCCCTCTCCTCTTTCTCTACCCCCTTATCCTGTCACTAGTATTGCCAGTTACAAAATCCTGCTTGATTTAAGCCCTGATTAATCTATTCATTTTTACTTTTATTTTAGAAAACACAAGGAAGAATCTGTGAGAAAATCACAGAGATCTAAAGAAGGGGAAAGGAAGAACCTGCATTTAAGAGAGAAGAGATTATCTGACTTGGTAAATAGGTATTGAAAACCAGAGGTGTGTGGTTCTCTTAGAATTTGAGTCCATGGGAGGGACTTTAAAAATTGAGATTGTGATTGTATAAGCCATGCTACTGAGATTTATTTTAAAGGAAAATGTTTTAGCCAAGTAAAAATATATATATATAACCCTCACACTTCTCCAAGAGACAAAACATAAAAAAAAAACAATTTCTCTCTATTTCCGGAATGTGGCTTTGTTACAGAGCTGTCAGCCAATCCGAAGTTCTCAAAACTTATTTTAGTTTTACAAGAAACTTACCTGAAAAGTCTACCATGGTGCACGAATCTTTGACAATTGGTCAGGTTTTATATTTCTTTATGAAAGTTCAGCTCAATTCCACAATTCATTTACTGAATTTACTTCCTAGAATCAGTAAGCAAAAATTCAACTTCATAAACACAGCTGTACTTGGCAAACAAACTTAATGAGATGAAAAAGAATCTATCTAATCACTTCCCAGAAAGTATTTATAAATTAACCTTACTTCTGAATAGTTAGGATTACATCAATCCAATCACCACTGTATTAAATATAATCTTTGTATGTGTATATGAGGTAGCAAGCTTTGTGAAAATGCAAAACTCATAGAAGATATAGCACTTTAGTTAGCCTTCCATCACCTCTGAATTTCTTTATACATTTTTAGTCTATGCTGTTAAGTACATACATGTTCAAAAACATACATCTTCTTGGTAAATGCTTTTCTAAGATCCTTTTTAGCCATCAAAATATGTTTTGCTATGAAAATTAATTTGATAAATATAAACATAATAGCTTTCTTCTCATGAGAATTTTTGTAATAAATTTTTCTCATCTTTTAACTTTAATCTTCTGTGCTATTATGTTTTAGATATGTCTCTTCTACACAACTGGATTTTAACACCTAACCTAAGCATCTCTGTGATCTGATTATTGGCTTTTGTTCATTTATATTTATTGTGATTGTATACATTTGGGTTTATTTCTACCATATTGTTTTCTGCTTTTAACCTGCCACATTTCATTTTGCTTATTTCCCATCCCACACAAAGTCTTCATGTTATATTTGTTTCATTTAATGTGTAATGGATCTTTACAGTATATCCATGATGTTTCTTAACTAATCATTTTTATTTTCTGTCATTGTATCTTACTATCACTCACAATGACCCACTTGTGGAATCTGTGCTTCCCATTCTTACAATTTTAGACTCTGTGGTGAAAGTTCTGATTCCCAGTGGATGAATACTGCCACTAGGTGATATAATGAGAGTCCAATTTTACTTTAAACTATGTGGCTGTTAACAGGTCTCTTAGGGCTCCTCATCTCAGGAAGCCAGCGGGCAAGGGAAGGACAAACCATCCTTGCAGGAATAATTTGCACTGATCATCCAGAGGAGATTGACCTGGTACGGCTGCTGTTACACAATGAAGAAAAGGAAGAATATGTTTCACACTCACATGAACTGTTGGGGAGTCTCTTGATACTCTGTTGCCTAATTTGGATGGTCAATGAATAAGTGCAATAGACACAGCCTAATAAGGGCGTGGTAAACAGAGACTTAAGTCCTCAGTTTCCATAGTTAAGCTACTAAGACCAGGAGAGGTACTTGCTAGGATTGAAGAGAATCAGAATGTCTAGGAAGAACATGATAACTACTTGTGCTCTCAAACCTAACTACAGTTGATCTGAAGGACTCGAGAGTTAGGAGCACTCAACTCCTGAGTAGTCGAAAATTCACATATAGCTTTTGGCTTTCCAAAACCTTAACTCATAATAGCCTGCTATAGAGGAGAAGACGTACCAATAATGTAAACAGCTGATCAACACATATTTTATATGTTGTATGCACTGTATTCTTATAATAAAGCTAGGGAAAATAAAATATTATTAAGAAAATTATAAAGAAAAGAAAATATATTTACTATTCGTTAAGTAGAAATGGATAATCATAAAGGCATTCAGCCTTGTCATCTTCATGCTAAGTGAGCTGAGGGGAAGAAGGAAGACGAGGAGTTGATCTTGTTGTCTTAGTGGTGACAGAAGTGGAGAAAAATCCACTCATAACTGGCCCTGCACAGTTCAAACCTGTGTTGTTCAAGAGTCAAAAGTAGTTGCAAAAGCAGGAACAGTTAACTTTCTCCATTAACTCCTTATATAAGATTCCTCAGGAATTGAGGTCAACAAGAAACCTGATGATGCTCTTCCCAGATGGTTCCCAGATGTAAATGGATCTGGCTAGTTCAAGAGGGCAGACTGTAGGGGACGTTGTTGTGTGCTGCTTGGAGTCCCCACCTCCTAGACCCCTTTCAGGACCAAGGCACTCATTTTCCTACTGCTGTGTGCATTGGCTGCTGATGGCCCACTTCTGCCTCTCTCCGGAAATTGTCTTTGGCCAAAAGAAGCTATCTTTGCCAAGTTTTGACCTCTTTCCAAGGCGACTTGCATTCAGTGACTGGCTAATGTTGGGGTATAAAGGCCCATAGATCCTTGGAGGATCTATGCAACTGAGGCCTCTGTTGCAACTGTATCACCGTATTTTCTTGTTACTAATCCCACTTCTTTGTCTCCTCGAGGTATTGTGCCTTAAATCACTCTCTAATAAACCTCCTACATGCAAATCTCCATCTCAGAATCTGTTTCCAAGAGATTCTACTCAAGACATCATCTTTTCTAGATAATATTTCCTTTAGTGTAGATTACTGGGTTTCTATCCTTCTAGGTTATTATTATTATTATTATTAGTTGCCTATATCTTGGATTATATGCTCACCTTCAATGGAAACCTTCCTACAAAAATTCTTTGTGGTCCAGACTGTGGAATTGTCACTTCACAGTGATTTCCTATTCACTTCTACCAGGTACTCTGTGATATCACTGTCCCAGGATTAATTTTTATGTAAATTTCTCATCTTGACAGTTTCTAAATCACTACAGAAGTATACATTCTAACTTTAACACAGCATGAGGCGAAGGCGTGAGATTTTTATTTCTCTGGGAATAAATTTTTTCCTTTTCCATAGTTCAGAACACCAAATTTCATCATCCGCCTGTTAAGGTGGGTGGATTTTTCTCCCTATGCCCCTAATTACTGAGGCTACATCCCTTTGAGCATCCCAGCTTCATGAAGGGGTATTAGTTCCCAGTCAGTGTCTCATAGGACCCACATCCTCATATCCTGGCCTGATTGTCTGTTAAAGCCCAAACTACTAGCTATTACTGAATTTGATAACCACCCATGGGGAAGCTTCAGGATCAGATTCTGAGCTTATAGCTCTTAATTTCAGGCATCTTGAGATTTCCATTTATTTCTTGCAAGTTGATATGCATTAATATCATTTTTAACATATTGCCAGAATCTGAAATTACTGCAAAGTAGCTGAATGTTTCCTTGAGCTAGATTTTAGCAAGGAATGGAAATCATGAAAATACTGACCTTGGAACTGAAGTAGAAGTAAAGACTGAGAAGGAAATGAAAGAAATAGAAACCATCCCTTTCATTTCCAGGACAGGCCCTGATTGGCCAGGTATTCATCTGATAGAAATTGATCTAGAATTCTAGTGGCCTTCATTTATCTCCCCCATGGGACTGTGAGTTCTTGAGGGCAGAAACTGTGTCTTGTTTGCTGCCGTGTCCCTTGAATCCCTAGAATCATACTTAGCACATAGTAAATGTTCAGTAGTTACTTGCTGACTGAATGAGTCAGCAATAAAGCAGAGCTGTGCCAAATGACCAGATATTAAGGAGAACAATAAAAATAATAGAAAAGGAAAATGGTAATTGAATTATCATATTTATTTGTTCCTATATTCCTCTAGCAAATATTTATTGGTTATCTATTATTGACTGTGGCATGGGGAATATGATGGCTAGCAGAAAGAAGGACATGGTCCCCACCCATAGAAATGTGGTGGGAGGCAGACTTAAATAAACTAATGAACATAAAAATAACAGAATGACCAAGTCTTCTGTTATCCCAGAATGATCTCTGTTTATACCTGTCATCTCAGTATAACTATCAATAGCATCCTCATTCACTCTAGAACGTATCCCAGTTGGATGATCATCTTGGCTATGACTGAGACATACATGGTGTTGGCAAAGTGTAGAACAGGGAGAGCTGCCTACTCAGAGAAAAGAAGAAATGCTTCTTTGGGAGAGGCAAGACTGAGCTGAAAAATGGAGAATGTAACACATGGGGTATGTGATTGTGTAGGAGTGCCAGTGGGGACACCCTGACAGCCATAGAGAACAGCAGGCGCAAAGCAAGGCACATTCAAGGAATTGCTAGGGTATCCCACAGGGGTGGAAGGCCCAGACCATTCAGGTCTTGTGGGCATCTTATGAATTCTGGAATTTTCCTCTTAATCGTTTAATCAAAAATGGAGGTGGGAGAGATGGGAATTTAGCATTTTGAAAAGATTCCCTTTGACTGCTGTATAGAGAAGAGATTTAGGAAAGCCCACGAAGCTAGTTAGAAGGTTACTATACTAATGCAGTTAAGAGATGATAGCTTGCACTCGAATGGTGATAGAGATTAAAGAAGTAGATTTGGAATGAGTTTAGAAGGCAAAATGAATAGAACTTGGAAACCGATTGGCTATGAAGAGGGAGAAATAGAAAAGTATGTAGAAAACCCTTCTGGCTTACACACCTGGGTGGATAGCAATGCAGTTCACTGAGCAAGCGAATGCAGCTGGTATTAAGATGTAGCACATCTATCTATCCATCAATGCATTCGGCTCTTTAGGAAACCAGCATTCCTTGACACCTGGTATATGGCAGGTACTGTGGGTAATCACATATATGTTTACTATGAAATAAGGAGTAAAAGCCTACAAATATGTATTTTATCAGTTATAATTTCAGCGGCAAGCAACAGAAAACTCAATTCAAAATTGCTTAAACAATGAGAACATTTATAAGTGCTAAAAGGAAAGGTCCTAGCTTCGTTGATTCAGCGGCCCTAATGACACCAAGGAAGCTCATTCTTTCAGTTTTTCTACTCTGCCATTATTACTCAATTGACTTTTCCTCTTTATGTTTGCAAGATTGTTATTCCAATTTCAAGCACACACAGCCATAACGGCATTCAGCAGCAAAATGATTATTTTCCACCATGTATTTCTTTTTCAAAACTAGAAAACCTTTCCTAAAAACCTCCCAATACACATTTCTCTTCATATCTTAGTGCATAAAATAATATCACAAGCTTATTCCTATGCAAGACTGGATAGAGAAATAGAATTTCCATGACTTGTCCAGAGAAACACAGGGCCAGGTGATTTGCCAAACAAATTTGAGGGTTTATTTACAAAAAGAAAGGATAAATTGTGTGTTGGGTGCAACCCAGGTGGTGTCTGTTGTATCTATGGAGCAAGGATGTGTGCTGTACTGTATTAGGAGTGGGCAGGGCAGTTTAGGAGATGGAAGAAGAAGTCACCTTGGAGATTGGAGGAGAAGAAATATTTCCAAGGCTGGGAAAGATTATTAGGTTTATGTCACTGAAGGCAGAACCTGAAATCTAAGATTACAGCAGCACTTAAAAGAATACTAACATAAATCCGTCTTCACCCATTGATTCTCCTGATTTCAGGCATCCTTGCCAGTTTCCTGAATTCCTCCGAAGTCACATAAATATTGTTTCTTCTTGTTTCTAAGCCTCACTGAACCGAAAGAAGAATGGTTGAATGGTGTTTTGCATAAAATACTAGAAATATTTGTTACTTAGCTCTGGCTCAATCCAAGCCTGACCTGTTTCTGTCATTACCACCGGAATAATTTCTCCAGCTCTTGCCAGATTTGGAGTTGTCAGGATAATAATTTATCCATCTTGTTGTCAGATTCACAGCTAGTTTGCCTGACTCTAGGGGAATCTAAATGACTATCACTAGACATGGTGTGCAAGTTATATTTTAAATGCATTTAATTCCAGACATTCTCCCACTGCCACACTCCAAATCCAGACTTACCAAACTACCCCTGCGATATCATTTTCACCCATTCTAGAAAATGCCACCACCCCCAAAGGTCAGTTTTCCTCCAGTTTTCTTTAAATGCTCACTAAAATGACTGACAGTATTCACTGAACACAGTTACTAAATCAGTCCCCAAGGTCTCTAGACCACGAGCTCTTCCCTATTTTCACATTTCCTCCATCTTTACCGTCCCACCTAACCACTCTCAAATCGTTCCTGTACTCCAAATGAATCTTGATTTCCCGGATTGGCATATTACCTTCTTATTTTGCAAAAGATCAGTTTTGAAGCTTCTCAATTTAAAGAAAAAAAAAAATCTCCAGCCAGGCGTAGTGGCGTACGCCTGTAATCCCAGCACTTTGGGAGGCCAAGGCAGGTGGATCACCTGAGGTCGGGAGTTCGTGACCAGCTCAACCAACATGGAGAAACCCTGTCTCTATTTAAAATACAAAAAAATTAGCCCGGCATGGTGGCACATGCCTGTAATCCTAGCTACTTGGGAGGCTAAGGCAGGAGAATTGCTGGAACCCAGTAGCTGAGATTGCAGCATTGCACTCCAGCCTGGGCAACAAAACAAGACTCCGTCTCAAAAAATAAAAAATAAAAATCTCCATGCTTGCTTTACAAGGACAACTAGAAGTTATTTAGCATGTTTCTTAATTCATCCCCTTCAGCTTCCCCTCTTACAATGGGTCCTTTTCAAGACTTTAACTACAAGCATTAACTCCTGACAGTATGTATCCTTTTCCTTTTCCTCCAAGGAATGCTTGGAGAGGAATCCAATTGTGGGCAGATACTAGGCTTTTCTCAAAAGACACAATTGTAGTTCAAATAAAAATACTAATAGTGATTTGCCTGATAAGCAAGAGTGCTAATTACTGGCTTTGAAAGTATATCATAATGGCTTTTTATAATTGTACTTACGCTCTATTATTCTTCCTTTCTTATTGTCTAGTCAGTGTTCCTAATTGTACTGCCCCAGGAAAATGCACTGAGAAGAAATACAGCAAAACACGTGAGATGGTGAAACACTCTGGCAACTGCAAGCAGACAGATGGGATTTGGGAGGTAATGCAGGGTCACAGGGCAGCTACACCGGATGTTTGGTTTTCCTCCTATTCTCCTTTCCCCTCCCTCAACACCATACACGTAACTACTAGTGAATCAATTCATTTACATAACCCAGATATCTAGGACTGGTTGAGGGGATTATCCAAGAGAGTCACAATTTATTACCATTTGTTATTAAGTACAACCAGATGAACAGAGAACTGATTAACTTAACCACTAAACTTTGTGCTTTTCCCCCAAAATCTATAGAATTGATTTTAATGGATTTTGCTGTGTCAGTTTATCACTTACTTTATCCTTCACTAAAGGACACACTAAAAAATGGAGTTATTAAGCTTGTTCTACGGGCTGTGAGGATGTTGTTGAGGACATTGTTCATGATATTATGTTGTGTCATTTTTATGAGGACTCAGTGGGAGGACTTCCGTTTTATTTCAGTACTGGAAGTAGTCATACTTCTCCCAAGCAATCTTTTTCTTCTTTTTAAAAATTTCTTTGTCTCTGTGAATCACATCACTGATCATTTTTCCTTTTTGCACTGGCTACTAGAAAGCTCAAAACATAATATTACAACTCATCTCGAGCAAGCATTCACCCAGGACCTTAAGGTGTGTGTGTGTGTGTGTGTGTGTGTGTAGACTCATTCTCCATTCTATTTTTCCCTATACTTACGTTATACTGTTCCAAGTGTATTTATTATTTTATCCAACAGAAATTTATTTCTGGTTCACATATTTGCTGAAATCAGGTATTGTGCAAGTGACATTCTGTGAGGTAATTTGGGGCCCCACAATCTTTTGCCCTATTTTAACATTTTTAATTTTTATGGATACATAACTGTTGCACATATTTATGGGGTACATGTGATATTTTGAAACAAATACAATGTGTCATGATTAAGTCAGGGTAACTGGGACATCTGTCACCTAAAACATTCATCATTTCTTTGTTTTAGGAATTCCAATTCTACTTTTCTAGTTACTTTGAAATATACAATAAATTATTGCTAACTATAGTCATTCTATTGTGCTATTGAACCCTAGATCTTATTTCTTCTATCTACTTGTATTTTTGTACCTTTGAAAAGTAAAAAGTGCCCTTTAAAGTTTCCTTTTTATTAAAGAATGAATAATAAGTGTTAGAAATGATAGTTTCTTTTTAAAAACTAGCTTCCTTCAAGCTTCCTTGCTTTTTGCTAATAACTCTTTGTTAAGCCATATGTAGCTGTTAAATATAGAATGGGAATAAGTACACTCTACGTCCTTGTACTTTAACCAAGTTATTTGTTCTGAACTATAGCCTGCTCAGACATGTCCAAACATGCCCAGGCATTTCTGGGCTTACAGCCTATGCCCCTTCCTTATTTGGAAATGTTATTATTCTCCTAGTTTCTGGTAAACAACCCCCTTCCTTTCTTTGTTCTCCATCACACATTTACCTATTTAGAAAAATTTTAAGATTTAGCCAATCAGGATCAGTCTAGATTGTGCAGTCCAACACCAGCCAATGGAGATAGGACACAGCAGTAAGGACCCAATGTGTCAGGGACAAAAACTTCTGCTTTCCTTTGATGTGTCCTCAAGGCAGACTTCCGAGAAGTGCCCTTTCTGCAGGAAGTAAAATTGCCTTGCTGATAAAAGTTTTTGTCTGAGCTCTGGTTCTTCTTTTCAGCAGTGAGAAACAAGCATTTGTTTCCAACAGTACCCATTAACCAGTCCCTCTGTATTGTCCCTCCCCACCACCCTTCTCAGACTCTGAAACCATCATTGTACACTTGAGTTCCCTGAGATCAATCTTTTTAGCTACTGTACATGAGTGGGAACCTGTGATATTTGTCTTCCTGTCTTTCACCTGATTGATCTACCATCCTTTAAGGCCTCCCATCTTCTTCACGGCATCAGCATAAGGGTAAAGAGAGGCAATAAGGGATCATGTAGGGAGTTTCATGGGCCAGGAATTCTCTCTTGAATGACACTCTTCCATTTTGTCCTTTCTTCTTAGTCTTTTCTGCCATTGCCTTTGCTCAGATCTTTTCTACCTCATATCCAGCTTGCTGGAACCTCCACCTTCCTGGCCTGAGAGAATTATCTTGTGAATATGTATCATGCTTGCTTTCTTCTGCAAGTTGGCTCATATATTTTATTATTACCAGTGCTGTGTAAAAATTCATTCTGAAACTCAGTGGCTTAAAACAGCAATAATTTTTTATATCTTTCATGGTTTCTGTGGGCCAGGAATCTGGGGAGAAGCTTAGTTGGGTGGTTTTGGTTTGGGATTTCTCATGGGGTTGCACTGAGATATCTGCTGGGCTTTGAAGTCATCTGAAAACTTACTGGGGGCTCAAGGTGGCTCATACATGTGGACAGCAAGTTGGGTATTGGCTGTTGGCAAGATGTCCCAGTATCTCTCTAAGTAGGCCTCTCTTCACAGCTGCTTGAGTGACTTCATGGGATGGTGGCTGACTTCTCCCAGAATGAATGATTTAAGAGGCAAGGTTAAGCCATATGCACTTTATGACCTGGCCTCAGAAGTCCCTCACTGTCACCTCTGCCACACTCTACTGTTTATGTGAATAACCTTGATTCAGTGTGGGAAGAGACTATACAGGGTATAATACCAGGAGGCAAAAATCACTGGGGTGATTTGGGAGGCTGGCCACCACACACACTTTGCATTTCAACTATGCACCCTGCTTCAGTCTCAACTTTGTCCATCCTCTCTTTCTCTGCTACTTTCTGTAATCAGATCCAAGCCCATCTTTTCATGAAGTACGCCCTGACCACTCAGCAACTACCACTCCCATTCCAACTCATTGTTCTTGCCACATATATGGTCTTTATGATTTAATACCCTGCTTTGAAGATGTACACGTGTCTTTTCTTTCAGATGGAATTTAAACAATTGTATACTATACTCCCTGTCATATAGTAGGCATGTAATAAATATTTTTTCTATGGATGAATGAGTGAGTGAATGAAGAGTACAAGCCGGAATCTCTGTGTCCCCACCTGTGAGCTCTTCCCCTGCTGCTTGACCTTAGTGAAGTCACTCCACTGCACTACTCCTTCATAAAATGAAGATGATTATACCCACCCCAGCTGTCACAGACATGCTTTGACATTTGAAGGAAACAGCACTTATGAAAGTGTTTTCAAGTATATAAAGAACAGGGCAAGGTGGCATTCATTACCTGGTTCACAAGTGATGGCTGACATGTATGGTGTTGTCATGGGATGGAGATCAGTCAATCCCTCTGACTTCCTCCTCAAGAAACAGTTAACACCTACACCAAGCTACACAAAGAGGCTTTGTTCATTCCAATAGCTGCTCCTTCAGCATGCCATGGTCATGGCAGAGGCTCTGGGCAGAGACAACTCCCTGGTCTAGGTTGTAGGCCCCCTTCACAGTCACACTCTGGAGACATCAAAGCCCAAAGGCAAGGTTTATTTCTCTAGTAGAATTCGCAGATTTCTTTTCCTTCATACACTCTGTTTTTACAATGTTTTTATTATAGGTAATTGTCTAGGAGTAATTTTTTCATCTCACTCTTTTAAATAAAAATTAGCATAAATTAGTGTCTTTTTTGGTGTAGAGTTCCATGAATTTTAACCCATGGGTCAATTTATGTAGCTGCCACCAACACAATCAGGACCCAGAGCAGTTCCATCGCCCCCAGCGAAGTCCAGTGTTCTTTCCCATTGTAGTCACATCCCTGTCCCCACCCACTCTAATGACAGTCACTGAAATGTCCTCCATCACAGTTTTGTCTTTTTCAGAATATCGCACACCTGCAATCATACAATATGCACCCTTTACAAATGGTTTTTATTTTTACTTGACGTGTCTTTGAGATTCATCCAAATCTATTTTTCTTTATTACCAAGTCATATTCCTTTGTAAGGAAGCATCTCTGTTTATTCATTCACCTATTGAAGGGCATTTGGAGTGGGATTGCTGGCAGCTATGGTAAATGCATGCTTAACTTTCCAAAATCTGCCAAACTGTTTTCTAGAGTGGCTTTAATGTTTTCATTCCCAAAAGCATTGTGTGGGATATCCCAGTTGCTCCTCATCCTCACCAATACTTGCTATTGCATTTGCTTTTTTAGCGATTCTTATAGACACGCTGTGGTATGTCATGGTTTTAATTGGCATCTCTCTCCAAAGTAAAGTGTTTGTTCAAATTTGCGTATACTTTTTACTTGTTTGTTTTCTAATTGTTGAATTTTGAGACTTATTTATGTGTTCTGAACACATGTCCTGTGTCAGATACATGATTTACAAATATTTTCATCCAATCTGTAGCTTGTCTTTTCATTCTCTCAACAAGCTCTTTGTAGAATAGAAATTTTTAATTTTGATGTTCAATTTATTAATTTTTAATATTATTGATTATGCTTTTGGTAAGATGTCTAAGAACGCTTTGCCTAAGCACACTTTCTAATAGGAAAAGTTTGTAATATAGGAAAATACAGGCCTCTTTTTCCTATAGTTTCTTTTAACATTTTTATTGCTTAAATTTTACATTTAGAGCTATGATCAATTTTGAGTTAGTTTCTGAGTAAAGTGTGAGGTTGTGAGATTTTAAGTTTCTTTTTTCTTTTTTGTACATAGTTGCCCAATAGTTTCGACACCATTTATTGGTTTCAGAAGTTTTCCTCTAGATTTTCTGGGAATTTCCACATAAGTAATTTTGTTATCTGGACTAAAGACAGTTTTATTTCTTCCTTTCTAATCTGTGTGCCTCTTTTTATCTTCTTGATGCATTGAACTCGCTAGGACTACCAGTACAATTCGTTATAGAAGTGGTGTAAATGGAGCCCCTTCTCTTGTATTCAGTCTTAAGGCAAGGGCATTCAGTGCTTCACCATTGAGTATGGTACTAGCTGTAAGTTTTTAAATTTTGTAAAATGCTTTCTCTGTGTCAATTAATATGATCATATGTTTTTTCTTCTTTAGACTTTCAGTATGGTGGACTAAATTACAGTTTTAAATTCACGAAGAAAAGGGAACATTTATACACTGTTGGTAGGAGTGTAAATTAGTTCAACCATTGTGGAAAGCAGTATGATATTTTCTTAAAGAGCTAAATGCAAAACTCCCATTTGACCCAGCAACTCCATTCCTGGGTATTTACCTAGAGGAATGTAAATCATTCTACCATAAAGAGACATAAACGCAAATGATCGTTGTAGCACTATTCACAGTGGCAAAGTCATGGAATCAATCAAAATGCCCAACAGTGGTAGACTGGTTAAGGAAAATGTGATACATATATACTATTGAATACTATGCAGCCATAAACAAGAATGAGATTATGTCTTTTGAAGGAACATGGATAGAGCTGGATCCTATTATCTTTAGCAAACTAATTCAGGAGCAGGAAACCAAATATCACAAGTTCTCACTTATAAGTAGGAGCTAAGTGATGAGAACTTACAAACACAAAGAAGAGAACAACAGATACTGGGGTTCACTTGAGGGTGAAGGGTGGGAGGAGGGAGAGAAGCAAAAAAGATAACTATTGGGTACTGGACTTAATATCTGGGTGATGAAATAATCTGTATATCAAACTACTGCGATATGAGTTTACCTATGTAACAAACCTTCACATGTACCCCCAAACCTAAAAGTTTTAAAAAAATTATCAGCTTAGATTAGTGGTTTGAGATCTTTCCTCTTTTCCAACATAATCATTTAGATTAGTGATTTGAGATTTTTTTCAGATATGACTATTTATTATATTAAAAGACTTTTAAATGTTTTGTTGCACTGATAAATTTTGACATATTGTATTTTTATTTATATTTAGTTGAAAATGTCTCACAATTATTCTTGAGACTTCTTCTTTGGATTATGAATAATTTTGAAGTGTTTGGTTTAATATCTCTCTGTCTGGACATTTCCTATTCTTGTTCTGTAATTGATTTTGAGTCTAATTCCATACTATTTAAGACTTCAATTCTTTTAAATTTTTATTGTTCTGCTTTATGACAAAAGATATGATTTATTTTGATGAACATTTCATATGTACATGGAAAGATTTCTATTTGCTGTTTTTGGTAGAGTGGTCTGTAAATGTCAGATCTACATAATGGTGCTGTTTATTTCTTCCATATTTTGGCTGATGAAATGTCTACTAGTTCTATTGATATTGAAAAATGATGAAATGTCTACTAGTTCTATTGATATTGAAAAAAGTGTTGAAGTCTCCAGTTATGATTTTGAATTTGTCTATTTCTCTTTTCAGTTTTGCGAGTTTTTGCTTAATTTATTTTGAAACTCTATTGTTAAATGCAAATACATTTAGTTAGATGGTATTTCTTCTTGGTGAATTGATCCTATTATAATTATGCAATGTTATTCTTTATTTCTAGCAAGATTTTTGCTTTGAAGTCTACTTTTTCTGATATTAATGTTGCCCTTTCAGAGTTCTTTTGATTCGTGTGTGCATAATATTTCTCTTTCTGTACTTTTCCTTTCAATATACCTTTATCATTATAGTTAGAATAGTTTTTTTGTTGGGTCTTTTTTAATGCATTCTGATCATCACTGCTTTTCTTGGTGTTTTTAGATCACTTACATTTAATGTTATTTTATATGTTTTACTTAGCTGTCTTTTCATTTCTAAGTAATTTCTCCCTTTATACCCTAATTTGTTTAATTTAAATGTGTTAGTTTTACATTTTATCTTCTGTGATTTTGGCTATATTTCTTTGTGTCAATATTTTAATGATTGCTCCAGAGGTTACAATACTTAACCTTTCAGAGTCCACTTAGAATCAGCATCTTATCACTTTTTTTAAATTGTACTTTGGGCTCTGGGGTACATGTGCACATCCTGCATCCTGCAGGATTATTGCATAGGTACATACACGCCATGGTGGTTTGCTGTTTCCATCCCCCCACCCCCCTCACCCCTGTTGCCTACATCAGGCTTTTCTCCTGGTGTTATCCCTCCCATCCTCCCAGCCCCCTGCAGTCCCCCCACCCCATCCCTCCACCCCCCTACGTAGCCCAGTGAGTGTTGTTCCCTTCCCTGTGCCCAAGTGTTCTCATTGTTTATCACCCACCTATGAATGAAAACGTGGTGTTTGGTTTTCTGTTCTTCTGTCAGTTTTCTGAGAATGATGATTTCTAGATTCATCCATGTCTCTATAAAGGACATGAACTTGTCATTTTTTTATGGCTGTGTAGTATTCCTTGGTGTATATGTGCCACATTTTCTTTGTCCATTCTATCATTGATGGGCATTCGGGTTGGTTCCAGGTCTTTGCTGTTGTAAACAGTGCTGCAACGAACATATGTATGCATGTGGCCTTATAATAGAATGATTTATAACCCTTCGGGTATATACCCAGTAATGGGATTGCTGGGTCAAATGGAATTTCTATTTCTAGATCCTCAAGGAATTGCCACACTGTCTTCCACAATGGTTGAACTAATTTACACTCCCACCAACAGTGTAAAAGTGTTCCTTTTTTTCCACATCCTCTCCAGCATCTGTTGTCTCCAGATTTTTTAACGATTGCCATTTTAACTGGCATGAGATAGTATCTCAATGTGGTTTTGATTTGCATCTCTCTGATGACCAGTGGTGATGAGCACTTTTTCATATGTTTGTTGGCTGCATATATGTCTTCGTCTGAAAACTGTCTGTTCATATCCTTTACCCATTTTTGAATGGTTTTTTTTTCTTGTAAATCTGTTTTAGTTCTTTGTAGATTCTAGATATTAGCCCTTTGTCTGATGGGTAGATTGCAAACATTTTTTCCCATTCTGTTGGTTGTTGGTTCATTCTAATGATTGTTTCTTTTGTTGTGCAGAAGTTCTTAAATGTAATTAGATCCCATTTGTCTATTTTGGCTTTTGTTGCCACTGCCTTTGGTGTTTTACTTATGAAGTCCTTGCCTGTGCCTATGTTCTGAATGGTGTTGCCTAGGTTTTCATCTAGAGTTTTTATGGTATTAGTTCTTATGTTTAAATCTTTAAGCCATCTGGAGCTAATTTTTGTATTAGGTGTAAGGAAGGGGTCCAGTTTCAGTTCCCTGAATATGGCTAGCCAGTTTTCCCAACACCATTTATTAAACAGGGAATCCTTTCCCCATTGCTTGTTTTTGTCCAGTTTGTCAAAGATCAGATGGTTGTAGATGTGTGGCATTGCTTCCGAGGCCTCTATTCTGTTCCATTGGTCTATATCTCTGTTTTGGTACCAGTACCATGCTGTTTTGATTACTGTAGCCTTGTAGTATAGTTTGAAGTATCACTTTAAGTGGAATACAGAAACCTTATCACCATATAGAACCCTTTACTTCCACCCCTTTACATTAGTTGCTTGTGCATTATAGTCACATATAATCTATAAAGTCATATAAAGACTCCAAAATAAGACTAGTCTATTATATTTATCTGCACATTTACCATATCTTTTGCTCTTTATTGATTTCTGTTGTTACAAGTTTTCTTGTGGTGTCATTTACCTTCTCTCTGAAAAATGTCTTTTAGCAAATCTTTTAGAGTAGGTTTCCTGGCAACAAATTCTTTCAGTTTTCTTTAATCTGAGAATAACTTTATTTCATATTTATTCCTGATGCATTTTCTTCTGGATATATAATTATTTGTTGAGAGTTTATAGTTTTCATCACTTGAAAAATTTGTGCCATTTCCTTCTGACCTTCAATAAGAAACCTGTAGTGATTTCTCTGGCTCTCTGAAAATTTTCTTTTTGTATTTTGTTTTCAGTGGTTTTATTATGAGATGACTAAGTATGTATGTTTTCAAAACTTGTCCTGTTTGGATTTGTTGAGCCTCTTGAATCTATAGATTTATACCTTTCACTAAATTTTGATGTTTTCAGAGAAATATTTCTTCAAATATTTTTGTCACCATATTATTTCTCCTTTCTTTCAGAGACTGTGCTGACAGAAATGTTATACCTTTTAATATTATGCAACAGTTTTGTGTCTATGTTTATTTTTATCCCAGTCTTTCTTTCATTACCATTGTTCAGGGTGGGTAATGTATTTTAGTTCATTGACTTTTTCCTCCTTCAAGCCATTATTCTCTTGAGGCCATTCAGTAAGTTTTATATATCAATAATTTTTCAACTATAAAATTTCCATTTGATTTTTCTTTATGTTTCCTATTTGCTGAGGCTACTGAAGTTTTCATTCATTTGAAAGTTGGAGCATTTTAATGATAGCTGCTTAAAATCTTTGTTGTCTCATCACTGACATCTATTGATTGCACTTACCAGTGCGAATTGAGTGAGATTTTTCTATTTTTTGTATGCTGAGCAATTTTGGATTATGTACTAGACATTTTAAGTATCTTGTTATGATACCCTGGGTCTTATTTAAATCCTACGGAGAATGTTGATATTTTGTTTTAGTAAACAATGTTCAAGGTTGGGGTCAGGTAACATAGTTCAAATAATCTCTTTTAGTTATGATTTCAGTGTCAGTTTTGATTTTGAAGCCCTTGCAATGCCACTTAGGTTTGTCCCACATGTATGCCATCCAGTGGCCAATCTGAGATTTGGGTGGTATCTGTCTCATAATTCATTTCTCCCAGGTTATTTAGGGTAATGCTGTTTAGGGTCAAATCCACACATTACAACTCAAGAGTGAGCCCAGGAGTTCGTAAACAACTTTGTGAGATAATTTTTTAAGCTTCTTCCCCCTACAATCTCCCTAGTAGTTTCTATTGACCTGCAGGTCCCCTTTTCACCTCTCTAGTAAGAATAACAGAGCTTTACTTACCCCACTCCCATTATACTTCTTTCAACTGTGCCCAGGTCCATGGACCAGTGGCTGGCAGACAGATAGGGAAAAAAAAAGCAACAGTAGTTTTCTAACACCTTCCTGGTGTCACATATCCACTGACCAAAGAGAAAGGTAACTCTACATCCAATTTTAGGCTCCTGTAGGCCTCTGAGCTGTTGCCACCATGAGATTGCTTGGAGGCGACAGTATAAGAAAATGGAGACAAGAAAAAGAAGGGGGGAATATCTTCCTATCTGAGTATTAGGAGATCCTTTTCCTGCTCCACAAGCTAGAACTAGCTTGCTGCTTCAGAAGCTCTGTCTGTGCATACCATTTCCTGGTTTCAGGCTGCACTGAATCCAATCAGAGAAGTATCAGCAGGAAAAATACGATGCTCTAAATTCTGGTGTTCCTTTCCAGTATGCTTGCTCCTATTTACTTTTCAGAGTCCTCAGTTCATTCTACCCATTTTTAAAATAGTTGTGAGAGACAGAATGGAGTATGCTTACTACATCTGATCCGGAACTAGGGCCATTAGATGTAAATGTTACCTTTCCTATTCCTTTAGAGCTCTGGTTTCTATACTCTTTGAGGGGTGGAAGCAAGGCTTCTTCTCTGCATTTCCCTCTGGGCCTAGTGCAGTAATTTGAATGAGATTTTGTGAGTTAAGTATTCAATTAGGGTATATTGGGGGGACTTATATATCCAGTGTTTGTGACCTCAGCAGGGGTGGCTCAAATGGATGGACATTTCAGGGACCACTTGGCTGTGGTCATGTATCTGAGTCTTGTGGTCATGTATCTGGGTCTTATGGTCATGTATCTGAGTCAAGTTTTGGCTGTTGGCTGAATTCCTCTGTTCTCCATGTGGCCTTTGCCTAAGCTGGAATGTCTGAAGTGACTTCTTCATTCACATGTATGATTCTTGAAGTAGAATAGGTGAAACAGCTAGGAGATGACTGGCAGCTCACTCTCCATATGATAGTTTATGCTTCCTCACAGCATGGCAGTCTCAGAGTTATCAGACTTCTTATAGTATTTCTCAGAGAATCTCACTCACTTATTTTTAGTTTTGTTCTACTTTGTGATGCATATTCATTTTTGTCAGTTACCTTAAATTCACTTTAGAACAAGGTGGGATATAAACGTGAAAATTAAGTGAAATATAAAATACATATCGAGGGAAGACAAAGACATGTATAGTAGTTTCCCTAAAGGAATTTAGAGTCAAGTTGGGTAGAAAAATTGTAGTCATTAAAAGTTAGCAAACTGCAGGAGGTGGAGAAAATTTGTTTCCTAAAGAGTTGTATAGACAAGAAGTGCTATAATTGTTTGCAGGAAGCAGTGAGCCCACTAGGCTTCATGAATAAACTGAATTTGAGATTTTGTCCTTAATGTTATAAGATAGATAGAATTTGAGCCAGATGAGATAATTAGGAAGGATTCAAAAAGGGAAGTGGTTTACTAAAAGGTAGATGTATTAGAAAAGCCCAAGGCATATTTTGGGCCCTGGCAGCACAGGTTGGCTGGAGAGTCTGTCCAGTGGGATTCTGAGTAGTGGACTTCTTTTCTTGCCTAAGTATCCATTCACTCATGCTCTTGGAACTGGACCTGGGTTTCCTTTTGAGCAAACATCCTCCCACTACTCAAGCTAAGAAGTGAAGCAAACTCTGAGGCCTGGGCTGAAAAGAAGATAAAACATTGGTTTAAGATTGGGGAAGTGAGTCCTGCTACGCCAATGGCACACCAAGAGAGCTTTGCTGAAACTTCTGCTGCACGTGACCCTGAGGGAATACAGGGGTGGTGTCTGCTGCTGCCACCTTGCCACCATGCAAAGCCTGAGATACTACTTCAGCAAAGACAGCTGAAGGCACAGCCTAGAGATGGAGAGTTCTGATGGCATAATTTGAGTTCCAAATTCAGCCATACCTGCAGGCTTATTCCAGAATAGTCAGAGACAGGACAGTACACAAATATGAAACAAAAAGTTGTACCAGGTATCAAAAAAAGGAGAAAAACAACGTATAATTAGGGAAAGGCAGAATCATTGGCTTAGGGGTAAATGCCATAAATATTTTGCAGCCTTACAAGTTTTTCAAAACCCAGTACTAGCCCATCATTTCATTTTTCCCTCCCTGGCATTTCTCTTTCCTCATACTATGCTTTACCCGTTATGGACACCAAATTCCATTTTCTAAATATTCCCTGTGCCTTTATAACTCTGTGCCTTTGCCAATGCTATTCCATATCTGAAATCACCCTTTCCTTCCTTTTCAATCTGGAAAGCTCTTTCATTATCCCTGAAGCTCACCTAGGGGAACCTTCTTACTATATGCTTGTGTAATTGTTTACATACTTCTTTATCACAGCATTTACTTTGTTGTTTGATATTGCTTCTGACTACGTCTCTCATTATTCTGTGAACTCCCAAGTGTAGTATGCCTCAAATACCCTCAACGCATTTAGTGCAGTAACTTATATACAGTAAGAGCTTAATAGATGCTCTTACGAATATAAGATATAAGAATAGATAGTATGTGAATGAATTAGAAATGGCAGGTAATAAATGAAGAGAGGCCTTTGCCAGAGTTCCCAGGCTTTTGCTACAACGAATCTCGGAAGCTCCCCCGCATTTTGGTCTATAGATTGCTAGGAATTTCTTATTTGTTCACTATAACTTCTTTCTCCTATCTTTTCCAATAGTCCTTTTAGTTTGGTGTGGCCATGGAATGTTTTCATTGCAGTGGGACATAGAAGAAGGGATGTGTACCACTTCCGGGTCTGAACTTCAAAACATCAGTACTCCATCCTCCATATTTCCCTTTCTGCTGCCTGGGGTATGCCTGTAGTGAATTTGGAAGCCAAGGGTTGAAGGCAGCAGAGCCTCTGTCATTCTGAACCTTTAAGTGACTGCTTGAAGTAGAGCCCTCCCCCAACCCCATCAATTGCCAACCAAGAACACCTGCACTGAACTGTTACATAAAGAAGAAATAAACTACCATTGCAGCAAATCACTGCAATTTGGGGGTTTATTTATTTATTTATATTTTATAACAACTAACATTGCCCTAAGTAATCCAGGACCCAGTAGAATTTTCTCAGGTCAAACCAGGTTCTGAGTGTGGCAAATGTTATATACAGGGCAGAACTATATTCTGGCAAGCCTCCCTGTTGTCTCTGGCCTCCCATTTTTTAGAAAAAGGTCACTCGTGGTATGAGGCAGCTGGGCAGTTTTGGCATCGTAGGCTGAGGGTGAGAAGATTAGGATCTATTTCTGGGTCTGTCTCTTACTGACTTTGGGTTCCCAGCCAAGGAAAATTACAGCACGGATGCTGAAACAACGACCTAAGGGGAAAATACATAAAAATGAAAACAATTGCCCCAGCAGAAGTGCAGGTGATGATGACTGCTGGTACAGGAGAGCATAATGAAGGCTCTTATGACTCCACTCGTCCAGGCTTCAATAGTCCTAATGCACAATGCCTTCAAATCCTGCAGAAGCTGCTTACTGATTCCAAGCCTGGCCAGCTGAGAGGAGCATTCTGACCTTTCTTTGGTGCAGGCAGACTGCAGATGCACCAATCAAAATGGCTCCGTCCTTGTCAGTGTCAACTCCCTAAGCCATAGGATGAATATTGAGTTTACTTAGCTAAAAGACAAACAAATAAAAAATGCCAGAAGGTGCGGCATATGGCTGGAACCCACCAATCAGTGCTCCCAGAGGCAGACTTTTCGCCTGGAGTATAATTTGTTTTAAAGCAGGTGTCCCGTCATGGCCACATCCTGTGAACCAGCTCCTTGAGTGTTCGTTGCCCACTCAGAGGAGGGAGAGCTAGTTCTTATCTTCATCTACCAGACTTTTCTGGGTTTGCTTTTATGGGGAAGGAATCACAGCAGTTGTTTTCTAGGATCAAAGTTTTCACAAAGAGTCAGATTCTTAATTTCCCATGCCAAGGATTAAAGATTCCTCTACCCTCCCCATCAGTATCTGCTACCATATTAGTTTCTTTTTGTATCCCTAGGACTGGTTGTCCCTTCTGACCCTCAGCCACCACTGACGTTTACCTAAATCAGAATCACTTGGAGAACATCTTTCACATGAGTCTTGTGGGGTTCACTCTTTGGGATTCTGATTCAGCAGACATAAGATGACGATGGGGATTCTGCAATATGGGTGGGTACTCCAGGTGAATCTGATTCTGATGGGTCTGAAACCACACATTTCACACATTTAGGAACATCCTTTCCTTATGGCTGTGGGTGATCTTTTTATAACACAAATGGGTTCATAATATACTCTTCGGAAAATTATTTAATGGTCTCTCTTGCCATGAGTATAAGGTCTAAACTCCTTAGATGGCAAATGAGGGTTCATTAGGAACTGGCCCTTACTTATTTCTCCAGCCTCGGTTCTCATCACCTGTCCTCTTGTCTGCTTCACTTCAGTCATTCTGAGTTACTTTCAGGATCTGCTGTAGTTTCTCTCACTGCTTCGTGAGTGTTACTCCCTCTGTACCTGAAACTCTTCTCTCTGCCCTCAGTCTTTTTGTGACCAACCTACAGTCAGACGAGACCTCTCTTCTCTTCCAGAAGCTTTGTCACTCTTTTCTAAGGAAGGGCCTCTCTGCATGCTTAGAGCTCTCCGCCTGCCCCCACAGAGAGTGCTTCTCACCAGGCGTGGCGTCCACCCTTCACCTGTAGGTGCAGCGTCACCCACCAGAGCCAGAGCCCCTTGTGGCAGGGATCATACACTCATTTTCAGGTCTCCAGGGAGTTGGGTTAAGGGACAGGGCAAAGGACAGTGGGCAAAACTGGACCTGAAGGGCAGCTTCCCAATCTCCCCATCTGTAAGAGGAACCAGACATCACTGGAATCACTCCTCCCATCAAAATAGACAGGAGTCTCGAGGAGACATGATAAAACAGTCATGCTGGTGCAGGCCCAATGCTGTTGAGTATTTTTCCAATATCATCTTGCTTTTGCAGTCAATGCAAGTTGGAAAACTGAAAAGAAGTGGCCCGGCGCTGTTTAGAGGAGCACTGGATTGTTGTTACGCCCCAGATGCTCGTAATTTGGAGGATTCTTCCAAACATTACAACACATGAAAGTGCCTGCATCCTGCATTGACCTATGTGATTGCACTAGGGATGACAGAACACTCAGGTGGAACGGACACAGGTCTTCAAACGACTGGAGAAGAGCTAGCTGCCACCCTTGCTCTTGTCAGGACTGTCACCCAAGAGAGAAAGACCTCTCTCAGTAGGACACTGTATGGTTGGGTCTGTTACAGAAATTTAACCTCCACTTTAGCACGAATGGCATCATGAGTCCTATGCAAACTTGTCAGTAAGAAGAGCCTGACTCAGCAATGAGCTCTCCATTTCTTGCCCAAAATGTCTCCTGCAAGAAAAACTCTGCAGAGAAAACAAGCCAGTAAAGCTTAGTCTCACCATTCCATGCACGCACCTACTGATCCACACAATTAACCCAAAAAGTCACATTCCCTCTTTCTCACCTCCCCTGAAGAAACCAACAAAACAAATGAAAACGAAAATAAGAAATGTCAAGAGTAGAAGCATTTTCTTCCTTTGAGAATTCAGAATTTGGTGCCATCAATTAATACCAGGGAAATAGCAGGAAATTTCTGGAGGGGAACGTGAAAAAAGGAGGCACCTGCTTTTCAGTTCTCTGAATAATAAGTCTAGGGAAAGCCAATATCGTTCTTTTGCAGGCAGTTCTCACAAACACTGCTATTGCATTTACATTCAGTAGCTCCTTGCCTCCCAGCAAACAACAGAACCTTGTGTTTTCTGGCTTCTCTAGAGCCTGCAAAGTAGACATCACTGATCCCATTCTCTAAATGGGAAAACGGAGGCTCAGGGGTTGAGTGATTTATTGAAAGTGCAGCATAAGCAAGCGGAGAAGCCAGCAGGAGATAAGAGCTTGCCTAACTCCCCAGTCAATTTTCAGTTCCCCAGATAACACAGCACTGAAATAAACCTACATCAACACCATATGGTATCAGCAAAGCAGGGGGATGTTGGGCACTTGTATTAAAATGGGCTATACAGGAAAGATAGTTGGTACACGTGAGTAGTCAGAGAGCAAACTATCCTTTTGATAATTCACATCATTTTTAGTTCAGTAAACCAGGATGACATGAGTTTTGAGGGAAGGGGACAACTTTACCAACACCAATCCAGTTCTTATTCTCAACACACATTATAATAAATCACAATTGTTATGAATGCCTGATAGGCAACAACTTAATTCAGCAGGTTTAGAATTCCGGCTTGTGAAGCATTTTTCTCAGCTAGCAATCTTGAGGTACCTTTAAAGGACTTTCCTTGAGTTTTGAAATGAAAATACATTGTGTTCTTTTGGGATAAGCTGTTTCAGAATTTTCTTCAGTGCTAGTATGAAACTTAGATTTAGCAAAAGTACTTTGCAAACCTGTTAACATATAACAGCCACCAACTAATCCAATAAACAGTCCCCTGCACACAGCAATGCATCCCACTAGGCTGCCAAAAGGGGCAAATACAATTTGTCTATAGAATTAGGCCTCACAGTTAGAGTCCCTGCTTTGGGTGTGTGAACTACAAGCAGATTTAGTGTCCCTAAACAGATGGGCTTTCCCTTTATGGGCCACTCTTTAAGTTTTCTAGGCAAACCGCAGCTGCGCTAATGTCCCTTTGTGTAAATGATTGTATGTTGAACTGCTTCCCTTTACCTGATGTGTATTCAGAGTTTCGAGCCAGGAACAACTGGGATATGACATCTGCAGAAAAGGAAGATTTCTTTCTTCATGCTTTTTAGGACTGGCTGCTATAGGCAGGAAAAGCTTCTCTAAATATAATTGGCTGCAAACAAAAAACCAACCTAATTGAACTGAAGCAGGAAAGGCAGTTTGGAAAAGAATCTTTGGTGGTTCAAGGAATTTCTCAGAAGTCATAGCATCAAGCTAGGAGGGTCTACAGATAGGAACAGTGACCCAGCTGCACAGCCAGACTGTGGCATGGGGCAGATACCACCGCCTCCCTGCCTGCTTGTCCTGTGATTCCACGGCCAGCACCTCTGACCCTGCTGCCCCCGGGCTGGATGCCTCTCTGCCACCTGACAAGAATGTGCTCGTCATGGCATTACTGTCCTCATGACCTCTTTTAAAAGGAAATCTCATGGTGCACATCTGGTCCCATGGCTCAACTCTAGCTGTGCTGGAGGCTGAGAAAGCAAGAGTCTGACCTCTACCTTGAGAAGGCAGAAGATCTTCCGAACACTAGAAAGCTGTTCAAAGGGTGAACAGTGATCTGGAACATAAAATACACCCACACGTTTAGCGTTTGGCTGTCCAGCAGCCCTAAAAACATTCCTCCATACTGAAATTCTAAACAATGACAATCACAAGAACAAAATGCTTCTGCCTAACATCATGCACTTATTTCTTGTACAACTGAAAATATGCTCACTCTCTTCTCAAAGTGGGGACAAGATGAAACCTCAGTTTTTTATTCCAGAGGATGTCCATCTTCTTCAGTTCAGCCACAATGCTGTCTTGATGTTCTGATTTCAGGAACTAAAATGCAGTTATTTACCACCCTGTACCTACCCATATATTCTATACAACTGTACAGGAAGCAGAAAAGGGGGAAAAGAGAGTAGTCTGTATATATACACAGCAAGGAAGAAAATGTTTACGCTATTGTTTCTGCAAGTGATCATGTAGATGTGCGTGGTTTTTATGATATGCTTTCTCCACAGCTATGCTAATATGGTTTAGGTCTGTGTCCCCACCCAATTCTCATGTTGAATTCTAATTCCCAAATGCTGGGAAAGGGACCTGGTGGAAGGTGATTGGATCACGGGGACAGATTTCCCCCATGATGTTCTCATGATACAGAACTCTCAACCTCATGAGAGAGTTGTCATGAGATCTGACTGTTTAAAAGTGTGTGGCACTTCCCTCTTCACTCTCTCTTCTGCTGCCATGTGAAGACATGCTTGCTTCCCCTTTGCCCTTCCGTCATGATTGTAAGTTTTCTGAGTCTTCCCAGCCATGCTTCTTGTACAGCCTGTGGAACTGTGAGGCAATTAAACCCCTTTTCTTCATAAATTATCCAGTCTCTGATAGTTCTTTACGGCAGTGTGAGAATGGACTAATACACATGCTGATATGATTTGGCTCTGTGTCCCCACTCAAATTTCATTTCCAATTGTAATCCCCACATGTTGAGGGAGGGACCTGTAATCCCCACCTGTCAAAGGAGGGAAGTGATTGGGTTATGGGGGCAGTTTCCTCCATGCTGTTCTCACATGACAATGAGTGAGTTCTCATGAGATCTGATGGTTTCATACGTGGTAGGTTTTCCTACATTGGCACCTCTCTCTCCTGCCACCACGTGAAGAAGGTCCTTGCTTCACCTTCACCTTCCACCATGACTGTGAGTTTCCTGGGGCCTCCCCAGCCATGTGGAACTGTGAGTCAATTCAACCTCTTTCCTTTATAAATTACTCAGTCTCAAGTAGTTCTTTACAGCAGTGTGAGAATGGACTAATACACATGCTGTTCTCTTTTTGCCTTTACAACCAGCATATGAGTAGGTTAGGATTCTTTACCCGATGAGGTGACTCTTATAATTTTTATTTATGGAGGATATTATCTCTTTGTGATCCTTCCTCTATGTGGTTGCTGTAGTCTTCCACTGAGCATTACCAAGGGACATGGCAATACACAAAGGTACCCAGAAGGATCTCCTGGGGCCCAGAAGTATTCCTTGTACAAAATGGTATAAACTATGCTATTTTGTCTTGTTAATTAGAATCAGTTGTCCCAGTCAACACTGAAAACACCTTTATTGCTTAATATTCCAGTGGCAGGAAGAATTCAAAAGAGCCTCTTGTTGGCAAAATGAAGTTTTATTTCCTAGTGGAATCATTCTTCCTCTGGGCACTAAGATCTTTTAGCTGGCAGAGCTGAGAATTACAGGGATCAAAAGCAAAACTTTTGGAATTGGACCATTAGATGTAATATTGAGAAGTGCCACTCCTGCTTTCACCCTTTGGTTCTGAATTCCATGCACTTTGATTATAGAAAAGCAAATAGTAGCATAAATTTTGCATGGTTCAGAGAAATATGTGACATCTTACACACAACCCCAAACTCATAAGGTGTTGTCTTCCAGCTGGCACCACAACAGAGGTTTCAATAAACATTTTCACCATTCTGCAAGTCCACTTGCTTCTTGGTAATGGACTAGGACCAATAAGAAAGTTCAGAATTTTCCAAATCACTGAATGTTCTTATATGCCCTCAATTTAAAGTCTCAAGGTCCCTTTCTTTTCTATAAAAGCCCTAATCGGGACATAACAGACTTGATAATGCTATAATTCCCACTGACATCATAATTTGGCAGCTCCATCAGATGCAAACTCAGGTTTTAGCTATGTACCTGAAGGTGATGGTTTAGCATAGAACTAGGTGGTCCCTCTATCTCTGATTATGCCCTAAGCAAGGAATTCAAACTCTCTAGTGCAATTAGAAGTAATCCTTGAATTACTCATGTCATTCATATTGTTTGAATTCCTCATGCCACTGTATCTCCCAAGCCTCACTTTTATAGGTAACCATAGCAGAATATTTAAAATACTCTACTAGAATCCATTCTTTACTACTGGGTGGGTTTTTCACTGCCTTCTTACCTAGAAAACAATAGTAGATGTCAATTTCTTTGTGTTTCGGGCCTGAAACCACTCTTGAGATCAATTTCTATATTGGTTGGCGTTTCGTAGTTGTAAACAACACACCCCGCTTTAGTATACGCAGATTTGTAATATGCTAAACACATTAAGCAGTTCACAGAGGGCCAGAAGATTAGACAGAGAACCAATGGAACCAGAAACAGTATCTAGATGATACCACAAGCTGCTCTGGTGGAGACCCTCCTGTTCTTGCTGCTAGTGCAGTATTATAGCTTGCCTGGCTGATACAGGCACAGGATGCCTCTACTGGAACCTCTAACACCTTCTTCTGAAAGATAACCACCTCTCCATCACTCTCTCCAATGTAGAATCTATTCAGCATTTCTTTCTTCACATCACATTTTCTAAACTTAAACCTCACAAACGTATGTTTGATTCTAGGTCCTGGTCATATAACTGTGCCCTAGATTGCAGGGAAAGTTCAGAAACAAAATTTCCGGCTTCCGTTTAGGAAATGGCAGAAGTCACAGGTGGGAAAGTGCAGTACTATATGAAAGATGCTCAAAGCACGAATAATGTCCACTTTATATGTGACCATCTGCCACTTTTTATTAGAGTGAAATTCTTTAATTTTGAGTAATCTATTACATCAACCTGCCAGTGCATGTGAAATTATGAACAGAATCAGAGAAAAGTGAGACTTCTAGGGAGTATCTGATTGAACACCCACCCCCATACCTGGAAAGCACAGAAATATTTATCCCATTGCACATGTGAGGCAAATGAGTCCTAAGGAAGACAAGTGCCCCAGACTCTAATATACAAATTCCCACTGCAGTGTTATCTCACATTGATTAGGCTCTTTGACATTGAGTGAGAGATCATGGAATCCCAATGTTGGAAGTGTAGAATCATCTTGCTTATAATCTTTGAAATTCTGGTCCATGCATAAGAGAAGAATGAAAGAGTGAATAGAGACAATGGGATGCTCCAGGACCCCCTGAATCTTTCTAAGGGAGCTGTGAGAATTTTATACAAAGCTGTAAGAAAACAAATCAAGTGAGCACCTTTTGCCCTGTGCTCCGCATCCATTCCCCTTATTTTGTAATGGTGTTTCTCTGTCACTGGGGGAATTCTCCTCACTCAGTCATGTGGTTGGTGAGACTATCTGTCCCTCTCTCCCTACAGCCATGGGTGAGTACACAACAAGGCGCTGACCGACCAGCTTCCTGCTCTGGGGATGGTCACACAGCTCATCAATGCATTAAAATGCAGTCTTTGGTTGGGATACTGGGTTGAGAAACTCCTGTACTTGAAGCAGTGGGATGTATGCCTAGAACAGAGAGAGCTTCCCGAGATTAAAATCAGCATAGAGCAAGTCAGAGCTGGGAGCCAGAGAGAGTCTGAGTGCTGATATGTTCAAGCCCCTGTGTCTAGTCCAGCCTACTCCAAGAATAAATTTCATCTATTTCAGTCACTAAATTTCTTAGGTTTATTTGTTTTTATTTTTGACTTTCATTATGTTTTGTTAAGTATCTGACACTTGGAATGGAGGGAGTCTTACCTGGAACACCTAAGCAGACATCAGCACCGTGTGTGGTTTCCGTGGTGATTTTTGGGTGAATGGTTCAGCCTCTGAGATGGAGACACGGAAGACGGAAGGCCCAAGGGTCACAGTCCAATTCCCTCCACTTGCCATTTCCAGTCCTCCATGCAAACAAGCATGAAGTAAATCGTTCTCACTCCCAGGCGTATCAGCTTGGTTTAGATTCCACACAAAAAGCCAATAGGCTGCTTTATTGAAGTAATAAAATGGATTCACCCTAGTGTGTGAATTGTTTTGAAGAAAACTCCCTTAAATCCTTGGAATTTCAATTGCAGAAGATAAAAAGGCTACACAAATTAGTGCATTTTCCAAAAAATAAAAACTTCACTTTATTACCAATATGGAGGAGTCTCCTATCACAGAGTTCTTTGAACATCTCAGAAAAAAATTATGCACAAAACCCGATATTTACCTTGTCTACAACATACATATTTTGTCACATCACAGATTGCCTTGACACACGAGGTTATTTCTAGGCTGGGAGGGGAAATATCTCTAGCAGAGTGCCAAGGAATGTAGTACAGCTGGAAGAAAGAAGTCAGACAAAAGAGTACACACTGAATTTATCTGTCTACACAGAATTCCAGAAAATGCATTCTATCCCACAGGGGCAGAAAACAGAGCAGTAGTCACTGAGGATAGGGTGGAGGAAAGGAAGAATTGCAAATGGACACAAGAAAACTTTTGGAAGTAATAGAAATGTTTGGTACCTTGATTTCACAAATGTTTATGTCTATATGTATGTACAAGTATGTGTCCAAACACATTAAGTTGTACACTTTAAATATTGAAAACATATTGCATAGAAAATCTACCTTAAGGAGGTGGTAAAAAGAAGAGTATCGTACCAAGCTAGGTAAATGAAGCATGAAATGAAAGACAAAGTGAGCAGTGAGGTATATAGGAATTTAGAGGCAGTCTTTACCATCCCTTATACCTAGAGAAGGTTTCCACAACGTTAGATAATGTTCCCTAGCATTTTCTTAAAAGATCTCTGTGCCAAGTTTCTCCCTCACCTGTGTGTAGTGGTACCTGGATCTCCCACCAGTATCGTCACTCCTGCAGGGCTCCTGGAGACAGGGCCATTTAAACAGAGTGTCTACATCATGTTGCATCATTAGCTGATGCCTTCCTTGATCTACACTGATGGCTCCCAACCTTCCCCTGTAAACTTCAGACTATACACCAGAGAGAATCTGTGACCCTAAGGTTCAGAGGTCATATTTTTTAAAGTGAGGAGTCTTACATGTCAGGATAATTAGCAAAACTCCCAAGTAGATCTTAAACCTCAGGCTGTACACACTCTTTGCCCAGTCTCCCGATTCCCAATGTCCGCTCTTCACTGCTCAGATAGAAATGAAGTGGGCATGGCTGTGACCACTGCTTTTTATGCTGGGACTGTGTTGCCTGGAATCATGGAGCTGGCTTATCTTTCTAGTTGTTTCTTGCCTATATAATCACACCCCCATACACATACACATACACACACTCACACACACACAATGAAAAACAAAATAAAACAAAAAACTCCGCCATTCCTCCATTCCTCTTACTCTACTTTGATTTTTTTTTTTTTTTTTTTGGCTATAAAACTAGTAAGCTGGACAGGTGCAGTGGCTCATGCCAGTAATTCCAGCACTTTGGGAGGCTGAGGCAGGAGGATCACCTGAGGTCAGGAGTTCGAGACCAGCCTGACCAATATGATGAAACCCCATCTTTACTAAAAATACAAAAATTAGCCACATGTGGTGGTATGCATCTGTAATCCCAGCTACTCAGGAGGCTGAGACAGGAGAATTGCTTGAACCTGGGAGGCGCAGGTTGCAGTGAGCTGACATTGCATCATTGCACTCCAGCCTGGGCAACAAGAGAGAAACTCTGTCTCCAAAAACAATTACAGTAATAAAACCAAAAAAAAAAAAAAAACAAACTAGTAAGCCACTCAAACAATGCCTATGATCTTCTGTATAAATCCTTAGAAATTCTACCTTCCATGCTGACCCTGGACTGCAAACACTAAGGTGACTAACGTTGCAGAATGAGCTCCTTGGATCTGTAGCTATTTAGCGGAGAGTCTGGCCTGTGGGAACAAAATATAGGACCAGTAAATTTAGACTGTAGGAAGAACATTCTAGGAGGATAATATCAGGACCAAGGGGAGTGCCAGGTCCTGCCAGGGGTGCCAGAGATGGGACATTGTTGCTGGGAGGACACATGGGGACACTGCCCACCTTCCCGAGATTCCTCCCCTGTTCTCTATCTCAGTGGTTCTGAAATGTGGCAAGCAGGCCAGACACCCCCTTCTGGGCAGAATACCCTCCTGGGAGTCTGGAATTCACATGTCTTGTTTCCACACAGAGGAAGCAATTCAGATTTAAGTTAAGCTTTTAACTTAACCGTACGCGCCACTCTGTGCATCTTGAAGGCGTACGAAGTGGAGCTTTCACTTTGCTCTTTGTATCTATACCCTGACACATCCACACACACAAGCCTCATTTGTGACGATCTCTTTGAAATGTATTCACTGAAGATAATTATAGAGGTCTAACACTTCTGCTCCTCAATTAATGCTATAAAATTAATGGTCCTTCATTTTTACTTCCTATGCAAATGATGGTGTCATCTCTAACCGTAAGCCTCTCTACTCACACACTGAATATGATTAGTGTCCCTTTAAGCAGAATTTGAGCATGTGACCTTCTGGGGTATGTCAGGAGCAAAACCTCTGCATGCTATTTCCAAGGTTTCATTATGAAGCATTTTTAAAAAGCAGGATTTCAGAATTGGCATCAAAACACATTTCAGTGACTGATCTTTTGGGGTTGTGGCCTTAAGAGAGAGCAGACAAGAGCTGGGGGACAGATTATAAATCTACAAGTCTCACCTGAGAATTACCGGGCTTCACAATAAACACATTTTCAAACAAAGAACAGATAGATTCATGTAATATAATGAGGCAGGTATAATGGAAATGTGGTGGCATTCAAATATTGTACCCATTGGAATACACTTTTGCAAAAGACCCAGGGGAACATTTGGTCAGGGAGTAGATGTATTTTCTTTACAAGAAGTTCTGAACACTAACCAAAATGGCTGACTCAGTGGCTCAGAGAGGAAAAATTAAGATGTTATGATTATTTGACTTCAGGGACTGAACATCAGGGGTTTGCGACCCTGTGACTTCTGATGAGAATGTGGGCATCTTGCAGGAATTGTTGTGTGCATGTATCTGTTTCACAAGGTGTATTTCTATACTGTAGGCATTTGGCTGAGTTGGAAATATTGCATAGCTTGAGTGCACCCACACTCAGAGTCAATATCTTCACTTATTTGGACAGCTTTTGTTGAATAATAGAATACCATTTGGTATTTGAGTCCTAGGGAGGGGTGTACAAGTTTAAGAGGACTGGGGGCTAAGGAAAGCGACAGAGGGTTAAAGAAAAACAAAAACAAACAAACAAACAAACAAACAAACAAAAAAACCCCTGATCATCTCTTCTCAAGTGGGGAAAGAAAGAATTGTAAACAGATTCAAGATACCAGGCTGGAAGTGGGTCTTAGGTTGATGGAATCTGCAGTCTCTGGCAGCCTGGATTGCTTGGATTGATGGACATACTCCTGAAGCCAAGTTCAAAGAGAGTGTGCCCATTTATCCTTTGTGATCTGCTGAATCGAATGAGACAAAAATATTTGGGGATTTTTTTTTTTCTCTGTGGCAAGGGAGAATTCCTTGGCTGCAGGAATACTCTGTGAGTTGAGAAAACTTGGATGTCAGGAAGAGGCAGGTTTAAATAGTCTGACTTCAGCCCTAGGTTTGCCTTGTGGGTGATAGGAGTTGCATATGGGAAAATTACTAAGCTTTTGCACCAAGGTAGTGTTGTATTGTAACAAAATTTAAGAGCCTTCTAGTGTGGTTGGCATCACTTTGCACAACATTGTTGCTGTTTTGTTTCAACCTTGTTTAAACCTTGAGCCGCTGTGGCCTTAACAGATAAGCAGAATTCCTGGTGTCCTGCTCTGTTACATGAAGGAATTCAGGGAGATGCCCCCAGCACACTGTTCTGGATGTGTAGGATGAATATGGGGGCTGAATTAGAAATAGGGGCTCACTGTTACATACTTAGAATGAGGTAGAGAAAAAAGCATTCACCAGAATTCCTCTTAAAGAGAGCCCTGAATATATTTGGATAAAGAAAGACTTCAGCAAGTCATTTGGGGTGGAGGGTGAGACCCAAGATTATATTCAAGTTTAAAAATTTATTATTAAACTGCTCTGCATGAGCTAAGGAGAGGAATTTGTCACACTCATAAGAGGGAGAGGAGAGTAAAGAGAGGGAGGGGAAGTAGGATCAGGGGGCAGCAAAAGAGAGACCAGCAGAAGGTAAAATCTTGTACTCTGTGTGAGGTGAACCACTCTCTATGGTCCCGCCCCCAACCCTCATTCTTAAATAAAGTGACAAAGATCACAAAATGCTGAGTGCGAATGGAGGTCTGTGGACTCCCCTGAAGGAGCTAAGGTTTGCACCTGGCTGCTGTCTATGAAATGGAGGCAGCATCCATAATTGCAAGCATCGGAGGGGAGGAGCCCTTAGGGATATTGGCCCTGGACAGTTGCAGAAACCACAGCAAGAACTTTGGACTTTAATGGGTGGTGAAATTGGCTTTGAATCAAATTAATCTTGTTATCCCAAAAGTGGGGGTGGGGAGGCAGCTGAAATACAGTTTATATGTGGATAACCTTGAAGCAACTGGAATATCTAAAGATGTCCACTACTTCTGTGTTTTGCATGAGAAATGTTATCTAAATTACAATGAAATCTTTAAGAATAGAATATAATGAATACTCATAGAAGCTATTATTTAAACAAAAAGCAAGTGTAATTTCCTGTTTAGTGAGGCTGACCACTATCTAGGTAAACAGAGAGCATCCAAGGCATTATGGGAGAAGCAGCTCCATCCAGGCCCACTCCATCAGATGGAGAGTTTGTTTCTGGTATTTAGGGCCATTTCCAAGTAAAAGTAAATAATCCTATAGGATGTTCTAAACGATGCAGTCTCTGGGATGAAACCATGTTTTTTCCCCAAAATAAATGGTCTACTATCAACTAAATGTAATAATCTTCTTTGGATCTTGTTTCACATTATCAACTATATACATATATATACATATATATATACACACATATATATGGAAATTGAACTGATAACAGATTTGCCTCAGTGGAGCTGCTTGAATGAATGCCAGGCTATTCTCTCTTCTCCCAACAAGGAACACACTCCCCAGTAAGATTTCATATATATATGTACATATATATATATATATATATACACATTTTTTTTGAAAGGAGGGAAATTTGAATTGGGAATAAAACAAGCAAGAAATTATTGCCAACTTTGATAGGCATGATGATGACATCATGGTTATGTAAGAGTATTTATATTTTAAAAGATGCATACTTAAACACCTTTGTTTAAGAGACGCAGGGTAAAATGATACAATACCTAGGATTGGCTTTAAAACACTTCAGCAAGAGAAAAATAGAAAAAAAAGAGAGAGAAAATGGAATAAGTAAAAGTATCAAAGCCACGACAATTGTTGAATCTGGTGAATGAACATAAGGAGGTTTGCTGTACTGTTCTGTGTACTTTGTGTATATCTGAAATTTTCACTAACAAATTTAAAAAACAGTTCAAACAAAGTGAAATTGGGCCCTTACAGTTTTCAGTGCCTTGAATATCCCAAGGGAGCTAATTTTCCCCTCCTTTTACTCTTCCTTATAGCTAAGGCTTAGGAGACAGTCAACCCCTGTCTACCACAGATACATCACCTGTTTTCAAGTTTTAAAAAATAACATTTGGAAGGTGTTCTGGGAAAAACCGTGTCCCTCCAAAATTCATATATTGCAGTTTCAACCCTGAGCACCTCAGAATGTGACTGTGTTTGGAGACAGTGCCTTTAAAGAGGTAATTAAGATAGAATGAGGTCATGAGGCTGGGGCTAATTCATGTGACTGTATTTGGATTCAGGGTCTTCTGAAAGGTGATTAAGTTAAACTGAGGCTATCAGGATGGGCCCTAGTCCAGTATAACTGGCGTCCTTTTATTGAGGAGAGAGGCCAGGGCACATGTGCGCAGAGGGATGACCGTAGGAAGAGCGAGCAAGAGGATGGCCATCTGCCAACCAAAGAGAGGCCTCAGAGGGAACAAAACCAACCCCGCTGGCACCTTGGTCTTGGACTCTCAGCCTCCAGACTGTTAAAAAAATACATTCCTGTTGGTGAAGCCACCAGTCTGTGGTGTTTTGTTATGGCAGCCCTTGTGAACTAGTTCAGAAGGGAATTGAGCTGATAACAGATTTGCCTCAGTGGAGCTGCTTGAATGAACGCCAGGCTATTCTCTCTTCTCCCAACAAGCAACACACTCCCCAGTAGGATTTCATCTTCTTTTCTCCCTTCCCTTCTTTGCTGCTGCTGCAGTCTCCTTCACATTGCCCACATTCCGGTTCTGGTGCTGCTACATCTGCCACAACGCCAGGAGAAACCTCCTGACTTGAGCTTTCAGAAATTCTGAGCCTACTCCTTTTTCAGTCCACGTCTTCATCTTTCCTTGTCTTCTTTGAACACAAAAATAACCCCCCTGAAAAGGATAAAAAATTTTAATAAGAAGTAAACCATTCAAGGAATTAGAATGTAGTAGTAGCCTGTAATTGTACTTTTCATCCCCCTTGAAAGAGAAACATTGTCCTAATACTTAAAGTATTTATTATAGCTGAAAAGAAGGCTCTTATTTCTGGTTCAGAGATTCAATGTGGCAGTTATAATTATATTCTGGGGACAATATTGTTAAAAATTTGGATTTTCAAGCTAAAAATGATTTTTAAGTATGTAATTACCTATTAATTCCCATGAAATTGTGATTTGCCATTCTTTTTTGTCATAACTCATTTGAAAGAACCCATTTTCTAAAGAAAAACTGTGAACTAACACACGGTGCCTGGGCCTTGGCATCACTAAACTCTGCAGCACATGGTGATTTCAGCAGGAACAATAAACTGAAGTCATAACAATGGGTAATATTTTAATATAATGGAAAATGATCACTAACTTTTCTCGACAGGAAGGAAATGAATTTTTCTCGTTGTACACGAGAAAAGCAGGTATAAGAAAATTTCAGAGGATGTCCTACCCACCCAGAATGGGTTTAAGTACCGTCACCACAATAGCCTCATAGCAAACGGAACAAATGGTGCTTCTGAGGAAAGAATGTGGCTCAGTGTCTCTCAGAAATATATGTAAATGAAACTGAAATGTTAGAGGATGATTATCCTACACAGTAAAGTACCTTTCCCAGGGGTCTTTCTCAGATCTCAGGTAAATTGTTATTTTTATCACATTTGTCCACCCCACCCACTCAAAGCGAATATCCCATTAAACCTCCATAAGCCTGTTTAAAATTAAAATGGTACATGGTAATATTAAAGTGTGCATTTATTAAATATTCTGTGAAGTCATAAGAAATTCAAAATATTTTTGTAAGACACCTGCAACTGTGGTATAATTTGCTTTTTAGAAGTAATAAATCTTCAAAATTCTCTTTGATACAATTTGGATCTTGTCCTGGTACTTCCTGCTACTGTCCTTCAGTGATTCTTACCTTGCCCCACTTCTGGTCACCTCTGTTTCTTTTTCATTTTTCTGTCTCTGTATTCCTCAGCTTCCCCAATACAAACAGCTGTCTAGAATTGAAACATCCCAGAATTCTCATCCAAACATTTATATCCGAGTCAAACCAAAGAGAAAGAGACCAGATTCATTAATTCAGTGAGCCAACCTCAGTTAAGTAACTAAAAAGAAAGCAGACCAAATTTTAACCCATTGGAACAAAGTGACCAGTTTCTTTGATTTTTCTTTTTTTCAGTTCAGTGTATTTGGAGATCATGGACACACAGCCACGGTGCTCTGAGGGTCACCACGCAGACCTCACAATGTTGGTTTGATTGGTCTATAAGCTGGTGCATATTTCATGGTCATTCACTATTATAGAAATGTAAATACGGTATGTGTGCTCCTCCCCCACCATTATACAAGAGCCTAATGACCAGACCTGGGCCAAATCACTACCCACTCCCAACATAACTACTGCAAGTGCCATAGTCTCACGTGACTGAGGATAAGCTTGTGAGCCGGTATATGCTCCTTTCCTGAAGTGTCAGCCCCCTACAGCAGTTCCAAAGCATCATGACAACAGCCTTTGCTGATCCTTGTTCATAGCTGGCAGGACTGTCTGCAACTTGTATCATTAATAAAAACTTCACACCTCTACAGGTTGTCATCACAGATCAACATTTTGCTCGCCTACTTTACCCTTCTCCCCTGGGAAAGAAATTTCTGCTGGACACACTCATACTCTAAGTCTTGTGAAGCTTTGGCAAACTCTGCAGTGGGCCCCCACCCTTCCTCTCCCCAGCCCTTTCCCTCCTGGGGCAGAAAGGACAGAGAAGGCAGGAGGCGAACTCCCCCAGCCACATTCCTGCACTGCTGCCAGCCTGGCTGGTGGTAGCTGTGCTTGGCTTCATTCCAGCCTAGGTACTCACAGTCTGGCAATAGAGCAATTTTTGAGGGGCACAGGGTTTAGTGACCAAGAGACAAAAATAAAATTAATCACAACCTTACAAATGGCAAAAGAAAAAACTGACAAAAATGAACAAACAAAACCCTGGGTCTTTTAAAATGGAAGTCTGGCTTCAGTCTTGAATCTTAGGATTATACTGAATTATGTATGAAATGACATCGTTTGTGAAATATATTTAATTTGCCATACTCTTCTCTTCCCTTACCCACCCCTTCCCCTCCCCCATTCCAATAAGGTCTTGAGCTTTATGATAAAAGGTGAAATTGGGTCAGAGTTGGAGAGAACTGAGAAACAACAGAGAAGCCAATTAAAATCAAAATAAAATTGTCTTCTTATCCTTTCCTCCTCACTTCACTTGACAATTATCTTGCACATATGAAGTAGGTCTTAACTTGACCCTTCTCTAACTAGCAAGGCCATCATGAGACACCGAAACTTATTTTTTTCTGTATTTGAAGCCTTGACTTTTTTCATTAGTACACTAAATACAGAGAGGTCCCAAGACACAGAAAATGCCAAAAAGTGGACTGAGCAGCTGATGGGTCGTGAAGTAAAGGGAGGACCTGATATAATGAACTCCATGAAGACAGAGACCGTGTTCTTGAAATAATCAGTAAAAGGGACTGTCTCCCAAACCCAATGTGGATAGTCAGTAATAAGAATAGCAAGAAGGACAAACCTCACATGCTGGCTGCCGATGTTCATTCATGCCTCACTTCCGTTCACAGAACTCCCTGGCAGGTATCCACGGTACCATATGCTTTGGGGAAGTGGGAATGCTGATTGTTGTAGTTATGGGAAATTGAGGCTCATTGCTTCATGAGATTCCGGATGGCAGAAATGTTCTGAGAAGGAACATGTCAAAATACGTGTGCCATGGGAATCTTAGCACAGGACAGAACTTCAGAGAGGATCTCCTCTAAACTCTCAATTATAAAGGTGAGGAAATTGAGGTCCAGGAAGGCAAATGAAAGTCCAGAGACACAGAGGTCCACGGAGGCAAAAATGGAGGTCCAGGGAGCTTGCCCAGCAGTCAAAATAACAATGTTGTGCTAAGCTGGAGCATTGGAATTAGGATCTGGAACTCCTGATTCTCACTGTTTAGGCTGACTCACCACTTTCAGGCTCCAGTCTCCATCCTGTGGCTTTTAACATTTTTTGTTATTTAAATATATTTTAGGGGTACAAATGCAGGTTTCTTAGATGCATATCTTGTGTCATGAAGTCTGGTTTTTTAGTGTACCAATCACCTGAATAGTGAAGATTGTATCCAATGGGTCATTTTTCAACCTTCATCCCCCTCCTATCGTCCCACCTTTCGGAGTCTCCAGTGTCTCTTATTCCATTCTGCATATCCATGTGTACTCATTGTTTAGTGCCCACTTACAAGTGAGAACTGCAGTATTTGACTTTCTGTGTCTGTGTGATTTCCTTGAAGATAATGGTTTTAGTTCTATCCACGTTGCTTCAAAAGACATAATTTCATCCTTTTTTTAATGGCTGAGGAGTATTCCATGGTGTATATATACCACATGTTATTTATCCAGTCTTCTATTGATGGACACTTAGGCTAATTTCATATCTTTGCTCTTGTAAATAGAACTGCAATAAACATGCAAGTGCAGGTATCTTTTTGATATAATGGTTTCTTTTCCTTTGGGTAGATACCCAGTAGTGGAGTTGCTGAATTAAAAGGCAGTTAGTTCTATTTTTAGTTCTTTCAGAACTATCTATACGTTTTTCATAAAAGTTGTACTAATTTACATTCCCACCAACGGTATATAAGCATTCCCCTTTCTTCATATCCTTTCCAACATCTGTTGTTTTTAAATGTTTTAATAATAGCCATTCCGACTGGTGTGGGATGGTGTCTCATTGTGGTTTTGATTTGCATTTCTTTGATGATCAGTGATGTTGAGCACAGACTACCTGTGTCTATCAGCCATTTCATCCCTCTCCCTCCTGTGACTTTACTGGCAACCCTGTAGATGCTGATACTGGTGCCTCCAATATTTTTAGTCATTAAGGTATCAAGAATCTTTTTGCTTTCTCAATAGCAAACAAATGAAACACAAAGGAAGAAAGAGTATAAAGAAAAGAGTGTAAACTTTGGAGTCAAAATAAATTGCAGCTCTTCATAGACAATAATTTAAACTCTTTGAAACTCAGTTTCCTAATCTGTAAACTGGGAATCATCACTATCATAATCATAATGTGTGTAGTTACATATTTATAGCAGCACAATAGGCAATTGTAAAAATATGGAACCAGCCCATATGCCCATGAATCAATGAGTGGAAAAAGAAAATGTGGTATATAAATGTATATACCATGGAATACTAATCAGTCATGAAAAGGAATGAAATAATCGCATTTGCAGCAACCTGGATGGGACTGGAGACCATTACTCTAAGTGAAGTAACTCAGGAATGGAAAACCAAACATCATACATTCTCACTTAGAAGTGGGAGCTAAACTATGAGGGTGTAAATGTATAAGAATGATACAATGGATGTTGGAGGACTTAGAGAAAGGGTGGGAGGGGGTGAGGGGTAAAAGACTACACATTGGGTACAGTGTACATTGCTCCAGAGATGGGTGCACCAAAATCTCAGAAATCACCACTAAAGAAAGTATTCATATAACCAAACACCACCGGTTCCCCCAAAATCCTATTGAAATAAAAAAATTAAGAAAGAAAAGAAAAATAATGTGTGTAGAGTGCCAAGCATACCAGATACCTAATGGTAGCTGAGCAGGAAGAAAATGTACTTTAAAATCTTAGAGCAAGCCCTGCACCTGAGAGGCTGAGTCAGTGGAACAGAGACCTGAGTTCTCTTCTCACAAGAAAGAGCCTTGTCTCGCTGAGTTCCCTTCAATTGCTATCACACACCAAGCACTTAACATTCTTAGACTCAAGGCACTTGTGTGTGAACACATGTATTGAAACCATAATGTAATGCGATGATTTACCAAAAACACCCCAGAAAATCTGTCTCTGAAGTGGCATCTACAGAGAAGAAAAGTGACTTTCCTTCTTACATTAAATTGCTATACAAAGTACTAGAAAAATAAAAATAGAGAAATAAGCCTTGGACTACAAAAGAATTAAAAGAAAAAAATTGTAAATAGAGCAGCAATAAACATGCGATCTAACAATTTCTTTTCCTTTGGGTAGATACCCAGTAACGGAGTTGCTGAATTGAAGGGCAGTTAGTTCTATTTTCAGTTCTTTGCAAGATATCCATACTGTTTTTCATAAGAGGAAAGAAAGGGCAGGAACTGTTCTTGAGGTCAGAAGAGAGAGATTCAAATCCTGAATTAAACTGCTGTGTGAGTTGGGAAAGTCACCTACCTTCTCTGAATCTGTTTCCTCAACTATTAAATAAAAATAAAATAATATGCCTTATGAGGTTGTGGAGATAATTAACATACAGAAAATGTTTTTAAAGTAAAATGTGTAAGTTTGCCCATTTTAATTATGTAACAAGGATATTATAAACAGCTTTTCAGAATTGCTTATATTTCAGAATTGGCTTTTTAAAGAACATTTCTGGCATAACGAACTAGGAATGAAAAAGGAATGTGTCTTCTGGTTCTGAAGTCTGAAGCTCAGTTTAGTTTTCTCTAACTCAGAACCAGCTGACTTGTAACTGCCTCATTGCTGAGACTCAGCCCAGACCCGAGGACAGTGGGAAGCATGTGGAGGAAAGGTGAGTTTGAGTGACAGGAGCTTCTACTAGGCCCACATCTCTACTTGTCTCCACTCACCCCAACCCTAAGGTACAGTGAAGATCTGGCACCTTCACAGCCTGCAGAGAATAGCAAAGGGAGGTTTTGAGGGAAGACAAGAAAGTTCTCTGACAATACAACAGCTCCTTTTGAACGTAAAAAGCAGGTGATCTTTGTTTTGAATTATGCTTCCCATCCCAGAATAGGACTCCATAAATGTAAGCAGCCTTGTTGCCCCTGCCTCTGGGAGAAGCAAGCCCAGATGTGCACATACACACAAGTGTCTATGTGTGCACATGCACACCCACGTACACTGCCCACAGGCCTTCCTTCCTTTGCTAAGCATTTGCATTCTGAGCTCTTCCTGCTCAGACTCCTGAAGACAGTGAAGACGTGAGCTCTGCTTCCATGGACAGCATCTCTTAAGTGCAATTTTCATTTTGGAGCTGGTCTAATCAAGAGGGCCACCTCACCAGTGTAACACTCATTTCTTTATTAGAATTATTTGAAGTTGTACCCTTGGTGATCCAGTCACCCAGAGACTCAAAGGCAGAAGAAAAAGGCAAGTAATTAAAATACATAAGGCTGAAGACCCAATTAGTGGCATACATCATGATCAATAAAGTGACAATTCTAAAAGACAAGCTTCTGACTGCACCCTGAGGCTAGAACAAGGAGTTTCTGTCAGTTTGGGGCAGACAAAAATTCCCTTGGGCAAGTTCTGCCAAGACCTGCCAGATTTCCCTCCCCACAGGAGAAATTCGGGGACTTACAGCAAGCTACTACAATTTTTCTCCAGTGTTGTGTGGATTCCTTGGGCAACAGGTCATCTTAAAGGTGTGATTCTCAACCCTTTCTCTCCCAAACACATGTACACATGGTGTTCACAAGCCTGACGTGCTCCCAAGGAAATACGCAGATTTGATTTTTAAAATGAAAAGTTTGGGAGAAATTAATCTGTGTGATCCTTGATAGCTGCCAGAGACTGAGGGTACATCACCAGTGGCTGTTCCCTACTGGCTCAGGCCAGCCACCACTCCTTAGGATGCTGGCACCTGCACCACTCAAGAAGGGATATTCTAAGGCAAATGAGAAAGAGAGTAGTTCTATTGGAACAATCTTGAATCTGTCCAACTTCTAAAACATAAAGTTTAGCTCTTAAAAATATACTTAAGATAGTAGAAACAAATTTCTTGCCATGGACCTTACAACTGGCTGAAATCCCACCGTGTGACACACTGTGGAAATTAAGGACGACTTTCCCCAAGGAGTGCTTTAGGGGCTTCTTAGACCATATTCAACCCTTCGAGTCATTCTTGCAAGTAAAGTGAACATCTGGACTGAGGGTAGAGCCCAGGACCGTCCGCCCTTCAGCCATTAACACTGAGTGTTGACCATGGACAAAGTGCTGGCTAAGGTGGAGGGAGAGGTACAAATGGAAACAGAAGGCCTTATTCTTGTCTTTCAAGTGCTGATACTCTATAGGGATGGACGAGACAAACACACATGAAAGACTGAAAGGCCATTCTCAGCTTGGGTAAGGACTACCCCCAATTATGCCTCAATTTATATGGTATTTCTATATCCCTAGAACTTAGCAGAATCTCCAGCACTGCAACAGATTCCCAGACTATGCTTGTTACATTAAAACTAAACATGAACAGCATTGTATACACAGAGTCTGTGAGACAAAACAAAGTAGTCAATTAGATGACTGCTGGTGGCTTGAATGAGGTTAATCTGGCAGTAGGCTAACAGAGTAGGAGATGGCATTTTTTAATGGAAAAAAAGCCATATACACAGACACGTGTGAACTTGGAAGGGAGGATGACATGAAGATGGGGCTTGAACAGGTGACCCTGGCTTAGAGTATGGGGATCTCCAAGTTGAGATAGGTCCTATTTCTGGAAACCATGAGAAGGCAGATGGCCTTCCAGCCACTTTCTATCTGAGTGCTTCCTATTCCTTTAGCCCATGTGTGTATTGGCCATAGGGAAGGAAGTAAGATAGCGATCTGTGGGGCAGAGCTGAGTGCATGGGATGTTTTGATCTTTGATGGAGAAGGAAAGATGCTGCCCGGCCATGAGAACTGCCAGTGGTTAGCGGGGGCTCGGTGGAGAAGGGAAGGTCTGCGATGGCTTTGGAAACACCTGTACTGGAAGAGTTGTGGCCATCTGCAGGAGCAGTAGCATTCCTGGGTGGTTATTTTGTATACCTGGTCTGACCCTAATGCATCCCTTTAGGGCCCTGAAGTGAAAATAAACAAGAAAGTGTTAAGAAATACATGTATTCAGAAAAAGTAAAAGCAGAGGCTTACCTTGGGGAAATGTCACACAGTGTTGCACAATGCCTATACCTTCACTGGTCCCCTGAAATTCACATGATCTGAAGCCCTTATCTTTATGTTGGTTTTACTCTCCTTGCAGGTAAGGGTCTGGGTTTTGGTGGGTGGGTCTCCTAACTGCTGGACTTGTTTTTGCACTGTGAACTCACTAGATATTGACCAGAAAATCTAGTGGAAATCCCCAGATCCCAGAGGGGAGCCTGAAAACAGCATAAAGAGATGTATTTTCTACAATTTAAATGAGGCTCTTTTCTCAGCCAGCTCACCCGCATTAATCCTGCAAGAATTTTTTTCTGATTGTAAGATGCCTGGACCTGTGACTAAAAGAAAATGGGTCAAATCCTAACAAATCTCAGGAGATGTTCCTATTCTTTGATAGTCCTTCATGTTGCTTACATTGGATATTTGCTTGAAGGAAGTAGGGCTTGGATGACATCTGGTTCCATAGACTTTTGGAGGCAATTTGATGCAATTTGTTGGTAATAGGATTTGATCTGTACTAAATCTGAATGTCTGTGTTATTTCAATGGATTTAATGAAGTTTTGTTTGTTTTAGAGATATACACTGTATTGTTTCTCATCCTGTCTTCTGTGGACTCCAGGTGGCAGTGATCAGGCAGGCTAATAATAACAGTATAGTTTATAAGGAGGTGTTACTTTGTCAGAGAGTTCAAATACAAGCTCATTAATATCTTACCTTGGGGAAAGCTGGAGAGAGGAGAGGAATTGTTCTTAAAACACACACACACACACACACACACACACACACACACACACGTGAAAGCAGCTGCCATATAAGGACCAACCTCACCAACACTGCCTGTGATGTCTAGTTTCCAAAGATGGCCCCCTCAATGAATAATGCTTCACATTGTTCATGCTTTATGTACTCCCTTTTTCTTGATTCTCTCAGATTCTGTGATTTGTGGTTGACCAGTGAAATGGGGCAAAAGTGACACTGTATGACATCTAAAGCTTGCACATAAGAAATCCTTGTAACCCTCACTCTGGGAACACTACCCTGGGAACCCAGCAACCGCCTAGTGAAAAGCCCTGTCCACAAGAGACGACACACCCAATTGTTCCAGTGGACAGCCCCAGGTGACAGCCAGCATCAATTGGCAGCCTTGTGAATGAGCCATCTTGGACTTTCAGCCCAACTGAGCCTCCAGATGACTCCAACCCCAGCCGCCATCTACCCACAACAAGATAAGACAGCCTGAGTGAATACTGCTCAGCTGAGCCATGGGACTATCAGGCAAAATAATATGGTATGTCTCCAGGCTTTGAGATGGTTTATTAGACAGCCATAGATAACCAAACCACCACTCTCAACATTTGAGTAGATGCTGCTCTAGAAAGCATCATCTAGTCTTCTTGGAACAGCTGTTGCAGACAGGAATCCCTAAATGAGGTTTCCTTGGTGCTTTTTGGAGATCCTCTGTGCTGTTTCTCTTAGCCCTGGACTTCCTCCCTCACTTGCTTTAGAAAAGGCGAATCTCCTGTCTATAGGAAGGAAGTATGGTGGTGGTGGGGAGGTAGTGAAAGTAAAGTTGGAAATAAGAGGCGACTTTCTCAGGTAAATCCCAAATGGGCCTCATTTTCGGCTGATGTTTACAAACGCAAATGCCCACAAGGGCTGGGCAGGGGAGGGGATAGAATGACAAGGGTGTGAGGCACTAAGAGCAGCGAATACTGTGCTGAATTAGCATGAGACTGCCTACAAGGGGTGGCTGCTATGGCCCCAGGTGGCCGTTGTGGCCACTGTTGTTAGGTCTTCTAATTTTTAAAGTGAAGTTAGAAATCTACTTTTTTTAAATATAAGATTTTGGCAACAAATTTTAAATGTTTTAAACCACCATGTTAATACAACATACTTGGAGGTCCAGGGGCTGCTAGTTGGATGTTGCTAGCATAAAAGGGGAGGATGAAACCTAAGCCAGCCTCATCTCAGCAGCCACCCCCTTTCAAGGAGGATAATAATACTCTCATCTGTGCAGTGTGTTATTGTCCACATTTGACTTGAACTTCTCAATAAGGGAAGACAGGTGAGCCAGGCATCTTTTTCAAGTCCTTCGCTTAAGAAAACAAGCTCAGGGAGTGAGCCTGCCTGAGTGGGCACTGTTGTGGCAGAGGACCACAGCTCACGCCATTTCTACTCCATCTGGACAGAGGGGTAGGGTGAGGGGCAGTTGAGCCCTGCAACTACATTGAAACTGTGATAGTGAAAGCAATTCTGGGCAGCCAAGAGACAGAGAGAAGCAGAGCTGAACAAAGGGAGAAGCTGCTTTAAGAACCATCTGAAGTCCTCTGAATCTTATGTTCCATAGTCAGGACTGACCCCCTTGACTTTCTCAGAAAAAAGAGATGAGTACTGGTGTCTCCAAGCTTGGCTGAGGGCTGGGCTATGGCAGATGCCCCTCCTTGTTGGGTGCGATCATTGAATCTCAATAGCTATGACCTCAGGTTCAAGGTTCTCAAGGGAACCCAGAGAGATGAGGTGACCTGAATCCATTCCCTCCCACAGGCAAAGCAAGGGACTCCATTCTGGCTCCTTGTGGCTCCCATCCCACCTTTCTCTGGACTAAAGCAGGCTAGGGGAGACCTCTGAAGGTCAACATGTCCCTTATGGCCAACATGTCTGGGTGGATAGAAAAGAATAGACTTCTTCCTTCCAACAAAATATCTAAGACTGAACCCAGAAGATTCTGAATCCTAGATTTCTAATGGGGACAAGGAGGCCACTCTGGGGCCAGACTCTGACCTTCCAGTTTCCAAACCTTTGGAGAGGGCTTTTACCTGGTCCCCACCGCCCCACCACACAGGGTCCAGCCCCTTACCTCAGCTCTCATGGGTCCTGTTGGACACAATGCTACAAATAAGCAAGCAAAACAAGGAAAAGTGGCACAGAAAATGTCACATTTGTAGAAACAGAAACTTCAAATACTTGTACTTGATTCTCCCATTCCGAACCAACATTCTTCTCCCTGAGAATACATGGAGCACACATACCCTCTGCCACCTCAGCCTCCTCCCCACTCACCTACTTTCCCAGCTTCCCTGCCATCTTCCTTCATCAGCTGCAGTGAGCTGGCTTTGATGCAAACAGCAAATATATGAGAAAACACCTTTTCTTTTTAAAACATTTTACTTTAAGTTCTTTGAGACATGCATAGAACGTGCAGGTTTGTTACATAGGTAAACATGTGCCGTGGTGGTTTGCTGTACCTATAAACCCATCATGTAGGTTTTAAGCCCTGAATGCATTAGGTATTTGTCCTGATGCACTTCCTCCCCTTGCCCGCCACCCCCAATAGGCCCTGCTGTGTGGCGTTCCCCTCCTTATGTCCATGTGTTCTCATTGTTCAACTCCCACTTAAGAGCAAGGACATGTGGTGTTTGGTTTTCTGTTCCTGTGTTAGTTTGCTGAGAATTGTGGCTTCCAGTTTCATCCATGTCCCTGCAAAGGACATGAACTCATTCCTTTTATGGCTGCATAGTATTCCATGGTGCATATTTGCCACATTTTATTTGTCTAGTCTGTCATTGATAGGTATTTGGGTTGGTTCCAAGTCTTTGCTTTTGTAAATAGTGCTGCCATAAACATATGTGTCTTTATAGTAGAATGATTTATAATCCTTAAGGTATATACCCAGCAATGGGATTGCTCGGTCAAATGGTATTTCTGGGTCCAGATCCTTGAGGAATTGCCACACTGTCTTCCACAGTGGTTGAACTAATTTACACTCCCAATAACAGTGTAAAAGTGTTCCTATTTCTCTACGTCCTCTCCAGCATCTGTTGTTTCCGACTTTTTAATAATCACCATTCTAACTGTAGTGAGATGGTTTCTTATTGTGATTTTGATTTTCATTTCTCTAATGACCAATCATGATGAGCTTTTTTTCGTATGCCTGTTGACTGCATAAATGTCTTCTTTTGAGAAGTGTCTGTTCATATCCTTTGCCCACTTTTTAATGGGGTTGTTTTTTTCTTGCAAATTTGTTTAAGCTCTTTGTAGATTCTGGATATTAGACTTTTGTCAGATGGGTATATTGCAAAAGTTTTCTCCCATTCTGTAAGTTGCCTGCTCACTCTGATAATAGTTTCTTTTGCTGTGCAGAAGCTCTTTAGTTTTATTAGATACAATTTATTAATTTTGGCTTTTGTTGCAATTGCTTTTGCTGTTTTCGTCGTGAAATCTTTGCCCATGCCTATGTCTTGAATGGTGTTGCCTAGGTTTTCTTCTAGGGTTTTTATGATTTTGGGTTGTACATTTAAGTCTTTGATCCATCTTGAGTTAATTTTTGGTATAAATAAGGGGTCTAGTTTCAATTTTCTGCCTATGACTAGCAGAAACACCTTTTCTAAGAGGGGCTCAGATTGTCTCAGTGAGCACATCCAGCCACCTCACCCATAGACCAGTGGGGGTCACAGTATTCTGTTGGTTTCTCATTCTGCTGTTGGCCTCCAGGACCGAAGTTGATCTCTCTTGCCCAGTTATTAGATATGGCTTACTTCTAATAGAACTCACAGTGACAATGGGCCAGGCATGGCCACTTCATCCCCTTATTAAATCAGACTATCAGCCTGTGAGTTGGCCATTGTTGTGCCTGGTCAATTAGTTAGAGGCTATGTAGATTGTCCAGGATTGCAGAGATGTACAAGTGGCCCAGTAAATATATGAACCCAGGTGGGTCTGCACCTAGAGCTATGCTCTTTCCCCAAATTCAGGCCTAGATATCAGTGCTACTCTTTCTGCAGCCAGTGTCACAGAGGGCAACCGTGCAAGCTGTGAACTGCCTAGCTCTGGGGAGCACTGTTGTGGTGATCTGTGCCAGTAGCCTTCTCTAGAGGGGTGCACGGTCTGCACACCACAGGTGGCAGCTCTGCCTCCAGCTGCAGCAAAAAGAAATTTTTGCCAAATAAAAAATTGTTTTGGGGGATACCTGAGATAGTGTTTAATCAGCTACCTGAAACTTGATCTTCTAAGAAACATCACAGTATTTTTCTTTCGGTTTAGCAGAAATCTCAGTTTTCAAGTTGTTACTTATTAATTAATGTATGTATCTCATCTGCACCCAAGAAGTTTATGACCATCGACTTACAACACCTACTTTGGAACAAGAAGAAGCCAATTTTGCCTTCTGGGAACTGAACTTCTGGTATGAGAGTCTGCTTGGATGAATTGGGGGCTAAGGAGTCATTGCCACCAGCAAAGAAAAAAACAAACAAAACAGAAGACAAAAAGCATCTGGATAGGTATAGTTCAGATCATTCCACTGCACCTGCCCAGAAGCTGGCAAGAAGAACCCAGGGTCTGCAGGAGGGAGGTGTCTGTCAGGCACACCCTGTAGGCCAGCCTAGGGAAGGAGAGCTGTGAGTTGCCCAGGATGAACTCCTGGAGGATAGTTTCTAATCAGAAGAGAGGGGCTTTGGCATTAGACACGGGAAGGGCGGCAGTGAAAATGTGTGTGGAGGTATCATTTCTGAAAAGAGAGTGTGATGTGCCAGGCAGGGTTTTAATATTCAGGTTGAAATGGGGTTTAGATGTCACTTGGCATCATCAATGATAATCTACTTTAATTCAGTTTGCCATAAAAGGATGCCACTTTTGCTTTTTATGTAGATACATGAGAAAATGTTATGCTTGCCTTGCAGAGTGCCTTGACTACACTCCTGTGGCCAGAACACACTCCACAGGGAAGGCCCCCTGGGTCTGGCTGTGGTAGCTGTGTCAGCTGTGGCACTCTCCTAATCCACGAGGCTCAGGTCATTATACTTAATTCTACTATTTTCCTTGAAAGATGCTTCTGAAGGTTCACTGCCTCACAGAGATAAAATGATATCCAAACTATGATCATATATTTTTTCCTTGCTTCATTTCACTTTCTCCTGGCACCTGCCAGGCCACCAAGATAGAAAGCTTCTCCAATGCAGCCTTTACCACGAACCCAGAAAGGCAGTCCATGTTCAGTTCACCTGAGCACTCTGGATTTCCAGTTTCTGAATATGCAACATTAATTTGTACATAGGACACGCTGCCTCCAAATAATTGACAAATGTCCTTTCTTAGCATAGCCAATGGGATCAGATGAACAACTGGAATGTTAGCCATTCTGTGCCTGTATTCCATGGAGATTAAGAAAAAATTGCAGATCTAGAAACAATATGTGCAAGGGTGGTCTCCTGGCAATTTGCAGCCAATTACAAGTGTACACTGCTTCGAACAATGGATGTGCCACTGAAAAGGTTATATGCAAATCAAATTTTTGTAAATTGAATTATATTTAACACGCACCAAGGGAACTGGCTATTTTAGGGACACCAAAGTTGAATTCATTTTGTGGAGCAGGGAACCCTTTGTAAAGCAAATTACCATCCTCCAATTCATATATTCTTTGATAAGGTCAGGTTTTATTATTTTGGATTTTTTTGAACTAGAGCATACCGGCAGTGTTAAAGTGGTAATAATAAGATATTCAGGGCTTTCGGCAAATTCTAGAAGTAAGAGAAAGAGAGATGAAAACTAATGGAATCTCCTTTTAAAAGAAGGAATTAACTGGAAAAAAAAAGGAGATATTCCAGCATCAGTTGGCTGGGACGCCCATAGTGCTATTCTTATTTCTGGTTTAACCCAGCTGACTCACCGCAGCCATGGCTCTCTGTGCCTGTGTTACATTATTCCATTTTGGAATTGCAGCCTTCTAGACTGGTAAAGTTATGAAAATGACAACCAGCCTCACCAGGGCCTTGTTAACCTTTAGGCGCTCTTATCACAGGGTCTGGGGCCTATCAGCTTTTTAAGACCCACGCAACTGTCTGAGACCTGAAAGAACACAAAGGAAAACTGCAAATCAAAATTAATAAATGTTTAATTAAAGATCTACAAAATGTAACATTGTGTTAACTTCATTAATTGTTAAGTTTGGTATTCATAAAATTTTGATTACCCAAGAATTTGAAAGAAAGAAACAAAATTATCGTTCTTCACAGCTGCTGTAGTGGTCCACATAAAAAATCCAAGACAAACCGTATTGGTCAATAGAGCCTGGATTATGGTGAGGTAGCAATAAACCCTGAAAGGTCAGTGACTTAACACAATAGTAGTTTATTTCCTTCTCATGCAGTTTGTTGAGGTTCTGAGCCGTGTGGTGATTCATCGATTCAGGGTCTGCCACCTAAACACTAAGCATCTACATCTGTTTAAGCAGAAGATACAGACCAAAAAGTAATGTAAGGGCTTTTCATTGCCTTAGCCCAGAAGTAACAGCATCACTTCCACTCTCATTTCTTTGACTGCAACTAGTCACAGAAATAGTATTTTCTATGTCCAGGGAGACCTAGTGATGTCTACCATATATGCTATTAAAATTGATTAGAGCTCAGTAAGATCAATATACCCAAACCAAAAGCATTCCTGCATACCTGTAACAATTAGAACATGTGAATTTAAATAAATACCGATTTAAAATGCAACAGAAGCCATTAGGCACCTACGAACAAAGCTGACAAAAGCTATGCCAGATTTTTGTAGAGATAATCACAAAACTTGTTGAAAGATGGAAAGGATGTCAGTCCCCTTCAAACTAATTTGTAGATTAAGTGGTAATTTTGATTGAAACGCAAATAGGGTTTTTAATGGTGGTTTGTAAGCTGATGCTAAAATTTATATGGAATACTAAAGAACTAAGACAATTTTACAGAAAGGAAATAAAGGCTATGGGTGGCTAGCAGTGTGGCTGTATTCTCACTGGCAGAGATAAGCAGACAACTATTGCAGAAGAGAAGTAGGCCCTTGTATAAATGTGAACCTGGTGTTTGACAGGGTGGCATTATGGATCAGTGAAGACAGGGGCCAACTGGGTGTTGGAATAATTGGATATGGAAAAAAATGATATGGATTGTAAATACTTATAAATATTTGATGTAAATAAAATAATTCCAAAACACAAAATTATAAAAGTTCCTTCTAATTGTTTTACAGCAAAATGAGATTTTTAGTGTACAATGTGGACATATTTTAATACACTTGATATGATGTGGGATGGACCTTTAAGAATAAGAAGGGTCTATCAAAGTAATAAATCCTGTTTCTGTAATTTTCTCCATTTGGTTCCTACTAAATACCATGAGGTCGTTGTTCTTATACCTCCAGGAATGATCATGGGGAATCAACAGCTCTCCAGACAGCCCACTTACCATATTATAAGGTCATGCCAATGACAAAAATCAGTCACAATATTTTGTTGTTATACCTCATTGATACAGATGAATGTTGGCCTTTAAAGCATCACCTGGGAAACTCTGCATAAGCTGGTGAGCTGTCTCCACTCCAGATACCTCCCCCATGCCCCAAAACTCACTTGACTCACATGTGGGACTATTGCTTTCTTACACCATTGTTGAAAAGGCTAAGACTGTATTCTGATATTCCCAGATAGAGACCAGAAAATACATCCTGTGTGAATGTTGCTAGGCAGGTTGCTTGGTTCCTGCTCCATGCCCTGTGAAGCTGGATACATGGTTATGCCCTGGTCACAGAGGGCAACTGGGCTCTTCATACAGCCTGCGTCACTTTGTGTGCTGTTGGACTGACAGGACAGCTCTAAGTAAAAAGTGTAGAATTAGACAAAACAATAAATTGTTTAATTAAATATTATTTAAATATCTCTTTGACTTGTGGCTGTAGCATAAAGAAATGGAAAACAATACCTATAGAATGAAGTAGAAAAGAGCAAAGTTGAATCCAAGCAGGTGGTCAAGCAATATGCAGGAATCAGAGATTCTGAATCAGCCTCAAATATTAGGTAATGGTATAATTCAAACATTTCAGAAGTATTGACATAGCAACTATGAACTTGGGATGGATTGTATTTGTCCCCATCAGTCATAGACACAAATCCAGCTGGCATTCTGGCCTATTGTCTCTTTAATCACTAAAAATCCCAATTTAGGTAAAAATGCAGCCCAAAAAACAGTTCATGAGGGCTACTAAAAAACTTTGAAATAACATAATTTTTTCTTAGTGATATGCATCTTTAAGCCACAGGAAAATTTAGAATTAAATACACCTGTATATATGTATATATACTAAGAAAATAAATTTTAGAATATTAATATTTGAGTAGGAGAATTATATACATTTTTAGTATTTTTGGAACTTGCAATTATGAACAGAATTTAGCTTATTAGAATAATGTCAGCATTACAAATCCAATTTAAAATGAATAGACTCATGATTTTAAGCTGAAACCTTTTTAGAAAAATGTGTTTACTAGTCAAAGCATATAATTAAAAAGAAAATGAATATATTAAATTTATATGCTCAGTTTAAAAGGTTTAGAAGATTTATTCATTAAATCATAAATCAGATAAAAAAATTAGTCAAAGGCTCCCTAAAATTTACTTGATTTTGAAATAAAAATAATATTTGTAAATTGAGCTTGAAAGGCAAATATTTTTTAAAAGGAATAACCTTAATAAACTAAGTATTAATTTCCAAAACAAAATAACTCCCGAAATAATCTTTCCTGAGCTCCCAAAGTTGCATCAAAGGCATGAAAAATCCTTATTAATTAAAAAAATTAATTAATTAAAACTTTCACATCAAGTAAGTACTACCCTTTAAAATAGTCCCCTTGGAGGTCACACACATAAGTGATGGTTTTAATGCTCAAAATCCTCTTCTGACTCACCTTTGAGATTACTTTCCAGCCAGTTTAAATTCTTTTTCCCTTTGTCAAACGTATTCAGGTGTCTTAGTTGGAAACTGGATGACAAAGTTATCTAACACCAATCTTAACATGTCACCACACCAAGGTACCTGCAGTTTAACATAGTCATTCCAAAAGAATGAATTTCAGATGTGATGGAAGAGTATTTCTTCTTCGAAGGTACTCTTGGGACCTCTCCAATCATACCTCCTAGGCAACTGACTTCCCTCTCTTCCTGAAAAGTCGAGAGAAGCATTTCTAGGTGGAACTCAACTTAATCACAGATTAGAACTGAAACTAATAATTACCAAAGGTTTGGACTGAGGGATATGATCCCGTGCCACTTATAGCAGTGAGGATGTACAAGGGGTCATGGTTGGGCTTGGGGAGTTCTCAAATGTTGACACGTGTGGGAGCGCTGTTCAGAGCCACGGCAAGAAGCAAAGGCAGGTAGTGCTTGCTACTGGACAAGGACAAGCAGAGATATCTGCAGAGGCAGTAAATGACCAAAAAGACATCTTGATCAGAGCACCAAATCCACTAAGAGGTAAAAGAAAACCTGGGAGTGGTTGACCACACATTCCTTTTGGTTTAAGCACCATAAAACCCAGGAGATTAAAGTAAAATATGGGAAATGGGAAGGTGGAGAGAAGAGGCAGATTACAGGGGAAAAATTTGCAAAAGAGAAATCCATAAATTTGCCTTAGGACCATAACCAGCTCTACATAATTTAGGCACAAAGGAGCCACTTTTTGTCTGTTTATTTTTGTGAAATAGAAAACTCCATACAGTGTTTCCTCAAGGGTCAAAACACCAGTAAATCACTAGCTATATAGGCCCTCCCATCTGTATTTAATTAGTCAAGAAGTAGGTCATGGAATGGGGATTGCTTCACTTTCAATAAATAAAACCAATTTTTTTAAAATGATAGATTCACCTTTTTTTTCTCCCCATGAAATCAATGACAATGAACAAGTGACTCTAGTATTTGTTATGAAATCGATTGCTTTTTAATACATGTCAGGTAATCCTAAAAACAAATTCCACCAACCTTTGTGGGAAATCTCAAACGCTCACCACGAATATAAAGAGCTCAACCACTGTAGGCTACCTTCTGAGCAGGGCAGTGCTGACATGCCTCGCCTGTTGTTTATTCTCTTCCCACACGAGTCTATATCAATAGCAATGACCTGAGAAGATCAGACAAGCCTCAAGGACCCTTCAGAGCCACTCATTTTTTCATTAATTAATTAATTAATTCAAATCAAGACTTCATTAAACAATATGCACAAGACACTATGCTTGGCTCAGGGTGCCATGTATTCACAGGTCTGCAAAGTTTTGCATTTTTGTCTTTGAAGTATCATCAAGGACACAACACCTCTGGGGCGGGGGAACTGTTCTACTTAGCATTGGAAATTGCAGCGCGGCCGCAGGCAAAGTAGATTACTAGTGATTAATAAAGATTACTACAGTCTAAGGGGGTTCTAAGTTCCCATTTATTCCAGAATGACCCTGGGTCCCCAATTTGAATATATGGATAATGGGAGAAATGTTTTCTCTCTTAGGGGTAGTAACGCCAAATTTCTAACAAAAATGATGACTAAATGTGAGGCAAGGGAAACAGCATGATGTCGTGGAGGGAGCTGGGAGCCCTGGGGTCACAGGCTGGCTCCAGACTTGAGCTATGTACGCAGGGAAATCATTCAGCTTCTCTGTGACTCAATTTGCTCATCATTAAACCAGGAATAACAATGCTGTCCTGGAAGGTAATTGTGATGATCAAGTAAGATACCATGAAAGAAGTGCTTGGCACAGTGTCTGGCACATGGTGGGACACAGATAGCACTGAATTAACAACCAAATGAATACAAGAGCAGCCTGCGTAGAAACTGAGTAATAAGGCTGAGCATCAGGAACTCCAAAGAGGAAAACACAGGGTGTCTTTTTCTTCTTACACTTGCTCTGTTTTCTCTCTGGTCTGGGCAAAGGTGGGCCAGGAGGGTCATGGGGGGGAAGATTCAATGTTAGGATGTTGGTTAATGGTGGCTTTTCTGGATTTATGTGGACATATGAGATGAAGTGGAAGTGTTGTCTGAATTGCTCACTAAAACAGGACAGTCCTGAGTCTACAGAAATTCTATAATTTTAAATATTCTTTCTTAAGGACATTTGTAATTACACTGAAGCGATTGCCCCACTTTTTAGTTTGGATATTATGGTTGCTGTTCACTTGGACCTCTTCTGGAAATCAGGCCCCTAAGATTTCTTCTAGTCATTCAGTAAATTTGTCTAATCATGTTATCACCTTACTCTCCCCCAACCGTGTGTATCTTCCCACCCTAGGAAATGATGCAGGGTGGGGTGAGGTGGGGCATTACATCATATGCTCAGGCTCAGCCCTGGACAAAGAGCTTGGAGACATAACACCAGCTGTCTCTGAAAAACTTTCTCTCCAGCCTCTCCTCCCTCCCTCATCACAGTTTCACCTGCTCTGCTCCCAGATATTTTGGGAGATGCCATAGAAGATCTTTTGCATATCTGTAAAAACTTCAGAAGACAAAGTCACTTTTAAAATGATTTCAAGCTAATTACTTCATGCATTTTAGCTGCAGTTTACTGAACCATATAAAACAGGGCATAACACCTTTTACATTAGATGATGAAACAGGATAATGTAGGGAAAACACCAGTCACAAACTACTTGCTAAAGAAATGTTCATTTTGTTTCCCATGGTATCTCACAAAACCTTCTGATCCTCAGTTCATTGTAAAGAATGAACCAATGGCCATGTGTTTCACCAGCATAAGGCAAGCTGGAAAGAGGTGGTGTCACTAATGTGTGAAACGGGACCATCTACAGCCTTGGGTGTGGCCTGAGGGGCTGCCACTGTGGGTAGGTTCCCACAGGGGGCACTGTTTTCCACCTCCATGGAGAGGATCCCATGTGGGTCAGCAGGTTGAGCCATTTCTTGCTGCCACTGTCCCTTGGACACTGTCTTCTCTAGCTGACTCTTGCCATAGGAGGGTGGGCATGGACTCTTACCACAGCCATCTACTTCCCATGTCCCTAGCCTCAAGGATCAGATACACAGAGCTAGATCTACAAAGTAAACCTATTAAGAGTCTAGACTTCTTCCAACAACACATGAAAAATTTGAGCCATCGGGGAAACCCAAGCCTGCAAGCCTGTACTGTAGCCCCTAAATTATGGTGCCAAGATGCAGGAAACCAGGGTCAAGTTCCAGAACCTTGTGCTCCTTGCCTAGGGGGTAAGGGGATGCTTGCAAGGAAGTGTGCATCCCATTTCCCAAGTTCTTTTGTCCTGAGCTGCATTTTATCCCTATTAAGTGGACAGACCTGTGTTCCCACCAATCCTCCATGCAGATGAGGACTTGGGAGTTATTAAAAAAAGCTCAATTGTCCCCCTTGGCTTATCATTACTAACCAGGCAGAGGAAAGCTTCAGCCCACCATTGATTTAGATTACCTCCTTCATTTCGATATTATTAATTACCCAAGTTAGCATACAGCAAGTCAACATCAAAAGCCAACTTTTTTTGGAATTAACTGTTTCCTTTGCAGCTCTCTGGCCATACCTGCTTTCTTTCATGCCTCCAGAACTCATACAGAAATGCCTTGCAGATATGCTTTCAACTGTCATCAAGTGAAGTTATTAGACTGGGGACCAACACAGGTCACTCCTTTCATGAGAGGCCACCAGGCTAATCTGTTGAAGTGACATTTCCATAATAACTTAACATTTGCCAAAGTTCTCCATTGCATTCTGTGCAAAGCAAACAGAAGGGTTAATTCCGTTCTCTAATCTCTTGTTATAAGCCTAATTATTTTACATGTCTTCATTTCATTAATGAATTGCTGCTTTTTACATGCAGCTCCTTCCCCATTGCTTTTGTTTAAACCTCCTGGTGGGAAGGGATAGATTAATTTTGTTGTGCCTTAATGAAACTGTATGCTACATTAGATTTAACCATTTGGCATGCATTGCCAACACCACCATTATGCATAATGAATTATTTTTTGTGACTCCCAAACTACTGTAGACCTTCAGTGTTCTCCTTCAGATACTGTGACAGTGCAACTGGCAGGCACACAACAGCACACTCAGTCACTGTGCCTGGTGTCTAAGGAAACCACCTCATGGCTTTTTCCTTTCTGTCACCTGCATGGGAGCGTCTAGATTTCTGCTTGCCATGGGGAAGCTGGATATCCAATTGATTTCTGGCAAGTATCTCAAATGAAACCAGCAAATTGATATTGAGTTTGAAGACAAAGCCCTGTGCTGGGCACCTTGAGGTAGGCCAAAATGTTATTTGGTCTTTGTCTTCACATCTTAAAACAGTAATCATTCACTGTTGCTCTTCCATCTTCAGGCCATCTGGGGTTGGGCAGGTCTAAACCATGCTTGGCTCTGCTTTAGGCTGCAATGGATAGGGCAGAGATCTGGTCCTCATGTCCCCATTTTCCTCCTTCTTCTCTTAGTGATGGTAAAAGCTTAGGAGGGCAGGTGGAAAGGCACAATGCAAGGCCTTGTAAGGTCTAGGCTGGGAACTGACATACTGATTTATTACCGGCCAAAGCAAGTCCCATGGCCATGTCCAAAGTCAAGAGGCTGAGAAGTCTTCTCCCCCATGACGAGGCCAGGCAAGGATGCAGTTGCAAGAACTGGAAAGTAATTGAGCCCAACAATTAAATTGTGTGTATAAAGGTTGGCTGGGTTCTGTGTTGTGGCCATCCCAAGATTTTCAAAGCTGAAGCCATTTAATCTCTCAATTAAGATTGATCCCAGCCTGGCGTTGGGAACCCATCTCATTCCTAAGCAGGGAATCAACCGAACGATCCCAAACTAAAATTCTGTGGCTTGTCATTGAGTTAACCCTGATCCAAGATCGAATTAGTCTGGAACCAAGTCCTGTCTGAGTCCCACCTCCTCTGGTAATTGCATTTCATGCTCCTGAACTTGGTTTTCCCAGATATCTGCTGTCAGATCTGCCCTAACATGCTGGTAGTGAGTCATCACCTTGGATTCCTAAGTTGTCCTATTGTCAGACCTTTTCTGAATTGACTTTGTAAACATTTGATCTTAAAATCGCCACTATTTGTTCTTTGCCTGGCTGCTCTTTCAGATCACAGCCGCAGTCCCAGAAGGATCTCCAGATCCAGGACTGGCAACACCCCCGGCCCCCATTTCCCTACTACTAGAATTTGGCTTTTCCGTATCTTGGGAGTTTTCCTGAACCCAGGATCCTGGCCTCCCTCACTATTCCTTGAACAGGCTCTCTGACTGAAAACCCAGCCAGCAGTAGGGGCCAGTCAATACCAAAGGTAAAGCAGAAAATGTTGCATTCCCTTAGCTCCAAGGAAAGTGGCCATAATGAACAGGGATAGACTGGGGCTGTTTGCTTGCAGGCAAAAAAGATGAGGCACCAAAGGGGAGAGAGATATACAATGAAAAGGTAGTTCATTTGAAATCGTGTTATCATTCAGGTTAAATGGCAAATGTGGCCATTAAGACAATGAGCTACAAATTCTACCTTGTGGTGCTGGGAAGAGTCTTGAAGACACATGCGCTGGCTCTTCAGCATCACCTGTGGACATTTTCCAGGGTGAGAGGCTGCTGTGCCATTCCAGGGACAGCATGGCTATATCCTGACTCAGGGCATTCATTTGACCTTGCTGCTCCCTCTAATGAAAACACAGTTCCCCCTGAGATTTGTATTGCTGGTTCCCTCACCTCTTTCAGATCTGTATTCAAACATCACCTTTGCAAAGATGCCTTTCCTGACATCCTTACTTGCTACTGCTACTCGCCAGCCATCGTTCAATAAGCTGTTATCGTTCCCTGCTTCATTTCTCATCCAGAGCACTCACAACCATCTTACACACTGTGCAGTTTACCTTTTGTTTTGTTGATTGTCTGGCTCCCTTTACTAGACTAGATGCTCCATAATTGTCTGTTTTGTTTTATCTGTCTGTTTGCCTTTAGAACACATAATGGGTGCTCAATAAATACCTGATGATGGAAGTAAGAAAGGAAGAACAGGAGTGACAGGCTGGCCAGGGTGGCAGGGGACAGGGACAGACAGAGAGACAAAGGCCTGATGTTTAGATGCATGGAGACGCAGAGTCAGGACTCCAATGAGGTCAGCCCAGGAGCTCAGAGGCACTGCTGGCCTTCAACGTCCCCCTCTCTGCTGGCTTCTCATCCTCAGCCAATCAAGCATGCTCAAGTTTCTCCAAGTCTTGATCCATAGCTGATCTTATGTTCTCTCCTCCTCCCCACCTCATCTGAGCCTCTTGAATATATTGCCTGCATCCTTTGTCTCCACCTGCTCACCTCCCACACACTGTGAATCAGGTCCCAGCCCAGGTCTATCTGCTACAGGTCTCCCTGCAGGGACCTCAGGCTTGGTGGTTCCAGATCAAACGGAATATTTTCCCTGCCCTCATTTAGTGATCATCCCCCTCACCCCAACCCCAGGCATTCACAAGGCTTGGTTGATGACACAGCATGTTTATATACTGAGCTAGAATACTGAGCATTCTCTTTTATTTCCCAAAGATATCTTGACTTCACCTACTGGTTTCACTCTTTCCACCACTGCTGCTCATGTCCTCATCATCTCTTGATAGGCAAGAGTCCTAACCAGCTCTTTGCTTCATGTCCTCATCAGCCTTGTCCACCTGCACTTCCCTTCACCTCTGAGACGAGGTCCAAACTCATCAACATGGCATAGAAAGCCCAGTGTGTTCTGATTGCCCATCACCAGCCTCATATCTCTTTCCTGCTCTCATGCTGAATTATCCCTGGGCCTTTGCACAAGCAGCCCCTCTGCCAGGGGGCCTTCTCCACTCTCATTTATCCTTTAAATTCAGCTTGTGTCATTATAACGTCGTCCATATTGCAAAGTACGTGTTCTGATGTATATTCACTTTTTAAAAGCTTTACCTTCACTCTGATCAATAATGTCTAGGAAAAAATTGACTTGAAATTTTCTTCCTGATACATAAGAAATGTATAGTTATTTAAATTAAAGTATTTATTTATATCCCCACAAAGATCATGTTGTATACTGCCACAATTACCCCCGCCTTTTTGAGCCAGTGAACAAGGCCATCTGGTTGTTTAAAATCACTGAGCTGGCAACGGCTACAAATTCTGTCTTTGGCGAGATCACTGCTTAAGTGGCTTGATATATAAGTGGTTAACACTCACTGAGCATTTCCTGCATTAAGGATACTGTTTTTCACACCTTAACTGTATTCACTCATTTAATTCTCCCAATAACTCTACGAAATGGGATTAAAATCATCTCTATCTTACAGAAAATAATATTGAGACTCAGAGAGGTTCATTAACTTGCCCAGTTTACACTAAAAGGTGGACCCAGTATTCAAACTCAACCATTTGACTAGAGTCTATGCCCTTACCCTATTCATATATCATCTGTATGAGGTTTTACTGCTCTTATATCCTATAGGGGACACTTTCCTCAGTGCCCAGACTTTGTGGCAGTGGTCTCTTCTTGTTGTGGGAAGGAAGGATGGTTGGTTGGAAGGCTAGCAGGCTCCCAGAAAAGATGGCCTCCCTCTTGGAAATCAGCAATGTGGCTTTCTGTGATTCTCTAGACTTGGTTGAAGAAGTTCTTTGTGGAAGGAGCCAAGTTTGTCTCATTTTGACAGAATCCCCAGCTGCTGGCTTTTTCTGTTATCCTGTGCATTTTTTTTTTTTTTTTTTTTTTTGTCTCCAGAGATATCCTGAACTTTCCAGCTCTGAGCAAGAAAGCTTGGAACCAAACCACCCAATTTCTGCCTGAAACTCACAAGCCCAACCCCAGTTGAACATAGCTGAGGCCTCTGAACTACAGAAGGACTTCAAGGTCAAATGCTAAGGCTCTCATTTCATGGTATCTACACTTTACTTGCCCTTATCTTTAAAACAAAACAAAGTCCTAGCTTGAATAATCTCTGCACCTGATTGTCTGGGAGTTTTATGGAACCTGTGCATATTAATTAAACAGCTCATCCCTGTCACATGCCTGTCATGTTTGCTGGGAGCCCGTTTGTCACAGCTTTTGAAATGACACAGCCCAGATGCTATCGACCAGCTCAGTGTCTCTCAGAGAAACCCATGCTCAACTATATCCCTGTGGGTAATAAACAGGATGGATGCCCCATCCCCTGATAAAGTATTATCTACAATCGTATAACTGAAAAGGAATTACCACCGATATTTTTTAATTGGAAGTATCTTTCTTCCTCCTAAGCAGATTCGTGCAAGTTCTTTCCTGCAGAAGCCATCCATAGAAAAGGAACATGTGTGTGAAAGACAGCCTTTTTAATCTTTCCCTGTAATCAGCTTCCCCAAGCCTGAATGCTGAGTCTATAGAAGCTGCAAGACCAGGCTGCTGTTCTGCTCATTCCTGCTGGAGACTTGCTTGGCCTGCCCAGACCGTTCTTCCTAACCTTAGCAATGGGACTCCTTGAAAAGCCAGCATTTTCCACCTCAAGTGAGATCCTCCATCAAAATCAGATGCCCTAGAAAAATAGAGCTTAGGCGAAGCAGCTTTTCTGATCCCATTATTGATAAGCTCTTAGAGCTCATCAATGAAAATTAGAACTTGTTAATCCTGTACATTTCCCCCCTTGATTTTTAATTACACAAGAAAGTAATGGATAACTTCTGGGGCTGCAGAGACACTAAGGCTGTCAAGAGAAAATTAAATTTACAGTCAGAGAGTTTTGTTTTCTCAAGTGTCCTTGTAAAATGCAAAAGAGGCTCCTGGCATCACCAAGGCAATTCAACTGGTTTCCTAAACTGGCAGAGTTTTCCTCGAAGAAGCCCTCCTTCGTTTGCCAAGAGAGTGTATTAATGACAAGGACTGGACCTAAAGGGAACTCATTCAGAAGAAAACTGCATTAAAAGAACATTAAGGGCGATGTTTTAAAGTCTGATTTAAACTCATGAAAGCAAGGAGATTTATTGTGTAAGCCAAATCGCCGCGCTGACGCGCCCTGCCTGGTAATGCATTCTGATTGGAACACAGGGGATTGAATCTGTACAAAAACATCGCTCACTGTGGCCCAGGCGCTCCAGCTGGGGGAGATGGGAGACAGCTATGGGGGGATATGAGCTGGGGACAGGCACATTTCTGAAAGCAGATGGGCTAACATCCCACAGGGACCAATTCACTAGGGAAGTAGGAGAAGGGCACTGCCAGCTGAGGCCAGCCTTAACATTAGCAGACAGCTTAGCAGCCTTTGAGCTTCCCAGGATAGGCCTGGCGGTTTCTGGGGAGATATTCCCTAAAAAACTGGAGACTTAGCAGGAGGTCCCAACCCCTCTTCTCTGAATCCCAGTCCCTCCTGCAGATCCTCTATTTGGTAACCCCCTCCTGCAAGCAAACCAACTCCACAACAGAGTAGCCCCACTCCTCCTACTCCGACTGACTACTCTATCTCACTTGACTGTACTATGAGTTAGAGTGATACAATGCAGTCTCTACCTGTGCTGCACACCTGGACTCCAGCCAAGAGGCCAGCTGCTTGCCATCTTGCAAGTCAGGATCTGATTCCTAGATTAGAAATGTTAGTACCAGCGTTGGCAAGGCACAATGGAGTCACTCTGGCAAAATCAAAGAATGCGGCTTCACACGCTTGCTCTCTGCTCCCCTCCTAGTGCAGCAGCATTGCCAGGGTACTTGTCACCTCTCCCAATGCAGTTAATATAGTTCTGCCTGCCATGGCATCACAGTCTATTCTGAGTAGCAGCAACCCCTGCAATATGGTTCAGTATTTTCTGCACAGGCCTTGGAACTGGCCCAGCTTCATGTATTTCCTGGTGTGCCAGTGCCTGGACAGATGTCCATTTCGTGGTGTCTCTGGGACTCCCTGAATCTTATGGATTCTTTATCATGTATGAATATAGGGTTGTCTATTCAGGTGGTTGAATTTGGACAGTAAGGATGTGCATACAGGGTAATCTCTCACCAGAAGCAGAGGGGCTGAGAGCATCACATGAAGGGAGACACAAGTCTTTGGTGAGAGAAAACCAGGAATTTGAGACCAGGAGAGCCCCCTGGAGTAAAGGTGGAAGTGAGAGCCATAGAACCGAGTGGGCAGGAGGACCAAAGGTTACACAAGGGCTGTGCGATCCTTTTATCATGTGTCTGGTTATTCATATATTGAGTGCTTCACAATGTCACGGAGAAAGAAGCCATGTAAACAAATGAGCAAGGTAAGACTTGATAAATAACATAATGGAAGAATGTGTAAATTATAAGCAGAAACAGCTGGGAAGAGGGTTGGGAAGGGCTTTCCAGAGGAGGTGGCAGCTGACTGGGGTCTTGAAAGGAAAGTAAGTTTGCCAAAAAGGGAAAGGAGTAGGAAATGGGGATGGGGTGAGGTAAAGCTCAGTGCACGGCCTGGGTGGGAAGGTGGTCAGTTACCTTGGGTGGGCGGCGAAGGGTTATGGAAGACAAGACTGGAAATGTAGTTGGAGTTGTCATCACAAAGTTTCTCTGGATCAGGCTAAGAAACATTAACTCTCTCATACAGTTAAAAGGAAGCCACTGAATAATTTTACAATCAGTCTGAGGTAGCTGAAATCTCACAATAGATCATATTGCTACCCTGCTTGGGTTAAAGGGGATGAGCCTAGAAGTGGGGCCCGCATTGGTTTGGAGGGTTTACGATTCTACAGGGCTATGGACTCCCCTCCTCTTACAGAAAATTGCTCATATGTTCAAAATGTGGCATGTAATTTCATGGGTTTCATGGAATCCCTAAAGCCCATCCATAAACCTCAGTTTATAAGCCCTCACTCTACAGATATTTGTAGGAAATAATTTGCTCTCTATGGAGAATTTTATAGTTCTTAGGAGATGAGTGCTGCAGTATTTAAAGATGATGTGTCACAGTGTCTGAGAATCACTTTCCAATGGTTTGCAACACATTTTTGAGAGAGAGAGAGAGAGAGAGAGAGGGAGGGAGTGCATTAGGGAGAGAGAGAAAGGAAAGAGAAAGAGGAAGTAATTGAGGCAAAATGTTAACAATTGATGAATCTAGGGAAATAGTATATGAGTGTTCATCACGGTTTCTTTCAACTTCTCTGTTCATTTGAAATTTTTAAAAATAAAGGCAAAGCAAAACAAAACCCTCACTCAAGGCAGAAGTATTAGGAATGAATACAAAGTTATGAATTTTATTCATTTATACTCTTTTGCCATATACTGTCTGAACATCTAGTACAGTTGTTCAATATTTAGTTGAAACAATCAATAGGACTTAGTGCCTGACGAAAACTGGATAGGGGAGATGATGGAGGAGGCGCAGTTAAGGAGCCTGAAGTGGCCGATGTAAATGATGGGGAGTTCAATTAACACAAAGACGAGAAGGCAGCAGGGCGGCAGGCCAGATGAGGGGGGAATGAGCTCAGTTCCACGAGCAGCATTTTGAGAGGAGTTTTGATGAATTGCAAAGGGTTCTAGGGAGACCCCCAGAAGATAAGTGGAATGAAAGTTATGGCACAAGAGAAACAGTAGACTGAGGATAGAGAGATATTTGGAAGGGAGTGAGGGTCGGTTGTAAGTAAGATAAGTTTGGTCATTGTCTGCAGATGTAAAAAATACATGAAAAATAGTAGATGTGATTTATGTGGCTAAGAGGGCTACCCCTGGAGAACAGGTGACAGCTACAGAGAAATATTTGAATGCAAGGTGTAGCAGAAACTTTGTCCCTACTTAGCTGATGGACAATTTCTGTGCCAGGCAAGAGTCAGGGATAAGTAACCATCTCACTCTCAAGGAGCGCCCAGTCCAGTCATGGAGAAAAACATTCATAAGCTTAAGTAGTTTGCTGTTGGCGAAAAGTTTCGTTGCTTGATATAGACCTTCACATTTATATAAAATATATAACTGTCTATTCAATGTTATCTGTTCCATCTAGGCACTTAGGGCTTCAAATCACAGCATACACAAAATTCAGGTGGCTTATCTGTGGCAAATATAAATCCCAGCTGTCCAAATATAGCTGTCCCGGCTATTCCCCAAATTTCAGGGACCCTCCCGCATCTCTCCTATCTCTGTAACACATGTACAGCTATAAAGAACTGGCCTTCCAGTGTCCCATTTCAACTTAGTGTTGAAAGAAAAGTAGGAGTTTTCCAAGAGGGAAGCAGAATATTAGCTAAATCATCTCAGTTATCCTCCTCTGCCCTCTTTCAGGGAAATGGGTTTAAGAACTGAAGGAAACTCCATCAAATAGAATCGTATTTTTTTCTAGGCTGAGCACGTACCTGGGTTGTTTAATTACCTCCCTGGTTTAGGGGCTTTGCTAAAGGTCAGGGGATATAGGTGAAAGCCCAGGAATTCCCTTCTGGAGGTGTCCAAACTCAGCCACTTCCAAGATTTGGCAGAAGCTCCCCAAGTCTTATTGTGGTTTCAGTAGTTCTATTCCTTGTCTTCCAGCCAACCACAGAAAGAACTTTGTAAACTATGCCCCAAGATATGATATTTAGCTGGTTCCCTCATTTCCCAAAGGAAGATATGAAAATTGCTTTAAAACATTCTCTATCGCAAGGCTATGTTGTTGATGGCATTCTCTCCTCAACATCTCCATGGCTAACATGCATTGAGCGCTTTCTCTGTGCTGATCATCTGTGTCTTCTTTATGATGCATCCTCATAACAGCCCTATTCATGCAGGGCAGGTAAACCACAAATCTGGGGCTTTGCCCTTGGCTTTGCTCAGGAAATAATTTAACAGCACGTCAGTGGTGTTAGACAGAAACTGTTACTGAAGTAGCAGTGTACAGCAGCAGCAGAGGTAGCAGCAGCAGGGTTACAGTCCCTTTCAGAGCAGGGCTACCCACTGGCAGTGTGCCCAGAGGAGCAGCTCAGGGAAAGTTCTAGAGTCATATTTATACTCACGTTTAATTTCATGCAAAGTAAGGGGGGAGTGGTTCAGAATTTTTTAGAAAAAAAGGTAATACTTCTGGTCATTGCCATAGAAACATTGATAACTTCCAGGCGTTGCCATAGCCATGGCAAACTGACATGGCACTGGAGGGCATGTCTTACGGAGCGGTGCTCATCCCCCTTCCCTGTTTCAGCTCGTCTTCAATCTGGTCTGGAGTAGAGTCTCCCACCTCCAGAGTTGAGTTCTGTCTCCTACCTCACTATAAGGAAGATCCTATGATTATCTTCTTTTTCCAGTTAGGGAAACTGAAACTTGGAGCTTTTTAAGCAATTTGTCCAAGGTCACACCACCAGGATATGGGAGAGTAGGTGCCGGGATCCACATGGGATTGACTCTGGAACTCAAGTGCTTACAAGTCCACACAACAGGCCATACTGGCTTGTTTCTGAGGGCCTCAGTGTGAAAACAATAAACACTGACATAGTGCTACTGTGTTTCAGGCTTTGTTCTAAGAACTTCAGATGTATCAACTCCAAGAACTTCAAAACAATCCTATGGGGTAAACACCACTACTATCTACTTTTTAGAAATAAACAAACTGAGGCACAGATGGGCTAAATAACTGGCTTTGGGAAAGAATTTTAACTTAGGCAGTTGGCTTTTACTTATGCAATGGCACTATGCTTAAAAGAAAAGCATTAGGCTAGGTGCGATGGCTCACTTCTGTAATCCCAGCACTCTGAGAGGCCAAGACAGGTGGATCACCTGAGATCTGGAGTTTAAGACCAACCTGGCCAATGTGGCGAAACCCTGTCTCAACTAAAAATGCAAAAATTAGCTGGGTGTGGTGGCACATGCCTGGAGTCCCAGCTACTCAGGAGGCTGAGGCAGGAGAATCACTTGAGCCTGGGAGGCAGAGGTTGCAGTGAACTGAGATTGCGCCACTGTACTGCAGCCTGGGTGACAGTGATACTCAGTCTCAAAAAAAAAGAAAGAAAGAGAAGCATTGACATACACAGGTATGACTTGCAAGGAAGGATCTTTTCAGGAAAGAAACATACCTGGCACGGACTTAGGGCACCTCGTCTGGCTATGTCTCCTAAACTGAGCTCAACAGTGGAGAAAATCGGAACAATCATCATTGATGCATCCATTTGTAGGCGTCCTTGTTTCTGGAATCTCACACTGTGAGAGAGGATTTATGACTATTTCTTGAACTATAGGGAGGTCTTAATTTTCAAGTGTGAATAATGTGCAATTCAGGAGAAACATATTCATACTGGGAGAATCATGTAAGATAATAAGGTTTTTAAAAAATTAGCATAACTTCTCTCAGAGTTAGAAAAGAGAAAATTTCTTGCTATTTGCATTTATAATAGTTTGTCTCACCTGAAATGTAAAGCATTTTGGTTTGTTATCCTCCTTTGCCCCACCAAAAAGAGAATCACTGATTTGTATATAAAGGAAATAAAGGAAAGAGGGAAGAAAGACAGGAGGAGGAAGTAGTGAAGAAAGGAAAATGAAGTCATTTTTTCTAAGAGTGAACTATGACAGCGTGGAGATGGGAATATAACTGAGCACCTAATATTGTCAGCCCTTGTTGATTACACAGACAACTCCCTTTTGTTAAGTGATTATTTTTACCTTTATAGAAAACGTTTGATTTAAGATTTGCAATAAATGTAACCTTCCCTAAGTCTTAGAATGGCACGTCCTAGGGTGACCTTCAGAATTTGTTTACAACCAGTTTGACCAGGGCTCTACCCAATCAAGTGAGAGCAGATTTCTCCCTGGTGTGAAGAATTCAGACAAACCCACAGAATCTTAATCTGGAATGTCATTAATCTGGAGTTTTAAAATGAGACCAATGGGAAAATAATATAGTGACATATCACTCCCCTCAGATCATTCTTTTCTCTAGAATTTAAATAATCTAAAACAGCCAAGAACCAAGAGGTTTCAGCAAAAAGACTACTGAGCAGCTAAAAGTATACACAAGAAGTCTGTGTATCAAGTTCACACAGTTTGCTCATAGTAGAGTTTCTATGAGATAGTCTATGCCAGTGGTTTTGGTTTTAAAACCGCTCCTCATGTTTGCCTCGTTTTTGTTAATCAGCAGACTGGAAACTGCAAATGGAAACTGCAGGGGGAAGGATTACTACTGGAGATAGTACACAGTGATGACAGCAAAAAATGGCAAGAAAACAAAAGAGTAGAAAATAACAACAACCAGACACTAACTCCAAACACACAAGGATCTGGAGTCACTGGTGCAAAGGCAGATAGCCCTGTACACCCCAGTCAACTCCCCACAGGGCAGAGCGTCATTACAATTGCACATACCAATGCCTGCACCACCAAGAAAAGATGAATTTGTGTTCTGGGTAGAAAAGAAAAATCAGACAAGGAGGAATGCAATGAACAGAAAAATTTTATGTACAAACCGATTAAAATTAACCACCACCACCCTAGGTAATTTTTAGAAGAATGGCTTGTTATGTATAAATGCTTCTTAGAGTACGACTGAGATAATGTTATTTCTGTGTTTATCAATGTGTTCACATATAAACAAGAATAGATTGTTCTATAGAATAAAAGAAATGGTATCATTTATGAGAATGTTGACTTTCAGTGAATTAATAATCAAAATGTAGTAAGAGGGAGACAAGTGTATTTTCCAAAATTCCAGGGAGGGTGAACAATCCAGTCACTTAGGTCAAGCTGCTCTCCATCCAAGAAGGGTTGAACAGGCCGGGGAAAGACTGGGCTGCACTTTCCAAGGATAGGGCTGCATGGGTGGTGAGTTGCACATTGTAAGCCTCCACTTTTAGAAGACAATGGGGTCTGAGGCCCGCCGCAAAATGATGGAAAGCTGAGGGACAAGACCCGATCTCTTGTCAATTGTGTCTGTAATCAAGTTACCAGAACTCACAATATTCTTGTGAGAGGTTGGGATTTTTTTATGCGCAGGAAATGGTTAAGGACTTGAGCCTATAACTGGCTGGGCACTAAATTAACCTGAGACTCTTGGATTTAGAAGAATTGGAAGAAATTACTAGGATATAAACTTATGAATTTGCAGGAAATGTAAGGATAAGGGATGGGGCTTCAGAATTTGGGGCTTTGAACGAATTTACCTGAATCTCTGAGGAAACCAGAGAGAAATCTGGACTTACTGAGTAATGTGTTATGCTGAGTGCTTTCACATTCATAATTTTATTTAATCCTTAAACCAACTTTTGTGAGGTAGGAATTGACAATGAGAAAACTGATGCTCAGAGAGGTTAATTAACTTATCCAATGTAAAAGTCACACAGCCAAAAAAAGAGCAGTTATTATAAAATATTCATCCTATCAAGCCCCAAGTGAATTTTCATGCACTAGGAAAAGCTGCTCTTATTTTCAAGCCTACGTTCCCTCAAACGTTAGTCAGGGTGTCTGTCTTCTGGTTGTCAAGTTACTAAACCTTGACAACAATGAAGGAGAATTTTAATGTTTCAAGATTTCAATAGATCTGGAGTTTCTGTGGGAAATTGAAGATGCCATTTCGACGCAGGACAAGGAGGACAGCCATATCTTGTAGATTTAAGGCATTTGCCGTGTATATGTGTTAGGAGTCGTTTTCTTCTGCTATGACCACCTCCAGAGATAAAGAATGAATGATACGGAGTTCGCAGGGCTGATATCCATCTGCAGCAGTGTGCATTCCAGCCTCATAGGAATAAATACAGGATGTGCTGATAATTACGCCTTGATACAAGACAGAGGATATAAAAATGCTTTCTCAATTTGTCTAACGCACTGTGAATAATAATGTCATCCATGTGTTTATAGGAGGGAAAGTACTTAAAGCTCTATTGTTATTTCCACAAGAAAACAACTTTAAGAAAAGCATGTTTTCTGTGTTAACCCAGAAATGTATGTTTATTGACAGTGCATTGCTTCCCTTTTCTTTTCCAACCTGCATAAATTCCTTGAATTTAAATTCGACAGGGACACTCTACCTTCACTTTGAAATGAGAGAGCTGCACAGAATGTCAAACAGAGCCAGCGTTTCCTGACTTCTGACCCAGCTCAGGGTGTTTTTTTTTTTTTTTCCTTTACATGACTCAGACAGGCTCTTGGAGGCCTAGAGATAAAAGGCCCTAATAGAAGTGCAAAATATGACTATTATTACCTCCTTTAATAAGGCTTCTTGCCAATTTTTCAAACGACTAGAGTCTGTTTGCTAATTATTACTCCACAGTCTCTGCATTCATTTTCTTTCCCTGAAGGAGTCTGATTCCAATGGAGATGAAGGAAAAGTGCTAAAAAGTGTGTTTACTGCCATCTATGGGATGCAGCTGGGCTACCAGGCGCGGAGCTCCTTCCCCTGTAACACGGGAAACCGCAGTTCCAAAGCCATACAGAAAAGCTCGTGCACTGCAAGCACCGCGACTGCCCTGAGCCTCCACGTGAAAATACCATTGGAAAATCATTTGTTTAAAGTTTTCCAGAAATATAAGTTCATATTGCTATGTTAGGCAGTGAGGGAGCAAATTTTCCTGTATTTAAGGCAATTATGTTTCTATTTATAGGATCATGTCGACCCATGGGCTCTACTCACAACTAGGACTTCCAGCCTGTGATTACCCACAAATGTTCTAGCAGAGAATACTATAAGTAAAAATTCATTGGCTAGACAACTTTGAATATTCCGAAGAAGGTCAAGAACCAGAAAATAAAGACTCCCGAGTAACCAAATAGAGGTGTAAAGTATATGTGCTGTGGTCTATGAATTAGACTCATGAATCAGTCAAGTTTCCAGTTTATTACAGCACATTTTTATTGTTTTCGTATCAGAAACTCTTAGTATCAGAGGCCTCAAATTACAAGAAGGGGGCAAAGGCTTTGAAAGACAGACACTTAAGAGAACCAAGAAATGATGGTATCTTTCCTAAACCCTGGGCAGAGAAAAGGGAACTATGAAAAAACAGATACAAAAGCTCAAAGGAGCAGAGCAGTTTGGACAATCATGGGATACTGTAGCAATCTATGTTCACATTAATGATTCTTGAATAATGATTAAATTTTGTTAGGTTTACCAAGTCACTAGCATGAAAAGACCAAAGGATACATAGTGCTCAGAATGAGAAATCTACATGGCCCTTAAAATATGAAAAGATGCTCATAAACCTCACTCATACTAAGAAAGCTGCAAATTAAAAGTAAATGAGATGAAGACAAATTACAGACTGGGAGAAAATATTTGCAAAACCAAGATAAAGGACTTATATTTAAAACATACAAATAATTCTTAACACTCAATAATAAGAAAATGAACAACTTAATTAAAAGGCAGGCAAAAGATCTGAAGACACCTCACCAGAGCAGATGGCAAGCAAGCATACTAAAAGGTGCTCAACGTCATTAGAGAAATGCAAATTAAAATGTGCAGCGATAACAGTGAGCTATCACTGCACGTCTATCAGAAGGGCTAAAATCCAAAATGTTGACAGCATTAAATGCTGGCAAGAATGTGAAGCAACAGGAACTCTCATTAAATGCTGTTGGGAAATCAAAATGGTATTGTCACCTTGGAAAACAGTTTGGCAGTTTCTCACAAAGCTAAACATAGCCTTGCCATACAATCCAGCAAACTTGCTCCTAGATTTTTATCCAAATGAGTTGAAAACTTATGTCCATAAGGCCGGGCACAGTGACTCATACCTGTAATCCCAGCTCTTTAGGAGGTCGAGGTGGGCGGATCACTTCAGGTCGGGAGTTCGAGACCAGCCTGACCAGCATGAAGAAACCCTGTATCTACTAAAAATACAAAAAATTATCTGGGCATGGTGGCGCATGCCTGTAATCCCAGCTGAGGCTGAGGCAGGAGAATGGCTTGAACCAGGGAGGCAGAGGCTGCGGTGAGCCGAGATTGTGCCATTGCACTCCAGCCTGGGCAGTAAGAATAAAACTCTGTCTCAGAAAAAAAAAAAAAAGAAAAATGACAAAGAAAACTATATCCACATAAAACATTGCACATGAATGTTTATCACAGTTTTATTCATAATTGCCCCAAATTGGTAGCAAACAAGATATGCTTTAAAAGGTTAATGGATAAACGAATTGTGGTACATCCAGACAATGGAATAGCATTCAACACTAAAGAAATGAGCTGGTAAGCCATGGAAAGGCATGTAGGAAACTTAAATGCATATTACTAAGTGAAAGGAGCAAGTTTGAAAAGGCTCTATACTGTATGTTTCTAACTATACAACATCTTGGAAAAGGCAAAACTATGAAAACAGTAAAAAGATCAGTGGTTGCCAGGGGTTCTAGAGGGGAGTGCAAAGGAGGACTGAATAGGTAGAGCACAGGGGACTTTCAGAACAGCGAAGATACTCAGTATGCTACTACAACGGCGGAAACATGTTATACTTGCCCAAACCCATAGAATGTATAATACCAAAAGTGAACCCTAATTCAGTTAAAATAATATATCAATACTTGTTTATCAGTTATAACAAATATATCACACTAAAGAAAAGGGAGGATGCAGAAAAAGTCACAAGAAAAATGAAAATGGTAAGAAAGAAAGTTTTATAATTCTCATATCAGACAAAATAAAATTCAAACCAAAGCATATTAGAAGCACAGAGAATGTGGCTTTATAAAAGTCACATTCCACAATAAAATATACATTTTAAAAACTTAAATGCACTAGTATCCTTTACTTGCTGACTCTCAAAAATTTTAAAGAAAATTTGGTTGTATATTGCATTGGTGACGATGTGGGGAAAGGAGTTCTCCCATACAGTGATAACAAGAGAAAGAAATTGATGCAAACTATGAAAGGTGATGTGATAATAGTTATCGCAATGACAAAAGCACATATCCCTTCTTGGAGCCAGCAATTCTCTTCTGGAAATTTAACCTACAAATATATTTGAATGTGTGCAAAATATGGAGTAAATAGATTAAAACTGCAGCATTTTAAAAAATAGCAAAAGATTGAAAATAACTAGATGCTCATCAGTAGGAGACAGATTAATTAACTAATGCTGCATCCATACAATGGACCAGATGTTGCCATTACATAGAATGAGGCAGCTTTTTGTGTATTGATGAAAAACGATGATCAATACATAAGTCCTTAAAAGACAAGGTGTCGTAGAGCACCGTGGCATGCCACTTTCAGGCTTGTGTACATGTAGATTATCACAGGAAGGACATGTGTGTAGCTTGGTAATGGTGGCACCAGTAGCCTCTGTTAGGCATGGGGAAGTGAGCGCTGTAGTGCTGGGATAAGAGAAAGACTTAATGATCACTCTCTACCCTCTTGTTTCTATCCTAAAAAATATATATATATAAATAATTTTAAAATAAAGAGAGCAAAAGGGTGTATAATAAACTTTGGGATGTTTCCATTGACTCTTTTAAAAATGTTGATCTTTAAAATGTTGGTTAGCTCTAGTTATCTGGACAATTTAATTATGTGGAACACCTCATTTCCTGACAATGCTGAATGGATAAGGCATTACTCTGGTTTGCTGACTTATGCACAATTATAGAGTTACCATTATCATCATAGCACAAAAGACACTGGAATTTAGAACAAAGCATGGGGATACTTTTCAACAAAGGCATTAAGGCAGAAGGAGAGTGGAGAAAATGGAGAGTCTGTAATTCTCGCACTGGTGGAGGGATGGAGGCAGAATGAACAAAATCTGGGAGTCTTGGTGAAGTGCTGTGCTTCTGCGCCTCACAGGCAAGGCTCTGTCCACTCAACAGCACAGCTGGCTGCTGCCTTCCTGGGAAGAAACCCTGACAAAAAGAAGGGGTGCTTTGGAGGGATTGGAAAGAAGGCAGGGAGACTGAATCCTGGCATCAGCTCTGGCATGGCACAGGACTCAGGCATTTGAACAATACCCACCACACACAGACTCAAGTGTGAAGCAACCACCTTGACAGAATAGAGCAGAAGTTGATCATCAGGCTGGTAGAGATTGTAGAGTGATTCCTCCAGCCTGTTTTTAAAATATGGGTGTTTCATATACCAATTCTTATTTTTAGCTTTGTTTAAAAAATTGGAAAATCTAACAATATGAGGCCCACTTTCCTTGCATGTTAACAACACACTGGAGCAGAGCAGGGAAAATGTCTCTCTTTACACGGAACACCAGCTTAGCAGGTAATTGTGGTCCCCAGCACTCTCTCTCACCCTACACATCTCACTTCATTACTTGCTGGCCTCTATGGGCATTTTTATTTGCAGGTCCTAGACTAGACTTGGAAAGGGTTGTTTTGCAAAATTGTCTCAGAAGCAGAAGATGCTTGAATAGATTTTGAAAGGCATAAAATAGTGGCTTTGGGGATTGGATATGCAAGGCGGATAGAGAAAAGCTTCCTGCAAGACCAAAGTATTTCCTCTTGTCCAAAAACTGGACCAAGCACAGGGCACCTATGATTTGGGGAGATGATGGATGATGTTGAGTGAGAAAGTGAAAAAAGATAAAATCTTAGTAAAAATATTTACTGAGCTCCTACTCTGTGCCAGGCATTTTATAGAAGCACATCAGTGAACAAGACGAATGGTTTCCTACCTCACAGGGCTTACAACTTACCAGTGGAGGTAGCCAGTCAATGAGAAAACATATTATTACATGTCAGTTTACAAACTATAGCTAGCACTATAAAAGACATAGACAGAGTGTTGTTTTCATAGAGAATTGTAGTGAAGGTGGTCAGGGAAGGTGGGATGGAAGCTGAGGCCTGAATGATGAACAGGCTCGGCTAGATGAGAAATGGGATCAAGAGGAAGCAACAGAATGTGCAAAGGCCCCACCATGGGAGGGGAGTATTTCAGAGGCTGGAAGAACAACCAGACAGCCCCCAGCCTAGTGAGTAAGGAAGAGAGTGGTATGGGATGACGCTGGAGAAGCAGCAAAATCAGACCAGAGGTTTCTTATTACTATTTTTTGGGGGGACAGAGTCTTGCTCTGTTTCCCAGGCTGGAGTGCAGTGGTATGATCTCAGTTCACTGCAACCTCCACCTCCTGGATTCAAGAGATTCTCCTGCCTCAGCCTCGTGAGTAGCTGGGATTAGAGGCACCAGCCATCATACCCGGCTAATTTTTGTATTTTTAGTAGAGATGAGTTTTGCCATATTGGCCAGGCTTGCCTCGAACTCTTGACCTCAAGCGATCCACCTACCTTGGCCTCCCAAAGTGCTGGGATTACAGGCATGAGACACAGCGCCCAGTCAGACCACATCTTTCTGAGTGAAAAGAGCTGTACTCTACCCTGAGAGGAAGCTTCAGAGGAGTGTTAAGGATAAGAATGACACGATGCAATGCACACGTCTAAGGGACTGGAGCAAGCACCCCAAGAAAAGAGAAGACAGAGCAACACGGAAGGGAGGCAGCGAAAGAGTTAGCAGAGCCGCCAGTGCCCGCTCCTGCGTCCTTTCAGCTGTCCACAGCTAGCAGCAGAGCACAGTTTTAGCTCCTCCCCTCTTGACGTCCTGCCACCGCCCTCTCCCGGGTTTCTCTTTCATCTCTACTCTTGGTGCTCCTGTTTCAGAACTTTCCCCTATAGTAGAATGTGGAGGGAGAGTGGCTGGCTCCCCTTCTCTTTTCCTCCCTCTCCTGCAAACACATGCCCTCCCCTACACACACACACACACACACCCCTCTGTGAGAGTGCGCACACACAGTGATTTCAGATAGCTGCATGGATAGGAATGGCTGTGCAGGTGCAAAGAAGCAGGTGGAAGAGCTCTGCCCAGCTACAGCGAAGCTGTGGGCCTGAGCTGAGTGAGGCCAGCTGTTAGGTAAGGCAGCGCTAGTTGGTAGTGGGTCTTGAAGCCTGAGACTAGAGGAGTTTTAATATGATTTGGGAGACAACTGGGAGCCTTTATGGGCAAGCAAAGAGGAGAGCAACGTGATCTAAGTGACGCTGGAGGAAGATGATTCTCAATGATGTGTGTCCAATAGAGGAGAGGAGACCCCCAGGCTGGAGGAAGGGGAGCTAATTGGGAGGCAGGAGTCCAGGTGTGAAGCGATTATGGCTCGGACCGGAGCCCTGGGAAGGCGAAGGAAGACAGAAGAAGAAACGGTAGGATTTAATGTTGAGCAGAAAGTGCCTCTGGGGTTGTGCTGGGGTGGGAGATGTGCTGCAAAGATGAGGAAATAAGATACTGGGAACTCAGTTAACAGTAAATGGAAACTAGAAAATGATTTGGGCAGTGAGATAGGAAGAACAAAGGTAAGAAGGCAGGGTGCCATTACATGGGAGTTGGTACTAGAGCCAAGAGAAACATTTCACAGCCCACACGATATCATGCCTGTGGGAAGCTGTGCCTCCCCTCCCCTCGCCTCCCACCTTGGATGGTCAATTACTTTCTTCCATATTTGTATCTGCTTCTGTTCTTGTATCAAGCACGAATCTGTGTTGTAATACATCGTTGTCTGTCTATGCCTGCTACTAATCTGTGAGCTCTCTAAAGACAGAGGCACTATTTTACTTCCTTTCAACTCCCAGGGCTTAGTCAGCACAGGGACCAGCCCTTCGCGAGCACTCAACACGTTTTGGTGAATGAGTAAATGAATGAATGGAAACTTTCCAGAGGCCTGACATTGAACCCCAGCCACAGCACAACTCTGTGAAACATACAAATTTTGTGGCAGCTGCAGCATCCCTCAAACACTTGTGGAGATCAGGTTACAGCTGAGAGCCTCACAAAGCCGCAGCCATTGCAGCAATTGACAGGTGGTCTTAGAAGAAAGACTGGGAAGGAAGACTGGGATTGGCAGACAGGAGGCTGGAGTAGTTAAGATAGTGCTGTGGGGATTTGAGATCAAATTGCAGGGTTGTTTAAACACCTTAGGGTTACAAATGAGTTTTTACCCTTAAAATCCCATTTGCAAATATGTGGCCTTAAATTGTCCAAGTAGCTATCTTAATGATGTTAAATCCCTGGTTGGTTGAGGCCATAGGAAGGGCCTTGCATATTTTCATCCTGTTCCTTTCACTAAATTTACATTTGTATTACAATGAACTGTGAAAACTGGAAAATACATAAAAACAAACCTTTCCCAACCACATGCTATGCCACCAGCCAATATCAACTAAATTTGTTAAACTTTCTAGATAACTACCATTTATTCAGAAGTCAGCTTTTACTATGTGACAATCACTGGGTTGTATATATCTTATAGTATAACATTTAATATTCACAAATGCATGAGATAAGCACTATTGCTCCCATTTTATAGATGAGCAATCTGAGGCTTACGGAAGTTAAATTACTTGTCTACTGGGTATATGATACTATGAGCTCATCATTTGGTTGTGCAGCCTTCCACACAACCACAAGAGAGACAAGTCTGGGAAAGACTGAAGGCAGGGCTGCAAAGAGAGCTGGGGGTTGTCTGGAAATGATCAGGAATGGGAACCACTGGTAGCCCAGTCCTCCCAGAGAGCACATGCAAAGGGAGAGCAGTGCTGTAGGCCACACTTTAGAGTAGGTCCCTGGGGAACACCCTGGGAAGTAGAAGACAGGACAGCATGGGGACAAATGACTTTTCCAAGGAACAGTTGGGAGGTCCACTTGAAGATCACAAAAGTCCCTCTGCAGCCTCAACACACTGGTAGCAGGGATCCTAGCTTCTACCTTGTTTATTCCCACCTATCCCTTCCCTATCTGGCTTGGGATTTAAAGGGAACACGGACTTTGGAGTTTGTTATACTTAGGCTCAGATTGCAGCTCCATTCCTGTTGGCAATGTGACATTGGGTAGGATACTCAGCCTTTTTGAAACGGCCTCCTTACCTACATCATGAGGTTAATGAACCTGCCTCACTAGCTTTAGATTTGACAAGATTACCCCAAAACTTAAGTGTATTAAAATGATAAACAGTTATTACCTCAGTTTCTGTGGGTTGGGAATTTGGGAGCTGTTTAGTTGGGTGGTTTTGGCTCAGAGGCTGCAGTCAAGATATTGGCCATGGGTATGATCATCCGAAAGCTTTCTGGGGCTGGAGGATGTGCTTCCAAGATGGCATGCTCACATGGCTTTTGGCAGGAGGCCTCACATCCATGCCGTGGTGCCTCTTCATAGGGCTGATTGAGTGTCCTGACACTTTGGTAACTGGCGTCCCCCACGATAAACAGTCCCAGGAGAGCAAGGAGGAGGCCATAGTGTCTCAAAAGTCAGGCACCATGACTTCCACCATTTTCTGTTCATTAGAAATAAATCATCAAATTCAGCTCACACTCTAGGGGGTGGAATTTAGTTTCCAGTTTTTGAAAGGAGAAGTACTGGGGAATATGTAGACATATCTTAAAACCAATAGAGCTAACATTTTCCCCAAGTCCAAGGATTACCCTGGTGGCCTAGAGTCACATTCAGAGGGGACTAGAGACGAAGCCTGGGGCTCTGAATAAAACATCACCCTTGAAGGGCTATACCCTCAGTAGGATAACCTGCCTCATAGAGTGACATTTGTCTGCCTGAACTTTTGCTTGGGGGATCTGGGCCCACATTCATCCTATCTCAATGGACTAAAAACCCAAATGAATTCTGTGGTTAAAAATAACTCCAGGTTGATTAGGCCTCTCTCTGAAGAACACAGTCCTCAAAAAATTATTATAAATAAAGTTTCAGGGAATATGAGATGATGATTAAAAATTGCTAAAAACATGATAAAATCAGCAACATGAACAAGAGACAAGAAAGCAACAAGAAAGGACAGGCTACCCCCACAGGAAGCATGATCAAATTGACTGCCAACTTCTCATGGTCAACGCTGGAAACCAGCTGACGATGTTACAGTACATGTGCATGTGTTTATTTCAGATGTTCTTTAGCTGGAGCTCGGGGAAAGGCTGGAGTAAGTAGCAGTCAATCTAGAATCTGCACTCGGAATCGTAAAACATGAAGGGATATAACAGTGAAAGTGGCAAAAGCTCATTTATTTGCCTTCCAAGAAGCCAATGAAACCCAAAGAATGGCACAAAAACAGCAAAACTGCACTTTCTTTTGCCATTTTGATGGCAAGGGATAGATTTGTCCATGTCCAGGACATATAGAAACCTCCAACTACCGAAGGCCAACAAGGGCAATAGTAGTGAAACAATGAAGGGCAAACAATTGCCCTTTAGCATGTGACTTTTCACACAGTGCCTGCAGAAATTCATCTGAGGGTTTTAAATTGAACTTATTCAAAACCCAAAAGAGATATAGATGTTTTATTTGATGGGAGCTATTTTGTTGATGATAGAACAGGTGAAAAGATCTTAGGAGACAACATAGTTAAAACTTCTAATTTTAAAGGGCAGGAAACTAATTCCCAGAGAGGAGAAGCAATTTATTTATGGCTAGATTTACACAGATCAGAAACCAAGTTTCTGGTATGTCTTGCTGGATTATTTTTCCCATGAGACATAGAAGAGTTAAGTATCCAAATAAAAGCAGTACCTCAGCCATGATCTCCAATGCTGTGATTTCTTGCTCCTTGTTCCTCATTCAAGTCCAGGCAGTGCAGAAGGATGTCTTGGATGAGCCAGTGGGGGCGTCCTGAAAGCCTGCTCTTGGCTGGAGAATCTTGGTCAGCCAAGACCAAGATCAGGACCAACTACCTATCCAGGACTCTGCAGGAATGTTGAGGGAATTGGGTCTTATTTTTGTTATTTTTCCAGTTAATCATGTAAATGTTACCTATTTAGTGCACTTGGCATTCAAATTAGATTAAATGGTAACAATGATTTGCATTCCATACTGTTCAGTGAAGAGAAGACAGTAACTTACAAGAGTTACAAAGTATTCACACAAACAGGACATTCTCCTTGTTCTGAATCCCTTATATTTTCTTTACTTGGATTTGAAACTGTGTGGAGCAGACATGCGCTTTGTATACACCTCCCTCCCTGTGTGTTTCATCCTAGAGTATGTATTGAATATACCTTGATACATTTGCATTCCAAGAAAATGGTTAGCTGTGCTGGTTATATGTTGAACATAACTTGATACACTCCATAAACCCAGGTTTCACTTTCTCTGCCTGATTCTGGGACATACTGAGCCAGTGTTTCACTAGGGAGCTGGACCCATGAAACCAGGAGACCTGGTAATCAAGGGTTGTATGACACACAAAGCCCTGTCAGTTACCCTGATCAGTATCACACATTGTTTTAGGAACTTTCTCTAAGGCAAAATCCTCCATCCCATGTTGGGCTGCCCACCAAATCACTAGAAGACTACTTCATTTTACTAACGATGAACTTGGTTTGGGTTTCTTATTATTTTTGTTTCCTGGAGCCCAGTAGCCACAGTTTCATAGGAATCAAATGAGAAAAGAGGGCAAGTCGGAGTGGAATTTTCCCAGCCTCTGTTTTTCTTGCAAGTGCAGATTCCCTGGCTGGGGTCTGCCTGTAGCAGCCTGCAGAAATTTTGACCTGAGTAAAAGAGGAAATGTTGTGCTCAGAGGGGCATAGTTATTCTAGGAGAAGGTGCTCTGTAGTAACCGCAAAGCCCTGCGTGTAAGTGGCTTATTAAAGCTCATGTCCTTTCAGGCAACCCTGGAACTCTTCCTCCCCAGCCCTTTTCTCATGTCCTCTCCCTTTCCCCTCTGGCAAGGACTTTCTGACATAGAACATGCTCTTTTCTCCTAGAAAGTGGTCAGAGCTTCTTTTTCATTCTGAACATAGATTTGCATGGTTTAAAAAATAAATCCAAAAGAATAAATTGGAATAGACCTTCTGGAGGGAAACTGCAATATGTATCAAATCCCAAAAAGCAATTACATTTGGGGGAATCTATCCTGAAGAAACAATCAAGCTCATGCATAGAGGTCTAAGTGCAAGGATATTCATCATGGCTTTGTTCTTGTGAAAGTAAAAACAATGAGATTCCAGTGTTACTGCTGAGTGGGGTCGGGCAACACCTCTCCCACCTTATTTGCACCAGCATTCACTAGTTTCAGAGGCTAAACACAAGGCTAATTGAAGAGCTGAAGAGCCTCTTGGGATAAAATACTTAAAACCATGTCAGTTTTTTTTTTTGAGGTTGAGATATAGGCAGACATATCTGGTGAATGTGGCTCTGGTGAATGTGCTCTGGTGAAAACCAGTTGGTGGTAATCCTAAAGTGAATTTCATCAGAAAGGAGAAAGTAAGCCCCTGGCTTATCACCAGGGCCTCAGAAGGAAGCAGTGGTTCCAAATACAAAGTGCTGGCTGGTGCCAGCACTTGAATCAACCCCTCTACTAGAGAGGCCAACTATTCAGATTTGCCTAGGATTGAGAAGTTTTCTGGGACACGGAACTTAGGGAGCTCAAACCAGAAAAGTTCCAACAAACTGGTCATTCTGCCCTTTACTAGCGAGGTGTGGGTGGCCACTTGAGAGAGTAGTTATGTGAGAATTGATAGAGTGTATGACAACAGTGGACACATTGGGCTGCAGGCACCCTCACTATGGGGTCCTAGCTGAGTATAGCAAAGATATTGTTTCCTTTTCACTTCATAGGGCTTATATAGCAGAAGAGATTGGCAATTTTGAAATGCATTAATGGACACATTTGGAATGGTGGGTTTTCAGAACATGGTGATGAGGTCAGTAGTACAACAACGGGAGCACAGTGCCAGGCCAGAGCATGTCCTGTGGAACTTGGGGATGCATTGCCTTGGTTCAGGAATGATCCACGGACACATGTGACCACCTGGGGATTCTTGGAAATATTAAAGGAGGAAAATTCTGAAAATGATGGAAGTTGGACCACTAGAGATATTAAATTGAGGAACTAATGTTACTATATTTGTACTTATTGACTAGTAATGCCTCCTGGGTCACATTTATGAGAAAAACATTAAAACAACTATTTGATAATAGGAAATTGATTAAATAAATTATGGTATTTATAGTCATTTGGGATAAAGACATAAATGAGTGTATATACACACATACGTATATATATATATATGAGAAAGAGATGTAAAGACAGTTACAATATTATTGAATGGAATAAAATTAGCATGTAAAATATGGCCCTATTTTATTACAGGATGTCTACATTTTTTAATTTAGATGCATGTGTATGGATGCCCAAAAGAGTCCAGAAGACTAACAACTAAATAGACTCTGCATAGTGGAATTTTGGGTCACTTACATTTTTATTACTGTTTATCTCTCAATTTCTCTAAAAGAGCATGAATAACTTACATAACACACACACACACACACACACACACACACGCACTTAAACTACTGGCACATGCCAGACAGCTGCAGCTTTCTAACAACCTTTCATTAAAACGGCATCATATCTACATTTTTTTTTTTGAGACAGAGTTTCGCTGATGTTACCCAGACTGGAGTGCAACAGCACGATCTTGGCTCACCGCAACCTCCTCCTTCTGGGTTCAATCAATTCTCCTGCCTTAGCCTTCCGAGTAGCTGGAACTATAGGCGCGCACCACCATGCCCAGCTAATTTTTAGTAGAGATGGGGTTTCACCTTGTTGACCAGGATGGTCTTGATCTCTTGACCTCGTGATCCACCCGCTTCAGCCTCCCAAAGTGCTGGGATTATATGAGCCACCGCGCCTGGCCCATATCTACAATTTTAAGATGTGTTCAGATTGAGCACTGATACTTTGAATAATATATTCATAAAGAACAAATCACCTTTAGGCATGTGCTACTTAGCACATGCCTTTTGAGGCACTGGGGGAAGAAAAAGTATATATCTCAGTTCTCATGACCATATAGGTTTAGGAATTGGCAAAGAAAGAAGTTAGAATTCCTTTTTCATTTTGTTGGCAAAGGTCTCTTCCATGCCTAAAATTGCATGACTACCAGGTCTGGTGATCTGGATAAGAAGAGGTGGCACTCAAGCCTGCATGGCACACAATGGAATCCTAACAAGCTCGGCAAATAGTGAGGGGCTCTGGGCAGAGCACAGGTGTGGGTAGGGTCCATGTGGGCTCTGCCTGGACAGGAGCCCTAATGTCTGTGATCTCTTTGCAAGGCATGGACATAAAGCAGTTATTTCATATGCGTTTGTTACATTTGTTAAGCAGCACCAACAACCACCAGATGCCACAAGCACTTTATTGTGTTCCCTATGCTAGACATTTTGCATGACATTTTATGTATATACATGTATATATCACCTCTCTTTTCAGCACACCTTTAGAATGGCATTACTCACATTTTAAAGATAGGAAAACTGAGACAGCCCCCACCCCTCGCCCAGCCAGGGGCTTAATAATTGAATCACCACTCTGTGATCTGCCGATACTATGCAGTGACATTTGTAATCCTAGGTTTGCCAGATTTTTATGTTTCTAGCTCAGAGAAGTAACCAAAGGAGAGTAGCCAAGAAGCTATTTTGGGAAAGGCCTGTGCAGGCACTCTAGATTAGGATGCTGTGCCCCTGCTCACTGATGGCTCAGACAGTGGAAATTAGAGGACCCAAAAGCTCCTCTGCTAGTCATCTGCAACATGTCTTTACTGTTGATGAGCAGAATTCAGAACGCCTAAGAATTGCATACTTAACAGAAGCTCATCCAAACCTATTTGGTCTGGATAATGGGCTGGAAATCAAGCTCTTGCTGAGAGTTTCTAGTTCAATCAAGTCAGAAAATTACATGAATCTCGATTTTTAAAATACATATGTTTCATAATATGATTGAAGGAGTACCTTGGTCTTGAGTTTTTAACCAGCTAGCCCCCATTTCTGTCACCCTTACCTCAAATCAAAAAATTCACAGGGATCTATCCTACAAAATTTAATTGTATTCAAACTGCCTAAAAAGGAATACTTGCTTAAGGTACTTGGTCCAACAGAGGGTATCAAAAGACAGGCTGACTTCATAGAAATTGCAGAATTTTATGTAAAAGTGTGCCCACTGAAGCATTTGTTTTCATCCTGTTTGTATGTTTTACTGCAGCACTTTCACAGTGACATGTTCCTGGGGCCTAATGTCCTCATGTAACACGAGAAAAACAAAATTTGTTTTAGTCTCTTAGAGAATTGAGAATTGTGTACAAAAACCTTAAATAAAGTAAAAGGATGAATACATTTACAGGTGTAAATGCAAACCACTTCCAACTCAAGGCAAGCCCTGGTGTTCTAGCAGGAAAACATCAGGTGAGAAAGGAAACTGAATCCGAAGGCTTGGACTCCTGCAACCCTCACAGACTGGCAAGACAGAAAGGACAACTGGTTCAGTTTTGTCAGCCTCTAGAGAAATCCTGAAGCACTCAGTTCTGACACAGTAATACCCGCACAGATCAAGGGACTGCTGGTCATGCAGATTCACCAAGCCACAGACTTCTCCTCCAAAAACATGTTCTCACCTCAGCCAGAAAGTGATAGAGCAACATGCACTAAAGGTTTACATCAAAGATATGTACAGGGTATTAAACAAATACCAAGGGAACAATTCACTTGAATACAAGGTCAAAGTCAGCAGCAAAGTCTATAATCCAGTGCTGATATTAGATACAAGTTTCAAGGACCAATTTCTTTTCAAAGGCTTATTCCAATTTTGTGAGGTTAGCATGTGGTGTATACATTTGCCTGGGGCAGATTTATACTTCTGAATTAACTCATGCAGCAAATGCTATGCATCTGCTCACAGTCCATTTAGAAGCATTTGCAGTGGATGATGGAGGCGCCAGCTCATCACACTCCTGCTTGCTGATCTACCTCAGCTGGAGGGAGGACAGGGAGGCTAGGATAAAGCTACCAATTCATTCTGAGTACTTGCCTTCAAGGGGAGTAATGATCTTGATCGTCATGGTGCTCAACACCAGGGCGGTGATCTCCTTCTGCATCCTATCGGTGATCCCTGGGTATATGTTAGTGTCATCAGACAGCACTGTGTTGGCAAACAGGTCCTTGTAGATGTCCACATTGCATTTTATGAAGTTGAATGTGGTCTCATCGATGCCACAAGGTTCCACTCCCAGGAAGGAGGGACACTGGAACCTCTCGTTGCGAGTGGTGATTACCCAGCTGTCTGGAAGCTATTAATTCTTCTCTAAGGAGGAGCTGGGGACTGGTGGCCATCTTCTACTGGAAGTCCAGGGAGAGATAGCACATCTTCTCCTTGATTTTGTGCATGAGTTCCTATTTGGCTATGGAGGCGAAGCTGTAGCCTTGCTCTGTGAGGGTATTTGTGAGGTAGTCAGGTCCCAGCTAGCCAGGTCAGATGCAGAATGGCATGCAAGAGAGTGCAGACCTGGTAGAAGGGCACTGTGTTGGTGACCCCGTCACCAGAATTCATCACAGTGCCAGTGGTGCTGCCAGAGGAGTGCAGGTATATCACAGCCTGGATGGCCACCTGCATGGCTGGGGTATTGAAAGTATCCAACATTATCTGGGTCATCTTCTCATGAGTGGCCTAGGGGTTCAGGGAGGCCTCGGTCAGCAGAACCAGGTGCTCCCCAGAGGTGTTTTGCAGCTGGCTGTAGATGTGGTGCCAGATCTTCTCCATGTCATTGCAGTTGGTGATGATGCCATGCTCAGTGGGGTGCTTCAGGGTCAGGATGTTGTGCTTACTCTGGGCCTAAAAGGAGTCCTTCTGGCTCATGCCCATCATAATGCCCTGGTGCCAGGGGTGCCCAATGATGGAGGGGGAATATGGGTTGGGGGGTGTTGTGCCCAGCAAAGCCAGCTTTGCACATGCTAGAGCCATTGTCAATGACCAGCCTGTGATGTCTTCTTTCACTGCCTTGGCCAAGGAGCCAAGTGTCCCAGCTGGGAGAGAAAGTGGAGCATGGGTCAGGCCAGTGATGAGTGAGCCTATTAGAGTCTTTAAAAATACTGTGTGTAGAAACTATAAATTGAAACACAGAAGCTGTTGAAAGCAAAACCCTTCCCCTCCTTTCCCCAAAACGGAAAGAGGAAGGACGAAAGGAAGGAAGGAAGGAAGGAAGGAAGGAAGGAAGGAAGGAAGGAAGGAAGGAAGGAAGGAAGGAAGGAAGGGAGAGAGGAGGGAGGGAGGGAAGGAAAGAAGGAAGGAAGAAAAGAGGGAAGGGAGGGAGGGAGGGTTAAGAATGTAGTCAACCATATAAGTAATGGCCCCTCTCATAACTACAGATAATTTTTCTCCCTATCAAAGGTACTAAATTATGTGAAAGGCCACCTCGTCTACTATGTGCAAAGGAAGAGGGAATGTAAAACAGAAGAGAAGATCATACTAGTAATTCAAATTCCTTAAGTGATGAGGATTTCTGGAAATATCAGTAAACAGAATAATGTTCTCCAAAAGGCTGAGCTTTCATTCAAAAACCCTGTGAGAGCCTCTTTTTGGATGACCTGGTGAAGAGCTGTGACTTGGGTTGGAGTTAGCAGTTTGGAAGCCATAACGTTTTCAATCTAGGCTGCACACAGTGGCTCACGCCTATAATCCTAGCACTTTGGGAGGCCAAGGCAGGAGGATCCCAAGGTCAGGAGATTGAGACCATCCTGGCTAACATGGTGAAACCCCGTCTCTACTAAAAAATTAGCCAGGCGTGGTGGCACGCACCTGTAGTCCCAGCAACGCGGGAGGCTGAGGCAGGAGAATTGTTTGAACCCAGGAGGCAGAGGTTGCAGTGAGCCGAGATTGCACCACTGCACTCCAGCCTGGGTGACAGAGCAACACTTCATCTCAAAAAACAAAACAAAAAAAGTTTCCAATCTAGGCATTTCCCATTTCTTATGGCCTAGTTGGTATGTCTAAGGAAATTTACACAAGGGCTTCAGCTCCTCATAGACCCTAAAACTATTTGCAAAATTACCTCTAGCCATTTAGTTTTCTGAAGCTACATGAACCACACTCACATTTACTTAAGCCAATATGTCCTACTTCATATTGTTCTCTCTTTATTTTTTCTATTTTTTTAAATCAGCATTTACCTATCGGAAAGACAATCAGGTCTTCTCTTGCCCTGAATTCAGGTCCTTCAAGGCTCTCAACAGTGTTACAACAAGCAGAAATCTTAGCGATGAAGTTATTGCAACCCCTCCATTTTATAGGAGAGGAAACTGGGATCAGCATAGGCATGAGACTTATCTGTGGTCACAGAATGATTTTCTGCCAAACATAAATCAGCATGCGTAGTAGAAAATGACAGGTCTCTGAAGTTAAAGAGACTGTATAAGAGTCCCAGTTCTACTTGCTGTCCTTGTGGCCTCAGGCATGACCATGTAACCACAGTCTCTATAATGTCATCCATAAAATGGGGATAATAAAATAAATAAGGGATTGTGTGGACTGGGCCAGGATAGGCTTTCAATAAATGTCCATTTTCTTTCTTTAAAATACAAGACACCAAAACAAGTAAAATATCCAAGAGATTAAGATGGACAAATTTCCCAACTTATATTAGGCCATGTGAAAATGAAGTACTACTTCTATTCTTAGTTGATCTCTGTAATTTTTAAAATTTTCTTAAAACCCTGTATCTCCATAGGAGCTCCCTGAAAAAGAAATATTTCTACTAATGAAGAACCTAGAGTTCCTACGCTTCCCTCTTGGCGCCTGGGAAGTGGGTTTCCCTCACACTGTGAGAGTGTGAGGACTCCTCGACATTGGCCTAGATTACTTAGGATGTCGCTCAAGGTCCAGGGGATGGGACCCTCGAGTTTGATGAGCTTCACATAGTAATCATCAAAAATCAGGCTGAGCACTTGCTATGGAATCAGGAAAATTACCAGATGGATGGACTGGGGTGAATATAAAACATAGCCTGATTTTGGAAGTTAGAAGAAAAGAAAGATAACTGGCAATAATGCCCTGTAAACATCACTTCCAATCATAATCTTATATACACATATATATACACACACACACATATATATACACACATATATATACATATATATACACACATATATACATACATATATATACACATACATATATTTATACATACACATCTCTAAGTAGCAGGAGAGTGATGATATCAGGAACAATAGTGACTTAGGATTCAAAGAGACAAATCATTCCTGCACAATAGCTTTTTTTTTGACAGAGTTATGAATAGATAAAGGGGAAATTCAAGAGATGTAATATATCTTATGTTGGTAAAGATTTGATATGTCTCAGAAAATTTTATTTGTAAAATTAGCTGCAAGATCACAAAGAAAGGTTGTTGATAATTTGCAAAGTATCTGGTCATAGGGAGCTGCAGAGGTGGCTGTTGAGGATGCTCTTATTTAATGCCTTCATTGTTAATTTGGAAGAGGTAGTGACACTCTTGCTGTGTTCATAAAAATTGCAGTTTATCCTAAATCTGGACGTGGTGTCAACACTGATCAGCCAGAGACTGACACAAAATGGTCCCAAAAAGGGAAAACTGGACAGATACAAGAGCTAACTGAGGAAAGTGTTTTAAGGTATGTTTTGATTTACCTTTCTTCACAGTGAACTGAGTTAGAATCTGACAGAAAAGCAGGGCCACACAGACTTGGAGGAAGAGGTGGACAATGGAAAAGAATCTGTTAGGTACTCGTGGGGACTAGTATTTGGCGAGGGCCCACCCTGTGCCAAATTCTGCACTTGGACCTCAACACTCTGTGAGTGGGTGCTCAGAGGAGACTCAGAGATGTTAAAAATTCTAGAATAGAAAAGGAGCTCAAAATCTTTCATAATCCAGTCATTATCCAGTAATTATAATATGACATAAATTTGACTCCCTTGGCTTCTAGGAGTGATATGGTTTGGCTATGTCCCCAACCAAATCTCAACTTGAATTGTTAAGTGTTGTGGGAGGGACCCGGGGAAAGGTAAATGAATCATGGGGGCCAGTCTTTTCCATACTATTCTGATGGTAGTGAATAAATATCACAAGATTTGATGGGTTTATCAGGGGGTTCTGCTTTTGCTTCCTCCTCATTCTCTCTTGTCTCTACCATGTAAGAAGTGCCTTTCATCCTCTGTCATGATTGTGAGACCTTCCCCAGCCATGTGGAAATCCAATTAAATCTTTTTTAACTGTAAGTTAAAACTTATTAACTGTAAGTCCAATTAAACCTTTTTCTTTTGTAATTTGCTCAGTCTGGATTTTTAAATCCTGTCCCTGCTAATCTCTCTATTTAAGGGAGGAAGGTGGCCCTGGGTACAAAGCTTGCAGCAAACAATGTGAGTCCATGTGGCCAGAACACCCAAAAACTAACATGTAGTCAGGGGTTCACGTGTGTTGTGCATGTTTTTAGTTACTTGCAGCTTACCACAGGTGACATTGATTTTTTTAACTGCAGCAATGATTAACATGTCTTCTAGGTATAAATGTACTTCAAAAAGAAGTGAGTTGATTTAAAGATCCAGGTCTTTGTTGGCATCATGAAAACAGACTAATAATATGCATAGTAAGTATAATTTGATAAAAAATGTGACTCCCTTGACTTCTAGGAGCTTGGGTTCCATAGTAGCACAAAAATCCCATGGCAGATGATCAACTGTGTATACTGACATATGTCTGTATACAAAGAACGTATATAAAAATAAGCTTATTTTAACCTTTGTAATCAATATGGGGGAAATGAAGCAAGGTTCTAAATGAACTACGGCAGATAGCTCAAGGGAAAGATGGTGGATGGTGTTCTTGTGGCACAACTTGCAACCACATTTGATTGAGAGAGTTCGCAAATCACATCAGAAGAGGGTAGCGATGATTTACTGTTGTACTAAAGTCCCACAGAATTGTGAAAACAAACCAAGAGGGAGCAGGCTTGTTTGGGATAGTGAAGAATGTGAAAGGGCAGTGGACTTGGAAATAGTCCTGGCTGTTCCTCTGACCAAGCCAACTCAGGAAAGTCACTGAGCATCCTGAGCACTGGTGATCTCATCTTTTACATGAGAAAAGTGTGTTCGTCTAGGAGTCATGAACTCAGATTTCTTAGGGTCCAGATAAACAATGTAAACATGTAAAGTTTCCGTAGGTGGTGGTGGGTCTTGTGGGTATTGGACAGTTATCACACCAGTTTTGGGAATTCAAAAGTTGGAAAACTTTGTACTGTTTAAATGAAACATCTTTGTTGATGGGTGATATGGTTTCGCTCTATCCCCACCCAAATCTCATCTTGAATTGTAGCTCCCATAACTCCCGTGTGTCACAGGAGGGACCTGGTGGGAGGTAATTGAATCATGGGGGCAGGTCTTTCCCATGCTGTTCTCATTTTTTTGTTGTTGTTTGAAGCCTCATGCACCTTTATTTCCCCAATGACACAAAAGATGGTTCTTCCACCCCTCTGGGATCCCTGCTGAACACACTGTCCTGGCGTTAATCCAAAAAGAGAAAAGTAATGACACCTCGGAGAATGGTCCATGACTCCACAGAGGCCAGACTGCCCTGTGGGAAGGGGCCTCCAGGCAACACAGCAGCACTGTGCTGGGAACCTGGATGGGCCCGTCACTGGGGTCACCTTCTCCTCCTTGGGGTGGGCTCTGCAGCCCCGACAGCTGCTTGTTCCTTTGGCTGATACTGGAGAGGGGCCCATTCACAAATCCCCTGGAATTGGCCACTGAAGCCCTCCCACCCCACCTCTCAAGACAGCTGGGAAGACTGCCTGTCACTGATGCCCCCCAGTGACACCAGCAGTATAGGCGGCCTTCATTATTAGGTCATAGTGAGAAAGCAAAGCCTTCTACAGTCTCTTCCCAGTCTCCTAATTACATCAAAGGTCAAGAGTGTTAGTCTTTATGGTGGCTCTGTCCCTGCTAATCTCTCTATTTAAGGGAGGAGGGTGGCCCTGGGTACAAAGCTCGCAGCAAACAATGTGAGTCCATGTGGCCAGAACACCCAAAAACTAACATGTAGTCAGGGGTTCACGTGTGTTATGCATGTTTTTAGTTACTTGCAGCTTACCACAGGTGGCATTGATTTTTTTAACTGCAGCAATGATTAACATGTCTTCCAGGTATAAATGTACTTCAAAAAGAAGTGAGTTGATTTAAAGATCCAGGTCTTAAAATAACAGTATAGGTGACACTGGATTGCCATGGTGGTCTGCATACACTGAAAGCTGTTCTAAAAATGTCAGAAGCTGCTCAAATTGTGGGGCCCTTTCCTGACCAAGAGGCACCTGTGTTCCCTTCTCCTGCAGGCAGGGACCAGGCCTTGGTTTTCACCAGGTCCCCTTCCAGGGACCCCATCCAGAGCAGCAGGAGGCCTGCAGGGTCATCAGGAGCAGCCTGCAGGGCCCATGGGCTCAGGCTTGCTGGGCAGTCTCAGGTGAGGCATGGAGCGCCCCTAAGCCTGGTTCTGTCCTGAAAGGGCACCTAAGCCTGAACAGAGCTGGTGCCTGCAAAACCTCCGGGAAGGCCTGGGTGTGAGTAGGTCTTTGATACATGCTGATGGCTGTCAATACCGTATGATCCACACTGGATGTTGAATGAGGAACACAGAAAGGAAAAGACCCCCTAAACAGTCCAATCAAACATCATGAAATACCGCGTGCCAGTTCTCAACGCCTCGCGGGCATGTCCCGGGCATATTGCGACAGTCCTGCCACGGTTATCCGCTCCTGTTCTGCGCACTTTTCTTTTCTTTTTTTTTCTTGAGACAGAGTTTCGCTCTTGTTACCCAGGCTGGGGTGCAACGGCGCAATCTCGGCTCACCGCACCTCTGCCTCCTGGGTTCAGGCAATTCTCCTGCCTCAGCCTCCTGAGTAGCTGGGATTACAGGCACGCGCCACCATGCCCAGCTAATTTTTTGTATTTTTTTTTAGTAGAGACGGGGTTTCACTATGTTGACCAGGATGGTCTCGATCTCTTGACCTCCTGATCCACCAGCCTCGGCCTCCCAAAGTGCTGGGATTACAGGCGTGAGCCACCGCGCCCGGCCCGGCCTCACTCATCTGGTTTCCTAGACAGCAGTGTGCAGGAATGATCACTGACAGCCCCTCCAACAAGAAGGAGAAGAGGAGGAGTCTGGGCTATTTCGTACAGGGAGAAACAGCCCACAGAGATCAACATCCCCCTGGACGCCAGGGGGTCCCGGCTACGAGCTGAGCAGTTTCCCATCCTGGTCCTGTCATGGAACAGTGGATGACTCCCGGCAGCTTTCTTCACCTCTCCAAGCCCGTGTTCCCATCTGCCGCCGACACACCTGTTCCCACGGTTTCACTCTTTGCCGAGCTGCAAGTGCATTTGGGCAGCCTTCAGCCTGGCTGTTATGTGCATTTGCAAGCCCTCCCAGCAGGGCTGCGGAGGGCGAGCGGCCCAGGAAGGCTCCTTCCAGCCCCTTGCGAGGCCTTGGGATGCAGAACTGCTCAGTCAAGATGCTCAGGGCCATGGCGGGACCCTGCTCCGTGTGGCCTGTGTGGCAAGCAGCCTCTCTCTCTCCAGGAGAGGGTCTGTGCAGCTGGGATCCACAGACACCTGCTGGGTCTACTCTTTGAAGACCCTGCCCAAAGCCAGGGTGCTGGCCTGGTAAATTGCTGGTTGCAGGGGCTGTTCTCGTGGTCTTTCCCATGCTGTTCTCATTGAGTCTCACAAGTTCCGATGGTTTTATAAAGGGGAGTTCCCCTATACAAGTCCACTCTCGCTTGCCACCATGTAGATGTGGCCTTATTCCTCAATTGCCTTCTGCGATGATTGTGAGGCCTCCAAGCCATGTGGAACTGTGAATCAATTAAACCTCTTTCCTTTGTAAATTATCCAGTCTTGGATATGTCTTTGTTAGTAGTGTGAGAACAAACTACTACAGTGGGCAAGATCATCATCCCATTATATTATTGTATTCCCAAGGAAACAAAGGAAGGAGAAAGTGGGGGTGGATACAGAAAAACAGAGAGCAATGGAGAAAGCAGCATCCACAGGAAGGAGTCCCAGAACCCAAGTTCAGTCTGTTCCAAATTGCTGAGTCACAAACTTGGAAAAGCAGAGCTGTCCAGTCACCACAGAACTTTATACCGGTGCTATCCAGTAGAAATGAAATGTGAGCCACAAATGTAATTTTAAATTTTTCAGAAGTCACATTGAAAAAGTAAAAAGAAGCAGGTGAGGTAATTTAATGCTATATTGTATTTAATGCAATATATTAAACTTTTTTGTTTCAAGTATAATAAATTTATACATATCAGTGAAACGGTTTATATTTTTTTGTCCTAAGTCTTTGAAATCTGGAATGTATTTTACACACGCAGTATATCTCCGTTTGGACTAGCCACATTTAAAGTGCTTTAGAGCCTCACATAGCTAGTGGCTATAGTATTGCACAGTGCAGGTCTGGAAGGATCAGAAGAGAGAAAGCAAGGTGACCCAAAGGCTAATACAAACATCTATCGTTTAGAAGTCAGGTGTGTCAGAGAAGTACCAGGAAATGTGTTATTGAAAAAGATAGCAAAAGCTACTGTATATATTTTTCAAATTTATATGTAGTAAAATCCACTCTTTGTGGTATACAGATTTTGATAAATGCAGTCATGTGGTAGATACATCACTCAGAATAATGGACACAAAACAGCTTCATAACACTAAAATATTCCTTCCTGCTGCTCTTTTGTCATCCAATCCTCCCACAACTCCTAATTCCTAGAAACTACTGATCTGTTCTTTATGCGATAGCTTTGCCTTGTTCGAAACGTCATATAAGTGGAATTATACAATATATAATTTTTTGGGTCTATCTTCTTTCACTTAGCAAAATGCATTTGTGATTCATCAGTATTGTATGATTCTTAGTTTGTTTATTATTGTTGTAGATAGTATTCCATTGTATGGATAGACCAGTTTGTTTATGAACATTTGAATAGTTTTCAGCTCTTTTATAAAACCCAGTTTATAAATTTATTCATTTTTTTATGGATCGCGCTTTTGGTTTCTTATCTAAGAACTTTTTGCATAATACAAGACCACATACATTTTCTCTTTGACTTTTAAACAAATTTTATAGAGGTGGGTCTATGATCCATGTTAAGTTTAATAAAAGGTGTGAGGTATGGCTCATTTTTTTCATACAGACATCCAGCCCCATTGAATCCCCCTGTATTGTCCTACTTTTGTTAAAAATCAGTTGCCACATATTTATGAGTCTATTTCTGAAATTTGAGTCTGTTCTATTGATCTATATGCTCATCCTTTTACCAATAACTTACTGTCTGGATTACTACAGCTTTACAGTAAGTCTTGAAATCAGCTACTGTGAATCCTGCAACTTTGCCCCTTTTCTAAATTGTTTTGAGTATTTTAGTTCCTTTCCTATATTATACAAATATTACAAATAGCTTTCAATATCAATAAAAGATTCTCCTGGGATTTTCACTGGGATTTCTTTGAATCGCTAAATCAGTTTGGGGAAGAATTTCCATGTTAATAATATTTAGTCCAACTATAAAACAGAGTCTATCTCTCCACTTCCTTTAGTATTCTTTGATTTTTTTTAAAACAAGTATTTTGTGCTTTTTGAGATACAGATTCTGCACTTAGTGCTATTTTAAATGATATTGTTGTTTTTAAAATATAAAATTCTATGTTTTCATTATTTATATATAAAAATACAATTGATGTTTACATAATGATCATGTACTTTGAAGTCTTGCTAAACCAACTTATTTATTCTAGGACTTCCTTTGTAGACTCTTTGGGATTTTAGGTATAGGCAGTTATGTCGTTTCTGAATAGCGCATTTTATCTCATTATTTCTGATTCATATGCCTTCTATTTTTTTCTTTATTGTCTTGTTGTCCTCGCTAGGACTTCTAGTACAATGCTGAATAGGAATAGAAAGAGAGGAAATTCCTATATTGTTGCTGATCTTAGCAGGAAAACATTCAGTCTTCATGTATGTTGTCAGCTGTAGGCTCCTAGTAGATACTTTTTATGTTGTTCAGAAAGTTTCCAGCTATTCCAAGTTTGCTGAGAATTTTAAATCATAGATGTAGAATTTTATCAAAAAAGCGTAATTTATTTTGAGAATTAAATAATTATTTTTTGCTTTCAGTACTTTTTTTATCTTTTAGAAGATTTAAAAGAAAATATAAATTTATTCCATTCCACAGCTCTCAGTTTTTTATATGTCCAAGTTTTGTCTAATATCATATTTCTTCTGCCTGAAAACCTTTAGAAAATTTCTGCAGGGTAGATATGCTACCAAAAAATTATATGTTTTTGTTTGTAGAATAAAATCTTTATTTCTCTTTTATTTTTAAGAGATGTTTTTCCAGATGTAGAATTCTAGGTTGACTTATTATCTTTTTCTTTCTGTTCTTTTGTCACTCCAGTGCCTTTTTGTTTATACAGTTTTTGACAATAAGTCAGCTGTACTTCTTATCTTTGTTTTTATAAGAATTTGGTTTCTCTCTCTTTCTCTCTAAGCTGCTTGTAAGGTTTTCTTTTTTTGCTGTTTGGTTTTAAGTAGTGTAGGTATGATATATCTAGTGTGTGGTATTTATCTTGCTTGGTTTCTCCAAACTTCTTAAGTCTGTGATTTCATACCTGTGATTAATTTTGGAAAATTTTCAGCTATTATTTCTTCCTTAGTTTCTCTCTTCACTTTCTAGGATTCTAAGTACACATATGCTAAATCATTTGACATTTTCCCCCAGTTCTGAGATGCTCTGTTCTACCCCCACCCCCACCATTAGTTGCCCACTTTGTGTTTCAGTTTTGGCAATTAAGATATCTTTTGGCTATTGACCTATCTTTAAGTTTGCTGATCCTTTTCTCAGTTGTATTGAGTCTACTGATGAGCCTATTGAAGGCATTCTTTATCTATTACTGTGGTTTTCTCATCTTAAGAGTTTCCATTTAACTTTTGCTTATAGGTTCCATTCTTTTGCTAAAATTACTCATCTGGTCTTGCATATTGCTCCCCTTTTCTTTAGAGCCTTTAACATATTAATCATAGTTATTTTAATTCCTGTCTGAAAGTTCCAACATCTGTGTCATATCTGAGTCTGGTTCTGTTGTTCACTTTGTCTCTTTATAGTGTGTTGTTTTTCATTGCTTTTTAACCTGCCTCATACTTTTTTGCTGAAAGCTGGACATTTTGTACAGAATAGCAGACAGTGAGATAGTTTTATGTCTAAAAATGAGTATCTTTCCTAGGCCTTTAATGTGAAGTTTTAAATTAATCTAGTCTGAACTGAGCTGTGTTTAGGGTTTATTGTTGCTATGGCTACTCACGGTCCACCATAGGCTTCAAATTCCTCTAGTAATGACTTGTGCTTAGGATGGGGGCTGGATCAACATAGGATTTTTCTCAATGTCTGCTTGACCCTTAGCATTAGATCATCCCTTTCTACTGTACCTCAGAGAGGGTCTCCTTCCACGTTCTTGCAGTTCTCTAGGAAGAGCTGCACCATTCCTTAATATGTGTTAGCCTGATGATGATGACAGTGGTATTCTCAGTGGTTTGATGTGTCAGACTTAGGTAATTACTGTGTCCCTGAGTTTCATGGGCTTTTCCCTGCTTTCTCAAAGCTTCTTCACCTCCCCCAAGTTTAGGTTTTTTTTTTTTCCTATTTCCATCTTCAATGGGTTTTTTTCAAGAGTGCCTAAAGTCTTTGCTGCCCTCTTCCCACAGTATAAGACTTGTTCCATAGGGTTCCATAGAGGGGATGGGGAAAGGGATCAGGGAGAAAGGAATCCTCTCTTTCCCATAGCCCTGCCATTCATCTCCTGCAAGCATGGCCTTCAATGGATGCTTTCTCAAGACTCTCACCATTATTTTTGTGTGCAAATACATGGTAAGATTAGTGGAAAAGTGGCTGAAAAATCCACTTGTATCTGTAGCCCTGGAGGTTCTCTGTTCTCTCCATTACTAACCTACATACAGATTTTGCTAATCTATACTCAGTTTTTACCAATTTGTTAACAAATTTAGCTAAGTTATTCTTACAAGTGTTCAGCTCCATATGTCCTAGGTAAGAAAATATTTTCACCTCATCTCTTTTCACAGGCAACTATCATTCCTTAGCTCTCTAACAGGGTAAATGAAAGTTGTAGATTTTCTGTTTTTGTTTCGTTTTGTTTTGTTTGGCATTTTGTTGCTGTTGGTTTCCTTTGTAAGTGTACTAGTGATGCTCTTTCCAACTTCATGCATCTCCAGTGGGATAAGAACTCTCTCTCTTTACTTAGGAAGAGACAACGATCAGTCTCACCTGTATTTGAGATTGGATCCCTTTCTGTCCTTCCATGTGTTTATCTTTTCTTTGATAGCATTTACAGGGATTTGGAATTAAAGGTCCTGAAGGAGAACAGAAAAATATAGTCTCATTGAGGATAAAATGACGCTACCTTCCATGTTGATTGGAATCTTTTGACATTTGCTATAGAGTCCATTTTGTATATTTTCCATTATTCTCCTTAAGTCAATAAAATCTTCAGAGATTCTCTTATATTGAGAGAGTCTGAATTACATCACTACAAATTTATTTACCATTGATAACACTTCACAGAAGCTTTTCTAAACCACATTTCCCATTTCAAAAGTATAAAGCCAATAGTCTATTCTTTTATTTCAAGAAAGAAATCATTCAATTAGTAGTATGTCAGATGAAAGGGACACTTTGAATTGTAGCATTATTCTGAACGTATGAAAAGCAAAGTCTGCACCTGTCATAACTATGGGATGAGACATGAATATTCTACATATTTCTGATTAATCAAAATCCATGCAAAAACATCAGTCAGATCAGAAGAGTCAGAATTGATTAGACCACATTTAGCTTATCTGTATTGTCTGGGTATCACACAGATTAGAATAGAAGCCAATGTGATAGTGTGGGAACAAAAGACTTGTCAACCTGACACTATTTTAAACAGAGAAACAAATGGAATCTTGCAAACCAATTCTGATTAACTCAATCTGACTCTGCCTTGAAAAACATAATGGTATTTTTATGATTTTAATATGGTTATCAGCACAGCTCTTCTATTCTGCGGTATCTAGACATATAATCTTCAGGTAGTGGAAATAACATCTTCAATCTGAAAATAACATGGACTGCAGTATGCCAGCCACATAAAGAAACCACAGGGCAAACTTATTTCGTGCGTGATTAAAAGCTCACTTGAAAGGACCTCTTTGCATGTGAAACTTTTCTGAGCAAAGGATAGAGGGCTTCATTGTCTTCAAAGAGCTTCAAAAGATGTACAGAAAAAAGCATGTGCAAACCAGGAAATCAGATGTGTGGTAAGGAAGTATTAACATTTTACACTTAGATGATACGCATCTCCAGTCCCTTCTCCTTGGCTTCTTCCTTTCAGAAAAATCCATTTAGGTAGAAAGGGGCAGAACAAGTCCTGACCTGACTTCTTGTTTTGCTGTTGTGCTTAGGGAGGCAAAAGACTTGGAAATATTGGATGCTCATAGTCGGTAGTGGAGGATGCAGAAGTGGGGGCAGCTGCAGGAGAAGATCCCCCAGTCTGGTCGTAGGGGGCATTGTGGTGGGCAGATGTGGCAGTGCATCCTCAACCTGACCAAAGTGCACTGTGGAAACAGCTTCTATGTCATGCCTTATACTGTCATATCACCCACTTGAAGATTAAACCTCATACACTCTGAGATCAGGAAGGAAAATTGAACACACATAAGCATGCTACATGGTTTTCCTCTCCATTTTCTGTCTTTCGTGAAATTCAGTTTCATTCAGTTCCTACAGCCTGAATGGACTGAATTTCAGAAGAGAGAAAATGGGAGCTAGCATTCTTCAGGCAGCTGGCAGCCTCCCTCCCTCCAACAATGCACATCAGCATTTCTGATAGAAGCACCTACAAATCTTCCCACCCTGGTTAGCAGAGGGTGAAGTGGCGAGCTGCTCAGTAAGGCACTCTATGTGCTTTTTAAAACAAATTCCATCTCTGCCAAAAGTTATTAATTACTTAAATAAAAACAATTCTTTCTTTTGTTTTTAAGAAGATAATAGCTTTGAGGACAATACAAATTTTAAAATCCACAATTTGTTCCATTCAAAACCTATTAGCAATCCGAGCAACACATGAGCTTTTTTCAGACTTCCACATCAATATCACAGTAGCTTTTCCAAAGCTAGTAAAGATGAAATATTCTCACCTGCTATGTCTTCTGTTTTCAGTTAATTAAACCCTTCCCATTTTTCAATTTACTTTTATAAATATCCACAAACATCATCCATTGACAAGCAATGGAAAGAAGTGTGTGGTGTTATAGCATTTGCAAAGCAGAGCCAATGCTTCTCATTTGAAACTCGTTGATCACTTTTCTATTTGAAATGGCAGTGAACTTTCACTTGATAAACCCACTGGTAGAATTTTTTTTTTTAAGCTAAGACATTTTAGAGTCAAACTTACGACCAATTCTCTGGATAAGAGATCCATTTTAAAAAGAATTTATCTAATTACAAACTGAAAAATCAACACTTAGATTTATAAGGGAAGTGAGGTCAAACTATTCCCCACAAACTGGAAAGACAGGCAAATACAGATAATCACAACTTATGGGAGCAGAAAACCCTTCAGGAGCCAGTGCCAGGGTAGGAAAACCTTAACTGTCATTGATGAATCACTAGAAGCTCAGCATGGACAAGTCTGAGACTTAAAAATTCCAGGGGAACCAAGTAATCAGGGGTCCCCATGCTTTTGTAAGTTTTATTTCCTGGAGCTCTACCAGGTGAGAACACAGCTAATATTAGGGAAAAATTGCCTCATACTTCCAGCAATGGTAAGAGGAAAAAAAAAACATTGTGGAAATATACCAGAGTATTCTGTTCTTCTTAATAAGGTCTGTCCTCAAGAGAAACTATTTAACCAGAGTTTAACATACTGGGGTTTTATTAAAGTCTATTGGACCTCACAGAAGGGAAACACTCAACTCCAGCCCACTCTAGCTGTCTATGTGAAAGAAGCAAAACATCCAACTCCAGTCCCCTCTAGCCATTCTGTCCCATCTAGGTGGGGTGGGGGCGGGGGTGGGGGTGAAGGGGAGGAAGACTGAGAAGCACCTGTAAAGTTTATAGTCCAAAGGGACGGTCTTATGAAAAGACTGAAACCTAATCATAGAACTTCTACTTTCCTATTCTAGACCTTACCACTATATTACTAAAGGCCCATTTATAGTAGTTTTTAAAATCCAGTACATCATGTCTTATTATCAAGAAAAACTTCCAAGGCATACTAAAGAACAGACAGTTTGGAGAGAGAGAGTGAGCATCAGAATCAAACTCAGTTATGGCAAGAATGTTGGCAATTATCAAATTTGGAATTAAAAACAACTATGATTAATCTACTAAGTACTTGCTGTGGTTCGCATGTCCCCTCCTAAACTCGTGTTGAAATTTAATTGCCATTGTCATGGCATTAAGAGGTGGGACCTTTAAAAAGTGATTAGGCCAGGAGGGCTCTGCCCTCATGAATGGATTAATGCCATTATCATGGGAGTGAGTTTGTTATTATAGGAGTGGGCTTCTGATAACAGGTTACATTTGGCTCCCATTTTCTCTCTGTCTCATGTGCTTACTTGCCTTCCTGCCACAAGATGATGCAACAAGAAGGCCCCCACAGATGGACACCACCATCCCCTTATACTTCCCAGCCTCTAGAACCATAAGCCAAAAAAAAAAAAAAAAACTCCTTTATTTGTAAATTACCCAGTTTGTGGTCTTCTGATATCGCCGCAGAAAATAGACTAAAATAGAAAATACACAACAAGAAATAAGACTGTTGCTGTAACAAATACCTAAAAGTAAGGAAGCAGCTTGGGAACTGGGTAATGGGTGGAGGCTGGAAGAATCTGGAGCAGCCGTTTATAAAATACCCATATTGCAGTAAATGGTGCATTAAAGGTGATTCTGATGAGTGCTTCAAAGAAGAGGACATCTGTGAGAAAAGTGAAATTTCTTAGAGATTACTCAAGTGGTCATGATCAGAATGTGGACAATAAAGGTCATTCTGATGAGATCTCAGTGGAAATAAGGAACAAGGTATTGCAAACTAGAATAAAAGCCATCCTTGTTACACAGTTGCAGAGAACTTGGAAGCAGTGTGTCCATGTCCTAGGACTTTATTGAATGCAGAACTTAAGAATGGTCAACTACAATACTGGTGGAAAAATTATCTAAACGGGAAAGCATTCAGGCTGTTGTGTGGCTACTTTTAACCGCATATGGTGAGATACAAGACAAATGACTTAAAGATGGACCTTATAATGAAAAGGAAAGCAGAGCAGAAAGATTTGGAAAATTCATAGGCTGGCCATGTTAAGAGGGAAAAGGTGAATTTAGCAGTACAAATTAAGGGTGTGGCCAAGTATTAGCTTGCTAAAGAGATTAATCCAGAACTTAAAGTATAACAATAATAATAATAAAGAAATAAAGCAATTTAACAGTCAAAAATAAAAATAAAGTCTACTTACCCTGACACACACACACACACACACACACACAATATGAATAGAATGAAACCAGATGCTATTCATCAAGACAATGGGGAAATACCCTGAAGGTGTTTCAAAGATCTCAAAGGCTGCTTTTCTTCAACAACACAGGTCCAGAGTTCTAGGCAGGCAGAATGGATTGAAAAAAGAAGCCCAGGGCACTCTCTAGGGATTTACTACCCAAAGCTGCCTAACTCTGCTCCCTGCATTCCAGTGTAGCACTCTTCGGCCACCCCAGCCATGTATCAAGTGGGCCCAGGTGTGATTCAGCCCACTACTCTGGAGGATACAAGCAGTAAGCCATAGTGGCATTCACATGATGCTGACTCTGTAGGCATCCATAGTCCACAAACTGTGGAGGGATGACTTCTCACACCTAGATTTCAAAGTATGTATTGGACAGCTTGGGGCCTAAGCAGAAAATTTCCACAGGAACTTGCCATAACGAATCCCCAGCAGGGTAATACCTGGTAGAGCTATGGGAGTGAGACCACCACCCAGAACTGTAGAGCTACCAGTGTGCAACTCCAGCCCGGGAGACATGCAGAGAAGAGATTCCAACTCAAGAAAGCTACAGCACATGGGCTGAGTCCAGCAAAACCCATGATGTAGAACTGCTCAAGGATTTGGGGGTCTAACTCTTCCAGTGTGCCCAGGATCCAAGACAGGGAGTCAAAGGAGATTATTTTCCAACTTTAAGATTTACTGTTCTCTCTGTTGTGTTTTGGACTTACTTGAGACCTATTACTCCTTTCTTCTTTCCTGTTGCTCCCTTTTGAAATGTGAATGTGTATCCCATGCCTGTTTCACCATTGTATTTTGGAAGTAGATAACTTGTTTGGGTTTCACAGGCATAGAGCTGGAGGGAATTTGCCTCAGGATAAATTGTGCTTTGAGTTTGATCTATATCTGATTTGAATGAGACTCTGTACTTTGGACTTTTGAGTTGATGATGGAACCAGTTAAGAAACCGGAAGCTATTGGTATGGAACAAATATATTTTTGTATATTAGAAGAACACAAATTTGGGGGGGGGTGTAGGGGTATAATACTATGGTTTGCATGTCCTTGAACAAATTCCTGTTGAAATTTAATTGTCATTGTGATGGTATTAAGAGGTGGGATGTTTAAAAGGTTATTGGGCCATGAGGTCGTGGATTAATGCCATTATCATGGGATTGAGTGAGTTATTGTAGAAGTGGGCTCCTAATAAAAAGATAAGTTTGACCTCCATTTTCTTTCTGTCTTACAAATTCTCTTGCCTTGCCACTTTTTGTCATGGGATGATGCAACAAGAAGGCTCTCATCAGATGGCCAAGCAAATGCTGGGACGATGTCATTGGACTTTCCAGCTTCCAGACTCATGAGCCAACTAAATCTCTTTTCTTTATAGAGTAGCCAGTCTGTGGCCTTCTGTAATAGCAACAAAAATGGACTATGGGAGGGATAGAATGGATAAAATAGATCCCATGCAAGAACAGATGGGCAAGGTAAGCAGAGATGGAAGTTCCAAGAAAGAACCAAAAGAAATACTAGAGATCAAAAACACTGTCCAGAAATTAAGAATGCCTTTGATAGCCTTATTAGTAGACTAGACATGGCTAAAGAAAGAATCTCTGAGCATGTTGATATCTTAATAGAAGCCTCCCAAAGTGAAAAGCAAAAAAGAAAATGAATGAAAGAAAAAAAGAGAGACTATCCAAGAACTGTGGGACAACCCTAAATAGTGTAACATGGTGCAGTGAAGATACCAGGAAAAGGAAAAAAAGAAAAAAAAAAGAAGAATAGAAGAAATACTTGGAAGAAATGATGACCGAGCATTTTCCTCAAATTAATGTCAATTGCCACAACAGCTCCAGGAAGCTCAGAGAACACTAAGCAGGATAAATGTCAAGAAAAACTAAATCTGGGAACATCTTTTTTTTTTTTTTTTTTTTTAAATCAACATAGAGAGTCTTTATTAAAAGCTGATACTGTGCCTTGGTCCTCTGAGGGGATACATTTCCTCGCGTACCGTTCCTTTCCCACATTTCCATTCTCTGCAGGCTACAGCTTGATGCAAAAAAAGGGGATCAACCTAGATATACACAACCTTTGAGGGAACAGTTTGGAGTTGGAGTCGCACAGGACATTTGAAAAAGTGGGACAGCAAAGTTTCACTATAGCCCACAAGGAAGTAGAATTTGTGTGCAGGCAACTGCCTCAGGACCAGGGCACAGATTTCCAACTGGTTAGCCCGTTGCTTTATAACCAGCTGGTCAGCCAGGCAGCCTGGGAAGGTACACCACATGAACTTGCGAAGGGAAATATCCTCCACCGTTCGCTCTGCAGCATGGTCCTCCCCATCCAGGTTACCTGTGTGCAGCGACAGCCAGCCCTTACGGTGGGCGACGTAATGCGGCGCGTGTGCCTCCTCGTAGGTCACCGGCTTGTCTCCCTTGCTTACGCGGACTCGGGCCGCCTGGTTCTTGGCGCAGACCGTGGAGGTGTGCAGGGCTCGCCAAGTGCAAGGCAGCTCTGGGCTACAGGACAGCACCCTTGGCCCCGGCAACCCGCCGCACACAGAGGCCGCCATCTTTTTTAAACTACAAAAAAATCAAAGGTAAAGAAAAACTCTTAAAAGAAAAAAAGCCAGAGAAAATAAATACCTTACCTATAGGGAAGCAAAGATAAGAATTACATCAGATTTCTCCTGAGAAACCATGTAAGCAAAAAGAGTAGAGTGAAATATTTAAAGTTTTGACAGAAAAAAGACACCACCTTAGAATGCTGTACTCTGTGAAATTATTCTTCAACAGAGAAAGAAAAATAAAGATGTTTTAGACAAACAAAAATTGAGAGAATTTATTGTCTGTAGACATGCCTTGAAAGAAATGTTAAAAGACTTTCTTTAGAAAGAAGGAAAATTATATAGTTCAAAAACTTAGATCCAAATAAAGAAAGCAAGCATCAGAGAAGAAATAAGTGAAGGTAAAATAAAAATATTATTTTTCTTATTTCTAATTGATATAACAGATAATACATTGTCCAAATTAATGATAGCAACAATGCATTGTTTAGGTATCCTTCTGTGTGTATAAATACATTTATGTATGTTTATGTAAAATGAATGACAGCAATGATATAAGAAATGGGAGGGATGAATGAGAATTACTTTGGTGTTATAATGTATTCACACTACCTGTGAAGGGGTACAGTGTTTTCTGAATGTGGACTTGGATTAACTATAAACTTATGTTGCAGACTCTAGGATAACCACCAAGAATGAGTAAAAAGGAAAATATAACTGAAGTGCTAAAAAGGAAAAGAAAATTGAATAATATAAAATGCTTAACTAAGATGATAAAAAGAGTGAAAGAATAGGAACGAAGAACAAAGACAACACATAGAAAACAGTAACAAATATGGTTAATCCTTAATGGATTAATATGTTAATCCAACTATACAGCCACTTCAGACTTGAATGGTAAATGCACTCATTAATAGAGATTGTCTGGGTGTGTCAGAAAACCATATATACTTTTATGTTGTCTACAAGAAACCCTGCTTAAATATAAAGACACATATAAATTAAAAGGAAAGGGGTAGAAAAATATATACTATGTTAACACAAATTGAAAGAAAGTTAGAGTACCTATATTAATTTTACACAGAGCAGACTTCAGAGCATGGAAAGTTATCAGGCATAAAGATGGGTATTACATCATGATAAAGGGGTCAATCTCCAAAAAGACATAACAATCTTTAATGTGTATGCACCTAACCACAGAGGGTCAAAATATGTGAGGCTAGAACTAAAAGAAGGAATGGATAAATCCAGTATAATAGTCGGAAACTTCAATGCCTCTATATCAGAAATAGACAGTTACAGCAGGCAGAAAATTAGTAATGACACAACTCTATGATACCATCAATCAACTGGATATAATTGATATCTGTAAACTACTTTATTCTACCATACTAGAATACACATTCTTCTCACATTGAACATTTACTAAGATAGTCCACATTCTGGGCCATAAAATACACCTTAACACATTTTTAAAAATAGAAATCATACAATGTCTGCTTTCAAACCACAATGGAATTAAACTAGAAATCAATAACTGAAAGCTGTAAAATCTCCAAATACTTGGAGATTAAACAACACACTTCATAGTAACACATGGATTTAAGAAGAAATCTCAAGAGAAGTTAAAACATTTTGAATTAAATGAAAAATTTAAAACTACTTATCAAAATTTGTGGGATACAGCAAAAGCAGTGCTTGAAGGGAAATTTAGAGCATTGAATGCATATATCAGGAAATAAGACAAATTGAAAGCCAACAATTTAAGTTTCCTTAGGAAACTTTAAAAGAAAGATCAAATTAAATCCAAAATAAACAAAAAAAGGAATAAAAATGAGAGCACACATCAATGAATTTGGAAACAGGGGCTCAATAGATAAAATCAACAAAATTATAGGCTGTTTCTTTGAAAAAAATTAATAAAATTGCTAAGTTTTGAGCCAGGCTAAGAAAAAAGAGAAAGGACACAAATTACTAGTATCAGAAATAAAAGAGGGAACATCACTACAAATCCCATGGACATTAAAAGAGTAGTAAGAGAATACTATGAGTAACTCTATGCTTACAAATTTGATAATCTAGGTGAAAGGAACCAATCCCTAAAAGACACAATCTTCTAAAACTTACACAAGAAGAAATAAGCAATTTGAATATGCCTATATGAAGTAAAGAAATTAAAAACTTTCCAAAACAGAAGGCACCATGCCCAGATGGATTCCCAGGTGAGTCTTACCAAATATTTAAGGAAAAAATACCAATTATCTATAATTTATTTCAGAAGACAGCAGAAGAAATATCTCCTAGCTCTCTATGAGGCCAGTATTACCTTAATACCAAAACCAGACAGACGTTATTAAAAAAAAGAAAAAAGCTACAGACCAATATCTCTCATGAGCACAGATGCAAAATATTAACAAAAGGAATTCAACATAAAAAGATTATACAACACACCAAGTAGAACTTATTCTAGGTATGCAAGCTAACTCAACATTTGAAAAATCAATTGATGTAATCTATTACATCAACGGGCTAGAGGAAGAAATATCACATAATCTTATCAATAGATGCCGAAAAAGCATTTGACAAAATTCATCACCTATTCATGGTAAAAACTCTCAGTAAATTAGAAATAGAGGGGAACTTCCTAATAAGGAACACCTGCAAAAACTTACAGCTAACATCATATTTAATTGAGAAACTAGAAACTTCCCCACTAAGATTATGAACCAGTAAGGATATCCTCTTTGCTATAGTTTGGATGTTTGCCCCTCTAAACCTCATGTTGAAATTTGATCCCAATGTTGGAGGTGGGGCTTAAGAGGAGGTGTTTTGGTCATGGGGACAAGTCCTTCATGAGATGGATTAATGTCAACCTGGGGAAGGGGGCAGCGAGTGCTCACTCTATTAGTTCCCATGAGAGCTGGTTGTTAAAAGAAGCCTTGCACCTACCTTCTCTTTCTTGCTTCCTCTGATGGCATGTGACCTCTGCACACACCAGCTCCCATTTACCTCTGCCATGAGAGTATGGTACTGAAGCCAGCCCTTTTTATTGGTTTCTAGGTATATGATCCAATCCATTTGTGAATCAAGTTTCTGTTGATTACAGTCCAAAGCAGTATAACATATACAAATAATTCTAAAAAACACATTTCCCCCCCAATTTTAAAATCTCTAAAATTAGGATGTGTTTTATGATCTATAATTTGTATGGTAGAATCTGTTCCTTTCATTGGGGTACATGAAATAATGGCATGCCTTATTATAGGTGGTGTCTTAGATCTATGGAATGCTTTAGATTTGATGAATACTTCAGGCTTTGGGGTTTTGTTTCTTTTTTCTCTTTCTTTCTTTCTTTTTTTTTTTTTAACTTATGGTTGCTGAACTTTCTAAGTAAGCTTCTTTTCCAAGGGAGTTTTTTCTTTGATTTTTATATATCCCCCCGGATTATGAAGCAGCATTTTCATGTCAGCATATATTCAGAGCATGCCTGACTGAATTTTAGTACCAGAATAAGATTTTATTACTTGAAGAATACATTCTGTTTTGTGAACTAAAGGCAATATGCAAAACATCATTCAAATTTGGAAAGATCATTTGGGAATATCAGCTAAATTAAAGAAGATTGTTGAGGAGCTGACATATTCTAGTAAGGCCTTGGCACTGAGTGAACTTGCCTTAGATAAAATAAAAAGGAGGACATCTGCCTAATTGTACACTTACTGAACTGCATCATCTGCAGCTACTAAAGGACAGTTCAGTTATGAATTACATTTCTGTTATTATTAGATGTTTAACAGTTCTTGTTTGATTATAATATTTTAGCATAATGCAAATGTATTATCATGGATTCTAAGTCAAGAAACACCAAGCGTTGCCACTAATTCAAAGATATAGAAATCAAAAATAAAACCCACTTTCATGAGCCAAAACTCCCAATTCACCTCAAATTCTCTTATTTTTAAAAAATCCTTCTTGAAATTGTTCCTTTTACTCGACCCCAAAACTCTCTCAAAATGAGAATAAGAAATTGCAATGAAAAATATGGTCCCATTTTATAATTTCAACAAAAAAGACAAAATAGGGAAGTGCTTGATCTTTTTGTAGAACATTAGAAAAACTAGAGATATATAAAAGAAGTATTGAGTAAATTGGTATATTTTTGCATTGGAAAAATGATGCCAATCTTTCACAAAATGCTTAATAGACTTATGGAATCTTCATTAAAAATCCAAGATAGATGGGGAGATGGGGGTGTGGCAAAGTGATAAAGGGCAAAAATAGCCAAAGATATGTTGTTGAAAGTAAAGACTAATGGAAGAAACTTGCCTACCAGATAATACAACATCAATAATGAATGCAGTATGCTACTGACTAAAGAACTGGCAGGCAGATCAATTTAATGGATTTGATAGCCCAGAAATCGACCACAGTATAGATGTGAACTTAGTATATATTAAAGGTGGCATTACAAATCAGTGAGAAAAAGAAAGATTATTGAACAAATTGTCTGGGACAAATGATTAACTATTTGGAAAAACAAAGTTAAATTATCACTCTAAAATAAATTGCAATTGGTGACCTTTAACCACTTAAATACTAGAGATAAATATAGAATAAAAAGTCTTAATTGTAAAGGAATCAGATGAAATCACAAAGGTAGATTAGATCACAACGGAAATGAAGTGTATGTGTCTCTCTCCCCTAGTGTTTCCAATGCCTAGGGAAAAATAGAAAGAGTAGTTTGAAAGAATAAAATCTGCCCCAAAACAAACAAAATAAATACTATTAGTGTACCATATATTGATCAAGTACAGGAAGATGGAAAATGGGGAAAAAACTATAGCTCAAAGCAAAAGTGAGAAAAGCTACTCTACAGACAAGACCTGTTCTTCACAATAAAACTCTAAAGCAGGAGTTCTTTAAGGGTGGTTTCTGGACCAACAGTAGCATCATCATCTGGGAACTTGATGGAAATGAAAATTCTTGAATCTTACTCCCGATCCACAAATCTGAAATTCTGTGAGTGGAATCCAAGGATCTAGATTTTAACAAGCCTTTCAGATGATTCTGATGCACATAAAGTTTGAGAACTCCTGTACTAGGGAAACTCCATGTTATAGTGAAACACAGATACTAAAAGGGTTCTGGGACAGGCATCAAGGTAATTAAATAAAGGTTTACATTCCAAGGAGCTGGGCCAGTAGATTTTCTGTCCGCTGTTCTCAACATTGAGCAGGGGTAGCCAGGGCATATACCCTCAGAATAAGGTCCAAGGAATTACCTTAAAGATAAATAAACTTTCTGTGTGGGGAAGGCTCTTAAGGTGAATGTTGGGGCCAGTAAGAAAGGTAGCAGAGTTTGAGCATTTCCTAGTCTCTAAATGCTAGCTAGCAAAAAGACAAAGAAATAAGAAGAGCTGTTTTTTTCGCCTAGAATGATTTATGTACAATATGGTACTCTGAAACAGTAGTTCTGACAAGGACAACTTCCAGAATTGCCTAGGGGCTGAGGAAACAGGTGTATGTCCCAAATTGTTGCCATCAGGTGGAAACTGAGTCTGCTCATTCAGAAGTTAAAACATCCACTTTGTCTTCTGTCCTCATCTTGCCTTCTACACTCACCTGTATTCAGAAATTTATTTACTAACAGGTAAATGCCATGATATTTGGCTGTGTGAAATTTTATATTTAACTTAGAGCAGCTGTTTTTTTTCTGCAGAGTCAGAGTAAATACTTTGGCTTTTCAGTTCAGTTCCCTGTTGCAACTACTCAATTTTACTGCTGTAGCACAAAAGTCACCATAGAAAAGTGACCATAGACAATATATAAAAGAATGAGTGGAGCTCAAATAAGAGTTTATTTACAGAGCACTCAGAACTTGCCAGTAATGGTGCTGACGCCAACATGTCTATGGCATTCGCAGCCCTGAGGCAGCAAGGCGGAGATCACTCCCCCAAAAACTAAAATCATAACGAACAATCTCTCAGACCACAGCACAACCAAATTAGAAATAAACACTAAGAAATTCACTCAAAATCATACAGTTGCATGGAAATTGAATAATCTGCTCTTGGACAACTTTTGGATAAATGTGGAAATAAAGGCAGGAATCAAGAAGTTCTTTGAGACTAATGAGAACAAAGATGCAACCAGAATCTGAGACACAGCTAAGGCAGTGTTAAGAGGGGAATTTATAGCACTAGATACCCACATCAAAAAGTCAGAGATACATTAATTTGATAACCTGACATTACAACTAAAAGAACTAAAGAACCAAGAGAAAACCAACACCAAATTTAGCAGAAGAAAAGAAATAACCAAAGTCAGAGCTGCATTGAAGGAGGCTGCAAAAAAAACAACAACAAAAAACATTCAAAAGATCAGTGAATCCAGAATCCGGTTTGTTTGTTTTCTGAAAAAATTAATAAAATAGATAAACTGCTAGACAGAGTAATAAAGAAGAAAAGAGAGAAGATTCGAATAAACACAATCAGAAATGACAAGAGAGATATTATCACTGACTCCACAGAAATACTAATTATCCTCAGAGAATATTATAAACACCTCTATGAACATAATCTAGAAAATCTAGAAGTGATGGTCAGTTGCTGGACACAGACACCCTCCCAAGATTGAACCAGGAAGGAACTGGATCCCTAAACTGATTGATAACAAGCTCTGAAATTCAGTCAGTAATAAATAGCTTACCAACCAAAAAAAAAAAAAAAAAGAATACAGGACCAGATGGATGCATAGCCAAATTTCAACAGATATACAAAGAAGAGCTGGTACCATTCTTGCTGAAACTCTTCCAAAAAATTGAGAATAAAGGACTCCTCCCTAACTCATTCATTGAGGCCAGCATATCCAGATACCAAAACCTGGCAGAGAAACAACAACAACAACAACAGCAAAAGAAAACTTCTGGCCAATGTCCTTGATGAACATTGATGCAAAAATGCTCAAAAGACTAGCATACTAAATCTAGCAGCACATCAAAAAGCTTACTGACCACAATCGAGTAGGCCTAATCACTTGAATGCAAGGTGGTTCAACATAAGAAAATTAATCAACGTGATTCATCACATAAACAGGACTAAAGACAAAACCATATTGTTATCTCAATAGATGCAGAAAAGGTCTTTGACAGAATTTAATATTCATTAATGTTAAAAAAACTCAATAAACTAGATATTGAAAGAAAATAACTCAAAATAATAAAAATCATCTATGACATATCCACAACCAACATCATACTGAATGGGCAAAAGCTGGAAGCATTCCCTTTGAAAATTGGCAGAAGACAAGAATGTCTTCTCTTACCACTCCTATTCAACACAGTATTGGAAGTCCCTGCCAGAGCAATCAGGCAAAAGAAATAGAGTGTCCAAATAGGAAGAGAGTAAGTCAAACTATCTCTGTTTGCAGACAACATAATCCTATATCCAGAAAACCCCATAGTCTTGACTCAAAAGCTCCTTAAGCTGATAAACAACTTCAGCAAAGTCTCAGGATATAAAATCAATGTGCAAAAATTACTAGCACACTTATACACCACCAACAATCAAGCCAAGAGCCAAATCAGGAACACAGTCCCATTCACAATTGCCATGAAAGGAAAGAAAAGACAAGACAAGACCTAGGAATATAGCTAACCAGGGAAGTGAGATCTACAAAACACTGTTCAAAGAAATCAGACGTCACAAACAAATGGAAAAATAATCCATGTTCATGAGTAAAAAAAAAAAATCAATATCAGTAAAATGGCTATATTACCCAAAGGAATTTATAGATTCAATGCTATTTCTATTAAATTACCAGTGACATTCTTCACAGAACTAGAAAAAACAATTTTAAGATTTATATGGAACCAAAAAAGAGCCCAAATAAACAAGGCAATCATAAGCAGAAAGTAAAGAGCTGGAGGTGGCATCCTACCTGACTTCAATACTATAGGGATACCACAACCAAAACAACATGTTACTAGTACAGGAACAGACACATAGACCAATGGAACAGAAGAGAGAACCCAGAAATAAGGCTGCACACTAAAACTATCTGATATTTGACAAAGTTGACAAAACAAACAATAAGGAAAGGATTCCCTATTTAATAAATAGTGCTGGGATAACTGGCTAACCATATGCAGAAGACTGAAACTGGACCTCTTTCTTACACCATATTACAAAAATCAACCCAAAATGGGCTAAAGACTTAAATTTAAAACCCAAAGTTATAAAAACCCTGGAAGACAACATAGGCAATACCATTTTGGACAAAGGAATGGGAAAAGAGTTAATGACAAAGATGCCAAAAGCAATTGCAACAAAAGCAAAAATTGACAAATGGGATCAAATTAAACTAAAGAGCTTCTGCACAGCAAAAGGAACTACCATCAGAGTTAAGAGACAACCTACAGAATGGGAGAATATTTTTGCAATCTATTCCTCTGACAAAGGGCTAACATCCAGCATCTATACAGAACTTAAACAAATTTACAAGAAAAAAATCCATTAAAAATGGGCAAAGGAGCCCCACCCACCACCTGATCCTGCCTATACTACCACAGCTGATGTGCTCTTGAAAGTGCCAACTCCTGGCTGGAAGCCAACCAACACAAAACCAGTGCACTTAACAAAAATACAACAAAGAACCCTCACTGAGTCCACTTTACTCCCCTGCTATCTCCACTGGAGCCGGTGCTGGTATCCATGGCTGAGAGACCTGAAGACAGGTCACATCAGACTCTTTTGCAAACACTTCCCAGTACCAGCCTGGAGCCCTGTAGTTCTGCTGGGTGGCTAGATCCAGAAGAGAAATAACAATCTCTGCAGTTTGGCTCTCAGGAAGCCCCATCCCTTGGGAATAGGGGAGAACACCATATCAAGGGAGCAACCTGTGGGACAAAATAATCTGAACAGCAGCCTGTGAGTTTTAGATCTTCCCTCTGACATGAGAAGGAACCAGGAAAACAATTCCTGGTAATTCTGATAATATGACAAAGCAAGGTTCTTTAATACCCCCAAAAGATCACACTTGCTCACCAGCAGTGGATCCAAACCAAGACAAAAATTTCTGAATTGCCAGAAAAAGAATTCAGAAGGTCAGCTATTAAGCCAATCAAAGAGGCACCAGAAAAAGGTAAAGTCCAACTTCAAGAAATTCAAAAAATTATATGAGATATGAATGGAAAAATCTGCAGTAAAATAGATAGCATAAAAAAATCACAACTTCTAGAAATGAAGAACACACTTAGAGAATTGCAAAATGCACTGAAAAGTCTCAGCAATAGAACTGAACAAGTAGAAGAAAAAGCTTAGAGCTCAAAGATGAGGTTTTCAAATTAACCCAATCTGACAAAGACAAAGCAAAGAAAATTTTTAAAAAAATGAACAAAGCCTTCAAGAAGCTCAGGATTATGTTAAATAACCAAACCTGAGAATAATTGGTGTTCCCATGGAAGAAGAGAAATCTAAAAGTTTGGAAAATATATTTGAGGAAATAATCAAGAAAAACCTCCCCAGCCTTGCTAAAGATCTTGACATCTAAATACAAGAAGCTCAAAGGACACCTGGGAAATTCATCACAAAAAGATTATCACCTAAGCACATAGTCATCAGGTTATCTAAAGTCAAGATGAAGAAAAGAATCTTAAGAACTGTGAGGCAAAAAGTATTAGTTAACCCATAAAGAAAAATCTATCATTAACATCACATTTCTCAGCAGAAACCCTACAAGCTAGAAGGGATAGGGGTCCTATTTTTAGCCTCCTTAAACAAAGCAATTATCAGCCAAGAATTTTGTATCCAGCAAAAGTAAGCTCCATAAATGAAGGAAAGATACAGTCTTTTTCAGACAAATAAATGCTGAGAGAATTCACCACTACCAAGCCAGCACTATAAGAACTGCTAAAAGGAGCTCTAAATCTTGAAACAAATCCTCAAAAACACCAAAATAGAATCTCCTTAAAGCATAAATTTCACAGGACCTATAAAACAACATCACAATTAAAAAAAAAAAAAAAGCTATTCAGGCAACAAATAGCACAATGTACAGAGTAGTACCTCACATCTCAATACTAATGATCAATGTAAATGGCTTAAATTTTCCACATAAAAGATACAGAATGGCAGAATGGATAAGAATTCACCAACCATGGATTTGCTGTCTTCAGGAGACTCACCTGACACAGAAGGACTCCTGTAAACTTAAGGTAAAGGGGTAGAAAAGGTATGTCATGCAAATGAATGCCAAAAATGAGCAGGAGTGGCTATTCTTATATCAGACAAAACAAACTTTAAAGCAACAGCAGTTAAAAAAAACAAAGAGGGACATTATATAATGATAAAAATGACTAGTCCTACAGGAAAATATCACAATCCTAAATACATATGCACCTAACACTGAAGCTCCCAAGTTTATAAAAAATTACTAATAGACCTAAGAAAGGAGGTAGACAGCAACACAATAATATTGGGTGATTTTAATACTCCACTAGCACAACTAGACAGGTCATCAAGACAGAAAGTCAACAAAGATACAATGGACTTAAACTCTACACTACAACAAATGGATCTAACAGATATTTACAGAACATTCTACCTAACAACTGCAAAATATACACTTTATTCATCAGCACATGGAACATTCTCCAACATACACCACATGATAGGCCACAAAAGAAGTTTCACCAAATTTCAGAAAATCAAAATTATGTCAAGTACTCTTTCAGATCACAGTGGATTAAAACTGGAAATCAACTCCAAAAGGAACCCTTGAAAACATGAAAATTACATAACCTGCTCCTGAATGATCATCAGGTTGACAATGAAATCAAATTTGAAATTAGAAAAATTTTTAAACTGAATGATAATAGTGAAACAACAAAACCTCTGGGATACAGCAAAGGTGGTGCTAAAAGGAACATTTATAGCATTAAATGCCTACATCAGAAAGTCTGAAAGAGCACAAATAGATAATCTAAGATCACACCTCAAGGAGCTAGAGAAACAAGAACAAATCAAACCCAAACCCAGCAGATGAAAAGAAATAACCAAGATTTAAGCAGAATCTAATAAGATTGAAACAAAAAAATACAAAAGATAAATGAAACAAAAAGCTGGTTCTGTGAAAAGATAAATAAAATTGATGAAACATTAGCAAGATTAACAGAGAAAAGATCCAAATAAGCTCAATTAGAAATGAAACAGGAGATATTGCAACTAATATCTCAGAAATACAGAAGATCATTCAAGCTACTATGAACACCTTTTTGCACACAAACAAGAAAACCTAGAAAAGATGGACAAATTCCTGGAAATATACAGCTCTCCTATATTAAATCAGGAAGAAAAAGGAACTCTGAACAGATCAATAACAAGCAGTGAGATTGAAATGGTAATTAAAAAGTTACTAGCAGAAAAAAAAATTAAAGACCAGACATATTCACAGTTGGATTCTATCAGACATTCAAAGAAGAATCAGTACCAGTCCTACTGACACTATTCCACAAGATAAGGAAAGAGGGAACCCTGCCTAAATCATTCTATAAAGCCGGTATCACCCAAATACCAAAACCAGGAAAAGACATAACAAAAAAAAAAAAAGAAAACTACAGACCAATATCTCTGATGAAAATAGATGCAAAGATCTTCAACAAAATACTAGCTAACTGAATCCAACAGCATATCAAAAGGATAATCCACCATGATCAAGTGGGTTTCTTACCAGGGATGGTTTAACATCTGCAAGTCAATAAATGTGATACACCACATAAACAGAATTGAAAACAAAAATCATATGATCATCTCAGTAGATGCAGAAAAAACATTTGGCAAAACCCAGCATTCTTTATGATGAAAACCATCAGCAAAACCAGCATAAAAGGGACACATCTCAAGGTAATAAAAGTCATCTATGACAAACCCACAGCCAAAGTTATACTGAATGGGGCAGTGTTGAAACCATTCCCACTGAGAACTGAAACAAACCAAGGTTGCCCATGTTCAACACTTGTATTCAACAATGTGAAGGGTAGATGTTATTAAATACAAAGTGTACAAGTGCTTAGTAGTTCAAGTAGAAAAATTGGCAAAGAATATGATGAGATGATTTGCACAAGGGGAAACAGAAATTACTAGTTACTTTCCATCAGGTATCATGATCGTAGTCAACAGAATTTGACAGAGTCTCACCATTTGGTGGCATATCATTTACTCCCCACCCCGAAAGCCCACCAAACTCACTGTTTGTAATATGGAAGAATACCAGTTGCTAAACAGATTTCTTTCATTTGCCATAGTGCCGTGCATGTATATCATGGAGGACAATCTCGGGTACAACAGCAGAAGTCAGTGGTTCTCAAACCCTGGTGTGCCTCCAGATCACCTGGAAGGGTTATTAAAATTCAGACTACTGGGAACGTTGATCAAAGGGTACAAACTTTAACTTGTAAGTGAAGAAGTTCTGGGGACTGAATATACAGCATGGGTGGTGATAGGTGTGTTAACTAATTTGATTGTGATAATCATTACACAATGTACATGTATATCAAATCATATTGTACACCTAAATATGTACAATCTTTGTCAATTAAATATCTAAATATTTTAAAAATTCAGATTATTGCAGATGTTAATCAAAGGGTACAAATTTTCAGTTATAAGTTGAATAAATTTTGGGGACCTAAGGTGTAGCATGCATGGTGATGGATGTGTTAATTAATGATTATGATAACTATTACACAGTGTATATACAGATAAAATCATCATGCTGCTTACCTCTAATACACTATCTTTATTAAATATTTTTAAATAATTAATTTTTTCAAACTAGACTCTGCCCTCAGAGTTTCTGCTTTTTTTTTTCTTTTTTTGGGACAGGGTCTCACTCAGTCACTCAGGTTAGAGTTCAGTGGTGCAATCTCAGTTCACCGCAACCTCCACCTCCCAGGTTCGAGTGATTCTTCCATCTCAGCCTCTTGAGTACCTGGGACTACAGGCGTGTCACACCACACCCAGCTAATTTTTGTATTTTTAATAGAGATAGAGTTTTGCCATGTTAGCCAGGCTTATCTCAAACTCCTGAGCTCAAGCAAGCCACCCGCCCTGGCCTCCCAAAGTGCTGGATTAATCCACCACACTCACCCCCAGTCATCAGAGTTTCTGATTCATTAGGTCTAGGGTGGGGCCTGAGAATTTGAGTTTCCAACAAGTTTCCAGGTGATTCTAATGTTGCCATTCTAAGGAACCACACATTGGAAACCAAAGCCATAGGTCAAGAGTTGGCAAGCTTTTTCTGTAAAGGACCAGGTGGTAAATATTTTAGACTTTTTGTGCCATGCCATCTCTGACACAAATATTCTGCTGTTGTAACATGATAGCAACTATGACACAGACAATATGTAATGTTGTAGGCTACATTCCAATGAGGCCTTATTTACAAAAATACTCTGTAGACCAGAATTGGCCCTCATGCCAACTTCTGATATAGGTAAACAGAATGCAAGCAAGAGGACACACATCTATAAAGATAAAAATTTAAAGTATGCATTCTACACCTAAGTTCAATGAATGGACTTACTAATCATCAATTGCCCTTTCCAAGACACACTTGTAATGACAATAGAGATGAAATGGCTTTCATTGGAGACTCTGACTGGACAATGAAATGAAGAAAACCAGGAAGCAGGGCAGTGGACAAGGAGCCTCAGAGCGCACTGGAGAGATATGATGAAAGCCACAGAAGAGGTGGCAGTTTGGGTTGAGGAGGCATCTAGCTAAATGGTTCTCATGGAAACCAAGCGTACCAATTGCATGAGAAATAGCTAAAGGGCCCAGGAAGAGAGCTGCTTGATCCTGACAGGTAGCTGGTAATTAGCAATCAAAACCTAATTGAGATTAACAGCTGTTTTTCTAGTACAGTTACTAAAAGGGAGGCAGAAATGGTATGAAGATCATCCAAGCTCTACAAGCTGCTTTTAACATCAGAAAACTATGAGAATAGAGCAATATGCCAAGCAAGCAGGGAGATGAAAGCAGGCCTTGTACACAGAGCTGAGCTGACAGGCCAAAGAGGGCTGGATCCAGAGGACCAATTAGGACATCTACAGGGGTGCTGGAGGCAGATTAAAGGGGCAGGATGCAAACAACACTACAGAGCCTATTCACTGGCTGGTGTGGTTGAGCCACTGCCTGGCTCTCACAGAGAGAAGGGCACATTGGCGCAGCTCTCTTAGCTGTCACGGGGGCCCTGGGGTTAGACTGGAAATTCTTTCAAACATACTGTTTGAGCACCTTCCCAGCATTACTGCCGGCTGTAGAAATATCTACTGTTACACCATGGGGCTGAACCTGTGACATTTCCATCAGGTGAAACATATCAAATGGTTAATCTCTTTGACATCCTTTCAGTGGGTTTTCTTTTTCCAAGACAGTCTCAGTGGCTCTGAATTGGCTCTCTTAATTAGCAGCACTAGCAAAACCGGTGGCTGCCACCAGGAGTATGGCACAGGACCTAGGAGAAACTAAAAGACGGGGTAAGACTCAATCAATGTGGCTGGAAGCTATTAGACATACGACGGCCTTGAATGTTGGAACTTACTGAAAACCAGAGGTATATAATGTAGCACCTACTATGTGCCTGGCATTGGTCTAAATGCTTGACATTCTTTCTCATGTAGTCCTCACAACACCCCTAGGGAGCACCTGTATGCTGCTATCATCCCCATCTCACAGATGAGAAAACAGATAGAGAGGTTAATTAATGGGCCCTGGTTTACACAGCTTCAAGTGTTGGAAGTAGGATTTGAACTCACATGCTCTGACACCACATCTACAACCCAGCAATATTCTCCTCTCCCAGAAACTCAGTAGAAATGCAGAAGCTCCAACACTGCCCAGACCTGCTGAAATAGAACCTGCAGTTGACAAGATTCCCAGGTGATTCCTATGCACATTAAGGTTTAAGGGACTCTGCTTTATGCTATATGCCCTCATCTGGATATATCCCATATACATTAATAGTTCATCTATTTTAAGAACATAAACCACTTCTCAATAACAAGGACTCACTGCAGTTAGATTAATACAAAAAACAAGGGGGAAAATATCCTGTATGGAACACTTTTCTCTCTTTAGTCATCAGTTCTGTCTTTCCTAACCGTTGGCTTATTAAACAAAGGTTGTTTATTTTCCTTCCAACTCTCTCTGCCACAGGCCTTTTTCACAGCCTATAACTCCTTTTGCTTCAGCAAATATTTGCTGCTCTTTTAAAGTGGTAATACTTGGAATTAGAAGTGTTTCCAATTTTGGATTTTTGCATATATATAATGAGATAGAGCTGAGACTCAACTCTAAACATAGAATTCATTTATGTTTCATGTAAACCTTACGCACATAACCTGAGGGTAATTTTATACATTATTTTAAGTAATTTTGTGCATGAAACAAGTTTATATACTTTGAACCATCAGAAACCAAAGGTGTCACGTGGACAATCTGTGATTGTTTGGCGTCACCCTTATTCGTGACTCTGAATGTATATGCTACTGATAAGCAATCATTTTCTTATGCTTATTCACACACTAAGTACTTAGCACCAAGATAGGACACACCATTAATATGGTGAAATAATAGTGTTTCAGGATAACTAAGCGGCACAGTAGCATCACCAGAGTACCTGTTGCTATTAAACAGCAGCAACAAACAACAGGAGGCTTTCGGTCTTTATTATGAAGCTGTGTTTCAATGAAAAGGTTACCATACACTGTATTTTCTATTTTTAGGTGAGACAAAGCATCAGAACCAGTTGAGGGACCAGGAAGTGAGTTCCCTAGGAATGAGGAGACATTCTATGGGAGGAGTTTTAAAGTTGTTTCCTTTAGAGTCATCTGCTGCATTCACAAAATTTTTGTCTTAGAAGTCTCTCCGATTTTATAAACTGACGTGGTTTCTTGTTATGAGTGCTTGTGATGAGCCAATCACATGTTTTCATCAGATTCATTATACACAGTTTTTCTGCAGTGCTAATAATGTCATTTTTGTCATCGCTATTATCAGTCACCTTGATTCAGAACCATTTTAGAGGCTATTTCACCATTTGTCAATGAATGAGTGATTGGAGTCTCATTACCAATGTTAAAAGCTTTGATATCCACTTCTTCCAGTTTACTGATGGACTCTGCGGGTATATTTTTTTTGCATATGTAAGAATAGGCATCACTTTTTTTTCACCTGACATATGGAATCCTTCAAAGTCACCACCTTATTCATCATCATCACTGAAAATAATTGCAGGCCAGGGGTTGTGCCAGGCTTGGACAACTATAGTCACTGTGTTCCAAGTGTTGACAGCAGCATACTATGGCATTCTTCATGCTAAACTCCTTTTGGAAACCGACACACACACCTCTGTTTCCTGCCATAGATTTGTTCAAGGAAGTGTTTTTTATATTTACTCTTCATTGATATAAATATACAAGTAGCTGAATTAATGAAGTCAAATTTTGGGGAAAGCATATGGCATGAACATTATTTCTGGTGAGAATTTTAGCTGGAGGGTGAGCAGTTGTCAAGGTATAATAACATATTACAGCAGCAGCCATTCCAGTTTCCCTGCAGTGAGCACAAGCAGCTGGTATAAAATATTTGTGCAACCAATCAGAAAAGATGTCCTTGGCGATCCATGCCTTTTCATTAGCATAATAATGGACTGATAAGAAATTCACTCCTTGAAAACAGTAAGGACATAACCTTTTGCCTATCACAACAAGTTAATACTTATGCATGCCTGCTGCATTAGCACATCCCAGCACAATTATTCTGTCCTTGGCATTCTTAATTCCTGTAGGGGCTGTCTCATCAACTGTAGTCAGTGTCTTTCTGGAGCAATAACACCAAAATGGTAATGCTTTGTCAGCACTATAGACTTCTTCTGGTATTAGATTTTCATCAGCAATGACTTTGGCAAGCTTGTCAATGAATTTATCCACTGCTTCATGATCTGCAGATGCTTTATCACCACAAATCTTTAAAAATTCAATGTCATGCCTTTTCTTAAACTTTGGCAACCAACTTGTTGAATATTCATTCACAGTTCCCTTCAATCTTCAATATGTGATGATCTTTGCTTGTTTCACGATTGGCATACCATTAAGTGGCATATGTTCTTTGCAGCAGTCACATATCCACTCTTTCAATACATGATTGAGATCTTCATTTATAGTTTTATGCAATGTTTTTCATTAACTTCTGTTTATCCCTTTCAGCATAGAACTTCAACAGTATGTCCTTCTGTTTCATCATCTATTTCATGTGGCCATTCCAACACAGCCAGTTTCTCCAACAGCCTGCCTTTCTGTGAAATGAATAAACATAAATGCTTCCTCTTTTTGTTTTAATCAACTGTTGCCCATAGGGATTTATGCAGGCCTTTTTGAGGTTTTAACAGTATCTTTAAACCACGGAGTAAATACAGCAAAAAAAACACAGTGAGTAAGGCACGTAGATCTTGGCTTCATATGGGGCATCATGGGAAACTTGGCATTCATGTATCCAGTCTGCAATACTTTTCTTACTCTTTGTGAGTGGGCTTCTATTGAGGAATCTGAATGTGTTTAGAAAAAATATCTTACAGATGAAGTGGGCTAGCAAGGTCTTTTTCCTCTTGGGAATACTGAATAAACTGTGCATTGTGCATTTGTCTTTTGACTGTGACTGTCACATGAGGTAAAGTGTGGAATATTCCACCTGACCTCTGATGTGGCGATTAGGGATGCTCAAACTGTTTTACCCTAGAGAAACAAAAACTATGTTGGCAGAAAAGCCAGTACACGAATGTTAATAGCAGCTCTATCAATAATTATCAAAATCTAGAAACAATTCAGATGCCCTTCAATGAATGAATGAATAAACAAATTGTGGTGCATTCATACAGTGGAATAATGAGCAATAAAAAGGAATAAACTACCGAGACACTTGGCAATATGGTTGAATACTGAAATCATTATGCCAAGTGAAAAAAACGCAAAAGACTACTTCCTGTTTGATTCCATTTATATGAAATGCTTGAAGAGACAAAAGATAAAGTAACAGAAAGCAGATTGGTGGTGGCCAGGGCAAAGAGCACAAGAAAATATTTTGGGATGGTAAAAATGTCTGTATTTTTATCATCCCCAAAATAAAAATTGTGGTCATCGTTACACTACCTTTCGCTCTTGTCAAAAGTCCATCAAATTGCCCATTTAAAATTAGTAAATCTCATTGTATGTAAATTACACCTTAACAAAGCTAATCAAAAATAGTAGAATTTGAGATTCATTGTCGGTTGATAAAAGGAAGAAGAGCAAAGAATGTCAGATCCACTGAAGCAGCTGGTGGTCATCATCATATGATTAACTAATAAAAGAAACAGCCACACAAATCCCCAACACTGGTGGAGGAGTAGTCTTTTTTTTTCCTAAATATGTATTTTATTGCATTTTAGGTATTGGGGTACATGTGAAGAACATGCAAGATTGTTGCATAGGTACATACATGGCAATGTGGTTTGCTGCCTTCCTCCCCATCACCTATATCTGACATTTCTCCCCATGTTATCCCTCCCCAACTCCCCACGCCCTGCTGCCCCTCCCCTAGTTTCTCTGGAATAGTCTGACTAAATTCAGTACTTAAAGAAAGCACATTCTAAACATGTTTTCTGTATCCTGAGGCTTTAGAATCTGAAATGAGTTCTGTATGGATGCCATAAACATCTTGTAATTAAAGAGATGCTAAATGTCAGCTGCATTAATGCTAACAAAATATAAATGCTACATTAGTGTCTAGGGCCATTGAGAATCAGTATCTCTTAAGTTGATTAAAACTCCAATCTCAATGGACTCAAGCTCTCCCTTTCCTTGACAACAGGAAGATGCTTTCTGTAGAATTCACCTCCTGAAATATTTCTGGGAATTCCAAGGCTGTGCCTATATGTGTGCGTGCAAACTGGCTTGATACCTGGTCAAGTCCTGAGTCTGGACCAGCTAGCCCAGCCTCCTGTTTCCACAGAGAGGCCATTCTGAGGCTGTGGGCCTGTCTTCCATGGCCTTCGAATCCAACATCATTTATAAAACAGATTTGTCCCACCTCATCTTGATAATACTGGGTAGGCATCAATATGCTTTGGGCTCAGAGTTTTGTCATATCTCAGACAAATTGGGAAGAAAAACACTCTTGCACTTTCATCACTTTGGGGATTCCCAACCAGAATTGCTTGAGCCCCAAAGCATTAGCGTCCTTAGCAAGGCAGCCCTTTAAATTCCCAATGGCTCTTCTCTTCCTGATGCACAGGCTGGCCTGGGATATTTTCAGTACTAGCTGCCACACAGTGCCATGAACTAAAACTTTCTCTCACAATGAGGCCCTGCTGTTGAGCGTGGTGTGCTGGGCCAGTCCTTTTTATTCCTTGCAGTCCTTGTTCATGAACAAATAGGAACATCACCCTCCACTCTGTAATCTGGCTCTCACCATAGCTACCCTGTTCACCCTCTATCTGTGTATCTCTGAATCTTAATTATGAATAGAGTTTAGCCTAAGAGTCTCTGGCCTCTCTAAAAATCAGTGGCAATAAATAGATGCCTAAAATGCACATGACAGAAGCACTGAGTTCCAACTCCTGCTCAGTCATGAACTCCTGCTATTCAAATAAAACTCTCCTCCAAAGGCAGTTTGTTCTTTATCACAAACTTTTGGAAAAGTGAGAGCTTGAACAGCTCTGGGGCTCTAAGGAGCATAAATAAATGTATAGTCATATTTCAAACCTAAAGAATAAGTATAGGAAACTTGCAGTGAACAACTGCATCTATTACCCAGCATTACCAAATCACACATAAAGCTGTCACTATATTTGCTTAAATAGTATATTATATACTCAACAAAAACTCCCATTATCTATTGGTATCTCCAGTATCTATTGCATATTAGATACAGCAAGTGTGAATGCAAATTATTCTGAAAAGATAAATATAATCCATCATTCCAATGCATGCTTATAGAATTTCACTACAAATTTGTGTATCCTTTTAAGACTATATTGTATTGTTTTGTAGTGTTTTTAACCTTGTATGAATGGTATTAAATACAATTATTTTATGAATTCCCTTTTTGTACATTATTATATTGAGATTTACACAGGTTGATTTTCTTAGCTTTAACTTATTCAATTTCATTTCTGTGTAGTATTTCATTGTCTAAACAAAGTACAATATGATTTCTTCCCTCCCCTTCCATTTCCCCTTCCCCTTCTCCCTTCCTTCCTTCCTTCCTTCCTTCCTTCCTTCCTTCCTTCCTTCCTTCCTTCCTTCCTTCCTCCCTCCCTCCCTCCCTCCCTCTCTCTGATGGATATGATGGTTTGACACACAACATCAGTTTCATCCTCCTTGTAGCATGCCTTCCTGTAATACTGAGACTTGAAAGCTAAAAACTATATTTCCAAGATTCCCCTGGAGATAATGATGAGGATGAAATTTAGGTCTGGCTAATCAGGTGCACTTACATGAGGTTTAGAAGAAGTGATCTTAGTCATGGCTATTGTCTTGCTGTTTCCACTGTTCCTGTTGTTAAGCAGAGACATGGAGGGGTCTGATTTTCTGCAGTAGTGTTACAAACCCAGTGTCCAAACACTGGTTGGTAGGTGTTGAGAAGCAGGGCATGGGGCCTCCTTTCTGCTGGGAATGTCATTGCAGGTGCAGCAGGGTTCTGGGGTTAGCAGCAGTAGTGACTGCACTATCTTGGGTCTAGCAGTTTACTGAGCCTGCTGGCTTCCTGGTGATGGAACTGGAGTCAGTGGTGTGCTGAGCACAGAAGAGGCTGCAGTTCCCTCAGTGACCCAGTTCTGCAGTGTGACATTGCATCTTGACTTAAGTTACTCCAACTCTTTTCAGTGTTGTGGCACTTCACTCAAGATTCATGTTGCAGACCTGGGGCTTCGATGCTTTCAGCTGGGCTTGGCTGCACAGCTCTGATTCAAGCTGTAGGTTTAGAGCCTAGGGTCTGGCTCACTTCATGTCTCCTCTGTGTGTTTTCATTCAAGTGCCCAGGCTGAGAAGGTAGCAGCTGCCTAGGGAGAAGTTCATCATGGCAATGGCAGAAGAGCAAAAGCACCAAGATGTGTTTTAAGTTAAAGACACTTTTTATTAAATTGTTTTTAATCTTTTTTATATTAAATTAAATTAAATTTTAAGCTCCAGGATGCACGTGCAGGACATACAAGTTTGTTTCATAGGTAAACCTATGCCATGGTGATTTGCTGCGCCTATCACCCATCAGCTAGGTATAAAGCCCCACATGCATTAGCTATTTATCCTGACTCTCTCTTTCCCCTGACCCCCACAGGTCCCAGTGTCTGTTGTTCCCCTCTCTGTGTCCCTGTGGTCTCATTGTTCAGTTCCCACTTATGAGTGAGAACATGGGGGAAAACACTTTTTAAAAATTTGAAACAAATATATAACAGTTGCAAGTTCACAATTAACTTTTTTCTCTGAACCACTTGAAAGTAAATTGTCAAACATATCTCATCATATCACCCCTCTACTTTAATGTGTATTTCTACAAACAAGGACATTCTCCAGATAAACAGGATTCAACCATCAAAATCAGGAAGTCTGCATGGATTCATTAGAGTCTGAGAACTCTAATCCCCAGATTTCATTCACATTTAGCCTGTTGGCCCAACAATGTCCTTTATAGCAAATAGACCCAGTTTGAATGCACGGTAGTTGCTGTGCCTTTTTAGTCTCCTTCTGTCTGGAACAGTTCCTAATCTTTCCTTAACTTTCATGACTTGTTTGAAGGTTTTGACGTGTTTTAAGATTACCAGCAGGTTATTTTGCAGAATGTCCCTTAATTCACATTTGTCTAATGTTTCCTGATGATTCGATTCCAGTTAAGCATCTTTAACCAGTCTCACAGAAGTGAGGCTGTGTTCTCCTTGCAGTCTATCAGGTGGCACAAGATCTCAATTTGACCTGTTACTGATGATGTTCATTTGGATTGCTTGATAACATGGTATTGGCCAAGGTTTTCTTTGTAAAGTTCTTCTTTGTTCCTTTGCAGTTAATAAGCATTTTTGTGGGGAGGTATTATAGAAATATCCTCTTCCTCATCAAACTTCTATTAATTAATTTATCTATGTATTTGTATGAACTCATAATTGCCTATGTTAGTGGTTTAAATTACTCAGTGGTTTAAATCTTTATTATCATTATGTTGATCTTAACTTGCTGCCATTTTTGCCAGTAGAAGCCACTTTAGGATTACTTGTTGTCACTGTGGCATGTTCCCCATAAGCACCTTTTTGCTTTCTGGCACAGCAGATATCAGTTTCATCTTATACGCCCTGGAATCTGCCATTTTTATAGGTTTCTTTTGGGAAAGAATGCTACTTAAAAGCCAACTTTGTGCTAGATGCATTGAACGGTTGCTTCATTGCTATTGAACTATTGCTGTTGAACTGTTGCTGTTCAACATTCATTGCTATTTAACTGTTGCTGTTGCCAGGACTTTTCACCCCCCCTCAGTAGACAGAGCTATGAAACACGTGTGTGAAACTATATTATATGTACATGCAGACTTATACCAATGTTTGTATATATATATGCACTCCATATCTTCAATTCCAATCCAAAACCACAGGGTTCTGTTAATGTTCTTCCTTTCCATAGTTGTAAAGTCCATCTCCAAAAGTGAGTAGTCCAGCTCCCCTTATTCTCAGTATATTTACTTCTTTGATTTATCTTCATTCATGGGAGAAACCTTCCATGCCACGGCTGTCTTACCTCATCACATATGCCCTCCTGAGCCTGCTCTGACCCATGCAGATGGCCTCCTCGGCCCATTTTTGCTTCTTCATGGCCCCTTTCCTCACCCTACTGGGACCCAGACCCCCCAGCAGTGCCCTCCTCAACCTGCTTGGGCTATGTCTCCCTGCTCCAGCAGCCTCCCTCCTCCTCTGCCCCCTCCACGTCCTTGGGTTCCTATACCTGGCATTGCCTGCCCTCATCACCACCTCCCAGGCTCTGGATGAAGGAGCAGAATAGAAAGGGTGAGGGAAGGGAATGAGACAGGGAACCCACTGTGTGTTTATTCCCCTCCTTCTCTCTTTTTGGAAACTTGAACGATCACTTTCTCTTCCTGTATATGGGCCTATTTGTGTTCTATTCCTCTGTATTGCATTCTCCCTTCAGGCTACTCTTATACAAAAACCATCCAGACACATTTCATAGCCAAATTTCTACAGAAGAGCCTCTCTGGTTGCCTCCACGGTGATCTGGCAACTGTCTCTCAAACCTGTTGAAATTGTCCTCTTCAAGTCACCGGCTTATGACCACACCTAGTAGCTTCCTTGTAGGGTTCACCTGCCTCCATCTGCTATCATAGACTACCCTCTCATCTTGAGAGGCTGCCCTACTCCTCCTGGGGAAGCACTCCTGAGTTTCATCTCTCCCACGCCCCCTCCACCTTTCTCTGTCCCTTCTGGCAGCTCATCCTCTGTTTCCATGTCCCCCAGGGATCTGTCCCGGAGTGTCTTCTCTTTTTTTGCCAATATTTGTTATTAGTCTCAATTTTATTTTGTCAGTTCCTTCATTTCTAGGTGGATGACTACCAAATTGACATAAATGTGACCTCTCTTCTGCACTGAAGGATATTTCTCCACTGTTACTCTGAGCTATTTCTCTGTCCTCCCAGGTACCTCAAATGGAAAATTTATTCAGTGCCTCAAATTGCCAGGCTTGTGCTAGATACTATCAATACATAGGTTAATAAAGCAGAGTTTGTTGAAGAAGAGGACTTATTCAAGCTGGAAACTACAGTCATTTTTAATACCTCTCTCTCCTCACTCCCAGTCTCCTACTTATCTTTCATATCACTTATCATTAGTTTTCCAAGGCACAATTCTGATCTTACTACCATCTAACCCAGAAACTTTCAACATCCTCCCATTGTCCATGGTAAAAAGTGGCAGCCTATATTAGTCCATTTTCACGCTACTGATAAAAACATACCCAAGAATGGGCAATTTGCAAAAGAATGGTTTAATGGACTGGGAAGACCTCACAATCATGGTGGAAGGCAAGGAGGAGCAAGTCATATCTTATATGGATGGCAGCAGGCAAAGAGAGCACTGATGCAGAAAAACTCTTCCTTATAAAAACCCTCAGATCTCTAAAGACTTATTTACTACCATGAGAACAGCATGGGAAAGACCTGCTCCCACAATTCAGTTGCCTCCCGCCAGGTCCCTTCCACAACATATGGGAATTCAAGATGAGATTTGGCTGGGAACACAGCCAAACCATATCACTCTGCCTGTGGCCCCTCCCAAATCTCATGTCCTCACATTTCAAAATCAATCATGCCTTCCCAACAGTCCCCCCAAGTCTTAATTCATTTCAGCATTAACTCAAAAGTTTACAGTCCAATGTCTCATCTAAGACAAGCAAGTCTCTTCTGCCTGTAAAATTAAAAGCAAGTTAGTTACATCCTAGATAAAATAAGGTTACAGTCATTGGGTAAATACAGCCATTCCAAATAAGAGAAATGGCCAAAGCAAAGGGGCTACAGGAACCATGCAAGTCTGAAATCCAACGAGGCAGTCAAATCTTAAAGCTCCAAAATGATCTCCTTTGACTCCATGTCTCACATCTGGGTCATGTTGATACAAGAGGTGGGTTCCCATGGTCTTGGGCAGCTCTGCCCCTGTGGCTTTTCAGAGTACATCCTCCATGCTGTCTGCTTTCACTGGCTGGTGTTGAGTGTCTGCAGCTTTTTCAGGCACACAGTGCAAACTGCAGGTCGATCTACCATTCTGGGGTCTGGAGGACAGTGACACTCTTCTCACAGCTCCACTAGGTGGTGCTCCAGTAGGGACTCTGTGTGGGGACTCTAACCCTCCATTTCCTTTCTGCACTGCCCTAGCAGAGATTCTTCATGAGGGCTCCATTCCTAAAGCAAACTTCTGCCTGGGCATCCAGGTGTTTCTATACATACCTCAATTCTTGACATCTGTGCACCTGCAGGCTCAACATCACATGGAAACTGCCAAGGCTTAGGGCCTGTACGCTCTGAAGCCACAGCCTGAGCTGTAGGTTGGCCCCTTTTAGTCATCATTGAAGTGGCTGGAATGCAAGGCACCAAGTCCCTAGAATGCACACAGCAGAGGGACCCTAGGCCTGGCACACAAAACCATTATTTCTTCCTAGGCCTCCAAGCCTGTGATGGAAGGGGCTGCTGCAAAGTTCTCTGACATGGCCTAGAGACATTTTCCCCATTGTCTTGATGATTAACATTTAATTCCTCATTACTTTGCAAATTTCTGCAGCCAGCTTTAATTTCTCCTCAGAAAATGGGATTTTCTTTTCTATAGCATTGTCAGGCTGCAAATTTTCTGAACATTTATGCTCTGTTTCTCTTTTAAAACTGTGCCTTTAATAGCACCCAAGTCATGTCTTGAATGCTTTGCTGCTTAGAAATTTCTTCTGCCAGGCTGGGCACAGTGGATCATGTCTGTAATCCCAGCACTTTGGGAGGCCAAGGTTGGTGGATTACAAAGTCAGGAGATTAAGACCATCCAGGACAACATGATGAAACCCGGTCTCTACTAAAATACGAAAACTTAGCTGGGCATGGTTGCACATGCCTGTAATCCCAGCTACTTGGAAGGCTGAGGCAGGGGAATCACTTGAACTTGGAAGGCAGAGGTTGCAGTGAGCCGAGATGATGCCACTGCACTCCAGTCTGGTGACAGAGCAAGACTCCATCTCAAAAATAAAAATTTCTTATGCCAGATACCCTAAACCATTTCTCTCATGTTCAGAGTTCCACTAATCTTTAGGACAGGGGTGAAATGCCCCGTGTCTCTTTGCTAAAACATGACAAGAGTCACCTTTGCTCCAGTTTTCGACAAGTTCTTCATCTCCATCTGAGACCACCTCAACCTGGATTTCATTGTGTATTTCATTATCAGCATTTTGGTCAAAGCCATTCAACAAGTCTCTAGGAAGTTCTAAATTTCTCCATATTTCCCTGTCTTTCTCTGAGCCCTTCAAACTGTTCCAACCTTTCCAAAGTCACTTCCACATTTTTGGATATCTTTTCAGCAGCACCCCACTCTACTGGTAAGAATTTACTGTATTAGTCCATTTTCATGCTGCTGATAAAGACATACCTGAGACTGGGCAATTTACAAAAGAAAGAGGTTTAATGGACTTACAGTTCCACATGGCTGGGGAGGTCTCATAATCATGATGGAAGGCAAGGAAGAGTAAGTCACATCTTACACAGATGGTAGCAGGCAAAGAGAGAGAGCTTATGCAGGGAAACTCTCCTTTATAAAACCCTTGGATCTTGTGAGACTTATTCACTATCATGAGGACACTATGGGAAAGATCTCTCCCTGTGATTCAATGTCCCTCCCACAACACAAGATGAGGTTTGGGTGGGGACACAGCCAAACCATATTACAGCCCTTTTACTATGGTCATCTCCTCCCACTCCTTGCCTTTCCTGTTTCCAGCCAGCTAGACTCCTTCCCATAAACCAAATAAAATATTTATGTTATGCCTTTAAGCCATTGTTCATACTGTTCCCTCACATACTGTTCTTTCCTACCTATAGAAATCTTACTTTTTCTTTAAAAAAGGCTAAACTCAATGGCACTTTAATTCTCCCATTTCTGTTTCTAACAGAAGGACACGTGAGATTTCCTAGGTCTTTACATTTCGTCTACATTTTGGTTATGGCAAATATCCTAGTTTACTTTTAATGGTGGTTAGTAGTACATATGTCTCTCTGAGCAAGCGGAAGGCAGGGACTGGGTCTCATTCAAGTTAATTTCCCTCTAACAAAGTCATTCCCAACATTTTTGGTTTATGGTTCCCTTAACATGTTAGCAATTTTTTTCATTGTGCCCTTAAGCCAAAAGAAATGCTTGATGGTTCTATTTATTAAATAGTCCACGCCCCACCCCCCACAAATTTATGTCCTAACAATTGAGTAGTCTTTTAGAAAAAAATTTAGATTGAAGGTAAAAATAATGTATTTATTTCATTTCTAAATAACCACAGTTAATTACTAGTGGGATATGTATGCTTGTTGGGCATTGTACGACTTCTTAAACCTTGGAATAAGATGGAAAGCCACAACTGTCATTTCCTGCTTAATCTTGATTTTCATGCAGTACTTACTTTTTAACACAGCAAAGGTCAGAACCCAGATTTACAAAGACATGATATCTCTGGAAAGGATGTAGTGTGATCTGCCGTGAACTTGTGAACTACCTTGAGCTAGTAGTTCTCATGGTGTCTGACACATGTTGCTACCCCATGAGTTTGCATCATCATCTTGAGCTCTCTGCACAGTTTGGGAGCTGCAACACCAGAGCCAGGCACTATGCCAACCACACATTGAAACCTAGGTGGATTGAATTAGGTCCTACATATTTATGGATTATTAGATAGAGATTCATCTTCCATCTCAAGCCCACAAATAACCTTTATAAAGAAAACAAATTTATTTAAATACAATGTAGGACTAGGAAAATTATTATTATCATAACATCAACTTAACCAAGGACCAAATAACATTACATATATATGAGTGTGTGTGTGTGTGTGTGTATCTATCTGTATATAGATATAGATATAGACATACACACACACACACACACTCACATATACATTTTTTGAGATGGAGTCTTGCTTGGCTGGAGTGTACTGGCACAATCTTGGCTCACTGCAACCTCTGCCTCCCAGGTTCAAGCAATTCTTCTGCCTCAGCCTCCAAGTAGCTGGGACTACAGGCATGTGCCACCACATCTGGCTAGTTTTTGTATTTTTAGTAGATACAGGGTTTCACCATATTGGCCAGGCTGATCTAGAATTCCTGACCTCATGATTCACCTGCCTCAGCCTTCCAAAATGCTGGGATTACAGGTGTGAGCCACCATGCCCAGCCTACACTGACATATTCTTAAGAGCCATATTTGCATTAATCTAGCTACTACAAAGGAAAGCTTCATCTGAGTTGCTACTTTAAACTATAGAATGGACTCTTATAGCCAGGGATGTTAACTTGGAGACCATTTATGCAACATCCTTATTGGTTTGAAGTTTGTATATTGTCCTGAGGACAGGGTATATAGCTTTTATGAAATCTCCAAGTAGTCTGTGACCAAAACAGTAAAATTTGATCTATAACATTAAACAAAATACAATTTTAAAATTAGCTATGACATGTTACTATTAACCCCAATAATGACATTTGCCAAAGTTGATCTTATTGGTAGAAAGCAGTTTTAAGCTTTTTTCCCCCCAGGATTAACCATTTTTCAATGTCAGAATAAAACAAAGATGATTCACTGCTCTCTCATTTTATTATTCTTTCATTCATTTCTGTTGCTTTATAAATATTCCTCTCCTTAGTAGACATAATTTAGAACATTTATAAGTCACTTCTAAATTGAACAAAATAATTTTTTTGTCTCCTTTTGATTTTCAGATCTTAATTTTTCTGATACCCAGTCTTGAACAAAAATTTCTTTGGAAAATGACATTTTCCAAAATATATATCCTTGTGTGATCTATCATCTCCATATGGGATTTCAGAGAAACTGATGGCACTTAATATTCTTTTTTGCTTGGATAGAGATTGAAAACCCTAGTATGACAAATGAGCCAAATGCTGAAGCTGTTACTACGGGACATCAAATTCCCAGATTAAAAAAAAACTCAGAATTTACTAGCTTATTACAAAATGTTCCAGTGTTATTGTGTAGACCTGACACCTAAATAATTGCTTTAATGAATGCAAGAGTCTCAGATTAAACAATCTCTGTCAATAATCAATATGTAAACAGAGCTTGATAAATTTGCCTGTTGTTCATTGTTCTGAACAATAATCTTCTCGTCTTCCTATGCAGCTCAGCTCATGTCCCAAATTCTCACTATCCATGGCTTCACCAGCTCAGAGGGAACTCTTCTTTCATGAATATAAACATATAATCTCTAATGAAAAATGTAAGACCTCACCCCACCTCCCCAAGTCAAAATTCCATGTATTACTTTTAGAGAAACCACCTTCTTCTTAGTCTGAAATTGAGATTTATCTTCCATCTCTCTTATACCAATACTCCGTATACATTAAGAAGGCAAGACCTAGAGAGTTAACTTTTGTTACATATTTGAAAAATAACTTCTTTTCCTCATCCTACTGTCTATCCTGGTTCAAGCTCTTATTTTCTATTGTCTAATACAATTGTAAGAGACCTTCCTTAATGAATCCTCCTGCCTGTTCTGTTCTCTTTCTAATTTGCGTGATACAACTTTCTAGTTTATTCTCAGATAATGCAGTTAGGTTGTTCTGTTTTTTAAAATTCATTGTGGCACTCATTGCACAAGAACCTTTACAGCCTTGCCTACTACCAGTCCCTTACAATTCACAAAAATTATTTCATCTTCTCCCAAACCTGTAATCCTAGTGTTCAATTTTTAGTATCTTCTCTACTTCCATACTCTTATAGCACTGTGCGTTGTGATCATTTTCTACCTAACATTTTATATATATGTACATATATATATATATATATATATTTGTCCTACCAATTTACTCCCTTGTAAGCTTTTGCCATGTAGTAAAATTCTTTCATTCATCTATAATTTATTGTTTACCTGCTAACTTTATGGGTATTCTGTAGGTCCAGGGTTTGAATGAGCAAGATGGGTCTCCCTAAGCCCTGCATATAGTTAGTGCTCAAAAACCATTTGCTGAATTTTCTGATGGTTTTTGTTCGTATACATATATAAAGCAAATTTTTTGTTGAATTGAATTCTACTTTGTATTCTTTTAACTGTACTCTAACAATGCTAGTCTGATATCTTCAGGAAGGGGGAAGCGCTGTCTTATTCATTCTTTGTGATCCCCAGATCATACTCTACAGGCCTACAATGGATTTTTAATAAATCCATTTTGATTGAATGATGAATGCTTTGCTTTTTCCATATATGTGATGGAGTGTGACCTGAGCCCATCATGCATGATCAGTAAGTGTGACTAACTGTGGGACTGGGGGAACCTGAGTTGATTACACTCTTTAATGCAGACAGAGCCTTAGCTGGTATTTATTGTCACTTGCTGTTTAAGTTCGTTGAAACCAAAAGAGTATTTAGAGGGAGTTAGCTTGTCACCTGATCCATTAAATAGTTCATATATTGGTTTAGTTCTTGTTTTGTTGACAAGACATCCAAATATTGGATGAAGACAGACCTAAATGGAAGAAATTATTTCAAAATGCCTGTATACAATTGAATAATGTTCAATATTCACTTAGTTTTTATAAGATTCCTTTATATGATTGTGTATGAATAAAGATGAATTGATACAAAGATTTAAAATTGAGATTATATATTCAAGTCAACAACACTTACCAAGTAGCCAATGTATTAAAAAGCTAAATTCAGTAGGAGAATACTGCCCGCATTGAGGTCATATGTTAATGCACCAATCAGGTGTTTTGTTCTTGTGCATTATTGTGAGTATATTCAGGGAAATGTAAATTAAACTGTCTGAAAACCAAAGAAATTACAAATTTGTGATAACTTGCTAATACCTAAATGAAATTATTCCTGTAAAGCACCTAACATGGTGACTAGCACATAGTAAATACTCAATAAATATTCATTATCTTTCCCCTATGGGGTGAGAAGAGAATTAACCAATTATTTTTAACAGAGTGGAGTGCATGGGAACTGTCATTTATCCAGAAGGACCCAAATTTTTATTGTGCTTCAATAGAATTTATCGGCTAGCTGTTTAATTCATTACTTCCTCTGCATGAACACAAAACTAACTATATAGTGTGAAAGAAATACAATGAAAGAGAAAGAAAGAAAACTTTAAAATATAAGGTGTTGAAACTATTGTGAAAATTGTTGAGGCACCTAAAATAGAAAATAAAATGCTAAAAGAAAGAAAAAAAACATTATAAATGAACTTCTGAAGACAACCTAAAGCTTCCACCTTGATACTAGACACAGCAGATTCACTGTAAATACAGAGAGGCTGCTCAATATTGTAGTGTAACTAGTTTGCCTATTGAACATGCCAGTAATATTTAATCATTAAAAAATTAGAATATGCTAACATTCTAGAAAAAAGCAGGATTGCACAGCATCCTGCAAGATAGCTTGAGCTTTGCCTGATGACCATGGGGAATCTTCCATTCTGTGCCTTTTGGAGAGGCCAGTTTGTGGGAGCAGAAGAACAGGTCACAAGCAGGAGCCTGAATGGCTGGAAACTCCACCCCGAGACCTGGCATTCCTGAGCTGCTCTGTTCTGCCAGGAAACTGCCCAGCTGGATAGAGACAGACAGGGAGTTGCTTTGCTGGTCCTCAGAGAAAAGGAAGGACAGTTCATTGCAGCACTGTTTACAATAGCAAAGACCTGGAATCAACCCAAATGCCCATTGATAATAGACTGGATTGGAAAAATGTGGCACATATACACCATGAAATATTATGCAGCAATCAGAAATGATGAGTTCGTGTCGTTTGTAGGGACATGGATGAATCTGGAAAACATCATCCTCAGCAAACTGACACAAGAACAGAAAATGAAACACCGCATATTCTCACTCATAGGTGGGTGATGAAAAATGAGAACACACGGACACAGAAAGGGGAGTACTAAACACTGGGGTCTATTGGGGGGAAAAGGGGAGGGCCAGTGGGAGGGGGAGGTGGGGAGGGATAGCCTGGGGAGAAATGCCAAATGTGGGTGAAGGGGAGAAGAAAAGCAAAGCACACTGCCATGTGTGTACCTACGCAACTGTCTTGCATGCTCTGCTCATGTACCCCAAAACCTATAATCCAATAAAAAATTAAAAAAAAAAAAAAGTCTGGAGACAACAGATGCTGGAGAGGATGTGGAGAAATAGGAACACTTTTATACTGCTGGTGGGAGTGTAAATTAGTTCAACCATTGTGGAAGACAGTGTGGCGATTCCTCAAGGGCCTAGAAATAGAAATTCCATTTGACCCAGCAATCCCATTACTGGTTATATATCCAAAGGATTATAAATTGTTCTACTATAAGGACATATGCACACAAATGTTCATTACAGCACTGTTTACAATAGCAAAGACCTGGAACCAACTCAAATGCCCATCAATTACAGACTGGACAGGAAAAATGTGGCGCATATACAGCATGGAATATTATGCAGTCATCAAAAACGATGAGTTCATGACCTTTGTAGGGACATGGATGAACCTGGGGACCATCATTCTCAGCAAACGGACACGAGGACAGAAAATGAAATACCCCATGTTCTCACTCATAGGTGGGTGTTGAACAATGAGAACACATGGACACAGGGAGGGGAGCACTACATACTGGGGTCTGTTGGGGGGAATAAGAGAGGGACACCAGTGGGTGGGGAGGTGGGGAGAGATAGCATGGGGAGAAATGCCAGATATAGGTGAAAGGGAGGAAGGCAGCAAATCACACTGCCACGTGTGTACCTATGCAACTATCTTGCATGTTCTTCACATGTACCCCAAAACCTAAAATGCAATAAAAAAATAAATTAAATAAACAAAAGTCAAAAGATAACAAATATTGGTAAAATTGTGGAGAAAGGAGAACTCTTGTATACCATTGGTGAAAACGTAGATTGGTACAGCTGTTATGAAAAGCAGTATGGATATTTCTTTCTGTTTTTTCCTTTTTTTTCAATTATACCTTAAGTTCTGGGGTACATGTGCAGAATGTGCAGGTTTGTTACATGTGCCTTGGTGGTTTGCTGCATCCATCCCCACACCATCTACATTAGGTATTTCTTGTAATGTTATCCCTCCCCAATCCCCCACTCCCTGCTATCCCTCCCCGAGCCCCCCAACCCCCAACAGAACCCAGTGTGTAATGTTTCCCTCCCTGTGTTCATGTGTTCTTATTGTTCAACACTCACTTATGAGTGAGAACATGCGGTGTTTGGTTTTCTGTTCTTGTGTCAGTTTGCTGAGAATGATGGTTTTCAGCTTCATCCATGTTCCTGCAAAGGACATGAACTCATCCTTTTTTATGGATGCATAGTATTCCCTGTTGTATATGTACCACATTTTCCTTATCCAGTCTATCTTTGATGGGCATTTGGGTTCGTTCCAACTCATTGCTATTATAAACAGTGCTGCAATAAATATAGGTGTGCAAAAAAAAAAAAAAAAAAAAAAAAAAAAGGAAGGACAGTGATGTCAGCAATGACCGACACTGACATCTCTACCTGGTCAAATAGCCAAACTGTCCCAAAGGAGAACCGTGGTAAGCACCCAGGGGGAGAAGAAAATTATGCTCAAGCAGATAGGTGGTCTTCAGAATGTTGAGAACACATCACACTGGACACACTCGATTGCTGTTTGTGTTAAAATTACAAAAACACAATCCGTTGTTGGTAAAACCATAGATGTGTGTCTAGATTTATTGAAGTAATAAGGAATCCACTCTGTAGTCTCATGACATTTTATTGGCAAATTCTGCTGAAACTTGTTTGGCTCTGATTGTAATCATTGTGTAGGCTGAAAACTGGCTGGAACATATTAATAACAGAGCGTCTTTATCCCAAAGAAATCAAGCAGGTGCCTCAGGGTAAATAGCAGGTCTCAATGTGACTTCCTTTCTAAATCCGCAGCCTCTAAAAGTAGTTCGATAATAAACTGCAACTTGGGTTCCTCAACCAACTCTGGCCAAGTTACTAAGACAATTACTTCGCTAACCCTATATCTGTCCACCTTGGTTTTGACAAGAAAGTTCTAGAAAGCAGACATTATTTCTGTTTTTCCTGCATGTAGCATCTGGACCCTGGGTTCTACTGGCAAGGTCGAAGGGGAATGAGATAGATGATGATGTTGTTTAATCATTATCTACCAGGCACTCCAGTAAACATTGTTTATACAGTATCTCATCATATTATCTCACAACTCTACATGATACGTATTATTCTTTATCATTTTATAAGGAAACAAGTCCAGAAAGGCTTAGAATTTGCCTGAGTTCATGGCAAATGAGTCTGCCTCGTTCCAGAACCCAAAGTGTCCATCAATCCCATGTCCTGCTACCTATATAGAATAGAACAACAAAGATGGGTGCTCTCTGTGTTCTAAATGGAAAAAGACGTAATCTCTTTTGTAACCTCTCTAAAGAACTCAGAGTTGGAGTGCACCTAGAGGAGATGTTGCTGCTAATTTGAGAATGGATTTGGTCTGACGGTATCTGGGCCTTCCAGAATTCTGAAACAAGTATAAAGTTTATCTTTTTATCCCTTCCTATCTTTTTTTCCATTTTAATAAACTTTCATTTTGGAAACAATTTTAGATTTACAGAAAAATTGGGAAAACTGTACAGAGAGTTCCTATATACAAATGCATATACAGTTTCCTGCATTATTAGCATCGATATTAGTGTTGTACATTTGTCACAATTTATGCACCAATGTTGACATTATTATTATGAGACAGGGTCTTGCTTTGTCACCCAAGTTGGAGTGCAGTGGCACGATCTTGGCTCGTAGCAAACTCTGCCTCCTGGGATTCAAGCAATTCTCATGCCTCAGCCTTCTAAGTAGCTGGGGACTACAGGCACATGCCATGACACCCAGCTAATTTTTGTATTTTTAGTAGAAACAGAATTTCACCATGTTCACCAGGCTGGTCTCAAAATTACCTCAAGTGATATGCCCGCCTTGGCCTCCCAAAGCGCTGGGATTACAGGCATAAGCCATAGCACTCGGCCCTCAATGTTGACATATTACTATTAGCTAATGTTAATACTTTATTCAGATTTCCTTAGTTTGTGCCTAATTTTCTTTTTTGTCCCAGGCTGTCACATTATATTTAGTTATCCTTTCTCCTTAGGCTCCTCTTGGCTGTGACAATTTCTCCGACTCCTGGTTTCTGATGACCTTGACAGTTTTGAGGAGTATCCATCAGGACTAGAGAAAGACACAAGGTGAACCTTAATGTTTCCTCCATTTGGGTGTGTCTGATGTTTTTCTCAAGATTAGATGGGCATTGTGAGTTTGGGGGAGGAAGATCCCAGAGATAAAGTGCCTTTTTTATCACATTGTATCAACGGTACATACAATTAACAGGAAATGTATTACTTATCAAGTGCATTGCTGATATTGATCTTGATTATCTGGTTAAGGTAGTGTTTTTCATCTTTCTTTACTGTAAAGCTACCATTTCCCCTCTTAGCATTAGTGCTCACTTAGGAATTCACTATGCACAGTCCATGCGCCCCTCTCCTTAAGGGTAAAATATCTACATAATTTATTTGGGATTCTTCTGCTGAAGAGATTTGTCTCTTCTCCTCTATTTATTTATTTATTCAATTATTTACTTATATTAGTATAAACTCATGGATAGTTATCTTGTACTTTGAGTTATAATCCAATACTACTTTATTTATTTTGTTGTTCAAATTGTTCCAGCTTTGGTCATTGGAAACTCTTTCAAGTTGGTTCCTGTGTCCCTTTGAAATACCCCCAACACTATAGCCTCTGTTTTTTTATTATTATTATTATTTTTTAGCATTTTGTTACTTTCTGGCATTACAAGATGCTCCAGGTTCATCTTGTGTATGTCCGCAGTCCTAGAATCAGCTATTTATTTAAGGAGTTCTCCTATCCTTTTTAGGTAAGGAAATCCAAAAGTTCTTGAGGGCAAAGGGCTATTATGAATAAATAATATTAGGCAGGCAAGTAAAATTGTCTGATCAGATTTCCATTTTAGAAGAATCACTTCTGGCTAGACAAGGCTGGAACTATGGCAGGAGGTGAGACCAGAGAGGAGGCTACTGTAGCAGTCCCTGTAAAAAGAAAGAAAAACGAGCAACAGAGAAGAACAGATATTTGGGAGGCAGTTTAGCTTACATTCCTAACGGAGCCACAGTAATCTGGTCATGGGATTCAGTCTACCCTGGCACAAAGTGTGCAAAAACTTTCTGAATAGAGGAGAAGGATACTTAGAGTAATAGCTAATATTTATTGAGCACTTACTATATTCCAGGCACTGCCCTAAACACTTAATGTATTAACAACTCATTTAATCTTCACAACAATCCTTTATGCTATGCACTATTATGATTCAAATTTTACAGTTGCAGAAATTGAGCATTGAGAGAATAAGTGGCCCAGAGTTTCACAGTGAGTATGCAGCAGGCAGAGACACCAGCCCAGGGGCACTGAGCCCAGCCCCACACTCTTTAACACAGTGTTAGAGCGCCTCATGCTGAAAGATGGCTTCAATGTTGAGAGCCCTTACTGCTAGAGCATCAGCGTGGCTGCCTGGACCAGCTGACGGGATTTCTAGTCCTCAGCTGCCTGCAACACTTCTGTTCCCTCTGATTCCTAGCTTATTCCCCAAAGCCAGTTCAGACTGGCCAACCATCGTGCCTGACTCAACGTCTGCATCTGAATCTTCCCAGGCCCTGCTGCCCATTTGATATGACTCCCTTGCTCATGTTCAATGTTAAAAGCAATTTCTATTGCCTAGCACAGTCATAGGTGCTGGGAATACAGAGGGTGTAAGTGACATTCCTTTCCTTAAGAGGCTCACAGTGTGCACGTGTGTGTGAAAATAGTGTCGTATCTAGCTCTTCTTACTCTATAACTCTTAACTGTGGGGTCTGTGCCACAGTGCTGGGCTGCCCACTTGACCTCAGACTGTCTTCAAACTCATAGCATCCAGGTTTATGCCCAGGTCCTGTCCCTCCTGGATCTATCACAACTCTGCCTTCTGCTTGTCTGTGGGGCTTCCAGTCCGTGTTCTCGCTCACCCATACCTCTGCCACCAGGAGCCACGTGGCCAGATTCCTCTCTCCCCTGCAGCAAATGGAGTCAGCTGGAGAATGTGCCCGGCCAACCCAGTCTTCCAGACTGCTCTGCTCTGACTCATGCTAATTTTGTTTCCAGAACTTATTTTCATTCACAGCGCTATGAGAGCTTCAGTCTCTTCTTTCGCTCCAGAAGAAGTAGGAGGTGAATTAGAGATGATCAGCAGTCAAATTTCTTCCACCACTCTCTTCAGGCCCATCTGGACTTTTCTATTTGACTGTTTTCTAATACCCTGAGTCAATCTCAAGAAATAGTGAGACCATTTAAATATTCTGCATTGTTTGTCTGATGCTTGAAGTTTTAAAACCCATCTCATATACTTTAATATCTCCCAAAGGATACTGCCTGGTTTGGGGAAATATATTCACTAAGTCCGACCTAGTGAGAGCATTGCCATGATGGTGCAGGGATATGCAGGGAGATAGGTAACCCCTTGTGAAACTTTTGTAAAAGGATACTAACAGTTCTCTCTCCATTCCCTCCAAAGATTCCAAAAATATTATGCAGTTAGGTTATGTGACATAATGTTCACACTTAAGACTCATATTTTCTTTATCAGCTTATTTCTAGACAGCTTAAAGACATCTTTTATTTTAATTTTCCCACTTAGAAACAAAGAGCCTTCTTGGTCATTTCTCTAGCCTTCCTACAAATATGGAAGGGCTATCTAGATCAAAGAGTACGGGCGAGGTGGAAAGGAAGGAAAAGTAGAAAAGTTCTGTCTTGTACTCTTGTTACACACGGGACTCTCACCCCCAACATGTCACTCACTCTCTGGGACACTTTCCTCATCATGCTCCCATATCCACTGTTAGAAGTTGCTTTGTGAATTATTTGTAGCAAATAAATATCAGAGTGAGAAAATAACAATTTTAATACATGATTGTGAATTCAAAGTTAAACCTAAGATAATGTGGCTCACCTTCTCACATGGTGATCCACTTTCTTGAGTGGGAGCAAAGGTGAAGGAGTTGCCCCTCCATCAGCAGTTGCACCTAACCCACTGCAGTGTGCGTCTTGTGCATGCTTCATGGAGACATGATTGAGAACCACAGACCAGGGTATCTTTTCCACAAAGGGCATCTAGTCACTCTTCCAGGGCAGGAGTTTTCTGATATTTTCAGTGGGTTCTGCTGATAGCTGTGAGATAAGTTAAGTCCTGACCCCAAGCAGAGACTCTCATCCACTTGCCCTGTCTACAGTGTAGAAACTCTGTTAGTAGCTTCTGGTCATTTCTGGCTACCTAAGTCCCCAGCAGAAAACTCCCAAAGCCTAGAAAGGTGAGAATGAGCAGGTCACCATGAAGATCAGCTATGCAATGGGCAATGAGTGGACAACCACTATTTGGACACATTCTGGGGACACAGCCTCTCTGATGGGCATCCCATGCCTAGGAATGGGTGCATATGGGGAGTAGCGAGTGAAACATTTAGCTGCTTTGAATGAGTCAAGAAGCAGGAGAGGAAAGAAGAGTTCAGTTTTCTAATTGGAGGAAGTAGATCAAGTCCGTAGCTGCCGGCAGGGACTGGAGATAGTCTTTTAAAGGTCTTTGTTTTGAGATAGTCTTTCAAAGACATTTGTTTTTAGCAGTGGAGAGAAGAGTAGCCAAGAGTGTTGAGTTTGTTGCTTGTTCTTTTCTTTGCTTTTTGAAGAGGAATCACACCCCATTCTTCCCCTGCTTCCACTATCAGACAAGCCCAGATGGACGCTTCCACGCAGGTCCTTTCCCTATAGACAATAAGCCTCAAAGAAGGGTTTGAAACAGCTAAAGCAGAGCCATTGCAGAAGCCCCTTTGTACCTCAGGCCCTCTGTTGAGTCTCCCACTCTCCAATCACGAAGTCTCTATGTTAGGCCAAAGTGTTCACCAAGAAACCTGCAGCCAGAGTGTAAGGCTGGGGAGGATGACGGGAGAATATTTTGGCAAATGCTTTGCCTCTATCCTCCCTTTCTGCCAGTAGCCACAGGAGACCCACAGTCAAGCAAATTCTGCCATTAGTTCCTGTATCTGTTTCAGAAATCAATATTAGCCAGTTCTTCCTTGACACCTTGTAAATGGCAGGCACGGCTGTCAGCTGCACTCTATACTCCCCAAGAGTAAGCCATCAGAGGACTCTCCCAGGGCTGGGGAAAGGAAGGGAGGCCAGTTCTTCTGTCTTGCTTGCCTTCATTTTTTAAAGTGCATTTTCAAGCAGCTTGAAAAGACTACTGGCTGCTGCTGGGCTCTGTGTCTGGCTGGTTGTATCTGATCCTCTAGATAAATGTTGCCTCTAGCAGGAATCGCGGCGTGTGTTCAGAAACATAAAGTTGTTGCTGACAGAGACCGAGGAAGTGGCAGGGCCAGACTTAGCATGAAATAATGCTGAGGAGTGGGTATCTGTTGGGTGTGATTCAAGAAGCCTAAACAGGACTGGAAATTCTCATCGCCTTAACTCCATGGTGATATATTCTAGCTTCCTGAATGCAGCTCACACAGTAGCATGGAGGAAGGAATAATGATGATAATAACGTTATGGCACTTTAAGGTTTATAAAATACTTTTTACATCACTGTATTCTTGTGGGATGGTCCCCACTTAGTCAAGCTTCAGATAAAATTGTGTGGGTGCTTCTAGGAAAACCTCGCCCGCATTGTCCTACTCTTGCAACTATTTCTCTGAGTGGGTTGCATGGTAAAAAGGAGCCTGTCAGGGGAAAGTATTTGCTTTGAAGGTCTCTGGGAGGCAGGACAAGTGACATAGGAGAGGTCAAGGTGTTAGACAAGCTGTGACCTGTCCCCACCCAGCCCCACAAACCAGCTTTTGGGCCACTGATGGAGGAGAAGTTGCTATTTTTCTCTGGGGCTGGAACTGGTGGTCCACACAATGCTCTTTGGGATCCAAATGACTTTCCAAATAGCACAGAACTCCGAATAAAACATGTAGATACCCTCCCGCAGGGGGTGGAGCTTAACTCCCCTCCCACTGAATGTGGGCTGGACTTACTAACTTGTTTCCAAAACATGAAGTATAAAAAGGAACAAGAGTGGGGAGTGGAGAAATCCAGTTAGCACCAGCAGTGATATGTTATGTTGATGTCAGGGACCCTCTGATATGATGTTATGAGCAGGCCACATCACCTCTGTGGTTTTCTTCCCAGCATCTCAAAATCTTACCTTAATCATGAGAAAACAACTGACAAACACAGATTGAAGATTCTACAAAATCACTGAAGGGTAGTCTTTAAACTGAAAGGTCACAAAAAAATAAAAATAAAAAACAAAAACACAATGAGAAACTGTCAGAGATTAGAGAAGACTAAGGAAACATGACAACTAAAGGTAACATATTATCCTGGACTGGATCCTGGAACAGGAAAATGACATTGGTGGAAAAACCAGTGAAATCCAAATAAAGTCTGTACTGCAGTTGAAAGTATTTTACCAATGTTAATTTCTTAGTTTTGACAAGAGTACTATGGTTATGTAAGATGGTAACATTAGGGAAAGCTGGGTGAAAATATACAGGAACACTCTCTTCTATTTTTGTAACTTTTCTGACAATCTAAATTAAAAGTTTTTTTTAATGTTTTAAATTACTAAGAAGCCAGAGTAAAAAGACAACTGGATAATACACATGTAGAATAAATAAGCTGAGAATAATGGAAAGTTGGATGAGAGACTTAACATTCCACAAAGGTTTAACTTCTCCAGACTGTTGTTCAGATCATCTTGGGTCATCTGGATTTTGGCCATTTTGTCACAGGAAAGGAAAGCAAAGAGTAACAGTGATCTGTGTGTGGGTGATGGGGGTGGAGGGGGTGGGTAACAGGTAGATTAGAGATTCCACCTAAAAGTTTGGTGTTGGGGAGATATGTTTATCCATGCATTCAGGAACTAAGTTTAAAACTCGGTTTTTGGAATACAAAAAATTAGCTGGGCATGGTGGCGCGTGCCTGTAATCCCAGCTACTTAGGAGGCTGAGGCAGGAGAATTGCCTGAACCCAGGAGGTGGAGGTTGCAGTGAGCCAAGATCGTGCCATTGCACTCCAGCCTGGGTAACAAGAGTGAAACTCCGTCTCAAAAAAAAAAACTCGGTTTTTGGGAATGTCTTAGAAGACCAATCTAGATCAATTTTTTAAAACTGAGTTAATGATGTTTTTATCAACCATTTTTCTCCAAGGTCTTGAGGCTTTGTTATCAGACAGGTTTGGATTCTCATTTGTTGAAGGCATTTTGCTCTGGCATTGTGTCAACAGTATAGGAAAATCTAAGAACCTTCCCATATATTTTCAAAATACAATACCCACATGTACATTTCTGTTGGGACTAAAGCTAGCCTTGCAAGTATATGGAGGTGATGGCTTAAAGGTTATCTCCATCCCAAGCTGATCTATTACTTTAAAATCCTCTATTAACAGTTTCTTTTTTAGGTTAAGTGTACTTCTTGCCAGCCTCTGTATCTTTTCCTCTGTATTTGATGGTGTGAGTATGGTGGGTCACATATTGAATGCCCTAGAAAACAGACTTAAAGTCTCTTAGATTTACATGCAAAAGGTTTATTTGGGTGTGCTTTTGGGACTAACATCTTTGAGGGGTGAAGGAAACAGAATTTAGTGGAGAGAAAAGTTGAACTGTAATGCACTTGCAGTAGAGGTCTCAGACAAACCTACTGGTGATGTTGGAGCTGAGATAGCCCTTTATATTTGAACACATTGAGGAAAGAGAGTGGGGCTCCAACCACAACTGATTATTAGATACATGCCAGGCAGTGATGTAAACTTGGGTAAGGCATCTCCCTTTGGCAGAGGGAAATTGCTGGAGAGGGTTTTGGGTATGAGCTGTCAACAACCAATATTCTGCAGCTAGAAAAATAAGTACCTTGATCCCGAAAGGGGATCTCGGAGGTGTATCAAAGCATCCCGTACAGTCCTACCATTGCAGCACTTCAGTATTCTAGAGGGAGTTAAACACATGTGGAAACAGCCTCTCAGGATTTTGCTTGATTTATCTTTATGTGAAAACTTACAATATTAAGGTGATAAAGTGAACTATAGCCTCATCACTGTGGCTGATCTCAAAGCAAAAGCTGGTATCCTTGATTTTCTTCTGTTGCTACCCATTCTAGGTTCTTTTCACCCTCTGTTATATCTCTGATAGTCTTGGTGGCTAAGCCAAGAAGCCAATCAGTCTTTATTCTTGAGTGTTTTGAGGTACTGGTCACCATGCCCATCTCAGGCAATAGCTGCTACTTGAGTACATTAACTGAAGATTGGCCAGAGAAATACCAAAAGATGCTCCAGTGAATCACCTGTGTGTCAAAGTATTCCCTGTCCTCATTGTGTAACTTCCCCAAGATCTGGATCAGTTACCACTGCCAAGATTGTGACGCCTTTTCTTGCTTGCTAGTTTCTCGGTGTACAAAGAACAAAGTGACTGGGCTACAACGATAGCTTACAGTTTAATAGGATTCTTACTGTATCTCCTGGTGAAAATAATCATAATTTTCGGATCCAGAACCTTTATACCTATAGAGCCTAGAGTTGTAAAAACAGAATGCAGAAATTCCTCAGATCACCACAAGTAATGTTGCCACCAACCCTGGATTCTTAGACATGTTCCTGGGGAATATATTATTGACTGGGGTACAAGTTACATCCTGGAGGATGAAATCTGATTCTGTAAGGGTATCTTCTTCAAGATGTCAAAATCAAAAGGTTCTTCCCTGTCAAAACGTTATTACAGAAGTCCATCAGATCTGGAATGTGAGGAATATTATAAAAACTAGTGAATCCTATGGTTCTAAATAGAAGCAAGCTGGCTCTACTCCTCACAATAGAAAACCAAAAACAAATATACAACACTGAGATTATCACCAGCAATATCCCAGAACTCAAATATGAGAAGGAGACAGTTCTTGGGACCACAGAGAAGTGAAAAAAGTCCAAGAAGATGGGAAAGGAATTTGATGTTCACAATGCCCCCTGTGCAATCTGCCCAGGACAAAGCATATGAAAAATTTGCTCCCAGTTCATAGTTTTCTTTTTCCTTTATTTTTATTTTATTTTATTTTTTATGGCATTTTAGGTTTTGGGGTACATGTGCAGAACATGCAAGATAGTTGCATAGGTACACACGTGGCAGTGTGATTTGCTGCCTTCCTCCCCTTCACCCACATCTGGCATTTCTCCCCATGCTGTCCCTCCCCAACTCCCCCCACCCCGCTGTCCCTCCCCTATTCCCCCCAATAGACCTCAGTGTGTAGTGCTCCCCTCCCTGTGTCCATGTGTTCTCATTGTTCATCACCTGCCTATGAGTGAGAACATCTGGTATTTCATTTTCTGTTCTTGTGTCAGTTTGCTGAGAATGATGGTCTCCAGATTCATCCATGTCCCTACAAAGGACACAAACTCATCATTTTTGATGGCTGCAAAATATTCAATGGTGTATATGTGCCACATTTTCCCAGTCCAGTCTATCATCGATGGGCATTTGGGTTGGTTCCAGGTCTTTGCTATTGTAAACAGTGCTGCAATGAACATTCGTGTACATGTGTCCTTATAGTAGAACGATTTATAGTCCTTTGGATATATACCCAGTGATGGGATTGCTGGGTCAAATGGAATTTCTATTTCTAGGTCCTTGAGGAATTGTCACACTGTCTTCCACAATGGTTGAACTAATTTACACTCCCACCAGCAGTGTAAAAGTGTTCCTATTTCTCCACATCCTCTCCAGCATCTGCTGTCTCCAGATTTTTTAATGACCACCATTTTAACTGGCACGAGAGGGTATCTCAATGTAGTTTTGATTTGCATTTCTCTAATGACCAATGATAATGAGCATTTTTTTTTGAGACAGAGTTTCGCTCTTGTTACACAGGCTGCAGTACAATGGCGCGATCTCCGCTCACCACAACCTCCGCCTCCTGGGTTCAGGCAATTCTCCTGCCTCAGCCTCCTGAGTAGCTGGGATTACAGGCATGTGCCACCATGCCCAGCTAATTTTTTTTGTATTTTTAGTAGAGACGGGGTTTCACTATGTTGACCAGGATGGTCTCGATCTCTTGACCTCGTGATCCACCTGCCTCAGCCTCCCCTGTTTGTTGGCCCCATGTATGTCTTCTTTTGTAAAGTGTCTGTTTATATCCTTCACCCATTTTTGAATGGGATTGTTTGTTTTTTTCTTGTAAATCTGTTTTAGTTCTTTTTAAATTCTGGATATCAGCTCTTTGTCAGATGGGTAAACTGCAAAAATTTTTTCCCATTCTGTTGGTTGGTAATTCACTCTAGTGACTGTTTCTTTTGCCGTGCAGAAGCTGTGGAGTTTGATTACATCCCATTTGTCTACTTTGGCTTTTGTTACCATTGCTTTTGGTGTTTTGGTCATGAAGTCCTTGCCTACTCCTATGTCCTGAATGGTTTTGCCTAGATTTTCTTCTAGGGTTTTTATGGTGCCAGGTCTTATGTTTAAGTCTTTAATCCATCTGGAGTTAATTTTAGTGTAAGGTGTCAGGAAGGGGTCCAGTTTCTGCTTTCTGCACATGGCTAGCCAGTTTTCCCAACACCATTTATTAAACAGGGAATCCTTTCCCCATTGCTTGTTTTTGTAAGGTTTATCCAAGATTACATGGTTGTAGATATGTTGTGTTGCCTCCGATGCCTCTGTTCTGTTCCATTGGTCTATATCTCTGTTTTGGTACTAGTGCCATGCTGTTTTGATTACTGTAGCCTTGTAGTATAGTTTGAAGTCTGGTATTGTGATGCCTCCCACTGTGTTCTTTTTGCTTAGCATTGACTTGGCTATGTGGGCTCTCCTTTGGTTTCATATGAAGTTTAAGGTGGTTTTTTTCAGTTCTGTGAAGAAGGTCATTGGTAGCTTGATGGGGGTAGCATTGAATCTGTATATTACTTTGGGCAGTATGACCATTTTCATGATATTAATTCTTCCTAACCATGAACATGGAATGTTTCTCCATCTGTTTGTGTCCTCTCTTATTTCATTGAGCAGTGGTTTGTAGTTCTCCTTGAGGAGGTCCCTTACGTTCCTTGTTAGTTGTATTCCTAGGTATTTTATTCTCTTTGTAGCAATTGTGAATGGCAGTTCGTTCTTGATTTGGCTCTCTTTAAGTCTGTTATTGGTGTAGAGGAATGTTTGTGATTTTTGCACATTGATTTTGTATCCTGAGACTTTGCTGAAGTTGCTTATCAGTTTCAGGAGTTTTTGGGCTGAGATGATGGGGTCTTGTAGATATACTCTCATGTCGTCTGCAAATAGAGACAATTTGGCTTCCTCCTTTCCTATTTGAATACCCTTTGTTTCTTTTTCTTGCCTGATTGCTCTGTCTAGAACTTCCAGTACTATGTTGAATAGGAGTGGTGAGAGAGGGCATCCTTGTCTAGTGCCAGATTTCAAAGGGAATGTTTCCAGATTTTGCCCATTCAGTATGATATTGGCTGTTGGTTTGTCGTAAATATCTTTTATTATTTTGAGATATGTTCCATCAATACCGAGTTTATTGAGGGTTGTTAGCATAAAGGGCTGTTGAATTTTGTCAAAGGCCTTCTCTGTGTCAATTAAGATAATCATGTGGTTTTTGTATTTGGTTCTGTTTATGTAGTGAATTACCTTTATAGACTTTCCTATGTTGAACCAGCCTTGCATCCCCGGGATGAATCCTACTTGATCATGATGGATAAGCTTTTTGATGTGCTGTTGCAATCAGCTTGCTAGTATTTTATTGAAGATTTTTGCATCTATGTTCATCATGGATATTGGCCTGAAGTTTTCTTTTCTTGTTGAGTCTCTGCTGGGTTTTGGTATCAGGATGATGTTGGTCTCATCAAATGATTTTGGAAGGATTCCCTCTTTTTTGATTATTTGGAGTAGTTTCAGAAGGAATGGTACCAGCTCCTCTTTGTGTGTCTGGTAGAATTCGGCTGTGAACCCATCTGGACCTGGGCTTTTTGTGTGGTAGGCTCTTAATTGCTGCTTCAACTTCAGACCTTGTTATTGGTCTATTCACAGTTTCAGCTTCCTCCTGTTTTAGGCTTGGGAGGATACAAGTGTCCAGGAATTTATCCATTTCTTTCAGGTTTACTAGTTTATGTGCATAGAATTGTTTATAATATTCTTTGAGGATGCTTTGAATTTCTGTGGAATCTGTGGTGATTTCCTCCCCTTTATCATTTTTTATTGCATCTATTTGGTTATTCTCTCTTTTCTTTTTTATCAATCTGGCTAGTGGTCTGTCTATTTTGTTGATCTTTTCAAAAAACAAGCTCTTGGATTTATTGATTTTTTGAAGGGTTTTTCGTGTCACTATCTCTTTCAGTTCTGCTCTGATCTTAGTTATTTCTTCTCTTCTGCTAGGTTTTGAGTTTTTTTGATCTTGCTCCTCTAGCTCTTTCAATTTTTATGATAGGGTGTCAATTTTGGATCTCTCCACTCTGAGAGATCCACTTATTGCTATATATTTTCCTCTAGAGACTGCTTTAAATGCGTCCCAGAAATTCTGGTATGTTGTGTCTTTGTTCTCGTTGGTTTCGAAGAAATTTTTTATTTCTGCCTTCATTTCATTGTTTATCCAGTCAACATTCAAGAGCCAGTTGTTCAGTTTCCATGAAGCTGTGTGGTTCTGAGTTAGTTTCTGAATTCTGAGTTCTAACTTGATTGCACTGTGGTCTGAGAGACTGTTTGTTATGATTTCCATTCTTTTGCATTTGCTGAGGAGTGATTTACTTCCAATTATGTGGTCAATTTTAGAGTAGGTGTGATGTGGTGCTGAGAAGAATGTATATTCTGTGGATTTGGGGTGGAGAGTTCTGTAAATGTCTATCAGGTTTGCTTGTTCCATGTCTGAGTTCAAGTGCTGTATATCCTTGTTAATTTTCTGTTTGGTTGATCTGTCTAATATTGACAGTGGAGTGTTGAAGTCTCCCACTGTTATTGTGTGGGAGTCTAAGTCTCTTTGTAAGTCATTAAGAACTTGCCTTATATATCTGGGTGCTCCTGTATTGGGTCCATATATATTTAGGATTATTAACCCTTCTTGTTGTATCGATCCTTTTACCATTATGTAACATCCTTCTTTGTCTCTTTTGATCTTTGGTGCTTTAAAGTCTATTTTATCAGAGACGAGAATTGCAACTCCTGCTTTTTTTTGCTCTCCATTTGCTTGGTAAATCTTCCTCAATCCCTTTATTTTGAGCCTTTGTGTATCCTTGCATGTGAGACGGGTTTCCTGGATACAGCACACCACTGGGTTTTGGCTTTTTATCCAATTTGCCAGTCTTTGTCTTTTGATTGGTGCATTTTAGCCCATCTAAATTTACGGTTAATATTGTTATGTGTGAATTTGATACTGCCATTTTGATTCTAGCTGGCTATTTTGCTCGTTAGTTGATGCAGATTCTTCATTTTGTTGATGCTCTTTAGCATTTGGTGTGTTTTTGGAGTGGCTGGTACTGGTTCCTTTCTATGTGTAGTGCCTCTTTCAGGAACTCTTGTAAAGCAGGCCTGGTGGTGAGAAAATCTCTGAGTACTTGCTTGTTCACAAATGATTTTATTTTTCCTTCACTTATGAAGTTTAGTTTGGCTGGATATGGAATTCTGGGTTGAAAGTTCTTTTCTTTAAGGATGTTGAATACTGGCCTCCACTCTCTTCTGGCTTGTAGGGTTTCTGATGAGAGATCTGCTATGAGTCTGAAGGGTTTCCCTTTGTGGGTGACCCGACCTTTCTATCTTTCTACCCTTAGCATTTTCTCCTTCATTTCACCCTGGTGAATCTGCCGATTATGTGCCTTGGGGTTGCTCTTCTTGAGGAATATCTTTGTGGTGTTCTCTGTATTTCCTGGATTTGAATATTGGCCTGCCTTGCTAGTTTGGGGAAATTTTCCTGGATAATATCCTGAAGAGTATTTTCCAGCTTGGATTCATTCTCTTCGTCACATTCCAGTACACCTATCAAACGTAGATTAGGTCTCTTCACATAGTCCCACATTTCTTGGAGACTTTGTTCATTCCTCTTTGTGCTTTTTTCTCTAATCTTGCCTTCTCATTTTATTTCATTGAGTTGATCTTTGACCTCTGATATCCTTTCTTCTCTTTCATCAATTCAGCTGTTGAAACTTGTGCATGCTTCATGAAGTTCTCATGTTGTGTTTTTCAGCTCCACTTATTCACTCATATTCCTCTCTAAGTTGTCCATTCTTGTTATCATTTCATCAAATCTTTTTTCAAGTTTCTTAGTTTCTTTGCATTGGGTTAGAACATGTTTTTTCAGCTCATGGAAGTTTCTCATTACCCACCTTCTAAAGTCTCTTTCTGTCATTTCATCACACTCATTCTCCATCCAGCTTTGTTCCCTTGCTGGCGAGGAGTTGTGATCCCTTGTAGGAGGTGAGGTGTTCCAGTTTCTGGTGTTTTCCTCCTTTTTGTGCTGGTTTCTTCCCATCTTTGTGGATTTATCCACCTGTCATCTGTGTAGTTGCTGATTTTCTGATTGGGCCTCTGAGTGGACATCCAGATTGTTGATGATGAAGTTATTTCTGTTTTTTAGTTTTCCTTCTAACAGTCTGGCACCTCTCCTTTAGGACTACTCAGGTCCACTCCAGGCCTTGCTTGCCTGGGGGTCACCTAGAGCAGCTGCAGAACAGTAAGGGTTGCTACCAGTTTCTTCTGCTGCTATCTTTGTCCCGGAATGATGCCCACCAAATGTCAGTCTGATCACCTCACCTTTGTGAGGTGACTCTTTGGATATATGGGGGTCAGGGAGCTGCTTGAGGAGACAGTCTGTTCTTTATAGGAGCTCAAGTGCTGAGGTGTGAGCTCCGTTGTACATTCAGAGCTGCTAGGCAGGTACGTTTAAGTCTGCTGCAGCAGAACTCATAAACCCCCTTTTTTTCTGCAGGTGCTCTTTCCTGGGGAGTTAGGGCTTTAATTATGTGTATCTTTTATGTTGCTGCCTTTTTTTTTCAGGGCTGTCCTGCCCAGCAAGGAGGCAGCCTAGTCACTGCCTGCAGAGGCTTTGCTTAAGCTTTGCAGAGGCTTTGTGGGTTTGCCCTGCTGCTGGCTCTGCCCTGCTGCCATGTGTATTTCCCTGCAGTCCTGTTTGTATGGGTGTGGTTAGAACTGCCTCGGCAATGTTGGCCCACCTCTGTAATGGCAGATTCTCTCTGTTATGGTGGGTTGCCTTGGCAGGCTGCATCGGCAATGGCAGACTACCTCTGTAGGGGTGGAGTGCCTCGATAATGGCGGACGCCCCCTCCCCAACAAAGCTGGGCCATCCTGGTTTTAGCTGTGCTTGCGATGAAACTCTCAACCCCAAGCATTTCCAATTGCTGTTTTGTTTGTTTGTTTGTTTGTTTTTGTTGGCGTGGGACCCGCTGAGCCTGATCACGTGGCTACCTGCCTCAGAGCCCTTTTTTTTTTTTAAGTTGAACAGTTGACTCTCTCCCAGGTGTTCCAGTCACCTGCTGAAAGGGCACCGGGATCTGTATGATTTCCTGTGCAGTGACCCACTGCGCCGGCTGAAAAAATATCGCTGCCTGGGAATCTCCTGGCCTGGCTTTATGTTTCAGTCCCATCAGATGAATGGGCTAATCTGCCTTCCCCAATCTCCAATTGCCAGTTTAACAGGGCAACCAGACCAGTGTATTTTGTATGGGGAGCCACTGCTCTGCAATGCCAGCTGAGACAGCCACACCAGTCAAAACAGCCATGCTGGCCAAAACAGCCATGCTGGCAACCTGTGGGGCTCCTCTACCTGGGAATCTCCTGGTCTGTGGGCAATAAAGATCTGTCTGGAAATGCGGCATCCACTTACCCTCCGCACTTTCACTGGTAGCTGCAATCCTGAGCTGCCCCTACAGCGCCATCTTGAATCACAGCCCCCCCCCCATAGTTTTCTATACTGGAAAAAGTAAAATTGAGGTGGACAGCAAGTTTTCCCGCCATTGTAGCTTGTCTGTCAGGAGACGTTTTCCTGCCTCAACCCATGGGAAGCATTGAGAGTACCTGCAGAGAGAAATATTCCTGAGGACAGTCAGAGACTAAGGGAGGGAAATGGGACCACCATCCCCAGCTCTGGAACTCAGCCAAAGGAAACAGCAAAGCAGAATGGCTGTTTAGCAGCACCACACTTTAGGGGGTTCATTCCTTTGGTCCTCTGGGCATAAACCTCTAGCCAGCCTGCACACATTACTGGGTTATCCTTTTTGGGACCTCCCCTATTCAAGATGGGTAGCACTCTGATTGTTTACTACAATCAAGGCAAAGCTGGGCTTAAGACATTATTTAGTGCCAAAAAGGACACAGTGACCTAGCAGGGGGAATAAAAGAAAGAAAATTAACAGGTAAATTACAAAATTTCTCTAAGCAAACATGTCCATTGTAAACCAAACAAGCCACAGAAAGAAAAATGTAATAAATAACCAATTCTTTAATGCAAAGATTTAGATGTACATCCACAAGAAATGACAGCAAACAGAGAGCCATAACCTCCCCAAATGGACAAAGCAAGGAGCCAGTAACTGACCCTGACAAGACTGCAATATATCAATTCTCTAACAAAGAATTAAAAGCAGCAGTTTTAAGGAAACTCAGTCATCTCCAAGATAACACAGAAAAGCAATTCAGAAATTTATCAGAGAAATTTAATAAAGAGATTAACATGTTTCTAAAAAAAAATCAAACAGAAATCTTAGAACTGAGAAATACATTTGCTAGACAGAAAAATTTATTAGAGGCTCTGATAAGCAAAATAGATCAAGCAGAAGAAAAAATTAATGAGCTCAAAAACAGGATATTTGACAAGGCACAGTCAAAAGAAGAAAATGAAAAGGATTGAAGATTGCCTACATAATATAGAAAATTATCTGAAAATACCAAATCTATGGCTTATTGGCAGTCAAAGAGGAATTGCACAAGAGCAAGGGATAGAAGGCTTATTCAAAGAAATAATAAAAGAAAACTTCCCAAAACTTGAGAAAGAGGTAAAATATTCAACAAGAGGAAGGACAGAGAACACCAAGCAGATTTGATCCAAATAAGACTACCAAAAGCATACAATAACCAAACCCACAAAGATCAAGGACTAAGAGGGGATTCTAATAGTAGCTAGAAAAAAGCAGCATATAATATATAAAGATGCTCCAATTCATCTGGCAACAGACCTCAAGGGAAACAATACAGGTCAAGTAGGAATAGGATGACATTTTCAAAGTGCTGAAAAGAATAAAAATCAACTAAACATGGAAAAGAACCAGTACCAGCCATTGCAAAAACATACTAAATTATAAAGACCATCATCACTATAAAGAAACTGCATCAACTAACAGGCAAGATAACCAGCTAGCATCACAATGGTAAGATCAAATCCACACATAACAATATTAACCTTAAATGTAAACAGGCTAAATGCTCCAACAAAATACATATACTGGCAAATTGGATCAAGAGTCAAGACCCATCAGTGTGCTGTATTCAGGAAACCCATCTCACATGCAAAGAAATACATAGGCTCAAAATAAGGGGGCGGAGGAATATTTACCAAGCAAATGGAAAGCAAACAAACAAACAAACAAACAACAACAAAAAAAAACCCAGGGGTTCCAATCCTAGTTTCTGATAAAACAGACTTTAACCCAACAAAGATCAAAAAACACAAAGAAGGACAATATATGATGGTAAAGGCATTGATGTAACAAGAAGAGCTAACTATCCTAAATATATATGCACCCAACACAGGAGCACCCCAGATTCATAAAGCAAGTTCTTAGACCTACAAAGAGACTTAAACTCACACACAATAACAGTGGGAGACTTTAACACCCCACTGTCAATATTAGATAAGTAAGACAGAAAATTAAAAAGGATATCAGGACTTGAACTCAGCTCTGGACCAAGCGGACCTAATAGACATCTACAAAACTTTCCACCCTAAATCAACAGAATATACATTCTTCTCAGCACCATATCACTCTTATTTTAAAATTGACCACATAATTGGAAGTAAAACATGACTCAGCAAATGCAAAAAAAAAAAAACAAAAATCATAACAGTCTCTCAGATCACAGTGCAATCAAATTAGAACATAAGATTAAGAAAAACTCACTCAAAGCCACACAACTACATGGAAACCAAACCACCTGCCAGTGAATGACTACTGGATAAATAATGAAATGAAGGCAGAAATAAAGATGTTCTTTGAAACAAACGAGAAAACAGACAAAATGTACTAGAATCTCTGGGACACATTTAAAGCAGTGTCTAGAGGGAAAATCATATCACTAAATACTCACAAGAGTAAACAGAAATGATCTAAAATCAGCCCCCTAATGTCACAATTAAAAGAACTAGAGGACCAAGAGAAAACAAATTCAAAAGCTAGCAGAAGACAAGAAATAACTAAGATCAGAGCAGATTTGAAAAAGATAGACACACATACACACACACACACACACACACATACACACACACTCACACACTCACACACAAACCCATCTAAATGTCAATGAATCCAGGAGCTGTTTTTTTGAAAAGATCAATGAAATAGACAGATCTCTAGCCAGACTAATAAAGAAGAAAAGAGAGAAGAATCAAATAGATTCAACAAAAAATAATTAAGGGAATATCACCATCCATCCCACAGAAATACAAACTACCGTCAGATAATACTATAAACACCTCTATGCAAATCAACTAGAAAATCTAGAAGAAATGGATAAATTATTCCTGAACACAAACAACCTCCCAAGACTAAACCAGGAAGAAGTCAAATCCCTGAATAGACCCATAACAAGTTCTGAAATTGAGTCAGCAATTAATTGTCTACCAAGCAAAAAAGTCCAGGACCAGATGGAATCATAGCTGAACTCCACCAGAGGTATAAAGAGGAGTTGGTTCCATCCCTCCTAAAACTATTCCAAACAATAGAAACATAGGGAATTCTCCCTAACTCATTTTATGAGGCCAGCATCATCCTGATACCAAAACCTGGCAGAGACACAACTAAAAAAGAAAATTTCAGGCCAATATCCCTGATGAACATCAATGCAAAAATCCTCAAGAAAATACTGGCAAACCAAATCCAGCAGCATATCAAAAAGCTTATCCACCACAATAAAGTCTGCTTCATCCCTGGGTGCAAGGCTGGTTCAACATACACAAATCAGTAAACATAATTTATCACATAAACAGAATCAATGACAAAACCACATGATTATCTCAATAGATGCAGAAAAGGCCTATGATAAAATTCAACACCCCTTTACGCTAAAAACTCTCAATAAACTAGATATTGATGGAATGTATCTCAAAATAATAAGAGCTACTTATGACAAACCCACAGCCAATATCATACTGAATGGGCAAAAACTGGAAGCATTCCCTTTGAAGACCAGCACAAGACAGGGATTCTCTCTCTCACCACTCCTATTCAACATAGTATTGGAAGTTCTGTCCAGGGCAATCAGGCAAGAGAAAGAAATAAAGGGTATTCTAATAGGAAGAGAGAAAGTTAAATTGTCTGTTTGCAGATGACATGATTGTATGTTTAGAAAACCCTGTCATCTCAGCCCAAAATCTCCTTAAGCTGATACGCAACTTCAGCAAAGTCTCACGATACAAAATCAAAGTGCAAGAATCACAAACATTCCTATACACCAATAAAAGACAGAGAGCCAAATTATGAGTGAACTCCCATTCACAATTGCTACAAAGCAAATAAAATACCTAGGAATACAACTTACAAGACCTTTTCAAGGAGAACTACAAACCACTCTCAAGGAAATAAAAGAGGACACAAACAAATGGAAAAACATTCCATACTCATGGAAAGGAAGAATCAATATCATTAAAATGGCCATACTGCTGAAAGTAATTTATAGATTCAGTGCTATCCTCAATCAAGCTACCATCAACTTTCTTAACAAAATTGGGGAAAAAATACTTTAAATTTCATATGGAGCCAAAAAAGAGCCCACATAGTCAAGACAATCCTAAGAAAAAAGAACAAAGCTAGAGGCATCATGCAACCTGACTTCAAATTATACTACAGGCTGCAGTAACAAAAAGAGCATGGTACTGGTCCCGAAACAGATAAATGGACAAATGGAACAGAACAGAGGCCTCAGAAATAACATCACACATCTACAACCATCTGATCTATGACAAACCTGACAAAAACAAGCAATGGGGAAAGGACTCCCAGTTTAATAAATGGTGTTGGGAAAACTGGCTAGACATATGCAGAAAGCTGAAACTGGATCCCTTCCTTGAACCTTATACAAAAATTAACTCAAGATGGATTAAAGACTTAAACATAAGACCTAAAAACCATAAAAACCTTAGAAGAAAACCTAGGCAATACCATTTAGGTAATAGGCGTTGGCAAAGACTTCATGACGAAAACACCAAAAGCAATGGCAATAAAAACCAACATAGACAAATGGGATCTAATTAGACTAAAGCTTTTGCACAGCAAAAGAAACTATCACCAGAGTGAACAGGCAACCTACAGAATGAGAAAATTTTTGCAATGTATCCATCTGACAAAGGGCTAATCTCCAGAATCTACAAATAACTTAAACAAATTTACAAGAAAAAAACAAACAACCCCATCAAAAAGTGGGTGAAGGATGTGAACAGACACTTCCCAATAGAAGACATTTATGTAGTCAAAAACATGAAAAAAATCTCATCATCACTGGTCATTAGAGAAATGCAAATCAAAACCACAATGAGATACCATCTCATACCAGTTAGAATGGCGATCATTAAAAAGTCAGGAAACAACACATGCTGAAGAGCATGTGGAGAAACAGGAAAGTTTTTACATTGTTAGTGGGAGTGTAAATTAGTTCAACCATTGTGGAAGACAGTGTGGTGATTCCTCAAGGATCTAGAACCAGAAATATCATTTGACCCAGCAGTCCCATTACTGGGTATATACCCAAAGGATTACAAATCATTCTATTATAAAGACATATACACATGCATGTTTATTGTGGCACTCTTTACAACAGCAAAGACTTGGAACCAACCCAAATGCCCATCAGTGATAGACTGGATAAAGAAAATGTGGCATATATAAACCATGGAATATGATGCAGCTGTAAAAAAGTATGAGTTCATGTCCTTTGCAGGGACATAGATTAAGCTGGACACCATCATTCTCAGGAAACCACCACAGGAACAGAAAACCAGACACTGCATATTCTCACTCATAAGTGGAAGCTGAATAATGAGAACATATGTACACAGGGAGGAGAATATCACACATCAAGGCCTGTAGGGAGGTGGGGGCTAGGGGAGGGATAGCATTAGGAGAAACGTTTAATGTAAATGATGGTTGTGGATGCAGTAAACCACTACGGCATATGTATACCTATGTAACAAGCCTGCACGTTCTTCACATGTACCCCAGAACTTAAAGTATAATTTTTAAAAAAGCCACTGTCATCCAAAAACATGGCATACAGCAAACCTATCCTTCAAATATGAAAGAGAGCTAAAGTGTTTCTTAGATAAACAAAAGTTGAGCGAATTCACTACTATCAGGCTCACCTTATAAGAAAAGCCAAAGGGAATTCTTCAATCTGAAAGAAAGTAAAACACCAACATGAAAAAAGAAAAAAACATTTGAAGGTGTATAATTCACTGGTAAAACTGAGTACACAAACTCAGAATAATCTAATACTGTAATTGTGTTCTGCAATCCACTCATAACTCTAGTATGAAGCCCAATAAACAAATTTATCGAACAAAATAGTAGTTAAAACATGTTAAGAGATATGCGATAAAAAATATGTATATTGAGACAACATAAAGTCAACATGTAAGAGGAATGGAGTTAAAGTATGAACTTTTTGTCATTTTTCTTAGTTTCTGTTCTTTGTGAACTAACATAAGTTGTCATCTCTTCAAAATACCTTGGTATATCTATAAAATGTTTTTGCACGCTTCATGCTAACTACAATGCAAAAACCCTGTAATAGATTCACTAAAAACAAAAAGAAATTAATTAAAGCATACTATGAAAGAAAATCAATAAATCAAAAGGAAGACAGTAAGAAAGGAAAAAAGAAGTTACAAAACAATCAGAAAACAAGCAACAAAATGGCCGCAGCAAGTCCTTACTTATCAATAATAACAGTGAATGTAAATAGACTCAATTATCCAATTAAAAGGCATAGAGTAGCTGAGTGGACAGAAAACAAAAAAGAAACACCCAAACCCAACTATATGCTGCCTACCAGAAATCCACTCTACCTATAAAGACACACATAGACTGAAAGTAAAGGGGTAGAAAATGATACAACTGAAACCAAAAATTAGCAGCAGCAGCTATACTTACTATATCAGATTAAATAGTCTACAAATAAAAGACTGTAAAAAATATAATGTAGGTCACTATACAGGGGTTAGTGCAGCAAAAGGACATAACAATGATAAATATTATGCACCCAATACAAGAGCTCCCAATGATATAAAGCAAACATTAATAGATCAAAAGAGAGAGATAGACTGCAATACAATAACAGTAGGGGGTTTTGATACCCCAGTCTCAGTAATGGACAGAACAGACAGAAATTCAACAAAGAAACATCAGAATTAAACTATACATTAGATCAAACATGTCTAACTGATATTACACAACATTTTGTCCAATGGCTGCAGGATGCACATTCTTATTAGCACATGGAACATTCTAGAACAGATGATATCTTAGGTCACAAAACAAGTCCCAATAAATTAAAAGAGTAAAAATCATATAAAGTATCTTTTCTGATTTTAATGTAATAAAAGTAGAAATCAATTAGCAAGGGGAACCTTGAAAAATATACAGCACATGGAAATTAGACAACATGCTTCTGAACATCCAATGGGTTAATGAAGAATTTAAGAAAGAAATTTTTTTTAATTTCTATAAACAAATGAAAATGGTAATACAACATACCAAAATCTATGGGATACAGCAAAAGCAGTACTAAGAGGGAAGTTTATAGAAAAAAAAAAACACAGGAAAACCTCTAATAAACAACCTAATGATGCACCTCAAGAAACATGAAAAGCAATAACACACCAAACGCAAAATTAGTAGAAGAAAATAAATAATAAATATTAGAGCAGAAATAGGTAAAATTGATATTAAAAATCAATGAAGTCAAAATTTGGTTTTATGAAAAGATAAATAAAATCAAGAAAACTTTAGCTAGAGTAAGACAAACAAGAGAGAAAACCCAAATAACTATAATCAGAAATTAAAAAAATAGATTATTATGAACAACTATATGCCAACAAATGGGAAAATCTAGAAGAAATAGATAAATTAGTTAATTTCTTTCACAGGGACATGGATTAAGCTGGACACCATCATTCTCAGCAAACTACCACAGTAATTTATATATTTAATGCAATTAAAGTACTCAAAGTAGTTTATATATTTAATGCAATCCCTATCAAAACACCAATGACATTCTTCAAAGAAATAGAAAAATAATCCTATAACTTACATGAAACCACAAAAGGCTCCAAATAGCCAAGGAAATATTGAGCAAAAAGAACAAAACTGGAGGCATCACATAACTTGACTTCAAAATATAATACAAAAATATAGTAACCAAATCAGCATGGTACTGGCATAAAAACAGACATATAGACTAATGGAAAATAATTGAGAACCCAAGTATAAATTCATGCATTTACAGCCAACTCATTTTTGACAAAGCACCAAGAACATACAATGAGGATAGGACAGTCTACTCAATAAATGATGCTGGGAAAGCTGAATGACCAGGAAAAATAAAACTAGGTCCCTCTCTCTCACCACATACAAAAATCAAATCAAATTGGATGAAAAACTTAAATGTAAGACCTGAAAGTGTGAACCTGCTAGAAGAAAGTACTGGGGAGATGCTCTAAGACATTGGTCTGGACAAATAATTTTTGTGTAAGACCTCGAAAGCACAGGCAACCAAGTCAAAAATAGAAAAATTGGATAACATCACTCCAAAAAGATTCTGCACAGCAAAGGAAATAATCAGAATGAAAATACTGCTCAGAGAGTGAGAGAAAATATTTGCAAATGATCCATCTGACAAAGGATTAATAACCAGACTATATAAGGATCTCAAGAAACTCAATTATAAAAAAGAAATCAATTAAAAATTGACAAAATGTCTGCACAGATATTTGTCAACAGAAGACATACAAATGGCCAAGAGGTACATGAGAAAATGCCCAACATTGCTAATTATCAGAGAAATGCAAATCAAAACCACAATAAGATAGCATCTCACCTCAGTTAAAATGGCTTTTATTTTTAAAAGACAGAAAATAGAGAAAGGGGAACCCTCCTGCACTGTGGGTGGAAATGTAAATTGGCATAGCCACTATGGAAACCAGAATGGAGATTCCCCAAAATACTAAAAATGAACTACCATATAATCCAGCAATTCCATTGTTGGGTATATAACCAAAGGAAAAGAAATCAATATATCAAATAGATGCCTGCACTCCCATGTTTACTGCAGCACTATTCACAATAGCTAAAATATGTAATCAACCTAAGTGTCCATTAATGCATGAATGAAAAAAGAAAATGCAATTATATACATAATGGAATATTATACATTTATACAAAAAAGGATAAAACACTGTCATTTGCAGCAACATAGATGAAACTAGAGGTCTTTATGTTAAGTGAAATAAACCAAGCACAGAAAGACAAATATTATATATTCTCACTTATAAATTGAAACTGAAAAGTGGATCTCACAATTAAGAGTAGATTGGTGGTTACCAGGGGCTGTAAAAGGTAGTAGGAAGAGGGGGATAAAGACAGGCTTATTAATGAGTATAAGTATAGAAGTTCAATAGAAGAAATAAAACTTAGTGTTTGATACATTTGTAGCTTGACTATAGTTCACAATAATCTATTGTATATTTCAAAATAGCTAAAAGAGAATAACTTGAATGTTTCTCACATAAAGAAATGACAAATATTTAAGGTAATGGATATCCCAGTTTCACTGATTTTATATTTACAAATTAATGAATGTATTCAATTATTATGTGTATCCCCAAAATATGTACAACAATCATGTATCATTTTTTAAAAGTGCATCCTATGGTCATGTGGATACCACTGCATCTCCTTTGCAGGAAAGTGGGTCCCATGGTCAAGTGTGATGTAATGTACAATCCTGTGTTGGTGAATCAAACACTCTGTAAAACAAACTCATATTCATAATGTGCTTCAGTTTCAATCAAGATAAACAGTTGCTCCTTCCAGGTTGGAAGGAAGTTCAATTTAATCAACTGTGACCAAGTAGCTAGCTGGTTCCTTTATGGCATGGTAGGAGAGAATTATATTATATTTCTTGAAATTATCACATTTTACCTTCAAGTGATAGCATATCACTCCATGTATAGCATAAAAGTCTTTCAGCAGTATGCTTCCTTTCTGCCTTTCTGGCCACTGTACTATTGTTGTTATATGTTTAATTTCTACATATGCCATAAAGTGCATACTACACTGTTGTTATTTTTGTTTAAGCAATCAATTATGATTCTAAGAAATTTAGATAATAAGAAAATGTCTATATTTACCCAAGTAATTACCATTCTCAAGTCTTTCAGTTCCAAATTGCCTTCTAATATCATTTTACTTCTGCCTTAAGAACTTTCTTTACATTTCTTATAATGCATGTCTGCTGGCAATTGATTATTTCAACTTTTGTATATCTGAAAAATCCTTTGTCTTAATTTTTGAAATCTATTTTTTCTGGGTTATGAATTTCAGGTTTAAAGTTAGGTTTTTGTTTTTTTAATTTTTCCTTTCAATGCATTTTAAATATTGATCCATTGTCTTCTTGCTCACATTGTTTATAGGGAGAAATCTGCTGTCATGCCTATATTTGTTCCTCTGTACTTATCTTTTTTCTCTATCTGCTTTAAAATTTTTATCTTTGTCACTAGCTTTAAGAAGTGTTATTAATGTGCCTTGGAGTTGTTTTCTTTTTCCTTTCTTTCTTTTTATTCTTGGAGTTTGTTGAGCTTCTTACATCTGTGAATTTATAGTGTTCATTAAATTTGGTCATTATTTACTCAAATATGTTTTCCATATCTCCCTTACTCATCCAGAGACTCCAATGTGCCATTAATCTCATTCAGCATATTTTTTATCTCAGACATTTTAGTTCTATTTGTGTCTTCTTAATATCTTCCATGCATCTATTCAACATGGTCAATATTTTCTCCACCATTATTCTAGGTCTCACCTTATTTGTTTGTTGTCTCTTGGTAATCACCATCCTTCATTCTCTGGTGTCAAATGTCACAAAAATCATTGGGTCACATAACTTTCTGGGGTCTCAGCCTTTTTCAGATAAGAAAGCAAATCATGTCCCTGTTATTCCATCTTTGCCACAAATTAAAAATTGTCTAGGTTCTTTCACAATCTCAATCTTTTAAATGTAAATTTTATTGTAAGGAATGACCAACAAAATTCCTAGCACCTCATGACAGATATTTGTGGTTACCCATCTAATAACTATTATCCCTCTTTTCTTTCTAACAGAGCCAATTTTGTTCTAATTTGAAGGTTCTGATCCTCAGGGAATCCAATAGTTTGTTCCATGCCATGAGAAAAAAAAGGAGGCAGTTTTATTACTCCTTGCTGGTGATTGGTCAAGGTGTAGGCATGTGACCCAGTCTGCTAGGGAATTTCTGGAAAAGATTTTCTCCCAGATAAAACTTAGAGCTGAAGATAAAACAAAGCTTTCTCTTGACCCCTTTTATTCTTTCATTTGAAGATTTGTGTAAGAGGATTTGATACTTGGATGTGTCAATAACTTACATCCATGTGGCAACAACTAGGGTAATATTGTCAAAGACAGAAAGTAAGGAGAGAAGAATCATAGGGAGGTTTAACACCCCTCCCCCACCCCCCCACATTAAACCACAGAACTATCCCTAGGCTCACCTACCTTTAAACTTCCTATTAGGTGAGATAACACACATTCTTAATACATAAGTGACCATTTTTCAGGTTTTCTATGGCTTGCAGCCAGATGCATCCTACTTGATGTATTTTACCATGGCTCAGTTTCTCAGATTTATCCAACTGCTTTCTTCCACAATCAGAAAGATGACGTTCTGAGAGTGAAGGCTGACATCAGAGGAGGTGGAATCTCAATGGCATACAGACTGCTTCACAATTTTTTAAAGGCATGGCATTGCATAGCCATAATCCTAGGTAGTCAGAGCCCTGTAGGCTTTGCCTTTTAATGTGAGAGTTATTTAACAGACAATAGCTATGAAGAAGTTGCAATGGTAGGGAACTTAACGGTAATGTCCCCTGAAAAAGAGCTATATTGGTTCTTGAGTGGAATACTAACTTCTAATGACCAAAATCCACAGGAAAAAAGCCCTAGCCAAAGATACTTGAAATAATATATATTAATACAATTCCATCATAAATAATACATACGATTAATATGGTTTTAAATAATGTATAATGCTAGATTTGCATAATAAATAATACATAAATATGTAATCAGCCCGTGAAGTCACATGAAATTAGTAATCATAAAGGAAACAACCTAGTAACATGCTATGAGAGGAAAGGGGCCTTAATCGGTGCTGCTGTGTAATCTTGTGGCTAAGAGAAACACCAGCCTTGTATAGAGGATTTGATCTATATATTTTACTGGTGAAGAATAGTAGCTAGTCATATCCTTCAGTTAGAGTTAATAGACTTCCTTTTGGTCTGCAAAGATAACATTGCTTTTTATTAGTAAAAAAATCTCTACTCCATCAATGATTGAAAGGGTATAGAAGAGTTGTTTCCTAAAAATGATGCAACACAAACCATTATCACTGACTCTTTCAAAAATCCTTCCATTTTTTTCAGGAATTCACTTGTGTTATCTTATTTAATCTGTCTAGTAACCCTATGTGATGGACAACATTTTTCTCATCTTCCAGCTCAGGAAATGATGAGTGAGGGAGGTTAAGTAACTTACCCAAGGTTACACAGCTAATTGATGGCAGAGACAGGTACTCAGCTCTTTTGAAACTAAAGTCTATTGTTTTCCACTATAATATATTAGCCTGTCTATCCCTTTTATGTATCTCTTCTCTGTGGATTAAAATTCTGACTATTTTATAATTCAGATTTAGCAAATCTTTGAAGAATCTCTTCTGTGTGCTTGACATAATGTTAGACATCTCATGTAGGTGATGTCATTTGTCCCCCACAATAACCCTATTGGGTGTTTATGTCTTCATGTTATAGATTAGTAAATAGAGGATCAGAAAAATGAAGTGACTTGTCCAAAGCCTCAGAGTATGAGCCAAAAGTTGAGCCCTGTGTCTCCGTACCACACCACGCTATATCTCTGGTGAAAGGTGATGAAATGTGACCCTTTGTTTTAACACCAGGTTTTCAAGGCATTCTCCAAAGAGCAGACCCAAGGCCCAGGCTCCTTAGAATGTTGTCCTCTGTCCAGCAATATTAATTGTTTTCTTCTGGAATAGGAAAGGTAACGTTCTAGGAGTGGAGGTTGTTGCCAAGAGATTGGGGGTGGTACCAAGTGCAAACTTTCTTCACAGATTTGTAAAGGGCTGGCACTATGAGCAGCCTCAGCCAAGCTCTCTCCAGGTATTTAACAAACACTCAAATTCTTGAGTCCCTCATGTTAATGTTCTACTCCTCCATAATACACAGTTGGCAAAAAGTCCCTACTCCTCTGGTAATAGCATTCTTAGAAACTGTGCTTTGAGATCAGTTCTTCTGGGAGAGATATAACCTGCTGAAGAAGTACTGAGAAAGGTTGAAATTGTAAATGTCAAGTCTACCCAGGAGAGTAAATGTAAATGGCTTGCATCTTTCTGGCTGACTTATAGCTTATCAAGCACACATTAAACCTTTAAGCGTTTTTTTTCCTTAAGTAAGAATAAATCGAAGTTGACTATTCCAGCATATGTATTTGTTTTCCCTACATTGTCTATAAACTATGTCCAAAGTGAGTATTTATATGCCTGAACAAAAACTAGACAAACAATTCTGAGAATAAGTGACAACTATAACAGTCCATGAAAAGACGGTCACAACAAAGGAAATGCTGTGCATTAAGTGATTTTCCTTGCAAATCCTTTATACATATGTCAGGTTGTGTGCCGGCAGAATGAAAGAGAATAAATCAAACAGAATGCCCATCTAAGAAAGGATTTTTAGGCAAATGATGTCTTGTATGCATAAATCAAATAGTGATTTTAAAAATTCAGAGAACAGCATAGTTTTCTATGGAATTTTAAACAATGATGTTATTTAATAATTTCACAATTTATATTTATGGAGCAGCTTACAATTATTTGCTCATTAAATCTTATGCCATTTCTAGCAAGTAGACCCATACCATTAGTTAATTTTATATCCAAGAAAACTGAAGCAAGGAATTGTTAAGTAACTTTTTCAAGGTCACACATCAGGTATGGGCTGGGCAAGGACTTAACTTCAGAATTCTTGCCTTCATAATCCTAAGTTGCACGTCAGGGTAGTGGTGCAGCAGCCTTGTAGCTCTCTCTTCAGTGAGAGACAGGTCAGTGGGGCATGCCTAGACATCTGGGGTTGGGTGATAAAGGCAAAGGCTCCTCGCAGTAAATCCAGAAATGCCAATGATTGGTGTTGGCATTAGCATTTCAGCTGGACCGTGAACCCCGTCAGCATGCCTATGAGATGCAAACACACATCTATAATACAACCTAGAGTGAGATGATCATGACAGTAAATTTAAAGCTGTAGTTCTAAATTCAGGCTGCAATACCAGGAGGGGCTTTACAACCAACGTTCCAGGATCAATTAAATCCAAATCTCTGAGATTGGGGCTTGGACAGCAACATTTTCAAAAAGTTACCCAGGTTTTTCTAACACATGGCCAGGGTTGAAAACCACTGGTGTAAAGATCCTTCCATGTTTGCTGGACATGGTTGGTCAGGTTGTTCATTGCACAAGGACACCTAGCTAAAGAATCCAGTGAGGACTGGAATTCAGCGCAGACACTGTGTGCCCTAATTTGGGGGTGGCATTTGTTCTCAGAAAACATCCTCTTTTATCTGATTCCCACAAAGAAGGCCCTGGATAACTCCCTATTCTTAGGTGTATATTGCTGCATATGCTACAAATTCTATTTTCAGTTTTTTTATTATGCACTCGTTAAAATTATAGTTAGCATCTATTATATGCTGGGCACCGAGCATACACTGGAGGTGCAACTACAAAATGATCACAGCTCTAGTGTTATTAAATCCCCCAAACAGGGGGTCCCTCATTGTTAGGCCGGATAAGTGATTACACAGGGAGTTACACAACAACGTGGGAAGTGCTGCAATGCAGATGACTACAGGAAGCTGAAGAGGACCTAGAAAGCAGGCTCCACCCAGCCACTTTGGGGCTAAGGGACATCATGGTGGAAGTGGTGTAAGAGCTGAGACTGGAGGAGTCACTGGCAAGATAAAAAGAAGGGGTGGCATTTGAAGCTGAGTGACAGCTTTTGAAGAAACTTGGAGTCAAGAGAATGTGGGTTACTGGGGAACTTACAGTGGTTGAGCCAGTCTGCCTGGAGTATGGAGAGAAGATAGAGGGAAGGGGGTTGGGACTAGGTTAGTTTCTGCCCATCTTCCAAGCGCTGGATGGGTTGGTCACTTGCAAGCTTAATCTCTGCGGCTTGCTCCTCAGTCCTACTGCCCTCATTCCACCTTACCATTTTCTCCCTCTCCCTCCTTCTTTTCAGTTATGGCTATTTATTAGAGCAGCAAACACCTAAAACACTTGTACTCAACTTCCTAGAATCTGTAACTCCAAGCACTGGAAAGAAACAAAAAGTATGGAAGCAGGAAAAGGGACAAACAAGCATGGGGACACATATGCCACCTCTTCACTTGGTGCCACATGGCACATCCTCACAATTGGCACAGATTCCTCCTTGTTACTACTCTCCTTCCTGGATATGCCTGATTTCACATTTGAAATTACCATCTCAATCCCTGGGCCAGTGGGGGTACAGCAGGGTGGGGAAATGGGGTGGTATGAATTAAACGAGCTTGGTCATGAGCTAATAAAATTATTGAAGCTGAATGAAGAGGACACATGAGGATTTATTACACCAGTCCCTCTGTTTCTTCTTATTATTCAGATTTTGCATTATGAAAAGGAGAAAAACAAAAACAAACTTAGAATGCTCTGCTACTTTTCTTCTTTCATTTTGCTTACCATTGCTTCTACTGACACTCTGTTATTGTTTTTTTTTTAATCTGGTTTGATTTGACTCAGATTCCATTTTTTTTACTTTAAAATTGTATGCTTTTATTCATAGGATTATTTTCCCAATCCATTCAAACGATGATTTGGCTGATTGACATTCACTTCACTCCCTAAAGTTTAGGAGAGTATTATACAGTATGCTCATCTATTCCCCTCCTATTTGGCCCCTCACAATTCTGATAGATAGCTTTCCTTCCCTTCCTACTGGAGTCATGGCAACTTCCAGCATTCAGAGATTCAGTCAGGACAGTCCTCCATTTATGTGTCCCTTGTGAGATCAGAAATGTTTCTCCACTTACAGGAGGATAACTTGCAGTGGGAATGGAGAAAATGGACACATTCAGCTTTCAAGCAATTCCTAGCCCTACACGTCCAAGCCTCTCAGATCCCATTTCTACACATTAACCTGCAGCAACTATAGAACACCATTTCTCTACTTACCAAGGGATAAGAACTTACACTTGTAAATAGAATGGAACTTTATTCAGCCCTCCCAGCCAAGAAGCACTTTGTTTTATAATATCTGTCTAAAGCCACGTCCTAGAGTAACGTAAACATGTCTGCCAAGAACCATAACCTCTTCAGGACAACCAAGTTACCTTGTATACCACATCTACTATCCACAGTTTTCAGAGTGTGTTCTACACACTTTGTATATGTTCTTCCCCATAGATGGAGTTCCTTGAGGACAGGGCCAGACAGGGTTTCTAAATCCCAGTACCTGGTGTTCTATTTGACCAGAAGTGATCCATATGTGTTTACTAAGTGCATGAATGGCCTAATTATGCTGCAATTGACGCCTATTCTAATTTGGAATAAAATAATTTGAAAATACTGTGTTTGGAAATAAAGGATAAGTACATCTCATATTTAAGTTCTGCAGGCAAACATGGTTATGTTATACACATCTTCTGAGGGACTCTGCTTCCGATACATGTGAGCTATGACTTGACTTCCCAAGGCAGATTGTGTCTGACAGAACACAGTCATTCTGTCCCAACTCCTACCTCCTCCAAATCAGTCACTTCAACCAAAAAGAAAGAAGAAAATCAAACTTCATGTGCTTTTGTCAAAATTAAGCAACCAGCTTATTGATGAAGCATTTCTATTATTACAACCAGTGTCTATATATAGTTTCATATGGCTACAACTAAAGTTTTAATGGCTCTTGTGTATTCACGAAGGCCAGTTAATATCCCTCTGTGCTATTATTGCCAAGGGATATGATACGGTTTACATCTGTGTCCCTGCCCAAATCTCATGTCAAATTGTAATTCCCAATGTTGGAGGTGGGGCCTGGTGGGAAGTGATTGGATCACCGGGGCAATTTCTCATGGTTTAACACCATCCTCCTTGGTATTGTCATGGAAAGAGTGAATTATCCCAAGATTTGGCCCCTTCAAAGTATTTAGCACCTCCCCCTGCTCTTGCTCCTGCTCTGGCCATGTAAGACACGTCTATTTCTCCTTCATTTCTACCATGATTGTAAGTTTCCTAAGGCTTCCGCAGAAGGAGAAGCCACTATCTTCCTGTATAGCATGCAGAACCATGAACCAATTAAACTTCTTTTCTTTATAAATTACCACACTTCAGGTATTTCTTTATAGCAGTGCAAGAATAAACTAATACAAGGCACAAGAATGGGGTTGAAAGAATAAAGGAACAACCTTCTCTTCATCAGGGAAATGGGGAGTGGGTTTGCTCCACCTTCTCTTCATTGGTTTCATCCCAAGAACACACCAGAAACAAACGAAGATTTGCAGCCCATCAGGGCAGCACCCTATGTTGCTCTGCTGTGCACCTAGAGGGTAACAGGATGGAAACCAGCAGGCTCCACCTTGCCATGCTATTGAAAAGTTACTATTCACACAGGCATCCAGCTATACATTTGCTTCCACCAGTATAACACACACACATATGACAGAACTAAACATGTACTAAAGCCAAATGTATGTGTTGTGCTTCTTTTGTAATTTCCTTAGCCAAATCCTAAAATGAGAATTTCATAGTTTTTCCCTTCACTTGAAACCTTACATTTTCTTAATGGGTCTGGAAGGTGGGGGAGTCTTGAACAGGTGTAGCTGAAGTGCCCCTCTTCTCACTTCCTCTTCCCTGCCAGTGTTCAGTGCCCTCTGACCTCCAGCCGGGTGGAAGGAGTCCCACAGACACTGGCTTTGCCAACCCCCAGTCACTCAGTGGAGTTCATTTTACAGCTGAGAAACCAAGGAATGGAGAAGTTGACACCGCTTCACTCACAGGGTTGCTTGAGCATCCAATGAGCTCACTGATAAAAAAGGCCCTCAGCATAGGCCACCATGAGCAAGACACCCAGCGAACAGAAGGTGCCCTCTCCTCTAGGTTGCCCTCACTGATGTGCTGCTCCTCCAGTATTTGGCAGACACATCTCCATTCTCTTCTCTGCCTCTGTCATTGCCCTGGCTGCTCCCCAAGGCCAGAGCCTGTGTCTCCTCTTTGTCTCATGCACCCTCTCTCATTAGACACTCAATAAATGCTGTTGACAGACTGGCTGGCTGCCTGGCTGACTAAGATGGCATCTTTCCACCAAGGGCAAGTGTCCTTCACTGCCTTTATTTATTGCTTGATGTCAAATGGTGTCATCAGCATGAATTCATTTTCCTGAAATGCACATTAGGATTAATGAGAGAGTAAAAGAATTCAAAATTATTGGAGGGTATTGGCACTAATTAGTATCATAGCACTGGTAACAGAGCTTGAGTAATGTCTTCCAGGTGTAGAAAGCTTTGGGGTTAAACATGTCAATCTAACCCTGATTTTTATCTAAACATCCCCAATTTTTATGACATCATTTGATATATATCAGCAAATTTTCAACTGTGTGGTTACTTCCTATTACTTTAACTTTGGGAGACAAAAATTAAGTATAAGAACCACATTTTATGGTTTAAGAATTGGTAAGAATGAACAACACCAAACCATTCCTTTTTAAACGAGAGGGAGAGAGAGAGAGAGAGAGAGAGAGAAAGAGATCCTCTTTCCTTATACCACATTGTCAGCAGGCTTTGGGATCAAAATGAAGGCATCTTGCTCCCAAGCTACATTCATCAAGATTCTAGCTAAAATTATCTGCAAGAGGAGAGGGAAAACACATTTAAGTTCTATCAGGTCCTTGAACAGCTTTTTCCTTAGTAAAACATGAAATAAATACTCCTCCCCCCAAGAATATAGCAAATCCAGTTTTATGAGGCTTATGAAATAGTTCTGAATTTTTAAATAGCCCATCTATTTGTCACTTCCCCTTACCTGACATTCTTCTAAAACCTCCATCACCATTGCTTTCACAAACACTCTCCAAATGCTGTCAGATGGGTTATCATTGCCTTGCACTTTTGTTCTGTTGTTAATTTTGGAGAAAGTCCTAGAGTGTAGCAATATTATTGAACTCATTTCTGCTTAGGTCTCACGTTTCCGAAGCTCCTCTGTTACCAAGTGGCAGTGCACCCTATAGGCACAATAAATAAATAATACAACACTGAAGCTATAACAAATCACAAAATGCATTATTAAAAAATTAAGAAATAAATATCCCCCTCTTACTTAAATAGAGATTGATTTTATAATGTGGAATGCTGAGGAGAGCTGCTCCAAGATATATTAAAGCCTGGGGACAGGGAGAATACACTGTAATGGGCATTTTGCTCCTTCAGCCAGAGAAAAAAATCCTCAGAGTGAATGGATGTATTTGTGAAATGGAAGCTGCTATTTTCTGTTTGTTCACAAGCCAGGTATGAGGCACTGCTGGCTTCGTCATGTGAGGGTAGAAAGACCTCCAGGACACATCTGTCTTTCCTAAGCACAAACTGTTAGTCTGGATGAGGGTGATGAAGACAAATGCTTTCCTGGAACTCAAGCTGGAGAAGCACTGTTTCTTTCCTTTAACTTTAAATCACAATTCTGGCTTCCAAAAAGACGTTCTCAAACCAGGATTCTGCCAAGCATCCTCCAAGGTGTCTTATTTAACAGGAGGATATGGCACAGATCTCTCCATAAGGTGCATCCTTCAAGAAGAAAAATTACATGGGATAACTTCTCCAGAAACTTGAAGATTTTCTTTTCCTTTTTTTCTTTCTTTTCTTTTTTGAGACAGGGTCTCACTTTGTGTCCCAGCCTGGAGAGCAGTGGCACAATCATGGCTTACTGCAGCCTCGACCTTCTGGGCTCAAGCTACCCTCCCACTTCAGCCTCCCAAGTATCTAGGAGTATAGGTATGTGCTACCACTTCCAGAACATTTTTATTTTTTGTACAGATGGGGTCTCACTATGTTGCCCAGATTGGTCTTGAACCCCTGGATTCATTTCATCTAAATTCTTGACTCAGGAAGAATCTGCTTCGAAGCCCACTCATGTGGTTATTGGCAGGATTCAGTTCCTCCAGGGCTATTGGACTTATAGCTTCAATTCCTTGCTGTTGGTTGGCCAGGGACTGCCCTCAGTTTCTTGCCACATCGGCCTTTCCAGCTTGCTTCACCAGAAACAGCACACATGAAGAACCAGAGAGAGGCTAGCAAGATGGGAGTCACAGTGACATACCATCAGTTTCACATATTCTATTTGTTAGAAGCAAGTCCTTGATCCAGTTCACATTCAAGGTGAAGGGGTTACACAAGGACACAAATACCAAAAGACAAGGGTCTTTGGGGGCCACATCAGAACCTGCCTACCAGTGTAAGAAATAAACCTCTTGTATTAAGTCACGGAGATTTCAGAATTGATTTGCCACAACAGCTAATACCTTGAGTAACACGAGGGAGAAGAGCAGCAGATGGTTCTGGCAAAGTGAAGTCAGGGCAGGCCAGTCCCTACAATGCCTTATAAGCTCTGATAAAAAACAAAACAAACAAGAAAACTGGCATTTATTCCAAGTGCAATGAGAAGTCATCAAAAGATTTAAGCATGAGAGAAAAAAGTTGGGGTGTTGCTACTTCTTATAAATACACTGAGAGGAAATAAGAAGGGAGGAAGCAGAGTGACTTATCAGGAGGCAATTGTTATCTGATTTAGGGTTGTGTAATAAAGAAAATGAGTTCAGTGGCTAATTTGACGTGTCAACTTGGCTGGGTCATGGTGCCTAGATATGTTGTAAAACATTACTGTACATGTTTCTGTGAGAATCTTCTTGGATGCGATGAGCATTTAAATCAGTAGATTTTGAGTAGAGCAAATTGCCTTCAATGTGTGGGTGGGCGTCGTCCAATCAGTTGAAGGCCTGAATAGAACAAAAAGACTGATCTTCCCCAAACAAAAGTGAATTATACAGACGGCCTTCAGACTTAAACTTCAACATTGGCCTGTCTGTGGCTCTCCAACCTGCTGACCTACCCTGCAGATTTTGCACTTGCCAGCCTCCATAATTGAACCAATTCTTTAAAATAAATCTCCCTGTCTCTCTCCCTCACTCTACACACACACACACAAACACATGCACGCACACACACATACATGTATACTCTATTGGTTCCATTTCTCTGGAGAACCCTGACTAATGCAGCTGGCTTAAGCCCATCCAATATCCAGCAGTAGCAGTAGCTGCGCCAGCAGATTCTGCTATTTGTTAAGTTCCGGGTACTCTGTTAGGTATTTTGTATGCATAATCTCATCCAATCATCTGACAAATACAGATTTTTACACCCATTTTGCCAATGAAGAAATCAAGACTCAGAGAGTTAAGTGAATTACCCAAGGTCACATACCTTGTGGCACAAATCTCTGATCAATTCATCAGAAGTCCATTTTTTCCAAATGATTAAATTTTTTAAAAAGCAGCAATAACAACAACAAAAAAGTTTTGTGCTTGAAATCTGAAATGCCATTTTGCTGATGGTCAAAAGAAATTCATTAAATCCAGTACAATTTCCTTATGTATTAAAATAACATTTGCAATCTGTGAGGGGCCTTTCTTTTTGCTAACGCATGGCAATTATATTTTTACACTGCAACTGCAAATCTGGTTTTTAGTTTCCCCATTTGTTTCCATACGCATACTTTTACAGCCAATTGTTAACGAATTAATAACTTTGGGTGAAATCCATCAGTCTGCGCTGGTTTGCCTCAATGGCTGGGAAAGTCTGTTGACAAAGACAGAGCATAGAGGAGCTGGCTCTAACTTGAGCAGGCCAAATGGAGCATCAGTCCTCTTGATAAGCATTTATTGTGCTTCTGCTATGTTCCAGAAACTGCTGTGCATTCTGGACTCTGCCTCATCAGCAGCAAGGAGTCTTTCTGAATCTTCTGGGTTTCTGGAATATAAAAATGACCTCATTATGCAATCAGCACATCAAAATAGCAAGAGGATTAGTCTCAGAAATATATACTATTTTGTTTCCAAAATTTCTCCTTTCTATCAATTCACCTCGCTGTCTACCTAGCTTTCCATTGAACCATCTATTCATTTCTCTCAACAATTTCTATGCAATGATCTCTCAATGGCACTATTTTGAAATAATTAACAAAATGATAACATCTAAAACCCATCCTCTGTAGAACTTTTTTCTGTAACCTATAGCTCCCAAGAAAGTCACTCAAGAGCTGCAGTCATTTCAAAGGTAAGAACTGTTAATCCCCACAATTTAACCCTCTGCCCCCCCCCAACCCACCCACTGCACATCTGCACTTCAGCTTCTGGGGCGAGGAAGTTGGAAAAAAATATTCACATTAAGTTTTGTCCCAAGTGGGAAGGATGGATGGAGAAAGTCAGATGGTATAAACACAGCAGGCTTTTATTCTTATAATTTAAATTGATTTAAAAAACAGAATGTATTGGGAGAAGAAAAATATAAAGACATTACCCAAAATACAAAGTTAGAATCCTCCCTGAGACCATTAGACCTCCTCTGTGACAAACACAAGTCACTATCACCACCTATAAGAAGGCATAAAAGAATTCAGTAAAAAAAAACCTAAGAAGGCAAAGAAAAAATTATGTTGAACTCCAGCTGTAGAAGCCAAGTGAGGTGGGAAGACCCAGAAACAACTGAGACTGGATTACAGAAAGCTGCCATAGAGGAGAAGACTTTTGAGTAATCTAAAAAAGAGTAATCTGCAACATTCTTTTCTGTCCATAAAACCTTTCACCCTGTACTATGGCCAGAGTTTTACAGGAGAGTGTATTTACAGACGGTGGCATTTTGGAGGGAGCATTTGTCCCAAGGCATCAGCAGAATACATTTGTCATCTACAACAACACATGGAGAGCTTCATCTCCTGCTCTTCAGTGTTGCTAAGAATTCTGCAGTCACCAATAGGAACAGAAAAGGCTAGGAAAAAATGCAAATGATGCAGTCTGCATAGTTCAAAAGGAAACTATTTATTCCGAGACTGAATTTTGAGAATTACAGTCAGAAAAACTTAAGGTATCCAGGCTAGTATATCCTCTTTAGTACAAGAAAGTGACCTTTCTAATGGGGACCAGCGCGGATTGACATCAGAGGTGGGCAATGCAGATCAGCAGGCAGAAGCAGAGCAAAGGGCAATGGAGAACCAGAAAACGGCAAAGTCTTGCTTCATCTATAATAAGAGAGTTTGAGGGCATGGGAAGCAGACAAGGAACAGAGAAAGTCACTCTACACAGATCTTGCAAGGTGAGCAGGATTTCACCAGGCTGATGAAAGCAGGAAACATTCTAAGCAGGTAGAAAGCAGGAAACATTTAAGCAAAATGCAAAAGCACAGAAATTTAAAAAAAAAAAACCAGTATGGTTCATTCACCAGTGAATAGGGATGATGTGTAATAATAATTACACTTATTGAATACTTTCACATTCATTCAGTATCTCATTTAATTCTCCTAACATATCTAGAAAATCAGCATAATTACTTTCATTTTACAAATGAGGAAACCAAAGCAGGGAAGCCAAGAACTTGTTAAAGGTCATATATTAGTGACTGAGCTAGAATTCAAACCCAATTCTACTCTCCACTGTATATTGTTTTGGTTTACAATAAAAATATTTATGCTTAAACAAACTGTACATAACACAATTAATAAACCCTTCCTAGATTTCTCATGAACTAAAAATAGAACTACCATTCAACCCAACATTCCTACCAAAGGTATCCACTCAAAGGAAAAGAAATTGTTATAACAAAAAGACACCTGCACACATAGGTTTATTGCAACATTATTCACAATAACAAAGTCAATAAATCAACCTAAGTGTTTGTCAACAGATGACTGGATAAGCAAAATGTAGTATATGTATACACCATGTGTATAGGTCAGGGTTCCCTAGAGGAACAGAACTAATAGGAAATATATATATATATATATATATACACACACACACACATATATGTATGAATATATGTACACATATATGTGCGTGTATATATGCACACATGTGTACATATGTGTGTATATATGTATACATGTATATGTATGTATATATATGTATACATATATATGGGAATTTATTAAGTATTAACTTACAGAATCACAAGTTCCCACAATAGGCTATCTGAAAGTTTGAGGAGGAAGGAGAGCCAGTCCGAGTCTCAAAACTGAAGAATGTGGAGTCCAATGTTTGAGGGCAGGAAGCATCCAGCAGAGTAGAAAGATGTAGGCTGGGAGATTAGGCCAGTCTTGCCTCTTCACGTTTTTCTGCCTGCTTTACATTCACTGGCAGCTGATTAGATTGTGACCACCAGTTTAAGGGTGGGTCTGCCTTTCCCAGTCACTGACTCAAATGTTAATCTCCTTTGGCAACATCCTCACAGACACACCCAGGATCAATACTTTGCATCCTTCAATCCAATCACGTTGACACTCAGTATTAGTCATCACAAGGCCACCCCTTGTCAATTTGAACCCATACACATCTCCCGAGATCATATATTATCTTCAAATAAAGACAATAATGAGATCATAATTATACTGACACAATTACAACTATCCTCTGTACAACTGGAAACACACCAATCCCTAACCCAAATACTCTTACATAAAGTTAACAATACTTAAATGCTGATTTGAAGTCAATAAATCTTATTTCACATGACAATGGAAAATAAAATAAAATGAAGAGTTTTTTATACATATACAAACATGTTTTTAACAAAAGTAGAAGGAAATATGACAGTTACAGTCCTCATTTCTGCAGGAAACTAGGTGGTCTGGACCATTTGTAGTCCTGCCTGGGTTGGGCTGTTATAGTTTCTCATTGACCTTAATTACAGGGCATGGTAATACTAAGAGACGCCCTAATGGATCTCCTGTATTCCATGCATGCTCTTCCTTACCTCTGTTATGTAGTAGACTGATTTCATCTTGAGAGTCCAGGTCAGTCACCCCAGCCAACATTGTAACTCTCTTCTTAGCCTGTTGACTTGAAGGTAGGAGGAGCCCAAAGTGTCCAGGAGGCAATCTTAACTTCCAGTCTAATGGAATCATTGATGTGTCTCCTGGTAGCAGCATTCCTCCCTCTGGAACTAAGACTTCTAAGCCAGCAGAATGTAATGTCGCAGAAACAGAGAGCAAAAATTTTGCTTGTGGATCACTAGGAGTGACAGTGAGTGGTGCCATTTCCACTTCCACCCCTGGATTCCTGGGCCTATGAACCCTGGCTATGGGAGAAACAGTACCATATATCGGATGCTGATTCACAGCATACACGATATTCTGGAGACCTTTTCCCCAGCACTACAAAGTATTGACATCTAGTTGGCATTGTAATTGTGACTTGAAAAGGCCATTCCAACATTCTAACAATCCAACTGCTTCAGGATGATGAGGAACATGGTAACACCAGTGAATTCCATGAGCATGAGCCCACTGATGAACTTGTTTAGCCATGAAGTGAGTGCTTTGGTCATTGGCAATGCTGTGTGGAATAAACATTGCGTCTGTGGATGAGGCATTCCATGAGTCCACAGTTGATAGTCTTGGCAGAAGCATTAATTGCAGGATAGGCACACCAATATCTAGAGTAAGTGTCTATTCTGGTGAGAACAAATCTCTACCCTTTCCATGATGGAAGAGGTCCAATATAATCAACCTGCCCCCAAGTAGCTGGCTGATAACCCCAAGAAATGGTGCCATATTGAGGGCTCAGTGTTGGTCTCTGCTGCTGGCAAATTGGACACTCAGCAGTGGCCGTAGCCAGGTCAGCCTTGGTGGGTGGAAGGCCATATTGCTGATCCCAGGCATAACCTCCATCCCTGCCTCCATGGCCACATTTTTCATGGGCCCATTGAGTGATCACAGGGGTGGCTGGGGAAAGAGGCTGAGTGTTGTCCAAAGAACAGGTCATCCTATCCACTTGATTATTAAAATCCTCCTCTGCTGAGCTTACCCACTGGTGAGCACTCACATGGAATACAGATATTGCCGCAGTTTTGACCACTCAGAATGTCCGTCCACATACCTCTTCCCCAGATTTTTTTGTCACCAATGTTCCAATCAGGCTTCTTCCAAGTCCCTGACCATCCAGTCAAACCATTGGCTACAGCCGATGAATCAGTATATAATTTACATCTGGCCATTTCTCCTTCCATGCAAAGTGCACAACCCGGTGCACTGCTCAAAGTTCTGCCCATTGGGAAAATTTCCCATAACTACTGTCCTTCAGGGATGTCCTAGAAAGATGCTGTAATATTGCAGCTGTCCACATTCAGGTGGTACCTGCATATTGTGCAGAACCATCTGTGAACCAGGCTCTCGTCGTCTCTTCCTCTGTCAGATGATCACAGGGAATGCCCCATGAGGTCGTCAGAGTAGGCTAAGGAAGAGAAGGCAGGGTGGCAGGAGTGGCGACCATGGGCATTTGAGCCACTTCCTCATGTAACTTACTTGTGCCTTCAGGACCTGCTCAAGCCCAATCATGTATATACAACTTCCATTTGATGATGGAATGTTGCTGTGCATGACCCACTTTATGGCTAGATGGGTCAGAAAGCACCCAGTTCATAATAGGTAATTCAGGTCACATGGTGACTTGATGATCCATAGTCAAATGTTCAGTTTACACCAAAGCCCTGTAAGAGTCCAAGAGCCGTCTCTTGAAAGGAGAGTAGTTATCTGCAGAAGACAGCAGGGCCTTGCTCTAAAATCCTAGAGGCCTCCGCTGTGATTCACCTATGAGGGCCTGTGAAAGGCTCCAAACAGCATCCCTATCTGCCACTGACTCCTCAGGCACCATTGGATCTACTGAGTCCTATGGCCCAAGTGGCAAAGCAGCCTACATGGCAGCCTGGATTTGTTGCAGAACCTTTTTCTGTTCTGGACCCCCCTCAAAACTGGCAGCCTTTTGGGTCACTAGATAAATGGACCAGAGTAACACACCCAAATGAGAAATGTGTTGCCTCCAAAATCTAAATAGGCCCACTAGGTGTTGTGCCTCTTTCTTGATTGTAGGAGGGGGCAAATGAAGCAACTCTTCCTTCTCCTTAGAAGTACAATATCAGCAGGCCCCTCACCACTGGACCCCTAGAAATTTTACTGAGGTAGAAGCTCCCTGAATTTTAGTTAGATTTATTTCCCATCCTCTGGCACACAAATGTCTCACCAATAAGGCCAGTGTGTTTGCTACTTCTTCATCACTGGATCCAATCAGCATAATGTCATCAATGTAATGGACCAGTGTCATATTTTGTGGAAGCAAAAAACGACCAAGTTCTCTCCGAATAAGATTATGACACAAAGTCAGAGAGTTGATATACCCCTGAGGTAGGACAGTAAAGGTATATTACTGGCATTGCCAGGTGAAGGCAAAATGCTTCTGGTGGACTTTATGGACAAGAATAAAGAAAAAGGCATTTGCTAAGTCAATGGCTGCATACCAGGTACTGGGAGATGTGTTAATTTGCTCAAAAAATGAAATCACATTTGGTAAAGCAGCTGCAATTGGAGTCAGCACTTGGTTAATCCTATAGTAATCCACTGGCATTCTGAGATCCATCTGTCTTATGCACAGGCCAGATGGAAGAGTTGAACAGGGATGTGGTGGCAATCACCATCCTTGAGTCTTTCAAGCCCTTGATGGTGGCACTAACCTCCACAATTCCTCCAGGAATGCAATATTATTTTTGATTTACTATTTTTATAGGTAGAGGCAGCTCTAATGGCTTCCCTTTGGCCTTTACCACAATAGTAGCCCCTCACTCTACCAGTCAGGGAGACAATGTAGGGATTCTGCTAACTGCTAAGTATATTTATGCCAATTATGCATCCTGGTACTGGGAAAATGACCATCAGATGAGTGTGGGTATTCACTGGATCCACTGTAAGTCAGACCTGAGCTAAAACTCCAGAAATTACCTGACTTCCATAAGCCTCTACTTTTATTATTACTATTATTATTATTATTATACTTTAAGTTCTGGGGTGCATGTGCAGAACATGCAGGTTTATTACACAGGTATACATGTGTCATGGTGGTTTGCTGAACCCATCAACCTATAATTTACATTATGTATTTCTCCTAATGCTATCCCTCCCCCCAACTCCCTGACAGGTCCCAGTGTGTGATGTTCCCCTCCCTGTGTCCATGAGTTCTCATTGCTCAACTCCCACTTGTGAGTGAGAACATTCAGTGTTTGGTTTTCTGTTCTTGTGTTAGTTTGCTGAAAATGATGGTTTCCAGTTTCATCCATGTCCCTGCAAAGGATATTAACTCATCCATTTTTATGGCTGCATAGTATTCCATGGTGTATATATGCCACATTTTCTTTATCCAGTCTATCACTGATGGGCATTTGGGTTGGTTCCAAGTCTTTGCTATTGTGAACAGTACCACAATAAACCTACATGTGCATATGAATTTATAGTAGAGTATAATCTATATATAGATTATAAATATATAATCCTTTATATAAAATGATTATAATCATTTGGGTATATACCCAGTAATGGGATTGCTGGGTCAAACAGTGTGGCAATTCCTCAAGGATCTAGAACTAGAAACCCCTACTTTAACTGGAGGACCACAATGACATTTCATGTCTCCTGGAATCAATGTCAGCTCAAAGCCAGTGTCCAGTTGTCCCCAAAATGTCTGATCATTTCCCTTTCCCCAGTGCACAGTTACCCGGGTAAAGGCCAGAGGTCTCCTTGGGAAAGGATGAGAGAAAGATTCACCAGGTAAATTGTCAGTAATGTAATCAGGTCCTTCCTCAAGGGAATTGGGCCTCCCCTTCATTCAAGGGGTCCTGGGTCTGTAAACTGGCCCAGGTCTGGAAATTGATTGACAGGCCATGATTCTCTGGGTTTTTATAATTCACATTAGTCTTTCATCCATTTGACCTAGAAGTTTTCTCCTTATATAAATTAAATAGGAATGCAGTAGGCTTCCTATCAGTTTTACTTCTAGGAACACTGTGATTAGTTAGTCAATACCACAGCTCTACATGAGTCAAACTATTCTGATTGCTGCTTTGCCTCTGCTGTCCACTACAGTAGCTATGACCACCACTTTGCCTTTGATTGTTGAGTACTGCCTCTTGCCCCTGCCACCTTGAGATCCAATTATTCCCCATTATCTTTAAATTTTGTAGTTGAGTGACTGTGGTTCCCAATGTTGGATCTGACATACAGAAAAGAGTTATTACAGGGCTTTTTAAAGTTGCAAGTGCTGCCCTCACAAATCTATTTCACAAGGCATAAGTCAAGAGTATATCATCTAAACCCTCCCAGCTGGTATGAGTAGGTCTAAAGTGACTAATCCACTCCACCATCCCAATCTCCCTAAGCCTTTGGCTCCCTTCCTTTATATTAAACCAAGGGAAATCAGGCATTTCCAGCTCACTCACAGTGGGCCATCTCCTTGGCACATGGCTTTTTGAATACATCAGAGGGCCCCTGAAGTGCTCAGAAAACAGATATAAATAGGATTAGTTCACATGTTTAGATACATGTGATTGCCAAAATGATGCTCAATCTTCTTTGGGTTATATTTTTGTAAATAATACTAATATACATTCCAAAATTGCATGGGATCTTCTAAAATTCTAATGTCTGGGTATATACTATCAATCATAATTGAGGTTTATATGTTAAATTATTGTAAACCAAAAAAAGAAACTTAGGGATGGATCCAAGATGGCCAAATAGGAGCAGCTCAGGATTGCAGCTCCCAGCAAAAGTGTGGAGGGTGAGTGGATGCTGCATTTCCAGATGGATTTTTATCGCCCACAGATCAGGAGATTCCCAGGTGGAGGAGCCCCACTGGTCGACAGCGCAGCTGTTTTGGCCAGTGAGGCTGTTTTGGCTGGCACCCCAGTGTGGCAGTTCTCTGTACAAACAGTGTCTGGGCACTGTTTTAGCTGGTGACTGGAGCTCCTGGCAGAGTCGCCCATTGAACTGATAAAAAAGGCGGACTGAAACAGGGAGCCAGGCCAGGAGATTCCCAGGCAAAAAAGTGCCACAAATCTCAGTGAGGCTGTTTCAGCCAGCACAGGCACAGTGGGTCACCGCATGGAAAAATCACATAGATCCCGGCGCCTTTCCAACAGATGACTGGAACACCTGGGAGACAGAGTCAACCATTCAACTAAAAAAAAAAAGTGCTCTGAGGCAGGGAGCCAGTTGGTCAGGCTCGGCTGGTCCCACCCCCACAAAAAAACAGCAATCTGAAATGACCTGGATTGAGAGTTTCACAGCAAGCAGAGCTGAATCCGGGACAGTCCAGTTCTGTGAGGGAGGGGCATCTGCCATTACCGAGGCAGTCCATCACTACAGAGGTAGTCTGCAATTGTTGAGGCAACCCGCCATTACAGAGAGAGTCTGCCATTATAGAGGTGGGCCACCATTGCTGAGACAGTTCTAACTACACCCATATAAACAGGACTGCAGGGAAGTTCACACGGCAGCTGGGTGGAGCCCACAGCAGCTCAGCAAAGCCTCTGCAGGCAGACAGTGACTAGGCTGCCTTCTCACTGGGCAGGGCAGCCCTGACAAAAGGCAGCAGCACAACAGAAACTCATAATTAAAGCCCTAACTCCTGGGGACAGAGCACCTGGGGAAAAAAGGGGGGGGGTTTATGAGTTCTGCAGCAGCAGACTTAGACGTACCTGCCCAGCAGCTCTGAATGAACAACAGAGCTCACAACTTAGCACTGGAGCTCCTATAAAGAACTGTCTCCTCAAGCAGCTCCCTGACCCCGGTATATTCAAAGAGTCACCTCATAAAGGAAAGCTCACACTGACATCTGGCAGGTATCCTTCTGGGACAAAGATAGCAGAAGAAGAAACTGGTGGTAACCCTTATGGTTTTGCAGCCACTGCAGGTGATCTCCAGGCAAATGGGGCCTGGGGTGGACCTCAGCAGTCCTATAGCAGAGGGGCCTGACTGTTAGAAGGAAAACTAAGAAACAGAAAGAAATAACTTCATCATCAACACACTGGATGTCCCCTCAGAGATCCAGTCTGAAAGTCAACAACCACAAAGATGACAGGTGGATAAATCCACAAAGATGGGAAGAAACCAGCACCAAAAGGATGAAAACACCCAAAACCAGAACGCCTCTCCTCCTACAAGGGATCACAAGAAGGGAACAAGGCTGGATAGAGAATGAATGTCATAAATTGACAGAATCAGGCTTCAGAAGGTGGGTAATAAGAAACTTCTCTGAGCTAAAAGAACATGTTCTACCCAATGAAAAGAAACTAAGAACACTGAAAAAAGATTTGACAAAATGCTAATGAGAATAAACAACTTAGAGAGGAATATAAGTGAATTCATGGATATGAAAAACACAACACGAGAACTTCACGAAGCATACATAAGTTTAAATAGCTGAATTGACCAAGCAGAAGAAATGATATAAGAGGTCGAAGATCAACTCAATGAAATAAAAGGAGAAGACAAGATTAGAGAAAAAAGTGTAAAAAGGAATGAACAAAATCTGCAAGAAATATGGGACTATGAGAAAGACCTAATCTACGTTTGATAGGAGTACTTGAATGTGACAAAGAGAATGAATCCTAGCTGGAAAATACTCTTCAGGATATTATCCAGGGAAACTTCCTCAACCTAGCAAGGCAGGCCAAAATTCAAGTCCAGGAAATACAGAGAACACCACAAAGATACTCCTCAAGAAGAGCAACCCCAAGGCACATAATTGTCAGATTCACCAGGGTTGAAATAAAGGAGAAAATGCTAAGGGTAGAAAGATAGAAAGGTTGGGTTACCCACAAAGGGAAACCCTTCAGACTCAGAGCAGATCTCTCAGCAGAAACCCTATAAGCCAGAAGAAAGTGGGGGCCAATATTCAACATCCTTAAAGAAAAGAACTTACAACCCAGAATTCCATATCCAGCCAAACTAAGTTTCATACATGAAGGAAAAATAAAATCCTTTATGAACAAGCAAGTATTTAGAGAGTTCATCACCACCAGGCCTGCTTTACAAGAGCTCCTGAAAGAGGCACTAAACATAGAAACGAACAACCAGTACCAGCCACTCCAAAAACATAACAAATGGTAAAGAGCATCAGCACAATGAAGAAACTGCATCAACTAATGGGAAAAACAGCCAGCTGGCATCAAAATGGCAGTATCAAATTCACATATAACAATATTAACCCTAAATGTAAATGGGCTAAATGCCCCAAAAAAAGACACAGGCTGGCAAATTGGATAAAAAGCCAAAACCCGTTGGTGTGCTGTATCCAGGAAACCCATCTCACATGCAAGGATACAAAGGCTCAAAATAAAGAGATGGAGGAAGGTTTAACAAGCAAATGGAGAGCAAAAATAAGCAGGAGTTGCAATTCTCGTCTCTGATAAAATAGACTTTAAACCAACAAAGATCAAAAGACACAAAGAAGGATATTACCTAATGGTAAAAGGATCAATGCAACAAGAAGAGCTAACGATCCTAAATATATATGGAGCACCCAGATACATAAAGCAAGTTCTCAATGACTTACAGAGACTTAGACTCCCACAAAATAATATTGGGAGACTTTAACACCCCATTGTCAATATTAGACAGATCGATGAGACAGAAAATTAACAAGGATATACAGGACTTGAACTCAGACCTGGACCAAGAAAACCTAATAGACATTAACAAAACTCTCCACCCCAAATCCACAGAATATACATTCTTCTCAGGACCACATCACACCTGCTCTAAAATTGACCACATAATTCGAAGTAAATCACTCCTCAGGAAATGCAAAAGAATGGAAATCATAACAAACAGTCTCTCAGACTACAGTACAATCAAGTTAGAACTCAGAATTCAGAAATTAACTCATAACCACACAACTTCATGGAAACTGAACAACTGGCTCTTGAATGTTGACTGGATAAACAATGAAATGAAGACAGAAATAAAGATGTTCTTTAAAACCAACGAGAACGAAGACACAACATACCAGAATCTCTGAGACACATTTAAAGCAGTGTCTAGAGGAAAATATATAGCAATAAATGCCCACATGAGAAGCAAGGAAAGATCTAAAATCGACACCCTATTGTCAAAATTGAAAGAGCTAGAGGATCAAAAAAAGTTCCAAAAAAGTCAAAACCTAGCAGAATAGAAGAAATAACTAAGATCAGAGCAGAATGGAAGGAAATAGAGACACAAAAAGCCCTTCAAAAAATCAACAAATCCAGGAGCTGGTTCTTCAAAAAAATCAACAAAATAGAGAGACCAGTAGCCAGATTAATAAAAAAGAAAAGAGAGAATAACCAAATAGATGCAATAAAAAACCATAAAGGGGATATCACCACAGATTTCACAGAAATGCAAATCATCATCAGAGATTATTACAAACAATTCTATGTATATAAACTAGTAAACCTGGAAGAAATGGATAAATTCCTAGACACCTGCATCCCCCAGGCCTAAACCAGGAAGAAGCCAAAACCCTGATTAGACCAATAATAAGGTCAGAAGTTGAGGCAGCAATTAAGAGCCTACCACCCAAAAAAAGCCCAGGTCCAGATGGGTTCATAGCCAAATTCTACCAGACATACAAAGAGGAGCTGGTACCATTCCTTCTGAAACTCTTCCAGACAATCAAAAAAGAGGGAATCCTTCCAAAATCATTTGATGAGACCAATATCATCCTGATACCAAAACCTGACAGAGACTCAGCAAGAAAAGAAAACTTCAGGCCAATATCCATGATGAACACCGACGCAAAAATCTTCAATAAAAAACCAATTGCAACAGAACATCAAAAAGCTTATCCACCATGATCAGGTAGGCTTTATCCCAGGGATGCAAGGCTGGTTCAACATACGCAAGTCTATAAACATAATTCACCACATAAACAGAAATAAAGACAAAAACCACATGATTATCTCAATTGATGCAGAGAAGGCCTTTGACAAAATTCAACAGCCCTTTATGCTAAAAACACTCAATAAACTCGGTATTGATGGAATGTATCTCAAAATAATAAAAGCTATTTACAACAAACCTACAGCCAATATCATACTGTATGGGCAAAAACTGGAAGCATTCCCTTTGAAATCTGGCACTAGACAAGGATGCCCTCTCTCACCACTCCTATTCAATATAGTAATGGAAGTTCTAGCCAAAGCAATCAAGCAAGAAAAAGAAATAAAGGGTATTCAAATAGGAAAGGAGGAAGCCAAATTGTTTTTATTTGCAGATGACATGGTAGTATATCTAGAAGACCCCATCGTCTCAGCCCAAAAACTCCTGAAACTGATAAGCAACTTCAGCAAAGTCTCAGGATACAAAATCAATGTGCAAAAATCACAAGCATTCCTATACACCAACAACAGACTTAAAGAGAGCCAAATCAAGAATGAACTGCCATTCACGATTGCTACAAAGAGAATAAAATACCTAGGAATACAACTAACAAGGAATGTAAAGGACCTCTTCAAGGAGAACTGCAAACCACTGCTCAACGAAACAAGAGAGGACACAAACAGATGAAGAAACATTCCATGTTCATGGTTAGGAAGAATCAATATCGTGAAAATGGCCATACTGCCCAAAGTAATATACAGATTCAACGCTACCCCCATCAAGCTACCAATGACCTTCTTCCCAGAACTGGAAAAAACCACCTTAAATTTCATATGGAACCAAAAGAGAGCCTGCATAGTCAAATCAATTCTAAGCAAAAAGAACCAAGTGGGAAGCATCACACTACTTGACTTCAAACTATACTACAAGGCTACAGTAATCAAAACAGCATGGTACTGGTACCAAAACAGAGACATAGACCAATGGAACAGAACAGAGGCCTTGGAGGCAACATCACACATCTACAACCGATCTTTGACAAACCTGACAAAAACAAGCAATGGGGAAAGAATTCCATGTTTAATAAATGGTGTTGGGAAAACTGGCTAGCCATGGGCAGAAAGCAGATACTGGACCCCTTCCTGACACCTTACACTCAAATTAACTCCAGATAAATTAAGGACTTAAAAATAAGACCTAACACTATAAAAACCCTAGAAGAAAACCTAGGCAAAACCATTCAGGACATAGGCGTAGGCAAGGACTTCATGACCAAAACACCAAAAGCATTGGCAACAAAAGTCAAAATAGACAAATGGGACCTAATCAAACTCCAGAACTTCTGCACAGCAAAAGAAACACTCATCAGAGTGAATCGGCAACCAACAGAATGGGAAAAAAATTTTGCAGTCTACCCATCTGACGAAGGGCTGATATCCAGAATCTACAAAGAACTAAAACAGATTTACAAGAAAAAAACAAACAAGCCCATTCAAAAGTGGGCAAAGGATATGAACAGACACTTTACAAAAGAAGACCTACGGCCGGGCACAGTGGCTCATGCCAGTAATCCCAGCACTTTGGGAGGCTGAGGCGGGTGGATCACGAGGTCAAGAGATCGAGACCATCCTGGTCAACATGGTGAAACCCCGTCTCTACCAAAATACAAACAATTAGCTGGGCATGGTGTCGCATGCCTGTAATCCCAGCTACTCAGGAGGCTGAGGCAGGAGAATTGCCTGAACCCAGGAGGCGGAGGTTGCGGTGAGCCGAGATCGCGCCATTGCACTCCAGCCTGGGTAACAAGAGCGAAACTTGGTCTCAAAAAAAAAAAGGGGGGGAAGACATATATGAGGCCAACAAACATGAAAAAATGCTCATCATCACTGGTCATTAGAGAAATGCAAATCAAAACTACATTGAGATACCATCTCACACCAGTTAAAATGGCGATCATTAAAAAATCTGTAGACAACAGATGCTGGAGAGGATGTGGAGAAATAGGAACACTTTTACACTGTTGGTGGGAGTGTAAATTAGTTCAACTATTGTGGAAGACAGTGTGGCGATTCCTCAAGGACCTAGAAATTCCATTTGACCCAGCAATCCCATTACTGGGTATATATCCAGAGGATTATAAATCGTTCTACTATAAGGACACATGCACATGAATGTTCATTGCAGCACTGTTTACAATAGCAAAGACCTGGAACCAACCCAAATGCCCATCAGTGATAGACTGGACAGGGAAAATGTGGCACATATACACCATGGAATATTATGCAGCCATCAAAAACGATGAGTTTCTGTTCTTTCTAGGGACATGGATGAACCTGGAAACCATGATTCTTAGCAAACTGATACAAGAACAGAAAATCAAACACCACATGTTCTCATTCATAGGTGGGTGTTGAATAATGAGAACACATGGACACAGGGAGGGGAGCATCACACACTGGGGTCTGTCAGGGGGAAATAGGGGAGGGACAGTGGGGCATGGGGAGTTGGGGAGAGATAGCATGGGGAGAAATGACAGACATAGGTGATGGGGAGGAAGGCAGCAAATCACACTGCCATGTGTACACCTATGCCACAATCTTGCATGTTCTTCACATGTACCCCAAAACTTAAATTGCAACTTAAAAAAAGAAAAAAGAAATTTAAAAAAATTATTGTAAACCACAGAGATAACCAAACTTCTTTGTCAATGGCGTTTCTGACTGTAACTACCTTGGACATTTTGCTATTCACAGGCAATTGTTGCCTTGTTTTAATCCTTTTCAGAGATGGTTTATAATGAGCTCTAGAACTTTAACAGGTGCTCTCAAATACAGGCTTCTGATAACTTTAAAAATTGTGACACTGGAATAAAGGAAAATGTGCGGTACTCATAAAGAGCTGAAATGTTCACAAATACCAAGCACAACAAGAGTTAACTAAATGGACTGAACTCAGGAAACTGAAGCAAATCTTTGTGACTTTTGCTTGGAATATTGCTGATCCCAGTTTTGTTTTTCAGAGTCAAGAAAACTTATTTTTAACTATTTACAGCCTTTAATAATTAAGTAAGTTATACTCCTGGGATCAAAATTTGGAGCATGTTTGTTTATCTCTGCTTGGTTCCTCTAGAATTTGGAAACTGTCTGTAAGAATTCTTAACTTTATGGCAATATCGTTGTTTGCATCAGTACAGTAATAATCTATTTTTCTTTCATAATAGAATACAATTGGAGAAAGTGGTTATTTTACTAAGGCTTTGACTAGAAGGGTGTGCTTCCCTTTAAAGAGTCAAGCTCAACTTACAGAGTCAAAAGAAGCCAAATGGCAAAACTGGTCTCACACCCTTTTCTATGCAGATCTTGTACAGGGTTCCTGACCTGTGGTCAGTAAAGGTCACTTTCTAACAGGTGCAGGAAATATCCAAGTTTATTATGGGACTTTAAGAGGAAAACATCATCCAACTCACAGGTGTTTGAGGATACAAACCCATGGTTAGACTTGGCTTTAAAAGGTCTTAATTGAGATTCCTTGTGGAATAGAATTCCATCAAAGCCAATCCAAAAAGCCTATGTAGAAATAATTATTCTTGCTGCACTTTATGCAAGTATAAACTAAAGTCTGTTTTGCAAACTACTCTGTCCTATGATGATTTATTTTTTAACAAACAGGACTGGAGAGAGAGAGAAATCATGTTTTAAAACTTATATATGTGTCATTAAATTTTAAACTTACTAGTTGTTTTTAAGTTGTCACCTACATTTTAGACTAACCCTGCTTGTTCCTGTGAACCAACCAGCAATCCCTGGCTGCAGCTCAGAAAGAACAGAAGGGATGAGTAATATAGAAATCCAGATGAATATTCTAGTTCTGAGCAATTATCCTGCAAATCATTCCAGGTGACAGAATAAATAGGATATAAATATGATGCCCATCACCTGGAGGTTTCCTTTTTGGGAAAGTAAAATCAAGAAACAAACGAAAGCTAAGTACCATGCACCCAAATCCTAGCAAGCATAACAATATCTAACAGTTACCTAGATGCGTCATAAGATGTCCTTTCCTCTCCTGTGTTGGAGGAGAACTCAGTTCCACAGCTTCACCTTAGCATTTGGCTTATAATGAGTCCATGCAACCCGGCCCCCCTGCCCACAAGATACATTTTTCTCCCAAACTCAATTCCAAGCTTCAGGTCAAAGCCCTCAGAAATAAAGTTGGATCTGAGGGATCCAGAAGCAGACGATAATGGAAGTTAAAAAGCACAGTGCAGGTGAACGTGATTCCTGTCGATTAAGCCAACCTCAAGCTTCCCGTTTCATGGCGAAAGGCCACATAAATAAATATCCATGGCATAAATGAGATTTAGGGAACTTCGAGGCTACTGACAGCAGGGGAGATAGGGCATACGTGGTTAAGAGTGGATCATTCCCACCCCATAGGGCTCCCTGTTTCATGGGTGCAAGTTGCTTTAACACCCATGGCCAGTTCTGACAAGGTTGCCAGAACTCAGGGATGCTAGGATGGAAGACGGAAAGAAGCTGCTCTTCCCTCTCTCCCTCACATACCCCAAGTCTCTGCTAGGAAGAGAAGGAAACCATGGATGCTTTCTCCCCTCTTTCTAGAGGGGTAGTCATTCATCTTCAGTCTGTACCCCTTTCAAATGCATCCTGAACCCCTGGGACTCCCTTGAAAAAAATGCCTTCTTTTCTCCTCTCTCCTCCTCTGTCCTCTCTTCACTGATAGGTAATTGTGTCTCTGTACTACGGGACAGACACTCCCCTCAGATGCATCCTCCAAACTGGGAAGAGTTAATTTCCCAAACTTTCAACTTGTTGGCTTAGGATTGGGCTCAGGGGAAGGGAACTCAGAAGCCCAACATGCCAGCAAAAGGGTGAAGTTTTTACCAGCTGGGCTTTGGCCCTCCCTCTCCCCATGCAAACCGGTAAAAGATGTCAGAATTTTTTAGTTGTTCTTACCTCTGCCTTTGTTTCGTTTTGGTACATGTTTTCTAATAACCTGGTTTGTCTGTCTGTTCTTGACTTCAGGCCATCAAACTCTAACTGGTCATGCAACCAGAGCCTCTGATGATGACCCCTTCTGGTGGGAACCCTTAGATTGGCGTCTGAGGGAGCTCGGACTGCCAGTTCCCCAAAACAGCACCCACTGTCTGCAGGAAGCAGTTAAGATTGGTCTTTGTCCTTATGATTAACCTAAGGGCAGTTAGAAGTATTCCTTTAGAATGCGGAATGAGACAGCGAGATGGGAGGGGGTCCCTGGTGAAACTCCAACCAACCTGCCTACTGGGGTGGAGCCTTGGGAAGTTCACACCCTTTGCAGTGGGGAGGAGCCTGGCCCTCTTCCTGTGGGGAACCTGGGATTTGAACAGCAGGCAGGAAGTGCTCTAGCAGGGGACTCTGGCCTTACAGAGGATCCTTGTTTCCTCTTTTTTTCCCTGTCCCCCAGTAAAACCCTGCTTTGACTCACACTTTGAATAATCTGCAAGCCTAAATTTTCATGGCCATGGGACGGACAAGAACTCCATCTTTAGCTGAACTAAGGAAAAGTCCTGCAACACTAGTGGGGTGCTCCTTAACAATTGCAAACAATTTTCTATCTCTATCAGTAAAGACATCAAATGACTTTTGGAAAATACTTCCTTTGTTTTAGGAAAATAATTGGAAAGGATCCTTTTTTGATCCAAAAGTAAAACAAATATACACACTATTTTTGAAGAAAATTGTCACCCATTAACCTATATGTAAATGCCTCAAACTGACATATTACACATTTTGTTTATAATTGCAAATTGGTGTATATTTAGCAAGATTGTGCCCTTAAAAATATTTTTTTTCCTAAATTTGATTTTTTAAATGTGTTGTCTCTGCATATCACTCTTTGTTTCTGGGATGCATATGTGTATGTATGCACAGGTGTACACACATGCACAAGTTCCATCTTAAAATTACTCATCAAAGACCAGGAGCAAAAATCAGATAATGAGACGATGGACAGGGAGGTATATCTTTACCATAAGCTGGGGATAGGGGCCTAAAAGAAACCAGATGGGACATGCCAAAGTCTGCCCTGGATTGAAAACCCACATGTGGTGTTATTTCAGGTGGTATACTCTAGACCTTGGGATATCCGCTGTCAAATTTTGATTGCCCTGTCTGAGCTCACAGATCCAGACCACACACTGTGAGTGAGAGTAGTTTGCTCCTGAAGAAAATGACTGTAAAGCTGAGGGAGGGAAGTTCTCATCTCTTGAGTGCCAGGAGTCCATCTGTCCTCTTGAGAAGGAGGGACATGGAGAGGCTGAAGCACCCAAGACAAGGATCAGAAACAGAAGGAAACCAGGTCTAAGAGGACAAACCCTAGAAGCATGAGAGGAGCTAACCTTTTAGTTCTCCTCATCTGTGTTGTAGTTCTCCTGCAGTGTCCCTTAGCTGTCTGAAGGAATTTTTCAGATACTGCTATCTGGTCTTACTCATGCTCTGTAAGATTAAAGGAAACCTATGTGTCCATACTAGAGTAAAGCAGAATGGAATGCAGAACTGATGTAGTTCAGAGAAGTCTAGTGTGAGCTGGCAAGAGCTGGCTTACCTGGTGGTTATGAAGAAACCATCTGGAGAAAGGAGGACTGGTAGAGGTGACAAGTGACGTCCAGGAGAGAGTGGTACAACATGTGAGCATGACTGAAAAATTCCCAGAAATTCCTTGGCAAGGAGAACCCAGTAGATGAATTAAATTCCAATGGCCTGTGGAGTGAGGGCTCAGACTTTATTAGCTGAATATTAAATGAGCTAATCCATGAGTAACAGAGACTGGAACATTTAGCAAGTATTTCATGCACTCCTCAACATTTCCTAACACCTGTGCAGACTGGGGCCATGTGACTAATAGTACTGCATAGGCAGTGGGAGGAAGTGAAGAACCCAGGCACAATTTTGGAGCCACTCATTGGAACTATGAATGTCTGTGATAAAGACAGTCATAGAAAGAATAACATGTCTGTTCTTGACTCTCTTTTACATGGTTTTATTTGAATCAAACTAGGGAGGAATAGTGTTTTTAGCTATAGCTAAACATAGGGAGATAACACTGGAAGCTAGAATCTGAAAACCTGAGTTGGTAACCAGTAAAACAGCGGCTTCATTTCTGGTACCATGGGTAAGATCCAAATCTCTCTGAGCCTCCACCTCCTTTGTAAAGGGGAAAGTAACATATACTTCACAGTGCTGTTCTGAGTATGTCAGTTAGCCTTGTAAATGTATTGAATACAAGTTATGATTACAAATGAGCAGCCCTTTAAGTCCTCAGCTGGTTTTCTGTCCCAGTTAGAATGAAATTGGCATGAAACATAAAGGTGAAGAGGCCTTCTCCACTGCATTCAGCCCTTGCCACTCCATGTTTTTCCCTTGTCTTTCTAAGGATTTACTTAGACACATTTACACCAGTTTAACAATGGAAATTTCCTTTGTAGAGGCCCAAGTGTAGCTAGAAAATCCTCAGAGATCAATCTACTTAACCAATAATAGGTAGCTTGCTTCTTTTGATCAACATATAGTCAAACAGCCAACATATATATATATATATTTGAGACAGAGTTTCACTCTTGTTGCCCAGGCCGGAGTGCAATGGTGTGATCTCAGCTCATCGCAACCTCTGCCTCTCAGGTTCAAGTGATTCTCCTGTTTCATCCTCCTGAGTATCTGGGGTTACAGGCATGCACCACCACGCCCAGCTAATTTTGTATCTTTAGTAGAAACAGGGTTTCTCCATGTTGGTCAGGCTGGTCTAGAACTCCTGACCTCAGGTGATCCGCCTACCTTTACCTCCCAAAGTGCTGAGATTACAGGTGTGAGCCTCTGCACTCGGCCTCCAACAACATATTTTAAAATAGGGAAACACTGAACCAATTTTTAAACCAGTATAATCACCTTAGTTTCCTATGATAGACTAGAATGGACCAGATTTAAAATAAGATATAAGCAATCACAGGAATTCTTTGCTATCAGGTGATAGTTCCAATGGTGAAAAAAACATTTATTTTTATGGACATCTCTTTTCCCTTTTCAAATATGACAGTGGTAATATATTTGGCATTCTGGGTGAGCAAAGTGACTCAGGACTGTCAGCTTTTCAACACTGTGTGTGTATATATGGCTCCTGTTTTCGGGGCAGCAGATTCAGCTCCTATTTCAAGGACCTTTCCATGTTGGCAGTTCTTTGTTACCTGAACTACAAGGCACTTTTTCCCCAAGTAAGTAGATTTGTTCATTTATCTATTGCTGTAATTTCCCAGCAATCAGCAAGTTCCAGCTCCTTCTCTAATGATGACTGTGTTTTTTATTTGCCAGGCAGCAGGCAGTATTTATCAATTTCCCTGCTGCTTGCTTTTAAGTGATCCCTGATCTATAATTCCTCTCTAGTTTATCACTCAGGTCTACTTTATAAGATGACTATTTATGAGGCAATATGAATGCTGGCTGGCCTTGGACAGTTACAGCAACAGTTCATTTCAAGTGTCCCATTGTTATAAATACATTTTGCTCTCAACTCTTCACAAAGTGGAAATAAATAGAACAATGGATTTTCTCTATAGCTTTTCAGTTCTGTGAGCTTGTCTTATCTGGGCTTTTACTTCCCTGTCAGCCTGCAAGTAAACTCTCACCTTATAAGACACCTAAGAAATCGTTACTGGTTCTTTCTGAGATTCCAAACATTAGGATGAAAAGCTTTCAGTGGGTATGACTGGAAAATGGATGAAATGTCTAGCGGGTATGTATTCAAATACAAGGATTAAATTTCAGTGCTGCAAAAATAAACATTTATAAGATTTTTCAAATACTCTTTGTCTTTTTTCCCCCAAATATAATTTGCATTTACTAAGTTTCTTTTGTGTTTTTTTAAACATCTTGACATTTGAATCTCATGAGAGTCTATTAGGTGTTCCTTAATAAATTATTCTAAATCTCATTAATTTCTTATCTTCAAGGTGCTTCTTTTAACAAAAGAGCATTGAATTGTAAATCCCTTTCAAAGTATTTATTAGGAGATACTGCTTTGTGACCTTTATGGCCATTATTTTGGCAGAACTGTTATGAAAATAAACTTAGTTCTGAGAGTGTTTAAACAAGAAGAATGTACTTGGGCTAACTTTCCATCTAAAATCATCCAAAGTATACTCCGAGGATAGAGAAGAGCCATTTTGTTTAGAAAGTCAATCTTTTTAATTCTGCTTTTTTTTTTTTTTCTGGGTAGACTAAACAAATAAGTCACCACAGGCACTGTGCATTTTTTTCTATTCCTTTCTCTTGGGATGAAATATGCAATAATCTACAAAGTAATTTGATCCAGCAATTAAAAACAAGGACATGAATTACACTAACAACTGTCACATAGAAAGAATTAATTCCCTCATAACACTGCTTGATGTTACAGACCCTGGGTGATTACAAACAGATTGTAATTGGAAAAGAGCCAAACCAATTCAGGTATCTCCAAAACACAGGCGTAAGCCTCAACTCGCAAATAGAGAACATTTTTTACTACCCACTGGAGTATCTTTTTGCAATTGGTGCTCGGATGTTTACCTAGCGATTACTCAAGGCACCCAGTGATGCAGCCACCCAAAGTACTGCATGTCGCAATGCCACTGATCCTTGCTGGAAAGCATAAAAGCCTTCTGGAGGCTGTATTTCTAGAAATAATCTCCCCTGAGTGCGGCCTGCTGGCTGCTTGTGTTTAGTTGTACAGTATGTCATTCTAAATAACAGACATTAGCAGGTAGGTGTGTCATTGGACAAAGGAGGTAGAAGACACTGAAGCCTGATGATTATTGGTAGAAATTTCATTTTCTTAATAGCATGCAGGTTTCATGGCCCCTTTCTGATACTTCATCATTTCCAGTTTAAGGCAAGGTAGCAAAGCTTACTGAAGAGAACTGTTGTATTCTGGTATTGTGGAAAGAACTTAATTTGGGGGGTGAGAAAAACTACCATGTTCCCCCTGATTTGTAAAAATGGTACTAAGTAATTGGGGTTTTTAAAGCATAACAAAAGATAAAGAAGAAAACAAAAATCCTTCATAATTAATCTACCACCATTAATATTTTGGTGCATTTTTTTTCCCAGTCTTTTTCACATTTTTTGAGGTTAGGATCCTTCTTCTTAAACAATTTTGTATCTTGTTTTGTTTTATTCTGTTTGCTTACAACTTGTCAGTTGTATTTTACCATTTCATTGAAAATTCTTCTGACGTATAATTTATAACAGCTGCATAATGATCTATCTTTTAGATGCTCCAGAATTTCTTTAAACAGTCTCCTGGTGTTGTTTTCATTTCTAACCACATATTTGTACACAAATCTTTGTCTACATTTTTGCCTTTTCCTTTGGATGATTTTCCAAATAGGGAATTAGGGGTCAAAGGATATGAGCATTTTTTGTAAATTTCTTCCTCTTTTGAAAGACAATTTTGTTTTTTTATGGCAATACAAACTCTGCAAAAACAAAACAAACCCTCTGATATTTAGAAAGAAAACATAATCACCACTATTTGTCTCTGTATACACCCAATTCCTTCTTTCTTTTCTTCCTTCCATCATTCCTTCCTTTCCCTCTTTCTTAAAAAAGGGATCATATCAAAAAATTATTTCATAATTTGCTTTTTCCACCTAGCAACATACTGAGGATACAATGGACCTAACTTTTTTAGGGCTCTTGATACAGGTCAAATTGACACACAGAAAGGCCACACCAATGCCGACTCTCATCAGTAGGATGTGAAGTGTGCACTAACACCAGGCAACCACCATTCACATTTTGCCATGTTTTTTCTAGCAATTTTTACATTTTTTGAGCTTGGGATCACTCTACTATTGCCATCACCAAATACTGCCTCTATTATACTCCTTGCTATTTAGTGATAACTCCTTATAGCTTTATTTTGCATTTATTTGCACATTTGTGAAGTTAAATGCTTTTTTTACTTTGGACCCTTGAGTTCCCTCTTTTCTAATTTGTCTGCTCCCTTTTCCTATTTATTGCTGTCTTGTTTGCATATTGATTTGAATGAGCTTTTTATATAATAAATAATTTATACCTTTTTCATTATTGTGACAAATGTTTTTGTTTCTTATCTCTATTTCTAAATCCAATGTAAAATGTTATTCAAACTTAGTTTCTTTTCCTATATCATTTTGCTCTTGTTTCCAAATGTAGACAATCCTTCCTCCATACAGAGTATAGCTAAATATTCACCTTTTGTTTTCCTTTTATGGTTTTTATTTTAATTATTTTTATTTTAATTTACCTGGAATAGATAGCAGAACAGAGCAGAAGATTAGAATCTACATTGAACTGTTTTCAAATGTTCAATATTTCCTGCTAAATTATTATACCCTTTTATCAAATATAAAAGTCTTATATGTAGAAAGGTATATTTCTGAATTGTGCTTTTCATTCTAGACTGTAAGCTCCATGCAGGTAGGCAAATTTATTGTAATCACCTCATGCCTATCATATACTCTTCTTTGTTCAGCCTAAAGCAACTGAAGGGAGAAAAGGAGAACTGAAATTTCTATAGGGAAATGAAAAGCAGCCCATACTAAACTTGGAAAAATTTATTCTTCCATCCCTAAAATGTTACAGGTATGAACAAAATCTTATAAACCATGTTGGAAAGACAAAGAAGATAGACATAAATGTCAAATCTATGACATGCAATTGTGTATAGAAAAAAAGAAGTCTATTTGAAATCTGATCGAATTTTAAGTACATAGTACTTTCCTAATTAATAACCGTGGCCCTTAAATTTTATGTTAAATGCTTAATCATAGGGTTTTAATTTCCTTAATACGGTTTAAAAAGAAAATGCAAATGTAACATGTACTGGCCATGCAAATAGTTGGGAGAATACATTTTAGGTCACATTTCTCTAGAAAGAGAGGCTGCTTGATTCACTTAGGTTTCCCAAGTAAAAGTTCAAAAGCATTATTTGCTTAAAGGTTTTGATCTCTCAAATCGTAAAGCAATAAAGCAATTTTGGGTTTTAATTCTCTAAGTCTCTCTCCCTTTTAATCAAATATTAAAGAGGCTACAATAATATTGGTGGAATATTTACACCAGAGGTCTATGAAGAATTAAACTGCTTCATTTCCAAGGTATTTCTAAGATGAAAATGCCTGCTTTGAGGAGAGGGTGATGGGTTGGGGGCAGGAATTTGTCTCAGGAAAAGTACAGTCACAAGCTACCAGGTTTGCTTAAAGAGATTATGTCAGAACTGTGCTGGCAGATAACATGTGAAAAGAGAAAATAAAAAGTGCTTAAGCCTAGGTCACAATATCATTCGAGGTTAACACATTCTGGTAATTCACAATTAACTCTTGCATATAGTCACAGAGTTAGTAGGTTTCTTCTGAAATCACAACCAGCCATGATAAGACAGTATGGCTAATGCCTTACTCTGATGTTATTAAAACCTCTAATTCATAGTTTGGATTACCTAGCCATACCATGTGCAACAGTATTAATGCTGAATGGGAAAAATTTCCTGTATCATGAAAATTCAAAACAAGAACAACATTGCTGTCAATCAAATCAGCAAAGCCATTCTGATTCAAAGACCAGATTTCCTGATTAAAAATTTGCAATCAGACCAGGTCTTGGAGGATGCAAATCTACGTGGGGCAAGGATTATTAAACATTTCAAAGTTCCAGTATAGCCACTCAGGGTTTTCCACTGTGGCTTCTGGATTCAGTCACTTTGAAGTGTTTGAGGCTATAAGTCTCAGTTGCTTATTACTGGGACACATTTGCTTTCATTGAACAATACAGTACAACGCTTCTAAAAATATGCATCTGAATGACACTGCAGGTACATGAATGCATGTACTAACTCTCTCCCCAAATTCATACTGGGTCTATGAACAAGTATTTTTATAATATGAATAAAAGATACTGTAAAAGATCATCTACTTCCAGACACATACTTGGAGCAACCATTTGAAAATCATCCCAGAAAAATATGTAGCTAACCCTGTTTAAAACCTTGACCCCTTAGCAGCAATGACACAAAACACCAAGTAATTCTTATGCATTGCAAAATACGTTTTTTGTTTTGCAAAAGCAAATTTTTCTTTTATAACCATAACCACTTCAACTAATTTTTCCTTGGGCACCAGACTTAAAGGTGATCTGCTAGTGATGGAAGCATGTCAGTATACGTTCCCAGCAATAAAAATCTTCCTGGTATCCAACTTAAATCTCCTTTGTTCCTGAAAGTTAAGTTCATTCACCACTTCCCTAGGGCTATTCTGTGTCCAGAGATGGCAGTGCTGCTAGAGAAGAGAATATGGTCTAGCTTTATCTTTAGAGCACCTTTAAAATATAGATTACAAGAGAGAAGCTGACTACAAAGTGCTGCAATGTGATATTTAGAGAGCACCCTGCTCTGCAGACCGAAGCCTGCCACTGTATTAATTCATCTCACACCATTTTCTGTTCTCATTATAATTTTATCTTAGGAATTAATACATTCTGCCATTTTCTATTCTGGTTACAATCTAGAGAAATCCGTGAGGCTGAATACATTTTGTACCACTTTGTTCTGCTTATAATGTTAAGATGTTTTCAAGAATGGATTAGTTCAATGCCACTTTCCCTACTTTATCTTGAGAATGAGAACTTAAACAGTTAGAAAACTTCATTTAGGACAAAGATTGTGTAAAGAAGAGAAAATAGACAAATAGTTTTATTTGCCTTTGTTTTAAAAGATTCATTGACCTCCCATAAATTTTAAAGAGACTGTACAAAGGGCATATGTGAATAGTGTTAGCCATGTAACAAAGGTCTTTAGAAAGAAAGTTGGCCTCATGAGTCATTCTTCCAACTGAAGCAAATGGAAATCCCTCCATCAAAATTACATTTTAAAAACTCTAACAATGGAAAAGATATAGAAATTCTAACAAAGATTAAAATTCAGCATAAAATGTGAAAATATCTTCTCAATACTATGATTACCAAAGTGGCTAAGTCATTTTAAAGACTTATGGAATAACCAAGTTCCTTTGATCACCAAAATCAAACTGGTAAAAGTGATTTTTTACATGGGATTAAGGATGGTGGCATACAAAATCGTGGAAAAACTACACAATTGGGGTAATGTGACAATTTTGTTTTGTTAAATTATGGGACGAGTTCTTATTTTGACAGAAAGGCAAAGTTTAATGATTTTGTGTTTCAAATATAAAATGAAAATAATAATTTGCCAGGAGGAGGTTTGTATATTGAAATCATATTGAGCCATTTTCCATTCTTTACCTGCTGCCTCTCCCTCCCAAATGCTCTAGAGCCTTCCATAGCTTCTCATCTGCTTCCTTCTTTTGTTCAACAGCACACCTTTGTGACATTAGTTGGGGGTACGCGCCACGCCTGGGAAACAAAGTACAGTTAATTGGCTTCAGTATCTCCAGTGCAATTACTTTATCTAGCCACACACATGACTCAGGTAAAGCCCTTACCTCCACCTATCTAGTTAGTTTCCTCTCCCACTGCCCTTGGTGGTTGTCGCAGATTTTGACCTTCTAAGAACATTCTTCATTTCCAGTTTCTCTCTTATTCTCTGCAGAAAACTGTAATTTCTCTTTGCAGGAAAAAAGCCATTGTAGGACTCCCCCTCTTCTACCATCTCCCACAAATGTATCTAAATCGATTCCTACATTTGTTTCCCTCGCACCAACCCAGGCACTTGGGTAATCGCTCCTTCTTGCCTCTGGAGGTCCTCCATCCATCTGGTCACAGGTTCACCACCTCCAGGACCTTGCTCCCTTGCTCCCTGCCTCTCTTTCCTATACATTCGATTGCCTCCTGATACACAGGCTGGACCCCTTACAATAAACATAATAAACATAATCTCAGGCCTCTCAATTCTTTAAAATATAAGAAATGGGATTTTTTCAAATCCCAACTTCAAATACTGCCCCAGTTACCTCCCTATTTCTTAATTCGCTTCACAGCCAAATTTTCTTTCCTCCCACTAATTTCTAACACTTTGCAGTGTGGCTTCTGCTCCTGGATGTCACGACACTGCTTTCCTGACCCTAGACTCGGAAGTGACCTCAGTGTTGGCATACGTACTGAACACATTCACATGCTTATCTTACTTCTCAGCAGTACTGACACTATACGCCACTTCTTCCTGCTTAAAACTGTTTCGTTTTCTTTTGTCTTTTTTTTTCTTTTTAAGTTGGAGTCTCGCTCTGTTGCCTAGGCTGGAGTGCAGTGGTGCTATCTTGGTTCACTGCAACCTGTGCCTCCTGGGTTCAAGCAATTCTCTGCATCAGCCTCCCAAGTAGCTGGGATTACAGGCACAAACCACCACATCCAGCTAACTTTTGTATTTTTAGGAGAGATAATGTTTCACCACATTGGCCAGACTGGTCTCAAATTGCTGACCTCAAGTGATCCACCCAGCTTGGCCTCCCAAAGTGTTGGAGTAACAGCCATGAGCCACCACACCTGGCCTGAAACTGTTTTTTTTGATTTAGGGACACTATAATCTTCTAATACTTTGCCCTCCTTGTGGCTAATCCTTCTCTTCATTCATCCTTGTGCTTTCCCTTGAAATGCTGCTATGCCCCAAGGCTCCACTATCAGCCATCTGATCATCTTTTCTATGTTCCTCATGGATAAATTTGACCAAGTATATGGCTTCTTTACCTCTCATATCTTTACAACTTCCAAATCCAAGCTTTCCCTCCAACCTGGCTTGCTGAGTTCCTGAATTATTCCCTTCTATGTATCTGTTTGAGTATCTTGGTGTGATGGTTAGTTTTATGTGTCAACTTGGACTGGGCTAAGGGATGCTCAGATAACTGGTAGACCATTGTTTCTGGGTGTGTCTGTAAAGGTGTTTCTGAAAGAGAGTAGCATTTGCATCAGTAGACTGAATAAAGAAGATTCCCCTTACCAGTGTGGGTAAGCATCATCCAATCCACCAAGGAACATCCATCATTTCCTACCCTTGAACATCAGAGCTGGTTCTCAGGCCTTAGAACTCTAAGATAACTGTGTTCTCTCTCCCTCTTGGTTCTAAGGTCTTCAGACTCAGACTGAACTACACTATTGGCTTTCCTGATTCTCCAGCTTGCAGATGGCAGATGATGGAACTTCTCAGTCTTCATAAGCATATGAGCCAATTGCCATAATAAATATACTGATAGATAGACTGACAGACAGACAGACAGATGGATAGATAGATAGATAGATCGATAGATAGATAGATAGATAGATAGATAGATAGATAGATAGATGATAGATAATTATCCTATTGATTCTGTTTCTCTGTAAGACCCTAACTAGAGCACTTGGGATCAGCATAATTTGTCCCATAAAAATCACCACATCTCCCTTAAGTTCCAGCTAGTTTAACCCTGGCTGGATGTGTTGAGGGTAAGATATGTGAGCTCATGTCACTCATAAACTGTGCTCCAAGTGATGATTTCGCTTTTCACAACTGGCCAATTTCAAAACAAACAAATAAACAAACACCTGAATGACTCAATTGCTGCTATTTCTTGAGCTCTTGTACCAGAGCACATTGTGATTTACCCAGTTATAACAGGCTATCTTACAAATGACCTAAAAATTAATATGATCAATACGTATGTTACCACATGGCAGAATCCCACCAGGCAGGCACTCCCACTGCCTGACCGTTTTCAAACTCTACGCCTTTGGTTCTTGGATTCTTGAATTCATAGCCAGAATTTCTCATTGGTAAGAATTCACTCCAGTAACATTGGAACAAGAACAGGAGACATATAAAAGAATGATTCCAAAGATCAGGAAATGGTTAGCATAACAGTAACCTTCCTTAAGAATTTTCCAGTAACACTAGTTTTGCCTCTCAGGAGAACAAAGAATTAAACATCTTAAAATTAACTCTCAAGACACTTAACATTCATTTTATACATAAGGAAGAATTCAACCAGCTACAAGTGTATAATTTAAAAATTCAGCTGATTCAGAATATGAAGAAGGCAATTGCATGTCACCAATGTAGAAACGTCAATTGGAACAGAAGTTGTCCAGAGTCTTTCGTGGTTAAGGAAAAGGTTAAAGTGAAGGAAACATCGTTTATAAATATGTGTAGGAAAGAGAATAGGATTATTTCTATCCATCATCTATATTTAATTTCCCCTTTTATTATTATTTTTTTAGATGGAGTCTTGCTCTGTTGCCCAGGCTGGAGTGCAGTGGCATGATCTCAGTTCAACACAACCTCTACCTCCCATGTTCAAGTGATTCTCCTGCTTCAGTCTCCCGTGTAGCTGGAACTACAGGTGCACACCACCATACTCAGCTAATTTTTATTTTTTGTATATTTAGTAGAAACAGGGTTTTACCATATTAGCCAGTCTGGTCTCAAACTCCTGACCTCCTGTGATCTGCCCGCCTTGGCCTCCCAAATTATCGGGATTCCAGGCGTGAACCACTGTGCCCAAGCACCCCTTTTATTCTAAAACTACACCATTGTTGCTATTTGAGGCTTAAATAAAACCTACAATAAATAGGGAAATGGACAAACCATGTCTCTAGAATGTCCAAATAAAGTCAGTTTTAAAAGAGTCTCCAGGGAAGGCACTTTTAAAGACTTCTTGTTGCCCAAATATATAATTGTTAAAGTAAATCTACCATCTTAAAGAATTCAGACTCAATGGAACCCTTCAAGAAAGATACTTGATTCTCATTGGAAGTGGAATAGCTGATTTTCCATTCCCTTTTTTATGGTTTGAATACAGATAAGACTTTAATGAAACATAATTTGAAATTACACCTGCTATTAAAACCTTACTCTGTGTGAAAAGCAAGACTATGTGACTGAACATATGAACAAACACTTTCATGCCTTCCATTCATTTTTCTCTAAATTTCCAAAACAGGTTTTTTATTACCCTGGGAGAAGAACAGTTCTTAGCTGCTGAGGGACTACCTTTAGCAGTATGGGCAAAGTAGTTCACTCTCCCATCTCATTCAATCCCTGCTCTTGGCTGTAATAGTGACAATTAACTTTAATTGTAATGGCATCCAGTCTGATGAAGACTGTGGACTGTTAGGGACAGAGCTGAAACCACTATACACTCATTTCCCCAAAGACCATGGACCTTCAGGGGGTAATGACTTTGTGTCATTATATCCTGAGCCAAAATTCAGCTGATAGACTAAAAGTTAACAGTTCTATTTCCCATTACCCAGAAGCCCAGGCTGGTGGTTCCTTTTCATGTTGTGATTGTCTCCAATAAGTTTCTTATCAAATTTCTTACTGCTTGAAGCTTAGAAGACTTTCTCTTTAGCAGTATAGCACATTTTATCAGGAAAGTCTATTTTAGAAAAGGTAAAAAAAAACCAACAATATGAAGGGTACATCAGAGCAAGACTAATAGATGGTAAGACACTTCTTCGATATAGTTAAATTAGAAAAAGAAAAACATAAATATATGTCAGCTCCAGCAAGGTAAAAAAAGCCAACATTTTTGCCTTTTTTCTACTATATTACAGCTTATGTCAGTAGCTAAAAAGATTATAAATTTTTTTTTTGCATTTCAACCAGTCTTTCAACAGTATATGTAAAGCAGAGGCATAAACATATTGTTTATTTGAACTAAGCATTCAGTTATAGTTCAGAGATCACTATAGAAAGTTGGTAAGTGGATCCCTGAGGCAGTGGAAACCAGATTTTTTTCCGTCCCCATAAGACTCATTTCCAAACCCTGTGGGGGTTTATCAAACTCAGTTTAAAGTGTCCTGATCCTTTCAGACTCCAATTAGCTTGTGCTGTTATGCTGGTTTTAATTCAGGCCTGTGTTGCTCATCTCCAGTGAGGAAAAACCAACATATGAAATGAGGTTAAGCAGAATGGTGGTTGGGAATTTGCAAGGAAAAAAAAGTCCCCCAGAGAGAACACACATTGCAAGCACCTTAGCTATTATAAGAGTCTCTGATAACCTCATAGTGCCTGAGTGGACAACAAAGGTGGACGCCCACCCAATGCCCACCCAATGACTCTGACCAAATCAGAAATTGTGCTTAGCAGTCCTGCTAGAGGCAAATATCTTTTATTTTTAATTTTTTTTATTTTAATAGGTTTTGGGGGAATAGGTGGGATTTGGTTACATGAATAAGTTCAAGTTCTTTAGCAGTGATTTCTGAAATTTTAGTGCACCCATCACCCAGGCAGTGTACACTGTACCCCATCTGTAATCACCCAGGCAGTGTACACTGTACCCCATCTGTAATCACCCAGGCAGTGTACACTGTACCCCATCTGTAATCACCCAGGCAGTGTACACTGTACCCCATCTGTAATCACCCAGGCAGTGTACACTGTACCCCATCTGTAATCACCCAGGCAGTGTACACTGTACCCCATCTGTAATCACCCAGGCAGTGTACACTGTACCCCATCTGTAATCACCCAGGCAGTGTACACTGTACCCCATCTGTAATCACCCAGGCAGTGTACACTGTACCCCATCTGTAATCACCCAGGCAGTGTACACTGTACCCCATCTGTAATCACCCAGGCAGTGTACACTGTACCCCATCTGTAATCACCCAGGCAGTGTACACTGTACCCCATCTGTAATCACCCAGGCAGTGTACACTGTATCCCATCTGTAATCACCCAGGCAGTGTACACTGTACCCCATCTGTAATCACCCAGGCAGTGTACACTGTACCCCATCTGTAATCACCCAGGCAGTGTACACTGTACCCCATCTGTAATCACCCAGGCAGTGTACACTGTATCCCATCTGTAATCACCCAGGCAGTGTACACTGTATCCCATCTGTAATCACCCAGGCAGTGTACACTGTACCCCATCTGTAATCACCCAGGCAGTGTACACTGTACCCCATCTGTAATCACCCAGGCAGTGTACACTGTACCCCATCTGTAATCACCCAGGCAGTGTACACTGTACCCCATCTGTAATCACCCAGGCAGTGTACACTGTACCCCATCTGTAATCACCCAGGCAGTGTACACTGTACCCCATCTGTAATCACCCAGGCAGTGTACACTGTACCCCATCTGTAATCACCCAGGCAGTGTACACTGTACCCCATCTGTAATCACCCAGGCAGTGTACACTGTACCCCATCTGTAATCACCCAGGCAGTGTACACTGTACCCCATCTGTAATCACCCAGGCAGTGTACACTGTACCCCATCTGTAATCACCCAGGCAGTGTACACTGTACCCCATCTGTAATCACCCAGGCAGTGTACACTGTACCCCATCTGTAATCACCCAGGCAGTGTACACTGTATCCCATCTGTAATCACCCAGGCAGTGTACACTGTACCCCATCTGTAATCACCCAGGCAGTGTACACTGTACCCCATCTGTAATCACCCAGGCAGTGTACACTGTACCCCATCTGTAATCACCCAGGCAGTGTACACTGTACCCCATCTGTAATCACCCAGGCAGTGTACACTGTACCCCATCTGTAATCACCCAGGCAGTGTACACTGTACCCCATCTGTAATCACCCAGGCAGTGTACACTGTACCCCATCTGTAATCACCCAGGCAGTGTACACTGTACCCCATCTGTAATCACCCAGGCAGTGTACACTGTACCCCATCTGTAATCACCCAGGCAGTGTACACTGTACCCCATCTGTAATCACCCAGGCAGTGTACACTGTACCCCATCTGTAATCACCCAGGCAGTGTACACTGTATCCCATCTGTAATCACCCAGGCAGTGTACACTGTATCCCATCTGTAATCACCCAGGCAGTGTACACTGTATCCCATCTGTAATCACCCAGGCAGTGTACACTGTACCCCATCTGTAATCACCCAGGCAGTGTACACTGTACCCCATCTGTAATCACCCAGGCAGTGTACACTGTACCCCATCTGTAATCACCCAGGCAGTGTACACTGTACCCCATCTGTAATCACCCAGGCAGTGTACACTGTATCCCATCTGTAATCACCCAGGCAGTGTACACTGTACCCCATCTGTAATCACCCAGGCAGTGTACACTGTACCCCATCTGTAATCACCCAGGCAGTGTACACTGTACCCCATCTGTAATCACCCAGGCAGTGTACACTGTATCCCATCTGTAATCACCCAGGCAGTGTACACTGTACCCCATCTGTAATCACCCAGGCAGTGTACACTGTACCCCATCTGTAATCACCCAGGCAGTGTACACTGTACCCCATCTGTAATCACCCAGGCAGTGTACACTGTATCCCATCTGTAATCACCCAGGCAGTGTACACTGTACCCCATCTGTAATCACCCAGGCAGTGTACACTGTACCCCATCTGTAATCACCCAGGCAGTGTACACTGTACCCCATCTGTAATCACCCAGGCAGTGTACACTGTACCCCATCTGTAATCACCCAGGCAGTGTACACTGTACCCCATCTGTAATCACCCAGGCAGTGTACACTGTACCCCATCTGTAATCACCCAGGCAGTGTACACTGTACCCCATCTGTAATCACCCAGGCAGTGTACACTGTACCCCATCTGTAATCACCCAGGCAGTGTACACTGTACCCCATCTGTAATCACCCAGGCAGTGTACACTGTACCCCATCTGTAATCACCCAGGCAGTGTACACTGTACCCCATCTGTAATCACCCAGGCAGTGTACACTGTACCCCATCTGTAATCACCCAGGCAGTGTACACTGTATCCCATCTGTAATCACCCAGGCAGTGTACACTGTACCCCATCTGTAATCACCCAGGCAGTGTACACTGTACCCCATCTGTAATCACCCAGGCAGTGTACACTGTACCCCATCTGTAATCACCCAGGCAGTGTACACTGTATCCCATCTGTAATCACCCAGGCAGTGTACACTGTACCCCATCTGTAATCACCCAGGCAGTGTACACTGTACCCCATCTGTAATCACCCAGGCAGTGTACACTGTACCCCATCTGTAATCACCCAGGCAGTGTACACTGTACCCCATCTGTAATCACCCAGGCAGTGTACACTGTACCCCATCTGTAATCACCCAGGCAGTGTACACTGTACCCCATCTGTAATCACCCAGGCAGTGTACACTGTACCCCATCTGTAATCACCCAGGCAGTGTACACTGTACCCCATCTGTAATCACCCAGGCAGTGTACACTGTACCCCATCTGTAATCACCCAGGCAGTGTACACTGTACCCCATCTGTAATCACCCAGGCAGTGTACACTGTACCCCATCTGTAATCACCCAGGCAGTGTACACTGTACCCCATCTGTAATCACCCAGGCAGTGTACACTGTATCCCATCTGTAATCACCCAGGCAGTGTACACTGTATCCCATCTGTAATCACCCAGGCAGTGTACACTGTATCCCATCTGTCATCACCCAGGCAGTGTACACTGTACCCCATCTGTCATCACCCAGGCAGTGTACACTGTACCCCATCTGTAATCACCCAGGCAGTGTACACTGTACCCCATCTGTCATCACCCAGGCAGTGTACACTGTACCCCATCTGTAATCACCCAGGCAGTGTACACTGTACCCCATCTGTAATCACCCAGGCAGTGTACACTGTACCCCATCTGTAATCACCCAGGCAGTGTACACTGTACCCCATCTGTAATCACCCAGGCAGTGTACACTGTACCCCATCTGTAATCACCCAGGCAGTGTACACTGTATCCCATCTGTAATCACCCAGGCAGTGTACACTGTATCCCATCTGTAATCACCCAGGCAGTGTACACTGTACCCCATCTGTAATCACCCAGGCAGTGTACACTGTACCCCATCTGTAATCACCCAGGCAGTGTACACTGTACCCCATCTGTAATCACCCAGGCAGTGTACACTGTATCCCATCTGTAATCACCCAGGCAGTGTACACTGTACCCCATCTGTAATCACCCAGGCAGTGTACACTGTATCCCATCTGTAATCACCCAGGCAGTGTACACTGTATCCCATCTGTAATCACCCAGGCAGTGTACACTGTACCCCATCTGTAATCACCCAGGCAGTGTACACTGTACCCCATCTGTAATCACCCAGGCAGTGTACACTGTACCCCATCTGTAATCACCCAGGCAGTGTACACTGTACCCCATCTGTAATCACCCAGGCAGTGTACACTGTATCCCATCTGTAATCACCCAGGCAGTGTACACTGTACCCCATCTGTAATCACCCAGGCAGTGTACACTGTACCCCATCTGTAATCACCCAGGCAGTGTACACTGTACCCCATCTGTAATCACCCAGGCAGTGTACACTGTACCCCATCTGTAATCACCCAGGCAGTGTACACTGTACCCCATCTGTAATCACCCAGGCAGTGTACACTGTATCCCATCTGTAATCACCCAGGCAGTGTACACTGTACCCCATCTGTAATCACCCAGGCAGTGTACACTGTACCCCATCTGTAATCACCCAGGCAGTGTACACTGTACCCCATCTGTAATCACCCAGGCAGTGTACACTGTACCCCATCTGTAATCACCCAGGCAGTGTACACTGTACCCCATCTGTCATCACCCAGGCAGTGTACACTGTATCCCATCTGTAATCACCCAGGCAGTGTACACTGTACCCCATCTGTCATCACCCAGGCAGTGTACACTGTACCCCATCTGTCATCACCCAGGCAGTGTACACTGTACCCCATCTGTAATCACCCAGGCAGTGTACACTGTACCCCATCTGTAATCACCCAGGCAGTGTACACTGTACCCCATCTGTAATCACCCAGGCAGTGTACACTGTACCCCATCTGTAATCACCCAGGCAGTGTACACTGTACCCCATCTGTAATCACCCAGGCAGTGTACACTGTATCCCATCTGTAATCACCCAGGCAGTGTACACTGTACCCCATCTGTAATCACCCAGGCAGTGTACACTGTACCCCATCTGTAATCACCCAGGCAGTGTACACTGTACCCCATCTGTAATCACCCAGGCAGTGTACACTGTACCCCATCTGTAATCACCCAGGCAGTGTACACTGTACCCCATCTGTAATCACCCAGGCAGTGTACACTGTATCCCATCTGTAATCACCCAGGCAGTGTACACTGTACCCCATCTGTAATCACCCAGGCAGTGTACACTGTACCCCATCTGTCATCACCCAGGCAGTGTACACTGTACCCCATCTGTAATCACCCAGGCAGTGTACACTGTACCCCATCTGTAATCACCCAGGCAGTGTACACTGTATCCCATCTGTAATCACCCAGGCAGTGTACACTGTACCCCATCTGTAATCACCCAGGCAGTGTACACTGTACCCCATCTGTAATCACCCAGGCAGTGTACACTGTACCCCATCTGTAATCACCCAGGCAGTGTACACTGTACCCCATCTGTAATCACCCAGGCAGTGTACACTGTACCCCATCTGTAATCACCCAGGCAGTGTACACTGTACCCCATCTGTAATCACCCAGGCAGTGTACACTGTACCCCATCTGTAATCACCCAGGCAGTGTACACTGTACCCCATCTGTAATCACCCAGGCAGTGTACACTGTACCCCATCTGTAATCACCCAGGCAGTGTACACTGTACCCCATCTGTAATCACCCAGGCAGTGTACACTGTACCCCATCTGTAATCACCCAGGCAGTGTACACTGTACCCCATCTGTAATCACCCAGGCAGTGTACACTGTACCCCATCTGTAATCACCCAGGCAGTGTACACTGTACCCCATCTGTAATCACCCAGGCAGTGTACACTGTACCCCATCTGTAATCACCCAGGCAGTGTACACTGTACCCCATCTGTAATCACCCAGGCAGTGTACACTGTACCCCATCTGTAATCACCCAGGCAGTGTACACTGTACCCCATCTGTAATCACCCAGGCAGTGTACACTGTACCCCATCTGTAATCACCCAGGCAGTGTACACTGTACCCCATCTGTAATCACCCAGGCAGTGTACACTGTACCCCATCTGTAATCACCCAGGCAGTGTACACTGTACCCCATCTGTAATCACCCAGGCAGTGTACACTGTACCCCATCTGTAATCACCCAGGCAGTGTACACTGTACCCCATCTGTAATCACCCAGGCAGTGTACACTGTACCCCATCTGTAATCACCCAGGCAGTGTACACTGTACCCCATCTGTAATCACCCAGGCAGTGTACACTGTACCCCATCTGTAATCACCCAGGCAGTGTACACTGTACCCCATCTGTAATCACCCAGGCAGTGTACACTGTACCCCATCTGTAATCACCCAGGCAGTGTACACTGTACCCCATCTGTCATCACCCAGGCAGTGTACACTGTACCCCATCTGTAATCACCCAGGCAGTGTACACTGTACCCCATCTGTAATCACCCAGGCAGTGTACACTGTACCCCATCTGTAATCACCCAGGCAGTGTACACTGTACCCCATCTGTAATCACCCAGGCAGTGTACACTGTACCCCATCTGTCATCGTTTATCCCTCCCCACCTCCCACCATTCTCCCAAGTCCCTGAAGTCCAATGTGTCATTCTTATGCCTTTGTGTCCTCATAACTTAGCTCCCACATATAAGTGAGAACATACAACGTTTAGTTGTTCATTCCTGAGTTACGTCACTTATAATACTACCCTCCAGATTGGGTGTGGTGGCTCACACCTATAATCCCAGCACTTTAGGAGGCTGAGGTGGGTGAATGACTTGAGGTTAAAAGATCAGGACCAGCCTGGTCAGTGTGGTGAAAACTGTCTCTACTAAAAATACAAAAATTAGCTGGACATGCTGGCATGTGCCTATAGTCCCAGTACTCGGGAGGTTGACCCAGGAGAATCACTTGAACCTGAGAGGCGGACGTTGCAGTGAGCCAAGACCCTGCCATTGTACTCTAGCCTGAGTAACAGAGCGAGATTCTGTCTCAAGAAATAAAATAATAATAATAAAAGAATAATAGTCTCCAATTCCATCCAGGTTGCTGTGAATGCCATTATTTTTTTCCTTTTTATGGCTAAGTAGTATTCCATGATACACACACACACACACACACACACACACACACACATCACATCATATTTTCTTTATCCCCTCATTGATTGATGAGCATTTGAGCTGGTCTCATATTTTTACAATTGCAAATTGTGCTTCTATAAACATGAGTGTGCAAGTATCTTTTTTGTATAATGACTTCTTTTCCTCTGGGTAGACACCAGTAGTAGAATTGCTGGATCAAATGGTAGATCTACTTTTAGTTGTTTGAGGAATCTCCTCACTGTTTTCCATAATGGTTGTATTAGTTTACATTCCCACGAACAGTGTAAAAGTGTTCCCTTTATAGTACATCCACACCAACATCTATTTGTTGATTTTTTTATTATGGCCATTCTTGCAGGAGTGAGATGGTATCGTATTGTGATTTTGATTTGCATTTCCCTGATCATTAGTGATGCTGAGCATTTTTCCATATGCTTGTTCGCTATTTGTGTATCTTCTTTGGTGAATTGTCTATTCATGTCCTTAGCCCACTTTTTGATGAGATTGGTTTTTTTTCTTGCTGATTTGTTTGAGTACTCTGTAGATTCTAGATATTACATATCTAGAATCCATTGTCTGCTATACAGATTGTGAAGTTTTTCTCCCACCTTGTGGGTTGTCTGCTAACTCTATTGATTATTATTATTATCATCATTATTATTATTTTGCTCACAGAAACTCTTTAATTAAGTCCCATTTATCTATCTTTGTTTTTGTTACATATGCTTTTGGATTCTTGGTCATAAAATCTTGAGGTAAACAGATCTTTACAGCACACATCAGGGACTGGGAGGGTCTGGGAGGGCTGGCTTCCTACTGCACCCCCGTCCTTTTTCCTGCCTTGCATACATGTCTCTCTCATTTCATTCCTGTGAACCAGTTCTGAAGCTGTTTAAAGAGGTTTAGCCACTGGGCAGCCCTTAACCACAACCAGCTTTTCTTAAACTCATGGCTGGCTTCAAAACAGAAAGCAAGGAGAAAAGAGAAAGAGAAAGAGACAAAAAAGAGGTAGACACATCCAGAGAGTAGGGAGGCAGCTCTGAGGTTTTTGCATGGAAGATACTGATTCCACATCAGCAAGCCAAACAGGCACTTTGAAGAGTGCCTAGACTTAAGTCAGTCATGGGTAACAATATTTGAATGGGATGACTACAGCTGGTCATATACTTAAGCAAGTTTTAGACTAAACAATGTGGCCTGTGTGCCTTTTTTAGTGTTTATTACATTCCACTTGCAGAAATCCCCATGACATTAAAATAAAATCTTCTATGGATGCAATTTTATATTATATTATTTACATGCATGTAAATGCTCATATATACAGCAATAATAATGTTAGCTTACATATATTCATGCTTGCTGTGGCCACATAGTATAGTACTAAGCACTTCACTTGTTTTATCTCAGTTTATTTTCACAACAAACCCTATAAGTAAAGTTCCCTTCAGGATGCTTATCTATGAAATACTGTACAATCCCCACATTTAACTGATGAGAAGACTGAGGTCACATAGCCAACAAGTGGTAAAAGAGTTGGGACTCAAACCAAGGTATTTCTGGCCTCAAAGCCATTTTCTTAATCCTTACCCAATGCTGCTCTGAGAACAAATCTCAGATCTCATTTATCTGAACCTCAGATTCCTCAGTTTAGTGAGAGGATTGAATGGTACTATCTCCCAGTTCTGAAATGCTCTGTTAAATGCTTGCTAATTTTGCAGGAAAAAAAAAAGCCATTGAGTCAAGACTTACAATTAGATCTTTCTTTTGGTCATAACTTTAGGTATGTTCTGAATAAGTGTTTCCATGTTTTCCTCCAGTATGTGGTGAGTCTGAGAATGTACTCCCATTGTTTAGAGGAAAAAAAAAAAGAATTCTCCCCTAGATTCCACGTACCAGCTATAACCTTTTTCTTTGCCCCTCTTATAACTAATGCTGCATGACAGTGGTCAATACTTGCTGCCAACCCTTCCTCGTTACCCATTCTTGCCATCCTGCTCTAACGGGGCTTTTGCCCATCAATCCCCAGAAACCCCTCTTATCAAAGTCTCCTTCAGCTTCCATGATGATCTTCATCTGGCCACACCTGGAAAGCAACTGTAGTACCATGATACAGAAGAAGAGGCAAAAAAAAAAACCAAAAAACAGACATCTACGAAACAAAACAACAATTTGTCAACTATCTTCCCTGAAATTCTTAAGCTAAGTAAAGTACAAAATGCAAATGTACATCATTAGACATATATACATTATTTTTCTAAAATTTTTAGTACCACAAGAGTTTCTTTTCCTTATTACAGTGGTGGTTATTGTGTTCAGGAAAATTGTTAGTTTCGATTTTATTTGAACAAATACACCCACCTATTTTGCTATTGTTATATATCACCTTAGCATATATGCTATATTATATTACTTTTATTGAGGCTGCCCAAACTAAAGACAATTTCAATATTTTGTAGCCATAGGAGCTCATCTGAATTGCCTTCCTTTGGCTTGGGTAGGAAAACAGGCTGGAAGATTAATGACTCACCTAATGTGAGTCTACTCACATCTACTCATATTGGTAGATCTAGAGCTAGAAGCCAAATCTCAGAATTCAAAACAGAATTGTACCATAATACCATTCTTCCCTGATATACTTCAAAAGAGGAGTGGATTTGACACAGTGAGGTATGCCTTTTACTAGTCAATAAGTGACAAGATAGTACTTAAAAAGAAGAATTCTCTTCTTCTAACCCGCCTATTCCCAACCTGTTCGCAATATGAGCTTTGGCCAGTTGGGAAGTGGTCCCAAGTCATTGTTTAGACATCAACTTATATGGCCCAGCACTCCTAGGATTCTTTGTAATTCTAAGTGTTTCCATGTTTTCCTCCAGTATGTGGTAAGTCTGAGAATGTCCTCCCATTGTTTAGAAAAAAAAAAAAAAAAGAATTCTCCCCTAGATTCCACGTACCAGCTATAACCTTTGTATAACCTAGAATTCTTTGTAATTCTAGGAGTGCTGGTCCATGTAAGTTGATGAAAAGTAAGTAAAGAGGAAGGAAGTTAGACATGCTAGCTACAGTAATTAGATTTGCAAATGTTTCATCATTTAAAAATTAGTTCAGATTCAAAAATGGTGTCAATAATAACATGATTTTTATTCATTTTCACTCCAGTATGCTTTTTGAAGTAGAAAATAATATGGAAGGCATAGTTAAAGCTAGTGTACCAGGAACTTGGCCTGACATACAGGCTGTCTTAGGGATTCCTTGGCCTGTCATCTGGGTTCTACCATAGGAATGAGAATGCCTGTACAACTGTCACCATCATATATGACAAAGCAGTGGTTTCAAGATGACCAAGAGGCAGCTCAGAGGTTTCTTATGAGACATTCTCACATTGCTTCGCTTTTCTGTTACTAAACACATTAAATATCGGGCAGACAATTCTTTAGAACAGAAAAGTTTGGAAACATATTTTCCTAGAGGTTCATAGTTGGAAGACCAGTAGAGGACATAGATCTTCAACCAAATCCCATTCCATCTGGTCATGAGCCAGATGAGCCAGCCACCGGCTGGGCAGATAGCATTGATGAGATGAAAAGATGTTCCCTTTGAACTGAAGAGATAGGTTTCATAAGAAACCAACCTTGACAACTTTTTCTATTTCACAATACCACATTTAAAATGGAGTTGGCCTATGTATCTTTGACCAAATCTTGTTTTCACTTCTGAAATTAGCTACAACAAGGGACTTGGGGGAAAAGCCACCCTCCTCCATCTCCCTGAAGGCCAGAACAGCAGGTGTGCCTATTTTCAGAGGTAAGTGAAATATTTGCCAAATCATTTGGCACATTTCAACACAAATTGTGCCAAATTACCTGTCAAGACTAAACGGCCTTTTTAGAAGAAAGATAAATGGTCTTCCATACACATTTGCATGGACCCACAGTGCCATCCAGTGGCTCATTATATCGGTCACAAGTGTACACTTGCCTCCCAGGGATTGGTTCCAAGCTGACCATCCTTGCCATGGCATTGGTTCCTTTGGTACCCAGAGCCTTTGGGACTTGGTAAGGTGGAAAGCATGCATTTGAAATGAGCTGGGTTGGAGGAGAGTTGGTGTCAAGACTTGGATGTCTTGCCTATGGTGTCTTGGTGAGAGTGCAACTTTTAGAGATTTTCCAACTAGCAAACATCCATGTACCTTCTTCCATTGAATCAATGCCAAGAACAACTTACTAAACATATCTAAACGTACTAGATCATTGCGTTTAGTCTCTAGGCATTGCCACATTATGGGGACTGGGCCAGCCCAAGTATAGCTATCAACTTCATTTTACTTCCACTTGGTAAATAGTCTTAATTTTTAAATTCTCTACTTTTCCAGTTTCTCCCTCACACCTTTTTTAAGGGATTGAATTTCTCTTTACAAAGAATTCTAGGAGTGCTGGGCCATATAAGCTGATGAAAAGTAAGTAAAGAGGAAGGAAGTTAGGATATAAAAGAGAGGGGGAAGAAAAAACAGAGAAGAGAGACTTGATTCTCTTCAGACAACTGAAGGGTCAAGTTGACATTATCTCTTCAAATGTCAGTTTCTATAAACTGTAGAGCAAACAGGACTTTTTAAAGGAAAATGGATCATATGGTAACAGCAGCAGCTGTATATTCCCATAAAGAGATAGATTCCTTTTCAGATAGTAGCTGTGCAATGCTTGTAACAAAACACAGAGCTGGACCAATCAAAGGAAATGAGAACTGCTTCACACACTCACCAGATTGGTTCTGAAGGGGTCAGAGTTCTCACTGGGGGAACATTCTGGAGAGGAAACAAGAATCTGAACAGGAATTACAGATCACTACAAATAGGTTGATTCTTTTCCTATTGGCTTTCCCAGCATAGCTGGACAGTGATCTGTAACATGGTTTAGCTTCAAATTCTCTGAACCTGTCAGACCAGATTTAGACATTTCAGTTTGTCACTTTTTCATCTTTTTTTTTAAAGGTCCTATGAAGCAAATCCACTACTCTGATCAGCAGTCTGTTTCCTTCCCAAAGAAATGAAATCCATCTGGTTCTAATCTTGACAGACCTGGGTAGATCATACCCACTGGGGCTACAGCCACCATTGTCCATTTGCTATTTTATTTTATTTTAATACATTGTCTGAAATAATAAGAGATGAAGGAAACATAGAGACTATTAACTAGGTTGATATTCCTATTTTACAGACATGAAAATTGAGGCCCATTTTCCAGTCTGCCTTTTCTAAATGAATACAAATCTTTGGCCTACAGTAAGGAGGCATAATAGAAAAAGAGTCAGTTACTTTCACACATTTTTTTTACATTAGGAAGTATCTCCAAACTTGTTATCACCAACAAATATAACCTAAAAGTTTGGTGAAAAGAGTAAGAGAATAGTGTAATTATATTTGCTTCCCCTCTTGTTATATTCCAGGAGAGAATGTGGAATCTTCAGTGATACGTGGAATGACACACCCATTTGTGCTCTGGAAGCAGAGATTCTAGGTTGCCCAGTTCTGGTGTCACTAACAGTCAGGCTGACTCATTCGGACTTTGAAGCCTTGTAATGAAGAAATTGTGGTTTTCTGGATTATTCCATCTGAGATTAAAAAAAGCTTAAAAAACAAGTTCTGTAAACACAGTGTCTGATCAAAGACTTGGGACAATGATGTTATATAAACGCCTGTCTGAACAGTAGAAGCTCAATTAGGAGAGGACATGGGTAAAACTATTTAAAGGAATCATGATTGGGATACTGGCTGCCAAGAATGCCTTGCTTAACAGATTATAAATGATTCCCTATTAGAAGAAGGCTTCCTAAAGCACTGGGCACAGGACAGAATGATGGAGAACTGCAGACCAGGAGTAGTTGCTTAGCTGAGATTCAGGAGAGAGGCCTTAAAGTGAAAATCAGTACTGTGTATTCTCTTTTAGAGTCTCTGTCACATCAAAATTCAAGATTTTCTGGTTACAATAGAGAAATACCCACGCTAACCAGTTCAAGTTAAAAAATAAAAACAACTCCAAAAAGATGAGTCAGGTATTGATAGAACTAATCTGACAATCATAGACACCCATGGGCATAAAGCAAAGTCCAGCTGGGTCTCTCATAGGGCCTCAAACTTGGAACTCAAGAGCAAGTAACTAAGTACTGATAGAGATATCTCTCTCCCCTTCCTTCCCTATCAATACCTATTTATGGACACGTCTATTCATAAGCAAAACGTACAAAGATTTCATCCTTGTGTAGCTTTGTATTCTAATTTTCCAGCCCCATTCCCATTTCTACACCTCCCTGCCATCTGCCATTTGTTCCATTCTTCTCTTTACAAATGAGCTTTCTGACTCTCTTAGTCTCAGTTCCCCTATAACTTCAGCAGGGATTGACATTTACTCACTAAGTTACAGAATCTATCTCTGAATCTCTATGACCTTCCATCTGTAGAGTTTACCAACTGAATGCTTACAGTTAGCCACCCCAGCCATTGGCTGACTTTGAGTAAGAAGTCATCCCTGATGAAAGCTACAAGGTGTAAACATGGTGGCCTAGGCTAATCTCTCAGTCTCAAATCACTAATGGGTGCAGTCATTGATACGTAGGATCCTCGATGGACGAAGTTCTCAGAAAAAAAAATGGGCCACTGTTGAGGTAGACATCCCAAAATACATCTACTATTTAATTGTATATTGTATTTGTCTAAGTTTATACAACTCTTCTTTGATAAATTTTAGAATATGTCCCTGACTATGCTAGACTGCTTTCAAAGCACCAATTTTAAGATGATATGGTCAATTTACGCCAATGTGTCTATCACTTTCCAATCACTGCCAGTTTTTCTTTGTTGGTCAGGATTTGGAATGAGGTAGAAATTTGCCCAATTGCTTTCTCTAACTTCTAAACTATGCAATTATCAACAAGACAACTCAACAATTTACCAGATGCTCTGCTTTTAGCAGAATGACACTTGCAGCATATGTTCAACTAGAGTAATGAGGTATTTCAGCAATCTTGTTTCTGTGCCAGATTTTAAAAAAATCATCCATTTTATTGTCTAAGATTCTACAAGTCTATGTCTAGTTTTGAGGCTAGGGCAGTGGTTATGACAATCATCATATTACTTTGATATCTCTTTTCTTTTGTCCACTAGCAAGTTCTTTGCAGATCTTGTCCTTACCCTAACTCTCAACAGGGTCACTTTGTGGGAAAACCCATATAAATATCAATAGTTACATTTAATCATTGATGAACAAATAACAGATATAATATTATAAGACCTCAGCAGTGATTTTCTGTTGGCTCTTGGAACTGCCCATTTCAAGAAGTTTTGCCTGAGCTCATTATAAGCCATATAAAATCCTTTCCACTGCATTTCTGCTCATGAAAGTTGTCTTGTAACACTTCAATGACAGTGATAAAAAGGACCAAAATTGGAGGAGTGCCAAGATGGCAGAGAGGAGGCAACATTGGAATGCAGCTCCCAGCAAATGAGATGCAGAGGGCTAGAAGACTTCACAATTCCAAGCGAGGTGCCACGTTCATTTCAGTGGGACTGGTAGGACTCTGAAAATAGCCCAGGGAAGGAGCTGAAGCAGGGCAAGAGCTGCCCAGGGTGGGCGAACTGAGACAGGGTGGGGCACATCCCCACCTGGAAAGTGCAGCCAGCTCAGAGGGTCAGGGACTTCACCCCTCTGGTGGTCCAATTCAGATCTTGTGCTTACCTCATCCCTCCTGCAACCCATGGTCCACAAGAGCCCCAATGGACTGAGGGGTACCCATGAATTATCTATGCAAATCTCAGCAACGGCTTTGGCCCAGACCTGGGTGGAAGTTTGGACCAACACCAGTGGGATGGAACAACCTGTCCCACAGAAAGAGGCAGAGTTGAAAGCAGGGAAACAGGCCATAAGGCCTGGTAGGCCCTGCCTCACCCCCCACCAAAACTCAAAGTGAAGCCTGTGCACTAGAGAGCTTGGCAGTGAATACACCAGTTTGACCCCAACAGCAAATACACCAGTTTGACCCCAAGATCAAGCTCGGGGAAGAAGAGCCCCATTGGGAAGGCAAGACTAATCTCACTCACCTGCAAACAAACTCCAGGGGAAGACCACCGACCCAGCAACCTGACTGAATCCAAGGCAGCCCAGCAGTGCCTCTACAGGCCGAAAAACATATTGCTCCAACTGCAAGAGAAAGGATGTCCACTGAGAGATTCCTCCCAAAATCACCAACTTCAAAGATCAAAGGGAGATAAATCCACAAAGATGGGAAGAAACCAGTGCAAAAAGGATAAAACCATCAAAGACCAGAACTCCTCTTCTCTTCCCAGGGATCACAGCTCCTCACCATCAAGGGAACAAAACAAGACAGAAAATGGTTTGATGAATTGACAGAAGAAGGCTTCAGAAGGTGGGTAATAACAAACTTCTCTGAGTTAAAAGACCATGTTCTAACCCAAAGCAAAGAAACTAAGAACCTTGAAAAAAGGTTAGATGAAATGCTAACTAGAATAACCAGCTTAGAGAAGAACATAAATGACTCGATGGAGCTGAAAAACACAGCAGGAGAACTTTGCGAGGCATACACAAGTTTCGACAGCTGAATCAATCAAGCAGAAGAAAGAATATCAGAGATAGAAGATCAAATGAAATCAAGTGAGAAGGCAAGATTAGAGAAAAAAGAGTAAAAAGAAACGAACAAAGCCTCCAAGGACTATGGGATTATGTGAAAAGACCTAATCTACACTTGTTTGTTATACCTGAATATGACAGAGAGAATGAATCCAAGTTGGAAAACACTCTTCAGGATATTATCCAAGAGAACTTCCCCAACCTAACAAGGCAGGCCAACATACAAATCCAGGAAATACAGAGAACACCACAAAGATATTCCTTAAGAAGAGTAACCCCAAGGCACATAATCATCAGATTCACCAGGGTTGAAATGAAGGAAAAAATCCTAAGGGAAGCCAGAGAGAAAGGTCGAGTCACCCACAAAGGAAAGACCATCAGACACACAGCAGATCTCTTGGCAGAAACCCTACAAACTAGAAGGGAGTGGGGGCCAATATTCACATCTTTAAAGAAAAGAACTTTCAACCCAGAATTTCATATCTGACCAAACTGATCTTCGTAAGTGAAGGAGAAAGAAAATCCTTTGTGGGCAAGCAATTGCAGAGAGATTTCATCACTACAAGACCTGCCTTACAAGAGCTCCTGAAAGAAGTACTAAACATGGAAAGGAACAACCAGTACCAGCCACTGCAAAAATGTACCAAAAAGTAAAGAATAATGATGTAATTAAGAAACCATGTCAACTTACAGGCAAAACAACTAGCCAGTAATGAAATGGCAGGATCAAGTTCAAACATAATGATATTAAAATTGAATGTAAATGGACTAAATTCCCCAATCAAAAGACACTGACTGGCAAACTGGATATAAAGTCAAGACCCCTCAGTGTGCTGTATTCAGGAAACCCATCTCACATGCAAAGACTCACATATATCAAAATAAAGGTATGGAAGAAGATTTACCAAGCAAATGGAGAGCAAAAAAAAAGCAAGGGTAGCAATCCTAGTCTCTGATAAAATGGACTTTAAATCAACAAAGATCAAAAGAGACAAAGAAGGGCATTACATAATGGTAAAAGGATCAATGTAACAAAAAGAGCTAACTATCTTAAATATATATGCTCCCAATGCAGGAGCACCCAGATATATAAAACAAGTTCTTAATGACCTACAAAGAGACTTAGACTCCTGCACAATAACAGTGGGAGACTTTAACACTCCACTGACAATATTGGACAGATCAGTGAGACAGAAAGTCAACAAGGATATCCAGGACTTGAATGCAGATCTGAACCAAGCAGGCCTAATAGACATTTACAGAATACTCCACCCCAAATCCACAAAATACACATTCTTCTCAGCACCACATCACATTTACTCTAAAACTGACCACATAATTGGAAGTAAATCCCTCCTCAGAAAATGCAAAAGAACAGAAATCATAACAGTCTCTCAAACCACAGTGCAATCAAATTAGAATGCAGGATTAAGAAAAGCACTCAAAACTACACAATCACATGGAAACTGAACATCTAGCTCCTGAATGATGAATGGATAAACAATGAAATGAAGGCAGAAATTAAAATGTTCTTCAAAACCAACGAAAATGAAGACACAACATACCAGAATCTATGGGACATATTTAAAGCAGTGTCTAGAGGGAAATTTATAGCAATAAATGCCCACATGAGAAGCAAGAAAAGATCTAAAATCAATACCCTATCGTCAAAATTGAAAGAGCTAGAGGAGTAAGATTAAAAAAGAAACTCAAAAGCAAGCAGAAGACAAGAAATAACTAAGATTTTAAAAAATCAATAAATCCAGGAGCTGGTTTTTTGAAAAGATCAATAAAATAGACAGACTGCTAGCTAGACTAATACAAAAGAAAAGAGAGAAGAATTGAATAGACGCAATAAAAAAAAATGATGAAGAGGAGATCATCACTGATTCCTCAGAAATAAAAACTACCATCAGAGATTACTACAAACAACTGTATGTGCATAAACCAATAAATCTGGAAGAAACTGATGAATTCTTGGACACTCGCACACTCCCAAGACCGAGCCAGGAAGAAGTTAAAACCCTGAATAGACCAATAACAAGATCTGAAGTCGAGGCAGCAATTAATAGCCTACCATCAAAAAAGGTCCAGGTTCAGACAGGTTCACAGCCAAATTCTACCAGATGTACAAAGAGGAGCTGGTATCATTCCTATTGAAACTATTCCAAACAATACAAAAAGAAGGAATCCTCCCTAACTCTTTCTATGCGACCAACATCATCCTGATATCAAAACCTGGCAGAGACACAACTTTCAAACAATACAAAAAGAGGGAATCCTCCCTAAATCTTTCTATGCGACCAACATCATCCTGATACCAAAACCTGGCAGAGACACAACTTTCAAACAATACAAAAAGAGGGAATCCTCCCTAACTCTTTCTATGCAACCAACATCATCCTGATACCAAAACCTGGCAGAGACACAACTAAAAAGAAAACTACAGACCAATATCCATATTGAACATTGATGCAAAAATCTTCAATAAAATACTGGCAAACTGACTCCAACAACACATCAAAAAGCTTATCCACCACGATCAAGTAGGCTTCATCCCAGGGATGCAAGTCTGGTTCAACATACGCAAATGTATAAACGTAATCCACCACATAAACAGAAACTCAACAGCCCTTTATGCTAAAAACCCTCAATAAACTAGGTATCAGTGGAACACATCACAAAATAATAAAAGCTGTTTACAACAAACCCACAGCCTATATCATACTGAACGGGCAAAAACTGGAAGCATTTCCTTTGAAATCTGGCACTAGACAAGGATGTCCTCTCTCACCACTTCTATTTGATATAGTATTGGAAGTTCTAGTGAGAGCAACCAGGCAAGAAAAAGAAAAAAAGGGCATTCAACTAGAAAAAGAAGAAGTCAAATTGTCCCTATTTGAAGATGACAGGATTGTATATTCAGAAGACCCCATCATCTCAGCCCAAAACCTCCTTAAGCTGATAAGCAACTTCGGCAAAGTCTCAGGATACAAAATCCGTGTGCAGATTTTGCAAGCATTCCTATACACCAACAACAGACAAACAGAGAGCCAAATCATGAATGAACTCCCATTTACAATTGCTAAAAAAAGACTAAAATACCTAGGAATAACAAAGGATGTAAAAGATCTCTTCAAGGAGAACTACAAACCACTGCTCAAGGAAATAAGAGAGGACACAAACAGATTGGAAAAACATTCCATGCTTATGGTTAGGATGAAATCAACATTGTGAAAATGGCCATACTGCCCAAAGTAATTTATAAATTCAATGCTATCCCCATCAAGCTACCACTGACCTTCTTCACAGAACTGGAAAAAAATGCTTTAAACTTCATATGGAACCAAACGAGAGCCCACATAGCCAAGACAATCCTAAGAAAAAAGAACAAAGCTGGAAGCATCACACTACCTGACTTCAAACTATGCTACAAGGCTACAGTAATCAAAACAGCAAGGTATGGGTACCAAAACAAAGATATAGACCAATGGAACAGAACAGAGGCCTTGGAAACAATGCCACACATCTACAACCATCTGATCTTTGACAAACCAGACAAAAACAAGCAATGGGGAAAGGACTCCCTGTTTAATAAATGGTGTTGGGAAAACTGGCTAGCCATATGCAGGGAGCTGAAACTGGACCCATTACTTATACCTTACACTAAAATTAACTCCAGATGGATTAAAGATTTAAACATAATAACTAATACCATAAAAACCCTAGAAGAAAACCTGGAAAACACCATTCAGGACATAGGCACAGGCAAGGACTTCATGACTAAAATACCAAAAGCAATGGCAACAAAAGCCAAAACAGACAAATGGGATATAATTAAATTCCAGAGCTTCTGCCCAGTGAAAGAAACAATCATTAGAGTGAACTGGCAATCAACAGAATGGGAAAAAATTTTTTGCAATCTACCCATCTGACAAAGGGCTAATATCCAGAATCTACAAAGAACTAAAACAGATTTGCAAGAAACAAACAAACAAACAAACTCATTCAAAAGTGGGCAAAGGATATGAATAGACACTTTTCAAAAGAAGACATATATGCAGCCTACAAACATATGAAAAAATGCTCATCATCACTGGTCATTAGAGAAATGCAAATCAAAACCACATTGAGATATCATCTCACACCAGTTAGAATGGTGATCATTAAAAAATCTGGAAACAACAGATGCTGGAGAGGATGAAGAGAAATAGGAACACTTTTACACTGTTAGTGGGAGTAAATTAGTCCAACCATTATGGAAGAAAGTGTGGCGATTCCTCAAGGATTTAGAAATAGAAATTCCATTTGACCCAGCCATCCCATTATTGGGTACATAGCCAAAGGATTATAAATCATTCTATTATAAAAACACATGCACATATATGTTCATTGCAGTGCTGTTTATGATAGCAAAGACCTGGAACCAACCCAAATGCCCATCAATGATAGACTGGACAAAGAAAATGTGGCACATATACACTATGGAATACTATGCAGCCATAAAAAATGATGAGTTCATGTCTTTTATAGAGACGTAGATGAATCAAGAAACCATCATTCTCAGCAAACTGACAGAAGAACAGAAAACCAGACACTACATGTTTTCACTCACAGGCAGGTGATGAACAATGAGAACACTTGGGCATAGGAAAGAGAACAATACTCACTAGGCTAGGTGGTGGGGGGTGTGTAGGGGAAGGGAGGGGAGGGACAGCGGGGTGGGGCGGGGAAGATGGGAAGGGGTAACACCAGGAGAAGTGCCTGAAGTAGGCAACAGGGCCGGGGGGGATGGAGACAGGAAACCATCATGGCATGTATGTACCTATGCAACAATTCTGCAGGATGCAGGATCTTCCCATGTACTCCAGAGCCCAAAGTACAATAAAAATAAAAAAATTTAAAAAGGGCTAAAATTGGGTGAAGTTCAATTGTGCATTCAGATATATGCAGAAAGTTAGGTAATGTGTTCAGCCTTGGGTTGCTAAGCTCAGAAGGAGTCTCTGTGAGCTTCAGTAGTATGAGTATGTGAAGGATGAATGGGATCATTCTGAAATGAAACTAGAGCTAATTTGATGAGCAGAATCACAGACAACTGACAAGCTTTACCATATTAAGAGTCTTCCACTTCAACTTCACAAATAGAAGTACACAGACATCCACCATGAAAATCAACTTGTCACATAATGGTACAGCTGTTATACATCTGTCTGGTTCCTAGCAGAATAATTTTCTTCATCAAATTTTTCAAAATTGGAAATCCATCTGTTGGCTAATGACAGTAGGAACTTCCTTTGCAAGGTGAAGTCTAGGATCATCAGGTCACCAATAATTTGGGAAAGTTTAGGCCTTGGAAATAAATGATTTCTGCTGGTACTGTCACTCTAATGGGCAAGCCTCTAAAAGACTGAGCTGAGAAGCTTTTTCTATGAGACATCTTCATCATAATACCTGCTTTTACATAATAAGATAAAGTTTATTTTGCCATTAATTGTATCAGCCATAACCTACTGCAGTTTTAAACTGACTTCTGCTTTTTAAATAGCTCCTATGTGAAGAGATCACTGAGTCCCCACAATAACCCCGTAAAATAGTTAGAGCACTTTAGAATGCCCTCATTTAGTGTATGAGGATACAAAAAGGTATGAGAAATTATGCAGCTTGCTCAAAGCAAAGTGACTAGAACATTCTAGGTATTCTGACTCCTGGCACAACTATCTTCACCATAACACTTCATTGTCTGTTCTTTCACATTGAGGAAATCTCAGCCAATGGTTATTCTTTTGGTCCAAAACGGCTGCCTCAGCTCCTGTCTTCACATTTGCCTTTCAGCCATAAAAGTAAGATATGAAAAATCTGCTTACCTTCCATTGGGTGAAATTTGGCCACATGGCCACATGCAGCCATAGGTCACCTGTAAAATTCAGTCTATTTTTATGAACAACCATGTGCTCTGCTAAAATTCAGAAGGAGTCTAATACTAAAAAAAGAAAGAAAAAATAAATTTGAGGAGACAAGTGTCTGATACAAGTAGCCAGAGAGAACAGCAAATAGAAATGGGGCCTTCTAAATGGCTCTCAGAATGTCACCAAGCAATTGCTTTCCTGGACCACTCAGTTACCAGAGAATTTCATTATATGCCTATCCTCAGCAACAGGTGTAAATAGCACTTCGGAATTTATAAAATTATATCAATATCATTTGATCAACATTTGAGCAAAGTACATAATCCGATTTCAATACAGAATGAACAGGCTTATATTAAAAAGGAAAGGATGGGCCACGAGGAGTAGATGTTGTGCTGAAGCCCATCCCAAAATAAAATAATTAAAGAGGCTTAGTTCTGTAATGTTTACTCATACGTCTAATCTCATGGTTCCCCGAAAGGTTTGTACTTGATGCCCTTGGTCTTGGTTCTCACTGGGAAATAAGGATGGATCCCAGAGCCTTCAACATTCTTCCACTGGGATTATCAGTTTCAAAAGAGAAATCCAACAGGCCAAAAGAGAAAGTCTGGTGAGTAATGAAGGACAAAAAAAGGAGCTGAGAAAATGATTTCATGGAGGAACTCAGTATAAGAAGGGAAAATGCACAGCAAATGATGGTGGATGACAGACACAATTATTTCCCTGGCTACTTTCACCTTTATTTGGGATTTTTATTTCTCTCATTCTACTTACATTCACTCTTTCTCTCATTGCAATTTCTGTCTTTTCAGTGGATTTTGAATAATCTGACCTTGCATCTCTTAAATATGACTATATCAGTAGCTCCTTTGTAGCAACTTGTGTGTGTGTGCACATATAAAAAGAAAGTCCTATGGCATCTCAAAAGGTAATGACTGGATTCCTTCAATTGAGTCAAGAATACTGTGTTTCTCTTTTGGGAGTTTCTCTGGCAGCCCCAGTGACGAAGCAAAGGGAGCAATGGGTGAAATGAAATTCCTCCTTTTGCTAAACCACAAGAGCCCTAGCTTGCCATTTCACAAAGCATTGCCTTTTCCACTCACCAGAGTAAAGCAACAGCCCCCAGAGCAATCTTGTAATTACACACAGCTTTGCTCTTACAAGGTGATATGCAGATTGAGCTCATTTATCAACTCTTTACTTAACAAGGATGATTATTTTAAAGACAGTAAGATTTGCTACCTTTTAAAAACATGGCTGGTAGTTTCTCCAGTGATAGTTTCTTTTGAATAAACTTATATTAGAATATACAACTCAGCCTCTAAAAAGAAATAAGTGCTTTTCACCAGCCCTGTCTTTGTCATCCTGGAGCATGGCTATCATTTGTTTCTAATGTATTCTTCTGGATGAGCCACCCCTGCTTATTGTTTCAGCACTGAAATCCTTTGGAATGTTCAGTCTCCTGGGTTTCAAATGCACTGGAAAGCCCACTGCTCATCTTCTTACAGGAATAATGTTGCCAAATCAATGCATTTGTATGGACCTGTAAAGACTATGGGCTTCCGGATCTCCTGATGCCTCAGTCCCTCCATAGCTCTCCTCTGTGCCCCTGCCTCTTCCAGATGGACTGCAAATTAAGGCCCCTCCTCTCAGACCTGTGACCTAGGCTCAGCCATGGCTGCTGGATTCTAATACTGGTCTCCTATGAGGCCTTCTTTTGCAGAACAGCCCCAAATAATGCAGTGTTTCCAAAGAGCTCTGGGTGTCTAACATGTTCCTGACTCCTGGTTGCTCACCTTCTACCCCCACCTACCACAATGGTACAACACCAGCAACCAGCTTCAGGTTGAGGCCTTCCCCTTAGTTTTGACAATTCCCCATCACTGGTGCCCTGTAAGATGGGACCATCATTGAACCCTCTGTTGGCAGGAAACTGGGATGCTGTGTCTTCCTCCTGCCAGTCTTTGGGGCTCGGTTTTGCCATTTAAATACAGATTCTCTAGAGAACAATAGCCCACCCTCTTGGCTACTGAACCCCAATTGCCATAAGAGGAAAAATAGTCACTATTGTTGAATGCACATGCCAGGCGCTGTGCCAGGCTGGGATTTGTTCTGTCATGGCAGAGAGTCTCGTACATATTCGCTTTAATCTTCAGCCTTCTTAAAAACATGAATTGCAGTCAAGTGATATCATATACTTATTTAATTTAGATAATTCAAGTATCCATGCTCCCTCAAAAATTAAAATACATAAAATGATATTTCTCACATATAATTTTATATACTTTATTTAATCTATATATTTTGTTTACTTTCTATATTATACATTTATAAATATATATTATGATACAATGCAAATCCCAGGCATAGGGCCAATCACTGATAAATAGCAGGCAATCTCTTTGGACCGTCAAAGCAGCCACGTCAGAAGCTCACTCTTCTTTGCTAGCCTGAGCCACCAGGCAAATGGGTCCCCAAGTCTTGCTCAGCCCCCTTCCTACCAAATCCATTACACCAAGGATGCATGATGCCTGAGTTGCCAGAGGCTTTGTCAGCTGACTATACCTGCAGGGGCATCATCTTGGTCATTACACTGAGTACAGTGAAGCACACTTAGAGCAGTTAGTTTGGACACTACTTGTTTCTACTGGCCCTAAAAAGAGGGAAAGATTTAGCTTTTTCCAGCTAGCCACAAATAGGCACTATTTGAATGCTCTACTTGGGAGAGGAAGAATATTCATGACTGTCATTTCCCACTCCTTTCTGGATTCTCATTCCAGCTGTACCAGGAGCTGGAACAAATCATCTAATTCTTCCAAGCCTTGGTTTCCTTTTCTGCATAATAAGATGGTTGAGCCACTTGTTCTTTCTTGTTCCTTCCAACTCTGACATTTTGTCATTTCTTGCACAAAACAAACAAACAAAAATGATTTTTCTCATCAGACACCTGGTTCCTGTGGTTGCCGTAAAGTAGAGCTTGAAACTTGCTAAAGAGCCCCAAAGCGGGGCTTGATGGAATGTCTTCCAGCCCAGGCTTAGTGCTTCATCCACATCACATACTTACAGTTATATGATACGCACCTGTGAAGTCAGGGGTCTTCCTCACTGTGGGGAGATTCTATCCAGGAGGAAAACTACGGTAGTCACATTGGGGAAGATGACCTCTTTCCTGTCAAGGGCAATGGCATGGTTATTATTAATATTTTTCATTCATTTATTTCTCATCTTTTTGCACAAAGTCAAAATAAAAAAGGAAGAAAAGATGGGAGGGAGGGAGGAAGAGAGGAAGAGAGGGAGGGAGGGAGGGAAGGAAGGAAGGAAGGAAGGAAGGAAGGAAGGAAGGAAGGAAGGAAGGAAGGAAGGAAGGAAGGAAGGAAGGAAGGTGGGCAGGCAATGGGCAAGCAGGCCCAAAAGAAGAATAAATCTTATTGAAAGTCAATTTGAATTTCTTTCTGGGTACAAGACAGCTTCATAAATGGAAAAATTATAATCTATGAGTATAACTTTTCAACTCTAAGATATTCAGACAACTTAAGGCCAGAGACTCTGAACAGCGAAGAGCGCTTGCACTGTCCCAATAACTCCTATCCAGGTGATTTGAATGAATCTGAAGGCAAAATCTGATTGGACCATTTACTTGCTCTTCTGCGTTCAAGCTACTCTGGGACTTTTCCAACTTCTCTGAGCTAACACATCTCATCAAGCTGACTTGATGTGCTGCTCTGCCCAGCCTTCAGCAGGCCATCTCCTGGGACTACCTAAAAGCAGATTACCCTTGTGCTCCTTTTGAATTTGCATCCAGATGAAATCCAGTACAAGGCAACAGCAAAGTCAGCCTTAAAGCAGGAAAGCAAAGGAGATTTTGCAAGACAGCAAACAGCTCCCTGAAGAGCAGAGAAAAAGAAGGGAGAATTGACTTCTGCTTTGCTTGCATTAATTGACTTCCCAGGAGTCTATAAGGCCAGCTGACCATCTTCTGCCCATACCATCCAGTCCCAGTGTCATTTCTCCGATAAGGTCTCTTTGGATGCCTACCTTTTACCCCATCCTCTTGGAGACTGGAAATATTCTTTCTCCCTCCACTCCTTCACTCTCTTAGAACACTTAGTATTCCCTACTGTGTAGAATTGCTAGCATTATAATATCCCCTTCTAGATGGTGAGTTCCTTTAAGGGCAGGGATTACTTAAGAATCTGATATAACTTATAACTAAATATCATTTTGTGTAGTTAGATAGCAGCTATAGATACAGAAATATTTTCCACAGTGCCTGAACATAGTAGGAACTGGATAACTATGTGGCAAAACAAAAATGAAAGAATAATAAATTCATTGCACCTGTTTCTGACCCCCTTGCTGTTCTCTCATCATATGAGCTTTTGTATTTCTTAAAGAGATAATTCACCAAAGAGAGGGAAAAAAGCCAAAAATAATAGATCTACAACTTCTCAGCTGGTTTCTAACTAAGCCTGGGAGTGGTCTCACTGTCCATTCATTCCTTGCTCCTCCTCCTCTGCTTGTCTCTTGCATTTGAGAAGGCAAATACAATAAGCAGGAGAGGGACAAGCTTACCTCACTCCCTTGCATGCTCTTTGTGGCAATTACCCTTTTGCGAATCTCTCTCCACTAGCAGATTAGAAGTTCAAAAAAGCCTTACCTCATTGCTGACCTGCACAGAATTGTGGCAGCTGATAAGGCCAGGCAGCTCTGGGGTCTGCAGCTGGAGGCTGGTTAGGGAAGGGCTGGGAGCCACCTCTGCTTCTGCAGCATCCCTGGGCACACAATCTGGTGGATTATTGACAATGCTGAGTGCTGTGGATGGCATTTATTAGTTTTCAATAGCTGCTATAAAATGAACTTCACGCCATCTGCAAAATTAGGATTCAGAAGTAGCCCTGGATATTAAAATATTTGTGGGGCTGCTTCTGCTATTATATGAGAATTTACATTTTATAGACTCCCTGTGGGACTCAAAGTGTAAATTAAGATACATATTTAGAAGGCAGTAAATAAACTTAGGAAAGCAGCAGTACAATTAATGAATGGACAAAAAACTGCATATGGGAGGAGAAATCGTTTTTCTACATAGAGAGTCAAAAGCTAAATGGGGTTTAAACATTCTCTTGACACCATCATTAAGACATAAATATCAAAAATAATATACTAGAATTCATAAGAAAGATTTTTTAGCAAAATGAATAAACAACTCTATGCATAACAGAGAGACCCAGAGAGTAATAGGCTTCCGCTTCCTTCCCATCCCACTGGACTCTGGAACTTGGCTAATTATTCAAAAGCCTTCTATAGTATTATCTCCAGCAGAGCAAATGTTTTGATCAAAAGAATTCCATGGAAAGCATTCCAAGGCCTTATTCTAAAGCCACCCAATTTTCTAGGATAATTATCGTATTGTGTCATTCCTAATGAAGACACAATCACAGTACAATTCAAAGCTGTAATGGCAAATCAGGGTCAACACTATTAGTTCCCTAGGTATTCCGGTTTGACTTGCAAATGCCTTGTGGGCGGGACCATCACCCTTTTGAATGAGGGGTGTTCACTGTGGTGTTGGCCCTGGGGTAAAACTGGATGCAGAGGGACAAGTGCCTGCCTATGGTAGGATTTTTAAAAAAGAAAAAAAGAGTAACAGTAGTTTTAGTATTTGTCTAGAAAGTTTTCTCCAACATCCCTTCCACGTGCCCTTCCGTGTAGCACAGATAACCCGGAGGAAAGCTGGTCTCTCATCTCCTCCAGCAATGCAATAGTGTGTTGGTTCATGTTCCTCCATGATGGCTGTGATCACGTCTGATGCCTCAGAACAAATGCGTGTTAGAGTCCCCATCCCCACGAGACCAGCCTCACAACCAAGCTGGGCTCCTGGGAGCCCAACTCGCAGGAAAACAGGCAACAGTGGGTTACAAGAGAAAAACCCACTGTGTGGATATTTTCACGCTGTGGCTGGCCAGGAAGAGGCCACCACCCATGCCCTCACTCTCTCTCCCAATCTGCTCTTTCCTTCCAGTTGCACTTCCACTCCACATCAATCAACCCCAGCCTCAGGAGGCTGGCCTCTCCTGATTTGCCTTTGAAATGCTGCTGCTACTAATGGCAGTTGGAGCCTTAGGAAACCGTTCCCTGAAGTATCACTCAACTGAAACGTAATCCAGAGATAGAAAAGGTCTGGCCTGCTACTTTATATTAGAACAAAAATAATCATGGTAATAGCTTGCATTCTCCTCGATACCTTTCATTCAATAATGTCAAGCAATTTGTACGCAAGTAATTAAGAAAACACTCCTTTGTGGTAAGTTACTAATTTAGCTCCCATTTTAAAGAGAGACAGAAAGAGGCTTAATGATTTTCCCCAGGGGAGACCAGAGTAGGTAGCAGAAGCATTGGGTATGCAGTGATTTGTGGCATAAGATCTCTCATGTTCGTCTCTAATCCCCAATATTGGGCTCACAAAATTGCTTCGGAGCGGGAGTTGGTCTTGAGTCTCTAGGGTGGTGTTGTGTTCTATTCAAGAGCCGCCTGGTTTTGCTGTGGAGGCAGCTGCATTTCATAGCTGTTGGTGAATATTTTTGTACTCTCTTTTCATCACACGATGTATATCATTCCCCTCGCTGGCATTTCCAATCACTGAGAGCAGCAGAACCAAGGAATGAATTGGAGCACTGTAATTTTTCCCCTTCATTGATTTGGGGGAAGAGAGGGAGTGGGGAGGGGAATGGGTAAGGTGAAATGTTCTTTCAAACCTCCCACCCATATCATGATTCTATGTTTCTTGCACTTCAGGACTGTTCATTCAGGCTCCCCCATTTTCCCATTCCACCAGCCTCTGACAGGCTCCCAGCAGGCCAAAACTGCTTCAGTCCTCAGATCGCTGGGGGCATTGGCCCAAAGGGTACCATGCCACCCAGGGCCCCTGTTGCTGCCTGCCTGCCTGCATCCTTGTCCCCCTCCTGCTCATAAATTTGGCTGTTTGTCAGAAAGAAGTTTAGATTTAGGGTAGGAAATGACATTTGATATTAGAAAAAGCATTATTTGATGGTGGTGGTCATTATATATAATTATCCATTTCATGCTGATATGCCATGCATTTTGAGCCTGTTGTTACTGGAAGATATGCTATTAAACTTCTATTTCATTCATATGAAATTTAAGCTGACAAAGGGAAAAAGACAATTACTAGATGGCTTTTAAATGCATTTTTTTCACTCCAAGGCAGACCAAGAACTTGGAGAAAATTGAGTGGACGTATAAAAATCCTTTTGTGTGGTAGGCAGAACTTGGAGAGTGAAGATGGAATTTATAGTTGCTATTAAAATGGTTGTTGGTGTTCTTAAAGGTAACTATGAGTTCTGCTCTTAAATAACCTCAATAATCATAGCACTAATTAGCACAGGTAGGCACACATGAAAGTGTAACATGCAAGTCGATAAATATACTGGCAACTGTATCGATAAAGCACTCCGCAAACATAAACTGCTATATAAATGTGAATTAATTACCTAAGTAGGCATACAGCATGGGATGGTTATTCATATTACTGCAAAGATAAACTATGCACAAACAGGCAATGCATGCTTTTGAGAATGAAGCTTCTCCACACCCCCCATCTCCCCAGCCTCCCTCAGTAGTAAGTAAACCATCAGGGAAAACAGAGGTTCTGGCCCTCTGTGGTCCAGTCTGATAGCTACTGGTCACATGTACCCGAAGAGCCCTTCAAATTTTGCTAGTCCCAAATAAAATGTACAAGAGCTTAAAACAGACACCAGATTTTGTGTGGGACAGGGAAGAGAATGTAGGTTACCTCATTAATAATTTTCATATTGATTACAAATGGAAATGATACTATTTTAGTATCTTGGGCTAAACAAAGTCTATTGTTAAAATAGATTTTACCTGTTTCTTTTTACTTTTTTAATATGGCTACCAGAAAATTTGGAATTCTATTTGTGGCTTAAAGTACATTTTTATTGGCCAGCATGCTCTGGATTCATAAGCTTCCGTTTGTGGGAGCTAGAGAAGAACTCAAAGATAAGGAGCGCTGGTCAGCTCCCTGGGCTATGTGCTGCCTTGTAACCTCCTGCCTGTGAAATAGAAAGGAGGGTAAACCAAGGCTGTTTCTCCATGCTGAGAAGGCTGGTAGTAAACAAAATGGTCAGGCAGTCCTCATCAGCCTGGGACGTGCAACTTCTGCACCACACACATACTAAAATAAAGCAGCCAGGGGCATGACTGGCCATTTGGGCTTCTTACCTGGGAAGCGCAAAGAAAGAAAACCTCAGGTTTATCATGCCTGCATTTTGGTAGACTCCTGTCTGATTGACAGGCATGCCAGCTATTAGTTATTCATGAGCAGAGAGCAGGGTTGGGGCAGATGCAAGGGAGACTGACTTTGGTGTGGGAGATGGAAATGTTGGTTCAGTGTAGCTGCTGGAGAAGGTTTGCCTGAGAAGTCACTGCACACTGGCTTTGCAGGGCACTTATTTGTCCCAAATGAAGAGGACTTATTAGAATACATTTATGCGTCACCTGACAGTGTTTGTTAGATAAATGTTGGAATTGTGACGCAAACTCTAGTAATGGTGCTAACTATAACTCAGGTTATGGTGCTCTAGTACTCTTTGAGTAGGTTATTGAAAGCACTTGAATTCTTATTTGCATATAATTTGCATAAACTCATGTACTAAGTTCAAAAGGCTGTAACTCCAAGAAAGCACAATTCAAGTAGATTAACTTAATTAAAACAATACCCTACAATTGTGTGCAAATCTCATATTTGAAGATCAATGCATTTGAAGAACATAACAGATTTGTAAACCACTGGATAGCATTCCAACTCAAACACCACGATACAAAACCTGCACAGAGCTGGCAACATGTGCCCTCCTTTTGACAGCATGTCTCCTGTGGGCCATCAGGCATAGGATAATTTATTTATTTATTTATTTTGGAGACGGAGTCTCACTCTGCTGCCCAGGCTGGAAGGAGTGCAATGGCACGATCTCAGCTAACTGCAACCTCCGCCTCCCAGGCTCAAGCAATTCTCCTGCCTCAGCCTCCCCAGTAGCTGGGATTACAGGCATCTGCCATCACACCCGGCCAATGTTTGTATTTTTAGTAGAGATGGGGTTTCACCATGTTGGTCAGGCTGGTCTTGAACTCCTGACCTCAAATGATTCACCCACCTTGGCCTCCCAAAGTGCTGGGATTACAGGCCTGAGCCACCATGCCCAGCCAGGAGAATATTTGTAAATGTTCTACCTTTCTCAGGGATGTTTATCTTCCAAGGCAGTTAATGTTCATCTAGTCCAATCTCTCCCTGATCCTAAGTGACCAATGAGGGATCTAAGTCCCAGAGAGAAAATGAATTTGTCCAAGATGACATAACCACCAGAGGCTGGCCCAGTACCAGAAAATGTCCCCTGGCCAGGCCCGCTTCTAATAATGGTGATGCGGGGGCTGGAATGGAGCACAAGAAGAGGTTCACACACCCCAGAGCTAACCATCTGAATGCCACAACTTCCATTCTCCTCCCTCGACAGTATACCTTCCTAACAGCCCAGCAGACCAGAAATCTTGCATTTTGCGGGGTACTCAGAATGTGACCCAGCCATAGGGGCATTGCAGGTGGCCCTGTAGATTCCATCCCCTCATGAGAGACACAGCCAGAAGAGTGCCAGCACGAGGTCCTCCACAGCACAGCCCGAGCAGGGCCCCGGCATCCAGCGTTGAACGGGCTTTCTTCTCTGGTCCTGACTCCCAGTCCTGCACATCTTTGCTGTGTTGCAACACACCCTTTCATAGAATTCAGTGCACAGATGACTCTATTTTACTGTGGTACTAATTATTATTCCTGACAAGGGAATGAGTTCTTGGATCTCAGAAAATAGCAAAAAAAAAGAGTAAGTTCTGATTCCCTTGGTGCATTCAAGTCTCAGTGCTTCCCTACATCTTCTTTCACGGTGTAAACACATACACATGCATACACACATACACTGAGACACACACACATACACACACACACACACACACACACACACACACACACACACACACACACCTGGACAACCCTACGAATAGGGTGAAGAATCCTCCAAGAGGCACAGGAATCACTCTTTCCTGTCATTTGTTTGTTTTGATTCCCCAAAACTATACTGATTTGCATGTTGTTTTCATAAATTTGCATAGCACATTCAAGAGGCCCTCTCTCTTCCACACCCCACTCTGCTGTGGAAATGTGGCCAGTTTTCACTGTGTTGCAAAGGCATACAAAGAAAAGCTTTATCTCTGCAAACATTTATTACAATGAAGCTTTTAAATGCTACAGAACATAGGATTTTCTTTTAATTAAAGTACCAGTGTGAGAAATTTTTATAAAGCCATCCCTTTCTTACTGTGGTCATTGGGCAGCTTGGCAGCATGAGAGTGGGTGGCCAAGGGAGGTGCAGAATGTCCTGCTCTGGGAGGGATGCATTTAAATGATCCATCTGGAGCAGTCTCTAGAAATCCTCTCAGCCCACTCTGTCCTCTGAGGCTCTGAAATCCTGCTTGCCCTGTGGTTTGTACCCCAGAACTCCCACGGTAATGTTGCCAGCAATGCTGGGCACCCCTGCCCATCTGGCTTGGCTCGCAGCTTCCTGGTCCACAAGCAAGGCTTGGAAAACTGTGTGCACTATTGATGTGCCTTTTAGGTTTCATTTTTGGAATAATAACCACACTGTGCAGGACCACCTGATTCTAATCATTCAAAAGAAGTAGGAAAAAGGTTTTATTTCAGCCTCATACATGAATGTGAGATTATAACTCTTGTTGAAAATAAGTCATATGTGTACAGCCCTCATAGTTTCTCCCATAACAGCCTTGCCTGTGTGCAGTCCTTCCCTCCCTACTCCAGCCTCATAAGTAGGCCATTCACCTTTACCGTGTTCCTCTTACCTTTTAAAAATGGACCATTCATTGAATAGAAAGTCAAGAGAAAGGGGTAGAGGTTACAACCCAATTCCTCATAGTTCTCCAGCTCTTGCACAAGGAATGGCCAAAAAGAGAAATGGAATAGGCCTAGTGCAGTGCCTCACACCTGTAATCCTAGCACTTTGGGAGGCTGAGGCAGGTGGATCACTTGAGCCCAGGAGTTCAAGACCAGGGAGGCAACATAAGGAGGTGCTGTCTCTACAAATAATAACTTTATAAAAATGGCTGGGCATAGTGGCACATGCCTGTAGTCCCAGCTTCTCCAGATGCTTAGATGGGAGGATCACTTGAGCCAGGGAGGCAGAGGCTACAGCAAGCTGTGATTGCCACTGCATGCCAGCCTGGGTGACAGAGTGAGATTCTATCTCAATAATAATAATAATAATAGAAGAAATAAAAGGTTTACCCACAGAAAGAGGGAGAGAACTGAAAAGAGAAGAAAAACATAAAGAGACTGACCTTCCCCCAGGCCACAGCTCTAGGAGCTGATATGACGTGAGGTCATGAATCATGGTTTATTTCCCGTGGAGGAGTGGGCAGACCATGGGCCTGCATGCTGCCCTGGGGAAGTCCTGGCACTGCCATAGAATGGCTGTGTGATTTTGGCCAACTTGTTTAGTCTTTCAATGGAAATTTCTGGTCTCTGAAGCTGGGATGATAATACTGCAACATCTCTGCTTACTCCACAGAGTAACAGAGAGGATTAATTTTTTTAACGTGTTATTTTTGACAGAAACCTATGTTGGGCTTTCACGAGACTGCATCCTTCATACTTTACACTGCTTCTCACAAAGTAACTATAAAAGAAGCTTGAACTCCAGTGTATTTTTTGTTTCTTTTTTTAAAAAGTCAATCCACAAACATTTCTGGACATTCTACTATGTGTCCAACCTGTACCGTGTAAACTGTGATATACAAAGGTACCAACTGTCTTCCATTCCAGAACCCCCAGGCCCAACCACCCTCCTCCATGGCCTCCTGCTAAGGTCCCAGCAGGCTTCAAGGTTGAGATCATTGTGAGGAAATGTAAGAATGGATCACTCACGTTCAAGTCATTCATGTTAATTTTCTTTTTTTTTTTTGAGACTGAGTCTCACTCTGTCACCCAGGCTGGTGTGCAGTGACGCAATCTTAGCTCACTGCCACCTCCACCTTCCGGGTTCAAGCCATTCTCATGCCTCAGCCTCCTGAGTAGCTGGGATTACTAGCATGTGCCACCACGTCTGGCTGATTTTTGTATTTTTAGTAGAGATAGGGTTTCACTCTGATGACCAGGCTGGTCTCAAACTGATCTCAAGTGATCCACCTGCTTCCATCTCCCAAAGTGTGGGAATTACAGGCGTGAGTCAGCACACCCAGCCTCAAGTCATTCATGTGAACTCCTAATCTTTGTAAATGCAAGCAAATCCATGCAAATTCCAACATATCATTTTTAACACCTAGACAGTGATTCAAGTGATCTTGCCTTGTGTCAAACCATTAACATCCAAGTGACCAGACCCAATGAACGCTTCTCTGCTCTCATCTTATCTGGCTGCTCAGCTGATTTGTCCACTTCCTCTTTTCTGGAACACTCTCTTTTTTTTTTTGAGACTGAGTCTCACTCTGTCACCCAGGCTGGTGTGCCGTGACGCAATCTTGGCTTTGCTCACACTGCTCTCTCCCTTTCTTCACCTCAATGCTTTTTCCTTTTCTCTCCCCTCTCTTGTCTTTACCAACACCCCACCCTCAGTTTTACATTGCTTATCACAGAGCAAATGTAAAAGGAGCTTGAACTTGAGTTTATTCCCTGTAGAGCTGATACTCTTTGGGGCTTAGTCCTACCCTCCTTTCTCCCTCCATCCTTGCCTCCCTCCTTCCACCCTTTCTCCTTCCCTTCTTTTTCTGTCTATACTCTTCCCCGATGTAATCTCATCATTTTCAATGTTTAATTCCATGAATATACTGAGTGCCCAGTTTATAACTTCAGCTCATACTTCTCAGATATCTGTATTTATATATCCAACCACCTAGCTGATGTTCTTCACCTATCTCAGAAATTTCTCAGATACAACATTTCTGACATTTTCAAAATAGAAACCTTGATTTCTGGTTCCCAAACCTGCCTTTCCTCTTCCACATGTCTTCCATATACACCTGGCCAGCACCTGGAGCCAAACCATGGGATCGCGCTTTGTCCTCCGTTTTCCTGCACACCCAGCATCCGATCTATCAGCAATCCTTTCAAATCAACCTGAAACGTGCCATGAGTCTGCCTCTCTCACAACTGCCATGTCAGTCCAAACCACCATCATTTCTTACCTGCTCCACTTCACACCTCCCAACTTGTGTCTTTGCTTCCACTGTGCTCCCCACACAACTCAGTCCACTCTGCACACAGCAGGGCTGTGAGTTATAACACAAATCAGATCAACATCAAACATAAATTGGATCATGTCATTCCCCTGCCTAAAACTTTTAATGGCTTTCTAGTTCGTGTGGATAAAACACAGTGTCTTTACCACAAGCCCAGCATGATCTAGTCTCCATCTACTCCCACACCTCAACTCATGCCAAGCTTTCCCCTTAATCAGTGATTTCTAGTCACACTGATCTTCTCTTAGCTCCCTAAACACATCCAACTCTTTCCTGAATTGGAGTCTTTGCATGCAGTCGTTTTTCCTACTGTAGCACTTCCCGCTTAAACTAGAAGGCCATATTCTCAAGAGGCCTTCTCATAGAACCCTATCTGAAGACAATATCCCTCACACTTGCATTACTTTCTGCATTTGCACACTGTTCCTTTATTAGGCTTATCATAAATTTAATTGTTCTTATTGAACAAGTTTCTAATAAAACTCATTTCTTCTGTTTCTTTCAGTAAAATGTGAGCCCCATGAAGGCAAAAGTGGATCATGTCTAACTTGTTCCCCATTACTGTATCCCCACCACTCAGCAAAGAGGGAATGAATGAAGTCATGAAGATTAGATAATATTGACAAAACCTTTCATAATCCTGTTCCTCAAATTACAATACCAGTTTGGGACATACTTTAGCCATCTCTTCCTGTGGAAACTTCTAAATAGCCATCCTTGGTAGACGCAAGTCTCTTACAGACCACACTTTTACGGACAAAAATTAGATACCCTGGAAAATGACTAAAGTTGAAATGAAACATGAGGTCTGATTTGACTTTTAGGAAAACAGTGCTCTCAAATAGCTTTTCATAGAGATAAGGATCAGCCCAACATCTAGTTAGCTTAAACAGAATAACTATCGTCTAAACCAGGATACTTCTGAGAGTAAAAAGACTTACTTTCCACTTTAAATAATTCAGGAACCATAAGCAGAAATTAAGGTTATTCCAGGCAAATCACGACAAGATGCCCTAACATTTAAAAATATCCTCATTGACTGTGTGGTTCAAATCTTCCTAGAGCTTGCAATTAAGCAAGTTAATGTACTGACCGATGATAAAATTGTATTAAGATAATACGGTCTAATAACCTACTCCACAAAGTTTGTGCTTCTCTCTACAATGATGATCTATTTTGTATAACAACAAATAACCAGGTAAGGAAAAACATTTTTAAATATGTTGGGATCCAAAAGAATTTCTTTGGGGAGAATTTGATAGGCATCTTTGAGGGAATATTTGAAAGAGATTTGCAGTCTCTTGATAAATGATTTTTTAATAAATCAGCAATAAATATAATAGTTAATATTTACTGAGCCCTTATCATATGCCATATCTAGTGTAAAATGCACCCCACATTTCTAGGAAAATGAGTGCTCAGAACAACATTCAGGGGTACCTAATATTAATCTCATTTTGCTTATAAGGGCCTCAAGGTTCAGAGGTTTTAACTAATTGCCCAAGATCACAAAAAAGCAGCAAAGCCAGGATCACCCCCAGACATGCCCTTCTCCAAAGCCCAGATTCTTTGTTGTTTGCCTCTAAGTCTGTTTATATTCCTGACTTCCTTTTCTGTTGCACTTCAGAGGTCTGGCTCCTGTTCACACTGAGGTACTCTTCTTCCACTTGGCAGGGTGCTCCTTGGAGTGCTATGATGAAATGCTAACAAGGGTGTCTCTGGCAGAGTGCTCAGGGATTGCTACAGGTTGAGGCCTGCCTGTCTTGTACCTACCTAGAGGAAATGAACCACGCAGTGTTACAGCTGAAAGGGATCTTGGATATTCTCTGGTTCTACCTCCTGATTTTACACATGAGAAAATGAGAGAAATGAATAGACTTGCCCAAGCTCACATAGCCTTGTAGTCAAAAGCCAGAACCACAATGCAGTTCTCCTGATGCCCAGTTCAGTATGCAATAATGTAGAAATAAAATTCAGAATACAGTATCTTTAGGACAATGAACTCATGTTAATATTTTATAGGCTGTACAGTACATAATATATATATTTAGAAAAACAGTGTAAATATTTTATAGGCTGTGACATAATTGTCAAGTTTGGGATTAAATCTGTGGTCCCAAAGCAATGTAGCACATGTATGGTACAAAACAATACTCTGGGGCCTGAGCAGCCATCCCCAAACTGTGTCTGCATTTTCTGAGAGTGGCAGAATTCAGACTGCATAGCCAGATCTGAATTTGCACAACTGCCAGAGGAATGCAGCCTGTGGAAAAAGGGCTAAGCAAAGGGATTGCACATCCCTAGGAGTTTGGGGCTACTCAGAATGTGAAGCTCATCACACTAAAGGACCCAGACTGAGAAAGCAAGCTGTGGCCAGGTCTCCCAGGCTACTCTGGGATGCTGTAGTCTCACCCGTGGCCAACCAGAAGCTGCTCCTTTAACCCAGTGTGAAGGTAAAGGTAGCCATGCTGCAGCATTTGAGAAAGACCCAGTGGCTCAGAACTGCTTGGTAGTGTTCTTCATGTTTTAAAATATTTTCTTAAAATTTTTGTGGGTACATAGTAGCTGCACATATTTACAGAGTACATGAGATGTTTTGATACAGGCATGCAGTGTGAAATAATCACATCATGGAGATTGAGGTATCCAACCCCTCAAGCATTTATCCTTTGTGTTCAAACAATCCATTTACATTGTTTTAGTTATTTTTAAATGTACACTTAATTTATTATTGACTGTGGTTGCCCTGTTGTGCTATTAAATATTAGGTCTTATTCATTCTTTCTATCTTTTGGTACCTATTAACCATCCCCACCTCCCCACCTCCCCACCAGTCCACTACCCTTGCCAGCCTCTGATAACCATCCACCTACTCCCTATGTCCATGAGTTCAACTGTTTTGATTTTTAGGTTCCACAAATAAGCAAGAACACGTGATGTCTTTCTGCACCTGGCTTATTTTAATTCATTTAATGACCTCCAGTTCCATCTATATTATTGCAAATCATAGGACCTCAATATTTTCATGGCTCAATAGTACTCCAGTAGGTACATGTGGTACAAATATATACCACATTTTCTTTATTCATTCATCTGTTCATGGACACTTAAGTTGCTTCTAAATCTTAGCTATTGTAAACAGTGCTGCAACAAACATGGGGGTGCAGATGTCTCTTCAATATACCATTTTCCTTTTTTGGGGGTACCTATTCCAGTGGTGGGATGACTGAATCATATGGTAGCTTTATTTTCAGTTTTTAGAGGAACCTCCAAACTGTTCTCCATAATGATTGTACTAACTTACATTCTCACCAACGGTGTACAGGGCTCCCTTTTCTCCACATCGTTGCCAGCATTTGTTACTGCCTGTCTTTTAGATATAAACCATTTTAACTGGAGTGCGATGATATTTCATTGCAGTTTTGCTTTGCATTTCTCTGATGATCAATGACGTTGAGTACTTTTTCGTACGCCTGTTTGCTATTTGTATGTCTTCTTTTTAAAAATGTTATTCAAATCTTTTGCCAATATTTTGATTGGATTATTAGATTTTTTCTTTCCCTATAGAGGTGTTTGAGCTCCTTATACATTCTGGTTATTGATCCCTTGGCAGATGGGTAGTTTGCAAATATTTTCTCTCATTCTGTGGGTGTCTCTTTACTTTGTTGATTCTATCCTGTGCAGAAGCTTTTACTATGCAGAAGCTTTTTAACTTATGTGATTCCATTTGTCCATGCTTGCTTTGGTTGCTTGTGCTTGTGTGGTATTGCTCAAGAAATTTTTGTCCAAACCAATGTCCTGGAGATTTTCCACAATGTTTTATTGTAGAAGTTTCATAGTTTAAAGTCTTAGATTTAAATCCTTAATCCATTTTGATTTGAGTTTTCTACATGGCAAGAGATAGAGATCTCGTTTCATTCTTCTGCATGTGGCTATCCAGTTTTCCAAGTACCATTTATTGAAAAGACTGTCTTTTTCCCAGTGAATGTTCTTGGAATTTTTATTGAAAATGGGTTCACTGTAGGTGGGTGGATTTGTTTCAGAGTTCTCTTTTCTGTTCCATTGGTCTATGTGTCTGTTTTTATGCCTAATGCCATACTGTTTTGGTTACTATAGCTCTGTAGTATAATTTGAAGTCAGGTAATGTGATTCCTCCAGTTCTGTTCTTTTTGTTCAGGATAGCTTCAGCTACTCTGGGTCTTTTGTGATTCCATATGAATTTTAGGATTCTTTTTTCTATTTCTGTGAAGAATGTAATTGGTATTTTGATAGGGATTGCATTGAATCTATAATAAAACCTATATATGACAGACCTACAGCTAGTATCATACCAAATGGGGAATGAAAGCCTTTCCTCTAAGATCTGGAACATGATAAGGATGTTCACTGTTACCACTGCTATTCAACATAGTACTGGAAGTGCTATGATTTGGTTAGAATGGACATTTTTAACAACATTGATTCTTCCAATCTGTGAACATGGAATATTTCTTGATTTTTTGGTGTGCTCTTCCATTTCTTTCATCAGTGTTTTGTAGTTTTCATTATAGAGATCTTTCACTTCCTCTGTTAAGTTTATTCCTAGATATTTGACTTTATTGGTGGTTACTGTAAAAGGGATTCGTTTTTCATTTCTTTTTCACATTGTTCACTGTTGGTGTATAGAAATGCTACCGATTTTTGTATATTGATTTTGTATCCTGCAACTTTACTAAATTTGTTAATCAGTTCTACTGGTTTTTTAATGGAGTGTTACATTTTTCCAAATATAAGATTATATCAGGACTTCCAGTACTACACTGAATAGCAGTGGTGACAGTGGGTATCCTTGTCATGTTCCAGATCTTAGTAGAAAGTCTTTCAGTTTTTCCCCATTTGGTATACTAGCTGTGGGTCTGTCATATATGGCTTTTATTATGTTGAGATATGTTCCTTCTGCCTTGAGTTTTATGTGGGTTTTTAATCATGAAAGGATGTTGAATTTTATCAAATACTTTTTCTGTATCAGTTGAAATGGTCACATGGTTTTTATCCTTCATTCTGTTGATATGATATATAACATTGATTGATTTGCATATATTGAACCATTTTTGCATCCCAGGGATAAGTCCCACTTGGTCACGATGAATAATCTTTCTAATGTATTGTTGAATTTGGTTTGCTAGTATTTTCTTGAGGATTTTTGTATCAATATATATCAGAGACATTGGCCGATAATTTTCTTCTGCTTTTTTTTTTTTTTTTGATGCGTCTTTGTCTGGTTTTGGTATCAGGGTAATACTGGCCTTGTATAATAAATTTGGAAGTATTCCTTCCTCCTCTATTTTTTGGAATAGTTTGAGTAGGATTGACATTAGTTCTTTAAATGTTTGGTAGAATTTCACAGTGAAGCCATTGGGCCTTGGGCTTTTCTTTACCAGGAGAGTTCTTATTATGACTTTGATCTCATTACCTGTTATTGGTCTGTTCAAGTTTTGAATTTTTTACTGGCTCAATCTTTGTAGGTTGTATGTATCTAAGAATTCATCTGTTTCTCCTAGATTGGCATCTAGTGGCTCATAGTAGCCACATATGATCCTTTGAATTTTTGCAGTATGTAGTAATGTCTCCTTTTTCATTTTTTATTTATTCATACCTTCTCTTTTTTTCTTAGTCTGGCTAAAGGTTTGTTGATTTTGTTTAACTTTTCAAAAAAACCAACTTTTTGTTTATTCACCTTTTGTATTGTTTTCTTCAATTTAACTTCATTTATTACTACTCCCATTTTTGATTTGCTCTTGCTTTGCTAGTTAAGATTCTTCATTAGATTTTTTTCTCTAAAGTTGCTCCTCTTTTTTGATGTAGGCATTTATAACTAAAAACTTATCTCTTAGTACTATTTTTGCTGTATCCCTTAGGTTTTGGTATGTTGTGTTTTCATTATCATATGTTTCAAGAAATTTTTCAGTTTCCTTCTCAATTTCTTCATTGACCTGCTGGTCATTTAGAGCATATTGTTTAATTTCCCTGTGTTTTTATAGTTCCAAATTTATAGTTCCATGTGTTCCAAGAGTAGTTCCAAAATTCCTCTTGTTGTTATTTCCAGTTTTATTCCATTATGGTCAGAGAAGATGCTTGACATTATTTCAATTTTTTAAGCTTTTAAGACTTGTTTTGTGTCCCAACATATGTTCTATCCTTGAGGATGATCCATGTGCTGAGGAAAAGAATGTGTGTTCTACAGTCACTGGGTGAAATGTTCTGTAAACAGCTATTAGATTCATTTGGTCTATAGTGCACATTAAGTTTGATGTTTCTTTGCTGATTTTTTGGAGCCTATCTTTCTCTTTAGCTCTAATAATATTTGCTTTATATATCTGGGTGCTTCAGTGTTGTGTGCATATATATTTACAATTATTATATCCTCTTGCCCAACTGACCCCTTTATCATTATATAGCATCCTTTATCTCTTCTCACAGTTTTTGTCTTGAAGTCTATTTTTTCTAATATAAGTATAGTGACTCCTGCCTTTGGTGGTTTTCACTGGAAGGAAGTATCTTTTTTCCATCCCTTTATTTTCATTTCATGAGCATCCTTATAGGTGAAGTGTGTTTGTTGTGGGCAACAGATCATTGAGTCCTTTATTTGTAATCTATTAATCCACTCTATGTCTTTTGTGAGGAGAGTTTAGTCCATTTACATTCAACATTATTATTGATAATAAGGACCTACTCCTACCATTTCGTTATTTGTTTTCTGATTGTTTTGTGATCTTCTTTTCTTCTTTCCTTCCTGTCTTCCTTTAGTGAAGGTGATCTTGGTGATATGATTTAGTTTCTTGCTTTTTTTACTTTTTGTGTATCCGTTGCATGTTTTTGGTTTAAGATTACCATCAGGCTTGCAAATACTACCTTATAACCCACTGTTTTAACCTAATAACAACTTAACACTGTTTTCATAAACAAACAAGCAGAAAGAAAACTAATGAAAACTCTACACCTTAACTTTGTCCCCTGGCTTTTTAACTTTTTGTTGTTTCTATTTATACCTTATTGCACTATGTGTTGAAAAGCTGTTGTAGTTATTATTTTTGATAGGTTCATCATTTAGTCTTTCTATGGGGATAAGAGTAGTTTGCACACTACAGTTACAGTGCTACAATATTCTGTGTTTTTCTGTGTACTTACTACTACCAGTGAGTTTTGTACCTTCAGGTGATTGGCTACTGCTCATTAGCATCCTTGTCTGTGTGACTGAAGTACTCCCCTTAGCATTTCCTTTAGGACAGTTCTAGTGTCAGTGAAATCCCTCAGCTTCTGTTTGTCTGGGAAAGTCTTTATTTCCCCCTTCAGGTTTGAAGAATATTTTTACTATTATAGAGTAAAATATTTTTCTTTCATCACTTTAAATATATCATGCTACTGTCTTCTGGTCTTTAAGGTTTCCACTGAAATGTCTGCTGCCAGACATACTGGAGCTCCAATGTATGTTATTTGTTTCCTTTCTCTGCTGCTTTTAGGATCCTGTCTTTATCCTTAATCTTTGGGAATTTAATTATTAAATGCCTTTTTGTGTTAAATCCGCTTGGTGTTCTATAACGTTCTTGTACTTAAATATTGATAACTTTTTCTAGGATTGGTAAATTCTCTGTTTTATTATCCCTTCTAATAAACTTTCTACCCCCCTTTCTCTACTTACACTTTAAGGTCAATAACTCTTAGAGATTTGCCCTTTTGAGGCTGTTTTCTAGATCCTGTAGGTATGATTAATTTTTTAAATTCTTTGTTCTTCTGTCTCCTCTGACTGTGTATTTTCAAATAGCCTGTCTTCAAGCTCACTAATTCTTTCTTCTGTTTGATTAATTCTACTACAAAAAGAGTTTAGTATCCTTGATGCATTCTTTTGTACTCCAATTGCATTTTTCAGCTTCAGAATTCTACTTCATTCTTTTAAATTATTTCATCTCTTTGTTAAATTTATCTGATGTAATTCTTAATTCTGTGTTAACATAGAAAATTCTCCTCCATGTTATCTTGAATTTCTTTGAGTTTCCTTTTTTATTGCATTTTAGGTTTTGGGGTACATGTGAAGAAGATGCAAGATAGTTGCATAGGTACACACTTGACAGTGTGATTTGCTGCCTTTCTCCCCTTCACCTATATCTGGCATTTCTCCCCATGCTATCTCTCCCCAACTCCCACCCCCCACTGTCCCTCCCTTATTCACCCCAACAGACCCCAGTGTGTAGTGCTCTCCTCCCTGGGTCCATGTGTTCTCATTGTTCGACACCTGCCTATGAGTGAGAACATGTGGTACTTCATTTTCTGTTCTTGTGTCAGTTTGCTGAGAATGATGGTCTCCAGGTTCATTCATGTCCCTACAAAGGACACTAACTCATCGTTTTTGATGGCTGCATAATATTCCATGGTGTATATGTGCCACATTTTCCCTGTCCAGTCTATCATTGATGGGCATTTGGGTTGGTTCCAGGTCTTTGCTATTGTAAACAGTGCTGCAATGAACATTCATGTGCATGCGTCCTTATATTAGAATGATTTATAATCCTTTGGATATATACCCAATAATGGGATTGCTGGGTCAAATGGAATTTCTATTTCTAGGTCCTTGAGGAATCACCACACTGTCTTCCACAATGGTTGAACTAATTTACACTCCCACCAGCAGTGTAAAAGTGTTCCTATTTCTCTACATCCTCTCCAGCATCTGTTGTCTCTAGATTTTTTAATGATCGCCATTCTAACTGGCATGAGATGGTATCTCAATGTAGTTTCCTCAACACAGATATTTTGAAGTCTGTCTGAAAGGTCACATGTCTCTATTTCTCCAGGACTGGTCACTGGTGCCTTATTTTCTTCATCTGGGGAGGCCATGTTTTCCCTGGATGGTCTTGATGCTAGAAGATGTTCTTTGGTGTCTAGACATTGAAGAGTTAGGAATTTATTGTAGTCCTCACTGCCTGGAATTGTTTGTAGCCAGACGTCTTGGGAAGGCCTTCCAGGTATTTGAAAACACTTGGGTGTTGTGATCTAAGCTGTATCTGCCTTAGGGGGAATCCCAAGTCCAGTAATGCTGTGGTTCTTGTGCACTCCTTGGTAGTCTTAAACAAGATTTGGAGAATTCTCTGGATTACCAGACTCTTGTTCTCTTCCCTTACTTTCTCTCAAACAAATGAAGTCTCTTTCTTTTTCTGAGCCACCTGAAGCTGGGGGTGGAGTAACACAAGCACCCTTGTGGCCACCACCACTATCACTGTGCTGGGTCGGACCTGAAGCCAGCACAGCACTGAGTCTCACCCAAGGCCCACTGTAATCACTGCTTGGCTACTGCCTATGTTTGCTCTAGGCCCTGGGGCTCTCCAATAGGCAAGTGGCAAAGACAGCCAGGCTTGAGTTCTTCCCTTCATGGCAGCAAGGTCCTGTAAGCCCTGGGTGGGTCCAGAAGTGCTGTCCGGAAGTCAGGGTCTAGAGTCAAAAATCTTAGAAGTGTACCTGGTGTTCTATTGTATTGCAACTGAGCTGGCACTCAAACAACAAGACACAGTCCTTCCCACTCTTCCTTCACCTTTCCAAAGGCAGAGGAGCCTTGCCCCATAGCCACCACCACCACAGGCCACAGTGAGTACTGCCAGACTACTGCTGATGTTCACTTAAGACCCAAGGGCTCTTCATCAGCTTATGGTAGATACTGCCTGGCCTGGGACTCACCCTTCAGGGCAGTGGCTCCCCTCTGGTACAGGGAAGGTCCAGAAATGCCATCTAAGAGCCAATCCTGGAATCTGGGACTCCAAGAATCTACTTAGTACTCTACTCCCTTGTGTTTGTGTTGGTACCTAAGGTGTAAGACAAAGTTGCATTTACGTTTCCTTGTGCTTTTTTCAAGCATAAGAAGTTTCACCCCATAGTCACCAAAGCTGCTAATGTGCTGAGTCTCACCTGAAGCCAGCAATTCTCAGAGGCTCACCCAAGGCCTTCAATGTAGTACCTGGGTATCGCTGCTGGTTATTCAGGACCCAAGGGTTTTTCAGTTAACAGGTGATGAATGTTGCCAGGACTGGGTCCTTTCCTTCAAGTCAGCAGGTTTCCTTCTGGCCCAGGGTATGTCTAGAAATGTCATCTATAAGCTAGTTCCTGAAATGGGGGCCTCATGACTCTGACCAGTGCCCTATCCTGCTGTGGCTGAGTTGGTATCCAAGAAGCAAGACAAAATCTTCCCCATTCTTCCCTCTTGTCTCCTCAACCAGAAGGAAGGGGCCTCTTTTGGAGCTACAAGCTGTGCAGCCTGGAGTGAGGAGAGGGGTAATGCTAGCATCCCCTTAGCCACTGCAGCTCGTGTCACAGTAGGTTGTTTGCCCCCCAGGCCACTGTCTCTGGACCTAGTTCAGCACTAGGACTCACCTAAGAGTTACAGTCCTTGGGGCTAGACTGCCTTTCAAGTTTACATAAAGACCCAGAGTACTTTAGCCCTTGGTGGCAAGTTTTGTGGGAACTCATATTCTTACCACTGAGATCTACAATTCCCCTCTGGCTAGGGCTGATTTAAATGCTCCCTCCATAGGTGGGCATCAGCTGAGTTTGGTCCAGTTTTCCCTTCTGCTCTAACAGGGCAGCACTAAGTTCAATTCTTCATGATTGCTTTGCTCCCACTCCACTAATGTCCAGAGATGTTCTCTGCACCATGCTGGGGGGGAGTAGGGAATGGGTGGTATCAGTGATTCAGGACTATTTTTTTTTTCTACCATATCAGTGCTTCTTTCAATGATATGAACTTAAAACCAGGTACTATGAAGGCTCACCTGATTTTTGGTTCTTATGAAGGTGATTTTTTGTGTAAACAGTTTTTAACTTGGTGTCCTTGCTGTGCAGGTGATCAATGGAGCTTTCTATTCTGACATCTTGCTCTGCCTCTCTCCTGATGGGGGAATTCTTACTCTCGAAGAAATTCCTTTTCCTTACTTTTTCTTTACCAGATCTTCTTTCTCCCTAATTCCTACTGCACTGGCCATTTGTCCATTCTTATAATGTTGGAGAGAAGTGGCCAACAGGTGCAAAGAAATGGCCTTCAACAAAACACAGTGTTTTATTGCTATTAACAATTTGCAGCGGAGTCCACCCTAGAACGGTAAAATGTATGTCAAAAGTAACAGTAGAAACTTTTAATAACTGACAACTAGTCTCTCTCCTCCCCAAGATCATATCACACTTCCTTCTTTGGTTTTCACAATATTTAATCTTTAACCATTGAAAGGGTATTCCTGGACCTGCACCCAGCCCAGCTGCTGGTTTCCCATCTCCTTCTACTCTTAGCTGAGTCTTTCAACCACTCCCCTAAAAAACACCAGCTCATCTCAGACTGTGAAACAAGCCGGTCCCTTCCCATAAGACATGGGAAGTCCAGGTAGGACACACAGAGCTCAATGACATAAATCCATCTTGCTGCTAATCCCCAAGTTCTAACCCCAGGCCATGCTAGTGGCTTGGCCTCTGCCCTCTTCCTGAGGTCCTGCCTCATACTCCTACTCTAGGAACCAAGCTCTTCTCTTGGTCTTCATGGCTGGGTCTCTCTTGATAAACCATTATCAGGAACAGATCTAGGAATTTTTAGAGGCCTTGAGCACTCTAAATAGTATGTAATTCCTTCACTTCCCAACCTAATTTAAAATTCAAAATAAAAATACTATATCATAAAGTTTTAGAAATAACAGAAAACTTACATATATACTGATGTTAAAATAGCTTCTTCCTAGAGTTTCTGTTTTTCTGTGTGTGTAAGTATGTGTGTGCATGCACCCGTTCTCTGCTGGGGCCAAGACTGGGGCCCAGACTCACCATTCCTCAACCCTAACCCATAGTTTTGTTTCTAAACCCCAGAAATGAGGTAAAGCATTGTGACAGTGAAAGCATGCATGCCTCCTGTGACAGAGATTGGGCTGTTCAAAACATATGCTTCCCTTCTGTCATACTCAGTTGGAAGTGGAAAGTGGCTGCCTGTCCCAAGATGCTTGGATCCAGCTGTGGCCATGTAACTAGTTCTCCCCACCAGAATATGTGAATGCCATATATCTCTTCCAAGCCAAATATATAAAAATAGGTATACTTTCTCTGTTCTCTCTTTCTCCTTCCAGGGACTACATAAAGACAATAAGAAGGTACAGGGGAGCCATAGATGGAGTATCTTGGTCCCCAAATCACCTCATTTGGAAAAGCTTTAGCTGATAAGGAAAACCCAATTTGCTCTGAGATGTGAGATGTGAATATCTATTGTGTTTGAGCCATTACCTATTTGAGGGGTGCATTTGTTACAACACTTTAGCCTACCCTTACACTGTTTAAACCTACACCTATCACTTGCTTTTAGACTTATGCTTGCTTTGCTCCACAGTAATTATTTCTCAGAGTGTTATACAAGCAATACCATCTTTGGAATCAGGCAAATCTGGTCCAGAGATTTTGCTATCTGGTCCAAAGAATATGACCTTGAGTAAATCACTTAACCTCTACAAACATAGCTTTTTAATCTCTAATATGAGCATATGGCATAAATCTAAATGATGAATAAAATAATATATAATATAAAGTATATAAAGAGCCTATCAAAATGCCTACATTATAGACACATAACATATAGAGTTCTCTCCTCTCCCTTTCATTGGTCACCCCCATTAAATGAGGCCAAACCCCCTCACCCCCATTAAATGAGGCCAAACCCTCAAACACCCACTGTCTTCCTAGATAACCACCTGTTGCTACTGGGATAATTATCGCCCTCTTTCTGATAAAACTTGCCTCATCAGTTTCAGAAAAGATGGAAATTAATATATTAATAGATTTAAGATAATGTTCTCCAAATACCATCCAGGCCTCAGTTGTCTTTCTCTCTCTCACGGCTTGACCATTTGCTTCAGGGTAATGAACCATGATTTTTGACAATACAGATATGATTCAACAAATATCTTAGTATCAGTTTGGGTGACATCAAGACTGTTGCCTGAAATGACAGATTTGAGCAATGGATCTTCCTTAGGTAAGTGGCACTGAGCTGTGAACAGAAAACATCTCTGATGGTACAGCATACCATGTGAACAACTGCCACAACTGAGTTCTTCCCTTGTGCAGCTGCTTGACTAACTTCAACTAGGGGATCCCATCAGTTGCTGAAGATCCCACTTCTGTTTGTGAAAGAAGTTTGTATATCTCTCTTGCAGTCTCCTGCACTGTGAATAGCCCAAGGGAATTTAGTCGAAAGGAGAGTCAGTTTCCAAATAAGAAAAAGAGAGAATTTGAAAACCTGGCCAAGCTTCTGATGCCATTGCTTCTCACTACAACGTGGTGTGTTGCTGTTAATGATGCGGCCTGCACTGTGCCACAAAACACTCATTCCTTGAGCAGGGATACACTTGCGGGATTAGACACCTGCACAAACAGATCAGCACCACACTCTGATGGAAGAATACTCAACTAAAAGTATTTGGGTCAAGAGAGAAGTCTGGCCTTGGTTTTATACTGTGCCAGAACCAACTCACCCTCACCAAAATAAGAGGAGGGTGGGGAAGAGAGGTTCTTATATTGAGCTGGTTTCCTGTCTAGGCTGCCTCCATCCTCCTAATAAAATCTTTATTGGTGTCACTGGTTAATAGTATTGCCTGCTGGCCTCGTGTATCAGCCTATTTCTGCTCAGATCCAAAGTTATCCTCATTAACTGCCTTACAATAATGGAGCTGGACTCTGAATATTTCTCCCTCACTAGACCACACAACTTACCTTTCTCAGAATAGGGCCCTGGAGAGACAATGGATCAGAAAATGTTTCTCTACCTTGTCCTGGTGTCCTTCCTTTGGACTCATGCAGCATGCACTTTTTTTTTAAAGCATCCCCCATAGTATGCAGTTTCTGTAGTGCCCAGCTCTTGCAGCACATAGCTTCAGCTTCAGCAATGCTCTACAACGTGACATGGTCAGCAGCATGTGGTGGCCAGTAGCACATACCACCTTCCTATGGGTAGCTTTCTTCCACCACCTCCCTTGGGTGGCTTCAGAGTGGAGTGCTAGCAGTGGAGTACTAGGTACCTTTCCATTAAATGCTTCCCCAGGCATTTCAGAGATTATTTCCCAATGAGTGATGTGGCCTAGGCATCTCCCCTTAGAGCATTTATCCCAGAACCCTGTGGAGTAGGTTTGCCATGAGTTCTAAGCACAGTACTTCAGTGAACTTCTATACCAGTCAATGAACCTGAGCTCTGCCCTCACCAATGAAGTCTGGGATATCAGCTTTATGGGGAATGGGTGTCTCTCTCTGTGGCACTGTATCCCAGCTCTAGGAATAGTGGCTACTCCATATATGTTACTCTTATATTCCTTAGCATTCTTTTTACTTCTTACTAACCAGACCCTCATTTCTTCAATCCCCTCTCGATAATTCTTTATATTGAATTTTCATTATTCAAATTACTATATGTTTTCTATCTCATGATTAGACTCTGATGGATATAAAACTGGTTCTAGGAATGATTCCAACAAATAGGTCAGAAAAGATGGGATTTGGGTATTCATTTGGTTATGTCCTCAGACTTGGGTGCAGTAGTGAGCTCCTTGCCAAGGGAAATGGAATGTTAAGTAAAATGCAGCCTGCAGTAAAATCATAATTAGTCACATTAACACCTATGGTTGACTGGGATGGAGTGCCAACTAAAACAAGTGCTTTGGGAGCTCAGCTGGCTGCTGCATTTGACCATAATGGCAGCAATGATGACTACAAGGAGTGTGGCATGGGATGGATATTTTTAAGTGTGCTTGAGCACTTACAGAAAGAAAACAACAAGCTCAAATTCTTTAAGCCCCAGTTCAAGTTATAATCTGAGAACTAGAAAGCCTTCATGATATAATCCTTGTAGCCTTGAGACCAACAGTGCTGACAGGTAAACAAAATTTAGTTGTTCGTGTTCTTAAATACAAGAATAATTCATAGTATAACCAAGTATCTCATGTGACAATCAGGGCATCTAATGAGAAAGATGGGACATGGAACTTGGAATAGGGATATCTGGTTGGATCCAGAGGAAACTGACAATCCTCAATTCCCAAGTCCCTTCAGCCACCCTTATCAGTGGAAGTAGCGTACCCTCTGGTGTTTGAGGAAACTGGCCTTTGTTTGCTTAAAATCATGTGCTAACTTCACTTGAGACAGTTGTCTTTGAAAGGGATCCTCATTCTCTTCAAGACCCACTGCAGACACCCTCAGTTGTCATTAGACCCACAACTGGGGTTAAATCTCAGCATGTACCAGGGGTACATACTCTTTACCTGTAACAATTCTGAAACAAACCATAACCAGTTGCATCTTACTTTTACATATAAGCATAATTTAAATATGTATTTATGCCAATGAACTACACTTGTTATTCAGAGGTCATTCAAATACCCTTCAAAACTGAGAGGCATACATTTGTATTTCATGATTGTATACCTAAATGCACACAGACACCATTTCTCTCTCTGACAAATGAATAGAAATTCAACAGATCTTGGCAGCTTCATCTTTTAGGGGTTGCCATTCCATCCCCTTCCTCAGGTGAGTAATACCTTTTCTGGTCTCTGTAGTGTAGTCAACTCTTGGTTTGTATTCAGAATTAACTAGTTTGTGTATTAACCAGAGGAGAAAAGTTACAACTCAAGGATTAATTCTTTAATGCAGCAATATATGGCAACAAAAATATCTACATTTTAGAAGAGATCAACTGTTTGAAACCACATCCTAACAATGCAGGACCACTCCTCTCCCAGCCAACTGTATACATGCTCATCTGCTTGAAACCTCATGTTTACACCTGCACATGAGAGGAAGAAGTACAAAATCCTACCAGCAATCTTAAGAGTTCTGGTCAATTTTAAACACATCAGTGCACAGTACCTTCCTTCTGACTTTTTGGGGCAGCCAGAAGGTTCTTAACTCAGCCTGTTTCTCAAATTTTATATGATTTTAGTCTAGGATTAGAGAGAAAGAGAGGAGGTATACTTTTCAGAACAAAACTCAAATTTTTCTGCAAAACAAATCCAGGACCTGAAGCTTTTAATTTAGTGCAGGCACATTGAGGGACCAGCTTTGCAGAGCGAGGGGGCATATGAAGAATGGGAAGCAAAAACCACTGAAGGAGCTGACATTAAGAAGGTAGGGAATTTAACTTCAGAGCTGTGTGGCTTGATGGTGATTCACGTGACCTGGGGTGTGAGACACTGAGGAATGACAAGATGGTGATTGCAGCAGTTCAGGGTAGAGGCTGCTAGCAAAACACGAACACACTAGGCCTGCACTTTATCACCTAGACCATCTGCTGGATAGTTTAGAAAGCAGAGGACCATTTGCTAAGTGACAAACTGATGTCACTTTATTCTAATATTCAACAAAAGAAGAACTCCGCCAAGCAGCAGACAGTAACAACAGACGATTTTGCCACTTTTCATTAAGCAATTTGTGTGATGTTTTGAGTCCCTTAAGTATTTTTCTTAGATTATGTTTATACTTTGCTAACATCTGTAGAACAGAAAATGTGTCCCTAAATATCAGATGTCATGTTAAGCAAATTGTCGTTCATTAAATCCATTGTTGATACCGTTTTGCCTGAATTTGCTTTAGCTGCTTCTTGGGCTTCTCCATAACTCCTCCTACCTCTCTTGTTCTTATCCTTTCATGCATATTATCACAAACCCCTGACAACTGATAGACCATGAGTACATCTCATGACAGTGCCTGTAACTTTGACTTCACATTAGAGCTGGGCACCTGGAGCTTCAGACTACTTTTCTGCACAACTCAAAGCAGTAGCCAAGTCCTTAGAAATTCCACAGGACCTGTACAGGTCTGTATTTTCTGTCTTTGAGAAATATATGCTTACTCTGCCATAAATGAAGAATAATGTTTCAGGATAGGATGGTTTTTCCTCAGTATTCTGATTGATATCACTGTTGATCGCACATATTTATACCCTTCACACACACACACACACACACACAGTAATTCCTTATGCAAGATGCTTTGGCCTGACCTTCCTGACCTTCTCTACTTTTGCTATTGTCTTTGTCACTGAGACATCTGCATGTAGCTTATAAAAGCAGATTTACAAGTGATTTGAAGATAAACGGTTATGTTTAAGCAAATGCACACCCTTTGTCTTAAAATTTAGATTTCTTGTTGTCAAGCAAATTGGTACAACTGCTACAGCTTGTCAAGATTTATGCAATTAACAACTTCCTGCAGACGGGTTATTCAGACGTTATGCTGCCTTGAGGCAGACTCCTGTCTGTGTGGACCATTGGACACATGTGCTTTCTTACGGAAAGCTCCATGATGGACCCACCCTGCACCTGCACCACACAGCCCAGCAACATCATGGAGACACCATGGTGAAGACAGCAGAGCTCAGCCTTGGGAAAAGTGCTGCAAACACTAAACTTACTGATTATTGAGAATGGACACCCATAGCCAACTCCCACCAAGCACCCATAGCTTAGGCTGAGAATCCCTGCAAATGCCACCCAGCCCCAAGACACCTTCCTCTGACCCGCTGAGAAAACCACAGCTCTAGGAATACAGAACTTACTGATTTCTGAATGATCAATCAAGTTCCTTGATATCAGGAGCTTTATTGTGTTAACAGTTCCTAGACTTCATTCTAGTGGGTTGGGAAAAGCCTACTTTTTCAAAGATAGTTCTTCTAACTTAACCAACACCTAATAACTTCGTATCTATAGGTCTTCTACAACCTGGCCAGGCCAGAGCCTGGGGTCTGAACAGATCTACAGATAAGTCCCGTGTTCTACTGGCTGCGCACTAGACTGTGAGTTCCTTTGTTCAAGGACTGTGGTTTATTCATCTTTGAATTCAGACACAAATATATTATATGTGTATACTACAAAAATATAGTATATGTCAATGGTATATGGTAGATTCTCAATAAGCATTTGTACAAGTTAAATGTTGATGCTCTCAGCAAGAACTTTATACCTGGGAATTAGAGTTGAACAATTAAGTTAGAAGTGACTTGTAACAATATATGATATCAATTTTAATTCAGCCAATGTTAGTTACGTTCAAATTTGCGTGCTAGAACCTAGGAATACAGTATGATTAAAATTAGCTCTGGTCCCAAACACTATAATTCATTTGAGGAATATGTCATCTTACCAAGTCAAATTCATGGACGTTGTAGTAAGTAGCAAGTATGAGCAACATGTACCACAAGTGTGAGCAACATGAGGTAGGAACACTTAGCTATTGAATAAATGCCATTTGGGTGAGTCAGAGAGTGCTGGTGAAGTGTACTTCATTACAAATATCATTTGCATGAAGATCCTGCAATATCTCACCTAAAATTTCCCAATTCCAAATTTGAAACACTAACAATAACTAATATCCTTTGAGCCCATTCTACAAGCCAGGCATCATGCTAGGCTGCTTTTGGGGCACATGTAACTAACCCCCAGAGAATCCCTATAAGGGAGAGATTATCACCATTTTCATGTTACAGATGGAGAAGGTAGGTAATAGAAGGATTAATGAGTATGCCCAGTTTACATAGCTAGCAAGTGGCTGAGCTGGAATATAAATCTGGGGACCTAACTCCCATATGGATGTGCTCATAGCTACTAAGTGGACCTCCTACACAGCTCTGTAATATTCTTGAACAGCCTGGCTTCATCAGGTTTTTTAGTTCATTTACAAGATTCAGATTGTTGAATGATGAGTTACAGGACTGGTAAAAAGCTGAATTCCAACAATCTCACATATTCAGTGTGTTAGCTTTAGAAGAGGTAGGAATATGGGAAGATAGGATGATGGTAAGTACTATAAAGTGCTTTCAGCTGAAAGCCTGAATAGGCCTCCTCCTCCCTCTGCTTCTGCCTACTTCCAGAGAAACCTTTAGCTTAAGAACTACAGAGATCAGTAAAAAGAGAAAACTTCCAAATTAGCCACAAGTGTGGGTCTGTCTCAGGATCAAGATCTGGTCTGTATTCAGCTGCATACCAGTAAACCTCTAAAGTGGATTTACCTTAACTGTGGTTGTTTGGTACCTCATTTTCTGTGCTCGATACTTATCCGCGAGGAAGAGATCCTCAACAAAACCACTCTTTATTGCACGGGTCAGCAAACTTTCCTATAAAGAACCATACAGTAAATACTCTAGGCATTGTAGTCCATGAGGTCTCTGTCATAACTGCTTACCTCTGCAGCTGTAGAGCAAATGAGTATGAGGGCTGGGTTCCAATAAAACTTCATGTATGAAAACTGCATTTTGAATATCATATAATTTTCAGGTGTCCTGAATTCCTACTCTCTTTTGGATTTTTCTCCAGCCATTCAAAACTGTGAAAGCCACTCTTAGCATGTTGGTCATATCAACCATCCCAAGGTATCAGAATACCAGCAACTTATTTGTGCACATGGGAGCCCCCCACTTTGCAAAGTCTACTCAGCTCTCTCAAAGGCCATATAACCCATCTTGGGGCACAATGTTTGGCACATTGAGCAGGCTGGAGGAGGAGGAATTTACCATCAATCTTCTTTTTGTTCTACAGTGAGCATCTCTTTATAAGAAGGGACATCCTGGACTGAGGTAAGCAGAGTGGAGTTTGTGGTAGGAAGAAATGCTCCCCCCACCAATCACTGTAGTCAGTATCCCTGACAGTATGAATCACAGGGTTGCTTGTCTGTCAGACTAGGTTTCCAGGAATCACAGATTATATTAATGAGTGTCTTTGCAAAAGCTGCCTATACTATTTGCCAAGAAATAATTCTCACCCTGACAATAGTAATTAGCAATAAATGTTCTTTCTCCTTCCTTTTAAAAAATTGGGGTTTGAAACTGCTGTTTTATAGGTTAGTTATCTTTTTCTGAAAACAAAGGTGAATGCAGGTGATATATACATTCATCTCAAGTTTTCTCTTACAGTCTCTGAGAACTCCAGTCTCTGTTTTCAGGTGGTTGTGGAGAAGGGAAAATCTTGTTGTTTCTCTTTCTTAGTAAGAGCCAAAAAGATAAGATTCAAAAGCATTAGAGAGAGGCTATCAACTCTGTTGGTACCTGCCTGCAGGTCCATCCTTACCAACTTAGGGCATGAAAATAGCAGATTTTCAACTGCCAGGACTGACCTCTTTTTGTCTGAGGCTCAGACTGTGTTGGGCCTTGTGAGTTTTGTGCAGAACATATGTCCTTCTCTGGAAGGTTTTCTGGACATTTGGGATTTGTTGGTTCCTCCTTCCCCTCATATGTTGGGATATTGTGAAGTGGACTGAGGAAGCCACTGACTTTGGCTACATTTCACAAGCAACAAGTAGGCTGCTTATAGTGTTAGAGTCTATCTCAGATTGGGTCTCCAGTGAATTACTTGTATTCAAATCCCTGGATGAAGAAGGAAACACAGGGGACCGGGGAAGAGAAGAGGAGACGGAGGATAGCCAATGAAAGGTGCACTATCAATCCAGTTATCATCTGGGCAATGGAAACTTTACCCTGGGTGCCACTGTAGGACATTGGCCTCAGCATTATTCCATCCGAGGAGCAAGGAAGTTGGGGTATTTATACACCAATCCCTGCTAGTCAGTCTGGCCTCAGCATTACCCCATCCGAGGAGTGAGGAAGTTGTGATATTTAAACACCAATCCCTGCTAGTTGATTGAGGCTGCTTCTGGGAGGGCATTGATTCTCTAGCATTTCCAGTCTGCTGCAGTGGTGGACAAAAAGGCTTCAGTGCCAGAGAGCCAGGGTCCTGGGCTACTCAGCATTGCCCAGAGGTCATTAGAGAGACTTTAATGCCAATGTCAAAAAACACGTGCCATCCCCTGTCAACCAGCCTCCTAATATCCCAGTGTCCCAGACACCTTGATAATCTTCTAGCTCAAATGACTGAGAAAAAAATGTGTATCAGTAAAAACTTGCAGCCACTGGTGTGTTTAACCTTGGATGTGTTTGCAAATAACCTGGTACTCTTCTAGTTTTATAATTTTTTAACCCAAAGAGTAGACATACAGCTTTAATTGGCAACAAAAAAGTAACGAACCTCACCTACATTCTCCCCTAGTCAGCTGAAAAGAGAATAACAGATATTAGCTCTTTTTATTGACTTCTGGGATTATTTATGCATGGCATAATTACCATGATGTATGATCCTGAGTCTTTTAAGGGCACCTCTTCTGTAGCCATAATTTCTTTCCTCCTTGTGGCTCGGGTACAGCTAACACAATTAAATGGGCACCGACTGGTGCTCCCTAGGGCGATTTCAATCCCTGCCTGGCTTCATTCCCTGTTGGAGAACTTGTCAAGGCCATTCATATTTGACTTGGAGTCCCTTCATTTACACTTCTTCAGGGGGAAATTGAGTTTCTTCTGGAGCAGGTTTGGTGGTTGTGTAGATAGATATGGGTAAGTCACAAACAACTGCACATTTCTCCCGAACTTTAAAAAAGCCATAGATTTCAAAAGAAAATGTGCTATTTTTTTTTTTTTTTTTGAGACAGAGTCTCACTTTGTCACCCAGGCTGGAGTGCAATGGCATGATCTCAGCTCACTGCAACCTCCGCCTCCCAGGTTCAAGTGATTCTCCTGCCTCAGCCTCCCAAGTAGCTGGGATTACAGGCTTGTACCACCATGCCTAGCTAATTTTTTGTATTTTTAGTAGAGATGGGGTTTCACCATGCTGGCCAGGCTGTTCTCAAACTCCTGACCTCAGGTGAGCTCCCCACCTTGGCCTCCCAAAGTGCTGAGATTACAGGAATCAGCCACTGCACCTGGCTGAAAATGTGTCTTTTAATCACTCTACAGGTAGTTTCCCTTTCAGTAAATAACTGGCATTTAAAAGAAACCATTATTGAACATGCCTTTGGAACCCTTTTGTAATTGTTAACAAGAACTTCTCCTCAGAAAGTAAGTCCCATTGTGAATATTTAAGCAGAAGTAATTTTTAGTCAAAACAGGCAATTATTTTTATCTCCTCTTAAGCTTTGCTCACCAGAAGCAAATTTGACATTATGCCAAAATGCATTGGTAAGCACCATAGACAGTTTCAGGCTTTGAGAACCCTGTCAGAATCTGTTTATGGGAAGGTGGTCCAGAGAGCATCCCAGAGACCATCTGTCAGCACCTGCCAGTGCAGAGAGCAGGCGATGAAGTTCAAAGGATCCCAGCACCCACCTTCACCATAACCAGTTGGCACCAAAGGGAAAACTGTACCCTTCACCATAAACAGTTGGCACCAAAGGGAAAATTGTACCAGAAAAAGGAAAGTACAGGTACTGATGAATAGCTCAAAAAGAAATATATCAAGAAAACTATCAAAGTTTACTGAGAAATATAAACAAAGGCTCAAATATAAAGATAAATACTGCGCATAGTACTTCTAAGTATAAGACTGAACAGAGCAAAAATGTCAATTCTCTCCTCTTTCGTATTTATATTTTTGTAATTTTAATTAAATAGCAATAATGTGATAGTGTTAAGAGGTAAAAAAATAAAAATAGCAATACAATTGATGGCGTAGGGGTTTACAGGAGAGAGGAAATTTGACAAAACTACACCAAAGTTTATTAGAGAAATAGCTGAGAAAATGTGAAAGTGAACTATTCCGCCTCATCCAGTATCAAATCTACTGATGAAGTCACAACAATCAAAACTGTGTGGGGCCAACACAAGATGCAACAGAGAGAGCAGACTTGTATAGACAGCCCTAAAACCGAAGTCAACGTAAGACGAGTTTTCAATGATGGTGTTGTGAGAATTGGCTATTTTTTATTAATTCAAATTCTATCCTCATATCATCCCATACACCAGAATAAATTTCACCTACAAAAACATTAAAAAGAAAATATACATGAGCATTTGACTGATAAATTGCAGACTTACGATGTAAAAAAATAAAACTATAAACAAGCATATTATTTTGATCATAGAGAAATTTAAAAATTTTACAGGTCGAAGTCTCTCCTCATCACCATGCCACTGTACCGAAAGTTTGATTTTTTATTTTAGAATAAGGCATCAAAATCAAGATTGCAGGACTGTTCTGTTAAAACATAAAACCTTCAAGAGTTAAGAGAAGCAGCACCATAAGGGCCTATCAGTAGTTAATGCACCGAAGCGCTTCTAACTCACAAAGAGCAACCTACTGCAAGACCCCTCCAGCACATTTTCTCTGCCATCTAACCTGCACCAGTCCTTCCCCCAACTCCCCCGCTGACTACCTCAAGAGCCAGCAACTAAAGGAGTAACACCTGGTACAAAAGGACCATCTGGACACAGAGCCTCCACCAGCGTCCATTATGATTCATCAGTGCCTGTGCCAAGTCAACTGTTAGACCTTTGAACCATCACCTCTGCTAAGAGGTATGAAAACTGGAGCCATTATCAAGGTTTGGTTGATGTAGTAACTGCCATGTTGGCAAGAAGGGTCCTGAGAGCAAAGGTAAAAAGCAGATACATTTTGATGAGTGCCTGGAGAAAAAGCAGGTCTCAGCCAGAGACTTTTAGAAGTGACAGGGGCATCCAAAAAGCAACCAGGTAGTTCTGGATGTGTAGGAAAGCCTGCAGAAAATGAAACATTTGTAAAAAAAAGAAGGCTAAAAACTCCTGAGGATAGACTCCTCCAATTTCATCATTTTACCAATGGCTAACCAGGTAACTGGGTCAACTTACAGCTTCCCTACTCCGGCATTTCATTCTGGGTCGATTAAAGTTGCAACAAATCTAGAGGCATAGTCTTTTTGGAAAACATGCCTTTGGAAAAAGACAGTGTGGAGCCTGACCTCACCCCAGTTTGTTAGGGGAGGGAAGAGGGCAGGTAGCAGGTACACAGGCACCAGGAATGCTAAATGTATGCCCTGCTTGGCATAGGGCACTCTGCACAGAGAAAACTATCCCACCAAAAGGCCAATATCACTCCCACGGAGAAGCACAGAGAAGGAAGTTTGGTACTGTTTTGCTTTTACACACCTTGATGGCTGAGGTTTGGCATTTCTTTTTTGTTGGGGTAAGGGAGATGCATTTCTTTAATACAAAATAACAGAGTTTGAAAAGTTGGGGTTTTCTAATTAAGTAAAAGCATTTCTTTTTACTTTCTTTGGTGTTGTAAGAAAAAGATTCTAATAATGACATTTTGTGCCAAGAGTCGTTAGACTAAAGTATCTGCCTGAAGCAAAATTTTACAGCCGAGTTAGGAACCTGCAAACAGAACCTTAACTATTGTGATAGGAGCTGACTGTGGTAATAAAAATGAATTTGTTAAATAAAATATGTTTATAATTCACTAGGCTCAGAATCAGGTAAGTGGGAAGAAACCTCCAGTGAGTCGTTATGATTTTGCAAAATAGTCAAAAAAGCAGTTCACTCTGTAGGCAGGTAGAGGAGTGCATGCCCTATTGTCATTATTACAGCGTGTGATTTCATTTATTCATGGGGTGCCAGGGATGCGTGGCCCTTCTGAGTGGCTAAAACACAGTGGACAAAAGCAAGAAAATGAAATGAAATTCTGGTCTTAAAGAGACTGCAATTGAAATGGGTGAACAAGACCAGTTTGGTGGATGACAAGAAACATTGGGAGGACATTAATGCAATGAGATTTTGCATCCTAGCAGAGTTTAGCAGTGAGTTCGAAGGAGGACAGAAAGGGGAGGATATAGATTCATTTGGAATGTGAAAGAAAACAAGCCTGGCCAGGAAGTAAGAATCTCACTGGGGCATTAAGACTCTACTCTCAAACAAAAGAGGGAGAAAAGCTTCATATTGCACGAAGAGCACAGAATTCAAAAGCCCTCTTACTACAGGAAAAAAATATTGGCTAGTGTAGAAGAAAAGCTAGCTTTGGCTTTTCCCGCAGATGGATGGCCCATAGAATCACCATCAATAAGTGAAATGATGATGACATTCAGGGGAAAAGGGGATAGAAAAGAGAATCAAAACTCAGGGAAGTTTGTACTCCAAATAAGCCCAGATATTTCTAGTTTCAGCATGCTTAATATCAAATCAGATATTAAAAAGAAGAGAGAAAGTTATGAACTGATGGTATCCCCCCAAATTAATAATGAAGCATTAACCCCGAGACCTCAGAATGTGACTGTATTCAGAGACAGGGCCTTTAAAGAGGTGACTGAGTTAGAATGAGAAAGTTAGGGTGGGCTCAAATCCAACTACTGGTGTCCTTGTAAGTATAGAAGACTAGGTCATATGAAGAGACCCCAGGAACGGGGAAGACCACATGAGGACAGTGAGAAGGCAGCGTCTCCCAGCCCAGGAGAGAGGCCTTAGGAGAAACCAGCCCTGTGGACACCTTGACCTCAGATTTCTAGCTTTAAGAACTTTGAGAAAATGAATCACTGTTGTTTAGCCCACCCAGTCTGCGGTACTTTGTTAGGGCGGTCCTAGCAAACTAAGAAAGAGAGAAAAAATGTGTAAAAAGAAAGTCCTATTAATAGTAGGGGTAAAAGATGACTGAGAAACAGAGTTCTATGACCTTAGAAACCATTTTACAAGAGGGAAAACTGAAGACCAAATTACTATGCAAAGTCATCATCAGTTGCTGTAACGCCAACATTAGAACTCAGGTCCCCCGACAGTGATCCTGAGCTCTTGTCACTCACCCTCATGGCCTTGGCCTTGTCATGGGCTTGATGGGGCCAGGCCTGATGCTGCCTGTACTCTCTGCCCCCTCCACCCCTTCTTCTGCTATGACCAGGGCAATTTTCTAAAACCCAAATATTATCTTGAAATATTCTTACTCACAGCAGCCCCACTTTGCCCTGAACTTCAAGTTCAAATTCCTCCACAGAAGTTATTATTTTGGGTCCCCAAGCAGGGCAGTGTTGGCTCTTCCATCTAGACCTCTTAATGCCATTCTTGGATCTGGAACACTCCTCACCCTCCCTTACCTTTCAACCCATCACTCTTGAGATTATAAGCTCCTATTTGTTTTTCAGACTTCGCCTCTTCTGTAGAGATCACTCCGTCTATGAGCCCTAACTCTGGATTCACTGCCCTTTTAAAATTCTCCCTGAATTTCCCCCAGGTAGTGCTTATCCCATACTCCAGTTGAGAGTCCAGTAGACAATAGGCTGGACAAGGGCAAACCCAGGCTTGTTTCATGCTTAACAAATGTAAGTTGAGAAAATTATGTGTTATACATGTTTTGGAGAGGTTAGATTTTCCTGCCTCAAGTTTCAGCAGGCTCTTGTTAATCTGGCTAGCCCTTGTATCCTTGTAGATGCTTACTAAATACCATTTGAATGAATGAAAAACAAGTTAATGTAAAATGTCTTGTTGGAGGTAGGGTGTGGGTGGGAGGATACTGCAGCATATTCTAGTTGTCTCACATTTCACCAATAATTTGCTAACCTGACCCATTTTACCCATACTCATCCAAAAAACTGCAAGACCACAGACTACAGGATAATGAGGATCATTGAAGATCATCCAAGACGTGGGCCTGCTGAGAAGAAAACTCCAAGAAAAAGCTGGGAGACAAACTTAGCCTCTGGAAGAGATATTTAAGGACATGTCTAGTCCCTGGCCACGCTAAGCTGTACTGACAACATCCTCTGGAGGCTCAGGGACAGGGAGCAGCAGCAGAGGTGGCCATTCACAAACAGGCTTCAAATCTAGCCAAGCACTGAGGCACAGAGAAGTTAGGTAACTTGCTGAAGTCATGAAGCTAGCAAGGTAAGAGAGTAGGAACCGGGATTTGAACCAGAAAGTATGGCTCCAGGGTCCATGCTACTGTGTGGTACATGGCAGAATGGATTTCCTGAATTATTGCTGCCAGTAAGAAACGGTGGTTGAGGGTCCTAGACCCAGACTTCCTCACTGCAGCTGCTGAGCTCTTGCCTGCCTTCTTGCACACTGGACATTCTGAAAAAGTCCAGCAGGCCCTTTCAGAAGGAAAGATTTTTCTCTTTGCAGGTCTGGATTCCTACCAGTGGAATGTCACCTGTCAGAATAGGCAGGTGGCAAATTTAAGCAATTAGTGAAAATCAGGACTCACAGTCTTGAGAATAATTAATGTTGTCTTCTAATCTCTTTTCTCTGGGGAAACTTTGCATATTGCTTAAAAGAAATGTCATCTACACCTCACTGTTTCCAGAACCTGACTGTGAATAGCAGCACTTTTATTTCAGAGCTCTGCAAAAGCATCATTTAAAGGGTCTTTCCCTCAATTACCAGCCAAGTCCACACATTTCCCAGCAGACATGATACCAGATAGGCCACTGTAAAGGCAGAACAGCCAGGAATGGTCAGATGAGTGCTTTCAAAGTGACAAGAAGCTTCCTGTTCCTATCACCCCATAGTCTCCCCACAGCCAGATGACACAAAAAGAACAATGATGGGGCCCAACCGAAGAATGCAGCACAAATGTCTTGAAGAACTTCATGGAAAGGGCAGCTCATGGCATGCAGAGAAGAGTAGGAAGAATTTCTCAGATGAAGAGGGGCAGAGACTGCAGAAAGAGGAAACAGCAAGAGCAAAGGAAAAGAGATAAATATGCAAAGGATGGACAAGGAAGAGACAATTTGCTGTAGTGTTGGGTATTCCAAGTTAAGAGTGGGAGGAAAAGAACTGCAAAGGTAACCTGTAGCTATTTTTCAGTAACCTTTAGGACTACCCAAAGAAATGGATTCAATTTGGAAGGCAATAGAGAACCAGTGAAAGTTTTAGAGGAGAGACTAGACAGAGTGTTATTATCTCAAAACTAGAAGCATCTTAGAGATAGTCCAACTTCCTCATTTGACTATCAAGGAAACACAGAAGAGAAAGGCCTCAGCCAAGGCACGTCCAGAACTAGAAGCCAGGCCTGTTGATCACAGTCTAGTGTCTCTATACTAACTACCTCCTCTGCCATTCCTTTAATCACATCTGATTGGATGGCACCTAAGTGGTGTCAGCCAGGATGACTTTATATTTGTTGGTTTGTTTTGTTTGTTTTTGAGACGGGGTCTCCTTGTCTCGCCCAGGCTAAAGTGCAGGGACGCAATCTCGGCTCACTACAGCCTTGACATCTCAGGCTCAAGTGATCCTTCCACCTCAGCCTCCCAAGTAGCTGGGACCACAGGCGTGCCACCACGCCGAGTCAATTTTTGTTTTTTGTTTTGAGGTTTTTTTTTTGTTTTTTTTTTTTGTTTTTTGGTAGAGACAGGGTTTATGCTATATTGCCCAGGCTGGTCTCAAACTCTTGAATTCAAGTGATCCCCCCCCACCTCGGCCTCTCAGAGTGCTAGGATTATAGGCGTGAGCCACCCTGCCTGGCCTGTTTTGTTTTGTTTTTATTGTACTTCTGCCTCCATCCATCATTGTACTTTGTGTAAAGGGCTTGTCACATGTTTGGAGGCAGCAAGAAAACTACCATATCTTGAGTGCTTAGCATATCCCAGGCCTTGAGCTAAATGCCTTGCATATATGTTAATCCTCATGGTGTCCCTGTAATGTATTATTATCTACATAATCATTGGTCATATAGTTTGCCAAATATCTCACAGCCAGAAAGATGCGGGGCCAGGATTTCACCCTAGTTCTTCTTTCTCCCCATACCAAGCCCCTTCCATTATGCTAAATGTATGTCCCACCTTGGCATGTGGTAATGCCCAGACTTCCTTGAAAACCCTTGAAATTAAAATCCATAGACATAATTTTATGTTTCCCACAACACCCGTTGTCCCCATCTCTGACCAGAGTGGCTGTGGCAGAGTGGTGATCTGTGGCTCATCCTCCCCTACAGCATCCTGGTGAGCACACCCTGGTCATCTGAGCCTTACTCTGATCCATTCAAGCAGCAAGGCTTTTGCCAGATACCGTTTACCTCCCACACTTCTGGGTATAAAGAGACTTCATCATAGGTGCATTTTAACTTGAGGGAAATCAACTATGCATGCTGGGCCAAACAAAAAATTTAAATGAGAAAGGAAAGGAAGGAGAGACAGAGAGAATGCGATTTCTTTCTACCATTTTACTCACTGGTGGGACTGAGAGGGAAGGTAGAAAATTGCAATCCTTCAGGCAGTTTTGGTCCTGGGGTGCTTTTCATGGTGACAGCATGACACCATAAGGAGTTAAACTGAGCATTTAAAAATATCTTTTTCATACAATATAACCCATCAATTCAAGCCAATTTCAACTAATGCTGAACGGAAGCAAGCAGTGGGCTGTCCCAATGCTGGAAGAAACACAAGCTATGTTTTACATATCTACAACATGGTACCTTCTGAAAAAATCTTCAAGGGTAATTTGTGCTATATGACACTTGTTTTGCATTCTGCCTTTAAACCTAACTTAAGTTCGCTCTGTGTTTAAATGATCATGGAGAACTTCATCCTGCTTCTCTCAACCCTCCATGTAAATTCTCACTTTTTGCTCTCAAAGTCCAAAGCTACAAGGTGTGTATGGTGGTAGGAAGGTGAGGGTTGGTGAAGGGTTGGCCAGGGTTCAGGATATACGGGTGTTTTAATGGAAAGGTGGAAGGAATACCATTCTAGTACCATTCTTCATTTATTCTAAAAGCATTTTTTGAACAATCTATTTAAGAGCCAGATTCTCTGCTAGAAACTAGGTGGAAAGCTATGTGACCTACTGAAAGATTTAGTAAGTTTTATCATAGAAAGAAGCGCAAAGTACTTGTTTCTCTACCTCAAATAATGGGGTGCCACAGGTTATATTAGCATTTTTCTCACAACACTCTTCATCATGCAATTACATTCATTTTAATCTTAAGTACATTAAAACCATTGGACATACTACTGAAAAACATGAACCTTCTTCTGTGGTATTGTAAGTGCCATCTTAAGTAACTGTAGTGTTGAGAGAGCTTTAGAAAAAAGAAAAAACTCTTTCATTCTTCATGTGCTCATTTGTATGAACTGAATGTGTTCGTCCAAAACGCATATGTTCAAGCCCTAACCTCCATGTGATGGTATTTGGAGATTGGGCCATTGGAAGGCAATTAGGTTTAAACAGGGGCATGAGGGTGGGGCTCCCGTGATGAGATTAGTGCCCTTATGAGACGAGGAAGAGACCTAAGTATGCTCATGTTCTCTCTCTGTCTGTCTGTCTCTCTCTCTCTCTCCTTTTCTTGGAAGACACAGTGAGAAGATGGTTGTCTGCAAGCCAGGAAGAGGGTCCTCACCAGGAAATGAATCTGCCAGCACTTTTATCTTCAACTTCCCAGCCTCCAGAACTGTGAGAAATAAATGTCTGTTGCTTAAGCTATCTAGTCTATGGTATTTTGTAATAGCAACCTGAGTTGACTAAGATATCACTAAATTGACAATCTTCCAAAATCTTATGTACTGAGGGTACTGAGGGAGATTGGATCTTAAATTTTTATGCTGGAAGCAGGCATTTGAGGGTTATAAGCAGGATTTGAGGGTGAAATTGAAATTTGTCTTTGGACAAATGATGCTTTGTTTGAAAATAACCAACTGGATGGTCTGTTGGCTAGTCAGTTTCTCTAGAGAAGAGAGGTGAGATGTAGACTCACATTACCAATCTCTCCACTGAAATACTCTTCCTGATATCTAGCTCTGAACTTCTTTCCTGCCCTCTCCAACTTCTCTTATAGGCTGAATGTGAGTAGTCAACTAAGTCATAATGGGTTCTTTTCCACCTTCTCTGAAAGTCCCCCTTGAGTGGGTCATCACCTTACTTTGGAAGGTTGAGATAAATTTTTATGTCATACTTATTACAGTACAGAGAGGCCCCATCACCCAGCTTCCCCAAATAGTAGAATATTACACAACTGTGGCATTATGAACAAAACCAGAAAATTAATACTATCAGTATAACATACTTTACTAGACTACAGATTGGGTTCTTACTCAACTTGCTTTTTCAGCTTAAATATTTGAGGCCAAGATAGTTTGGGTAGGAACCTTCTACCTCACCATGAGCCTGACAGGAGGAAGGAGCCTCCAAGGCCTGGGAAAGTCAGCAGAGACTTGCCACTAAGGCCATGGAGACAGTATGAAGGATCCAGGGACTGAGGATGTACAAAGGATACCATGATCCTGCATAGCAGCAGAGCAGAGAGCACTGCAAAGGTTATGAAACACAGACAACAATCACAATTATGGCCTCTTCCTTCCTCCATAAGGTGCATCTGAATCTGTTTCAGGGACATGAAGAACTTAACAGCTAACCAGAAAATGGGCACATACCTTCCTAGGAGTTCTCTGACAGGCCTTGGGAAAATAAGGAGGTATAACAAAATGAAGCATCTTGTTGAAATCAGAATAAGTAAAATTCTCATACTGCCACTGAGGTCCCCTCATCCTCTCTCTCCCTACTAAAATGTCAGAAATCTGAATTTCAGGATAACACACACCTTCTCCACTTCCTCCTCTTCTACCCATGCATGAAATAAGATAATTTCTCCTCTCTGGGGAAACTGATGAGCCCTAAAAGAAAGATGTATGTTTACTGGCATTTGGTACCTCCAATAAGATGGCTGGGTCTCTTTCCCTATCATCCTGGAGAAGCCATCACTTTCTAAGCCCCATATTCACAACAAAAACTTCTAATCACCTTTTAAGTGCTGTTGTTAAATGCCTATAGATATCCAAGGACCTTCAATATTTAAGCAACACTTCTAACGTGAAAGACAGAACCTAAAGCAACCAGAATAGTCTTGTGACTTTCACAAAAAAGTCAAGGTGGGCAGAAAAGAAAAGCTCACAGAAGCTGCAATCAATATATTTGAGACAATGAAAAGATAACACATTCATGAAATGGGATACTCAAAACGCTGAGAATAAGAAAGAGTTCTTGGGAGTTAAAAATGTTGCAGAAGTAATTAAAAATTTGTAGATGGACAGAAAAACAAAGTTGAGAAAATCTCCAAAAAATAGCACAAAAAAGCAAGATTTGGGAAATAAGTGACAAGACAAGAAAATTAAATCAATTCAAGTCCAGAATTCTCCACATTACTCTCTTGCTGCAATGGCTTCCCATCTTTCTAATGTAAAAGCCAAACTCGTGCACTCACAATGTCACCCATGATCTGGTACCCATTGCTTTCTGTTATCTGGTGACTCTGTCCCCACTCACTTCACTACAGCCTCACTCAAAAGCTCCTGTTAGGTGTGCTCCCACCTCAAGGCACTTGCAACTGATGGTTTCCTCTGGCTGGAATATTCTTCTAATAGCTAGGAAGAAGGAGAAGAGGTTCTTGGGAATGCACAATTCTGCTGCAATTAGACCATTAGGGATGAACATCTCAGGCTGACACCTCAGGGGGAGGACCATAAGCAAAGTCACCGGGGCATAAACTCCAACTCTCAGAGGATGTTGGATGTTTTACCTGGGGATGCAAATGTAAGCTGCAATCAAGAGGATAAAATGAATGACTGAAAGTGAACTTAAACTCCGAGTAAGTGACAAACAGCCTCCCCCTCTCTTATTTTGTCATCTTCTTCTTTAACTTTTCACCTAAAAAAAAAGATATTTGGCATCCTATTTTCCAAGTCAGAAAGCATTGATGGCCTGTCTCTGTCTACCAAAATAATTGTATAAACTTCTCTCTGTCTAGTACTCAATATCCTCATAAAGTATGCTCAATGTCCCTTTCCTGCCTTCTTGCCAACAGCTCTTCTGCCTTACACTTGTCTAGTTACTGCAAAACTCTCCTGGAAAGTTTCTTCCTGGAAATTCCTCCTACCCACATCTACCACAATGCTATATTCATCATCAAGGCTCATCTCAATGCATTAATCCTTCCCTGGTCTCACCATTCAGACATGACTTCTCCTTTCTTTGAATTTCACTTGAATATCTCTTTTGGAAGTCATGTGACTTCACCCTACATTTTAGTTATGCTTGTCATGTCATAGACTTCCCTTTAGACTGTGGGTTATTCGTGAAATGGGGGTGCAGCTTAATCACTTCTACCACTTCAGAATGATACCACACAATGCTCTACCCTGGGTAGGCAATTGAAGATTCCTAGATTGAGGTTCTGTTTGTCTGGGTCATTTGAAAGACAATCTCCAAAAATACTTTTCTTTCTTGACTATTTGGAAGCATTACCCATTCACTGTGAACACAGTATATGTGTCCAATTGTATGCTGGACCAGAAATAGATAGAGCTGAAAGTCAGAATATTTCATTCAGACATCCCAATTCCCATATTCCCCTGAAATACTAAAAGAACAGAATGTCGCTGGACTTTCCCTCATAGCAACCATCAGAATGGACAAATGTACAGCTATCGTCTGTGGATGAACAGCCCTTCCACAGCCTCCACAGTCCTCTGGGCCTGCCTCTGTGACTCATGTCTCCCACTGAGCCCTCCAGGTGTTTGAATTTTGCAAGCCCTGGTCTAAATCACGTTTGGCCTTTGCCATTTCAGAAGAATCTAGCACTCAATGTTGCTCAGAACAAAAATCCTACATGTAAAGTCATTTAAAAAAAAAATGCACTCCTCTGAACACTAACACTGAGAATCCTGAATGATTTCCTGATGTACTTCTTCTTTCTGAAAAGGTGTGTCTCCAAGCACCTTTAGAAATTGTAAATAGGCAGCACACTATGGCAGCATGAAAGTCACTTCAAGGAATATAAAAATAAAACAAAATTGTAACATGAAAATGTCAAACCCTCATTAAAGTACTAGAAATGTCATGTAATAAAGGAGGCTTGGAGATTCACATGGTTAAACTGAGATACTGAGGAAAATTATGCCCAAATTTTTAACACATAATCAGGAGAAAAAACTGAACTGAGAACTGTAAGGAAAATTATTTTGCCATATGTACCCAAAAATGTAGTAAATAAACAACGAGCAGAAATATGTTTTTATTCTTGCATACAACAGCAGGTCCCCAGAGTTTGCTACAATTCAACAGTGTGTATTGTATTGAGAAAAAGAACTCACTTTATTAAGCATCAAGAACAAAACCCTCCACAAATGTCTTCTCCAATAGAAATCACCTTCACTGCTAATTTGGAATTTGGAGCAATAGTCTTTTATTAAACTATTTACAAACAGCATTTTATACGTCAGAATGCATCATCATAAATCAGGCACACACTATTGCATTAGCCTCAAATAGACTCAGTTAGAGAAACTCAATAGAGATTTTAAATGCCCGTCCTTCTAGTTTTACCCATAGTACCTTGCAGTGCAACTTAATTTTGATATTGAGGCTTTCATAAAAGTTCTATCTTTACTAACTCAAATAACACTATTACAAAATTTAAATGAAAAACAAACCATGGCAAGGGGAAAAAATTAATAGGGATAGTCAAGGGACTCCAGATACATCTTCAAGTGAAAATAGAAAATAGATGAAAAGTCAATAAAGAAGTGAGACAGCAAAACAGGTTTCTGAGTTTAAGCAGCATAGCAAGTGAATTTTCACCACCATGGCCTACCAGCTTGAAGAAACAGAACAGAGATTATGAAAGAAACATAAACATGAGGGAGTAGCCGGAAGGCATTCAAAACAAAACAAGCATGTACCACTGAATTTTGCAATTATCTTTGAGTGCCTATTTCTATCCAGGTGGTATGACTTAATGGATAATAGCATAGCCTTTGAAGTGGGGTTTCCCAGTGTCAGAGGGCAAGTTACCCTTTGTCCCTCTATATCCTTATCTCTAAATTGAACATAAAGGACCTACACCACAGAGCTGTTGTGGAGTTAAAGGAGCTAATGCACCCAACACACTTAGGGAGATGTGGTTTCACTATAGTCTTTGGATTGAGCCAGTCACAGAACAAACATTCAACATTGTTGAACAAGGATGTAAAAAGATCTTCCAAAAAAGCAAAAACAAAAACACCAACTAAATGAACCACTTTAGGCCATAAAAATTGACCTAAAACTATTAGATCAGAATAAAACCAGAAACTTCAAAATGTTTTCCAAACCAATACAGCACAATTGTTTCATTAGGATCAGTCCCTGGGAGAGAAATGAGATGGAGAAAGGAGCAAAGTCAAATGATTCATCTGTTATGAATGACAAACTGCTAGTCCCATTTTGGCATCTCCACTTTTCACATTCCCAAGTGTTGCTCCTAGCCTCCACATTCTGGCTTTTCCATTCAGCATTTGCTACAGCCATTCTCACTAGGGCTACTTATTACCTTTTGCTCACCTTGGATTATAATGGCTCATAGGTGACAGCAGAATATCTGTGATCAGAGGAGATGGGACTTGAAGGCCAAAGCAGTTTTCATAAACCACTTACTGAGGATGAAGATGTCAGGCCAGGCTTGTCAAGCAAAGACCAGAAAGTTTCTGATCAGAAGCAAGAGGATCAACCAAATCTAACGCCCACACAGGCAACAAAGATCAGGGACAGCTGAGTCAGATGTCAGACAAACAGAAAAGAACCAGAAGGGAAGCAAAACAGGTGCCAAATATTCCAGGCAATCCCGGCATGATGGTGCATGCCTGTGGTCCTGGCTACTCCGGAGGCTGAGGCAGTAGGATTGCTTGAGACTGGGAGTTCGAGGCCAGCCTGGGAAACATGGTGAAACTTCCATCTTAAAATAATTAATTAATTAAATGGAAGAATCCTTTTTTAAAAAGTTCCAGGCAGTCAGTCAAGAATCAGGATGTGATAGAACGATCCAAGATGGCCGATCGCTAACATCCCAGGATTGCAGCTCTCAGGGAAGGCGCAGAGAACTAGAGGACGCCACACTTTCAGACAAAGTCTGGTCGCTCACGGAGCAGAAGATCCCCCAGTGGTGGAAACACACGAGTAGCCAGCGCGACTCTCGTGGTCGGCGCAGTGGTTCCGCCAGCACCTCGACACGGCAGCTCTCGGCGCAGAGTAAACCGCACCGGTTCCCCTTCTGACCGAGGTTTGGAGGTTCTGACTACGGAAACAAGAAGGAAGCCCGACAGGAGAATCCTGGGCAGAAAAGCACCATCAGTTTTAACGCCGCTGCTCTGGCCCGGGGAACTAACAACCTGGACATCCACTCAAGAGACCTAATCTGAAAGTTGGTAATTTCAAAGAGACAGGAGGATAAATTTACAATGACGGGAAGAAACCAGCGTAAAAAAGCTGAGAATACTCGAAGTCAGAACGCCTCTCCCTCTAAAGATGATCACAGTTCCACATCAACAATGGAACAAGGTTTGATGGAGAACGAGCACCTCCTGATGACAGAATCACTCTTCAAGGAATGGATAATAACAAACTTCGGTAAGTTAAAAGAACATGTTGTAGCCCAACGTAAAGAAACTAGGAACTTTGAAAAAAGGTTTGATGAAATCCTATTGAGAATAGACAACTTAGAGAGGAGTATGAGTGAATTAATGGAAATGAAGAACACAATACAGGAACTCCGAGAAGTTTGCACAGGTTTAAACACTCGAATTGTTCAAGCAGAAGAAGGGATATCAGAGGTCAAAGTCCAACTTAATGAAATAAAACGTGAAGAAAAGATTAGAGAAAAAAGGATAAAAAGGAATGAGCAAAGTCTCCAAGAAATGTGGGACTATGTGAAAAGACCACATTTACGTTTGATAGGTGTACCTGAATGCGACGGAGAGAATGAATCCAAGCTGGAAAATACCCTTCAGGAAAATTTTCCTAAACTAGCAAAGCAGGTCAAAATTCAACCCCAGGTAATACAGAGAACACCACAAAGATATTCCTCAAGAAGAGCAACCCCAAGGCACATAATCGTTAGATTCACCAGGGTTGAAACGAAGGAGAGGATACTAAGGGCAGCCAGAGAGAAAGGTCAGATTACCCACAAAGGCAAGCCTATCAGACTTACAGCAGATCTCTCGGCAGAAACTCTACAGGCCAGAAGAGAGTGGGGGCCAATATTCAACATCCTCAAAGAACAGAACCTTCAGCCCAGAATTTCATATCCAGCCAAACTAAGCTTCACAACTGAAGGAAAAATAAAATCTTTTATGAACAAGCAAGAACTCAGAGATTTTATTACCACCAGGCCTGCTTTACAAGAGCTTCTGAAAGAAGCATTACACACAGAAAGAAACAACCAGTATTAGCTTTTCTAAAAATACACCAAAAAATAAAGAGCACCAACATAAAGAAGAATTTACACCAACAAATGGATAAAACAGCCAGTCAACATCAAATGGCAGTAACCCTAAATTTAAATTGACTGAATTCCCAATCAAAAGACACAGCCAAAACCCAACGGCATGTTACATCCAGACCTGTTTCACATGCAAGGATACACAAAGACTCAAAACAAAGGGATGGAGAAAGATTTACCAACCAAATGGAGAGCAAAAATAAATAAATAAATAAAAAGCAGGAGTTGCAATTCTCGTGTCGGATAAAATAGATTTTAAAGCAACAAAGATATAGTGGTAAAAGGATCAATGCAACAACAAGAGCTAACGATCCTAACACCCAGATAGGAGACTTAGATTCAATGAGACAGAAAATTAATAAGGATATCAAGGACTCGAACTCAGATCCAGAACAAGTAAACTTAATAAATATTTATAGAGCTCTCCACTTCAAATACACAAAATATACGTTCTTGTCAATACCACATCACACCTACCCATTAGTTTAAATGAAACATTGATTGGCCATTATTAATACCCAATTTTTTTCAAAATAAAGCAATATTTCCATTTACTCTCCCTCTTTCTCTTCCTCTTTCTTCCTCTCCTTTACTTATTTTTTTTTTCTTTCCTTCTCTCAAAAAAAAAAAAAAAGAATCAGGATGTTCAGAATAGGGCTGGCACATAGTAGGAGTTCAATAAATAAATGAATTGATTAATGACCATGAATAAATGAATGAGAAAAAGCCTCATGGAAAAGCAAGCAGCAGGATAGATATAATAGTGGAGGGGTATGGTGAGAAGGGAAGACCGGGAGAGCAAAGACTTTTTCCTCTGAGAGCTGCAAGGAGCCTTCTTTGAGACTAGAGAGGGTAATCCAGGGTGGCTAGCTAGAGGAATGCCAGTGTGAGCACAAAGGTACCTTGCTTACTTCAGTTAGGAGTAATGAGCAGTAGAAATGGACTGCAGCTTATGACTTACAACCCCTCTTAAACCAAACAGCTCCTTTCTGGCTCCTTTCCTTCTTCTCTTTTTCAAGTGGCCTTTTGTTCATGGGACTCTACACAGACCTTGGTAACTTCACCTCTGATGTTTCCAACATGGTCTCACAGGAATTGCAAAGCACAGTTTGATATTCTCCAGGGCCAAAATTCTTCTGCAGTTTACCTGATCGCATTCCTGGCCTTGTAAGGGCAAAGGAGGGAGAGAAGGGAAAGGGGAAAAAAGGATAATACTGTATGTTTTTAAATATTTAAGTTAAGCTTTGTTGAAGGAGAAGAAGCAATACCCTGTGTATATAGGAAACATTGCTGTTCCTCCTCATCTAGTCTGTCAGTGTCCCTCACCGGGATTTTTTTTTAGAATAAGGTAGTGGATAGGCAGTGCTCCAAGATCTCCCCTTAGCTCCTTTCTACTCACTTCTCCAGCTGCTGGGAATATTGACTGCTGACAGCTTGTCAGAAACTGCCTTTGCCACAGGGCCATGCTCCCTCCTAGGGAACCACCCACAGCCAATGACTAGATGATGTGAGGATACAAAGGCCCAACCCTCTTGTTTCAATTCAAGACATCTGTGGATGCTGTCCCATCTCCAGCACGCACCAGAGGACTGGCTGAGCCTCAGTGGCAATGGCATTGCAATTGCACTTAAGCTTGTACCTCTACCAATCCTGACTTCCTCAAATCCCTACAGGAAGCGTGCAATTCTCTGCCTCTGAGTCTGTACCCAGGAAAGCCAGTCTAAGACAAAGAACACCCTATTTGGGGACACATGTCACATAAATTACATTCAAGAGGGAAAATATACTGGCCATATATGTTTCTTCCACCAGCCACTGACTGGCTAGAAACGATGTCAAGAGATGGTTAGCCATCTCTTGGAATGCTTCTCAGCAGCAGTCTTACATTTGGCAAAAAAATAGACTCGTTCCTTTCCCCATGGGCAAGAATAGATAACAAAAGAAAATAAGCTATCAAAACAAGGGCAAAGTTGCTACCTAGAAATATTTTATGATTTCCCACATTGCTATGTAATTGGGATGTTCTCTCATTAAATATAGAATAACATATAGTCCCTTATTGAATTCAAACAATTTCAGTAACATTATACCCTCAAAAACTCAGCATAAGTAGTTTATGTAAAGCAGTGGAAAGCGGGGATTTAATGACTATCTTGGGGCTTGGTAAAACTGTGTGGTTATTTGGATGATTGTGTCCAGGAATAATTGTTTCATTCATATTGAATACAAGGAAGTCTTTAGGAATTAAATAATTTATATCGAATTAAGTTAAATAATCTAGCCAACAAACCTAATGAATCATGAACTGCATTCTGATTGGTGGAGAAGAGACATTGGCCCCCAGAGAGTAGCTGCTTTCTCTACATAACCATCCAGGCATACTACAGATAAATATGCAAGTTGGCCAATATAGTTGCAAAAGATGAACAGGGTGTACAGGATGTATACTGAATTCCCTGGAGCCTGAGCTGACCACTGCAGACTTGGTGGTGAATACTAAAAAATTATTATAGAAATAATTTAAAGTTAACCCTCAAATTTATGAAATCAATGCAAGTTATGCTGCTTGAGAAATTAACTGTGCTGTTCATTGTAAGATTACTAATTGCTATTAGGGAAAAAGTGTGCTTTCAAAGAAATGTACGTAACATAGGAATGTTAGATTGGCTTTTGTCAAAATATTGAGCATCTGTTCAAAAAACATAGTCAAGAATAAGAGTAGGGAGCATTCTATGAAATATATATATGTAAAGTCCTTTTATTTGCTGCAGCCATTTTAAATAGGAAACATGGGGTTATTTATCTTCAGGGGATCTTGAAGATCATCTCAAAAAAGCTCAAGAAGGAATAAATAAGATGACCAGATCCTTAACATGTTTTCAATTAAAAACTAAGTGTTTACATGAGCTCTGCATGATGCGTACATGGAGATATGATCATTGTCATTATTTTACAAGTTGAAGTTTGCAAGGTTTGTCCTCCTGAAGCTTTTTATTTCTTCTTGGAGGTTGTTTTTCTCCTAGGAAAATAGAGCCACTGAGTTTGTGGCTGTGTGATCTGGGGATGCTTTCCTTGGCCCAACAACCAAGACCCATAGAGAAGCACTCTCCCTTCTATTTCATTCTATTTTTTTTCTAGAGAGTTGAAATAATGAATAAAACAATCAAGCATAATATTTACTAATCACTGTGTTTACTAAAGGACTATATAACTTGAACAAGGTTTTAAGACATAAAAAGTATTTGGGTCTTTCTATTCTTTATCTAATGGTAGCAATCACTAGATTTTCTAACCCTGATTTTTTTTCTTAAGGGCAAAACATGACTTTCCAAGTTTTTTTAGTATTGAAAAGCTATTACTGAGCATGTCTACAGACTAGACTCTAGGCTTATAGGCTACTTTTTTTTTTCATTTTTAATAGAAGCCTTTACCTGCTTCTCTACCATTTATCCACAGAATGGCTATAATCACACTTCCAAATGTCTGGTCCAAAATCCCAGCTATTTCACTTTTAATGATATCTACATCTGTTTTCAGCACACATTTTTCTAATTGTATAGAGTGGATATATTTATCAGAAGTTGGGTATGACAGATACATTGCCACTGGAGAAAAAATTTGAGGACGTTTCTGAAAACCACACTTAAGATATTAGAAAAGCATTTAAAGTTATTTACTTAGAAACATGTTCTAATAAATGTTAGTAATATTACATACCAAAATACTACACAGCATAGAACCAGGAGCTGTTGTAGTTATCAGTGTCATGTGGGCAAAGAGAAAAAAACTTCATCTGACAGGAATGCAAAGAATAAAAGGAATCCAGTAATAGTTGCTTCAACAGCTCTTTCTCCTGAGCTTTTCATTCACGTATTCTGGCATCTTTCTAGACAGCCTTAGAAGAGACAACTACCTTGCAATCCTAATACTTGAGTAATGTGGCCAAAAAATGATATCTATTTCCAAATGGAACTTCCACCATTCACTAGCAAGGGGACTTTGGGCAAGTCTGAGTGAGTCACTTGCTTCAGGTATCTTCATGAAATTTTCTGCAACCTGACATTGTCTTATTTATTGGTTAATTTGCTTTACTACCTCTCTCTTTTACTAAAATTTGTGTCATTTTTGTTCCCAGCTTTATTCCAAACACCTATAATATGGATAGGAACCAAAATCTTTGTTGGATGAATGTCATTAATAAACCCCCTAGGCCTCAATATCTTCATCTGTAAGAGGGAGAAAAATAATACCAGCTACCTTAGATGGAAGAGGCAAGAATTAAGTGAGATAGCTGTACAGAAAATAGCACAGTGCCTGGTTGACTATTATTTGGCAAAGGCAAAGCATTCTCTTCCCTGGCTTGCTTTCTCCCCGACTGCAGTGCAAGCGAACCCTGGCTATGTTTATAATAGTGATCCTCACCCACACCAGACCCTTCTTATGAAAGATATTTTATATAACATTCCCTGTACTATTCCACCATACCGGTTTACCTTTAGATGGCAAAGAGTCATAAAAATAAGAGCTAAACAAGATGAAAGGAAGGACATCAGAACAAGAAAATAACATCAGAAAAAAATAAGATCCCATGGGAAGACTGCAGCAGGGAACCTTGAAGCAGGGAAAGTTATCACAGCCCCGTGACCAGGACATGAGCTCCTGAGTTTTATTGCTGCATGGAATGTCTACAGCATAACCTGTCATCAAAAACCAGTGTGTACTCACACTCACGAAGTGTTAGATATAAAAGGAAATTTGCAGATCATTTGATTTAACCCCTTTGTTTTATCCATGAAGAAATGGAGCCCCAGTGAAGGTAGATAAGAAGCACAAGTCTTCCAGTTCACCAGAGCTCATCTTAGCAATACAATTAATGATGAATCCACTGAACCAGGGATACTGTATTTTACCTGCACTTAATTATTGAAATGAAATTTTGTGTATTTGTGTTTTTAAGCATTGGTATCTCATTATCTAAAACAATGAAGCACACCAAGCAGAATGGTTCTTGAGAATATTCAAACTGCTAATAAATAAGAGTGTTTCAAGAATGTTAGGTGACTTAGCCATAGAGGGAAATTTCATTAAGCAAAAATCAGAGAGCTTCTACTAAAATAGAACAATCTACCTATTGACCATAGAAGATGTAATGCTCTTTGATGAACAAAAAATACATTTCTTGGGAAAATATTTTCTCCCCCTACATTCCTTCTCCCAGCCTTCCTTTTTGTGCTATAACAGATGTACTTTAATCTTGTAAAAGGATATAAGTGATGAAGTCCTTAACAGCATTATAAAATTACCACATATTTAGTGTTTACCATGTAGCGGGGACCCTGCTAACATGTTCCTTATATATCAGTGCTTCCCTATCCTGTCTGTACACTAGAATCACCAGGGAACTTAGCTTAACAGCAACAAAAAAGCACCCTAATGTGTAGCCAATGGTTGAGAAATGCTGATATACACTATCTCAGAAGAGGTATGCACTATTGTTTTACTCATTTTTTAGATAAGGAAACTGAGATGCAGAGTCTAGCTACCTTACCAAAGGTAACACATTAGATGTCCAAGGAGCAGTCTTAACCCAGAGCAGCTGAGCAGATACCACTATTTGTTTAACAGATACTGCTGTTTGCCATCGTTATGATTAATGAATGAAGCAGAGCCTAGATTGAATAGCCACTTATTAAATTAAGTCTGTTTTTACTATATAAAAATTACTACCCAGCCCCTCCAAAAAAGGTCTTTCAACCTGTGTTTTAAAAACAATTTCCATTTATTCATCTTCCCAATAGCTTCACACAGCATACACACACACACATATAAAATATTAAATGTCTTTTTGCCATTTAATTTTTTTAATTAAAGTAAAAATTACATAACATAAAATTGACCATTTTAAAGTCTACTCAGTGGCTTTTAGTTCATCCATAATGTTGTGTGGCCACTAATTCCAAACGTTTCACCGCTAATTCCAAAACATTTTCATCAACCCAAAAAGAAACCCCAGGTCCATTAGGCCATCACTCTCCATTGTTCCTATTCCCCAAATCCCTGGTAACTAATAAACTTTTTTCTCTATAGGTTTGCCTATTCTGGACATTTCATATGAATGGAATCATATGTGTGTACTTTTACATCTGGCTTCATTCCCTCAGCATAATATCTTCCAGGTTCATCCATGTTAGCATATATCAGTACATCACTGTATAGCTGAAGAGTATTATATACCCAATGAATTAATATGCCACATTTTGTCTATTCATTCATCAGCGGGTGGACATTGGAAGTGTTTTCAATTTTTGGCTGTAATGAATAATGCCAATATGAACACTGGTGTACAAGTTTTTGTTGGAATAAAATTATGTTTTCAACAATAACTTTTCTGGTCCATGCTTTAATTAATACCCATTCCAGCAAGGCCCAGCATTTAGTACAGGACTATTTTATCAAGTCATTGGGTTCTATTTGTAAACAAACCTGTAGCATTCCTAGGTAAACCATAGTCTGTTTTACAAAATAAAATGTTTGAGCCAAAACAGTTTATTTTTAATGATCTCATTTTCATTTAGAGAGAAAGGTTGCATTTAACTTATGACTTTTATTCTTATTCCCTTTCACAACCACCCCTCTACTTCCCTTCAGCTATTGATTCTATGTATCCTTGAGCAGATTACTTCCTTCTCTTTGTTCATTCATTGATGCAACAAATAACCTTTGGCCACGTTTCAAGATTCAAGACCGAGGCTCAATGACGGGCCTATAACCTATACTACACAGACAGACTGTGCCTTTCTAGAAGGTACAATCTAATAGGAGACAGATACTGAACACTTAATTATGCACCTGGTTATCTAGTTATAATTACAATAAGTGTTAGGAAGAAAAATTGAGGGTACTAAGAATGTATATAAGAGATATCAACTCCCTATGCCTCAGTTTCCTCAAATCAGTGTTATAAAGAAACTTATCAAAGATGGCTGAATAGAAACAGCTCTGGAATGCAGTTCCCAGTGAGAACAACATAGAGGGATGAAGATAAAAGAAGAAAAAACCAGCAGCAACCCTTACTGTTCTGTAGCTGCCGCAGGTGATCCCCAGGCAAGCAGGGCCTGGAGTGGACCTCCAGCAGTCCTACAGCAGAGACACCTGACTGTTAGAAAGAAAACTAAAAAACAGAAAGAAATAACTTCAACATCAACAAAAAGGAGGTCCACTCAGAGACCCCATCTGAAAGTCACCAACTACAAAGACCACAGGTAGATGAATCCACAAAGATGGAAAGAAACCAGTACAAAAAGGATGAAAACACCAAATACCAGAATGCCTCTCCTCCTCCAAGGGATCACAACTCCTTACCAGCAAGGGAACAAAGCTGGATGAAGATTGAGTCTGATGAATTGACAGAAACAGGCTTCAGGAGGTGGGTAATAACAAACTGCTCTGACCTAAAAGAACATGTTCTAACCCAATGTAAAGAAACCAAGAACACTGAAAAAAGGTTGGACAAAATGCTAATGAGAATAAACATCTTAGAGAAGAATATAAATGAATTGATGGAGCTGAAAAACACAACAAGAGAACTTCAGGAAGTATCCACAAGTTTCAATAGCTGAATCAATCAGGCAGAAGAAAGGATATCAGAGATTGAAGATCAACTCAATGAAATAAAATGACAAGGCAAGATTTGAGAAAAAAGAGTGAAAAGAAATGAATAAAACCTCCAAGAAATATGTTTGTAAAAAGACCTAATCTACATTTGATAGGTGTACCTGAATGTGACAGAGAGAATGAATCCAAGCTGGAAAACACTCTTCAGAATATTATCCAGGAGAACTTCCCCAACCTAGCAAGGCAGGCAAATATTTAAGTCCAGGAAATACAGAGAACACCACAAAGATATTCCTCAAGAAGAGCAATGCTACGGCACATAATCGTCAGATTCACCAGGGTTGAAATGAAGGGAAAATATGCTAAGGGCAGCCAGAGAGAAAGGTCGGGTTACCCATAAAGGGAAGCCCATCAGACTCACAGAGGATCTCTCAGCAGAAACTCTACAAGCCAGAACAATATTCAACATCCTTAAAGAAAAGAACTTTCAACCTAGAATTTCATATCCAGCCAAACTAAGCTTCATAAGCAAAGGAGAAATAAAATCCTTTATGAACAAGCAATTGCTCAGAGATACCATCCCCACCACACCTGCCTTACAAGAGCTCCTGAAAGAAGCACTAACCATAGGACTAACCAGTACCAGTCACTCCAAAAATGAACAAAATGGTAAAAACCATCGACACAATGAAGAAACTGCATCAACTAACAGGCAGAACAACCAGCTAGCATCAAAATGACAGGATCAAATTCACATATAACACGATTAACCTTAAATGTAAATGGGCTAAATGCCCCAATCAAAGGACAAAGACTGGCAAATTGGATAAAAATTCAAAACCCATTAGTTTGCTGTATTCAGGAAATCCATCTCCTGTGTAAGGATATGAAGAGGCTCAAAATAAAGGGATGGAGGAAGCAAATGGAGAGCAATAAAAAGCAGGAATTGCAAACCTAGTCTCTGATAAAATAGACTTTAAACCAACAAAGTTCAAAAGAGACAAAGAAGGGCATTACACAATGATAAAAGAATCAATGCAACAAGAAGAGCTAACGATCCTAAATATATATGCACCCAATACAAGAGCACCCAGATTCATAAAGCAAGTTCTTAACCACCTACAAAGAGACTTAGACTCCCACACAATAATAGTAGGAGACTTTAACACTCCACTGTCAATATTAGACAGATCAACTACACAGAAAACTAACAAGGATATCCAGGACTTGAGCTCATATCTGGACCAAGCAAACCTAATAGACATCTACGGAACTCTCCACCCCAAATCCACAGAATATACATTCTTCTCAACACCATGTCACACCTACTCTAAAATTGACCACATAATTGGAAGTAATTCACTCCTCAGCAAATGCAAAAGAACAGAAATCCTAACAGTCTCTCAGACCACAGTGCAATCAAATTAGAACTCAAGATTAAGAAACTAACTCAGAACCACACAATTTCATGGAAACTGAACCACTGGCCCTTGAATGTTGACTGGATAAACAATAAAATGAAGGCAGAAATAAAGATGTTCTCTGAAACCAGTGAGAATGAAGACACAAGGTACTAGAATCTCTGGGACACATTTAAAGCAGTATCTAGAGGGAAATTTATAGCAATAAACACCCACATGAGAAGCAAGGAAAGATCTAAAATTTACACCCTATCATCAAAATTGAAAGAGCTAGAGGAGCAAGATAAAAAAAAAACCCTCAAAACCTAGCAAAAGACAAGAAATAACTAAGATCAGAGCAGAACTGAAGGAGATGGAGACACAAAAGAAATCCTTCAAAAATGTCAATAAATCCAGGACCTGGTTTTTTGAAAAGATCAACAAAATAGACCACTAGCCAGATTAATAAAAAAGAAAAGAGAAGAATCAAATAGACGCAATAAAAAACAATAAAGCAGATATCACCACCGATTCTACAGAAATACAAACTATCATCAGAGATGACTACAACCAACTCCATGCATGTAAACCAGTAAACCTGGAAGAAATGGATAAATTCCTGGACACTTGCACCCTCCCAAGCCTAAACCATGAAGAAGTTGAAACCCTGAATAGACCAATAACAAGGGCTGAAGTTGAGACAGCAATTAAGAGCCTACCAATAAAAAAAAAAGCCCAAGTCCAGATGGGTTCACAGCCGAATTCTAACAAACATGCAACAAGGAGCTGCTGCCACTCCTTCTGAAACTATTCCAAACAATCCAAAAAGAGGGAATCCTTCCCTCATCATTTTATGAGACCAGTATCATCCTGGTACCAAAACCCGACAGAAACTCAAAAAAAAAAAGGAAACTTCAGACTGATATCCATGATGAACATAGATGCAAAAATCTTCAATAAAGTACTGGCAAACCGATTACAACAGCACATCAAAAAGCTTATCCATAATGATCAAGTAGGCTTCATCCCAGGGATGCAAGGCTGGTTCAACATACGTTAGTCAATAAACATAACCCACCACATAAACAGAAACAAAGACAAAAACCACATGATTGTCTCAATAGATGCAGAGAAAGCCTTTGACAAAATTCAACAGCCTTTATGCTAAAAACCCTCAATAAACTAGGTATCAGTGGAATGCATCCCAAAATAATAAAAGCTATTTATGACAAACCCACAGCCAATAGCATACTGAATAGGCAAAAACTGGAAGCATTCCCTTTGAAATATGGCACTAGACAAGGATGCCCTCTGTCACCACTCCTATTCAATATAGTATTGGAAGTTTTTGCCAGAGCAATAAGGCAAGAAAAAGAAATAAAGTGTACTCGATTAGGAAAAGAGGAAGTCAAATTGTCTCTGTTTGCAGATGACATGATTGTGTATTTAGAAGACCCCATTGTCTCAGCCCAATATCTCCTTAAACTGACAAGCGACTTCAGCAAAGTCTCAGAATACAAGACCAATGTGCAGAAATCACAAGCATTTCTATACACCAATAACTGACTAAAAGAGAGCCAAATCAAGAGTGAACTACCCTCACAATTGCTACAAATAAAATATCTAGGAATACAACTAACAAAGGATGTAAAGGACCTCTTCAAGGAGAACTACAAACCACTACTTAAGGAAATAGGAGAGGACACAAACAGATGGAAAAACATTTCATGCTCATAGAGGGGAATAATCAATATTGTGAAAATGGCCATACTGCCCAAAGTAATTTATAGATTCAGTGCTATCCCCATCAAGCTACCTATGACCCTCTTCACAGAACTGAAAAAAAACACCTTAAACTTCATATGGAACCAAAAGAGAGCCCGCATAGCCAAGACAATTTTAAGAGAAAAAAAACAAAGCTGGAGGCATCACACTACCAGACTTCAAACTATATTACAAGACTACAGTAATCAAAACAGCATCATATTGGTACCAAAACAGAGATATAGACTAATGGAACAGAACAGAGGCCTCAGAGGCAATGCCACACTTCTACAACCATCTGATCTTTGACAAACCTGACAAAAACAAGCAATGGGGAAAGGATTTTCTGTTTAATAGATGGTGTTGGGATAACTGGCTAGCCATGTGCAGAAAACAGAAACTGGGCCCCTTTCTGATACCTTAACTAAAATTAACTCCAGATGAATCATAGACTTAAACACAAGACCTAACACCTTAAAAACCCCAGAAGAAAACCTAAGCAAAACCATTCAGGACATAGGCATAGGCAAGGACTTCATGACTAAAACACCAAAAGCATTGGCAACAAAAGTCAAAATAGACAAATGGAATCTAATTAAACTCCAGAGCTCTGTACAGCAATAGAAACAATCATTAGAGTGAACTGGCAACCTACAGAATGGGAAACAATTTTTGCAATCTACTCATCTAACAAACGGCTAAAATCCAGAATCTACAAAGAACTAAAACAGATTTACAAGAAAAAAAAACACACAAACCCATTCAAAAGTGGGCAAAGGACATAAACAGACACTTTTCAAAAGAAGACATTTATGAAGCCAACAAACATATGAAAAAATGCTCATCATTACTAGTCATTAGAGAAATGCAAATCAAAACCACATTGAGATACCATCTCACGCCAGTTAAAATGGCAATCATTAAAGAGTCTGGAGACAACAAATGCTGGAGAGGATGTGGAGGAACAGTAACACTCTCACACTGTTGGTGGGAGTGCAAATTAGGTCAACTATTGTGAAGACAGTGTGGCGATTCCTCAAGGACCTAAAAATAGAAATTCCATTTGACCCAGCAATACCATTACTGGTTATATATCCAAAGGATTATAAATCATTCTACTATTAAGACACATGCACACGAATGTTCATTGCAGCACTGCTTACATAGCAAAGACCTGGAACCAACCCAAATGCCCATTGATGATAGACTGAACAAGGAAATTGTGGCACATATACACCATGGAATACTATGCAGTCATAAAAACTATGAGTTCGTGTCCTTTGTAGGGACATGGATGAATCTGGAAACCATCATTCTCAGCAAACTGACACAACAACAGAAAAATCAAACACCATACGTTCTCACTTATAGGCAGGTATTGAACAATAAGAACACATGGACACAGGGAAGGGAGCACTGTACACTGGGGTCTGTTGAGGGGGACTAGGGGAGGGACAGTGGGGGGTAGGGAGGTTTGGGAGGGATAACATGGGGAGAAATGCCAGATATGGGTGATGGGGGAATGGAGGCAGCAAATCACATTGCCATGTATGTACCTATGCAACAATCCTGCATGAGCTGCACATGTACCCCAGAACCTAAAGTGCAATAAAATGTATATAATGTATATAAAAAAGAAATGTCAAATAAAGGAACTTCACAGGCAAACCTGACTGTGGTCATGAAACACTGCTATATGGTGATATTGCTCCCCCAGAATATGTTCAGCAACCCCAAAGCCTGAAAACTCACTGTAAAAATAATGGTTTAGAATCTTAAAAGTAATCCTGGTTTCAAAAATATCTATTAACATTGAGAAAACTTGTATAGCTATGTGTTGTTAGCAGGTCTAATCTTAAGGGCTGCTAAATAAGAATGACATGGCAAAAAAGCCACTTTCAAAGTCGTGATCCATACAGTCAGACAGGTATATGTATATATGTGTAGTGATGGGATTTTTTATCAATAAGCTGATTATGTATAAACTCATTTTGTAGGTCCTATGTCTACACGAAGCAATATAAGCCTCTATACTTGCCGTCTTATTTCCGCACATCCCATAAACTGTCAGTGATTAAACACTTGATGCTGAAGAATATCAAAAGTTTGATCACTTCTTGGTCCATGCCATGTAGCAAACTTAAAAGTTCCCTGCCCACATTCTCCTTATTCTCTTCATGGAAGGTCCTAAGGAAACTTTCCTTCTCTTCAGTCTTGAATAAAAATTGATTAGGTGTTTTTCCCATCTATTACATATGTCCCATGGTCTGTGGCAAGTAGACCCAGTGCTTTCTTAGGTAGGCCCATGCAATTACAATATGCTAGCTAATGTGGTAACTTTTTCCCTAAAGACATCAGGTGAGCGGTATGTGCCCCCTTGCATCTTGGACTTCCCCAGCATCATAGCATGAACATCAGTTTGGAGTCCAGCAGAATCAAGCTTGAATTCCAGCTTCTCCATTCATTAGTTGAGTGTCCTTAGGAAAAGGGGGCTTGTGTAAGCCTCAGACTTACCACCTTAAAAGGGGGTTGTAATTTCCACTTTATTAGGTTATTGGAAAAATTGAGTTATTCATGCTTCATATATATTTGTTATGTACTTTTAAGGTTAAGTTTTTAAGTCTTTGTCAACTAACACTTTTTATGAGTTTGTTCATTTTTAATTATATGGATTTCTGAAGTTGAGAGGAAAGGGGTGTAGTTATGAGTGTGTCTTTTATTGGTCTTTGAAAACATATTTCTCCCTGCTAACCCCACCCAAATCCCCATTTGTAGAACTACTTCTCTGGTACTGTGCAAAATGTTGGTGGGTTGGTAAATGATGATGCTATCCCCCATTCAGAATCTATAGAGGCCAGATCCTGCCAGACAGCCAGAAACTAGGCTGGTTGACTTTCAATATAACCAAGCAGATATTCTACTACATTATTTAATTTCTGAGCATAATGGAAAAGATAGCTGAATATACATATTCCTCGTGGTAACAAAATTCCTGCCTGCTGTAACTAAAATTATAGGCTTCTCCATTTATATGCCAGGAAACAATGTTAAACCTATAATCATCAAAAAAAAAAAAAAAAGGTTTAGGATAGCCTGAAGCTATCTCTGAAACAATCCTTGTGGCAAGAAAGACAGGATGGTCTTTATTGGTTTAGATTAATCAGGGCCCTTTTCTGATGCTAGGGGAGGGGTCCATGTCTCCTAACACAAGAATATTCATCATGGTGAAGGGATAAAATAATTATTGAGGAACTCTCACAGTATCTAACATAGTACACGTTTGCTATCCAACATGCATAAAGACAGCCCTTCTCAAGCAAATACATTCTAAAGTGCTTGTGCCTAGTTGAAATACTGTCACTCCTTGTATAAAGGAAGTCAATCCAAAAATCTAATCCAGCTATTACATTCAGTTCCCATGTCCCACACCTCAGGATGTTGTGCCATCTATTCTGTCAATCCAGATGCACCTTTAATGTGGATTGAAGAAGTTGTCCATCCTGAACACATGCAATATAAAGAGGTAGAGAAGATTAACAGCAATAAAAACACATTTGGGGGTGGGGAGATATTGGAAAGCAATTCAAGTGGCCATTAATTCATAGCACATATCAAATCCTGCTAGGATTCCTTGCTTGGCAGTAAAGTGAGAACCTAATATATGTCTTGTGTATCTGTAATTAATGGAGTTTACAAGGTCACCTAATGTTGACACTCAGATCTGCTAAGACGAGCTCCCTTGATGCTCATCTTTCATAGCCACATCAAAGGGAATACCTATTTTGGAAGTTATACTGTTTTAGCAGCTTATTTCTTATTGGTTACATTTCTGGGGCCCAAGGAAAATGTAAAACTAGTCACTAGCTGTTGTTAGCCAAGTCTGAGATTTCTTTGGCAATATGACTTTCTTAACATTTTAGTAGGCTTCTGTCTCTTTGCTCCCAGTAAATTCCTTGAATCTATATACACAGAGGTCATATTTCAAGTCCGGGAAGCCTGCCTCTTGATAACAACCCTCTAAGTTCTGCCACTTCCCATAAACCAGATTGTAATGGCACCAGCCATTGTGCAGCCATAATGACCATTAAATAATCTAAAAGAATCAGATAATGAAAGTCAGAAGGCCAAGGGCCACACTTGACCATTCTACCTAGGGTCAACTCTGCTCATTGCTTTTGTTTCTTTACATTGGCACACAATTGCCTGGATAAATGGGATGTGAGTAAAATTGGAACCCAGACTAAAGAGAATGGTAGAATAAAAGACTGAGAATATCCCCTTCTATCAGTCGGTTTGTGGGTACATCTTTGTCGTTGCAGTTTATTTTTCAGCCATGTACTTGGGTATTTGGGGGAATGCTTTTCAAAGAAATGTGGTCAAATAAAGCATGTAGAACCAGGCAGCTAATGAAAATGACTACACAGCTGAGTATGCCCACAAATGGATATGGTAGAAATACTCAAGAATTATTCAGTCTTTTAAAAATTTGCTCTTACACAACAACAAAGTAAGTTTTCTATACTTTCAATGTATTCTTCTGGAATCCCTAGAGAAACCTCAGGAAGCCAGGCATGCAAGCTTTTTAAAAGTTATTAATAGCTGGCATATGAGATGGGTAAGCAATGAGTCAGTGATCATTTGAGGGACTGTATATTCTAAATGTTAATACTACTTGGAAAGATTACTTTGTGTAGGTAGTAGAAAAGAGAACAAATCACAGTTTGCCTTTTGGAAACAGGAAGGTAAGAGAAGATATGTCTTGTGTATCTGTAATTAATGAAGTTTACAAATGGCTCAGTTTGCTTCCTACCTGAGTCCAGGGCTTGGGGTGCATAGTGATAAATGGCTGAGTGGACAATTTTAGCCAAAGGTAACTTCAACATGATACAGAGGCCTATTATTGCTTTTTAAAAATCTAAAAAGAATTTAACACGTATCTGGCTTTGAGTATTATTTCTTGGTGGATGGAGGAAGGAGGTCCTGAGCCATGAGCATATCCATTACTTTCTTATTGTGAAAGCTCTAGGCGTCTATTCCCTGGTGATGAAATGCTTCTGCCATGATTAAGGCTGTAGAATTATTAAAACACCCTGAGTCACAAAGATGATTTAGAAATGAGCCTAGGAAGAGTTGTCTAACCAGATGTTTCACAGAGGCAGTGAGATCCAGCCAGGTACACGCTTACCCAGCCTTGACCTCTCTGGAATCAGCATCACTTCCCCATTAAACAAATGCTTTCACTTTCTTATTGATTTGCTTTCCAAAATACTTTCCTTGTATTTTTAACTTAGTTCTCATTTTTCATGAAGCGCATACACATAGAGTTTAAAGACACTTCTACAAGACAATCATTATGATCACTCTTCCAGGATTTTTCACCTTCATTACCAAAGAACATGCTTATATTATACTATTTTTCTTAATTTTTCCATTTTAGACACTATCTGTTCACTTCCCCTGTTTCTCATCACCTCCTTCCTCCTCCCCTCTCACCCACATGCCTTTTTCATGCCTCATCCCTCCCATCAGTGCTACAAAGCTGTACCACAATTTTGGTTAAAACAGTTTTAACATTCACATTATTATAACTATAAAACTTCTGAGCCTTTATTTCTTTATTCTGCATAACTTTCTAGCCTGCAGGAAATTAGTAACTATCTTTGTATGTGTATATGTGTTCCTGCTCAGTTTTTTATGTATTTACCACTAAATCAACCCCAAACTCTCCCCAGGAGTCTAAACCTCTCCCAGAACATTCAAACTCCACAGACAGTCTACTAATTTCTTTTTTTAATTGCATTTTAGGTTTTGGGGTACATGTGAAGAACATGCAAGATAGTTGCATAGGTGCACACATGACAGTGTAATTTGCTGCCTTCCTCCCCTTCACCTATATCTGGCATTTCTCCCCATGCTCTCTCTCCCCAACTCCCCATTCCCCACTGTCCCTACCCTATTCCCCCAAACAGACCACAGTGTGTAGTGCTCTCTTCCCTGTGTCCATGTGTTCTCATTGTTCAACACCCTCCTATAAGTGAGAACATGCGGTATTTCATTTTCTGTTCTTGTGTCAGTTTGCTGAGAATGATGGTCTCCAGGTTCATCCATGTCCCTATAAAGGAACTCATCATTTTTGATGGCTGCATAATATTCCATGGTGTATATGTGCCACATTTTCCCTGTCCAGTCTATCACTGATGGGCATTTGGGTTGGTTCCAGGTCTTTGCTACTGTAAACAGTGCTGCAATGAACATTCGTGTGCATGTGTCCTTATAGTAGAACAATTTCATCTTGGAAAGTTCTCTCCCAGCACCTTCTGACCTGCTGTTACCCTTACTTGCTGTCTTCTTATTCCTGGTGCAGTTTTCCCTGCAATTTCTCTCACAACAATTGTGAAGATTCCCTTTGTCTCTCTTTTATGTTGGTCTTCTGTATCTTGGACCCTATCTCTTCTATCTTAATTTACTTCCTCATTTTAGTGTATGCCTTCTCTGATACCCTCTTAGAAAATTGATGCAAGTGAGGAAAATCAAGCCTTGCACTTGCAGAACTATCTTTATCCTACCTTTACCCTTGATGAATGGTTTGTCTGGATATGTAACTTTCTAACTGGAATTCTTTCCTCTCAGAACTTTAAAGGTATTTCTCCATTTGCTGCTAATTTCCAGTGCGACTATTAAAGACAATTTTAGCTAAAGGTAACTTCGACATGATACAGAGGCCTATTATTGAGAAGTCTGATGCCAATCTAATTCTTAACTTTTTGTAAATAAATTATTTTCCTTTTCTAAAAGCTTTCATCTGCTTTTATCCTCAGTGTTCTAAAATTTTGCAAGAACATGCTTTACTATGGGTCTCGTGTTGGGCACTAAATGTGTTCTTTTGGTCTGGAAAATTATCTCCTTCAATTCTTGGAAATATTCTAAAATAAAAATAATTTCCGTTTATTTTCTTTCTTTCTCTTTTGTTTTTGAGACGGAGTCTCACTCTGTCACCCAGGCTGGAGTGCAGTGGTGCGATCTTAGCTCACTGCAATCTCTGTCTCCTGCGTTCATGTGATTCTTCTGCTGCAGCCTTCTAAGTAGCTGGGACTACAGGCACCCACCACTGCACCCAGCTAACTTTTTGTATTTTAATAGAGATGGGATTTCACCAGTTAGCCAGAACGGTCTCGATCTCCTGATCTCATGATCTACCCACCTTAGCCTTCCAAAGTGCTGGGATTACAGTCATGAGCCACTACACCCGGCCTATTTTACTTCTTTCTTTCTCAAATTCTTGTTATTGGGATCTGAAGATCCTGAAATAATATTCTGATTATCTTATAATTTCTCTTCAATCTTTTTTCTATTTTTGAAAGCTTTCTGGGAGACCTCATTTTATCTGTGACCCTTCTATTGAGTTTTTATTCCTACTGTAATATTTTTTATTTTCAAGAATTCTTTTTTGTTCCTTAATTTTTTATTGTTTATACCATGTTACTCTAGTTTCATAGATACAATATCTTCTTTTAACTTTCTGAAGAGATTAGATATTGTTTCAAGTTTTCAAAACTATGCATGGTCTCTGTGTCCTACAAGTTTCTTTTCTTTAGTAATTTTTGACCTCTGTCATTCACATTACAGACAGTCCCCCTTATGCTCCCTGTGTGTCCTTACATTTATGGGTGGAGCACAAAAGAGCAATTTGAAGGCATAGCTCATGCGGTGGGGACTGTTAGTGGCAGGACTTCTTACATGTAGGCTGTTCTGGCTCTGCCAGGACATTTTTTGGTAAGCCCTCGTGTCAGTCTCTTTTCCGTGGACTGGGTGGATTCCCCAGAGAACAATGTTCCAGCACATAAACTCAGTGTTGCCAGTTTACAATCTCAAGTCTGTATAAAAGTCTGTAGCACAGTGTCAGGCACAAAGCAAACACATAACCAAACACGATAGACCAGTCTTTTCCCTCACTACCCAGCACCATTTTGAGGATGGGACAGTTCCACCAGGTAGAGAGGCAACAACCAGAAACTGGGACTCTTCTAGACACTTGCAGAGTGAGATTTATTCTCTATAGAGCAGGAATGTTGAAGGAATTATTCTCCCCTTTTGAGTTGAATTCTGTAATATGAGAAATAAGGCTTCAAAGGGATTCCAAGTTTTGAGCATATTCTATGCTAGGATAGCATCTTATGTGTTTTTTTTTTTACAAACATGATCCATATCTCATACCATCCCCTCCACATACTATTTTTTAACAACTTGTTCCCCTTTTGGCCTTTACTGTGATGGTCATTTGGTATTTGCCTTCTTCCATCTCTTGAGTTTGGGATTTCCATTTAAAAAACTCGACAGCCTTCTTTGGGGAGAACACCACAAAAATAGTTGTAAGTAGTAAATGACAGGTCCCTCTGACAATGTCTGTCTAATCTAAAGCGTCAATCCATTTAACAGATGCAATCAGCTATTATACATCCAGAAGATTTCAACAATGTCAAGGTTTCTGAGGCTAATCTCACTTTTCAAAGCAAGTGTGAAAGTTGAAGTAAAGGATTATCTGGGGGCTGGGCACGGTGGCTCACGCCTATAATCCCAGCACTTTGTGAGGCCAAGGCAAGTGGATCATGAGGTCAGGAATTCAGTACCAGCCTGGTCAACATGGTAAAACCCTGTCTCTACTAAAAATATAAAAATTAGCCAGGTATGATGGGGCACACCTGTGGCACCAGCTACTTAGGAGGCTGAGGCAAAAGAATCACTTGAACCCGGGAGGCCGAGATCATGCCACTGCACGCCAGCCTGGGCAACAGAGCAAGACTCCATCTCAAAAAAAAAAGATTACCTGGGGAATCTGGGAAGCCCCGTAAAGCCTTATTAATAAACTGGACTGATACTAATTTGAGACAAATGGCCCAACAAAATGAAATTCAACATCAGACTCTATAAACCAAATGGCATCATTATCCTAAATATTCTAATGCTGAGTGAAATCTAAGGATTTCTTAATCAAGAGTACCATTCTTTTTTAAGTGTCCCATTCACCTGTCACTAAGAAGTCAACTCAAGCTTAAAATTATATACCTGGGTACAAAGTTTGTATACACTTAATGGCTGTGCTGAAAAGTTGTAACTATGCTTTTCCACCAGCCTAAAATATCTAGGAGTGACCTTACAACCCCAATTTACTTTGCCTGATATCCCCAGTGTCTCTCTCTCTCTCTGCTAAACCTACTCTGATTTCTCTGTTTGAAGAAGTTCAAATGAAATTGTCCTTCCAACAGTATGTTTCACACAATGTACATTGTCATCCAATAAACATGCATTCAACGAACATTTACTGTGTGCCTCCACAGGCCAAGCAGTATGACAGACATGATAGCGCCAACAGTGAGCAAAAAAGGAAGGACCAAAATTGCTGTCTTTATGAGCCATCAGGTCCAGGGCAAGACAAGCTTTAGTCAAACACTCACAAAACAAAACATATCATTACAAAAACTATGTAAGTGTTCAAGGGTGTATCATAAAGGAACATGACTTAGGTTAGGAGATCATAAAGGCAGAACTGGAGATGTCATCCAAGGAGATATACGTGTTCACTCAGCTAAGGGAAGGGGAGAAAGGGGAGGGGACTGAAGGAAAAACTGGTTCAGAACCAGAGACCAGACTGCTGGCAATTTCAAAGAACCAAAATTAAGAACAATGTAGCTATAACACAGAGTCAGAAAGAAAGCCCTATGGACAGGACTCTAGCAGTGGTCAGGTGGTCACCAAGCAGGACTTTGAACCAAAGTAAGGATTTGGGTCCTCTCCTAAAGGCAACAGGAAATTAATGAAGAGTTTTTGCAGATAGTGGTGCAACATTAAAGCATACATTTTGCAGCAGTTCCTCTGGCTCATTGAGACAAGATTGAAGAGTGAATGCAAAGAGGTTGGTTAGTGAGCTACTGCAGTACTCCAAGGAATAAATGCTAAGTGATGATGGGAGCTGGGGCAGCCCGATGGCAAGGATAGAGCCAATGAAGAAGGCAAAAGCGAGGTGAAATTTACGTTTTTGTGTTGGAGAACCAAATATGTGCCATTCCCATTCCTGAGGTAGGAAACACAAAAAGACAATATGTGCTTTTGGACAGACTGAGTTTGAAGTATCTTTAAGACAGTCATTGGTTTTAATTGTCATTTTGACAGATGAGTCCAGAACTCAGACACATTGGGGACACAGATAGAAATTTGAGAGACATGCCATCATGGGCAAGAAAGAGATTGGTTAATTCAACGTTTCTCCAGGCATACAAAATACCTGCACCAGAATCTCCTGGAACTCTCTGGTTTAAATACAGATTTTGAAGAATATCTCAGAATTACAGAATTGGACTTGGTGGAAGTAGGGCCCAAGAAATCTTAATTTTTTTAACAAGTCCCCCAAAGTGATTTCTCAAATACTCTGTATTCGAGATCCACTGGCCAGGAACAGAAATGGACTCCAAGGACCTCCAACATTTACTGGCTCAGTAAAAGAGGATGCCCCATGAAGAAGTATTCACTGGGTTTTATCCTCTTTACTTATTTTTCTTTTTAAAAGTAAAACATGAGTTTCTCTTTAGAGCTGATTAACTGTCCAGATTAATCTCACAATTCGCAGAAAATTAAAACTCCATCTCCCCAAAGTCCACACAAAAGTCAGCTCTGTCTTGAGTAACTTGTGCTGGTCACCTCAGCTCAGGCTCTTGTTCTTTGTCTCACACATTCCCTCCCCTTCCTCTCCTGGGCACTGACCTTTGGGCTCATCCCTTTTCCTAGAAAGACAGCATTTCCAGTGAGCAAAATGTCACATTACCTTTGCTGAACAGGACATTTCAAATAAAATATTAGCAATAACAATTACCTCTAAGCCACTAATCCCTCTGAAGCTACTTTAAACCACCAAAGGATTTAAGGCAATTCCCTGAAAATATCTCAGGCTTAATAGATTGTGGTGCTGGGCAATGAAATATATTGGCTCACATTGCCTTAACTTGCATTCTGTGGCATTTTTAACTATAAAAGAAAGTCAAGACACAAACTCTTTCAACTATTATTTAATGTAAAAAATATCAGGGCATGGAAATATAAATAATAATAATCATCCCACAGCACACATCACATTGTGGGTAAGGATGTTTCCATGACTGGAGTATCATTGGCAAGAGAAGCCACTAGAAAACAAAATAAGTATTCAGATATTTATTTCCCCAGGCAGGCTGGCAGTTTGCTGTGCCCCACATACACAAGAGAACTCTAAAAGAAAGCTTTCCCTAGCGGTGCTGCAGGGACAGAGATTAGAGTAGGGTATTCTTGCAAATGATATGCTTTCTGGGAAAAAAAAAATGTGGTATGGGAGACACTTCTTATAGAATGACTTTTGTGTATTCATTTTTTTACTCATTTACAAATATGTATTGCATGCCCACTATTACCAGGAACTGCGCTGGGACCTTGGAATTAAAGGGGAAACAAGAAACGGTGCATGGCTTTCAGAAGCCCATGTTCCAGAAGATGAGACAGACAAGTGAACAAAAAATAATGCAACAGGAGAAGGGAGATGAAAAATCTAAGGAGAGGGCATGAGAGCATGGAGGAAGAGTATGGGGAGGTCAGGACAGGCTTCCCAGAGAAAGTGAAATCTAGACCAAGGGTTCTCAATCTCAGCACCATTGGTATTTGGGGAAAGATAATTCTTTGTTGTAGGAGTCTTTAATGTGAGGGGCATTGTAAGACATTTGGCAACATCCTTGGCCTCTACCTACTAGATGCCAGTAGCAACCCCCACCTCCACTCAGTTGTGGCCACCCAGAATGTCTCTGGACACAACCAAATGTCCTCTGTGGGGTGACATTAGCCCCAGTTGAGAAACACTGATCTAGACCAAGACTAAAGAGGAAACTAGAGTTTTCTATGAAAATCAGGTTATGGAGAGGATGATGGTTAGGGAGGCATGTCAAACAGAGACAAGGGCATACACAAAACCCAGAAGCAAAGACAATGTGGTGCTACTATAGAACTGGAAGATGCTCACTAGGGAGGAGCAGCAAAAATGGAGCTGGAAGGGCTGGGGAGCCCTGTCTTGCTATGGAGTTTGACTTTGCCTTGACAACAATGGGCGCCAATGAAGAGTTGCAAATGAAGAGGATTAAGGAGGGTTTGATTAAGGGAGAGGGAGAAGTCAGGCAGGACACCTTAGTTTTTACTTGAGCAATGCCATGGACAAGGGGTTATCTGTTGAGATGATGACTGTAGGAGAAGTAGCAATAGCAAAGGATGGGCAGAGGAGACAAGGTCACGCTCATGACAGGGACTCAGGCCATCAAAGTGGAGATCCCCAGATACACAGTTGTTTGCTTCAGAGCAAAGTACACCCAGAGACACAGCATATTAAAAGCAAATGGGATGGGCACAGTGGCTCACGCATGTGATCCCAACACTTTGGGAGGCCGAGGCAGGCGGACCACTTGAGGTCAGGAGTTTGAGACCAGCCTGCCTAACATGGTGAAACCCTGACACTACTAAAAATACAAAAAAATTAGCCAGGTGTGGTGGCACAAGCCTGTAATCCCAGCTAGTCAGGAGGCTGAGGCAGAAGAATCGCTTGAACCTAGGAGGCAGAGGTTGCAGTGAGCCAAGATCACACCAATGAATGAAACAGCCCAGGGAGGGTGGTTGCGGGTGAGAGAAGAAGAGGGTCAGGACACAACCCTGAGAAGTATCCACATAGGAAGGACACTCAGTCCTCACACACAGCTTCTCGGGCCCAAAGGAGCCTTGGACCAAGCTGGGAAGTTGGTCAATCTTGCCTGTGGCATCTAAAGGCTCCTCTTCCCAACCCACTCCATCCCCATTAACACATTTTGACAGTCTTCCTTCCCCATGCCTAGCACAGTCATACCTACAGCTTTCTGTGCAGGTGAAAGCCCACCCAACAGCCATATTCTAGCCCCTAACAAGTCTATGGTCTCTGTCATTTTGGTATTCAGGAAACCTAAGTAAACAACATAGTAATTAAATGTTAGAAATGGCGATTAGTCCCAGTTCTGACTTTTTGGAGATAAATAAACCAAAGTTGATAAAATGAAGAGATTTGCTGTTGTTTCCCTAGGCTGTTGGGACAAGTGTCCTTGTCTAGACAACATGGCTGCACTTCCACCACACTGTCCAGTGTCCTAGGAAAGGCTCTTTGATCCACTGAGTCAGGCATAAAATAGTGACACGTCTGTGTGCTTAGACTTTCAAAAAAGAGGATACAGGCATTGCAAGTCCACAACCACATCCCCTTACAGAAGTGCTTCTGCAATCTATTGATCATGGCTCACCTAATGTTCATTTTCTTAGCAGCATAACATACAAATTAGTATCTCTTATAACTCATTCTCCAAGGAGAAACTGAACCCAGCGCTTTGTGTTCTCATCACTCACCATGTAGTAAGAGACAGGGTAGTTGGTTTAGCTACATTATGTCCTTATATGACAGATGGCCAGCAGACATCTTCCCTTGTGTAAAAATGTCACTGCAGCTACAGATATAGTTGGTGGCTCAAAATGGAAAGTGATACAGATTAGCTTTAACCTAAGAGGACAGGCTCTCGAGTAAAACACACAGACCCACATTCAAAGAGCAAAGGTCTTCCATCCTCACAAGCAACTGATAAACAACAGGGGGAAAGCCAGAGCTAAAAATCAGTAGTATTTCCAGGTGGCTCATGTTCAATTTATTCTAATTTGTATTTACCCTAAAGAAATGGGCTTGAAAAGGGAAGGGAGTACAACTTTTGTAACTTCATATTTAAAACAGATAGAAGAGACTACAAATGGTTAAAAAGCAATTTCACAATAAACCAAAAGACATTCTCAGTCCCTGAGTGATATTCTAATGTAATTTTAAAATATAATAAAGTCCCAAGAAATTTCCCTTCCCCACCAACATAAAAGTAGATGCACAGTGCTTTCATATAGTAGTGGATATATTTTGAGTGATAATAAGAATGAAGTATCATTTTTATTCTACTGCTGACAATTGAAGAAGTGTGAAAGAAATACTGCCCAGACTGTGGCACTCTCTGGGAAATAACAGGATCTGAATGGAGCAAAAAAGACAGGAGGAATGAGGCAAATAAAATTTGTTTCTACTTTCCTTTTAAAGTACTTGCCTTTTGGTTATTTGCAGTGTTACTTTAAAACAATAATAATTCACATTCTTGCTAATGTAATTAAGCTCACATGCTAAAGACAAGGTTTCCTCACCTTATGCCGATAATTTCTAGAGAAACTCCACCCAGGGGTGACATTTAATGGTTTGGCAGTGTTATTTCACAATTTTCACTCATATTTTATTGCTTCTTAAAATAACTTGACATATAAAAAGAAGTGCTAAATAAACTGCTTCTAAAAAGAGCTTAAAATATGAATAAGATATTATTAAATAAAAAGTAAAAAGCACTAATCCTCCCAGTTTTGAAAGAGACATGAACAGAGACAGAAAAACAAGTAGGATGTCTAAACAAGAAGGAAAATGTTTAATTGTACTAGAAAAGAAAACCTGAAAATGAAGGCAAGAGGCTGGCAATACACTTCATTGTGTGGTGGTAGAATACATTTATTTGGGCATGGTTTAAAGATGATAGTAGTCGCTGCTGATGCAGACTGGGTAACAGGAGCACTCCAGTACACTGCTGGAGAAAGACTTACACACCAAGAGGCAGAGCCAGGTTTCAACCCAGGCAGTCTGACCTAAAAGCCCACACTCACAACTACAGTAGGATGAAAAGGTCTGCAAGACACTTGGGAATTCAGATTAATAGGACTGGGTGAAAGACTAAACGAGGGTGATGAAGAAACGTAGTAATGAAAGAAGAGAGGAGAGACTGCAGTCATTCCCAGATTTGTGATTTAGATCAGGGTGGATGGTGGTGTCATTAGGCAAGCAAGGAAATATAAGTTCTAATTTCCAAAGTATCTTAATAAACACAAATATATATATATATACAAAATATATTTTGAGACGGAGTTTCACTCTTGTTACCCAGGCTGGAGTGCAATGGCGTGATCTCGGCTCACCACAACTCCACCTCCTGGGTTCAGGCAATTCTCCTGCCTCAGCCTCCTGAGTAGCTGGGACAACAGGCACGCACCACCATGCCCAGCTAATTTTTTGTATTTTTAGTAGAGACGGGGTTTCACCATGTTGATCAGGATGGTCTCGATCTCTTGACCTCGTGATCCACCTGCCTCAGCCTCCCAAAGAGCTGTTTTAAAGATAACATTTAAGATGCCAATGACTGACTTACTACTTGAAGTTTGCAACTGTATTGCTTAGTCACTCATGACTATTGACAGTGGTTTTACTTTCTGCAATCTCCAATGTATTTTTGTCATATTTTTGCTCTGTAATGAGTGTTTCCCAAAACCCAGCTACTGAAGAAGTCAGCTTCAGATCACTGCACAGGTGAGGCAGCGCTCCCTCCCTCCTGTGAAGCCAGACTGCCTCCGACATTTCTAGATGACCAATGAAAGTGGATAACAGGAGTCTATACGTGGAAGCAGGCGGGAGCAGTGATGTGGGAATGGAAATAATCTTCTTTGTCCTGCTCCCATCAACTGGAACAAGTGGCTTAACCTTTCTAAACAGGAGTTTTCTCTTCAGTAAAACAGGGATCTTAATCCTTTCCCCACAGGGAGTTGTGAGAGAATAGCACAGTGGAGAACCATTCGGTATGTGCTCTGTTCCGGGGTCAGGGATGACATTTGCCAGAGAAGGTAAGCCAGTGGTTCCCAACCAGTGTGCTGTGTCATGTCGGTAAGGCTTAAATCTTTTCTGGTGCTCTGCCAACTCTTAATCTGGGTATAAAATTGCCTTTTGCTGCAACTCACCATCCGAGCAGACATTCAGACAGTTAACTGCCTGATGCGTCATTTTGCTGAGTGGGTTGTGATGCAAGATGTGGAACTGGGAACAATTTTGCCTCACATTAGACTAGGTATGAGGGAAGGCAAAAAGGCAAATCAGTACCAAAGGGAAGATGACGTCCCGGGAGATGTAAAAGTGTAGCTCTGAGGATGGAGAGATATATAAAATCATCAGGGCACTTCTACTCTAAGAGTGACATTCTGCTCAGGAGAAAACTTTCAAATTAAGGGCACAAAATTTTGGGTTCCAAAGAAAAAAAAAACACCCCACCTCTGTGTGTCTTACAGACTTCAGGAAATGCTGTTATACATTAGTAATTACTGCATTTTAATTATTACCAACTTTTTCAATTTCATTCTGAGTCTTTCATCTCTTCAGTTCGTTGCCCCAGATTCCAATATGTGTAAGTGTGCCTTCAACAAAGAGATGGGGCATCATCATAGGAAGTCCTTGTCCCAGTCACACAGCCCTTACTTAGCAGAAATGCCATTCCAGCTATGTCTGTCTGACTCTTAACCAGAGTTATTGTATTTGTTTGTGTTTTGTTTTTCTCAGCAATCCTACATGTAAAAAGGAATAGACCATTTCTCTTGCTGCACAGTGCCTGGAGTTCAGATCCCCCAGATTCTTGGTACATCTCTTTAGGGGAAAATCCGTTCTTACGGGCTGTACCTTTAGGACCTAGCCATGGTATGGCGGGAAGATGTGGAATCTGAACAAAACACGTGTTCTGCCATTTGCTCAGTTTCTTGCCTTGGGTTCATCTCTTCAGTTCGTTGCCCCAGATTCCAATATGTGCAAGTGTGCCTTCAAAAAAAAGATGGGGCATCATCATAGGAAGTCCTTGTTCCAGTCACACAGCCCTTACTTAGCAGAAATGCCATTCCAGCTATGTCTGTCTGACTACCACATACTATCACATACAAAAAGGCCACATACTACCTTTTTCTGCTTTTCTTTCTCCCAATACACATAAGACTCTGTGTGCATTGTCAACAGATAAATCCTTCCTTGTACCTTCAGAAGGTGTCTCTTCATTCTTTACAATATATTTCATATATTTATATTTTTACTATATTTATTTATAATGTTTAATAGTATATTAAACAGATTTCATTATAACACAGAAGCTCTACCAATCATCAATGGTCCCTTCAGTTATTTGAATGTCATGACCAAATATTAAAGGAATGGATAACAACTGGCTTCTGTGTGGATGACTTGCACAATGATTTTCTTTTACCAGCTCATAAATATGTGTGTGTGTGTGTGTTTAAAAATCCAATACCTCCAAACAGCTTATGAAAAACAGCAGTCCTCTGCCCTACCCCAACTTACTTTCTATTCACTTCCCAGAGGAAAATTTCTTTTTCTCCTTATGCTAGGCACCTCCACATTTCCAAAATATATATTCACCACTTTTATCAAGGCTAGTTATCTTTTCATCTCCTGTTACAGCAGAGGAAGTTTAGCGCGCTCTCTTTCTCAGGTCACCACCTTGCCTCTCTCCCATTTTCCCAAAATAATTATCCACCAATTTAGAATAAATCAAGCATCAGTATTGACAGAATTCAGCCCATGTATATATTATTCACCATAGAGTCAAGTATGCTATGACCGCACTTACTTTCCTGATGATATTTTTGTTTTTCCTGAAAATTCTAATTGCCCTATTTGTTCACCGCACTATCTGGCATCTGCATTCTCATTATGGAACCCTAATCCTGAAGTGCTCCATCCTCCCTGTTCATTTTGAGTTAGTTGCTCTGCAGTCTGGTGCTTTCCAGAATAGAATTTTCCAAGATGATGGAACTTTCTGTATCTGTACTGTCTGGTGTGGTAGCCACTAGCCATGTGTAGCTATTAAGAACTTGAAATGTAGCTACTACAAATAGCCATTATATTTTAATTTTTTTAAACTTGAATTAATTCATTTACAATTGATTTAATTTTTTAAATGGTTGGATTAAAGTATTTCCTCTTGGTATTTGTTTTCTATTTATCCCATTTGTTCTTTGCTTCTCTATTTTTTTCTTTCCTGGCTTCTTTTAGGTGAATTGATTATGTTTCAGCATCCATTACATTTCTTCTACTGACTTCTTTTATAGAGCTTTTTCTAATTTTACTTTTCTAGTGGATGATCCAGAAATTACAATATGTATCTTGAAGTCATCAAAGTCCACCTTCAAACAATATTGTCCTGCTTCATGAACAGTGTAGAACCTCAACAAAAGTATGGCCCCTCACAAAGCATCTTAGTTACTTTTGCTTTAAGTAATCAATAGTCTTTTAAAGCAACTTATAATTTTATGCAAACACACACACACACAAAGTTCTTTTTTTAAAAAAAAGCCTTAATAAATATCCTAAATTATTCCTTTCAATGACCTTCATTCATTCCTAGAGGTTTAGGATTCCATCTCTGAGACCACGATATTTTCACATTCTTGTACGCGTGCAGTGGGGAGAAATGATGAACACATCACTGTGGTATTCCTTGTATGAATTGGGGAAGTGATTGTGAGGACTGACTCTCTATACACTAAGTTGAACCTAGCTCCCTATTTTTGGCCCTATACCTGATGATGTGCTGAAGCCAGCACTTGCTAGCCCATGTGAGCCAATCCATTACATTTCTTCCCAGTCCCTCAGTCAGTGATATCAAGTTGGTAGCTTAAAACAGGACATAGTGGTTGTACTTCCACCATGGAAATCAGCAAATACCATACATCAAGCCTGTCTCCCTCCCCTCCCCTCCTCTCCCACTCCTCTCCTCCCCTCCTCTCTCCTTCCTTTCTTCCTTCCTCTCCCCACCCCTCCCCTCCTTCCTTCCTTCCTTCCTTTCCTCTTCTGAACTGGTTATACAACATTTACCAGTGGCCGGGTGCAATGGCTCACGCCTATAATCCCAGCACACTTTGGGAGGCCAAGGCAGGTGAACCACCTGAGGTCAGAAGTTCAAGACCAGCCTGGCCAACATGGCAAAACCCTGTCTCTACTAAAAATACAAAAATTAGCCAGGTGTGGTGACACATGCCTGTAATCCCAGCTACTCGGGAGGCTGAGGCAAGAGAATCCCTTGAACCTGGGAGGCAAAGATCTTGCCACTGCACTCCAGCCACCTCACACTCCCCTCCCCAGAGTTTCACTGTGCCTAATATGACCATACTGTGAGGAAGGAGAATGGCTATCTCTGCCGTGTGACTCCCTTGTGATCCAAAACATGCTTCAGGCTCTGACGTCCCTTGCCCTACCATATCTGGCCCCCTCCTCTGTGTGCTGGGGACTCATGCCCCCTTTCTCTTTGTCCTGATAGGGCAAAAACCTGATGGGTTTATATTCTTTTTATTGCCTTGAGAGGGGTGAGAGGAATACATGTAGATAATCTATCATCTTTAACCAAATCCTATCTCTGTCTTTTAAAGTGGGCATTTCAAAGAAATCAAGCAACTTTAAGAACCCAAGAAGGCTTGATAATAGAATCATGCCTAACAAAAATTATAATAATCTCCACATTGGTCAAAATTACCTTTTAATCTTATTCTTAACCAAAAAATTGAGAAACATAGCTATTTTTTGTCCCTAATAAGAAAAAAATTGAAGAAAATAACTGGTGTTTCCCTATGGAATGAGCCATTTATTTGTCAATAATTTGATTCAAGGCAACATTTATTGAGTAATGATCATGTGCTATACAATATGCCAGATGCAAGAGGGAAAGGAAGGAACAAGACAAAGACAGACTCCCCAGCCCTCAGAGAACTTACAGTGCTGCAAGGGAGGTAATCAAGTCATCTAAAACATTTAAACACATGTGCACATGCTAGACGAGGAGAAGTACTGCCTATCCTAAGAGCATACAGCAATAAGATGTGATGTCATCTCTAGGTCAAAGAAGACTACTCAAAGAAGATGCTGTTCTACTGAGATACAAGGGATAAGGAACCGGGCATCATTTGTGGCTGCAAACAACAGGCACCACAGTTTGTTTAAACAACGATGTAATTTATTAAAGAATATTAAGTCACCTACACAATATCCAGGAAGGTCAGAGAACCAGGCTGAAGCCTAGAAACCATAAATCATGCCCAAGTTAAACCATCAGACCACTCCAGTAAGGACATTCTGTTGCAGTGGCTGCTGCAGAGCCTGTTCGTCCCAGGCTCTCTGCACAAACACTGAGCAGGGCGGTGGCACTGCTCATGCTAGGCTGTTGCAAATGCTGCTTCTAAAAGATGAATGTCTGTCTGCCCCCCTTGCAAGAATCCTTTTTCCCTTCATGTTATCTTCCAAATTTAAATGGCAGACAAGGTGCTTTTCTTGTCAGATTTGACTTACCATGAGTGTGCCATCGTTTCACTGGAGGCCAAGAAATTGAGTTTGTCCTGCATCTGTTTTGAATTATACAAATCATAAGATGGAAAACTCCAAAACATAGAATGTTGAAAGGTGTGTAGTTTCCCAAAAGCATGAAAAATGTCAATCTCAAAATGCTATAATCCTTGGTTTTGTACACTTCACAGATTTGATTTATGTGTGGCTAGTATATTCATTGTGTCAGTATATTTGAGGTCTTGCATAGAATCACAGATCTTAAAACTGGGATGACCTTCCAGCTGTCTGAGCACCCAACTTCTAGAAGGCAAATTGCTATTTATTCCTATGGCAACAAAGGAGGCAAGTGAATCTGTGGGAGGTCATGTGTCCTGTCTAAGCTCACATGCCAGTAAGTAGCAGAGCCATGTCCAGAACTCATCTCCTGGATATTCCCTCTCTTCTATCTGGTGGTTTGGCACCCTTGGGTGACAGGCAGTGGATATGCATGGGGTTATAAGGACAGCTGGGGCAGGCAAAGTGCAAGACCTGTAGCTTAGACTAGGGTGGTTTCAGTGGAGATGAATCAAGGGGCACAGATGCAAGAGAGATATAGGGGATTAAATTGGCAGGACTTTGCAATGTGACAAGTAATGGACAGGAAAGTGCAAAGGTTGACCCCAGTATTGGGCCAAGTGGGTGGTGATGCCCTTTAATTTGATAGGTAATAGAAGTCTGTAGCAGGAGTGGAGGGTGAGCATAGCAGGTGAGGATGAAGAAAATGATGTGTTCAGTTGAGATATGTCAAATTTGAGGGACCAAAGGTGCAACCACATGAAGATGTGATGGTAAGAGGCTTGGGCTGGTGATACTGGCTTTGGCTTTGTTGACACTTTGAAGGTAACCTTAAAGCGGGAAGTGGATAAAGTCACCCAGGGAGACAGTGTCACTGGAAATGAGAAGAACTAGGACATAACCCCAAGGATTAGCAGAATATAAAGGATTGATGAAGGGAAAAAAATGAACATGAAGGAGACAACGGGGAGTGATCACAGGAGGAGGAAAAGGAATAGAAACCAAAGAGTAGACACATATTAAACCATCAGACCACAGAGCAACAAAGAGCATGGTTACATTCCCTTTTCTTGAGCTTTTTAACAAGTCTTCAGGATGGGATATGATGTGTCTCTTACTGTAAGTGGTTATGGTGTACAGGACTTGATATTCTCATGAGGTTGTGCTTTAGGTCTTTAGAGCTATATTTTTAAACCTAATGTTGACATATGGTTCAATGACCATGTGGTGGTTTGTTTAGCTTGGTTTGGCTTTGCTTTGGGTTTCAGCTTTTATTTTAGCTCAGTTTATCAGTTTTCCCCCCAGAAAGTAAATGTTATCCCCATGGCACAAGTTGGTACTGGCTGTTTCTGATGAATACCAACTAATAGACAAGAAAAATGATACTTAGAGAAAGTATGTGGCCCTGGGGCTCTGTAGGGGCAGAATTAAACTTTGAAAGGGTTTTATACTTTTTGAAAGATTGGAAAGCCCAACGAATCAGCAGAATTGGCTTGATTCCCAGTTTTATCCATGGCTTATGTGAACTCAGAAGAGTTTCTCAACTTTTGTGTACCTCAGTGCCTCACTTTGCAAAATGAAAATAATAGAACCATGTTCTCTTGGTTTAATGAAAGAATGTCCACGAATATGAGCTCCTTATACCCAAATGGAAAAATAGAACAACAAAGTTTTATGATTTCTATCCTTGGAACTGGGGTCTTTATTACAGATCTGTATAAAATACCAAAGTAATAATCCCATGTTATTAGGTTATATGAGCCAAAGACTGGACATTCAGGGTCAGAGTGAGCTATTTCCCATCTGTCAGACACATTAGAAAGTTCAATTAGAGTATTGTCTATTCACTAGAAATATAAGAACTCTGACCTTTTTAAGCAGTTACACATAGAGCACAGAATGTGACACAGCTTATATTTTGGCTGTATAATTACATGAAATTTAACATCTCTCACTGTTTTCATGATTGAAGAGGGTGCTAGCATTTTCCAAGTCATAATTTCAACCTAACACAAACATTAGAGTTGCATGTTTTACTGCACTTTTGGGGACCGTTTCTAGGCTGAGTATTTAGTAAGAAGCATTGGAAAGTGTCTGGTCTTGCAGATCCCAGAGGAGTTTACAGTGTTCTTTCCTGACTTTCTCACCCCAGCACACTATTGCATTTCATATTGATTAATATTAGTAATATCTTATTAATACAATTTTCTTTTACATTATGGCTTTATCCAAAGGGTCATACACACTAGATCAGCAAGTCTCATAACAGCTGGAAGAAAGAGAAACTATATTCTTGATTTATTTGAATAAAGAAAATGAGATGGTGTGAAGACAAGTTCCTGGCATATGTCTTTTGTATATCAATAAACATCATCTTGCTGGTTTCTTTACAAAGGAGAAGGCATTTCGTAGTGAGAAAAGGATGTGGGAATAGGGGTCTAGAGACTTGAGCCCTCACTCTGGCTTGGCCACTGGCTGGCCAAGTTCTTGAGGGTACCAAGCCAGACAGATTCATGTAAGTGCTGTGGACAGACAAAAAAAAGGTGACACCATTTCAAACTCAGACCCCTTAAATTCTTATCCAAAAGGCTGAGCATTAGGTGTGGGAAAAGGAAAAGGAAGAAGAAAAATGCACATACTCTAGTGATCAAATCAAGATTGTACAGGTTCCTGGTTCCACCCTCCTAGAAGGTGGTTTTTTACCCTCTCTGCTTGACCTCACAAATGCCTCTCCAGGTTATGACACCCCACAACTCATCTTCACATTCCATCACGCCCACAAACCATTCAGAGGCCTGGTCAGCCCCTGCACTGCTATAGGGCAGTACAATCTCTCATGGTCTGCAAGGATAGTTAGAAACCACCAAACTAAACTATCTCTATGTGAATCCAGCTCTCACATTCTGCTTGAGTATGTTAAGGAACTCAGGTTGGATAAAAGGAGGACAGGAAATAAATGGAATGTTATCTAGTGGGTAATACATTTCCCCAATCTTTAGTCTGTTTTGGTTGGTGATTGCCTGGAGTCATAACGCCTGGTGAGGAGGGGCAAGAAGTGGGTGATGCCCCTCCTCAAAGCCAAGGGAAGAAGAAAAATCCAAAGAAAATTACTCAGACCATCTGAGAGTCTGGGCTTGACCCCCTCTACATTAGGACTGTTCATCTCTACCTGGAACCTGTGGGGCTGCAGAACACTCAGCTGCTAAAGCAGAAAATGAAAAGGCCGGAGGATAAATGGCAGAACTCCCATGACCACATGGAAAGAATACATGAGTTCCTCCTGCACAGTGTAGACACTGAGGAAGGTGCCTGGACGTGGGCCATTTTATTGGTGTTGTGGCCTGAATGTGTTTTTCCCCAAAATTTCTATGTGGAAACTTAATCCCCAATGCAATGATAGTAAAAGGTGAGCCTTTAGCAAGTGATTAGGTCTTAAGGGCTCTTCTCTCATGAATGGGATTTGTACATGATATGGTTTGAATATTTTTTTCCTCCAAATCTTATGCTGAAATGTAATTCTCAGTGTTGGAGGTAGGGCTGGATCTGAGGTATTTGGGTCATAGGGGCAGATCCTTCATGAATGGCTTAGCACCATCTTCTTGGTGATGAGTGAGTTCACATGAGGTCTGGTTATTTAAAGGTGTGTGGCACCTCCCCTCTCACCCTGCCCCCTACTTTCTCCTGCTCTCCTCATGTGATACACTGGCTCTCCTTTGCCTTTCACCATGATTGTAAGTTTCCTGAGAAGCTGAGAAGCAGATTTTAAGTTTCCTGAGAACCAGAAGCAGATGCTAGTGCCTAGCTTCCTGTACAGCCAGAAGCATCATAAGCCAATTAAATCTCTTTTCTTTATAAATTACACAGCCTCACATACTTCTTTATAGCAATGCAAGAACAGCCTAGAACAGTGCCCTTATAAAAGGGCTTCAGGGAGCTTGTTTGTCCCTTTTTACCCTTCCACAATGTGAGGACACATAGAAGGCATTATCTGTGTAAAATAGACCCTCCCTCACCAGACACCAAATCTTCTGGCACCTTGATCTTGGACTTCTAGCCTCCAGACCTGTGAGAAATAAATTTCTGGTGTTTATAAATTGCCTGGTCTAAGGTATTTTGTTATAGCAGCAGCAATTAACTAAGGCAATTGCTATCCCTCAAAAAGACCCTGTAAGCAGGACACTACAGACTGAGCCACTGTGGTTTCCAATACTGCCATCATTAATTACTCCCAATGGGATCCAAGATGGCTGAATAGATACAACTCCAGCAGACAACACCCAGCGAGAGAGATGGAGAAATCCAGAGATCTCCTAGCTCCAAACGAGGTACCAGGTCCATTTCAATGTGGTCCGGGTCTGACAGTGAGCAAAGCCCACTCAGGGAAGACTGAGGCATGGAAGGGTGCTGCTTCACCTAGAAAGTGCATCTGACCAGCGGGTCAGAGACTCCCCCTCTAGCATTCCCGTCTAGATATAGTACTACCCCTAAAGCCTCAGCAATACACAGAACAGGGGATCTTTGCCAGTCAAGTACTGGGAATTAAAATTACAAGTGCTGGATAATAATCCATGAGGGTGTCCCAGATTGGCACACAGACCTAAACAGACACATAAGCCCAAAAGGTGGCCAGGAGAGCCTGCAGACTGAGCTATTGCCCCCTTCCCCGCCACCAACCAAAGAGAGAGGGAGTTGTAAGCTGGAGCAGTTGGGTAGGCTCTAACCTATGACTAGAGAGAGAGGGAGCTGAAAGGGGGAGGGAGCCAGGCGCTGCTGGTCAGGTCCTACCCTCCCCTACAAACCCTAGAGGGCTGAAGCTCTGACTCTAGTGGGTTGCATAGCCACTGCCACAGTCTGAGCTGAACCCTGAATGATCCGGCCTAGTGGAGGAAGGGCACAACCCACCACTAGAGGAGTGGGACTGGGCTACATGTTGTAACAAAAAACACGGGAAGCCTACGTAGCAACGGGATGGTGTTCTTGACAACCCAGCACTGCCTACAGGTCAGTGGAAGAGGTGGGCCTAATCTCCCAGTATAAACAAAAAAGAAACAGGAAGCTTCCCTAGTTACATGAAGGAGTCCCTAGAAATGCAGTAGCACCTCCACAGGAAGACAAGTGACCTCATCAAGCAGCTCCCTGACAACACAGCCAGGTAAACCCACAAAGATGGGGAAAAAACATCATAAAAAACATGAAACCATCAAACACCAGAGCACCTCTTCTCCTTCAAGGGATCACAATTCCTCAACAACACAGGATCACATCATGACTGAGAAGGAGTGTGACAAATTGACAGAAACAGGCTTCAGAAGGTGGATAATAACAAACTTTTCTGACCTAAAGGAACACGTTCTAATTCAATGCAAAGAAACCAAAAACCTTGAAAAAAAGGTTAGACGAAATGCTAACTAGAATAACCAGCTTAGAGAAGAACATAAACGACTTGATGGAGTTGAAAAACACAGCATGAGAACTACACGAAGCAAACACAAGTTTTAATAGCCAGATCAATCAATCAGAAGAAAAGATATCAGAGACTGAAGATCAACCCAATGAAATAAAAAGAGAAGGCAAGACAACAGAAAAAAGAGTGAAAAGAAATGAACAAAGCCTCCAAGAAATATGGGATTATGTGAAAAGACCTAATGTACACTTGATCAGTGTTGCTCAATATGATGGGGAGAATGAATCCAAGCTGGAAAACAAGCTCCAGGATATTATCCAAGAGAACTTCCTAAGCCTAGAAAGGCAGTCCAAATTTCAGATTCAGGAAATACAGAGAACTCAATCCACAAAGATATTCCTCAAGAAGAGCAACCCCAAGGCACATAATCATCAGATTCACCAGGGTTGAAATGAAGGGAAAAATGCTAAGGGCAGCCAGAGAGAAAGGTCAGATTACCCACAGAGGGAAGCCAGTCAGACTCACAGCAGATCTCTTCGCAGAAACCCTACAAGCCAGAGGAGAGTGGGGGGGCCAATATTGAACATCCTTAAAGAAAAGAACTTTCAATCCAGAATCTCATATCCAGCCAAATTAAGCTTTGTAAGTGAAGAAGAAATAAAATTCTTTATGGACAAGCAATTACTGAGAGATTTTGTCACCACCAGATCTGCCCTACAAGAGCTCCTGAAAGAAACACTAAGCACAGAAAGGAACAAGTATCAGTCACTGCAAAAGCAAACCAGTGGGCAAAGACTAAAAATGCAATGAAGAAAATGAGTCAACTCATGGGAAAGAAAACCAGCCAGTAACAAAATGGCAGGATCAATTTCACACGTAACAATAGTAACATTGAATGTAAATGGCCTAAATGCCCCAATCAAAAGACACAGATTGGCAAACTGGATAAAAAGTCAAAACCCATTAGTGTGCTGTATTCAGGAAACCCACCTCACATACAAAGACACACATAGACTCAAAATAAATGGATGGAAGAAGATTTACAAGGCAAATGGAGAACAAAAAAAAAGCAGGGATTGCAATACTAGTCTCTGATAAAATGGACTTCAAACCAACAAAGATCAAAAGAAACAAAAAAGGACACTACATAATGGTAAAAAGATCAATCCAACAAGAAGAGCTAACTATTCTAAATATATACACCCCCAACACAGGAGCACTCAGATATATAAAGCAAGTTCTTAACAACCTAAAACGAGATTGAGACTCCCACACAATAGTAGTGGGAGACTTCAACAATCCACCGTCAATATTAGACATATTAATGAGACAGAAAATTAACAAGCATATCCAGGACTTGAATGCAGAGCTGGACCAAGCAGATCTAACAGACATATACAGAATGCTCCACCCAAAATCCACAGAACATACACTTTTCTCAGCACCACATTGCACTTACTCTAAAATTCGCCACATCATTAGAAGCAAGTCACTCCTCAGCAAATGCAAAATCATGGAAATCATAACAAACAGTCTATCAGACCACAGCGCAATCAGACTAGAACTCAGAATTAAGAAACTCACTCAAACCTGCACAACCACTTGGAAACTGAACAACTTGCTTCTGAGTGTTGACTGGATAAACAATGGCATGAAGGCAGAAATAAAGATGTTTTTCAAAATCAGTCAGAATGAAGACACAACTTATCAGAATCTCTGGAACACCTTTAAAGCAGTGTCGAGAGGGAAATTTATAGCAATAAATGCCCACATGAGAAACAAGTAAAGATCTAAAATTGACACCCTATCATCAAAATTGAAAGAGTTAGAGGGGGAAGATCAAAAACACTCAAAAGCTAGCAGAAGACAAGAAATAATTAAGATCAGAGCAGAACGGAAGATAGAGACCCAAAAAAACCCTTCAAAAAATCAATAAATCCAGGAACTGGTTTTTTGAAAAGATCAACAAAACAGACAGACTGCTAACCAGATTAATAAAAAAGAAATGTGAGAAGAATCAAATAAATGCAATAAAAAATGATAAGGGGGATATCACCACTGATCCCACAGAAAGGCAAACTACCATCAGAGATTATTACAAGCAGCTCTATGCACATAAACTAGTAAACCAGGAAGAAATTGATAAATTCCTAGACACTTGTACTCTACCAAGACTAAACCAGGAGGAAGTTGAAACTCTGAACAGACCAATAACAAGGGCTGAAGTAGAGGCAGCAATCAATAGCCTACCAACCAAAAACAGTCCAGGTCCAGACAGGTTCACAGCCGAATTCTACCAGATGTACAAGGTTGAGCTGGTTTCATTCCTTCTGAAACTGTATCAAACAATACAAAAGGAGGGAATCCTCCCTAACTCATTTTATGAGACCAACATCATCCTGATACCAAAACCAGGCAGAGACTCAACTAAAAAAGGTAACTTCAAGCCAATATCCATGATGAACATCAACACAAAAATCTTCAATAAAATACTGGCAAACAGATTGCAACAGCACATCAAGAAGCTTATCCATCATGATCAAGTAGGCTTCATCCTGGGGATGCAAGGCTGGTTCAACATATGCAAATTCATAAATGTAATCCATCACATAAACGGAACCAAAGACAAAAACCACATGATTATCTCAATAGATGCAGAGAAGGCCTTCAACAAAATTCAACAGCCCTTCATGCTAAAAACTCTCAACAAACTAGGTATTGACAGAACACCTATATAATGACAGAACATATATAATGACGAAAGCTATATATGAAAAACCTACAGCCAATATCATATTGAACAGGCAAAAGCTGGAAGAATTCCCTTTGAAATCAGGCACTAGAAAAGGATGCCCTCTCTCACCACTCCTATTCAATATAGTATTGGAAGTTCTAGCCAGAGAAATCAGGCAAGACAAAGAAATGAATGATATTCAATTAGGAAAGGAGGAAGTCAAACTGTCTCTATTTGCAGATGCCATGATTGTATATCTAGAAGACACTGTCATCTCAGCCCTAAATCTTCTCAATGGTTTTATGCCATTAAGTTTTTGGTTCACAGCAATAGATAACGGAAACACTCACTATCAAGAGACCGGCAAGTAAGAGGAAGAGAAAAAAATCCAAGTCATATCTCCCCTTCTATGGGACTAGACAAAGGAAAGACCCTGTAGGACATACTGTGTGACTGGTAGTCATGAGAGTGTCAGTTTCCTAAGAGGAACATGTTCTGCTATCAGAACTATAGTAATAGCTTAGCATTATATTAAAATAACAGCATAATGGTAGTGACAACAAACACTTCTAGAGCATTTATTATACACCAGGCACTGTTCTGAATTCTTTACACATATTTTCTCTCTTAATTCACAACCAACCCTATAAGAAGACTCTATTATCATTTCCATTTTACATATTAGAAAGCTGAAGCACAAGGAGATTAAATGATTTTTAATCTTTAGAGGCTAAAAGATACAATCAGTATATGGTAGGATAGACTTCTAGTTCCAAAAACTATACTCAAAACTATAAAATAATGTTGCCTCTCATAAGGACCTAAGTGTTTATTAAACACGACTAATTTCTTTTAATAGCACAGGATAAAATTTTCAAATTTCAATGCAAAATCCAGTTGCACATTAAAAGAAGAAAAACATCATAAACAAATAGTGTTTATTCCAGGCTCAATAATTGAATTATATACATGGTATTCATTTTCTATGGCTGCTGTCACAAAGTACCACAAACATGGTGGCTTAAAACAACACACACTTTTTCTTTTATAGTTTGGGAGGCCTGAAGTCTGGAATAAGTTTCACTGGGCCAAAATCAATGTGTTAGCAGCACTGCACTCCCTTAGGAGGCTCTTGCTTTTTTCAGCCTCTACAAGTGCATTCCTTGGTTCACAGCTCCTTCCTTCATCTTCAAAGCCAGGATGGTAGTATCTTGCCTGAGTGGTCATATTGCCTTCTTCTCCTCTTCCTCCTTCTCTACACTATGGGATGAGCCATTGTGGCATAGTGGCTCCTCTTCCTTCTAATTCCTTCTTCTCCTCCTCCTTCTTCTCCTTACTTTCTTCTTCTTCTTCATCTTTTTCTGCCTCTCTTTCTTAAAGACACTTATAATTACATCTAGGGCCCATCTAGAGCCTGGTAAATTATCCAAGATAATCCACCCATCTTTAGATTCTTAATCACATATGCAAAGTCCCATATGAAGTAACATTCACAGGTTCCATGAATTAAGATGTGGATATCTTTAGAAGACATTATTCAGCTTGCCACAAATATTAACATTATTAATATAATTTGCCATATTAATAAATCAAAGGTGAATAAAATAATTGCTTTATCTGCATAGATGTTGAAAAAAGCATGGAATGAATTTCACATCCATTATTGATTTTTAAGAGTGATTAACACAATGGGTTAGACATATGTTATCCTTATTACTTTTTATCACTGTTAGCCCAAAAGCCAGTGTCATCCTTAAAGGGAAAGTCAAGGACATTTCCACTCTCAAACATCAGGAATAACATGTTTCTCCACCATTATACCTATTACTTAATATTGGTTGGGAGGGACTGGTGAACACAAACAAAAGAAAAGACTTAAATATTAAAAATTGGAAAAGTAGAGGAAAAAGTATCATTATTATAAGTTATGATTTTCCACCAGGAAAACTCAAGAGAAACAACTGGAAAATTATTTGAGAAAATAAAAAATTTTGAGAGGTACAAAAGCAATGTAGAGAAATAAGTAGCCTTTATATGTACAAATAATATCAATTAGAAGAAATAAAGGAAAAAATACCTTATTACAATAGCATGAGAAGAGTATGATCTGTATAAAAACATTTCATGTGCTCCTGAGGGGCCCAAAAGAAAAACTGAAAAATAAAAAGACAAACCATGTTCTTGGAAAGGAAGATTTCACATCATAATGATATCAGATTTCCCCAAGGTATCTGACAAATATAATACAGTCTCTGTAGAATTACTAACAGGGTGGTTTTTGCAAGCTAGACAAGGTGGTGTTAAAGTTCAAATGGAAAAATAAATAAGAATTGTCAAAGACATGTTTTAAATTATTGATTTCATTAAACAGATTATAAAGCTACAATAATAAGAGGACTGATATAGTTTGAATCTGTGTCCCCACCCAAATCTCATGTTGAACTGTAATCCCCAGTGTTGGAGGAAGGCTTTAGCAGGAGGTGACTAGCTCATAGGGGTGGATTTTTCATAGACTGTTTAGCACCAACCCCTTGATGCTATCCTCATGGTAGTGAGTTTGCATGAGACCTTGTTTAAACTTGTGTGGCACTTCCCTTTTTTTTCTTTTTTTTTTTGTTTGAGACGGAGTCTCATTCTGTCACCCAGGCTGAAGTACAGTGGTGCAATCTCGGCTCACTGCAAACTCTGCCTCCCAGGTTCAAGCAATTCTCCTGCCTCAGCCTCCCCAATACCTGGAAATACAGGCACATGCCACCGCACCCAACTAATTCTTGTATTTGCAGTATAGATGGGGTTTCACATGCTGGCTGGGCCGGTCTCAAAGTCCTGATCTCAAGTGATCTGCCTGCCTCAACCTCCCAGTGTGCTGGGATTACAAGCATGAGCCACCACTCCCAGCCATTCTCTTTTGCTCCTGCTCTGGCCACTTGATGTTCCTGCTCTCACTTTGCCTTAAGAATAGAAAGTCCATAAATATGCTTATATGCAAATTTAGGATTTGATAAAGGTGGCATATCAATCCTATGGGGTAAAAGATTGGTTGTTCAATAGACAATATTGGGAAAACTGAGAAGGCATTTGGATAAATAAAATAAAATTGGATATATACCTCACAATTAAAGATAAATTTCAGATCAAATAAATATTTAAATGTTAAAATGAAACTATAAAAATATTATTAGAAAATATAGAACTTTTTTTCATCTCTTAAGGGGCAAGCTTTTATAGGCATAACAAAATCTAGATGCCTAAAAGAAGATTGTTTAATTGAAATACAATTAAAATTTTTTTGCATGATGTAAAACTTGACAACCAAAATAAAGTGTCAAATGACAAATTGGAAAAACTGTTGGTAGGCCACCAGTAATTTTCCTATTATACAAAGAATTCCTGCAAATCAATAGATAGAGTTAACAATGGAGTAGATACATGGGTGAAGGATATGAATAGCCAAGCCATAGAAGAAAAAAAAATGTGATTTTTAAACATATAAAAACATCCTTATAATAAAAAATATAAATTAAAACTACACTGAGATCTTTTTTGTTATTATACTTTAAGTTCGGAGATGCATGTGCAGAATGTGCAGGTTTGTTACATAGGTATACACATGCCATGGTTGTTTACTGTACCCATCAACCTGTCACCTACATTAGGTATTTCTCCTAATACCATCCCTCCCCTAGCCCTCCATCCCCTGGCAGTCCCCAGTGTGTATGTTCCCCTCCCTGTGTCCATGTATTCTCATTTTCAATTCCCATTTATGAGTGAGAACATGCAGTATTTGGTTTTCTGTTCCTGTGTTAGTTTACTGAGAATGATGGTTTCCAGCTTCATCCATGTCCCTGCAAAGGACATTAATTCACCCTTTTATGGCTGCATAGTGTTCCATGTATATATGTGCCACATTTTCTTTATCCAGTCTATCATTGATGGGCATTTGGGTTGGTTCCAAGTCTTTGCTATTCTGAATAATGCTGCAATACACATACATGTGCATGTGTCTTTACAGTAGAATGATTTATAATCCTTTGGGTATATACCCAGTAATGGGATTGCTGGGTCAAATGGTATTTCTGGTTCTAGATCCTTGAGGAATCACCACACTGTCTTCTACAACGGTTGAACTAATTTACACTCCCACCAACACTGTAAAAGCATTCCTTTTTCTCCACATCCTCTCCAGCATCTGTTGTTTTCTGACTTTTTAATAATTGCCATTCTAACTGGCACAAGATGGGTATCTCATTGTGGTTTTGATTTGAATTTCTCTAATGACCAGTGATGATGAGCAATTTTCATATGCTTGTTGGCCACATAAAGGTCTTCTTTTGAGAAGTGTCTGTTCATATCCTTTGCCCACTTTTTGATGGGGTTGTTTGCTTTTTTTCTTGTAAATTTATTTAAGTTCCTTGTAGCTTCTGGATATTAGCCCTTTGTCAGATGGGTAGATTGCAAAAATTTTCTCACATTCTGTAGGTTGTCTGTTTACTCTGATGACAGTTTATTTTGCTATGCAGAAGCTTTTTAGTTTAAGTAGATACCATTTGTCTATTTTGGCCTTTGTTGCCATTGTTTTTGGTATTTTGGTTATGAAATCTTTGCCCATGCCTATGTCCCAAATGGTATTGCCTAGGTTTTCTTCCAGGATTTTTATGGTTTTATGTCTTATTTAAGTCTTTAATCCATCTTGAGTTAATTTTTTATAAGGTGCAAGGAAGGGGTCCAATTTTAGTTTTCTGAATATGGCCCAGTTTTCCCAACACTATTTATTACATAGGGAATCATTTCCCCATTTTTTTTTTTTTTGGTCAGGTTTGTCAAAGATCAGATGGTTGTAGATGTGTGGTATTACTTCTGAGGCCTCTGTTCTGTTCCATTGATCTATATATCTGTTTTGGTGTTACTACCATGCTGTTTTTGTTACTGTAGCCTTGTAGTATTGTTTGAAGTCAGATAGCGTGATGTCTCCAGCTTTGCTCTTTTTGCTTATGATTGTCTCAGCTATACGGGCTCTTTTTGGTTCCATATGAAATTTAAAGTAGGTTTTTCCAATTCTGTGAAGAAAGTCAATGGTAGCTTGATGGGGATAGTATTGAATTTACAAATTACTTTGGGCAGCATGGCCATTTTCACAATATTGATTCTTTCTATTCATGAGTATGGAATGTTTTTCCATTTGTTTGTATCCTCTCTTATGTCCTTGAGCAGTGGTTTGTAGTTCTCCTTGAAAAGGTCCTTCACATCCTTTGTAAGTTGTATTCCTAGGTATTCTATTCTCTTTGGATCAATGATTTGGCTCTCTGTTTGTCTATCATTGGTGTATAGGAATGCTTGTGACATTTGCACATTTTGTATCCTGAGACTTTGCTGAAGTTGCTTATCAGCTTAAGGAGATTTTGGGTTGATACTATGGGGTTTTCTAAATATCCAATTATGTCATCTGCAAACAGAGACAATTTGACTTCCTCTCTTCCTATTAGAATATCCTTTATTTCTTTCTCTTGTCTGATTGCCCTGGACAGAACTTCTAACACTGTGTTGAATAGGAGTGGTGAGAGAGGGCATCCTTGTCCTGTGCCAGTTTTCAAAGAGAATGCTTCCAGTTTTTGCCCATTCAGTATGATATTGGCTATGGGCTTGTCATAAATAGCTCTTATTTTTGAGATTCATTCATCAATACCTGGTTTATTGAGAGTTTTTAGCATGAAGGTTGTTGAATTTTGTCAAAGGTCTTTTCTGCATCTACTGAGAGAATCATAGGGTTTTTGTCATTGGTTCTGTTTATGTGATGGATTATGTTTATTGATTTGCATATGTTGAACCAGACTTGCATCCCAGGGATAAAGCTGACTTGATCATGGTGGATAAGCATTTTGATGTGCTGCTGGATTTAGTTTGCCAGTATTTTCTTGAGGATTTTTGCATTGATGTTCATCAGGGATAATGGTCTGAAATTTTCTTTTTGTTGTGTCTCTGCCAGGTTTTGGTATCAGAATGATGCTGGCCTCATAAAATGAGTTATGAAGGAGTCCCTCTTTTTCTATTGTTGGAATAGTTTTAGAGGGAATGGTAACAGCTCTTCTTTGTACCTCTGGTAGAATTAGGCTATGACTCTGTCTGGTCCTGGGCATTTTTTGGTTAGAAGGCTATTAATTACTGCCTCAACTTCAGAACTTATTATTGGTCTATTCAGGGATTTGACTTCTTCCTGGCTTAGTCTTGGGAGGGTGTATCTGTCCAGAAATTTATTCATTTCTTCTAGATTTTCTAGTCTATTTGCATAGGGGTATTTACAGTATTCTCTGATGGTAGTTTGTATTACTGTGGGATCAGTGTTAATACCCCTTTATCATTTTTATTGTGTTTATTTCATTCTTTTATCTTTTCTTCCTGACTGGTCTGACTAGTAGTCAATTTTGTTAATCTTTTCAAAAAACCAGCTCCTGGATTCATTGATTTTTTTTGAAGGTTTTTTTGTGTCTCTATCTCCTTCAGTTCTGCTCTGATCTTAGTTATTTCTTGTCTTCTGCTATCTTTTGAATTTGTTTGCCCTTGCTTCTCTAGTTCTTTTTTTATGATGTAAGGCTCTCTATTTTAGGTCTTTTCTGCTTTCTCCTGTGTGAATTTAGTGCTATAAATTTCCCTCTAAACATTGCTTTAACTGTGACCACCCAGATATTCTGGTACATTGTGTCATTGTTCTCATTGGTTTCAAAGAACTTATTTATTTTTGCCTTAATTTTTTTATTTACCCAGTAGTCATTCAGTAGCAAGCTGTTCAATTTCCATGTACTTGTGTGGTTTTGAGTGAGTCTCTAAATCCTGAGTTCTAATTCTATTGTACTGTGGTCTGAGAGACTGTTTGTTAGGATTTCCATTCTTTTGCATTTGCTGAGGAGTGTTTTACTTCCAATTATGTGGTCAATTTCAATAAGTGCATTGTGGTGCTCAGAAGAACGTTTATTCTGTGGATTTAGGATGAAGAGTTCTATAGATATCTATTAGGTCCACTTGGTCCAGAGCTGAGTTTAAGTCCTCAATATCCTTGTTAATTTTCTGTCTTGTTGATCTGTCTAATATTGACAGTGGGGTGTTAAAGTCTCCCACTATTATTGTGTGGGAGTCTAAGTCTCTTTGTAGGTCTCTAAGAACTTGCTTTATAAATCTGGGTGCTCCTGTATTAAGTGCATATATATTTAGGATGGTTAGTTCTTCTTGTTGCATTGATCCTTTTACCATTATATAATGCCCTTCTTTGTCAGTTTATTCTATTAGCAACTAGGATTGCAACCCCTTTTTTTTTTTCTTTCCATTTGCTTGGTTAATATTCCTCCATCCCTTTATTTTGAGCCTATGTGTGTCTTTGCACGTGAGAGGGGTCTCTTCAATTCAGCACACCAATGGGTCTTGACTCTATCCAATTTGCCAGTCTGTGTCTTTTAATTGGGGCATTTAGCCTGTTTACATTTAAGGTTAATATTGTTATGTGTTAATTTGATCCTGTCATTATGATGCTAGCTGGTCGTTTTTCTGGTTAGTTGATGCCATTTCTTCATAGTGTTGATGGCAATTTTGCAGTGGCTGGTACTGGTTTTTTCTTTCCATATTTAGTGCTTATTTCAGGAGCTCTTGTAAGGCAGGCCTGGTGGTGACTCTCTCAGCAATTGTTTGTCTGTAAAGGATTTTATTTCTCCTTCACTTATGAAACTTAGTTTGGCTGGATATGAAATTCTGGTTTGAAAATTCTTTTCTTTAAGACTGTTGAATATTGTCTCCCCACTCCCTTCTAGCTTGCAGGGTTTTTAAAGAGAGATCTGCTGTTAGTCTCAAAGGCTTCCCTTTATGGGTAACACAACCTTTCTCTATGGCTATGCTTAACAGTTTTTCCTTCATTTTAACCTTGGTGAATCTGAAGATCATATGTCTTGGGGTTGCTCTTCTGGAGGACTATCTTTGTGGTGTTCTCTGTATCTCCTAAATTTGAATGTTGACCTGTCTTGCTAGGTCAGGGAAGTTCTCCTGGATAATATCCTGAAGAGTGTTTTCCAACTTGGTTCCCTTTCTCTTGTCATTTCCAGGTACGCCAATTAAACGTAGGTTTGGTATTTTTACATAGTCCTGCATTTCTTGAAGGCTTTGTTCATTCTTTTTCCTTCTTTTTTCTCTAAGCCTGTCTTCACACTTTATTTTATTAAGTTGGTCTTCAATCTCTGATATCCTTTCTTCCACTTGATTTATTTGGCTATTGATACTTGTGTATGCTTCACAAAGTTCTTGTGCTGTGTTTTTCAGCTCCATCAGATCATTTATGTTCTTCCCTAAACTGGTTATTCTAGTTAGCAATTCCTCTAACCTTTTTTAAGGTTCTTAGCTTCCTTGCATTGGGTTAGAACACACTCCTTTATCTCAGAGGAGTTTGTTATTACCCACCTTCTGAAGCCTACTTCTGTCAACTCATCAAACTCAGTCTTCATCTAGTTTTGTTCCCTTGCTGTCAAGGAGTTGTGATGCTTTAGAGAAGAAGAGGTGTTCTGGTTTTTTGAATTTTCAGCATTTTTGTGCTGGTTTTTCCTCATCTTTGTGGATTTATCTACCTTTGGTCTTTGATGTTGGTGATCTTCGGATGGTGTTTTTTTATGAACATCCTTTTTGTTGATGTCGATGCTATTCCTTTCTTTTTGTTACTTTTCCTTCTAACAGTCAAGCCCCTCTGCTGCAGGTCTCCTGGAGTTTGCTGGAAGTCCACTCCAGATCCTGTTTGCCTGGGTATCACCAGTGGAGGCTGTAGAATCGCAAAGATTGCTTGCTACCTATTCCTTCCTCTGGAAGTTTCATTCCAGTGGGGAACCTGCAAGATGCCACCTGGAGCTCTCTAGTATAAGGTGCCTGTTGACCCCTACTGGGAGGGTCTCCCAGTCAGGCGGCATGGGAGTCAGGGACCCACCTGAGGAGGCAGTCTGTCCCTTAAAAGAGCTCAAGTGCTGTGCTGGGAGATCCACTGCTCTCCTCAGAGCCAGCAGGCAGGGATGTTTAAGTCTGCTAAAGCTGAGCCCACAGCCACCCCTTTCCCCAGGTGCTCTCAAGATAATTTTTTATTTATTAGTCAGGTAAAGAACAAATTGCTTAATTGTATACAATATTGGTGAGAGTGTGAAAAATAGGGATTGCCATATATTATTGATTGGAGTGTAAATTGGTACAACCTCTACAGAGTGTACATTGGCAGAATATGTCAAAAGAATATATTCACATACCCTTGGTTTAGAATACTACCTCCAATAATTTATTGCATAGATATACAACACATGAAAAATGATGTATATGTGAGAATTCATTGTAGAATTGTTTGTAAAAGCAAAAATATTGGTAATTACCTATCAATAGATAAATCATTAAGTAAAATATGTAATTCCACAAAGATTTATTGCTAAGATATATTATTTTTTAAAAGAAACTTAATGGTGTATATGGAGAGATATTATCTGAATGTTTAAAAGGCATTGTAAAAGTTGTTTTAATATATTTATTTGAATATATTTATTATAGCTCTAGAATGATGCACAAGAAACTGTTAATTTTAGTTGTTTGGGGAGTTATCTCTGGGTGGCTAAGGATAAGAGTGAAAGGAAGAATTTATACCTTTTGAATTTTGAAAGTATTTTATTTTCTAAAGAAGTATGTTTTAGACATTAATTTTTAAAAAGAAAAGTATAGTTAAATGAGATCCTTCACTTCAAATACGGTTTAGAAACTTGTATAAATTAAATTGAATTGGGACTCTTTCTCCTGAATGTTCCAGTTTTCAGTCACGGTTTCATCTTACCAGGTTCTAACTTTGGGCTTGAGAAAGCACACTCTGGTGTTTCATTTTCAACCCTTTCTGACTTTTTTGAATTAGCTCATGGAGCAGATCCTTTGCCACACAGTGGAAGAGATCTCTATGTGGGTTTCTTCCATTTGCCTCCCATCTCTTCTAGTTTCCTTGCTCTTCCTTTCCTTATTGGTATTAAAATCTTTAAGTTTATTAATAGCTCAAATGGTTTTGTCTTAAAATGTTTAACTCCTTCAGCTTCCTTCATAGCCCCCAATGTCTCATATCTGTCTACTCTTGATAATCCTAGAAAAGGGCTTAGGTTGCCTTTGCTCTGTCTACAAGAACTCAAGTTTCCTGCATCTGCCAGAGCAAGAGAAAGACTACAGTGATTAGTAATTTCTCATGTACTAGTGGATTCTCCCATGACAAGTTCCTTCCCATCCCCAACAATAATTGCTTTTAAACTCATTGTGGTCTCCCTTCTTCCTTCCAGAGAAATGCCTTGGGATTATGTCTCTTTTTTCCCAATTCAACTTTTAAAACATAATCAAAGTACAACTAGGTTTTAAGATAGACTAAGATAGTAAAGGTGATTACAGTAGTCCCCCACTTATTGGTGGTTCACGTTCCACAATTTCTGTTATCCTAGGGTCAACAGGAGTGTGAAAATATTAAATTGAAAATTCCAGAAATACACATTTCATAAGTTTTAAACAGCATGCTCTTCAAAGTAGCATAATGAACCTTGTGACATCCTGCTTCATCGTGCCTGGGATGTGAGTCATCCCTTTGTCCATCAGATCCCATTAGTCATCGTCATTGTCTGTTCCTGATACTCAACCATTGACATAGTCATGGTTGATGATACGGGATCACCCAAGATAGGTGATCCTCCTTCTGACATATGGTCAGAAGGTCTGTAGTAGCATAATGCTATGTCACAATGGCTACATCATTCACCTCACTTCATCACACCACATAGGCTTTTTATCATCTCACATTATCACAAGAAGGGAGAGTACAGTATAGTGATACTCTGAGAGATAGAAAGAGAGAGAGACCACATTCACGTAACTTTCATTACAGTATATTGTTACACTTGTTCTATTTTATTATTAGTTGTTGTTAATCTCTTACTATACCTAATTTATAAATTAAGCTTTATGATAGGTATATATTTACAGGAAAAGAATAACATGGTAAATACTGGGTTTGGTACTATCTGAGGTTACAAGCATACAGTGGGGGTCTTGGAACGTAACCCCCTCAGGTAAAGGGGAACTGCTGCACATGTTATTATTTTGAGGGAAAACAGAAAGCTTCTCAATTCTCAAAAGGAACTTTTCTTCACTGTTGTCCTAAATTCTAAAATTCTGCCATTATTCATGCACTCTACCGTGTTAGCACTGCCTTCTCTCTGAAGGCAGTGTACTTTAACAGGAGTTACATACTGGGTTCCCAAATCCATTAGTATGAATGAGTTTATCAATCCTTTTTTTTTCTGGCCCAGTGATCAGAATGGTTTCAAAGTACAGTAACAGACAGTATTTGTTATCTATTAACTGTCTATTGCTGCATAACGAATCACCCCAAATCTTAGCAACCAAAATAGCATATACTTATCTTAGTTTCTGTGGGTTAGGAACTGTGTGTGGCTTAATTCTGCTTCAGGTTTTCTTGTATGCTACAATCAAGGTCTTGGCTAAGATATAGTTATCTCAGGTTCAATTATGGAAGGAGCCACTTCCAAGCTCACATAGTTGTTGACTGGATTCAGTTTCTCACAGGTTATTGGGCTGATGGCCTCAGTTTCTCTCTGGCTGTTGGCCAGAGACCACATTCAGTTCCTCTCTAACATGGAAGCTTGCTTCACTAAATCATGAGATGAAGGCAAGAAAGAGGTTCTGCCTCTGTGGAAGTCACCATTTTTACAACTTAATCATGAAAGTAACATCCATCACCTTTGCAGTATGTCATTGGTTAAAATCTAATCACTCAGTGGGAAAGGATTACACAAAACATAAGTATCAGGAGGTGGGAGTCATTGGCCACCATCTTGGAAGTTGGCCTACCATACAAATTTGATGTACTCAGTACTCACCTACTCATGATGAGACACTAGTGGTACAGAGATCCCAGATGTGAGCAATTCTCAATCACCTGTGAGGAAACCTATTTTAGAGAAACTCCATAGGCCTCCCATTATTCAATACAATTTCAACTCTTCCCTCATGGAAGAGCCTTACCCCTCATTGACTAACAGACAATAAGGTGGGGAAGTCTTTGCTTTCTTTCCTTCCATTACCTCTGTCCTATCTCTGGTAAAAGGTGCTAATAAGCAGAAAAATCCCTCTAAAATTAATATGTCAAGGAAAGTAGATAATAGGGGCTGAATAATCTATTGCCTTGATCATCAACCCTTAAATAATCTACATTGACTGCAATACATATTATCTCTTCAAAGAAATGACTGAGAGACAACCAGACCATCTCAACCCTGCCAAAAGAAACAATATTGTGAGAAAGAAAATACATAAATTAAAAAATTGCAATTTTCATCATCACCAAGTCCTTTATCACATACATTCCTAGCTACTAGTGGCATAGACCATTAAATTTAGAAAGTCAAAATTAAAACTTCTCATCAATCTTCATTCTAGCCAAAAATAATACATTGTAATTCAGGACTTCCTCTAAGTTTTTATCATTCAAGGTAACATACCCAACAGAAAAATAAGTTTTTGATGTTGTTTCTGGCTCTTTATAATTTTAATCAAAAGTTTTCTTTAGATAACAAAAGCCATGTCTCAGATGAGAGCAGAAAAAATTTAAAATGTATCATATTTATACTTCAACCCACATAATTTTTAAACTTTTCTGTGTGAATGGTATAATCTTCTAAAGTCTTAATTTTTCTCTACATATGTTATAACAAGACTAGAATTAGGGTGTTAGTTAATCCTTCTCCCCTAAAAGTCACAAAGTGTTCCCTTACTCTCTCTTGTTGGAGGCATACAATATTATCTTTACTTTTCAGATGAGGAGAAAACTAGCCAGTTAAGTGCCTGGAGCAGAGCCATACAATGAGTGAGGGAGAGAGAAAGCAGGAATTCCAACTGAGTTCAGAACCCAAGGCATGGGCAGAGATAGGCTGGCTGGCTAACCCAGACAGCACAGATAAAAACTCAGTAAAGCCAGTGTTCATTCTGGATAGCAAAAGTTGTGTCTTGGGGAAATAATTGGACCTCCACAATTTCTGCTTCTCCTCTTTGTGGCTACTGATCATTTCTCCTTCATTCTAATCATTGAATAACTTACAATGAGCTCAAATATTTTAACACCAGGTCATCTTTCCACATCCATTACCCCCACATTAGCTCCCTGACAGTGAAATTGTGGCTCTACATTGTCATCCAATAGATGTTTTTGTCCCACAGTCTGATCCAGTCTGATACAGTCTGAAGATGTATTGTTATTCTAAAAACATTACATAATCCCATTCCAAATTCTATTGAAATTTGACCCCCAGTTCCCCAAGCCAAACCACACAAAAAGATTATTGAAAAACAGTAGCTGTTATTGCCTCCATGTTCAGGAGAAAGAGGGGAACAGCCTGTTTTAAAACATCAAACCTGGGCACTGCATAGGGTGTGATGGTGTGATCTCATCTAAATAGCTCTCAATTTAACATGTGACAAGATGAAAATTCAGGAGATTCTTTTCATTTCCCAAAGATACACTTATTCTTTTGGGACACATTCATGGTTTGCTTTTCCATAATCATTTCTGACATATTACTTATCAGACTTCAAGTTCCCTCAAAGAAGGGAATTAAATAGTCAGTCTCTATTAGAAATGCTATGAATGACCAAACAATTTTAAGAGGCTTTCTCTAGATATCACAAAAAATACATGCTATAGAATCATTGTTTCACAGGTTAGAAAATTACAAACTTAATTATTAACATAACTGCATAATAAGACTATGATTAGAAACCAATTATTATCTGTATAAAACAAAAGTTGTGCCATTCTTTGCACATAGACAGCATTTTTTACTAATAGGAAAAGACCATTTCTATTCACTTTCACAGAAAGGTGCACACACACAGACCCAAACACTCACAAATCTCAAGTGGATTGAACAAAAACTCCTTATACAAACTCTTCAACACACTTTTGCAAAGACATCTCTGAATTGAAACTATGGTTTTATATGGCTACCACCTAGTGGCCCAGAAATAAGGCATCAACCAAAAGAGCTATACTAAGAAACAGAGAACAAGTTGTACAATCTAGTGGTACTAAAATATCGAGAATACACCATTCACAGTATTATCAAATCTGTCTTCACCTGAATATCTCTTCCCTGCACTAATATTTTCCCTATTCCAGGAGAAAACAGAGAAAAACTGTAGTCTTATCCCTAAGCAGTTCGTTTTATAAAACGGGGCTCCTCCCCCATTATGTGAAGACAATCTGTGGCAAAGCTGATTGTAGCCCAGCCCTCCTAATGTTTTCATGAACATTTGTGGAATCTCGATTAGGATGGAAACTTTGTCCAGTGTTACCTTCTCAATGAGACCAACTTCACAACACTTATTTTAAAAATCCAACACTCCCCAATACATCTAATCCCCTATATTTTGCTGTTCTTTCTCTTGCTTTCCATAGCACTTATCTTCTTTCAAGCTGGATAATTAACTCATTTATTTGATTTATTATTTACTGTTTGTCTCTCCCACTAGAATCCAAGACCTACAAGAGAAGGGATCTTAGTTTGCTTTATCCACACATATATCCTGAGTGTCTAGAACAGTATCTGGAAATATAGGCCCCTAATAAATGCTTGGTGACAGAATGAATGAAAGATGATTTGCAAATGACTTACATTTAGCAGTTCTTATCTTCTAGCTTCTGGTTTGAAACCAAGCACCATGGTCCGGGGCAAAGAAAAGATATAACACTGCTACCACTCTAACTTGCTGCTTGCACCTCTTGAAATAAAATTGTAAACTCTTTGATGCATAAAAATCACTCAACCTACAGGAAAATGGAAGGTACATAGAAAAAGTAAGGAAGGAAGTAGCCAGGCAGAGAGAGAGGAGTCAAATCTAGCTCCCCTACTCCTTATTCCTGCCAGGGGTGAGCTGTCTGTACTTATTACTTGGTTGTTTTCCCTTAAGATCAAGAATGTCCCCTTTTGAGAAGCCTGTTAGTAGAAACAATCAGAATTCTAAAAAATAATCTTTTTAAAAATAATAAAACCAAAGAAAAAGTGATAGTGGAGCTTAAAGGCAGGTAGACATTTTTCTCCAATATTTTTCTGTAAATGTTGAGAAGAATAAGTAAGAAATAGTAAAATAAATATGAAAGTAAATAAGGCAACATTCTCTTATAAGTGTAATAATGTGAGGTAGATCTGAATAGGCATTTATTATTCCCCAATTTGTGTATTATTTATAGGGTTTTAGAAACATGATCAGGCCAGGTGCAGTGGCTCACACCTGTAATCCCAACAATTTGTGAGGCAAAGGGAGGAGGATCACTTGAGCCCAGGAGTTCCAGACCAGCCAGGGCAACATGGCAAGACCCCGTGTTTACAGAAAATACAAAAATTATCCGGGCACAGTGGCACATGCCTGTAGCCTAGCTACTCAGGAGGCTGAAGTAGGAGGATCGCTTGACCCCAAGGAGGTCAGTGATGCAGTAAGCCATGATCATGCCACTGCACTCCAGCCTGGTGACAGAGTGAGACCCTGTTTCAAAGAATAATAATAGAAATTACAACATGATTATGTGTTTTTTTCTTCATGCTATTAAAATAACAAATGCCTCAAATAATATCAAATACAAACTACCCCTTCCTTGCCATGTCCAGTACACTGCCAACCACAAGCAAGCACTTAAAGTTTGTAGCAGCAATTACTATGAATAAATTATTAAAGAATAAAAAAACTGTCAGAGAACATAAAAAAGGAGAATGTTAAATAAAGGCACTGAGATTCAATTGGGAAATGCAAAGGAGAACAAGAAGAAGGGGAAGAAGTAAAGTAAATTGTGAAATAAGATGCAAAAGATTATCCAGCGGTTCTTGTTCAAATAGTTGGGAAGACTAAACCCTTCTAACATCACTCTCTATGTGGAGATAATCCTTGAAAGGATGATAAGTGAGCAAGAAAAATGGGGTGAGCCTAGAAAATTCTTTCAAAGCTCAAAAGCCAAATTTTATGGAAGAAAAATCATTTGATGTAGACGGTCTGGGACTTTTTATTAAATGCTGGCAAGAGCTGTTGCCCTGACAGCTAACAACACTCAGTCAATGATTTATTCAAAGAGCTGGTGCAGCAGAGAAGCCAGCAACATGGACTCCAGGCTGCACAGCACCGACTCTCAGTCCACACTGAAGGACTACCTCCAGCGCTTAACATCATCATTTATCATTTCCTCCTCGCTGAGCTGCCTCCTTGGCTGTAGGGCTAGCAGTGGCTAAGATTAGTTAGCTATCCTGCTTTTGAAAATCTGTAGTTCAAGGTAAAAAGCCACGTGCTTGACAACTACCTGTGCACAAAGGTGCTCATCTAAAATGACACAGGCTTTCCAGCCACCAAACAGCCTTCTGCAGGGAATGCAGGGATCATCTCTGTCCTGTGACACAGAAGGTTACCTGCTAAATCACTGTGCAATGATCAATTCTCAGTTGTTCCCTAATCTTCCTGAACTTGGCCCTGACCTTTTATCTTGTCCAGTCATTTTTAAAGGGCTGTTAGAAAATGGGCAGAAAATTGGGGGGTCGTACCTCTAGACCTCAGATGAGCCAATCTTTATTTACTCCAAGCACTACTGGTCCTATGGTTATTTCTTTTCCTTTGTTTAAAAAAAGAAAAGTGTAATATCACTGAAAAACCCAATCATTTATTTTTCTTCTAACTCAGAAATGCATCTTGTGTGTGAATAAATCTGAGCTCTGATCTGACCTTTATCTTTACAATATAACACGAGTACAATAATAATTTATAGGCCTCAGTCCTAAGTGTGACATTTCAATGAGCTAGGTAAATATCATTACCTTCTGAAGCCAGCAGCCACAAGGATGCAGACCAAGAGGTAGCTGGGTGAGTACATTTTCCAGAAGAGGATCATGAATTTGATGGTAGGTACAGTCCTGAAATTAGCAAAGGTTTCACTATCAGAGTTGTGTTGCTTAGCAATTGACAACAGGGTAAAAACAAAACCCAAGTTGGGGGTGCAGAAGGTCTTCATTTAGTTAAAGGAACAAGAAAATTTCTAGTCCTAGCTAAGTCAGGTTGATTAACTACTGAACAGCCCAAATGCATGAATAATTACCCAGGCTTTTCTGCCCTTCTCTATGCTTATATAGAAGGTCAAGGAAGCCAGACTTGTTATAAATGGAGCCGAATCCCCCAGGGATTTGGGGGTTAGAAAAGGGAGAAATTGGGCAAGCAGGGACAAGGAAATGGATTGATGGTTCTGCTTCTCTTCAAAGTCCAACAAACACGTAAATCACGGAACACATTTGGCATCCAATGTCACTCTGCTCTGGGAAGGGAAAGGTATACACAGCCATGAGTAAAATTCTTTGTTGCCAAGACAGCCAAATGTTCTTTTTTCCTATCTTCCCAAATTCCCATCATTACTTGGGTCTAATTATTTTAGACAATGTATTGTGCAGAGATTTCACGGATTGCCTGAACAGATAGGTTACTTGTGGTCTTTTTGACCTTCTCTGAAAAGCAAAGCTTCTAGACTTAGAAGAAATCTCTTATTTGTACTTGCAAGAGGTTTCTTACCTGCCACAAAAAAAGAAAAAGAAAAAAAACTTTTAAGAGCACCCCCTTGGCATAGCTAGCACTCTTCAGGTTCTTTTTTATGCAGAAGAAAGTGTGGAAACCTTTCGGCTAGCTGAAAATACTGAACAGCTACATATATTTTTTTCTTCCTATGTTTGCCTATTTTCATTGGATCACAAGAGCCACAGCTACACACCCACGCTCCCCACTTCTTGTCAGTTTATTCTGGTCACAGCATAGAATGACATTTTCCATGTACCTCATCACAATAAAAAATAGAAAGCAAATTCACAAAATAATCCAAAATAATCAAAACTCTATTTTAAAAAGGATACAAAAAAACAATGATAGGTTCTGACAGAATTTCACTCTTTATTAAGGAAATTGCTCTCCCAGGGACTAAACTATCTATATATTGTAGAAAAACACCCTGAGTTCAGAGGTTTTCTCTTCTAGACAACCTCTGCCCCCAACTACAATTTCAAACATTACGCCTTGGTAAGTTTCAGCGATATCTCCTTTGTACTGGACGAAAAAGTTTGTGTTTTTTTGTGAAATACATTCATACACTTGTCTTGCCCATAACCCATAGATTAAATACACACACATATCACTTGCTGAGAGTTCCAGCTGTTTAGATTTTCACCCAAACATGTGAATAAAAACCGCAGGCAAAACAAGTACTGTCTCTCATACCTTTTAGGGATTAACAAATAGCCCTTACCCTGCTGATGCCCGTTCTTAATTGGACTATGCTGTGAGGAGCAATTAAGCCTAAATGGCCACTTGCTGAGAGCTGGTGAAAGAAATGCTGCAGCTTGAGGCATTTGCATTCTCCAAATAGAGCACATATGCTTTGCTTTGGTGCCCATAAAGAAAGGAGATTTATTTATTTTTCTAGTGCTTTTAAAAGTAAAAGGGGCCATTGTTTCATGCACAAGGTGGAAATTATTCAAGGAAATTTTTTAGACATATATAATTTTTGCAACTTTTGTGCAAATCAGAGAAGGAGAGATGAAAGCTTTGTTCCTCTGTAAAACAGGGCAGCAACTGTGCAAGAAAGGCTTCTTCCCTCCCTCCAGTCCACTGTGTGTCTCCATCGTGTGTGCAAAAGACAGATCAGTACCAGCAAAATGAAGCAGAAAATGAGACAAATCCCTGGACACCAACAGACCGCCACCTGAATAGTATGTAACTGGGGAAGAGAAGTTCTATTAAAAAAAAATTCAGAGGCATTATCTTTTGTTATGTGTTTTCACTCTTAAAAATGAAGTAGAACAAAAATAAATAGATTAAAATAGGACTGACCTGCCCCTTTTGGCACAGAAAGGTAATTGCTAGCACTCCCCAAGACATTCTTCAACCACGCAAAGACGTGTATTTTTGGCCTCGGTTACTGATATTTGTATTGTTTCTATTATCATATGGACAAGGGGACAGAAGAGATATGTTTGAGTTTTCTCCTGAGCTGCATAAAGAACCATTGCAAAGATTTCATTGTTGACTGGGCACAGTGGCTCACACCTGTAGTCCCAACACTTTGGGAGACTGAGATGGGCAGATCACTTGAGGTCAGGAGTTCAAGATCAGCCTGGCCAACATAGTGAAGCCCCATCTCTGCTAAGAATACAAAAATTAGCCAGGTGTGGTGGCAGGTTCCTGTAATCCCAGCCACTAGGGACACTGATGCAGGAGAATCTCTAGAACCCAAGAGGCAGAGGTTGCAGTGAGCCAAGATTGTGCCACTGCACTCCAGCCTGGGGGACAGAGAGTGAGACAAAATATTTCATTGTTGCTGTTGCGTTTCATGTAGAAAAGAAGAGCAGATCATTGTTTTTGTAAATGTTATATTCATCATTATTTAAAAAAAAAACTTTAAGTGAACAAGGGGAAAAACAAAGAAGAAAATAAAAAATATTCTAAATTCTACTACCCAAAATGATTCATCATTTGTCCTTCTGTGACCACTGTTAGATATGTACATCTCTGTATGTACATATATAAATAGAAGAAACAGGGATATTTCTTCAAAACCAGGATCATTGTATAAAAGCTACATATTTTTTAAGTGTTCAGTTTTACTTTACTTCATTTTAACACAAAGCCCGGTAATCATTCAACAGGTTAGTCTTGCCAACTGCACAGATAAAGCCAATTAACTGAGATAGTGGTAGTGCAGTAGAGAAAGAGTTTGATAATCACAGGGCAAGCCAACTGTAAAGACAGGAGTTATTACTCAAATCAGCTCTCTGCAAAGACTCAGAGGCTAGAGTTTCTTAAGGACAGTTTGGTGGGCAGGGACTCAGGAGTGGGGAATGTTGATTGCTTTGGCTGTGGTGAAATCATAGGGGGTTGAAGCTGTCTTCTTGTGCTGAGTCAGTTCCTGAGTGAGAGTCACAATAGCAGATCAGCCAGTTTCTTGGTATGGGTTACCAGTCCAAGTGGCACCAGCTGGTCCAACAAAATGTAGGGTCTGTAAAATACCTCAAACACCAATGTCAGGTTTTACAATAGTGATGTTATCTATAGGAGCAATTGGAGAGGTTATAAATTTTGTGACCTCTAGCTACATGACTCCTGAACCATAATTCTAACCTTGTGATTAATTTGTTAGTTTTACAAAGGCAGTTTTTGTCCCTGAGCAAGGAGGGGGTTAGTTTCAGGAAGTGGTTGTTTTCATCTTTGTTTTAAAGTTTAAACTATAAAATAAATTCTTCCTATAGTTAGCTTGGCCTACAGCCAGATGAATAAGGGCAGCTTGGAGGTAAGAAGCAAGACGGAATGAGTTAGGTTAGATTTCTCTCATTTTTATAATTTTTGCAAAGGTGGTTTCAACCCTATAATACTGATACATTGCTGAACCTCAGAATAATTTTTCTCCCCAGCAAATCATTTTAAAAGGAACATCATTTATTTACCATTTTCAAGTAATTCAGCAAGTAATTGCCTTTATTAAAAGGCAATGAGTTCACCTTTCTTCTCCGAACACATGCATAGCAATGACAAATGAAAATTTTTTTAACTTTTATTTTAGGTTCAGGGGTTCATGTGCAGGTTTGTTATACAGGTAAAGTTACACTTTGCAGAGGTTTGGTATACAGAATACTTCATCATCCAGATAATAGGCTTAGTATCCAATACATAGTTTTTCAATTCTCACTCTTCTACCACCCTCCACTCTCAAGTAGGCCCAGTATCTGTTGTTTCCTTCTTTGTTTCTACACGTACTCAATGATCAGCTCCCACTTTTAAGTGAAAACATGCAGTATATGCTTTTCTGTTTCTGCATTGGTTTGCTTAGGATAATGGCCTCCACCTTCATCCATGTTCATGCAAAAAACATCATCTCATTCTTTTTCATGACTGTGTAGTATTCCACGGTGTATATCTACCACATTTTCTTTATCCAGTCTACTATTATTTGGCATCTAAGTTGATTTTATGTCTTTGCTATTGTTAATAGTGCCACAATGAACATACATGTTCATGCATCTTTATGTTACAATGACTTATATTCCTTTGGGTACATACCCAATAGTGGGATTACAGAGTAGAATGGCAATTTTGTTTCAAGTTCTTTCAGAAATCACAAAACTGCTTTCCAGAATAGCTGAACTCATTTTTATTTCCACTAGCAGTGTGTGTTATATTTTCTCCACAACCTTGCCAGCATCTATTATTTTTTGACCTTCTAATAATTGTCATTCTTACTAGTGTGAAATGGTGTCTAATTGTGGTTTTGATTTCCATTGCTATAAAAATTAGTAATATTGAGCACGTTGTTCATATGGGTGTTGGCTATAGTTCTTATGAAACATGTCTGTTCATGCCGTTTGCCAACTTTTTGGTGGGTTTTTTTTCTTATAAATTTGTTTATGTTTCTTATCAATTGTGGATATCAGACCTTTGTTGGATACACAGTTTGCAAATATATTCTCTCATTCTGTATCCTGACTGTTCACTCTATTGATAGTTTCTTTTGCTGTGCAGAAGCTCCACAGTTTAATTAGATTCCATTTGTCAATTTTTGGTTTTGTTGCAATTGCTTTTGGGCCTTTGTCATGAAATCTTTGTGTGGTCCTATGTCCAGAATGGTATTGCTAAGGTTATCTTACAGGTTTTTTTTTTTTGTCATTTTGGTTTTACATTTAAGTCTTTAATCCATCTTGAGTTGATTTTTTTATATCATGTAAGGAAGGGGTCCAATTTCAATCCTCTGCATATGGCTAAGCAGTTATCCCGGCACCAATTATTGAATAGGGAGTCCTTTCCCCATTGCTTGTTTTTGTTCACTTTGTTGAACATCAGATTGTTGTAGGTGTGTGACATTATTTCTGGGCTCTCTGTTCTGTTCCATTGGTCTATGTGTCTGTTTTTGTACAAGTACTGTGCTGTTCTGATTATTGTAACCTTGGAGTATAGTTTGAATGGGTAATGTAATGCCTCCAGCTTCGTTCTTTTTGCTTAGGATTGCCTTGACTGTTCAGTCTCCTTTTGGTTTCATATAAATTTTAAAATACATTTTTCAAGTTCTGTGAAGAATCTCAGTGGTAGTTTAATTAGAATAGCATTAAATGTATAAATTGTTTTGGGAAGTATGGCCATTTTAACAGTACTGACCCTTACTATTCATGAGCATGGACTGTTTTTCATTTGTTTGTGTCATCTCTGATTTCTTTGAGCAGTGTTTTGTGCTTCTTGTAGAAATTTGTCACCTCCCTATTTAGTTGTATTCCCAGGAATTTTAGTCTATCTGCGGCAATTGCGAATGGAACTGCATTCTCGATCTTGCTCTCAGCTTGGATGCTGTTGGTGTATAAGAATGCTACTCATGATTGAACATGGATTTTGTATCCTGAAACTTTGCTGAAGTTGCTTATTAGATAAAGGAGCTTTTAGGCAGAGACTATGGAGTTTTCTAGGTATAGAATTACATCATCTGCAAGCAGGGATAATTTGACTTCCTCTCTTCCCATTTGGATGCCCTCTATTTCTTTCTCTTGCCTGATGCTCTGGCAAGGACTTCCAGTACTATGTTGAATAGGAGTGGTGAGAGAGGGCATCTTATCTTGTTCCAGCTTTCGGGGAATGCTTTTAGCTTTTCTCCATTCAGTATGATGTTGGCTGTGGGTTTGTCATAGATTCTTATTATTTTGAAGTATGTTTCTTCAATGCCTAGTTTGTTAAGGGTTTTTAACATGAAGGGATGTTAAATGTTATCAAAAGACTTTTCTACATCTACTAAAACAGTCATGTGGTTTTTGTTTTCAGTTCTGTTTATGTGATGAATCATATTTACTAATTGGTACAATTTGAACCAACCTCATATTCTAGAAATAAAACCTACTCAATCATGGTAGATTAGCTTTTTGATGTGCTACTAGATTCAATTTGCTAGTATTTTCTTGAGGATGTTTGCATTGATGTTCATCAAGGGTACCAGCCTGAAGTTTTCCTTTTTTTGTTTCATCTCTGCCAGGTTTTGGTATCAGGGTGATGTTGGCCTTATAGAATGTGTCATAAAGGGATCCCTCTCCTCAATTTTTTAAAATAGTTTCAATAGGAATGGTACCAGCTCTTCTTTACACATCTGGTAGAATTCAGCTGTGACTCCATCTGGTCCCAGACTCCTTTTGGTTGGCATGCTTTTTATTACTGATTCAATTTTGAAACCCGTTTTTGGTCTGTTAATGCATTCCAAAATTTCTTCCCAGTTCAGTCTTCAGAGGTTGTATGTGTCTAGAGATTCATCCATTTCTTCTAGGTTTTGTAGCTTGTGTGCTTAGAGGTGTTCAGAATAGTCTCTGAGGTGTTTTATATTTCTATGGGGTGAGTGGTCATTTTTGATTGTGTTCATGTGAAAATTCTCTTTTTTCTTTATTAGATTTACAATGTATTTAGCTTATTAATTTTTTCAAAAAACAGCTCCTGGATTTGTTGTTGATTTTTTTATGGTTTTTGGAGCTCAATTTCCTTCATTTCAGCTTTGATTTTGGTTATTTCTTGTCTTCTACTACCTTCAGAGTTGGATCGCTATTGGTTTTCCAGTTCCTCTGGTTGTGATGTTAGTTTGCTAATTTGAAAGATTTTTAACTTTTTGGTGTGTGTGTTTAGTGCTATAAGCTTCCCTCTTAACACTGCCTTAGTTGTGTCTCAGAGATGCTGGTATGTTGTATCTCTGTTCTCACTAATTTTAAAAAATTTCTTGAATTTTCTATGAATTTCATTATTTACCTAAAAGTTACTCAGAAGCAGGTTGTTTAATTTCCAGGTAATTATATGGTTTTCAGCAATTTTCTTAGTATTCATTTCTATTTTTCTTGTGCTGTAGTACAAGAGCATGGTTGGTATTATTTTGTTTTTTTGAATTTGCTGAATATTGTTTTAGGTTCAATTGTGTGGTCAGTTATAGAATATATGCCATGTGCAAATAAGAAGAATATATATTCTTTTTTATTATTATTATTTTTTTTTTTTTGAGACTGAGTTTCGCTCTTGTTACCCAGGCTGAAGTGCAATGGCGCGATCTCGGCTTACCGCAACCTCCGCCTCCTGGGTTCAGGCAATTCTCCCACCTCAACCTCCTGAGTTGCTAGGATTACAGGCACATGCCACCATGCCCAGCTAATTTTTTGTATTTTTAGTAGAGACGGGGTTTCACCATGTTGACCAGGACGGTCTCGATCTCTTGACCTCGTGATCCACCCGCCTCGGCCTCCCAAAGTGCTGGGATTACAGGCTTGAGCCACTGTGCCCGGCCTAGAATATACATTCTGAATGGAGTGCAGTGGCTCACACCTGTAATCCCAGGCACTTTGAGAGGCTGAGGCAGGCAGATCACTTAAGGTAGGGAGTTCAAAACCAGCCTGGTCAATATGGCAAAACCCTGTCTCTACTAAAAATACAAGAATTAGCTGGGTGTGATGACACACGCCTGTAATGCCCGGTACTTGGGTGGCTGAAGCATGAGAATCACTTGAACCTGGGAGGTAGAGGTTGCAGTGACCAAGATCATGCCACTGCACCCCAGCCTGGGTGACAGAGTGAGACTCTGTCAAAAAAAAAAAAGAGCAGTGTATATTCTATAGTTCTGGGTTGGAGTGCTCTGCAGATGTCTATTAGGTCTATTTGGTCAAATGTCAAGTTCAGGTTCTGAACATCTTTGTTCATTTTCTGCCTCATTGGTCTGTCTAATACCGTCAGTGGGATGTTGAAGTTTCCCACTATTATTGTGTGGTTATCTGTCTCTTTGTAGGTCTCTAAAGAATTTGCATTATGACCCCATCTCTACTAAAAATATATTTTAAAAAAATTAGCTGGGCATGGTGGCGTGTGCCTGTAATCCCAGCTACTCGGGAGGCTGAGGCAGGAGAATTGCCTGAACCCAGGAGGCGGAAGTTGCGGTGAGCCGAGGTCGCGCCCTTGCACTCCAGCCTGGGTAACAAGAGCAAAACTCCGTCTCAAAAAAAAAAAAGAATTTGCATTATGGGTGTGTATATATATTTACGATAGTTAAGTCTTCTTGTTGAATCAAGCGCTTTACCATTATGTTATGCCCTTCATTGTCTTTTTTAATCTTTGTTGGTTTAAAGCTTGTTTTGTCTTAAATTAGAATACCACTCCGATTTTATTTGTTTTCCACTTGCTTAGTAGATTTTTCTCCATTTCTTTATTTTGAACGTATAATGTCATTGCATGTGAGATGGGTCTTTTGAAGACAGCATACCATTGGGTCTTTCTTCTCTCTCCAACTTGTTGCTATGTGCCTTTTAATTGGGGCATTTCTCCACTTATATTCAAAGTTAGTATTGATATTGTGCAAATTATTCCCTGTCATCCTGCTGTTAGCTGGTTATTATGCAGACTTGGTTAGCTGGTTGTTTTATAACATCACTGATTAGTACTGAAGTGTGTTGCTGTAGTAGCTACTAATGGTCTTTCCTTTCCATGTTTAGCACTCCCTTCAAGACTTCTTGTAAGGCAGGTCTGCTGATAACAAAATCCCTTAGCATTTACTTGTCTGAAAAGGATCTTATTTCTCCTTTGCTTATGACAGTTAATTTGGCTGGATATGAAATTGTTGATTAGAAATTATTTTCCTTACAAATGCTGAATGTAGTCCTTCAATCTCTTCTGGCTTGTAGTGTTTCGGCTGTGAGCCTGATGCAGTTCCCTTTGTAGGTGACCTGCCCTTCTCTCTAGTTGCCTGTAACACTTTTTCTTTCATTTTGACCTTGTAGAATCTCATGACTATGTGTATTGGGGATGGTCATCTTGCATGGTGTCTCATAGAGGTTCTCTATATTTCCTGAATTTGAATGTTAGCTTCTCTGGCAAAGGCTGAGAAATTTTCATGGACAGTATCCTCAAATATGTTTTCTAAGGTTCATGCTTTCTTTCAGGGATGCCAATGAGTCATAGATTTGATCTCTTTTCATAACCCCATATTTCTCTGTTTTGTTCATTCTTCTTTGTTGTTTTCTCTTTATTTCTGTCTGACTGAATTATTTCAGACAGCTGGTCTTTATGCTTTCAGATTCTTTCCTCAGTTCTGTTGATCCTGCTGTTAATACTTACAATTGTAGTCTGAAATTCTTGAAGTGAGTTTTAAGGCTCTATCAGCTCAGTTTGGTTCTTTCCTAAAATAGCCATTTCCTCTTTCATCTACTATATCATTTTATTGTGTTCCTAAGAATCCTTGGATTGGATTTCAACTTTCTCCTAAATGTTGATGATCTTCTTTCCTATTAATATTGTGAATTCTATTTATGTCCTTTTTGCCATTTCAGCCCAGTTAACAGCTATTGCTTAGGAACTAGTGTGGTCATTTGGAGGTAGGAAGAGAACTTTTGGAGTTGTCAGAGTTCTGGTGCTGATTCTTTCTCATCTGTGTGGACTGATATTCCTTCAGTCATTGAAGTTGCTATTCTTTAGATTCTTTTTTAATCTTTTATCTTCTTCAGTGTCTTTGGGGGCTTGATTGTGATATAAGGTGGCTTCTGTCCACTGCTTTATTTCTGGTAGGTTTTTTGGAGGGTGAAGGCTCAGCTCAGCACTCCTGAGCTGCATGTTCTAACTCTCAAGGGCTGGTTTCAGGCCCTGGCTTTGTACTCTGTCTCCTTGAGGTTCGGAGCCTGCTGCACTGGAGGGCTGAAGTGTTCCTGAACCACTGGCTACAACACCCTAAAGGATAGTACCAGCCAAAGTGTTTCATTGGACAGTAGCAGTGGGATCCATGCTCATTTGTTCATGCCAGCAGCAGCAACAGCACAGTGATGTACAGGCTTGTCAGCTGACTCAGGGCACTGGGGCGGCCCCGGGCTGGCAACTTCCATGCATATGTTCACTCCAGTGGTGGGAGAACAAGGCAGGGAATGGGCCTACTGGTGTCCCTGCACATATTTATACCAGTGGCAGTGGAGGGGACTGTGGGGCCACTGGTGCCCATGTGTGTGTTTACACTGGCAGTGAGGGCACAGCAGTAGAGCAACTAGTCAGGGGAGGTGGGTATACTCACACTGGCAGTAATGGCATGATAAAATGCACCTTCACCCATGCACCAGTGAGGAGGAAGCAAGAGGTCCACCTGTGCATGGGCACACTGGCAAAGCAATGGGATATGGCCATAGGCAATGAGTGCCAGCAAATTGGCACAAGGGAGGCTGCAGTGAGGGGCAAGTATGGGTGGGCTGTGTCAGTGGGGGCCACACTGCTGGAACTCTCTGATGGTCAGGCATTGTCTGCCAGTGCAGGACTTATGCGGGGTCCCTGGGAGGCACCCCAGTTGGGTATCTGAGACTGCACTGCAAGCAGTCAAAGCCAAACTGGGGCCGCAGGAGAGGCCAGCAGACAGAAGAGCACTCAAGTCAGACTGGTCCCTTCTCATAGGTAAGATCAACCTGCTCTGTTCAAGTTTGACAGTTCCCCTAAGACTAGAGTCTTCTAAGGGAGCAAGGTGAGCCCTGGGGGATGGGCATCACTGGCCAGGCACCTCTGCAGACACTCTTACACCAAACCTTCTGGGTTCCACACAGGATGGAGTCCTGCCCCTATTACCTCTCTAAGCAGCTCTCTGCCAGCTCAAGGTTCCATAGGGGTTATGGGATTTCTTGCTGCCAGAATTTCAGAGGTACATGGTGAGAGTAGGCTGCTCCATGCCTACTCAACTCACCCCTTCTCCAGAAGTTGTTGGGGAATGAGTCCTGGTGTGCAACAGCCCCATGCAGGGTTCCCACCTTCCCCTTCTTCAGCCCGGCATCTGTGTCTTTCCTTTGTCCTCTATCAATGCCTTCCTTCTGAGATCTGCTCAGAGTGTCCTAGTCTTCCCAGTGTCCCAGTCCCTCAGTAGCAGATGTTCCTCCTAGCTATATCTATTCAGTTATCTTGCCTTAACAGATCCACACTTATTTTAATATTTAAGTCTTGCCTATTTATTGTGCGAGGGGCTTTCCTGTGCACTCTAGGCAGTGGGAGGAAAACCTTTCCCCTACCTACTTAGGTTCAACTATTCAGGAGTCTGTGAATTCAGTAACAATAGATAGACTCACAAGAGAAAACCAGGTTTTTTAAATATATGCACCCAGGAGCACTCAATAACAGTAATTCACTGCATAGCCAGAAGTAAAAGCTTATATACCAACTTAACAAAAAGGGAGAGAAGCTTCCACAGGGAAGTATGAAAGCTTCTATTGGGCTTTAAAATTTTTTTTAATTTTTAATTCTTATGGGTATATAGTATGTGTACATATTTCTGGGTTACATATGATATTTTGATACAGGCAGACAATACATAATAATCACCGTTGAGGTAAACGGGGTATCCATCACCTCAAGCATTTATCATTTCTTTGTGTTACAAACATTCCAATTACCTTTTTAGTATTTTAAAATGTACAATAAGTTGACTGTAGTCACCCTATTGTGGTATCACATACTAGATCTTATTCATTCTATCTAACTGCATTTTATACCCGTTAATCACCTCTGCTCCCCACTACCTTTATCAGCCTCTGGTAGCCATCTTTCTACTCTCTATCTCCATGAGTTAAATTGTTTAAATTTTACATCTCACAAATGAATGAGAACAAGCAAAGTTTGTCTTTCTATGTCTGGCTTATTTCACTTAACATTATTTCACTTAACAGTTCCATCCATGTTGTTGCAAATAACAGGATCTCATTCCTTTGTATGGCTGAATAGTACCGCATTGCATACTACACATTTTCTTTATCCATTCATCTGTTGATGGACACTTAGGTTGCTTCCAAATCTTAGCTATGTAAACAGTGTGGCAATAAACATGGGAGTGCAGATATCTCTTCAATATACTGATTTCCATTCCTTTGGATAAATACCCAGGAGTGGAGTTGCTGGATCATATGGCCGTTCTATCTTTAGTTTCTTAAGGAACTTCCATACTGTTCTCCATAGCTGTACTAATTTACATTACCACCAACAGTGAACGAGGGTTCCCTTTTCTCCACATCCTTGCCAGCATTTGTTATTGCCTATCTTTTGTGGGGAGAAAAAGCCATTTTTAGTGGAGTAAGGTGATATCTCATTGTCGTTTTGATTTGCATTTCTCTGAGGATCACTGATGTTGCATAATTTTTATATGCCTGTTTGCCATTTGTTTTTCTTCTTCTGAGAAGTGTCTATTCAGATCTTTTGCAAATTTGTTAATAGAGTTATTAGATTTTTTCATACTGAGTCGTTTGAGCTCCTCATATATTCTGGTTATTAATTCTTTGTCAGATGGATAGTTTGCAAATATTTTTTCCTATTATATGGTTGTCAGTTCACTTTGTTGATTGTTCCCTTTACTGTGCAGAAGCCTTTAAAATTTATGTAATCCTATGTGTCCATTTTTGCTTTGGTTGCCTGTGCTTTTAGGGCATTATTCAAGAAATCTTTGCCCAAACCAATGTGCTTGAGAGTTTCCCCAATGTTTTCTTTAAGTTGTTTAATAGTTTTCAAGTCTTAGATTTAGGTATTTAATCCATTTTTATTTGATATTGTATATGATGAGAGACAGGGCTGTATAATTTCATTCTTCTGCATATGGATATCCAGTTTCAGCACCACTTATTTAAGAGACGGATCTTTTTTCAACATATGTTCTTGTCGCCTTTGTCGAAAATGAGTTCACTGTAGATGTGTGGATTTATTTCTGGGTTCTCTATTCTGCTCTATTGGCTTATGTATCTGTTTTTATGCCTGTACCATGCTGTTTTGGCTATTATAGCTCTATAGTACAATTGGAAGTCAGATAATGTGATTCCTCAAGCATTATGCTTTTAGCTCAGGATAGTTTTTACTACTCTGGGTCTTTTGTGGTTTCATGTAAATTTTAGGATTTTTTTTTTTCTATTTCTGTGAAGAATGTCATTTGTCATTGTTATTTTAATAGGGATTGCCTTAAATCTGTAGATTGCTTTGAGTAGTATGGACATTTTAATAATATTGATTCTTCCCATCCACGACATAGAATATCATTGCATTTTTTATGTCCTCTTCAATTTCTTTCATCAATATTTTCACTGTAGAGATCTTTCACTTCTTTGGTTAAGTTTATTCCTAGTTATCAGACTTTATTTGTAGCTACTGTAAATGGGATTAGTTTCTTAATTTTTTTCTAGATTGTTCACTGTTGGCATACAGAAATGCTGCTGCTTTTTGAATATTGATTTTGCATCCTGCAACTTTACTGAATTTATTTAGCAGTTCTAATAGTTTTTTCATGGAGTCTTTAGACTTTTCCTGGTATAATATCATATCAACTGCAAACAGGAATAATTTGACTTCTTCCTTTCCAATTCAGATGCCCTTTATTTCTTTTACTTGTCTGATTGCTCTAGCTGGGATTTACAGTACTATGTAAAAATAACAGTAGTGACAGTAAGTATCCTTGTTGTATTCCAGATCTTAGAGGAAAGACTTTCAGTTTTTCCCCATTCCGTATGATACTAGCTGGGGGTCTGTTGTATACGGCTGTTCTTGTGTTAAGGTATGTTCCTTCTATATCCAGCTTTTTAGTGTTTTCGTCATGAAGGGATGTTGAATTTTACCAAATGCTTTTTCAGCATCAATTGAAATGATCACATCATTTTTGTCTTTATTCTATTGATATGTTGTATCATATTGATGGATTTGCATATATTGAACCATCCTTGCATCTCTTGGATAAATCCCACTTAGTCATGATGAATGATCTTTTTAATGTGTTGTCAGATTCAGTTTGCTAGTATTTTGTTGAGGATGTTTACATTGATATTCATTAGGAAAATTGGTCTGTAGCTTTTTTTAAATGTTTCTTTGTCTGGTTTTGGTATCAAAGTAGTATGGGCCTCATAGAATGAATTTGAAAGTGTTCCCTCCACCTCTATTTTTTGGAATAATTTGAGTAGAATTAGTATTAGTTCTTCTTTAAATGTTTGGCAAAATTCAGCAGTGATGCCATTAGGCCACAGGCTTTACTTTGCTGGGAGACTTTTATTACAGCTTTTATATGTATTCAGATATTGGTCCATTCAGATATTGAATTTCTTCATGGTTCAATCTTGGTAGGTTGTATGTTTCCAGAAATTTATTCATTTCTTCAAGGTATTTCAATTTATTTGCATACAGTTGCTCATAGTAGTTTCTAATGGTCCTTTGAATTTCTGTGGTATCAGTTGTAATGTCTCCTTTTTCATCTCTGATTTTATCTGTCTTCTTTCTTTCTTTTTTCTTTCTCTTTTTTTTTTTGTGTGTGTGTTAGTCTGGTGGCTAAAGGTTGTCAATTTTATCTTTCCAAATAACCAAGTATTTGTTTCATTGATCTTTTGTACTATTTTTTGTTTCAACTTTATTTACTTTTGCTCTGATCTTTATTATTTCTTTTCTTCTGCTGATTTCAGGTTTGTTCTGCTCTTGCTTTCCTAATTCTTTAAGATGCATCATTGGGCTGTTTATTTGAAATATTTTTTTTAGCAGCAAGGAGGCTTATTTTTTTTCTTGTAGGGGCTTGCTGCCACAAACTTTTCTCTTAGTATTAATTTTGCTGTGCCTCATAGGTTTTGGTATATTGTATTTTGGGTTTCATTTTTTTTGAAAGGTTTTAAATTTTCTTCTTAATTTCTTCATTGACCCACTGTACATTCAGGAGCATATTGTTTAATTTCCATGTGTTTGTACAGTTTCCAAAATTCCTCTTAAGATTAATTTCTAGTTTTATTCCATTGTAGTCATGGAAGATACTTAATATAATTCCAATTCTTTTGAATTTTTTAAAACTCGTTTTGTGGCCTAACATAAGCTGTCTCCTTGAGAGTAATCCATGTATTGAGAAGCATGTACATTCTGTAGCTGTTGGATAAAATGTTCTGTAAATATCTATTAGGTCCATTTGGTCTATCGTGCAGATAAAGTTCAATGTTCCTCTGTTGATTTTCTGTCTGGATGATCTGTCCATTGCTGAAAGTGGGATGTGGAAGTCTCTAGCTATTATTGTATTGAAGTCTATCTCTTTCTTTAGCTCTAATAATATATCTTGTATACTTGGGTGCTCCACTGTTAGGTGCATATATGTTTACAATTGTTATATCCTCTTGCTGAATTGACACTCTTATAATTATATAGTGACCTTCTTTGTCTCTTTTTATACTTTTTGTCTTAAAATCTATTTTGTTTGATAGAAGTATAGCTACTCCTGCTTTTTTCTGTTTCCATTTGCAAGAAGTATCTTTTTCTTTTAATCCATGTGTGTATTTATAGGAGAACTATGTTTCTTGTAGATGAAAGATCAGTTGGTCTTATTTTTTAACCCTTCCAGGCACTCTGTCTTTTGATTGGGGAGTTTGGTCTATTTATATTCAATGTCATTGTTTATAAGTAAGGACTTACCGCTGCCATTTTGTTATTTATTTTCTAATTGTTTTTTGGTATTTTCCTTTCTTCTTTCCTTTCTGTCTTCCTTTTATGTCAAGGTGGTTTTCTCCAATGGTATGTTTTAATTTCTAATTTTTAATTTTTAGTTTTAAATCTGTTGTAGGTTTTTAGATTTGAGGCCACTGGGAGGTTTGCAAATAACATTTTATAATGCATTATTTTAAACTCTGCTGGGCTTTCTGATTCTAATCACAGCTGAATTTTCACTTTCAGTGCTAAGGATAAGTTCTCTCATAAACAGGCACCTTTCTCAGAGAGGGGTCAATGGCACTTATATTTTCAGGATTCTCTGCTTCTGTTTACATTTAGGGAATGTTTCTGTAGCTGCTGAATGTTCAGATGTGTTCATGTAACATAATTTTCATGCCACTTTGGTGGGGCTGTTAATCCCTTTATAGGATTTTTAGCTGCATCTCTGGCTTCTACCCACTAGACACTAGTAGAAACACCCTCTTCCCTCAATATAACAACCAAAATGTCTCCAGGCAAGGTCAAACGTTCCCTGGGAAAGGTGGAGCAAAACTGTCTCTGGTTAAGAACCACTACTCTGAGGTTTAAAAAAGTAGAATTAAGGAGAAAATACACTGATAGATTGAAATCACAATCCTCAAGCATACAATTTAATTCTGAACAATTATCTCTTGACTTCATGCAATGAAAAAAACTGATATTTTTAATCCCTTCCACATTTCTTAACTCCAACTCCCAACACTGGTTACTTGTTATTTTTCTATTTTCAATATTTTAAACACTTACATTTTATTCTGTAACTCTAATTCCAACAATTAGTAACCTACTAAAACAAATTCAGGTTCACCCCATGTATTAGAATGCTCTTGCATTGCTGTAAAGAAATACCTGAAACGGGAAATTTTATTTTTTTAAAAGAGGTTTCATTGGCTTTTTGTTCTGCCAGCTATACAGGAAGCATAGCAACATCGGCTTCTGGGGAAGCCTCAGGAAGCTTCCAACTGTGGCAGAAGGCAAAGGGGGAGCAGTGACATCCCATGATGAAAGCAGCACAAGAGAGCAAAGGGGGAGGTGCTACACATTTTTAAATGTCCAGATCTCATGAGAACTCACTCAGTATCCCAAGGACAGTACTGTGAGGGATGATGCTAAGCCATTCATGAGAAATCCACCCCCATGATCCAATCACTTCCCACTAGTCTCCATCATCAACATTAGGGATGACATTTCAATATGAGATTTAAGTGGGGTCACAGATCCAAACTATATCACTCCATATCCTTCACCATGACTTCTCTAATTATTCCTGTGTTCATGAAGCCCATGTTCAATGGGATGTCTCCTGCTATCTCAGAGTTAGTTAAGCCTCCAAATTATAAAACAATATGAAATACTCCCACATTCTAAAGAGAATTACTGTACCAAGGAACCCAGATAGTCCCTCTAGCACTGACAAGAAACATGGCAAATCCAGCCCTGCCCCAATCTCTTGCACCAGCCTGCATATTCCAAAGACAAAGAACTCAAGGAAGAGTGTGGGATCAGCTAGAGGGATTGTATTGTGCTCTTTCTCCTTAGCAGTCATCCCCAGACACACACATACACAGGAAGCCAAAGAAGGGGATGATGCAAGAATCACAGGTAGATATTTGTGATGCCTGAAAAAAATCTGAGACAAGCCTCTCATTTCCTTCTGAACCTCTACTTCTACTACACACTTGCTGATCTCCTGCTCTGGGTCTAACTGAGGTTGAGAAAAAGCAATCTGGAAAGAGAAAGCAAGGCAGAGAGCTCAGATGGTGCTGGAGCAACCTGTACTCCAGAGATTTAAGTAGCAAGATTCATGAGTTTTCTAGGAGTCAGCCTATGAAACATGGCAGTTAGTTTGTGCCATCTCAGTAGTACCCTGTCTAAGGGGACAGCCTGCCAGGCAAAAGGATTCCAGAAGCAAGAGGCTGTGGAGTAGGACCACAGGTAGTAGCTGATCTGGAAGCAGAAAAGATCTTGCCAGAGCATAATTTGTCTGGTCAGGAGGAGGTCCTTTAGGGACCTCACACATGCACCTCTGCAGAATGCCAGCATGAGGACCTTGGTCACACAGAGTGAATCAAAGGAAAGAGCAACCTAAAAAACATCCAAAGCCACTGCCTAAGTGAGATGTTCACCCCATTTCATCCATCTTTCCTTCTCACCACAACACACTAGAGTAGAAAGAGACTCAGAAAGATTAAAAAAAAAAAAAAAAAAAAAAGGTACAAGGGAAGGAGAGGAAAGAAGGAAAAAGAACCTTTGCCGTGAGTGCCCAACCTTTGTGTAGAAGGAAAGAAAATCAGAGTTAAATTGAATATATGAGATTGAGGAAGCTCCACTGGCTTTTGGTTACTTGAAGTGATTGGAAAAGTGGTAGGATCAAGCAAAGATATTTTTAAAAGAACAAGAAGAAGTATTTGACGGGGACAGCTGAAGACAGCGTTGAAGAATGTGAAGAATGATTTTGTCCTTGGATATTTCAAGCTTAAACTAGTCAATAATCTGGTTATATTTATTTTGAATATTCTCTTGATCCACTGGATTTCTTTTTCCAAGGACTTCTATGTTCTCTATTGCCTGAGTACTTGCATTACTGATATTATCTGTTGCCTTCAGATTCGAACTTGCATGGTTAATAAATTAGTTAGTAACACGTTGTCTTCTTCAGAACATTGTTAGCATTCCTTCACCATCTTTTGGCATTGAACATTGCTATGAAGAAGTCTGAAGCCAGCCAGACTTTCCCCTTGTTTGTCGTATAATTTATTTTCTTCATGCCCATATAAATCTTCATCTTGTATTCAGGAACTCTTCAGGATATGACTTGGTGTTCATCGTGTTCTATCGATATTTACTGGCTCATGCTGTTACCCTTTGTTGTGCTGATTCAAGTTTTTATGTAAGAAACTGTTGTCTTTTATATTATTAAAATCATTTCTGTTCCATCTGTTTCATTCTCTTTCTCAGAAATGTCTGTTTGTTCATATTGGATCTCGTTTGCTTTTCTTCCATATCCAGTACTTTGTCTATAATCTTTTTTATGTCTTTGGTTTTTTTTCCATTTCTTTTTGGGAGATGTTGTCAAACCAGCTGCTATATACATAACTGTGTTATCAGTCACATTTATTCTTTCTATATTGTTTTTCCTTCTATTTGTCTTAGTTCATTGCCTATTTTATTCTCTTGCCTTTTCATTTTTCTCTGAATCTTTCCATTTCTTCTTTGAAATATTTTTCTCTGGCTATAATTTTTGTTATGGGCAATTTCTTTGGGACTATAGAAAACCTTATCTGTACCTTTTCTTTAGTTCCATAGGCAATTACTCTTGTGGCATGCTTTACAACCAGCCTTTTAAAATTTGTTTCTCTCCTTCCCATTCCACTCTCTTTCTTCTTCTCCTTGGTATAATTATAATTATCATAACAATGATTATTATTATTTGGCAGAGTCTCTCCATAGGGCTCCACTCTTTGAATGGCTTGCTGGTTCGTGATTTTGCTGAAGAAAGTGTGGTGTGGGTCACATGCTAAATCTTCCTATCTTGTGCCTTGGGCACTGCTCCCCTAAGCTTTACATCCACAGTAGCTTCTATTGGACATTACTCTCTTTTCTTCACCTCTGAGATTTTCCCTCAACCTGGAGTTTAGAGCATCCATTGAAGCTTTTTAAAGAGGAAAAATACTGACAACTATATCTGGAAGTGAGTGACCTAAGACGCAAGGTACAGAATGTAGGAGAGAAATGAAGGCAGGAAAAATAACTACTTAAGTGACTATGAGTTTTGGGTTGCCATCTCCATCCCTAACAGACCTCAGCAACACATAAAACTGCATTCTCATGCGAAGTTTTAGCCTTTTTTAGGAATAAAAAGGAGTGAAATGAAAACATTACACTGAGGAATTTGTATGTATAGACATTTCTCTCTGCCCACAGTACAGCTCAGTCACTGCATCAGAGACTGGAGAAGTAGAAGCAGTATGCCTGTAGCAGGCTTAGAAGAAAATCAACCAAACTAGGCCCCTCTGCAGATGACATCAGAGGCAACTGTCGCTTAATATTCACTAACACAGTTCAAAGCATTCCCCAGATCTCCCTCTCCACTGTGTACCTCTCTGACTTTTCCTCAACTTGTAAGAAACTGAATGGGTGAAATTTTTCTGCGCCAGTTTATACTTCCTAGAAGTACACTTAGAAAGGTTGGGGTCAGGCAGAGGAGGGAGGATTACATGCCATGCTTCTCACAGTCAGTTTTCTGTTTCATCAATAGGTTGACGTCAGGGGGATGGAGGGACATTATAACTTCCTCACTGGAAATGAAACATTTCACTTATTGAATAGCATTTCTTATCCAACATTCAATAATTTCTACAATGATAAGATGATGCAAATCATCATGTCCAATAATTCAGTTTACCAGTAAACCAAGAAACGGTAAGAACCCGGACCAACTAGGATCCCTAGGCTCATGTTCTACTACACCAGATGCTGCTCCTTGCCTACAGAAAAATGTGAATAGATGAAAGAACAAGGTACTATCCTTATTAAAAGATAGGAAAAACACATTAGCAGAGTTTTTAAGGAAAGCAAAGCTTATGGCTACTGCAACTTGCTTCAATCAGATATTTTTCAGAGTAGAACTTGCAGAGTGACTGTGAGCTTCTCATGCAGAGGTGTGGGCAGCACGGTTCACCTCAGCTGCTTTAAGCTGGGCTGGGCTCACCTCAAATGTTACTCCTAGGAATATTCTCAGATGCACCAAGCTGTGATTAATTCTCTGTCCCTGATACCAAGTAGCCTGTTGTTTACACCTATACAGCAACCTATGTCAGTGCTTGCCTGAGTACTATATATGCATCTAGCGACAGAATTATGTTAATCATTGAAAAGCAAGAGTCAGACTAGCTCCCCAATGGCTATTTAACGTATCATGTAATGCACACTAGTGAAGGGCTAGACTGTGTTCCATTTCTAAGATTTTGACCCTTTCTTTGCCATGGACACATTTGGCAATCTGAAGAAGCTTTGAACCCCTTCTCATAATAATGTGTTGAAATCAATAAAATAAAAGCACAGGACAACAAAGTAAACCAATTTTTAAAAATACGGTTATCAAAATATTTGTTGTTTTTGATATAGTAATAGATATGTTTTCTTTAGCAACATGTTAAAAATGTTTACATATTAACATTTTACATAAATATAGCAACAAGTTTAATAACATAATTTCTGTGTAGCATGGAATGTAAATAATTTTTCAGGATTTTTGCAACAACAATGATGTATATGAAAAGAATCGATTTCTATTAGTGACAAAATTATAGGTACTGCTAATACTACTGTGATTTCTTTTTGTTTTGCTTATGTTTATAATGGAAAGATCTGATAAATTTTGGTTAGAGACTAGTAAATACAGACATGTCATTTTTTTTCCCTCCAAGTTCATTGACACATCTCCCCGAATTCTGTCTATGAAACTTGGGTTAAGACCCTGGATGTGCTACAAAACCACCAGTTCCAATTCGGGATGCCAGGAATGTATCTTCCTGCTGAAACACCAAGCTGCTGGAGGTGTCCCCAGCAGCTGGGCAGAAGTTTCTCATTGTAGGAAGAAGCAGGGAAAGCTTGGTTGGGCTTCCACAAGGCTGGAGTTTGAAGTAAGAACAAGGTTTCTAGGTAAAAGCTAGAAATAGTCGAGTGCAAAAGGAAAAAATGAACTGGAAGAGAAAGAACCTAGGCTGGCAGAAAAGTCTGGTGATAGTGATGGTAAAGGGATTTTTCCTTTTGCTCCCACTTCTTCCTCCTTTTTTCCTTTTGATCCCTCTGTTTCTCCTTGCAGTAGTAAGAATGGGAGTAGGGCAAAAGATTCTTACAGAGGTTTCCCTCTTGCAGCTCTGAAAAAGTATAGAGTAGTAAATCCTTCTCTTGGAATAATTCAAAAGAAGTGACATAAAGCATAGACAATGATTTGGTCAGAGTTGTGTATCACAGTTGTATTTAAAGTTATGAAACATTTTTATATAATTAAAACATAATCAATAAGTAAATGACAATGAATTGAGGTAACACACAACACAATAAAGATCAGATTGTCAAATAAGACTCACACACAGAAGATATCTTAGTATCAAGCTTTACTAATAATTTCAAGGATGCATACAATAAAGAGACATAGGCTACAGCAGGGAGAGGTCTAGAACCCCTGGTGGCACTCCCTGGGTCTCTTCTTTCTGCATCTGAGGTACTCTGGCCCAAGACAATTGATGAGGCCTCTAAGAATGGCATCAGTCACCTTACCCAGAAGGGGCTGCTTAGTTCAGGAAACATCTGAAACATCTCTAGTTTATATTCAGATATTTACATAATTTACATGACATTTTCCAGAGACCCATGTCCCATAAATGTACAGATTCTAGGCTTGTTTGCCTAAGAAATCCTATATACTAAAGTACATTCTGCTAAAAGCATTCCATGGATAAGGACTTTCCTGCTAGCAAAAAAGATGTAGTTGCTCAGGAGGTCTGTCATTAGTGTCTTTACAAGGTTAGACTGGTTTACTTGCCATCTTTCTTACCTTGAAACACATTGCCACCCCAGCAAAGGGAGCAAATGGATCACAGACCTGCTGCTTCCAAAGTATATAATATGATATCTGGGTACTTTAGAGAGGTATAGAAGTTTATATTGACATAGGATAATACTCTTGAAATAGTAATCAATGACAAGGGCATAATAAGCTCTAGCATTTGCATTAACTTGACTATGTAGAAATATAGAAAAACTGAAAGATTATATGCTAGAAAAACTGTAATGATTATTTCTGGTTCTAGAGATTGCGGAAGGTTATTTTGTTTTTAATATATTCTGCAAGAGCTATGTGTTACTTTCACTGACTTTGATTGTTTGTTTGTTTGTTTGTTTGTTGGAATTAAAGCCTACAGGAGAATCTATGTAGTATGCTGGACAGAAAACTCAAATCAGTTTGAAAGCAAACTGATTTGAGTTCAAACTCCGGCTTAGCTGCTCACTGCTATGAGATCTTGGGAAAATTAGCCTGTTTCCTCAGCTGTAAAGTGGGAAACATAAGACTCACCTGTCAGGGTTGTTGTGCATCCCAAGTAGATGCATCAATCACAGATGTTATGCACCTCCACGGATACCCTCTGCCTGATAGCCTCCCAAGCCATACTGCTTCACTGGAGACCCAACAGTTACCTGCCCTTGGAAAGCCTCCCCTGGGCTACAGCTGCACAACTGGGCCAAGCAGTCACAAGCCAGTAATTGCTCAACTGTCCTGCCATTTTCAGATTTAAATGAAACACACCACTACAGTGCCGGGAATCTCACGTTCCAGCAGCTGCAGAAGTGCAAGAGAATTAACCCTCAGTCAGACAAACTTTGACCCGTTTGTCTGACTGAGACAAAAAAGAAGTTAGGAAGGATACAGGAATGTCCTGACCTTCCATGCTCTAATCAACTACTCTGAGGCATGAGTCTATCGACTCTTTCTGGAAAAGCCCACACAATCTTGTAACACCCCTGTGGTGTGGCCTGCCGCAGTTCTGCATGGCGATTACAAGGCACTAGTCAGTGCAGAGCTCTGTACTGCTTCTCATCTTCTCTCCCTCACTTTGTTTTTTTATTTTGTTTTTATTTTTGGTGCTTTGGGTTTATACTTTTCAAATAAATCATCAGGGCTTTATTTCTTACCTCAGGTTCTGCTTAGCTTTCTGGGAAACCTGATTTAAGACAGAATATAATTTATATAAAGTACTCAGCATATAAGTGCTCAGAATAGTAAACGTATGTATGAACATAGGAGATAATACATGAGATATTTCTGTTATATTTTTGGGGAAGCTTTATAAATGCCTCTGTACAGTAAGATTTAAACAAAGTAACTCCTATTTTTCATTAACACATTTTAAAATGTTACTATAGCTTTATTTGGAATGTATATTATAAATGACATTTTTATTATTATTATTATTTTACTTATGTAAATTTTCTCTAACATTTTCACATGTGCTAATGAAGAGTGGGAATTAGAATGGAAGTGGACGAACGCATTCATGGGTTATGGACTAAAGCTTGCGTGTGGTCCAGGAAGGACCACAAGTCCTAAGGCATTCATGAGAACTGTCATGGAGTGGATGTGTAGCACGCTGACACACAACACACAGGAAGGCGGGAAAAGCAGGGCAGCAAGGGCAGGCTGGGAAAGGCAGCCTAGGGTCCAAGGAAATGGACCCGGATCTATGCCTGGTGCTCTGAAAACATCTGTGGAGGCTGGTAAAGGGAGCAGAATCTACTCCTCTCCCTTAGGACATCAAAACGCCGGCCAAGTAGAATGGGATTCCAGTCTCAGTTTATATAGTACAGTGAAGATAGGAGAACTGAGATAGCAAACCACTCTTTAGCAGGAAGCTACCATTCTTTAGCTCAAGGTGCTCTGCAATGTCCCTCCAGCCACCAGCTAGCATGTCTCAAGCAGCACATCTAACCACAAAGCTCAGTAGTCTGAAGATAATATGATACATTCCCTATTTGTCTGGATTAACTTGGAGTAGGACTTGGTTTATAGACAGAAGGTATATAATGATTCAAGTAAGACATCTCGGAGTCACAGAGGGCAATAAACAGACTCATGTCAGGAGCCAGCATACCTGGTGAAGGGGAAGAGGAAGTCCAGAGGCCTCAGTATGTCCATGATCAACTTACCTAGGAAGCCTATATCCCTGGGGTCATGCATAAGACAGAGTAAGCTTAAGTATGGACCCTGAGCTGAGCCTCCAAGGGCATTGGGTCCTAACACTTGCTAGTACCAACTTTCCGCAGGGACATGTCAAACCCAAATCTTACTGAATTCTTGTCCAAAATAAATCTCTTAGGAACCTGTGGCTTAGAATCCTATTTTTTTAAACAAATCATCTGTGGATTCTTCATTTTTTTCACACAGAAGCAGTATATTACAGAACAATACTTCAGCCTCTCTCCCACTTCCAACAAATACTTCAAAACTCAGTATCATTTGCATCTTTTCACATCAGGATATCATCCATCTCATGACTTAACATGATGAGATGATGCTGGAGGACATTATTATTTCATGTTTCTATTCTGAGAAAGATGTCTCTCTTCAACTTAACTACTAGCTGACAAAAATAATGTTGAACATCTGCAAGAGATAAAACAACTTGAATCCAATTTCCTTTCACATAGATTAAGAGCCTCATTCTCCTGTCACTTATGTAGCATATAACTCAATTTTTTGCAATATTTAAATGAGAGGCTAGTTTTTCAGGTCTGTCATGTAGATGACATGAATTTTTTATTTTGTCCCTTCCACTGATATAGTAGATATATGAGACCCTGTCAGAATGTGGCAGCTCAGAAAAGAAAAGGGGAGTCACACTTTAGAAGAAAGACTAATAAAAGGGATAAGCTGTAAGAAAATCTCCTCTTTTAAGAATACAAATAAGTAAATCACATCAAGGAGATAAGCCCTGTTGGGAAATGGGACTTTCAAATAGAACTTAAGTCACCCTCATGGATCAAGGAGTTAATGATTTATAATTTGTATGTAATTCAACAGTCATGATACTGAAACACAGATGTAATAATTAGAACTTTTTTTTAAGTGGTTTTATTGGTTCAAGTAACTGAAAAGTACAAGGGTCATCCTGGCCTTAGGGAATGGCTGATCAAGGGCTCATTCAAAGCTACCAAGATCTAGTTATTTATCTTTTGGCTCCATTTTCTTTGTGTTGGTTTCATTCTCAGACAGGTTTTCTCAAATGGGAAAGGGTTGGCTACTACAGCTCCAGGCTCACATAACAAGTAAGGGGAGTCAACTTGTTGGGGCATTTTCTGGGTCAGGTTAGGAAAACATTAAACATTTTAGGTGCTTAATGAAGAGGGAATTTAATTCTGGAAGTTGGGTATATAGGTGATAGAGAATCAAAAAGGAAGGAATTGAGAAATTAGATATAGTGATAGGAAGCCACTATGAAGATGGAAAGACAAAGGAAGAAGGTGCTATGATTGGAACCCAGAAGAATCTAGAACCATGACAAGTCTGTCACACAAAGCTAATCATAAAGGGGAAGTAGCCACTCATAGAGACACTGCTGCAGGCAGAAGAGAAAGGGGAAACTACCAGTCTCTTCTGACTGCCTCCCATTGGTTGAGCCTAGCTGGAAACCAGCTGGCAAGGCAGCCTGGAATATGTGCTTGCCTATAACAGAGCGAGCAATAGATCTGAGAGCAAGAAGGCAAGTAACCAACACAAGATTTAAATATAAATGATTATATTTCTCTGTCATAATTACCTTCAACCATAATCTGTTGAATTTACCTTCCCTGATAAACAAAGGATTCCTTAACAAGGTCTTGGGCAGATTCCCTCAACTTACTGATAAGTTTCAGCTATTAAACCTCTGTCCAGTGCATGGGCAGCATGAATTAGCACACTACTGGGGCTGAGGTACTCTTCGCCAGTTGTGAGCCACTGAGAACATGGGGAATTTAGGCAGGAGAGATCCCAATTCTTGCTGGATATACCACTGGATCTGAAGGGAACTTCAGTCCTGTGTGCAACCAGGGATAGGGGAGAACTGTCCACCTGAGAGGTTGGTGCAAGTCACATGCTGGGACAGTGGGGAACTGAAGATCTCTGAAAACCTGGACCCAGGAGAGGGGTAGCTCTTGCCTAAGTACCCCTGGGGCCACAGCAGGGGAACTTTTGATATGTATATGGTGAAAGTAATAATTATCAACTGGTGGAAATGAGTGTGGGTTGGCAGCACAGGGGTTAGGAGATGACACATGTAATCTGTCATACACCAGGGACTGAGCAAATGAACATACTGAGGATAATGAGAGATAGGATTCTCGCTGTCTTCAAATATGGAACTCGAGAAAGCCAGAACAAACCATGTGATGAGGGATTGAAATTGGAAGTAGCTATATAGAGAAATCGAAAACTATAGAAATAACCACAGGTGTGTGTGAGAGAGAGAGAGAGAGAGTGTGTGTGTGTGTGTGTGTGTGTGTGTATGTGTGTGTACATACATGCATTTATTGCTAGCTTTCTGTCTATTGAGAAGACCTAGAAGCAACACTCCGTAACAATGAATGCAACTGGCTCCCTGGTCTTGGTTTTTAAATACTATTTTCCGTTAAAAGGAACCAGGGGTCTTGGAAAAAATGGCGGATTCCAGGACTGGGACAAGGAAAGTAAATGGTAAGCCTCTAATACTTTGTGCCACAATATAAGGAAGTTTTCAAAGAATGATAGGGACATGTTAAAATGATATAGTAATCAAACTGAAGGTGCTCCCACTTGCCAAATCTGTAACAAATTGGGCATTAAAATAAATAATGATAGAATTGGACTATACCATATTGAATAAAATGAGAATCTATGGATCCATATGAATATAAATACATATATATAATATAGCATATATAGCAATATATACAAAATATACACAATATATACAAAATATACAGCAATATATACAAAAAATACATATCTAGCAAATGGGGTAAAGAAAAAAGTCTGCCTTTTAGTAGACTGTCAACTAGTAAATGTAGAAGAAATGATGGAATTAGAAAATTGTTATTTGGTAACTAGTATAATAATAATGGGTTTAGGCAAAATTCGTCAATGAATGCTTAAAGAAGTGAGTGAAAATTTGATGAGGAACAGGATATTTACTTATTCTCAGAGCACCCCACTTGTTAATTTTACAACAGAAAGATCTAGCAGATCGTATCTTTAACCAAGTGAAAAAAAGTTAACATCACCAGCAATAGAACAAATCATCATGATGTGTATCCTGTCACTTCTGCGGTATTTCTGGAAAAAATTCATTATGCTAATCTAATCCTGAGGAAACATCAGACAAACCCAAATTTAGGGACATTCTACAAAGTAACGGGCTTGGATAATTCAAAAATATCAAGGCCTTGAAGGGCAAGGGAAGACTGAAGAACTGTCTCAAGTTGAAATAAATGAAAAGAAATGATGACTAGATGCAACACAAGATTCTAGTTTGGATTCTCAACCTGTAAAGAACATTGCTGTAAAAATGGGTGGAATTTTAATGGGATCTCTGAATTATATGTTGGTAGAAAGTGTTGATCTCCTGATTTTGTTGGGTGCGCTGTGGCTTCATCAGAGGATGTCTTTCGTTTAATAAATACACACTGAAGTGTTTAGGGGTAATGTATCGTTTGTCTGCTATCCAATCTCAAGTGGTTAAGGGGGAAAAAAAGTAAGTCCATGTGTACATGTGTGTAAAGAAAGAAAGAAAATGAATGATAAGACAAATGTGTAGAATGTTAACAACTGGGGAATCTGGATGAAAGATACACAGAAGTTCTCTATACCACTTTTGCAAGCATTCATCCTTCTCTATGTTATACTTATTAAAGGATTCTACAGTAAAATTGCCAGACTTCCAATCCTGGCATTACAGATATTCTGTTGTTATATCCATAGCTTACTCTTTCCCCAGGTGCCCACATGTCATCAAGGGACTGAGCTTCAGTGACTTCATGTGGCAGCCTCACTGGTATGCAGGATCAGGCCCCTGCTTTGTGGGACCTAAATCTTACACAGTTTGGGGGATACCTTAAGAAAAAGAATACAAAATTTCTAATTCGAAATTAGCTATGAAAGTGAACATTGCTGGGTATGGTGGCTCACGCCTGTAATCCCAGCACTTAGGGAAGCCGAGGCGGGCAGATCATGAGGTCAGGAGTTTGAGACCAGCCTGACCAACATGGTAAAACCCTGTGTCTACTAAAAAGAAATACAAAATTAGCCGGGCATGGTGGTGCATGCCTGTCTCAGCTACTTGGGAGGCTGAGGCCAGAGAATCGTTTGAACCTGGGAGGTGGAGGTTGCGATGAGCCAAAATCACTCCATTGCACTCCAGCCTGGGCAACAAGAGAGGGACTCCATCTCAAAAAAAAAAAAGTGAATATTTGTTTAGACAGGATTCAAACAACTGAAGGGCACTGAAACTCAAACTGCATGTGCAGCACAATAAATCTGCTTCTGCTGAAATGCTGAGATGGTCCTCCACGGTCTTAGGAGCTTGGGAAGAAGCATGGGCTAAGCAAATGTGACTAGCTCTACACTGGGCCTTTAAATAGAAATGCTATTTCCCTACTGCTTGGACCTTTCTCTCCAAGAGAGTAAAAACTACTGAGGTGGGTTTGGGCCTGGGGATGAAAACACCAAGAAGACTACTCAGCCTAACTCTAGTGTTCCAAGTCACAAAAGCCTACCTCCACCCTTAGCAAATAGACTAGAAAAAGTACAGTCTTACTACAGGCTGAATAGAAATAAAATGCAATGAGAAGCAAGTAAAAGGCTACCATATGATCCAGTCTGGCTCTCCAGGGGACCATATCAGTTTTTGGTTGAACACCTTATGGTAATAAAGATCATGCATTGGCCTGGTCTTTTTGTCTATGTCTTTGAAAGTGCATGGGGTAGGGGTGGGGGCCAAGGGGAAGTTGTCTGTTGCAGGACAAACTCTCCATCTCTTTCCATTAGCCACATGGCATCTCATAAATATCTATTTATTATACTAGCCTGTGTGCCAAGGCTGAGAAAATGGCTGTCAATACCCCTTCCTCTCCAACCCTCCCTCTTATATGGCAGCAACAAACCAACAGAGGTCTTCATTCTTTCTAAGAGGGTATGTTGTTTGTACTTAGCTGGGCATGAAGGAAATAAACAGAACCGAAAAACAGAGAAAATATAATTCGATAGTCAGCCTGGAAATACTGCTCCCTCCGCTAGGCATTTCACCAAGATGAAACCTGCTTCTCTTTTATAACACAACCCATCAAAGAACTGAGACAGCTCATAATATTATCCATCATGATATGGTAGTGTCCTTGGATGCTACAAAGGAACACGTGTGGGTAGATTGCCAATTTGTTATTTTTAGTTCTTGAAAAATTTGACTATGGGGGGAAATTTGAAGAAAATCATCCAGTCCCCAGCCTGTAAATACAGCACTTAAAGCACATCTATCAGTAAGAACTGCCAATTACAGCCGCAGGCATTTGCAGGTGACCAAGGGATATTTCCCAGCCTTCTCTCATCCATTCTCTCACATGCGCTTGTAGAAGAGCTTTTTATAGGAGTGTGGAGCCTGGCTGTGAGGAACACACTTTCTACCTCAAACCTCTGCATTTGTTCCCCTCTGGTGAAAGCATTCATCTCCCTGGTTTTCACATGGCTGGCTCCTTCTCATGCTACAGAACTCACCTGAGGTTGCGCCCCCATGGAAGAGTCTTTCCTAGCACCATATGGGAAGTTGTGCCCATCCCCAGCAATCACCCTGTCACCTCACCCTGTGGTCCAGCTCTGTAACTTACCACCATGCATGGCAGTTTACCGTGTGTTGTGTTTACTTGTCCCATTCATTACCGTATTTCACCCCAGCACAGGGCCAGGCACATAGTGCATACTTGATACATTGTTAATTCAACAGCCATAAAAAAAAGAGAAAAACAGAGATTCCCCTAGATGGGTGGATGAAGAGTCAGGTACGTCATTTCTTTCAATAAGTGTTTTTCATAAAACATGCCAAACTGTTGGAAACCTCTAAAGGGACTTATGATTAGAGAATGAAGTTAAAAATAATTCTCAAAATGAGAGAGCACAGTTCCATCTTACTCATTCTCTCTCAGATTTGTTCAACTAATGTGAAATCTCCATGCACATGCAAAGAGTTGAGAGAGGATCAAAAACACTTTGCTCTGCTGCCTGATAAAGAGGCTCAATCAATTGTCAATAAGAACTCATTATAGACAATCTGTGATGGAAAAGTTGAAAAGAACCCATAATATAGAACTTCTGCCCAACTGCAGGTGCTCAAATCAACACCTGCTATGTAGTCAACATGTTGCTTAACACTCCAATCCTAACTCAGTTTTAATTCTGATAACCATAATGAGTGATTGAAGCAAAGTCTCAATCAATTAAGGTTTATTAAGCTAGCTTTAGGCCAAGTCCAGGAAAGACACCAGCCACAGACATATCTGTGACTTTTTCTGAAGAGGTTTTCAGGAGGGTTAGTATTTATACATTTTCTTAAAGCAGGGAAGATATGTAGGAAGAGGGATAGGTAGCCAGTAAGGCAAATGGTTACTTTCATGTGAGACTTCAGTTAGTGCCCAGTAAATCCAGAATTTACATAAAATAAGATGAATGTTTGGAGACAAAAAGGGAGTAAAAGAAGAATCAATTATGCCAACATTTCTGGGTAGGTGAAGGAATGACTGATCTCATCTTGTCTTTGTTCTGCACCTAGGGAGATAAGCTTGTAATGGATATTATCAGTGTGGAGACAAATGGACTTTAGTTTTAGGAGCTAGACTTAGATTTAGACCTAAAGTTACAATTGGCCTGTCCTTGTTTAAGCGGGGGGCGGCGGGGGAGGGGGAGGCCAACAACAAATTTACTTATGAATGATCTGCAGGGGCAGTCCTTTGTAGATGCCTGAGGCCTTTTACTTTTCTGTGGGGGTCTGGTTCACGAATAATGCTAGTAATAGCTATTCATTTGGAAAAGGATATTGTGCATCTCAGCCTCCAGGTTCAACCTCCCTTTTGCATAAAGACTTTAGGGGTCCTGGGATTTTTTTTTTCTTAGCCTTTACAATTGCATTCTAGATTTTGCACATGGATTGTTAGAACTGACACATATAATCCTGACACTAGAGTCTAAAGTGATAGAAAGAGAATTCTGGGACTAGAGGTTACAGTATACAATAGAATGGTCCTTTATTTTAAAAGTATCCACTCAGCTCTGGAAGACTTGAGCAAGGAGTTATGAGACAGGTTACTTCAGGTTCTGGACACACTAACCTAGATGGAAATGGGCTACCCCAAGCAGTGGTCACTCCAGGTGGGTCTTAGTGGGAAGATAGCTGACCTGAGGTTACAGCAGAGGGAGAGGGCTCCTTCAGGACAAGAGGCCTCTAAACTCAGATTAGGACTTCCCAAGCCAGGGTAAGGCAATTAAAAATCCAGATCCAAAAATTCCTAACCAACAGGAGTGCAGGAGGACAAAGCACTACATGAAGATCCAACCTCTCCATGATCTCTGTTTAAGGACCTGTGTCCTCTTGCCTCCCCTCCTGAAACCTCATTTTGTATGTTACGTGGGTTCACAATACTCAGACAAGCTTTTGGATAAGTACTTGTTTTGGAGGCTTCACGACCCTAATTTTTGTTTGTTTTATTCAGTACACATAAACTTTTAGCCAAAGGCCTAGAAACCATTGTTGCTTTAGAACTGTTGACCAAAAAAAAAAATCAAACTCTGTAAAATATTTTAAAAGGTTTATTCCGAGCCAATATAACCATGGCCCAGGGAACAGTTTATGGAGACCCTGAGAAAGTGTCCCTGAAATAGTTGGGCTACATTTTGATTTTATACATTTTAAAAAGAGTGAAGTTACATGCAAAGATATAAACCAATAAGTGTAAGGAATACATTGCTTTGACCCAGGAAGGCAGGACATCTCAAAGTGTACGCTTATAAGTCATAGGTGGATTGAAAGATTTTCTGATTGGCAGCTGGTTGAGAGAGTTAAGCTTTGTCCAAAGACTTGAAGTCAATAGAAAAAAATAATGCTTGCGTTAAGGTGTGTTATGGAAGCCAAGGTTCTTATTATGTAGATGAAGCCTCCAGGTAGTATCCCTCAGACAGAACAAATGGTAAATGTTTCTTTCTGACCTTAAAAGGTGTCAGACTCTTAGTTCATCTCTCTTAGATCCACAGAGGGCCTGGCTGTATCAATGGGAATTCTCTACAGATATAAATTTCCCCCATAAAAGACAACTGTGGGGTCATTTTAGACTATGTCAAAGAAATACATTTGGGTGTAAAATATTTTGATTTCCTTCATGGTCTGCTCTCTGTCACATGATGCTATACCAGAGTCATGTTGGAATTTTGTATCTTATTGCCACAACGTTTGTTTTGTCAGTCTTAAGATCTCTATTTTAATGTTAATGTTGGTCAGTTGTGCCTAAACTCAAAAAGGGAGGGGGTATAAAGAGGGGTGTCTGACCTCGCTTCCTGTCATGGTGGATGATTCCGTTTTTCTGGTTTCTCTTGGGTCTCCTTGGCCCAGAGTATAACCAGGTGTCCCAGGTTCTTGGCCTCCCCTGCCCCAAGAATGGAGGAAGAGGCTGTGGAGGTGCGGTAGGCTTACCATTCATATAAATATTATGAACCCAAAGAGTTTTGCAGAGAGAGATTTATTAGGCAGAGAGAGAGAGAGAGAGAGAGAGAGAGAGAGAGAGATACAGAAGTAGAGAGAGCTCCCATGCTGTTGTGGGAGGGGATCCCAGAGAGGGAAATCCGCACAAGAAAGGTGCAGTGGAGTTTTAACTTTGAAGTTATTCCCACCTGATGCATGTTCTCATCTAGTGAGAGAAGTTTTTAAACTTCCTTTGGAGTGATTAATCTTTGACTCCGATATTGGATTGGCTGCTTGGCCCACAATAGAGCCCCTCCTTCCAGGGGTTTTGGCGGGCTTTCTGAACAAAGGAAGCTCGCCTGGAATTTTACCTAGCCCGCACACGGGAAAGTTAGACAAAGAACTCTAGGTTCCCAGATGGGGACGTGGATGGAGGCATGGCATTGGGAAGTTCTTGCCTTTGAAACCACGCCCCCTGTGGACCCAGGAGAGAAGTTAACATAGTCCTTCAGTGCCCCCTCTGAACAGTAAAGTCCAACTGCTGTTGGGACACGGGTGTGGATTGCTCTTTAGCTACTTTCTGCTGAACTGGGACATAGAAGGGGCCCTGCAGTTGAGGTTTCCTCCAGACGGGAGTCTTCCAGGGGTGCAGGTTGATCCAGACTTACACGATAGAACTCATGAGTCAAGGACATCCAGGATTCCATTTGCAGGATCATTTGTGGCCTTATGGCTTTAATTCTAGAGGAAACAAACTTGACAACAAGGTTAAAGATGAGAGGCCCGAAGGCCATCAATAATAGAATGGTTATAAACAGGCCTAGAAGAGGGTAGAGCCAGGACAGCCAGTTGTTAAACGAGTCCCATGATTCTGTTTCTTAAAGGTCTTTGCCCTGTGTTTGATTTGGTCCCTGAGTTTTTTAACTTTGTTTAAGACAACAGTCAATTGGTTTATAAAGTAGCAGCATTCTTTCCCTAGAAAGAGACAGGTTCCTTTTTTTCTCTGCTGTTACCAGATTTAGGGCCTCTCTACTTTGAAGAGCTATGGCAGCTAAAGAGTTAAGCTCTTTTTGCAGAGTGAGCTGCCTTTGCAGAGAGAATTAGCAACCTTTTCTGTGCTATTATTTAACTCTTGAGCTAGCTGATAGTAACTGAGTAGAGGGAGTAACTTTTTAATGCCAGTGCCAAGTCTTCGTATTTTCTGGCCACCCCCCCGCCAACAACTATGAAAGGGATAATTGGGGTTCGAGAGTCTGGTTGCAGAGAGCAAAGTTAAGAATGATAGTTCTGTTAATGCCAGGATGTAAATTAGACTTATGAGTAGTTAATTTCCTGGGGATCTTGTCGGAAGAGCAAATGTAGATCCTCTAACAGCTTGCAGGTGTGCGAAGGGTTGTCTTCTGGAACTTTAGGCTGTGGAGTGCAGGGCCTATGACTTTCTTCAGGAGGTGTCCAAGACTTCAGCCAAGTGTGATGAATCCACAAGTCAATTCCCACCACCTTAACTGCCGTTGGGGTTCACAGAATAACCAAAAATGGTTCTTTCCAAGATGGGCCTAGAGAGGGAGAGTCTGAGGGGAGAGACTTAACAAGCACTAGGTCTCCAGGGCAGAACAACTGTTTCCCCTTTTCCCTGGGGTGTCCTTCAGGTAAGGTCCTAAGAACCTGTTGGTATTTAGCCAAGGAGGTTATATCTTTTATTAGATCTGCTGTTTCCTTGTCTAATACAAGATTACTTGTAAGAAAGGGCCATCCATAAAGCATCTCATAGGGGCTGAGTCCTATTTTCTGAGGAAAGTTTTGAGCCCTTAAGAGTGCTATTGGTAATAGGGAAGGCAGGCCACAGGAGTTGGGTTTCCTGTTCCAGTTTCTTTAGGTGTCTTTTAAGAATTTCCTTCCTCTTTTTCACTTTCCCTGAGGACTGAGGCCTCCAAGCACAGTGGGGATGACACTGTATTCCTAACACCCTGGAAATTCCTTGGGTCACTGCAGCTTTGAAGGCAGGGCCATTATTGTTTGAAGACAGTGAGGGAGTCCAAATCTAGGGATTATTTCATTAATCAGGACTTTTATTGCCTCTTGGGATTTTTCTGCTTGGCAGGTAAAAGCCTTAACCCAGTTTGTGTAGGTATCTACACATACTCACAGACACTGATATCCTGAGACTTAGGCATATGGGTGAAGCCCATTTGCCAGTCCTCACCTGGGTAATGACCATCTCACTCTTCCCCAGGAGGAGCTTTGCGATGTGCCAAAGGATTATTCTTCTGGCATACTTCACATCCTTTGACTATTTGTTGAACAGTCTTGAAGAGACCCTTTTCTGTAAATATAGATTTGGCCATCTGATGTGTATTCTCTACACCCACATGGAAGGTTTGATGTCAGGTTTTAAGTACTTTCCACTGGCTGGCAGCAGGTAGGGCACTTTTCCTTCCTCTGTACCTAGCCATCCTGAAGGAAGATTACGTCCCTGGGAGATTGCCCACTCTACCTCTTCTGATGAGTACTGAGATCTAGTTCCCTGAAGAGGATTTTCCCATATTCAAGATCCTGCTATAAATTCTTGTCTAGCTGCCCTTTTTGCCTCTAGGTCAGCTCCACAATTGCCCTCTGCTTCCTTCTTATCTCCTCTCTACTGACCTCGGCAGTGTAAGACTGCTACCTCTTTGGGTTTTTGGACAGCTTGTAGTAAGTCTAAAATTTCCTTATGATATTTAATAGGAGTTCCTGCCGAGGTTAGGAACTCTTTCCTTCCATATGGCGGCATGGGCATGCAGAACCAGATAAGCATATTTGGAATTTGTATATATGTTTATTCTCTGTTTCCTAATTTTAGAGCTTGAGTGAGGGCTACTAGCTCTGACAGCTGGGCATTAGTTTCAGGAGGAAAAGAATTACTTTTAAGCACTGTTTGATCACTGACTACTGCATATCCTGCCTTTCGAACTCCATTCTCCATAAATGAACTTCCGTCAGTGTATAGGTTAAGGTCAGGATTGGCTAGAGGAGTTTCTGCAAGATCCTCTCGAGCCACATAGTTCTGGGCTGTACCCTGCTGACAGTCATGTTCTTTGTCTTTCTGTTTCTCAGGAAGAGAAGTAGCTGGATTGAGGGCTGCACATGTGCGCAGCTGAAGTACAGGGCCTTCGAGCATTAAGGCCTGCTATTTGAGTAAGCGGTTGTCAGACAGCTGTAAGTCTCCTTTAGAGGGCAGAATTCCAGCTACATCATGTGAAGTCCATAGAGTTTGATCTTTCCCTTGACCTATTTTAACAGCTTCTGAGACCAGTATAGCCACTGCGGCTATGACCCCCAAACAATGTGGCCAGGCTTTTGCTACTGCATCATTTTCCTTACTTAGGTATGCCACCAGCTGTGGTGTGCCCCCCCCCAAGTCTGGGTGAGAACCGCCAGTGCCACTCCTAACTTTTCCATAACATATAGGGAGAAGTCACTCCCTGAAGGAAGGCTTAGAGCTGGAGCCTGCAGTAGTACCTGCTTTAGGGTCTGAAAGGCCGCCTCAGCTATAAGGTCCCATTGCATTAGATGGGTGTTAGCTTTTTGGGTTTCCTTAATCAGAGTGTATAGGGGTTTTGCTATTTTACCACATCTGGGAATTCACAATTGGCAGAAACCAATTATTTTTAAGAATCCCCACAACTGTTTTAAGGTCTTTGGATGGGGGAAGGCCAATATGGGTTGGAGACATTTTTTATCAAGGGCCCAAGTGCCCTTAGACAAGCCCTAGGTATTTTACGTGTGGCCTACAAAGTTGGGCTTTGGGTTTGGAAACTTTATATCCACAGGTGGCAAGAAAGTTTAGGAAGTCCTGAGTAGCCTGCTGACATTGGGTTTCTGAGTTTGCAGTTAAAAGTAAGTTACCCATATATTAAAGAACCCGGGCACCTGGATGTGAAAAATTACTAAAGTCCTGAGCTAGAGCCTGGCTAAACAGGTGAGGGCTATTTTGAAAGCCCTGGGGTAACAATGTCCAGGTGAGCTCAGAATTCTGGTCTAAAGGGTTTCTGAAGGCAAACAGAAATTGGGAATCAGGATTAATAGAACACAGAAAAAAAGGTCCAGGATGGTAAACCATTGTGCCTCTCCTGGTATTTGAGAGAACAAGGTGTACAGCTTGGGGACAGCTGGGTATAAAGGGATCACAGCTTCATTGTTAAGCCTGAGATCTTGCACCTGCCTCCATTGTTCATTAGGTTTCTGTACTCCTAAAATTGAAGTAATACAAGGCTGTTACGGGACTTCACTAGACCCTGAGCTTTTAAGTTCTTTACAATATCCTTTAGCCCCTTTTTGGCTTCTGGTCTTAGGGCATACTGTCCTTGGTAAGGAAAAGAGGTGGGATCCTTTAACCTTGTTTGAATTGGGCATGCATTCTTTGCTCATCCAAATTGTCCATCCATTGCCCAAATCTCTGGATTAATCCCTTCTTGAAATAATGGGCATCAGAGAAGGATTTCCTCCCTGATGATGTTCATATAGATAATGGCTCCTGCTCTGGCTAACAGGTCCCGCCCTAGTAAGGGAGTGGGACTTTCTGGCATGATGAAGAAGGTATGGGAGAAGAGCATATCTCCCCAGTTACAGCTTAGGGGCTGGGAGAACTATCAGGAGACTGCTTGTCCTAGGACTCCCCAGACAGTTACAGACTTGGAGAACAACTGTCCAGGACAGGAAGTTAAAATTGAGAAGGCCGCGTCAGTGTCCAGGAAGAGATTAACCTGGCCCTCCATGGCTAGCTTTACCCGGGGCTCGGTGAGGGTGATGGCTTGTGCTGGTGCTTGCCCCAGGCACCCTCAGTCCTGCTGTTGGGTCATTTGGTTAGCCACCTTAGGACCTGGGAACCTTTGTCCCCTGGGACAGTGTGCCTTCCAGTGATCCCCTTGGCACAGTGGGCAAGAATGAGGTGGTGGTCCATTTCTCTGGGGACAATTTCTTATAAAATGCCCTGTTAGACTGCAGTGGTAGCAAACTCTGCCAGACTGGCAGCTAACCCAAGCCTTTTTTTTTCCTCTGAGCCCCTGGGGTCTGCTTGCCTGAAGGCCATGCCTAGAGCTGTGGTTTATTTCTGGTGTCTCCTGTTCCTCCTGGTCTTTATTATAGAATATCGAGGTTGCTAGATTTAGTAATGATTTTAGGTTCTGTTCTGGCCCCAGGGCCAGCTTTTAGTGCTTTCTCCTAATGTCTGCCACTGACTGTGTAATAAATTTGTCTTTTAATATTAACTGACCCTCAATGGAGGCTGGTTACTGGGGAGTATACTTTCTTAAGGCCTCCTGTAACTGCTTAGGGAAGGCTGGTGGGTTTTTTTTCCTTTCCCTGAGTTATGGTAGATAACATTGCATAGTTCATGGGCTTCTTCCTAGTTCGCCTTAATCCCTCAAATATGCAGGTTAATAAGTACCTACGACTCCAGTCCCCCTGTTCTGGGTCAGGATCCCAGTGAGGGTCCATGCTAGTGACTGCTTGTCTACCTGTAGGAAATCTATCCTTCTCCTCTTACCTTATTTGGTCACATACTTGGCTAAGGTACCAGGTGTCCCCAAACTATTGAACCGCTGCTAAAGCAGCCTCTCTCTCATTGCTGGTTAGGGTTTGACTAAGCAATAACATGATATCTTTACAATTTAATTCAAAGCACTGACCCAGGCCCTACAGAACAAGTACCCAGGTACTTGTCTAGGTCATCTGAAAATTTTCCTAAGTCTGCCTTGATTTGTTTTAAGTCAGAAAGTGAAAAGGGAGTATGCACCTTAGTTGGGCCAAATTCTCCTCCTACTGCTTGTAGGGGGCAGAGTTGGGGCACCCCAGTAGCTTGAGGTGCCTGGGTTGCTTTGGCCTTCCCTGATTCCTCTTGGATAGCAGGAGCTGAGGAGACCTGGTTAGCTTCAGTGGAGGGAAGAGCTACTGGGAGTCCTAAATGTGGGGGTAGTGGTCCTGAGGAGGGCCCAGTAGGGTATGGTGTGCAGGCATTACATAGCTGAGGATTATTCCTTAGAGAGAAGAAAACTTGCACATAGGGGACCTCAAACCATTTACCTTCACTTATACAGAACAGGTCTAATTGTACAATGGTGTTGTAATGTATACTTCCCTTAGGAGGCCAGGTTTCTAAACTCAGCAGAGGGTATTGCAGCCACGCTGTTTCGCAGAGAAAAATAAGCTGTTTCTTCTTTAAAGGTTATGTGTTAAATTGGTCACAGTTGTCCAGGATACATTTTAAAGGAGATTTTGCCTTGGGAAGAGTAGCACCCATCTGAAATAGAACACAGGAGTGCCTGCATCCCTGGTTATTCCTTGCAAACGTTAGGCCTGGGTCATCCCCCAGTTATAGCACTTTGTGATTTCCTTGGCCCAAGATGGGTGATTATCTTCTGGGCCCCCCCCCCTGCACTGCTTTTAATCATGCTTATCAGCGTGATGGGCACACGCTCACTGTCTACATGCCCCTATTGACTACCATAAGGACATGGGGACTGCTAGGATTAGTGGTTCTTACCAGCATGTCCCTGAACTAGACCAGTGAGGCTTGGGTGATGGGTACCAGTATTCCTGAGCAAGAGTTCAATTAACATAAGCCTGATAATAAAACTGCCCTAGGAGGATGAACTTCTGAGGAGGGACCTCTAAGCACAACAATCCTAAAGAAGGCTGGATGGCCAAATGGCTGAGGCCGAAACAGTGCCCTTAGGACCCAGGCCTCCTCCCCTACCCCACTCACCATTGTAGAATGGAGAGCCCTTAGGGTTGTGGGGCCTGTAGTTAACTATTTGAGCCCTGGACCAGGTCTGACTATGGTATTCTAGGTGGAGAAGTTCCGCCGTATAGAGAGCCAATCCTAGGCAAGACAAATGTACGTTATTAGATTCTGGCACCATTCAATTGGATTAGGAAATTTGCATATGACAAAAATACAATGTTCTATAGCCCCTTAGTACCCACCGATAAGACTCTAACTCCGTTAGGACTTAACCTAGCACTGCAGACTAAGAGAACTGGCTTTGTGCATTTATACTGCAGGAGGATCTATAGACATAAGCTTGAGGGCACCTCAGGCATGAGTTCCTGGGCTATCACTGCTGGCCCAGGGCCGGGGCCACCAAAGCTGCACCCCGCCCACCCCCCACCCCCCGCCATGGTGCCGCTGTCCACCATGGCCAAGTGCGTGTGTCAGGCCCCTCCCTGTGGCTTCCTTCCTGCAGGCCATTCCCTACAGGCCCCTCCCTGCAGGCCAGCTCAGGTTAACCTGCCTGCTCCACTCCTTGCAGGAGTGGCAGCAGTGCTGGTACCTTTTAAATTCTGGCAGCCACGCTATTTAAAAGTGGGCCTCACAGCATGCACAGCACCCTGCTCTGTGGGCTCAGTTCATGGCCAGAACTGTGCAGCCGGCGAGCGAGCAAGCCCAGCATTCTTGGATTAGTGGGCTGGCTAGGGGGAGTGTGCTCCTGCTCCGCTCCACTCAAGCAGTGGGGAATGCTGTGACATGAGGAGTCCCTGAGCCTGGCCTGGCCTGGCCTGGCCTGGCCATGCCCCCGCTCCCTCATCTGCACCCTCCCACACCATAGGCAACTGGCCCAAAGAAACAAAGTACAGCCAGAAAAGGAAGCTGCTTTGGAAAATGCCGGGAGCTGTGCCTTTAAAATTTGGCAGGCCAGTGCTATTTAGAGGCTGGGCAGAGTCTTATCGTTGACCATGCCTGCCCCGCTCAGCCATGGCCACACACGGCTGGTGCACGCAGACCCAGCCAGCTGTAGCTGTGTGCAGGCCCAGTGCAGGCCCACCCACCCACTTTCTGCAGATGGCATCTGCCCTGTCCCACCTCTGGGACTGCGAGTGGTCCCATGCAAGCACGGCGGACCCCCCCACCCGGTGCTCTCCCCACAGCAGATTCATGAGAAGTGAATAGGACAGACTCTAGTAAGTCAAAGGGGTCCAAGGCACTCACCACTCTGAAGTAACAGTCTCTCACGACGTTCTTCCTGGCTAGCTCACCACAGACGTAACTGGGTGTCCCAGGTTCTTGGCCTCCCCTGCCCCAGGAATGGGGGAAGAGGCCTTGGAGGTGCAGTGGGCTTACCATTCATATAAATATTATGGACCCAAAGACTTTTGCAGAGAGCGATTTATTAGGCAGAGAGAGAGAGAGAGAGAGAGAAGTAGAGAGAGCTCCCATGCTGTTGCGGGAGAAGATCCCAGAGAAGGAAATCCATGCAGGTAAGGTGCAGTGGAGTTTTAACTTTGAAGTTATTCCCACCCCATTCATGTTTTCATCCAACGTTAGGAGTTCTTTCAAACTTCCTTTGGAGTGATTAATCTTTGACTCCAATATTGGATTGGCCGCTTGGCCCGCAATACAGTCCCTCCTTCCAGGGCTTTTGGTGAGCTTTCTGAACAAAGGAAGCTCACCTGAAATTTTATCTAGCCTGTGCATGAGAAAGCTAGACAAAGAATTCTAGGTTCCCTGATGGGGAGGTGGATGAAGGCATGGCGCTAGGAAGTTCTTGCCTTTGCTACCACACCCCTTGTGGACCCAGGAAAAGCAGTTAACATAGTCTCTCAATTTCAAAATGTATCAAAGTAATATATTTGGGTGTAAAATATTTTGATTTCCTTCATGGTCTGCTCTCTGTGATATGATGCTATAACAGAATCATGTTGGAATTTTATATCTTATTGCCACAAAGTCTGTTTTGTCAGTCTTAAGATCTCTATTTTAACATTAATGTTGGTCAGTTGTGCCTAAACTCAAAAAGGGAGGGGATATAAGGAGGGATGTCTGACCTCCCTTCCTGTCATGGTGGACGATTAAGTTTTTCTGGTTTCTCTTGGGTTTCCTTGGCCCAGAGGACTGACTGACTGGTTCAGTCAGTTGCTGAGGGAGGGGAAGGCAGAGCTTAGGATTTTATTTTTGGTTTACAGAGCCTAGAGCTAGATGGGATAACCTGTCATTAAAACTCTACTACATCTATCTCCAGATACATTATCCTGATCCCAAAGATGGGATGTGACACTGAAAACTATCAATGCAGAAAGCAGTATACTATTTGTGTGTGTGTGTGTGTGTGTGTGCATGTGCGCGTGTGTGTATAGAAGAAGGCAGCACAATAATGGTAACAATCAATGAGATCCATTTTAAAAGGCACAGCCACAGTCTCAGGTGAGGTTTATTAAGATGCAAATTACTCTCTACAGGGGGTGGAGTGCTAGGAGCTGTAGCTGAAACCAAATTCTTACAATCTCATTACACCTTTTCTCCTTACTGCCTTGGTTGCAAGACCTCTAGCTAAACACACTGGGGCATCTGTTATTACCCTATGGAAAGTTAGAATGCTGTGGGAACCTAGAGTGTGCTTGAGAAGGTCATACTTTTTAAAAGCTGCTGCTGCTGCCAATGTCTAAAACCTTACCCTATGAAAGCCAGGTTTATACATAACATTATTCAGAAGAGTCCTTTAGCAAGAGAGCAATTGACTCCATTTTGTAAAGTGTGTTGCTAGAATTTTCCATATCAATAAAGTTCCTAGTAGAAATCTCTGTCTTGGAACTCAAGACCTACCGCCAATAAGAAAGCGTACAACTATGAAGTGTTCAGGAAAATACTAGATTTTAATCAAATTTAATCAATAAAATAAATAAATTAAATACTATTAATTGATTAATAATAGGTAATTTCCATTTTAGATTTAAATTTGATCAATAATAGGTATTTCATCAATAATGGGGCAAAAGTTTGTGGCCTAAATAAACTTTGTATACTAATTATTTGCACAGCTTAAGTTCACTGGTGAATTAGCAACTGTCCATTTACTCCATCTTATGAATAATTGGGCTCAAATAAGATCTAGAAGCTTAATGAAAACACCATTGCAAAATTATAACTAGGACAGTGAAAGAGATCTGACCTAACCAAGTCCATCTTGCTTCTAACCTCCAAGCTGTCCTCGTTCTTTCCTGGGTATAGGGCCGAACTAACTTTGGGAGGAACTTAGTTTATAGTTTAGCTTTGAAACAAATAGATAGCAACCCTTTCCCAAAACATACCCCCTTCCTGCCTGGGGACTAGACTACCTTTGCTGAATTGACAAATTAGCTACAAGATTAGATGTTATGGTTTAGGAGTCATACGGCTGGAAGCTACAAGATTCTGACCCTCCCCAAATTGCTCCTGGGGATAACATCACTATTGCTATTGCAAAACCTAAGATCAGTGTTTGAGATATTTTCAGACCCTGCACTCCATTAATCAGCTGGCACCACCCGGATCAATAAACTGGCTCATTTGCTCTTGTGGCCCTCAACCAGGAACTGACTCAGCCCAAGAGGACAGCTTCAACTCCTTGATTTCATCTCCAACCTGACCAATCAGAACTCCTGATTCACTGCCACCTCCCCCCGCCCCACCCCACCACCAAATTATCCTTAAAAACTCCAATCTCCAAATTCTTGGGAAGCCCAATTTGAATGACAGAACTCTGGTCTCCTGCACAGCTGGCTCTGCGTGAATTACTCTCTCTCTCTTGAAATTCCCTTGTCTCTGTCTAGGCAGCAGGCACTGTGAACCCACTGGACAGTTACATTGATGTCTAAGTTAAATGTGAGGAAAGTTAAAACAATTATCGTATAAATATTACATATAAATTTATTTTCCCTTTCTACTTCTTTCCCTTTATTACTTCAAATAAATATTTTTGGTGGTGAATACTTTTGTAATTTAGCCTTTTGTTACAAAATATTCAGATGAGTTCATGACTGGATTTGAGGAATAATTAACATTCCCCAGAGATGATTCAAAGGACTTTGTGGCACCCCTTCTGAAAGATAAAATGGGAACATCTTTATTAATGGAAGAATTTTTGCATCTTATTAGGAAAAAGCATAGAGTTATTATTGTTGCTCTACAGGAAGTCAAATATGTATAGAAGAGTATATATGGATGCTGAGCAGCTAAAGGAATAGCTGTGACAAAAACTCAGCTATTATGTTATTGCATATACTACATATTAGTATTGTTATTGTTGCCACTACTGTTATTGTCATTACTATTATTATTATTTAAGCTTCACATCCGCATTTCTATACTGAGGTGGAGACTGCAAGCTATATTTCTCTGTCAGAGCTCCACGTTTGAGCCTGCCAATAGCATGTACTATTGTTACAGTACCAATGTTACAGTAGGTGTCTAGCCAGGCATGAGCAGGGCAGGAGAGGGCTCCCCCAACCCCCACCAGGAATGTCAAGTGACCATCCCGTGATGGTCAGGCGGTTTTTATACTATTTCCCAACACCAAGGAAAAGTAGTCTCCCAACATAGAAAAAAACTGAAATTGGTGATTGGCAGCTTCTTGTTAAGATATCAGGAATTGAGCAAGTGGGCTCAAGCATACACACCAAGAGGCAGAATGGCAGAGTTTAACTGGTACATCACCTTCTAGGTACATTCAGCTGGTAAGAAAAGAATGCCTCAAGTAAGCATCCATACAACTCCAGTAAACACACCATGCATGCTCCCCTCCCAGGTGCTAGCAGGCCACTGCACATGCAGATAGCCAGCCCTATGGGAGGAAGCAGGGCAGAAGGGATGCAAGACCCCACAAATATGCCAACATACAAAGCCCCAAGTCAAAAATCAAACAGTGCACTTGATCTCTCAAGTTGCCCACTTGGCACTCTTCCAAGTATACTTTATTTCCTTTAGTTCCTGCTCTAAAGCTTTTTAATCAACTTTCGTTCCTGCTCTAAAACTTTTCTTCAACTTTCCTTCTGCCTTATGCCCCTTGGTCAAATTCTTTCTTCTGAGGCAAGAACTGAGGTTGCTGCAAACCCGTATGGATTTGCCATCAGTAACATACTTTGATGCCACGTTGCTCAGATATTTCCCCTAAGCCCTAACATACTTTAGTGCCACATGACTCAGATATGTTCCGCTGCTAACATTAGGGAGGAATCAGAAGGCAGGAGGACAGAGAAGGGACTTGCCCATCCCTGCTTGCCCACTGGCTGTTCCTGTATGCATTGCTCTATCTGTCACCCTGTCTGCCCCAGACCACTGCTGTCCCAGGCAGCAGAAGTTAGTTCCAGATGCAGTTGTTTCCATTTTTTGCTTCTTCTTATACTTCCAGAACCAGCCTCATCGCACCCCACTCAGTGGTGCCAGCAGCAACAGGGCAGAGCCACCGCTTCAGAGATCTGAATCCCAGCTACCTACTGCCCCCTTCTCTGAGCCCCTGAGATGTAGACAGCTGCCAGACAGCTTCACATCTGAGGCCCTGAACTAAAGCAGCAGCCCCTCCTCAGAGGTGATGTCCCAACTCTGCAGGATCTCCCCTCAAAGTTCTAGGTTCTGATACAAACATCTCCCTTCTTACAGTCAATATCTGAATACATCAGTGTCCTCTTTCATGTTTTTTCAATACTGTAATACCTGTTAACCACTTTCTTATACTACATTTTCTTCACTAAAACAGCAAATGTGTTTTCCATCTTTTTGACTGACCCTTGAATGTAATAGGTGTCTTCTGGGGGGGAACAAAGATGAGGAGGCCATAAAGGTTGCTTGTGATCAAATAACTTTAGGAAGCACTGAGTTAAGCAAAATTTACAAAGGTTTCTCTGCAACAAGTCTCACCAGGGCCTGTACATATGCTACTGAGCATTGTAAATCTCCAATAAGGAACATTTCTCAAACTTAATTAAACAAGGAATCCATTTAGTGTGAAATATGTTATGAGATTAATATTTTACAGCAGAAGTCAGAAATGCTGGACTCAAGTAATAGGTCCTCGAACTTCCAGAAAAACTTCCCTATTATCACTAGAAAAACATACGATAGCTTACATTAGCCTATAAAATAGAAGGTACTTCATTTAAAACACAAGAAACCTGGTGGACCCACTATGATACATTCATTCCAAGCTAGGTCCCTACAGACATAGCAAAGTGGAGAATAGAGGCAATTCTTTTAAAAAGAAAATGCCAACATTTTAGTGAATATTCCAGATAGAACTAAAAAATTGATCATAAAGTATAGTGCTACATTCTGATAATAGTTTCAGCTTAAGGATTAATCTTTAATTCTCTTTATATTAGTTTATTATTGCTACCTTCTTATGAGAATTCTATCCAGTACTCTGATCAAGCTAGCCATAGCATTAATCCTCCAATCTCCTATCATTGTGAGTTCCACAAGCTCAGAAAATGCCATTCTCCTTTTTATAAGTCAAACATACAAAGGTTTATGTGCTCAACATCAAAACAACTTGAGACACAAAAGACCATTATGCAAGAGCCCTTTGTTGCCAGGTCCAGAGCCAAAATTAAGTAGGAAGTACAAGAAATAGTTCAGTGAATGTGGACATTGGGAAGGGGATTACTCATTGTCCTCTGTCATACCTGCATTCTTATCATAACTCCCTCCTTCTTCCACATTCATTCAAGGTGTTGGGGCGGGGCTCAGAAACCAGTACCCCCAAAATTTGGCACTTTAACATGCTAAACTAAAGAAGAAACCTCAAGGTCTCTCTGATCTTCTCTCAGTTCCTGGATCTCAATCCTGTCTCTCCCAAAGCCCAGAATGAAGTTATTCTCTGAAGTTTCCTTATCTGCCTAAAGTCCAGATCAGCCAAAGAAGAAAATAATCACCTCTGGTCCTTTCCCTGAGAGTTCATTGATCGAATTTGTGTTGCAGAAAAAAGACTAAAGTCTGTCAACACACCTGGACAGATTTTTATCACAAACCATTGTCTGCTCTGCAGGCCCAAGACACTTTGTCCGAGGCCACTGTATGTTCTTCAAGCCCCCTGAATTCTCCTAAAGATCATTTACCATCTCCTTAAAATCATTCACACTTCCCTGTTTCCCTTTCCAGAAGAAGAGTATAAAACCATCTGTACCCTCATCGCATGGTGAAGTAATCACTCTGATATTCCCCTCATGCATGTTGACAAATATGTATAACTTTTCTCCTTTTAATCTGCCTTTTCTTTCAGAGGACAAAGGGGAAGTTTTCCCTTGGCCCTTACAGGGCCTATTTTACACACCCAACTCAGGTGGCACTTGCACTGTGAAATCCTCTCCAACTGCTCTGATCCATTAAGTTCTTCCTTTTCTGAACTCTGGTGGTGTTTATTGTTTGCACCCCTGATTTGGGTATGTTATAAATGCCTTGACATTGTTGTTTACTTATAGATATAAGTGCCGTGTCTCCACGTTAACATGGACATTTTGATAGTAGAGACCATGGTATGTGTCTACAGCAACCACATCATCTGAGCAACATCTGAAAAGATATTTGTTTCTAGCTTTCAAATTTATCCATATGAAAAATAATACACACTTAATGCACTTAATATACACATTCACAGAGAAGGAAGGAATTAACCTGGAATCCAGATTCCCAGGTCCTCAGTGGGTCATGAAGTTTATATGAACACTTGTTTTAGAAGAATTTCATGTCTTATTTGTAATACATGCTGAAGAGATGGAAGTTGATGATAATGATTGTTATAGAATTGAAATATTTGGGATTCCCTGTGGATCACAAATGGAACCAGATAAAGATGTGCTCATTAGAACAGTATTTATTAAGTTCCCAGCACAGAAAATATCAACAGAATTGTGACGCAGAAAGAGCACTGATTGGGAATCCGAACTTGATTCTTTCAAACCTCCACATATTCATTGTACTTGACTCTCCTCAGCATCAATTTCCCTGTTTATAAAAGAAAGATAATAATGACTTCAAACAGTTACTGTGGTGATCACAGAAAATAAAGTGTTGGTTCATTACACATTTGGCATACAGTAGGAGCTTAGTAACTGGTAGTAGTAGTTGTTGCTAATATTTGTAGAGAAAGCCTGCACCCAGGTGAAAGAGTTGACAATCACCTATCCAAAGTGAAGTTATTCATCTGCCCATTCCAGTGTTTAAATACCAAACCAGAATTCATTCCCATGGGTTTAAGGATTAGTCCCTATTAAAATTAAAATATCTACAACATGTTAATCTATCAGTGTTTACTGCTTGGTAGGAATTTGTCACCCCAAGAGCTAACCTTGATTCACTTTTTTTTTTTTTGAGATGGAGTCTTGCTTTGCTGCCCCAGCTGGAGTGCAGTGGCACCCTCTTGGTTCACTGCAGCCTCCCCCTCCTAGGTTCAAAAGATTCTCCTGCTTCAACCTCCCAAGTAGCTAGGATTACAGGCATCCACCATCATGCCCAGCTAATTATTGTATTTTTAGTAGAGACAGGGTTTCACCATGTTGGCCAGGCTGGTCTCATATGCCTGACCTCAGGTGACCAAACCACCTCAGGCTCCCAAAGTGCTGGGATTACAGGAGTAAACCACCACACCTAGCCCTTGATTCGCTCTTGTAGCAATCAGGTACTAAGGCGTTACTATGTCCCAGATGCTCTGCAGGACAAGATAGAGATGAATAAAATGCTCATGAGCCTTTCCCTTGGTTGGTGGAAGTCTCACTGTGTACTTGCTTGAGAGAAAGTAGAGAAAACGGAGGGGAATGAAAGGCCCAGCAAGGCAACTAACTTCTGAAAGGAGGGGCTGAAGGATTCTAGCAATAACCCTGTCTTATCTACCATGTGGCCTAGAAACTGCCCTAGCTGACTTAGGAGGTGAGAAAACAATGTATGGAAAAGATTTAGATGAACTATAAGGTATTTTAAAGCACACTAATGTCTGGCTTTATTATCCAGAATCGTGGATGGTTTTGAATTCCTCAACAAGCTATGTAGCCTCTGCCTGCAGCACATGGAGCAGCGCAGCCAGGAGGAACATGGGGTAGAGACATTCTGGCTTCCCAAAGTCTCCTGGCTGTACAGGCACATCAGAAATCTGGGGTATCCCCTCCTCCATATGGTGATATTTTCTTCTGAACAACAAAAAAAAATGGCTTGCTGCATGAGTTAATTTTTTACAATAAAAGGCAAATAGACATATTTTTAAAATGAACTGCTTTAGAGATGACTCTAAATGATGCTAATCATTTGCATGCAAACAATAATTAGATAATTGAGCAAGCTGGGATGGACCTGTATTTGGCCCCACTTTACCATCCATTTGTTTTGCATTTCTGTATACTTGAAAAACTACACAAGTAGATATCTTTAAAACAGTCTATAATTCAAATTTTCTCTAGTGCACATTGACTTTAATCCTCAATTCATCCAAATTAGTAAGGCTTAAGAGTAGTTTCTCAAAGCCTTTGAGATCTGACTTCAGTCTATCCACATCATTTTCTCCTGAATTATCCGTATTCATCCCCAAGTCCACCGTGTAACTATAGTCCTCTTCCCCGCCCCCACTTCACTTAGGCTGCATTTACATACTAAGAAATTTGGATCAATGATGACTTCCATATATACATTCCTTGGAAAGCTATACCGTCATCCTCGTCGAACTGAGGTCCAGCACACTGCTCCAAAAAAAAAAAAAAAGAAATTTGGTACAACTGCTCCTACCCAAAGCCATTTCCTCCTTTTACCCAGAAGCTAATCAAGTTACGGCCTCAAATTAGAGTTAATCGCCTGACATATTTTATAATTTATGGGAGTGTTACATCTGATGTGAAGTAATCAAGTTTTATGATCTATGACTGCATTTGTGGTTTATTGACTCAGAGTTTGGGTATTTCGCTTCTAAAAATGGATTTAATATGGCCAGATTAGTTGGCCCTTTCTGCGAAGGCCATCCTGAGTCACTCCCCAATAGTCACAGAGTTCCTCCTAATCCCCTAAATATCCCCTCAATATTAAGGCTGATCCGGAGCTGCATGTGTGCCTCATCAGGATAATAACAGCAACAATTCCTTGTATTTGTATAATGCTTAATATTTTTCAAAGCACTGTTGTTAAATGTCATCCCCTCCCAAACCGGGTTCGGTGATAGGAAACTGAGAAGAATCTCATTTTCCTCATTAAAATAAAGTAAAAAATGTTAATATCAGAGGAAATGGAGCTGCCAGTCCCTCGGTTCCACATTCATTAGCAGAAGCCGGCTAAAAGTTGCTGAGCTTCCCATTGCGCTGAGCAGTCGTGGATGGTCACATCAGTCTTCTCGCCTCTCCTCGGCTGCTCCAGAGAGTCCCACTGCTCTTCTCTTTAGCTCTCGCTCACCGATGCAGGGGTCATCTGTCTGGGGCAGGTGATGAGAAGCATCATGCCAGCTGCCTCTCCTCAAGCAGCCCCTGCCAGCTGTGATCAGTGTTACCAGGCAAAGCCCTCTCAACTGCCCTGTGAATCTGAAATCCTCCTTCGGGTTTTTCCTGCACTCCGAGCAATCAGTCCCGAGACGTTAGGCCCTCGAAGTTGGCATAGACACAGCCATGATTTTTCACCTGCTAAGTGGCTCTGGGACTTTTTCCAGTCCTTAAGATCTAACAAACCGCACTCTCTGCAATCACAGCTTTGCTGAAGTCCCACCACCAGCAAAAGAAGTCAGAACAGGCTCTCCTGGCAGGAGCAGAGCCCACTGGGCTGCTGGGAAGCATGGCAGAAAGAGCAGGAAGCAGGGCAGCTCCTGAAAGGCTGGAGCAGGATTCTACTGGCATTCACCTTTGTTCTATTCTAGACATTACACCTTTTGTGTGACCGTGGCCCAGCTCCAGAGACTTAAAGTGGAGTACACATCTATGTGTTTTTGTGTTTTCTACCTTACCATTCCTAATCTAAGTTTCTTTAAGCTGTGACACAGCTTTAAAAATCTAAGCACTGTTTCAAGACAGTGCTACTCTGTGAGATGCCTTTACCGAAGAGCTTTAACCTTATATGCCTTGCTGTCTTCCCTCTACAGCACCATTGGTGCACCTAAAATGTACCCAGGTGCCTTAACAATAGCATGAGCAATTGCCTGCTCATCAGATTTCTGGCAGGACATGTGGTAATTATTAGCGTCAACAGCAAAAGCCTTCTAGCTGTCTGCCTTTCAGGTATATGGTGGGGCATACTTAACTGTTTTCTCTGATTTGGGGCATAGCATGGACCTACTTGGTTCAATAAAGAGAGAGCAGAAGTGATGTGTGTCACTTCCAAGGGAAAGTCTCACAGCCAGACAAGGCTTTATCAGCCTGAGTGACTATGAAGAGCAGAGCCCCTGCCCACTGACAATGGACACATCCCATGAGTAGGAAAGACACATATATTGTGTTATGCTATTAAGAGCTTTGAGCTGTTAGTTATTGCCACATAAACTGACCTAACCTGACTACTACCTGGGTGGAGGAGGGACCAACAGGATCTGAAAACCAGCACCCATCAACTCAGGCAGATGGTTCAGCATTGCAGGAATTTGCCTGACCTCCATTGAAGAGCGGGTGCAAACCAGCTCAGCAGCCCTAATCTGACCAGACGAAGCAGCGGACAGTCACTGCTACCGCTATTGCCACACGTCGAAATAATATGCAAAATGTGTGGCTTGCTGTCAAGATAATTCCACTTCCTGAAAGTCTCTCATTTTGGAGCGGGCATACATTACACATTTGCTTCACTATATTTTTCAGAAACAAAGGAAGAGAAAAAAGGATCCTGCCAAACAGCATTTATATTTAGCATGCACCATATGCACATGTGCGTTACAGAGTACAAAGACATGTGGCAGTCCCGCCAGATTGAAGTCAGCAGGATAGAGAGCAGGAGATATAATATACAAGTGCGAGACTCTCAGTAGTATAAATGGAGGCATTTCTGAGAACAAAATGGCTCTTTGTGTCTTGACTTCACAAGATTCTTCAGTAGCCACTTCAGAATATTCTAGGGGAGCATAATCTTTAGATGCAAGGCCATGAGTGAAAGGAGGGCTCGGTGGGCAAAAGGTCTTTGAAGTGGAGTGCAGTTACTTAGGGCCTCTGCAGGTTTTGCTAATCCACTTTACTAAGTCCTCCACTACGGAGAACCATTTTGAATAGGAGGTTTTCTCCTCAGAGTCTCAAAGAAAGAGAAAATATTTTGAGAGAAAGATGGTGTCTACCAGCATCAAAGTCATGCTTAGAACAACTGAGCACTTTGTGATTATGAAGGGAGCATGAGAATGAAGTGCTCAGGCCCTGAAGGGAGAAACTGATCAGGACACTGTAAACAAGGTAGGAAAAGCAAACATGTGAATACACAGCTGTGCGTGGGAGGGTGTTATCACCATCCCATCAGCTCTAAACCAGGGGTGAGAGAGAAGGAAAGGCTACTGCCCACTCCTGGGTTCCACAAGGAAGGGTTTTCCCTGAACATGTGCCTGGCTGTTCATGGCCCTTTACTCACACCCCTAGTGAGTTGGGGTGATTTATCAGGTTGATGTATTTAGAACAAAAACTGGCAAGCTTAGCTCAGCAACTCCATTTCTCCTCCTGGCCTGCCCCAGCCCAGCAGTATGGTGGCTGGCTGTGTAAGTCTACCTATCAGTCTTGTCTCATACCCATAAAGCCACATCCTACCATCTGATAGAGGTAGTATTTTGGTTCCAGATCTGTCTCTCCTATTCCTCAAATGATTGTTATTCCTCTTCTATTTTCTTCTTCAAATTACTCAAAATCATTGGTGGGTAACAGGAGAAACTAAGTGGATTTTTCCACCACTACCAACACATACACCCAGTTGGAGTAACCAAGGTGGATTATTTCTTTCCAGGGCCTACACCTTCTAATGCTGCATGTTTTGTGGTCAGAACTCAGTTAATCAAAGGTTACATCTTAGTGAAAACATGGCATGTTCTTGTTACAATCTGAATGTTTGTGTTCCCCTACCTAAAATGTATTGTTGAAATCTTAAGCCCCAAGGTCATGTCTTGGAGAAGTGATTAGGTCATGAGGGCAGAGCTGTCACAAGTAGAATTAACGTCCTCATGAAAGAGACTGAAGGGAGCTTATTTCCTCCTTCTACCATGTGAGAACACAGCAAGAAGGCGCCATCTAGCAGAAAGTGAGCCTGCACCAGACACTCAATCTGCTGGTACCTTGATATTGGACTTCCTCTAGAACTATAAGAAACAAATTACCCATTCTATGGGGTTTTGCTTTAGCAGCCTGAACAAGTTAAGACAGTTCTAAAGCAAAATTATCTACTCTCAGCTTTGGGGCATTTTTTAAGTTTTAAATATAAGCGTTATACCCATTTACATTTGATCTATAGGGTCTCTAATGAGCCTCTACCGAAAAAAAAGACTCCACCCCAGACCACCATCACAGATCAGACTTACAGATAGACATGTGTGGGTTGATCCAATGCAGATCAGGTAAAAAGAACTTCCTGAGAGAATACACCATGATGGAAGAAGAGAAGTCAGAGCCAGCAATTGATCCTGATTGCAGATGGTGAGTGCTGTTCTTCCAAAAAGTGCATGGCTGATATAGGAACACCTCTAGAAATAGCCTGTCTGGACGCTTAGATTCATATTGGAAGAAAGGGGCTACATGTGTAACTTTAAAGAATATATTAATTTCTGTAGTTTGGGAAGGATGAGCTTAAGAAACCTTGATGTGAGACTTCTACAGCTGAGCATAGCACATAGAAAGCATTTTTCTTCTCAATTTGCAAATACAATAAGAATTTCCAGCCTTGATGCATTGTAAGTATGATCCACTTTCATAGACATGAGCTTTCCAGTTCACTTGATATCTAGATAGCAGACTGGCACCATCCAAAGTGATGGGGCAGAGGTGTATTTAGCCCAGAGAAGCACTCTGTGGAAGAGTGACTACCGAAGTTATGAAGTTGCAGCCCACCTAGACTGCATCATGCAACATCCAGAGCTCATATGTGGAGATAGGAAAGCCTCCCTGGGGAGTCGCAGGAGAACCTGGGAGGACAGCACTTCCTGTACCAGTGCCTGTATTCCTTGGAACCAGCCCAGTGGCACAACCTTAGCCTTCTGGAAAGTAACAGTTTATAGGAAATTCATTGATATCTATTTAGATCCAGTTTAATGATTCCTTCAATACTGATATTTTTCTCCTTTATACGTTTTATTCTGTCTTTGCTAAGAGTGGCCCACCTGTGCCACTACCCATGTTTGACTCATTTGGTTTATAAAGCAGAAACCAGAACCACAAAGAGTCACCCCTGCCCCTCCCACAGCACTCTTTCCCCCACCTCCTCCATGCATCTCTCAATCTCGGAGGTGAAGCAGTGTCTACTCAAAAGATAAAATATTTCAGGTCACACATTCATTCTCATTCATACCTTTATAGAGGACTGCCCTAAGAGAAAATAGAGTAAGCTCTTGCCCACATTATGAAAATTTAGAGATCCCAGTAAAAGCACCACTCACGATGCTTTCTTTTCCTTTACAACTGCCTAAAATTCTACAGCAAAAGATTCATTCATTTGACCTTAAGCTTGATCCCGTCGTAGAATGCAAACAAGAGAATACGTGTGGCAGAGACAACTGGTAGCCTACCCAATATCCATTCTTTCCTTCCTTCACAGAACAAACTCCCAATTTTATTCTGGATGGCAATGTGCCCACATAAAAAAACTAGGAAGCCAGCCTCCTTTACAGCTGTGGATGTCACATGACACAGTCCTGAAACCATGTAGCAAGAGTTCTTAAGAAGGGCTTCTAGAAAAACTCTTTAGGATGGGTTGACCAAGCTGACCTCCTCCCTTTCCAACCTTCCTGCTTTCTCATGCATGTAATATAGATATAATGGTAGGAGCAGGAATAGACATTTTATGACCACAAGGGAAAGGTTAAGGTAATCAGAGACCTTTAGCCACTGTACCACAGCCATCAGCTATTGCTTCCCAAACTTCTCATTACATGAGAAAAATAAACCCTTAAAAACTGTGAAGTCCCCTTAGTTATGTCTCTTTTATTAGTAGTAACTGAATGCAGTTTATGGGATGCATACATAAAGCATTACCAGGAGCAAGTATCATCCTTAAATGAGTAAATTTATCAAATCTTTTCCTTTAAGAAGAAAATATCCAAAGTAAAGGTTGGAAAGAGAAAGGAACTAGGCAGTAAATGCAATGGGTAAACTGTATCCCCTTCACATCCTTGGTAAATACTCAAATTAAGGCAGAATATTATTAGAATAAGAAAGGCAAGATAAACATAAAATTGCAGAACATGAATACGTCCTTAAGGAAGCAAAAAATAGCCATGCAAATATACATTAAGGATAGGCCAGGCGCAGTGGCTCACACCTGTAATCCCAGCACCTTGGGAGACCAAGGTGGGTGGATCACCTGAAGTCAGGAGTTCGAGACCAGCTTGGCCAAAATGGCAAAACCACATTTCTATTAAAAATACAAAAATTATCCAGGTGTGGTGGCACTCACCTGTAATCCCAGCTACTGAGGAGGCTGAGGCAGGAGGTGGAGGTTGTGGTGAGCCCAGATCGTGCCACTGCATTCCAACTTGAGTGACAGAATGAGACTCTGTGTAAAAAAAAAAAAAAAAAAAACAAAATTAAGAGAAATTAAGAGAAGAGTAAGCCTGCTAAGTAAAATGACATTCATTCCTCCAGCCCATCTAGAATGCTTCTGTCAACGCTTTTTCAAAAAGACAGGAAAGCATTTTCAATCTCCAAGGAATCTTCATTAGTCAATAATAGAACCTTTCTATACCCTTTTAAAACCTTTCATCTGTGTATTTTTTAATTGGCTGTCCTTATTGTCAAATTATTCAAAACAGAGAGCTTTATTTGGCAATTTGACCAGAATCCTCAAACTCTTGGTGATTTCTTGTGTCATTTGACCTGAAGTTACATGGCCACTGAATAGCATCATCATAACCCTCTTAAAAGCACATTTTTGGCTGGCTGTGGTGGCTCACACCTGTAATCCCAACACTTTGGGAGACCAAGAAAGGAGGTTCCCTTGAGCCCAGGAGTTTGAAACCAGCTTGGGCAACATAGCAAGATCCTATCTCTACAAATAATAATAATAATAATAATAAATTAGCCCAGGGCGGTGGCAAATGCCTTTAGTCCCAGCTACTCGGGAGGCTGAGGCAGGAAGATTGCTTAAGCCCAGGAATTTGAGGTTACAGTGAGCTATAATTGTAGATGGTGCATTTCAGCTCTGGTGCCAGAGTGAAACCCATGCAAGGTCATTTCCTCTGATCAATCTATGCCTTACACTTTTTTAAAATGCTGATTCTGAGTTAGGTTCCAGCTATTAGACATATAGTAAAATAACCATTAGGCACAAATCAACCCAGATACATATTCCCACCGTTCTGGCACTGAAAGCCAAAAATAACACTGAAGTAAAATTTATACTTTGTAGCTGAAAAGCAAGTCTATTCTTGAGAGGAATATTTGGTTAAGAGAATATGGTTAACACTCCAATAAAGATCATGGGTTAGATCTATGGATTATCCATTTAATGAATTTTAAAAAATCTTCAATTCAATTCAAAATTCTTCAGTTAGCATATATACACATTTTTGTTGAGTTATTCCTATGTGTGAAATTTCTGAGCTATCAGATATGCATACGTTCAATGTTAGATACCCACAAGAGGTTTCCAAGTATTTATACCCGTTTACATTCCCACAGCAGTGTATAACATTTTTAGTTGTTCTATAGCCTCATCGATAATTGGGATGGTCACTGATTTTTTTGTTTGCTTGTTTTGCTTCATTTTAGTACTTCTGGCATGTTGTGGTCTCATAGTTTCAACTTGTGATTATGTTACACTTTTTTTAGTGTGTAATGATGTAAAACACCTCTTTCATATGCTCATTCAGCATTAAGGTATCTCCTTTAAGAAGTGCCTGTTCAGGTCTTTTTCCATTTTCCTATTAGATCATTTATCTTTTCCTCTTTTATGTTAGGAGTTCTTTTTATATTCTAGAAATGAGTCCTTTGTAGTATACATGTATTGCACTTATCTTCTATTCTGTGGCTTGCATTTTTGTGTCCTTAGTGATGCCTTTTGATGAACCAAACTCCTTGATTTTAGTGAAGAGCAATTTGTCGAATTTTTTCTTTCATGGTTACTGCATTTTGTACTAAGAAATCTTTGCCTACCCACTAAGACCATGAAGATTTTCTCCTATGTTTTCTTTTAAAAGCTTACTTTTTGGTTTTCACTTTCAAATCTAGGATCAACCTGGAATTACTTTTTGTGTATTGTGTTCAGTAGGGGGTCAATTTTTTTTTTCCTGTACAAACATCTAATTTTCTCAACATCCTTTATTACAAAGACATCCTTTTCTCCCACTGAATTGCAGTGGCACCTTTGTCCTAATCAAGTGACTATAGGTGTAGGTCTTTTCTGCACTCTATATCCTCTTCTTTTGGTCTATTTGTCCATTCTTGTGTCATACCACACTGTCTTCATTACTGTCATCTATAAACATGCCTTGAAATCTGGTAGTATATATCCTTCAACTTTGTTCTTTGTTAAGTTCTTTGTTCTTTGTTAAGTCTTTGCTATTCTTGACTCTGAGTTTCCTATAAAATTCAAAATCAGTTTTTCAAGTTCCTCAAACCAAACCTTCTGGAATTTTGATAGGGATTGTACTGGATCTATAAATTAATATAGTAAAAACTGACATGTTAACAATATTGAATTGTCAAACCTAGTGTAACCATAGCCACAAACATAGTATAACTCTGAATTTATTTAGGCTCATTTATCTCAGTATATTTTGTAGTTTTTCATACCAGTCTAATATATATTTTATTTGACTAATTTCTAATTATTTGATATATTTATTTTATTATAAATTAAATAATTCTTAATTAAAATAGTTAATTATTTGTTGTCAGCATGAATACAACGGACCTCTATATATTGACATTAGTAAATTTACTTATTAATTGCCATAGTTTATCTGTACTCTTTTATTTCCTATACAAATTGTGTGGTCTATAAATAACAACAATTTCATTATTTCCTCTCTCATCCTTATACATTCTACATCTTCTTTTAGGCATTTGTATTGACTAGACTCTCTAGTGAAATGTTGAAAAGAAGTGATGATATTATACATCATTATCTCTTTCCAAATCTCAGAGGAAAAGCTTTCAATATTTCACCATTAAATATTATGTTTACTGAAGATTCTTTGTAGATACCTTATTATCAGATTAATTATATAGTTGTACAACAACACAGTCACAGAAGTGTTTAGCACATCGGTATTCATTAGAACTAAAAACTAGAAGCAAACTGAGGATTCATCAACAGTAGAATGGGTAGATAAATGTGATACATCCATATGCTAGAAAACTTACTATACAGCAATATAAAAGTATGCTGTACCCAATGACATGGTGATTCTTACAGATATAATGCTCAGTGAAAGGATGTGTGTACCTGCTTCATGTAAATCAGTGTCCTTCTGAACCAGGGCACAGCTGTCCTGGGGTTCCCATAGTTCTTAGATCCCTTTGCCTTCTTATTCCCTTTCCCTGTGTATTATTCTTTCTTGGTTTACTCCCCTCTCTTAGTGGCCTACTTTCCTCAATAGTTTTCTTAGAAAATATGTGTAAATTACATTTTATGAGATCTTACATATATGAAATGTATTTATTCTATATTTTTATGTGATTGGTAGTTGGGCTGGATATAGAATTCTAGATTGGAAATTATTTTGAAGGCATTATCCCAGCGGGGTTGTTACTGAAACATCAGAAGAAATTCTGATTCCTGATATTTCGTACATGACTGTTTCTTTTCCTCCTCTCCAGAGATATTTAAGATTCTCTCCTTATCCTCAGTGTACTGAATTTCCCAGTCATATGCCCCTCACAATCTGAAAGAGCCTACCTAGCACAGCCTACAATAGGCAACATAGAGCAAATAGCTTAAATTAGGATTTCAGCTCAGATTTTTGCCACCCTCTACAGATATTAAGAATACTGATTTCTGATTTTTACTGCATTTTTACTAGTCTTGTTTCTTTTGATCATTTCCTGGTTGAAGTAGCTTCTAAGTCCCCTTTCCTTCTTCACAAATCATTGAATTGCAAGGAAAGCAAAACTTGGCAATTACTTTTCATGCCCTGCTTTTTATTCTCACAATATGTTTCTGTCCAAGTAGTTGTTCCATTTTCTTCCTTTTATCTTGTTTTTTAAGGGAATCTGGGGACAAGATGTTACATTAGTTAGGATTCAGTTGCAAGAGGTAGAAATCCAGCTTGAACAACAACAACAAAAACAGAGAGGTTGCCAGGAGGATATATAATCAAGCCATAGGAAACACAGATTCTGCTTTTTAGAAATAACTAGACTGGGGGCTGAACATCATCTAAAGTCTCCACCTCCTGTCTCTGATTTTCTCTGGTATCTTTATTCTTTTCTCTTGAAGTTTTATCTATATAAAAAAAATGTGGTCACTAATAACTCCAGAGTTCTACAACTAATGACTCTGACCAGCAAAGCACAACTTAGGTTCCCATTTTTACATCAGTCAACTATAGACAAGGAATTGGGGGTCACAGCACTATAATGCTAGATAGTAGACTGTGTAGATAGTAGGGGAGGAGGACAACTCCCAAATTACAGGTGTTGGTGCTCGGCAGACAATCCCATAGCTGTTTCTTATAATAAACCTTATTTTCAAGATGTAGGATATAGATGTTAAGATGACGCTTAGTGAATAAATATCACTCTTCTCTGAGATACTGTGGCCAAATCCTTCATGTGCCTAAATGAAATGTTGTCATCCAGATCCTACTGCACACAATCCATAGAGAATAGACACCCCGGGGAAGGAACTAGGTTAAATCACTAATACCTGTTTTCCAAATTAATATTGAAAACTCAGTAAATATTATACTTGTGATACTAAGTACCCTACTTAGTAAAGACTAGATACAAACATAGAAATTTACCTTAATGGACTTGATTAGTAACTAACCAATACCCAAATCAGCAGATAATTTCCAAACTTCTGTTTCACTGGCTGTGCAGAGTTAACTCAAAAGGCCTGAATAGAAAAGAATGTCTATTCTGTAGTGGACACTGAGCTCCCTGAATATGTTATAATTTCATGCAGGACAAAGGAGACCTTCAAAAACTTTAATTCCAACATGAATAAAAACAGAAGGAATACGATTTTGTGCCACACTTCTTTTACTCATTGTAATTGGAATGCTGGGTTCTTAGGTCTTTCTGAATTCTTTCCGGCTTCTCTTAGCATTTCACTCACCTTTTGCTTTGTTCTTAATTCTTCTTTTAGCTATTACTTTCTCTTTTTTACTGCTAGCTCTCTTCAACTTTTTGTTGAAATGGTTATCTAAGAGAAAAACAGAATTTCTTCTAAAGAAAGCAAAACTCCAACTTGCAGTTGTGAAAAGGATTTTACACTATTTTTGTATAATTACTTTCGTTTTCTGTAGTGGAGCAGCTGAGAAAAATTGCTCTAATTGTGTAATTTTCTGCAACTACTCTGGGACAAAAATCTTGGTAATTGGATTTTTTTTAACTAACAAGTTGTCACAATTGGATAGTTCTTAAACTATTTGTGCTTATGCTTCAGAAATTTTCAGTGGATGTACAGTATATTTTAAATGTTTTGCATCAGCTCATGGTCTCAAATTTGATTTATTTTAACTTCGAATTTTAAAATAGATTGACAACTCTGATTATACATTGTCTTCACTAAACGGACCTTTGCTAAGTTTCCTAGCGTGTTCCTCCCCACCCCACACTCTCCTGTTGCCATGGGAGCCGAAATCCTGGCATGTGTAGCTCCAGCTCCCAAGTGGCTCTGCTTCCCAGAGTGCTTTGCTGTTACTATGGAAATGACTGCCCATTAATCTTGCTGTCCTTTTACTACCAAAGCACCTTTAAGTGTCTCAAGCAATCAAGTGATGTTACCTACGGCAGGGAAAGGAAGGAAAAGACTGCTTCCCATTCTACAACTGCAGCACTGATTTTAATCAAGATTTAATCAAGGAGCAGAAGGAACCAAAGCTACTCTAACAACTCTTCTTAAAATGTACAGAGCAGGATCCTTCTTGATACATAGACAGGTGCCCTTGTTTATTCCCTTGTTTGACCTCTGAGAAAACATACTGTGTATTTTCAAAGCTACATTTGTGTTTCATAGATATTGCAAAACAGCACAACAAAATCAGGACAAGTGACCACGTTTTTACTGATTAAAACAATGTAATGCTTACTACTGATTCTCTGAAGAATGTGTTTTTAGGAATAGTCATGAAAACTCCTCCCAAAAAATTGGCCTGCTGACTTGAATGAAACCTTATTGTACTATGGAACCTGAGGGGCAGTAAACATGAGTCAAGAGAAAATTAGTTAATGAGTTAAAGATACTTTCATAAACTTTGCATTTTTCTTCAGTTACAGGTTAGGCTGTAAACAAATTAATCTAGGCCCGCCCACCCTGAATCTGAGAGTATCACTGTGGAAAGATTAGACTGGTTCTGAAAAACAACATGTGCCCAGTAGCTGATTTCGGAAAATAGGAACAAGCAGAGTCTCACTCTGTCACGCCAGCCTGGGTGACAGAGTGAGACTCTGCTTCAAAATAAAATAAAGTAAAAAGAGCCACAGAAGACGAGCAGTCATGACTTTGCACAATCTAAACAAGGTTGCCTATTGCTTTGGCCCTCTGCCCAGCTGGAAGGAAGAAAGGGAGGGAACGAGGGAGAAAGGAAGAAAGGAGAAAGGGAGGAAGGGAGGAGAGAAGGAGAGAGGGAAACAAGGAAGGAAGGAAGGAGCGAGGAAGAGAAGGAAGGAGGGAGGGAGAGAAGAGATAGAGGCAGGAAGGGAGGGAAGGAAGGAAGGGAGGAAGAGGGGAGGGAGGGAAGAGGGAGGGAAGAAAGGAGTGGGGGGAGGTGGGAGTGGTGAGGGAGGGAATTTTCGGAGATTTGTTCAAATGCCTGGTAAGAAAGAATCTATGTCCATAAGCTCGCGACTTACATAAAGGTTAGGAAAGTCTTCCCAGAACTACAGATCACGGAGATAGATTAAAATGAGAGGAAAAAGTCAGATTGGTAGGATTTTCTTAAAACTGTCAGAAAAATGTAAAGTGAAAGCTTCTAGCATTTGAACACCATACTGTCATCAATCAGCATCCTGACTAGTTAAGCCTGAGGTGCTCTGTCATCCCCTCAATGGTATGTTTCCACCCCGTTTCAGATTAGTTTCCTAGGATTGCAGTAACAAAGTACCACAAACAGGGTGACTTACAACAACAGAAGTCTATTGGCTCATAATTCTGGAAGTTAAAAGTATGAAATCCAGATATGCACATGGCTGTGCTGCCTCTGAAACCTGTAGGAAAGAATTCTTCCTTGCTCCTTTAGGTGATGGTATTTGCCAGCAGCCATTGGCATTGCTTAGCTTGGAGACATATCACTCCAATCTCTGCCTCCATCATCACATGGCTGACTTCTCTTGTGTTTCTACACATCTTCTTCCTTCTGTGTAATCCTGTGTCCGAATTTCCCTCTACCAATATGGACACCAGTCACATGGGATTAAAAACCCACCTTATTCAACATGATCTTAGCTTCACTAACATCTGCAACAACCCTATTATTTGGAAATTCAGTTTGTTGGGGAACAAGTTAATAGAGTCACATTTATTAAAGTTTAATTTAGTCTCACACCCAGGAGGCTACCTATGAGATGAAGATGATAACGGTGATGATGATGATAGGGATGGTGAGGATGGTGATGATCATGGCAGCTAACCCTTACTGAGTGCTGATTATGAGGTAGTCTAAATTTTTTACATGTATTAATTCATTTATTCCTTATGACCACCCACGAGAAGGGTTCCTATTATTGTCCCCATTTTACAGATGAGAAAAGTGAGGCACAGAGAGGTTAAATCATTGGTATGAAGCAGCTCAGCCAGCAGAAATTCCACTACAGCAACTCTGTAAGTATAGCCTCCTGCTCTGAAGACCTCAATATGATCACACTGTGATATGGTTTGACTTTGTGTCCTCATCCAATTCTCACCTTGGATTTTAATAATCCCCACTTGTCAAGGGAGGGACCAGGTGGAGATAACTGAATCATGGGGGCAGTTTCGCCCATGCTGTTCTTGTGATGGAGAGAGTTCTCAGGAGATCTGATGGTTTTATAAGGGGCTTCCCACTTTGCTTGGCAGTCATTTTCTCTCCTGCTGTCCTGTGAAGAGGTGGCTTCCACCGTGATTGCAAGTGTCCTGGGACCTCCCCAGCCATGCAGAAACTCTTTTCTTTATCAGTGTCCCAGTCTTAGGTATTTCTTCATAGCAGCATGAAAATGGACAAATATACACTGAAACCTAGAGCTTCCTGACTTAGAGAACAATTTTCACCCACACAACCCCCTAAAAATGAATGCAGGAAGAAACTACCTAGGTGGTCTTTTATATCTTTACATCAGCCCCATTTCCCTTCCCATATGAAAATTAATATGTACACACCTGCCTACCTGTGAGGCAATACACCAGGCATCTTGACTTACACAGGTTGAACCTCAAATGCTATCTCAGTATTTATTATTTTTATGCCTGTAGAATGGATCCACCTCATAGTAAGTTTTTGGGTGTTTTTAGATATGGGAGTGTGAATTCCTTCCCCAAAAAGAAAAAAAAATTCTAAGTTAGTAACCTAGTAACAATACATTAGAAGTATGTATTGTAGATTATTACTTATCTAGATCTTGAAGATACAGAGTGATTTATAGCAATTAAGATAGCAAGAGAGACAGATATCATTTTCTTGAGATTTCTTGGCTGAATTAGAGGAGCATCCTGATGTGACTTGTTTGTCTGTCCATGTATTTAATTAGTTCCAACAGACAACACAACAAATCCTTTATTGTGTACTTATCAGATCTTCAATGTCCTGGGATGACTTTATGTAAAAACAGCCATCTTCAAAAATACAAAATTACATAAATTCACTTGTCTGAGCCTGAATGTTAGGAACAGAAACCCATGTGTAATGTAAATGTTTTTCCATAAAATGTAAAAGTTTAACACATCATGTCCATTCAATCATAATTAAACATCAAATAAGTTGATCAATTATGCAGAAAGCCACCAAATAACAATATCCAGAAAGATCAGACAAGAAGGAATATCAAACATAAGGCCCAACCCCCTTTTCCTCTTTTACCTTCAAACTTGCTCTTTTAGGAAAAAGAGGCTGATTGACTAGTAGTTATCTCAACCTTAACTTCACCCACTTTTGGTAGCAATAAATAAGCATCCACACCTGCTCATTCTCTCTCTCTCTCTCTCTCTCTCTCTCACACACACACACACACACACACACACACACACACACAATCTCTAACCAAACACACCTGCCCCTGTACAAATACCCTACTGTAGACTCATGCATGTAGAGGAGTCTATTTTCAGGTAACAACAAAAAGAAATGGTGCTCCTGAACTTAACGTGGAAATAATGTCCATGATTGCAATTCCAGATAATCTTAGAAAGCTAGAAAACTGGAAATCGAAAATAATTCATCAGTTTCTCAGACCAGGACTGAATAAATCTCTATAAATATAAGTAATGTTTAGTCTCATCTTCAAGGTTTTGATGCCTGAATTTCCTTTTTATCTACAACATGATAGTCAATTCAGTTAAGACTATCCTTTTTTTAATTTTTATTTTTTGAGACAGGTTCTCACTATGTCACCCAAGCTGGAGTGCAGTGGCACAACCTCAGCTCACTACAGTCTCAACCTCCCAGGCTCAAGTGATTCTCCCACCAGCCTCCCAAGTAACTGGGACTACAAGGCGTGCACCACCACACCCAGTTAAATCTCCACCCTTCTTAATGAGGAAAACTACCATACAGCATTTCTGAGTTGGAAGCCCCTTATAGATCCCTCCTTGTCCTTTCCCTTCTGCCTTTACCTCTCACCACTCAGCCTGCAAATAATAAAGTTTCTCGATTATTTCAAATTTCTAACTGACCTCAAGTAGCCCAACCCTAATCTCACTTTACTCATCTCCTATTGGAAGATACTCATTCCTTATATTAAATACACAATCTCTCAAAAAGCAAATTATAAAGATATCATGTTTAAAAGTGATGGCAGAATCAGAATCAAGAACCTTAATGGAAGGGTAAAATATGATAGAAAGTCATTAAATTATAGGGAAAACCTATAATTTTTCATTTTTTTCATCTAAAGCAGGATTTCTCAAATAATACTCTATAGTATTCTAAATAATGCTAATATATATCAGAATTTCAACTCTTAGGGATAGAAAACCCCACTGCAGTGGCTTAAATAAGAAATTTATTGTCTCAATATTTTTTAAAATGTACTTTATTTTTCATTTTTTTAGAGACAAGGTCTCACTTTGTCACCCAGGCTGGAGTGCAGTGGTGTGAGTATAGCTCACTTTAGCCTTGGACTCAAGTCATCTTCCCATCTTGGCCTCCCAAGGCACTGGGGTTACAGATGCACGTCATCACACCCGGCTATTCCCTCAATGAACAAGAAGCCTTGGGGCAGTCAACCCAGGCAAGGCAAGACTTGTACAGGGGTGCAATGCTGCATCCATGACCCTGATTCCACCTAACATTCTGCTCCAACCTTCTTGTAGCAGACGACGTCAGTGTCCCAGATCTGTAATTTCACAGTTGTAGTGGACAGTTTCATGTGAGCTCCTGGCAGAATCTTGTTTCAAAAGTAAGCCATATGGCTTTTTACTTTCTGCCTCGGGCTTTTCTTCAGCCCTGAGAGGAACTTCTTAGTCTTCATGCAGGCACTTGTGCACCAAGGTAAAGCCCCCAGGAGAAACTAACAATCTGAGAGATAGGAGCAAGTGGCCTAGCAATTCTGTGTGTTTCTTGGGGGTCCTGGTAGAACCTAATCCCATTAGTTACAGCATTGACCTCAATAAATGCACCCTGATATTGGCTGTTCCTTCTTTTCTGCCTCACTCTATTTGCTCACATTTGCTTCTGGGATTACCTCTCAAATAAATTACCTGAACTTGAAGTTCTTTTCTCGGCTCTATTTCTGAGGGAACAGGAAATAAATTGCTACTGAAAGTGGACCCAGAGAGCAGACTTTGAGGATTGGAATTCTTGAACTGTATCATTCACAGGTGTATAGCCACAGGACCCAATGCTGGTGGTAAGTGGGGTAGAAATAAGCTGTAGCAGAGTGTACCATCCCAATTATGAAGAGTCTCACCTGTTGTGTGTTGGGATAAAGACCAGGTGGAAGGGAAAGCATTTGGTGATGCAGAAGCCCTACATTTGAATGGTGTGGGGCACTGGTAATAACAAGGATTGTGGAGTCAGTTGGGTTTTGTTACCTGCCTTGGAAGCCTTAAAAAAGGATGACAGACTTGAGATGCCAATTACTAACTTAGGGCTTGCTGAGAAAGCCAGAGGCCTTCATGGCAGCACTTCAAGGGTTAATCTGCTGCAACGGGAGGGCTCACTAAGCTAAAATCAGGTTCAGGTTTTAATCGTATGAGTTCAGCATTGACAGGTCTCCATGCTAATGTCAGGGACCTGAGAGAGAAGTGGGAACTTGAGACCCTGGATGGGGACACTGGAGAACCTGAAAAACACAGGCCCCTCCCCACCAGATTCCCCTGAAGCCAAACGTCTCTGCCCCTTGCTAGAGGAAAGCAGTTGCACCTTGCCTGGAAAGTATGCAAAGCCTCATGTGGGATGAATGCTTTGCAAAACTGTTTGTCCTTCAGATGAGCCCCTGCCTCCCCTCACTGCTTCTGGACCAATAACTGGTCACACAGCCCGAGCAGAGAAATACAGTCTCAGCTGTATTTCTGAATTGCAAGACTACCTGAAGCCAGGGGAACATGTGTGAGAAGAGAACTTAAGATTGTTGGGGAGGGGCAGGAAAGAGAAAGAGAGGGCTCTGAATATAAAACTGGAAGGAGAGACGGAGAGAGGTAGGAGCTTTCTTACTATGCTTGACTTTTTTTTTTTGGAGGTGGGAGCGATGCATTTTTTTTTTTAAATAGTCTGGCTCTATCACCCAGGTTGGAGTGCTGTGGTGTGATCTCAGCTCACTGCAGCTTCAACCTCCCTGGGCTACTGCCATCCTCCCACTTCAGCCTCCTAAGTAGCTGGGATTACAGGCATGCACCACCATCCCCAGCTAATTTCTAGATTTTTGTAGAAGTGGGGTTTCGCCATGTTGCCCAGTGGTCTCCAACTTCTGAGCTCAAGCTATCCACCCACCTCAGCCTCCCAAAGTGCTGGGATTACAGGTGAGAGACACCATACCCAGCCATGCCTCTGACCTTAATATACCTCTGAGTTGACTCCTTAAAGCTTAGAGATGATATGGTCTGTAAGTAAACTGAAATGCCAAAACTGCCTTTCAGGGTATTGCGGAAAGCATTAGTTCTGTCCGTCTAAAGAACTCTAATACAGGTTTTGGTACCAGGATTGGTTCTAGAAGAAGAGAATATTAAGGATAGAGCTCTTTCATTGGGTTTTGGAGTTTCTGGAGTTGACTTCTTAATGTAATTAGACCCAAAAATGCTAAGTACTCTACTTCTAATAGTTGGCATAAACTGTTTAGAAAGTTATGCAAAATAAATGCGTTCAACGTTCCTGATTTACCACTTCTGAAAGACAAGGAGTTTAGTGACCCTATACATAATACCTTTGAAAAACCAAGGAACATAATGAATACCTTTGGTGAAAAACCAAGGAACATAATGAAGGTGGTTGGTTGCTCCTAAGTTCAGTAAACAAAGTAACAAAAGAAAATGATAAACTCAGGGACTGTGTCTCCTGGCTTCAGAAGCAGATACTGAGCCTCAAATTTATTAAGATTGCCGAGTGAGAGTCTTATCTCCCATAGAGAAAAAGCTCAAATTGTGGAAAAACAGACACAAGCTCTTATGTGAGTGGCTGACCTGCAATGAAAGATGCATGCACAGCCTCACCAGGTGTCTACTGTTAAGGGCGTTGATTAGAAAAGAATGGGACCCTGCAACTGGAATGAGGACATGTGGGAGGACCCTGATGAAGCTGGGGACACTGAGTATGTCAACTCCGATAAACCTTTTTTTGCCAGAAGGGACAGCTTCCCCATCCCCAGTAGTGGCAATATCCTCTCCCCAACCCATGCTGCCATCAGCTTTTCCGATTTTGAGGAGATAAACCCTGTGCTGTCTGAGGCAACAGTGATGGCCTCCCCTGAGGTAATTTCCAGAAAAAATAATGTTGATTCTCCTCAGGAGCCACTGCCAACACTCCGTTTGCTTCTAGACCTATAACTAGACTAAAGTCCCAGTGGGCCCCTACAAGTGAGGCAGAGAGTGTGACCCATGAGGAGATGTGCTACACTCAAAAAGAACTCTTTGAGTTCTCTAATTTATATAAACAGTAATCTGGAGAACATGCATGGGAATGGATATTAAGGGCATGGGATAATGGTAGAAGGACTATAGAGATGGATCAGGATGAATTTGTTGATTTAGGTCCACTAAGCAGGGACTCTGCTTTTAATGTTGCAGCTCAAGGAGTTAAAAAGATTCCAATAGTTTATTTACTTGGTTAGCTGAAATATGGATTAAAAGATGGCCCACTGTGAGCTGGAAATGCCTGATCTTCCTTGATTTAATGTAGAGGAAGGTATTCAAAAGCTCAGGGAAACTGGGATAGTGGAGTGGATTAATCACTCTAGATCTACTCATCCCAGCTTGGGCGGGGGGTGGTTATAAAAGATATACCCTTGACCATTGTCTTGTGAAACAGATTTGTGAGGGCAACACCTGCATCTTTGAAGAGCCCTATACTTGCTATTCTCTGTATGTCAGATCTAACAGTGGAAACCACAGTCACTCAAGTACAAAACTTAAATACAATGGGAATAATTGTATTTAGAGGTGGCAGGGGCCAAGCGGCAGCACTCAACAGTCAAAGGCAAGGTGGGCATAGCTACTGTAATGGACAGCAGAGACAAAGCAGCAATCAGAATAGTCTGACTCATGTAGATCAGTAGCAATAGCTAATTAATCACAGTATTCCTTGAAGTGAAATTGATAGGAAGCCTACTGCATTCCTATGTAATATATACAAGCACAAAATGTATAGGTCAGATGGACAAAAGACTAATTTGAATTATAGAACAAGAGAATCATGGCCCCTCAATCAATTTCCAGACTTGAGCCAGTTTACAGACCCAGAACCCCTTGAATAAAGGGGAGGCAGGTCCCCTTAAGGAAGGACCCCACCACATTACTGACAATTTATGCAGTGAATCTCCCATCTTTCCCTCAGAAGACCTCTGCCCTTTTATCAGGGTAACTGTGCATTGGAGAAAGAGAAATGATCAGACATTTCAGGGACTACTGGACACTGGCTCTCAGCTGATGTTAATTCCAGAAGACCCAAAACATCATTAAAGTAGGGCTTATGGAGGTCAGGTAATTGATGGAGTTTTAGCTCAGGTCTGTCTTACAAGTGAGTCCAGTGGGTTCCTGGTCTCTTCCTGTGGTCATTTCCCCAGTACCAGAACACATAATTGACATAGACATACTTAGCAGCTGCCAGAACCCCCACACTAACTCCCTGACTAGGTAAGATGAGGGGTACTATGGCGGAAAAGGTCAAATGAAAACCATTAAGGCTGCCTCTACCTAGAAAAATAGCAAATCAAAAACAATATTGCATCCCTGGCGGGATTGCAGAGATTAGTGCCATCATCAAGGGCTTAAAAGATGCAGGGGTGGTGATTCCCACCACATCCCCATTCAACTCTCCAATTTGGCCTGTGCAGAAGACAAATCAATATTGGAGAATGACAGTGGATAATCAAGCTTAACCAAGTGGTGACTCCAATTGCAGCTGCTGTACCAGATGTGGTTTCGTTGCTTGAGCAAATTAACACATCTCCTGGTATCTGGTATGCAGTCATTGACTTAGCAAATGCCTTTTTCTCCATTCCTATCCATAAGACCCACTAGAAGCAATTTGCCTTCAGCTGGCAAGGCCAGCAATACACCTTTATCGTCCTACCTCAGAGGTATACCAACTCTCCAGCTTTGTGTCAGGATCTTATTCAGAGAGACTTTGGTCACTTTTTGCTTCTGCAAAATATCACACTGATCTATTACCTTGATATTATGCTGATTGGATAGAGTGAGCAAGAAGTAGCAAACACACTGTACTTATTGGTAACACATTTGAGTTCCAGAGGATGGGAAATAAATCTGACTAAAATTCAGGGACTTTCTACCTCAGTAAAATTTCTAGGGGTCCAGTGGTGTGGCGCCTTTCAAGATATTCCTTCTAAGGTGAAGGATATGTTGCTGTATTTTCCCCCTCCTACAACCAAGAAAGAGGCACAATGCCTAGTGGACCTATTTGGATTTTGGAGGGAACATTTCTCATTTGGGAGTGTTACTCTGGCTCATTTATTGACTGACTGGAAAGGCTACCAGTTTTGAGTGGGGTCCAGAACATGAGAAAGCTCTGCAACAGGTCCATGCTGCGGTCCCAGCTATTCTGTCACTTGGGCCTTATGACCCAATGGTGCTTGAGGCGGCAGTGGCAGGTAGGGATGCTATTTTGAGCCTTTCACAGGCCCCCATAGGTAGATCACAGAAGAGCCCTCTAGGATTTTGGAGCAAGGCCTTGCCATCTTCTGCAGATAACTACTCTCCTTTTGAGAGACAGCTCTTGGCCTGTTAGTGGGCTTTGGTGAAAACTGAACCTTTAGCTATGGGGTAATTAAGTCACCATGCATTCTGAACTGCCTATCATGAAGTGGGTGCTTTCTAATCCATCCAGTCATATAGTGGGTCATGCACAGCAGCATTCCATCATGATATGGAAGTGGTATACATATGTGATCGGGCTCGAGCAGATCCTGAAGGCACATGTAAGTTACATGAGGAAGTGGCTCAAATGCCCATGGTCTCAACTCCTGCCACCCTGCCTTCTCTTCCCCAGCTTGCACCAATGGTCTCAAGGGGAGTTCCCTATAATCAGCTGACAGAGGAAGAGAAGACTAGGGCCTGGTTCTGCTTCACAGGTGATTCTGCATGATATGCGAGCACCACCTAAAAGTGGACAGCTGCAGCACTACAGTCCCTTTCTAGGACATCCCTAAAGGTATATCTTCCCAGTGGGCACAGTCTACCTAGCTGTGCACTTTGCATGGAAGGAGAAATGGCCAGAGGTGTGATTATAAACTGATTCATGGGCTGTAGCTAATGGTTTGGCTGGGTGATCAGGGTCTTGGAAGAAGTATGATTGGAAAATTGGTGACAAAGAAATTTGGAGAAGACGTATGTAGATGGTCTTCTCTGAGTGATCAAAAGCTGAAGATATTTATATCCCATGTGAGTGCTGACCAATGGGTGACCTCAGCAGAGGAGAATTTTAATAATCAAGTGGATAGGATGAGCCGTTCTGTGGGCAACACTCAGCCTCTTTCTGCAGCTACTCCTGTCGTAGCCCAATGGGCCCATGAACAAAGTGGCTATGGAGGCAGGGATGGAGGTTACGCATGGGCTCAGCAACATGGACTTCCACTCACCAAGGCTGATGTGGCTATGGTCACTACTGAGTGCCCAATTTGCCAGCAACAGAGACCAACACTGAGCCCTCAATACGGCACCATTCCTTGGAGTGATCAGCTACTTGGTGGCAGGTTAATTATACTGGACCTGTTTCATCATGGAAAGGGCAAAGGTTTGTTTTCACTGGAATAGACACTTACTCAGGACGTGGGTTTGCCTATTCAGCAAGCAATGCTTCTGCCAAAACTACCATCGGTGGACTCACAGAATGCCTTATCCACCATCATGGTATTCCACACAGCATTGCTTCTGACCAAGGCACTCACTTTATGGCTAAAGAAGTTTGGCAGTGGGCTCAAGCTCATGGAATTCATTGGTGTTACCATGTTCCTCATCATCCTAAAACAGCTGGATTGATAGAACAGTGGAATGGCCTTTTGAAGTCACAACTACAATGCCAAGTAAGTGACAATACTTTGCAAGGCTGGACTAAAGTTCTCCAGAAGGCCATGTATGCTCTGAATCAGCATCCAATATATGGTACTGTTTCTCCCATAGCCAGGATTCATGGGTCCAGAAACCAAGGGGTAGAAATGGAAGGGTTACCACCCACCATCACCCCTAGTGACCCACTAGCAAAATTCTTGCTTTCTGTTCCTGAAACATTGCATTCTGCTAGCCTAGAGGTTTTAGTTCCAGACAAAGGAACACTGCCACCAGGAGACACGATTCCATTAAACTACAATAGCTCAATCCAGGCAGGACTACAAATGGTCCAGACCCCTCAGGAATGAAGGTTTGGGTCACTCCACCAGGAGAAAAACCACAACCTACTGAGGTTCCGGCTGAAGGCAAAAGGAACATAGAATTGGCAGTAGAAGGTAGTTGTCAATACCAGCTATGACCACGTGACCAGCTACAGAAACAAGGACTATAAATGTCATGATTATTTCCTCCTCCTTTTGTTAAAAACATGTTTGTGCATGTATACCCTTGCTCTAAGAAAATACCTTCATTTCATTTCCTTTTATCATGTGACACAAATTTATTGACTTCATATCAGCATTTAAGTATTATTTACTTTACATAATAGTATTTGGGTTGGGGATTGGTGTGTTTCTGGTTGTATGAAGAATAGTTGTATCATGTTAGGCATAATTAAGACCTTATTATTTTCTTTATTTGATGATTATGATCTCAGGAGATGTGTATAGGTTCAAGTTGACAAGGGGTGGACTTGTGATGATTAATACTGTCAACTTTATTGGATTGAAGGATGCAAAATATTGATCCTGGGTGTGTCTGTGAGGGTGTTGCCAAAGGAGTTTAATATTTGAGTCAGTGGGCTGGGAAGGGCAGACCTACCCTTAATCCAGTGAGCACCATCTAATCAGCGGCCTGCGAATATAAAGGAAGCAGAAAAACTTGAAGAGGCGAGACTAGTCTACCCTCCCAGCCTACATCTTTCCCCCGTGCTAGATGCTTCCTGCCCTCAAACATCAGAATCCAAGTTCTTCAGTTTTGAGACTCAGACTGGCTCTCCTTGCTCCTCAAGCTTGCAACCTATTATGGGACCTTGTGATCGTCTAAGTTAATACTTAATAAACTCATATACATATATATGAGTTTATATATATATGTATGTGTGTATGTATATATATGTATGTATGTATGTACATATATATGTACATATGTATGTATATGTGTGTAGATATATATACACACATATATACACACATACACACACACACACATACACACATACATATACATATATATTAGAGAACCCTGACTAATACAGTGGCATACCTAAACATTTCACTTTGAGGAATGATGAATAAAGCACTGATAAATATAGAGTCTGAGCTGGCACTGACACCAGGGAACATTAATGACATGTGGACCCTCAGAGGTCAGGTGGTAAATGGAATCCTAACCTAAGTGAATTTTACACTGTGTCCCATGAGTCCAAAGACCCAGCCCATGGCTCTTCCACAGATCCTGAGTGCATAATTAGTGTAGATATATTATCAGCTGCAGAACCTATATTGGCTTCATGACTTGTGGAATAAGAGTAATTATGGCAGGAAAGGCCAGAAGGAAGCCCCTGAAATTGCCCTCCAAATGAAAATAGTAAATTAGAAGAAATCCACACCTTAGGGTGAGTTCCAGAAGTTAGTGCCACTATCAATGTCTTAAGACATTCCACTCTTGAAGGAGCAGAGATTTGCTCTTAGCGGAAATAAAACCTACTCTATATTTGCCTTTGCTGACCACTATCAAGGGCTTTTAGAATTCCTCATTTACCTCCACACCTTTGCCTTTGATGAAAGGATACATTTTCCAGCAAAGAATGTGTGTCAGTGGGAAGGGTAAGATCCATGTGTCCTACTGTAAACCACTTCACCTAGAAGCAGCAGATCTGATAGCATGTTGGAACAGCCTATTAAAAGATTCACATAAGATGTCAGTCCAGAGACAAAACCCTCTAGGTTGGGGAGCTCCCTCGGATGCACTGAACCAACCACTGATACATGGTGCTGCATCCAGCATCGCTAAAATACCTAGGGTGATGGTTAATACTGAGTGTCAACTTGACTGAATTGAAGGATGAAAAGTATCATTCCTGGGTGTGTCTGAGAGGGCTGCCAAAGATTAACATTTGAGTAGGTGGACTGGGAGAGGCAGACCTACCTTCAATCTGGGTGGGTACCATCTAATCAGCTGCTAGCATGACTAGAATAAAAGCAAGCAGAGGAACGTGGAAGGACTATACTGGCTAAGGCTCCTAGCCTCCCTCTTTATCCCATGCTGGATGTTTCCTACCCTTGAACCTCAGACACCAAGTTTTTCAGCTTTTGGACTCTCAGACTTACACCAGTTGTTTTCCAGGGACTCTCGAGCCTTCACCATAGACTGAAGGCTGCATTGTCAACTTCCTTACTTTTGAGACTTTGGGACTCAGACAGGCTTCCTTGCTCCTCAACTTGCAGATGTCCTATTGTGGGACTTTACCTTGTGATCATGTGAGTCAATGCTCCTTAATAAACTCATATATATATATATTTATAAAATATATACAAAGGAGAGTTTATTAATATCTCCTATTAGTTCTGTCCCTCTAGAGAAACCTGCCTAATTGACATGGGCTCCGGAATGAAGAGATGGAAGTAAAACTGGCTCTTCTCACCATTGCTTCCAGTAATTCACTTAATATTTGTGCTTCCCAGTCCTACAACTTCGTTTCTGCTGGACTACAGGTCCTGGTTGCCAGTGGGGTTACCCTCCCACTGGGGAACATGATAAGGATTCCAGTGAACCTAAAGCCACAACTACCACAGAATCACTTTGGGCTCTTCATGCATGAGGACCACAGTCAAAGGAAGGACTCATCATGTTAGTAGGGTAAATCTTTCTTAATCATCAGCAGAACTAGGGTTGCTGCTCCCTAATAGGGGCAGGGAGCAGCGTGCCTGGAACTCAGAAAATTTACTGAGGTATCTCTTGGTGTTCCCATTCCTAATGATAATGGCGAACTGGAAATTGCAGCAATCATGGCCTCACAAGGGCGTGGTAAGCAGGGAGTGAGATCTGCAGGGATAAGTGTCTTGATTACTGCATCACACAAGCAATCTAAGCAGCAAAAGTGATGGCCAAGGGTAGGGGATAATCTAAAATGGATGGAGGAGCAAGATGGTAGACATTAATTACAGCCTAAGGACCAGCTTGCAGCTGTAAGTGCCGTGGCTTGTTTGGCTAATTTTCTGATAGTGTTTTAATGAGATTGAGGCCAGCCATGATTTTGAATACTTGGTGGTAGAATTAATGGGCTTAAAGTAGGGCTCAAGCAGATGTGAAAGGGGAAGACAACAGTCAGGATGTCTGGAAATTTCTTTTAAGTAGTGCCTTGAAGAACTGGTGATCCACAGAATGTACATTGGGAAATGCTATTTTTTTTTTAATTTTTTATTGGATTTTAGGTTTTGGGGTACATGAGCAGAGCATGTAAGACAGTTGCGTAGGAACACACATGGCAGTGTGCTTTTCTTTCCTTCTCCCCTTCACCCACATTTGGCATCTTTCCCCAGGCTATCCCTCCCTACCTCCCCCTCCCACTGGCCCTCCCCTTTTCCCCCCAATAGACCCCAGTGTTTAGTACTCCCCTTTCTGTGTCCATGTGTTCTCATTTTTCATCACCCACCTATGAGTGAGAATATGCGGTGTTTCATTTTCTGTTCTTGTGTCAGTTTGCTGAGGATGACGTTCTCCAGATTCATCCATGTCCCCACAAACGACACAAACTCATCATTTCTGATTGCTGCATAATATTCCATGGTGTATATGTGCCACATTTTTCCAATCCAGTCTATCATCAATGGGCATTTTGGTTGATTCCAGGTCTTTGCTATTGTAAACAGTGCTGCAATGAACATTCGTGTACATGTGTCCTTATAGTAGAACGATTTATAGTCTTTTGGATATATACCCAGTAATGGGATTGCTGGGTCAAATGGAATTTCTATTTCTAAGGCCTTGAGGAATCGCCACACTGTCTTCCACAATGGTTGAACTAATTTACACTCCCACCAACAGTGTAAAAGTGTTCCTTTTTCTCCACATCCACTCCAGCATCTGTTGTGTCCAGATTTTTTAATGATCGCCATTCTAACTGGCGTGAGATGGTATCTCAATGTGGTTTTGATTTGCATCTCTCTGATGACCAGTGACGATGAGCATTTTTTCATATGATTGTTGGCCTCATATATGTCTTCTTTCGTAAAGTGTCTGTTCATATCCTTTGCCCAGTTTTGAATGGGCTTGTTTGTTTTTTTCCTGTAAATCCGTTTGAGTTCTTTGTAAATTCTGGATATCAGCCCTTTGTCAGATGGGTAAACTGCAAAAATTTTTTCCCATTCTGTTGGTTGCCGATCCACTCTAGTGACTGTTTCTTTTGCCGTGCAGAAGCTGTGGAGTTTCATTAGGTCCCATTTGTCTATTTTGGCTTTTGTTGCCAATGCTTTTGGTGTTTTGTTCATGAAGTCCTTGCCTACTCCTATGTCCTGGATAGTTTTGCCTAGATTTCCTTCTAGGGTTTTTATGGTGCCAGGTCTTATGTTTAAGTCTTTAATCCATCTGGAGTTAATTTTAGTGTAAGGTGTCAGGAAGGGGTCCAGTTTCTGCTTTCTGCACATGGCTAGCCAGTTTTCCCAACACCATTTGTTGAACAGGGAATCCTTTCCCCCTTGCTTGTTTTTGTCAGGTTTATCAAAGATTGTATAGTTGTAGATATGTTGTGTTGCCTCCGGTGCCTCTGTTTTGTTCCATTGGTCTATATCTCTGTTTTGGTACCAGTACCATGCTGTTTTGATTACTGTAGCCTTGTAGTATAGTTTGAAATCCGGTAGTGTGATGCCCCCCACTGTGTTCTTTTTGCTTAGAATTGACTTGGCTATGCGGGCTCTCTTTTGGTTCCATATGAAGTTCATGGTGGTTTTTTCCAGTTCTGTGAAGAAAGTCGATGGTAGCTTGATGGGGATAGCGTTGATTCTGTAAATTACTTTGGGCAGTATAGCCATTTTCATGATATTAATTCTTCCTAACCATGAACATGGAATGTTTCTCCATCTGTTTGTGTCCTCTCTGATTTTGTTGAGCAGTGGTTTGTAGTTCTCCTTGAAGAGGTCCCTTACGTTCCTTGTGAGTTGTATTCCAAGGTATTTTATTCTTTTTGTAGCAATTGTGAATGGCAGTTCGTTCTTGATTTGGCTCTCTTTAAGTCTGTTATTGGTGTAGACGAATGCTTGTGATTTTTGCACATTGATTTTATATCCTGAGACTTTGCTGAAGTTGCTTATCAGTTTCAGGAGTTTTTGGGCTGAGGTGATGGGGTCTTCTAGGTATACTATCATGTCGTCTGCAAATAGAGACAATTTGGCTTCCACCTTTCCTACTTGAATACCCTTTATTTCTTTTTCTTGCCTGATTGCTCTGGCTAGAACTTCCAGAACTATATTGAATAGGAGTGGTGAAAGAGGGCATCCTTGTCTAGTGCCAGATTTCAAAGGGAATGCTTCCAGTTTTTGCCCATTCAGTATGATATTGGCTGTTGGTTTGTCATAAATAGCTTTTAGTACTTTGAGATACGTTCCATTGATACCGAGTTTATTGAGGGTTTTTAGCATAAAGGGCTGTTGAATTTTGTCAAATGCCTTCTCTGCGTCAATTGAGATAATCATGTGGTTTTTGTTTTTGGTTCTGTTTATGTGGTGAATTACGTTTATAGACTTGCGTATGTTGAACCAGCCTTGCATCCCCGGGATGAATCCTACTTGATCATGGTGAATAAGTTTTTTGATTTGCTGTTGCATTCGGCTTGCCAATATTTTATTGAAGATTTTTGCATCTATGTTCATCATGGATATTGGCCTGAAGTTTTCTTTTCTCGTTGGGTCTCTGCCGGGTTTTGGTATCAGAATGATGTTGGTCTCGTAAAATGATTTGGGAAGGATTCCCTCTTTTTGGATTGTTTGAAATAGTTTTAGAAGGAATGGTACCAGCTCCTCTTTCTGTGTCTGGTAGAATTCAGCTGTGAACCCGTCTGGACCTGGGCTTTTTTTGTGTGGTAGGCTCTTAATTGCTGCCTCGACTTCTGACCTTGTTATTGGTCTATTCATAGTTTCAGCTTCCTCCTGGTTTAGGCTTGGGAGGACACAGGAGTCCAGGAATTTATCCATTTCTTCCAGGTTTACTAGTTTATGTGCATAGAGTTGTTTGTAATATTCTCTGATGATGGTTTGAATTTCTGTGGAATCTGTGGTGATTTCCCCTTTATCATTTTTTATTGCATCTATTTGGTTGTTCTCTCTTTTATTTTTAATCAATCTGATTAGTGGTCTGTCTATTTTGTTGATCTTTTCAAAAAACCAGCTCTTGGATTTATTGATTTTTTGAAGGGTTTTTCGTATCTCAATCTCCTTCAGTTCAGCTCTGATCTTAGTAATTTCTTGTCTTCTGCTGGGTTTTGAGTTTTTTTGATCTTGCTCCTCTAGCTCTTTCAATTTTGACGATAGGGTGTCAATTTTGGATCTCTCCATTCTCCTCATATGGGCACTTATTGCTATATACTTTCCTCTAGAGACTGCTTTAAATGTGTCCCAGAGGTTCTGGCATGTTGTGTCTTCGTTCTCATTGGTTTCGAAGAACTTCTTTATTTCTGACTTCATTTCATTGTTTACCCAGTCAACATTCAAGAGCCAGTTGTTCAGTTTCCATGAAGCTGTACGGTTCTGGGTTGGTTTCTGTATTCTGAGTTCTAACTTGATTGCACTATGGTCTGAGAGACTGTTTGTTATGATTTCAGTTGTTTTGCATTTGTTGAGCAGTGCTTTACTTCCAATTATGTGGTCAATTTTTGAGTAGGTGTGATGTGGTGCTGAGAAGAATGTATATTCTGTGGATTTGGGGTGGAGAGTTCTGTAAATGTCTATCAGGTTTGCTTGCTCCAGGTCTGAGTTCAAGCCCTGGATATCCTTGTTGATTTTCTGTCTGGTTGATCTGTCTAATATTCACAGTGGAGTGTTAAAGTCTCCCACTATTATTGTGTGGGAGTCTAAGTCTCTTTGTAAGTCATTAAGAACTTGCCTTATGTATCTGGGTGCTCCTGCATTGGGTCCATATATGTTTAGGATCGTTAGCTCTTCTTGTTGTATTGATCTTTTACCAGTATGTAATGGCCTTCTTTGTCTCTTTTGATCTTTGTTGCTTTAAAGTCTATTTTATCAGAGATGAGAATTGCAACTCCTGCTTTTTTTTGCTCTCCATTTTCTTGGTAAATCTTCCTCCATCCCTTTATTTTGAGCCTTTGTGTATCCTTGCATGTGAGATGGGTTTCCTGGATACAGCACACTGATGGGTTTTGGATTTTTATCCAATTTGCCAGTCTGTGTCTTTTGATTGGTGCATTTAGTCCATTTACATTTAGGGTTAATATTGTTATGTGTGAATTTGATACTGCCATTTTGATGCTAGCTGGCTGTTTTGCCTGTTAGTTGTTGTAGATTCTTCATTATGTTGAAGCTCTTTAGCATTCAGTGTGATTTTGGAATGGCTGGTACTGAATGATCCTTTCTATGTGTAGTGCCTCTTTTAGGAGCTCTTGTAAAGCAGGCCTGGTGGTGACAAAATCTCTGAGTACTTGCTTGTTCGCAAAGGATTTTATTCTTCCTTCACTTCTGAAGCTCAGTTTGGCTGGATATGAAATTCTGGGTTGAAAGTTCTTTTCTTTAAGAATGTTGAATATTGGCCCCCACTCTCTTCTGGCTTGTAGTGTTTCTGCCGAGAGATCTGCTGTGAGTCTGATGGGCTTCCCTTTGTGGGTGACCTGACCTTTCTCTCTGGCTGCCCTTAGTATTCTCTCCTTTATTTCAACCCTGTTGAATCTGACGATTATGTGCCTTGGGGTTGCTCTTCTTGCGGAATATCTTTGTGGTGTTCTCTGTATTTCCTGCGATTGAGTGTTGGCTTGTCTTGCTAGGTGGGGGAAATTTTCCTGGATGATGTCCTGAAGAGTATTTTCCAGCTGGGATTCATTCTCTTCGTCCCCTTCTGGTACACCTATCAAACGTAGGTTAGGTCTTTTCACATAGTCCCACATTTCTTGGAGACTCTGTTCATTCCTTTTTGCGCTTTTTTCTCTGATCTTGGTTTCTCGTTTTATTTCATTGAGTTGGTCTTCGACTTCAGATATTCTTTCTTCTGCTTGGTCAATTCGGCTATTGAAACTTGTGCATGCTTCGCGAAGTTCTCGTATTGTGTTTTTCAGCTCCTTTAATTCATTCATATTCCTCTCTGAGTTATCCATTCTTGTTATCATTTCCTCATATCTTTTTTTAAGTTCCTTAGTTTCTTTGCATTGATTTAATACATGTTCTTTTAGGTCACAAAAGTGTCTCATTATCCACCTTCTGAAGTCTAATTCCATCATTTCGTCACAGTCATTCTCCATCCAGCTTTGTTCCCTTGCTGGTGAGGAGTTTTGGTCCTTTCTAGGAGGCGAGGTGTTCTGGTTTCGGGTGTTTTCCTCCTTTTTTCGCTGGTTTCTTCCCATCTCTGTGGGTTTATCCACTTGTCGTCTACGTAGTTGCTGACTTTTCGATTGGGTCTCTGAGTGGACACCCAGATTGTTGATGATGAAGTATTTCTGTTACTTGGTTTTCCTTCTACCAGCCTAGCCCCTTCGCTGTACGACTGCTGAGGTCCACTCCAGGCCCTGCTTGTCTGGGGTGCACCTCTAGCAGCTGTGGCACAGTGGGGGATGCTACCCATTTCTTTTTTTGCTATCTTTGTCCCAGGATGATGCCTGCCAAATGTCAGTCTTTTGGATATAGAGGGGTCAGGGAGTTGCTTGAGGAGACAGTCTGTACTTTTTGGAGCTCAGTTGCTGAGCTGTGAGCTCTGTTGTTCATTCAGGGCTGTTAGGCTGCTATGTTTGATTCTGCTGCAACAGAGCTCATTAAAAAAAAAACCTTTTTTTCTCAAATGCTCTGTGTTGGGGGGTTCGGGCTTTATTTTTCGATGTCCGATGAGGTGTCCTGCCCAGCTAGAAGGCAGACTAACTAGCCACTGTTTGGCTGCCGAGTCTCCGCCCTGCTGTTGTGTGATTCGCCCTGTTCCTGCAGGCTCTGCTGTGGTCTCCACCATGCCCTGCGGCGGAGTCTCTTCGCTGTAGCATGTTGCCTCAGCAACGGCAGGCTGCGTCAGCAGTGGGCGTGTATCTCAGTTGGGGCGGGTTGCCTTGGTAGTTGTGGACGCCCCTCCCCCACAGTGCGTCTCGGCCCGTCTGCTCGGGATAGTTTGAAATCGTGGTTTTGTTCATCCCACCGGGTATCCCAAACGATCTGTCCCTGCAATCCCTGGGCTGGCCTACTGTCCAAGTCTCGTTCAGTCTCAAGTCCAGCCCTCTCAAGTCTCAGGTTGCCGGTTCAACAGGGCACCCAGACAAGCGCGCCCTGTGGGGATTGCTGCGTAGGGCCGGCCGCCGCCGCCCCGGCTGCTGGCTTCACCAGGCAGACCTACTGCCTGGCGTCCCGTGTCTTTTTTATACTTGGGAGTTTCCCCGTTCTGTGGGCAACAAAGATCAGTCTGGAAATGCAACTCCGACTCACCGTTTGCGGATTCAACGAGAGCTCCAATCCTGGGTTGTTCTCACAGCGCCATCTTGAGTCCTCCCCCGGGAAATGCTATTTTTTACTGGAATTTTTTATTTTATGAAATTAAAATATATATATCTTTAATGATCCAACTATCTATAGGCAGACGCTTTTATATTTATTGTCAGAATTTTCAAAAATTGAAGAAAAAGGAGAGAGCAAAGAGAAAAATTTTGAAAATAGCAAAAATTCGCTGCCAAAATTATTGTCCCACTGTGAGCACTCAGTAAACTTGAATAACTGCATCAGTATATCTAGAAGCCACATTGCTGGGGAAATATTTGTGTCCACATTTTGAAAACAAACTCTCTTTGGACTAGTAGAAAATTATCATTTAGAACCTAGTGTTTTCGTAGAAAATATTTAGTCATTACAGGAATTACTACTCCACAGTGGTGGGACCACTTAGCTGAAAAGCTACCTTTCTCCAGTGAGTTCTAACAGTTGAAGAGATCACCATGACTAAAGGGATTGCAAGGATGTCTGTCTTTCACCTAAGACGTCTACATCTCAGAATCATTTAGCTTTGGCATGTAATCACAAGCTTGCTTGATAAAAGTAGATTGAAAAAACATATTCGTTTGTTAAAGTACAGAGCCAAAGACTTCTAAGAAGGGAGGGAAATAAAAAGTACAGTGCAGTCCCTCTTTCTCTCTCAACTTTAAAAAACTCCATAGCAACAATATATGTATGACTGACACTAGTCTTCATATTTCTCTGACTCGGAGCTTAGTGGTTTTAGTAATTGTGAGTTGCTCTCAGAACATTACTTCTTCATTTGGCTTTTCTGGCATCAAACTGCATGACATGTATCCATAAATATATTAATCTCTCTGTGTCATTTTTCAGTTTTGCCTTCTTCCTAGATATTAACTCCCTAATTTTTTCCCATTCCTTGCTCATAATAAATTCCAGAGCAGTGCAATATATTACATCTTTCACACAACTTAGAATTCACCATTTCACATATGTCATTTGAAGATAACCAGGATCTTTCACCACCAAATGACTAAACGGTGTATCTTGAAACAAGTAAATGATAGATTCCTTCTCAAGATGCAAAGAGAAAAGTGTTGAAAACACAACATTTAAACAGTGCCTGAAAAGTAACAGTAATTAAATGTCCACGTACAGATAATAGTTGGCTCATCCCACCTAATTTGCTCTGAAGTCAGCAGTACTCTTAAAACTACTGTTTTGCTGGTCCATTACTTGGTCCAGTTTCATTTTACCAGCCAATAGTAATAATGATGATGATGATAGCAGCTAGAGTTTATCGCGTATTTACCATGTGTCAGGCCTGGAACCAAGTACTTTACACATCTATCTGCTATCAGCCACTTCTCTCCATCCCTACACCTCAGTCCAAGCCACTGCTGTCTATAGCTCGTACCACTGGAGTAACTTCCTGCTGTTTGTTGGTTGGTTGGTTGGTTGGTTTTTGTGGGTTTTGTTGACATAGGTCTGACGCCATTGCCCAGGCTGAACTGCAGTGGTTCAATCACAGCTTACTGCAGCCTTGACCTCCCCAGGCTCAGGTAATCCTCCCACCTTAGCTGAGATTATAGGTACAAGCCAACACACCCGGCTAATTTTTGTATTGTTTTTAGAAATGGGGTCTCACCATGTTGCCCAGGCTGATCTCAAACTCCTGGGCTCAAGCAATCCACCCACCTCAGCCTTCCAAAGTGCTGGGATTACAGGCATGAGCCACTTCACACCTGGCCCTCATTCTTCACTCTTTACAATTCATGTCCACCAAACAGCTGCAATGATCTTTCATAAAGTATTTTAGAGCACATCCCTCTCCTGCTTAAAATGCTTTTAAAGGCCTCTCACTATACTTAAAACCCATTCCAAACCTATTTACAAAGACTTTCAAAGCCATACCTGCCCACCCGCACTGGCATTTCTCAGACACATGAAATTCATCCCCACCCCAGCTGTAGCACGAACTACCTCCTCTGCCCTGATCTTCAAATCCAAAATATTACCACAAAGAGGCACTCCATGATGACCAAATCTAACCTAGTCCCCAGCCACTTTCTATGGCATCATTTCTATTTGAATGCTCTATGTACCACTCATCAGCATCTGATACTGTATTCTATTTTTCTATTTGCTCATTGTATGACTCCTTCCCCTGGAATATTCGTTCTGTGAGAATAGAGACCCATCTGTCCTATTCACCCCTAGACCAGTACCTAGTGTATAACAGGCCTTCCATAAATACGTGCTGAGTGAATAAATGAATGTGTGAACAACATTCTAAGCTAAGAACATTATACCAAGAGATGAGGAACATTATATTTAGATGCAAAGAAAACAAGCCTTAGAAAGGCTAAGGCAAGCTTCTATGTGTAAAAGCAGGATTTTACATTCTACTTTTGGGTAGGCAAATTGATAGTAGGGCATAGGTGGGGCAGGACAGGTAAGCAAGCCATAGATCTTTATTGTAAATGGAGAAAAATTTGACCTATACCCTCTAGAGTCCTCTCTGGCAAAGACAACATCATCAGGCACAGGAGTGGCACTGATGCCTAAAGGGAAAGGAAATGTCCCCATGGTGGGGCATCCTCAGTGCTTTTTACCTGGTGACAGTGTCAAAAGGGTCTCTCATTCTAAGAAAGGCTGACTCATATTGAGGAAGGCTCTGGAGCAATGATCCTTATTCCCTGAGGAATCATAGATAACCTTGAGAATCTGAGTAAAATTAAGCACTCTTTCTTCAGGGGAGTGGGAAAAAAGACATTTTTTATTATTATTATTATTTTGAGACGGCGTCTTACTCTGTCACCCAAGCTGGAGTGCAATGGCGTGATGCAACCTCTGCCTCCTGGGTTCAAGTGATTCTCCTGCCTCAGCCTCCGAAGCAGCTGGAAATACAGATGCGTGCCACCATTCTCGGATAATTTTTTTTTTTTTTTGTATTTTTAAAAGAGATGGAGTTTCACTGTTTAGCCAGGATGGTCTCGATTTCCTGACCTCGTGATCTGCCCAACTCGGCCTCGCAAAGTGCTGAGCTTATAGGCATGAGCCACCACACCCAGCCAAAAAGACATTTTACATACAGTTTCAGAAGATCTCAAATCCAAAATGTAGTTCTGACACAGAAAGTTTTCTTCTGTTTCTCTACAATGTTAGAAGGTGATTTTTAGCTCGCTCTTCCAGGCAGAACAAGCAGATGCCCCCTGCTCCCTGAATGGGATTGAGCAATGATAATATCCTGAAGGCTGAGCTTGGCCTAACCTTAAAGATAAGGAAGCCAGTTCTTTATGTCTCCTAACTTGGGCTCAGGTTTAAAGGATCATACAGGTCCTAAGTGATGAATTCTTCATTCTTTCATTCAACAAATATTTGTGAGCATCTACCATGTGATGGGCGCTGTACTGGGTTCAGAGGCTATGAGAGCACAAGGTGTGGGGCTTGCTTTCAAGGAACTCACATACCCATAGGGAAGGCAGATACACAAACAAGCAGTTTCACTCTAGAGCACCATGGAATTACCTGCTACTCTCATTGCAGGAGCCAGTAAGTGAGTGGCATTTAATCAGCAGTAGAGTAAGAGAAATCAAAATCATTAGCCTTTGTCTGACCAAAGAGTTTCTAGGTAAGGTCTATAAAACACATTTTCAAATATCTTTTTAGGTTTTGTTATATGACATGCCTGACTTAGTCTGATTATACAGACCATCTGGAACCTGCACTGCCATTGGACTCAAAGGCCGACTTCTGAAGAAGTGGGAATCAGGCTTGATGAAACTGCCCGGAACATTTTGATCTTATCTATTTTTGAGCTGCAGAAGTTACATTTTACTAAAAACTGAGAGGCACCTGGGACTTTGGGAGAGGAGAATCTTTTTTTAGCTAAGAGCACTCTTATTCCAATGTTTATGGTATATAAATGCATAAAGAGCTTATACTGTTCAGCCACATTCCTATTGTTTAGCCTCCATAAACTAGGAAAGGGTAGCACGAACTAAAGAATAAAATGTTGTGAAGATACCTAGGAGAGGCTCCTAAACCAAGGTTTGAGGAACCAGAGAAACCCACTTGAAGGATAAACAAGAGTCAGTCAGATATTTTTAGCAGAAAGTGGTAGTAATACAGGTTGTATCCAGGCAGAGAAGAGCTTGTACAAAGGCACAGAGTCAAGAAAATATTCCAGATTCTACAGTCCACCTCTGCATTGGTGCCATAGTCTTTCATCTGGGCAATAACATTGCTTCTAAATTTCCAAATAGCTCATCTAGTACCCAGTAGATACATCTTCTGTTTCACCTTCATCTGCAACATAAACAAATGCTATAAAATCTCATTAGAGTATAACCTCAAATTGTCTTCTTAAGACTAAAGTTGAGAAATAAAATTTTCTCATGCTAAAAGATTTTTTAAAACACTCTGAGGAAGGCTGAGCTCCCTGGGTTGTCTAATAGGTTATGGATTCAGGGTGCTTATGTTCACGTACTTAATGCTTACTCATTAAGTGCTTAGCACCATTCTTCCCTTGACATCAGCCCAACCACTATTTTAAACACTGTTCTGGTAGAGTTTGTAGCAAATTCAAATTGCTGTACTTTCCAGCCAGTTCTAGCTCTTAAGTAATAGCAATAGCTTCCAATAGCAAGCTGTGAGGAAGCCACTTCACTACTTCTCTGCCTCTAACAGTAGTTGCTATGATTGTCTAAGCACATTTCTTATGCCAGAAATTACATTACATACTTACCTCATTTAATCCTTACAGTAAATCTGTGCTATGGGAATCATTTTGCCTGTGGTGCAGATGAGGAAACTGAAGCTCAAAGATATCAAGTAACTTACTCAAGGTCACACAGCTGGACAGAGGCAGAATCTGACACCTGTTCTCTTAATTACTGTTCCGTGAGGCATCTAGTAATGTGTTCTGGTGACATGTTTACATTGACTCTCACGGATCACCAAAAGAAAAAACTTTCTGAACATTATGACTAAGAGTTCCTTTACTGGAATAACTTAAATACAAAAAGATATCTCACTCATATACACATTTTGAAAAGTCAAACTCAGAAGCTGCATAGAATGGTGTTTACCTGAACCCGGGGTTTGGTGGGGGGATGAGTTGTGAGATGTTAGTAAAAAGACACAAAATTTCAACTAGACAAGAAAAAATTCAATATAGTTATTAATAATACACTGCATAGTTGAAAATCACTGAGAGTAGATATTAAGTGTTCTTATCACAAAAAATAACAATTAGCTCAATTTAGGCATTCTATAATGTGCATATTCTTCAAACCATCATGCTATATACCATAAATTTATATAATTTTATTTGTCCATTTAAAAAATAAGAAATTTTAAAATATATAGAGAGAAATAGAAAGCATTTTGAAGGCAAAAAGAACACTGCAACTTTAAAATTAAATTGTGGGACTAGATTACAGTGCTCCTTGTCATTGATTATAGATTTCAATAAGTCCATGGATGAAAATAACTCTTATTCTTTTTAGAAATTAAGACCATGTAGCAAACAAAGGCTCATTCATTAAAACTGCTGGCATCCAGGTTCAAAAGAGAAACTTATGCTTTTGTAACTTAGGAACAGACAATACAGAAGAAGCGCTGGTCTTCCACTCCTCTGGATGAACCTTCTTTTCCTCCCTAATTTCCCCACATCTGCACTATCCCCTGTCCACTTTCCATTCTTCTGGTCCTCAGCAACTTTTATGCTATCTGGGGGCCTTTGGCTGAGGTGCTTTGTCATCTCGTTCACTGTTTGCCTTCCAGATCCCTTCCACTCTAGAGGACCCACCTTGAAAGTTACCACTCCAGTCAAATGCTCCTTAGGGCTTCAACTCATGATGATTGTTCCCTCTTCTGACTTCCTAAAATACTAATTATTTGTGACAGTGGTTTAGATCTTACTGTATTGTGTGTAAGTCATGTCTCATCTTCTGTGGCACTGTAAGGGCCTTGAAGGCAGAATCCAGGTACTTACTCCTTTGCATCCACAGCTCTGTTAACACAGGACTGGTCACATAATTTCTCAATAAGTACTCCTTGCTTTAAATTGAATATTTGCCTTGACAGCTTCCTTGGATCATAATAAGCTCTTTAAGGCCAGGAATGGGTCTCCTTTATGTTTACTAATTCGTTACACTGGATAGATTCAGTGGGTGTCCAGCAAAAATTAACTCTCAAGTTTACAGTGGGGGGTTCAACCTAGCTTCCTTTTTTTTTTTTTTTTTTACAGAGTCGTGCTCTATTGCCAGGCTGGAGTGCAGTGGTGTGATCTTGGCTCACTGCAACCTTCACCTCCGAGTTCAAGTGATTCGCCTGCCTGAAACTCCAGAGTAGCTGGGACTACATGTGTGCACCCCCAAACCCAGCTAATTTTTCTATTTTCAGTAGAGCTGGGAGTGGGGGTGGGTTCACCATGTTGACCAGAATGGTCTGGATCTCTTGATCTCGTGATCCGCTAGCCTTGGCCTCCCAGAGTGCTGGCATTACAGGCATGAGCCACCATGCCCAGCCTCAACCTAGCTTCTTTGTTTTTTATAAAATAGGCTTTTTTAAAATTTATTTATTTATTTATTTTAATTGCACTTTAGGTTCTGGGGTACATGTGGAGAACATGCAGAATTATTGCATAGGTACCTACATGACAATGTGATTTGCTGCCTCCAACCCCCTGTCACCTATATCTGGCATTTATCCCCATGTTATCCCTCCCCAACCTCCCTACCTCCCACTGTCCCTCCCCTATTCCCCCCACAACAGATCCCAGTGTGTGATGCTCCCCTCCCTGTGTCCATGTGGTCTCATTGTTCAACACCTGACTATGAATGAGAACATGAGGTGTTTTATTTTCTGTTATTTTGTCAGTTTGCTGAGAATGATGGTTTCCAGATTCATCCATGTCCCTACAAAGGACATGAACTCATTTTTTATGGCTGCATAGTATTCCATGGTATATATGTGCTACATTTTCCTCGTCCAGTCTATCATCCATGGGCATTTGGGTTGGTTCCAGGTCTTTGCTATTGTAAACAGTGCTGCAATGAACATACATGTGCATGTGTCTTTATAATAAAATGATTTATAATCTTTGCATATATACCCAGTAATGGGATTGCTGGGCCAAATGGGATTTCTATTTCTAGATCCTTGAGGAATCACCACAGTGTCTTCCACAGTGGTTGAACTAATTTACACTCCTACCAACGGTAAAAAAGTGTTCCTATTTCTCCACATCCTCTCCAGCATCTGTTGTCTCCAAATGTTTTGATGATCACCATACTAACTGGTGTGAGATGGTATCTCAATGTGGTTTTGATTTGCATTTCTCTAATGACCAGTGATGATGAGCATTTTTTCATATGTTTGTTGGCCTCATAAATATCTTTTTTAAAAAGTGTCTGTTCATATCCTTCGCCCACCTTTGTTTGTTCATTCTTGTAAATCTGCTTTAGTTCTTTGTAGATTCTGGATATAAGTCCTTTGTTAGATGGGTACATTGAAAATATTTTTTCCCATTCTGTTGGTTGCCAGTTCACTCTAATGATTGCTTCTTTTGCTGTACAAAAGCTCTGGAGTTTAATTAGATCCCATTTGTCTACTTTGGTTTTGTTGCCAGTGCTTTCGGTGTTTTAGTCACATATGTAGTCCTTGCCTATAACTTTGTCCTGAATGGTTTTTCCTAGGTTTTCTACTGGGGTTTTTATGGGGTTGGGTCTTATATTTAAGTCTTTAATCCATCTGGAGTTAATTTTAGTGTAAGGTGTCAGGAAGGGGTCCAGATTCTGCTTTCTGCACATGGCTAGCCAGTTTTCCCAACACCATTTATTAAACAGGGAATCCTTTCCCCATTGCTTGTTTTTGTCCTCTTTGCCAAAGATCAGATGGTTGTAGAGGTGTGGCATTGCCTCTAAGGCCTCTGTTCTGTTCCATTGGTCTATATCTCTGTTTTGGTACCAGTACCATGCTGTTTTGATTACTATAGCATTGTAGTATAGTTTGAAGTCAGGTAGCTTGATGCCTCCAGCTTTGTTCTTTTTGCTTAGAATTGTCTTTGCTATGTAGGCTCTCTTTTGGTTCCATATGAAGTTTAAGGTGGTTTTTTTCCAGTTCTGTGAAGAGGGTCATTGGTAGCTTGATGGGGATAGCATTGGATCTATAAATTACTTTGGGCAGTATGGCCATTTTCACAATATTGATTCTTCTAACCATGAGCATGGAATGTTTCTCCAACTGTTTGTGTGCTCTCTTATTTCCTTGAGCAGTGGTTTGTGGTTCTCCTTGAAAAGGTCCTTTACATTCTTTGTTAGTTGTATTCCTAGGTATTTTATTCTCTTTGTAGCAATTGTGAATGGCAGTTCATTCTTGATTTAGCTCTAAGCCTGTTATTGGTATATAGGAATACTTGTAATTTCTGCACATTGATTTTGTATCCTGAGACTTTGCTGAAGTTGCTTATCAGTTTCAGGAGATTTGGGGCTGAGATGATGGGGTCTTCTAAATATACAATCATGTCGTATTCAAATAGGGACAATTTGACTTCCTCTTTTCCTAACTGAATACCCTTTCTTTCTTTTTCTTGCCTGATTGCTCTGGCTAGAACTTCCAACACTATTTTGAATACAAGTGGTGAGAGAGGGCATCTTTGTCTAGTGCCAGATTTCAAAGTGAATGCTTCCAATTTTTTGCCCATTCAGTATGATATTGGCTGTAGGTTTGTTGTAAATAGCTTTTATTATTTTGAGATACGTCCCATCGATACCTAGTTTACTGAGAGTTTTTAGCATTAAGGGCTGTTGAATATTGTCAAAGGCCTTCTCTGCATCTGTTGAGATGATCATGTGGTTTTTGTCTTTGGTTCTGTTTTTGTGGTGGATTACATTTATAGACTTGCATATGTTGAACCAGCCTTGCATCCCCAGGAAGAAGCCCACTTGATCATGATGGATAAGCTTTTCGATGTGCTGTTGCAATTAGTTTGCCAGTATTTTATTGAAGATTTTTGCATCTATGTTCATCACAGATATTGGCCTGAAGTTTTCTTTTTTGTTGAGTCTCTGCTGGGTTTTGGTATCAGGATGATGTTGGTCTCATAAAATGATTTGGAAAGCATACCCTCTATTTGGGTTGTTTGGAATAGTTTCAGAAGGAGTGGTACTAGCTCCTCTTTGTATGTCTAGTAGAATTTGGCTGTGAACCCATCTGGACCTGGGCTTTTTTTGATTGGTAGGCTATTAATTTCTGCCTCAACTTCAGCCCTTGTTATTGGTCTATTCAGAGTTTCAACTTCTTCTTGGTTTAGGCTTGGGAGGGTGCAAGTGTCCAGGAATTTATCCATTTCTTCCAGGTTTACTGGTTTATGTGCATAGAGTTGTTTGTAGTAACCTCTGATGGTAGTTTGTATTTCTGTGGAATCAGTGATGATATCCCCTTTATTGTTTTTTTATGGCATCTATTTCATTCTTCTCTCTTTTCTTTTTTATTAATCTGGCTAGCAGTCTGTGTATTTTATTGATATTTTCAAAAAACCAGCTCCTGGATGTGTTGATTTTTTTGAAGGGTTTTTTTGTGTCTCTAATCCACAGAAAAATGTATATTCTGTGGCTATGGGGTGGAGAGTTTTGTAGATGTCTATTAGGTTTGCTTGGTCGAGATCTGAGTTCAAGTCTTGGATATCCTTGTTAATTTTCTGTCTCATTGATCTGTCTAATACTGACAGTGGAGTGTTAAAGTTTCCCACTATTATTGTGTGGGAGTCTAAGTGTCATTGTTAGTCATTAAGAACTTGCTTTATGTATCTGGGTGCTCCTGTATTGGGTGCATGTATATTTAAGATCATTAGCTCTTCTTGTTGCATTGATACTTTTACCATTATGTAATGCCCTTCTTTGTCTCTTTTGACCTCTGTTGGTTTGAAGTCTATTTTATCAGAGACTAGGATTGCAACTCCTGCTTTTTTTTTTTTTTTTTTTTGCTCTCCATTTGCTTGATAAATCTTCCTCCATCCCTTCATTTTGATCCTATGTGTATCCTTGCACATGAGATGGGTTACCTGAATACAGCACACCAATGGGTTTTGACCTTTTGCCCAATTTGCCAGTCTGTGTCTTTTGATTGGGGCATTTAGCCCATTTATATTTAAGATTAGTATTGTTATGTATGAATTTGATCCTGCCATTTTGATGCAAGCTGGTTGTTTTGCCCATTAGTTGACAAAGTTTCTTCATTGTGTCATTGCTCTTTACCATTTGGTACATTTTTGGAGTGGCTGGTACTAGTTGTTCCTTTCTATGTTTAGTGCTTCTTTCAGGAGCTCTTGTAAGGCAGGCCTGGTGGTGACAAAATCTCTGAGCAATTGCTTGTTTGTAAAAGATTTTATTTCTCCTTCACTTATGAAGCTTAGTTTGGCTGGATATGAAATTCTAGGTTGAAGGTTGTTTTCTTTAAGGATGTTGAATATTGGCCCCCATTCTCTTCTGGCTTGTAGGCTTTCTGCTGAGAGATCTGCTGTGAGTCTGATGGGCTCCCCTTTGTGGGTAACCCAACCTTTCTCTCTGGCTGCCCTTAGCATTTTTTCTTTCATTTCAACCCTGGTGAATCTGAGGATTATGTTCCTTGGGGTTGCTCTTCTTGAGGAATATCTTTATGGTGTTCTCTGTGTTTCCTGGACTTGAATATTGGCCTGTCTTGCTAGGTTGGGGAAGTTCTCTTGGATAGTATCCTGAAGAGTGTTTTCCAGGTTGGATTCATTCTCTCCGTCACACTCGGGTATAACTATCAAATGTAGATTAAGTCTTTTCACATAATCCCATATTTCTTGGAGGTTTTGTTCATTTCTTTTTACTCTTATTTTTTAATCTTGCCTTCTCATTTCATTTCATTGAGTTGATCTTAAATCTCTGATATCCTTTCTTCTGCATGGTCAATTCGGCTATTGAAACTTGTGTATGCTTCGTGAAGTTCTCGGGTTGTTTTTTTCTGCTCTATTAAGTCATTTATATTCTTCTCTAAGCTGTTTATTCTCGTTAGCATTTTGTCAAACCTTTGGTCAAGGTTCTTCGTTTCCTTGCATTGGGTTAGAACATGTTCTTTTAGCTCACAGAAGTTTGTTATTACCCACCTTCTGAAGCCAGTTTCTGTCAATTCATCAGACTCATTCTCCATCCAGCTTTGTTCCCTTGCTAGTGAGAAGTTGTGATACCTTGGAGGAGGAAAGGTCTGATTTTTGGTGTTTTTCATCCTTTTTGCACTGGTTTCTTCCCATCTTTGTGGATTAATCTACCTGTCATCTTTGTAGCTGGCGACTTTCAGATGGGGTCTCTGAGTGGACATCCTTTTTGTTGATGATGAAGTTATTTCTTTATGTTTCTTAGTTTTCCTTCTAACAGTCAGGCCCCTCTGCTGTAGGACTTCTGGAGGTCCACTCCATACCCTGCTTGCCTGGTGATCACCTGCAGTGGCTGCAGGACAATAAGGGTTGCTGCCAGTTTCTTCTATTATCTTCATCCCAGAAGGATACCTGCCAGATGTCAGCCTGAGCTCTCCTTTATGAGGTATCTCTTTGGATATACAGAGTTCAGGGAGCTGCTTGAGGAGACAGTCTGACCCTTATAGTAGCCCAAGTGCTGAGCTGTGAGCTCTGTTATTTTGTTCAGAGCTGCTGGGCAGGTACGTTTAAGTCTGCTGCAGCGGAACTCATAACCACCTTTTTTCCCAGGTGCTCTGTCCTCAGAAGGTGGGGCTTTATTTATAAGTTCCTGACATGCTGTTGCCTTTTTTTAGAGATGCCCTGCCCACCTAGGAGGTAGCCTAGTCACGTTCTGTCAGCAGAGGCATTGCTGAGCTGCCATGGGCTCTGTGTGAACTTCCTTGTGGTTTTGTTTATAGAGGTAGAGTTAGAACTGCCTCAATAATGGCAGTCTGCCTCAGTAATGGCAGACTACCTCTGTAATGGTGGACTGTTTCTGTAATGGCACACTGCCTCAATAATGTTGGACTGCCTCAGTAGTGGTGGACTGCCTCGGTAATGGTGGATGCCCATCCCCCTACAGAGCTGGACTGTCCTGGGTCCAGCTGTACTTGCTGTGAAACTCTCAATCCAGAGTGTTTCAGATTGCTGGTCTTTGTGGGGGTGGGACCCACTGAGCCAGATCACCTGGTTCCCTGTCACAGCACGCTTTTTTTCAGCTGAATGGGCGGCTCTGTCTCCCAGGTGTTCCAGGCACCAGTTGAAACAGCCACCCAGATTTGTGTGAGTTTTTTTTATGAGTTTTTGTGTGGAGACACTGCACCAGCTGAAACAGCCCTGCTGGAAACTCGGCAGTTTTCAGCCTGGGAATCTTCTGGTCTGTGGGCAGTAATAACTCATTTGGAAATGCGATGATCACTCACCCTGTGTGTTGTTCTTGCTGGGAACTGGACTCCAGAGCTGTTCCTATTTGGCCACCTTGGACCCACACCCCTCAAGCTAGCTTCTTAACATAAGAATTTATATTTTATATTCAAATTAATTCCTTTTTATTAAAATAACAAAAATGATAATTTGTGTATACCGCAAAATGAATGGAAGAAATTACACCAAAATATGAATAATCATTCTCTCTGGTGGCAGAATTGTAGGTAATTTGTTTACTTTTTTGTTTGTTTTTCTATGTTTTTATAAAGCTATACTTCAAATTTTTCTACAATAACTAGGCACTACTTATAATCAGAGTCAATTACATTAAAATATTTAAAAACCTAAGTCAACTAAAACGATTTCAAAAACTTAAAAAGATTCCATTGCCCTCCAGATGTCATTGCCTTTTGTCTGGGGAAGTTCAACTTCACAGGGCTCTTCATTCAATTCAACTACTAAGGATACACAACAATTTTCTCTTGAGTACTTTACACATCCCTTTATTGTCCTTTCTCCTTGGTGACTAGTGCCCAGCACCTCTTGAATTCCTTCAAATTTTACTGTGCTAGAAAAAGGAAAGTCAACTGAATCAAATGTGTCACTTTCAAATTGGACAATTTTGCAAATAGATTACCGATGCAGGGCTGAATATATCAAACATATCGAATGACACTTTTGTCCAAGGCAACGGGCTTTCCAAGTTGATGAATGCAGCAACTAAAGTTGACACTAAAATGAGTTGGATAATTTTAAAAGCAAAACAAAGATTAAAATAAGAGATGTGGGTGTCCACAAAATATCAAGAATGAATAAGTTTCCAGTGTTTGTTATTGTCAGGGTAAGCTTGCTGTCGTTGTTATTGTTGTGGTTACTGTTTATAATTAACAATGATGAATAACATTATTTAACTTTTCTTGCAAAGTGCTTTTCTATCTCTTTTGGTAAGTGTAATTTCTATTACCAGAAGAGAAAAGTCAGGGCTAATGTATGTCACCACAGGCTGTGAAGTACTCTTGGGACATTCATTATAATTGTAACTTAAATGTCCCACTTCATCAACTAAGTTGCAAAATAAGGTCATATTTCTTTTCATATCCTAACCATAGCACCTTTAGGCTCCCAAATCCCCACAAGGAAAGGAAGTCAAAACTTTCTGTAGGTTTTCTCCAACCCAACTAGTTTCTGGGACTCTGGTCCAGTCTACTACATGTTCTGCAAATCAATCCTGGTACTTATGTGGCCCTTTTACCTACTCTGGCTTCCTAATCCTGGCATTCCAGACATCCATGCCTTGTGGTCTCCTCTTGGAACTTACTCCTGAGGGCTGCTTACTCTGTGTAGATTTGATCCAAGCATGGACTCTGATTGCTCCCCGATTTTTGTAAAAGCATAGTTAAGATAAGTAAGTGGTGTTGGCCAAAAGTGAAAGTTTGCCATTTAGAGAACTCAGTGCTAAAAATAAGTCACTCTTTCTCTGCTGTTGGCTCCTTAGTGTTCACAAACCCTAGAGCCAACTTTAGAGTCCCTACCTCGCTCTCAAATAACTCCATATAACAACATGATCAATTCATCTTGTACTTTTCTTTCCACTACCATTGATCAGACTCACTAGGCCACTTTATCCCATAGTAATTATATCCTAAATCCTCTGGTCCAGATAGTGAAAATGGCAGTTTCGTTCTCCAAATTCAAAACTCACCTTTTTCCCCAAGGATGACTGAGAGCAGAAACAGCCAGGACCTTCAAAGGAATCATTCACATCACTCACAGGTTGAAATTCACCTTCGATGGCATAAACAGGGCTATTACAATACAAACAGTGCATTTCCCAAAGTCTAAGTTGTTCATTCTTAATTAACTCTTATGGCAGACAAAATGCTATAATCGATAGTCCCCAAGTTCCGTTTCCTATTCCTAGGCAGGCAAGAAGATAGTATTTCCCAGACTCCCTTGCAGTCAGGTCAGCGCTATTTGTTCAGTCTATTCAATGGCTTAAAAGTGTGGTCTTGTGCTCACTTTGGCAGCACATATACTAAAATTGGAATGATACAGAGAAGATTAGCATGGCCCTTGCACAAGGATGACATGCAAATTCATGAAGCATTCCATATTTTTCAGTCACTTTTCAAAAGAAGATATATATGAGGCCAAGAAACATACGAAAAAATTGTGATGAACTTAAAAAAACAAACAAACAAACAAAAAAAAACCACTGTCTTCAGTCCTCTTCCTTCCCCTACTTCTGTTGTTTTAAACCCAAAGTTCTTTATCTCTTCCAGTAATCTCTTCTAGAGCTGTGGTGACAGCTCTCCACCTTAACCCCGTATCCTTCTCCAAAACATCCATATAATAAATTTCCCTTGGCCTCATGGGAGGAGTCAGACACAGACCTCAAAGCCTGGGATTCAGAGAAGGTTCAGGATCCACTTCTCACCTGTAGTTCCCCTGCCTTGTCCTTATCGTCTCAGGATAACTGAGTCTCCCCATCTCCCACCTCTCACCACACCGGCACACCTCGTCTTTCTCATTACACAGTAACTATATTTAAGTATGTTTTTGAATTACACTTGTTTTGAAATGTTACTTTGTTTTCTTTCTCTTTTCTAAGTACTATATAAAGTAGGATCACAGAAAGTAAAATGTAGTTACCTTTGAAGTTTACTTTGTGATATTTTATTCCTTAATTAATCATTATTCCTTTTTAATTTTGACATTAAAGATAGAAATTACCTATGTTTAACAGTAAGGAATTGACTAGGAAATTTTTAGAAAAGCACAAAAGTAGAACAAAACACTAAGAAACCACACATTTTTTTCATAACCTCATGGTCAGAGAGGGTGTATTTTAGGCCAGAGTTCAGGACAAGCTTAAGGCTCATTGTTTCTACTTCCTTAGTTGTCCATGCTGCATTTCTGTGGCCCACTTCTGATTTTGGTGACAGCTGTGGTGGTCAGTCTCCACTATGATGATCAGTCTCCACTGTGATGGTCAGTTCCCACTGTGGTGGTCAGTCTCCACTATGATGATCAGTCTCCACTGTGATGGTCAGTTCCCACTGTGGTAGTCAGTCTCCACTATGATGATCAGTCCCCACTGTGGTAGTCAGTCTCCACTATGATGATCAGTCTCCACTGTGCTGGTCAGTTCCCACTATGATGTTCAGTCCCACTGTGATGGTCAGTCCCCACTGTGGTAGTCAGTCTCCACTATGATGATCAGTCCCCACTCTGGTGGTCAGTCTCCACTATGATGATCAGTCTCCACTGTGCTGGTCAGTTCCCACTATGATGGTCAGTCCCACTGTGGTGGTCAGTTCCCACTATGATGGTCAGTCCCCACTGTGGTGGTCAGTCCCCATTGTGGTGGTTAGTTCCCATTGTGATGGTCAGTCTCCACTGTGGTGATCAGTTTCCACTGTGGTGGTCAGTCTCTACTATGATGATCAGTCTCCACTGTGGTGGCAGTCCCACTGTGGTGGTTAGTCCCACTGTGGTTGTCAGTTCCCACTATGATGGCCAGTCCCCACTGTGGTGGTCAGTTCCCACTATGATCATCAGCCTCCACTGTGGTGGTCAGTCCCCACTGTGGTAATCAGTCTCCACTATGATGGCCAGTCCCCACTATGGTGGTCAGTTCCCACTATGATCATCAGCCTCCACTGTGGTGGTCAGTCCCCACTGTGGTAGTCTCCACTGTGATGGTCAGTCTCCACTATGGTGGTCAGTTCCCACTATGATGTTCAGTCCCACTGTGGTAGTCAGTCCCCACTGTGGTAGTCAGTTTCCACTATGATGATCAGTCTCGACTGTGGTGGTCAGTTCCTACTATGATGGTCAGTCCCACTGTGGTGGTCAGTTCCCACTGTGGTAGTCAGTCTCCACTATGATGATCAGTTTCCACTGTGATGGTCAGTCTCCACTGTGGTGTCAGTCCCCACTGTGGTGGACAATTGCTGCTATGATGGTTAGTTCTCACTGCAGTGGGAAGTCCCTGCTGTGGTGGATGGTTTTCACCATGGTGAATAGTTTCTGCCAGAGACCAGACTCACCTCACCCTGGTGGCATCCCACCTCAGCACACCATGTGTGTGCCTTTCGTCTTTCTGGTTTATGGCTTTCTGCAATGCCTTGGGAACCATTCAGTCTCACAACCCTTGTGAGCCTTGGGTGAATATCTCTAGAGACAACCTATAATCTGTAAGAGACAGAAGCTGGTGGATACATTCCTCAGCCACCCATCCTGCAAGTGGACATTTCCAGAAGGCATATGCTGGAAATCTCGGTAACATATACTTACATTAGCTTTTATCCTTCCCTCTATCACTCCTCCTACTCCTTTGCTGCTGTTTCTGACAACTATACCTTCACTCAAGTCCTTCACTACAGTTCTGTTTTTCCAGGGAACCCAAATTAACACAGTTGTTTTTAAGAATTAAGGCCACTAAGAGGTGAAGTGGTGATTTTAGGAAGTATAATCCACAGGATGTAGTGAGTGCTTTGCTTGGAAGGGGGAAGGTGTGGGAAAGAAAGAACCAAATGTAGTGCCCAATCATCAATATCAATTATCATCCTACAGTATAGGCAGTTCCTAATCGCTCAGCTATTCTGCACTCCTCATGTGTAAAGGCTGACCAGCCCTGGACAGGTTGCTAAAGAACGTAAGACCGTTTCCCTTCTAGGCACTGCTAGAGGTCTCGGTACCCTCCATCCTCCCCTTCCCAATTGCCATTGAGAAATTCAAGGACCATCTTAAAAGTTCTATATCCAGCTCTTAACTTGGTTCCTGGGAAGTTCTGGGGATACCAAGGGAAGAGAGAAGGGAAAGGCAAAAGACTGGGGCAGGGTAGAAAGGAAAGCAAGAGGGAGAAAGAGAAAGAAAAGGGAAAAAAGTGGAGAGGATTAGGATGGAAGGGAAAAGGGGAATAAGGGTCTATGAGAACTTTTGTGCCCCTCAGCACGTCAGATCCTGTCATCCACTGTGCCTTTCTGACCAGCCTCCTCTCCCCTGAAAATGCACGTTTCAAAGATTTTTCCTACCAGTGAAGACAGGGGAATGTCAAGGATAAATAGGCTCCCTCCTGTGTTGGTTCAACTTTTCATGTTCATTTACATAGTAGGGTCAAAAACAAAGTCAATGCCTGTATGATTTGACAAACTAGAACCTACACTGACCTTATGTTGGAGGCAAGGGGAGATTTGAAGTAATAAACAATATAATCAGAATTGGTACCATTGGGTGGGAAAGAAAAAGCCATTTAGAGATAAGTCTAGTGACCCATGAAAACATCAAATGTTCCTTAGCACAGTAATGCCAGGGGTTATGGTTTTGAAATGGAAAAGGTCAAAGTCATGCCAACAAGAAAAATATGATTTCTTCATATGAGATTAAACTATATGGACATCAAAAATATCAATGCTAGGCTTGGCAAGTTGAGCTGGATTCTTAGGAAAACTAGTAAGGAAGCTTTTGCTCATGAGAAAGCTAAACGGGAACTGGGGTACCCTCAATGCAGAGGACAGGAACCAACACCCCAACCCTCAGCAGTTAATGAACAAATGAAGAAGAGATTCCATTTCCAGCCAACCAAAGCCTGAAGGCTCTCAATTGTGCCAGACACAAAGGTGACCGAAGGGATAGACCTGAAAGCTCTTCTGCTGTGTGGGGTGGAATAAAAATGCCGAGCTGGGGTAGGGGGCACTGGCCTTGGGAATTCCAAAGAGAAAGCTCTATGGAAAGAAAGAATGACTTAGGGGAGAGAAACAGCATCCAGAGGCCATCTATGGGCCCTTCCATGGCATGGTACAAAAGAGGGATTAAGTTACCACCTCTCTTCCTCCCACGGTTGTGCTGGGCTTTGGAGATCTGCACTGCTCTTCAAGAAAGGGCCATTCTGTATCTCTACCACAGCTTGAATTGTGTTGGTCTGGAAAGTCCTGGCAGAGGCTCTGGTGGAGGCAGGGCTGGAGGGCATCAGCCCCTCTTGTGCATTCCTAGGCCAGATCTCCTGTTCACAGCAGCAGTGGCAGGTCCTCCACTAGCCATTCTAGAGCCTTGGTACAAACTAAAAATAGCACCTTGCTTTTTATGTACAGCTGAGCCAACAAAAACAAGTGTCTTATTGGGTAAATAAGGTACCCTTCTTCTACTGGCACACAGCTTGGGGAGCACATTATGGGTTACATGTCAGCTTTTACTCACTCCCTTTGTCCAGGGCCTTCATGCAAAGCACAGACAGCACAGCATGGGGTCCCTGAGCAATGGAGGGATCCAGGTTGCCACAGCATCCCCATCCTGCACTCAAGCACGAGGGGAGAGAACAAGGGAGCCTGCAGAAGCAGGGAAGAACCAGCCCCCATCACATTGCTCAGGGCCCTGACTGATGTTCTGGATTGTACTCAAAGGGTGAAAGTGAGACTCACCTGCCTTTCAGAAAAACAGGCACAAGTACCAGGCACACCATTGGAGAATTAAGTGTGTGTGGGAGAAGACAGAATGAAGAGTGGACCAGAGGAGAAAGGAGAACATGTGGAGGAAGTGAGCTCATGAGGGAGGATTGGAGCAGGGAGCACAGAAGCCTGTGGAAAGGAGTCCCCTGTGGAGACCAAGGGGCACATCAGGGTTCACCTTCTCCTCCTCACTCTGCTCTGCTGTGCCATTCCCAGAACCTGCTCTCATCTCTGCTGTGCCCTTCCCAAAAAAAACCTGCTCTCAGCACAGGGGTGAGGGGAAACAAGGGAGGGGCCCAGGCTACTGCAGAAAAGCAAATAAGATCTCAAGTGGTGAATAAAGACAAAAATGATAATGTTTAAGTAAGAAAATCTATATTTTTTCATTTTTAAAGAAATCCCAAGAGGTGGGAGCAGAAAAAGAAAGAGCTTCCCGGAGCCCGCAAGCCAGCTGAGACACAGAGCAGTAAGAATGGCCCAGAGCCGGGGTCTGCAGGTCCCCGTCACACTTTCCTCCCTCTACTGTAGACATGTTGGGCTTAGGTGGACTTTTAGGAATCAGCCTGGGAACAACCGCCATTCTATTAAAATAAGAAAAAAATCACTAACCTAAAAGTTGTTTCCTACTGTAGTTATAAAAGCTTAGAGGATTGAGCTGAATGTACACACAGCCTGTGGCATTACCTGGGAAGTTTTAAAAATCAATTTCATGAATACTCATCGACTTGTCATTTTTCTCTCCTCCATAAAAGTAAAAACAAGCCAAAATAAAAAGGGCAGTAACTTGAACTAGTCGAGTTTCATGTAAGGATGAGTCTCCTCTACATATGCAAATTTTAAGAATGCTGATAAATTAGAAAATGACTATTCAGGTTCTTTTTTTTTTGCTTTTCAAGGAGAAAATGGGATCCTTTAACATGAACCGAAACATAGCTAAAATATATTTACAAAACTTAATATTTATAAATTTTTCAGGAATGTACTTTCTGAACAAGGTACAAAAGCCAAATGTTCCTGGGTGTAGCTCACCTGCAGAAACATTGATCACTTCCCAAGATAGCACAGAGGGAAGATCGCCGATGACGTCTGTGTTTAGATGACAAAGAACTTGCACTTGACTTTTTTTCTTTTTTGAAAAGTCTGGACCAAAATGTGGAAGAGCTCCACGTGTGAGTCTGGATTACCTAACGATGAGCATTCCTCATAGTGTTTATCTGACAATTTGTACTGCACTTGTATATAACAGAATCTGTGCAAGGTGACAGAGATTACAAAATGAGTAAGACCTACCCTCAAGAAACTACCATCTAATCAAGGAGTCAGTCCTTTAAAAATAATAATAATTATAGAACCTCTCAGTAAGATCATTTCTAAAGTCACAAAGTAGACCAGTACACTTTGAGTTGTGGTGTTTTGGGCTACAAACAGAAAACCTGCCTTAAATGATAAAAAATTTATTATGTTATCTAAAAGAAGTCCAGAGATAGGCTAGATGAGGTAGTTTATGCCTGTAATCCAGTCGTTTGGTGAGGTCGAAGCAAGAGGATGGCTTGATGCCAGGAATTTTGAGACCAAGCAGAGCAACATAGTGAGACCCCATCTCTATGAGAAATTTAAAAATTAGCTGAGTGTACACCTGTAGTCCTGGCTACTCAAGAGGCTGAGGTGAGAGGATTGCTTGAGTCCAGGAGTTGGAGGCTGCAGTGAGCTATGATCACATCTGCAGTCCAGCCTGGGCAATAGAGCAAGACCCTATCTCTAAAAAAAAATAGAAAGAAGCAGCAGCCCAGAGGTAGAAAGATTTTTCAGGTAGGCTAATTCAGTGACTCAACAACACATCAAAAATCTAGACTATTTCTATTTTTCCACTAGACCATTGTCAGCATGTTGAATATTATCTTCATAGTTGACTCTAATTGTCACAAGATTGCTGTCGCAGCTCCGGGTATCACAGCCTCATGCAGCGGCAGAGAAAGAACAGTTTCTCGTACCATGCCTTTCTTTTAACAAGAGAGAAAAACTCTCCCAGAGTCCCCCAGCAAACTTCCCCTCAAGGTTCATTGGCCAGATTTGTATCTCAAGCCTATGCCTAAGTGAATTACTTGGAGGAGAAATTTTGATTACCTGATAAACTTAAACCAATGATGAATCATCACCTCTTGGAACTAAGATGGAATCATTCCCAGGGCACAAGGCTACAGATTTTATCAGAAAGGAAGTAGAAAAGAAAAAGGAGGAGGAGGAGCAAGAAGCAGAAATTAGAATGGCTTTTGGGAAGACACTCAACAAGGTATAATACCACAAGTGGCCTAGAGGGCAGAGTAATCATTTCTCCCTAGGGGCATCAGAAAAAGCTTTCCAGAAAAATGAAAATGAACACTATAGGATGACTAAGTATCAGTGACATACACAGACACAACGCTGTGCCTCCACATGAAAAAATCAGTCCAACTAAATCCAGACCCTCTTTTTCTTCATGGCTCAGTGAAGAACTATATCTATGTCTCTTACCTCACAGAGGCAGCTGGGGCTGTCCATCCCTTCTAGGCTGATTCATCATTGACTGAGGTACCTACACACCTACTGGGGTTCTCAGAAATGGCTTCACCTCAAATTCTTCTACAGAGAGTGGTGTTAAATTGTTTGCTTTTTAACACAGAGGTATTAATAATGACCTATAAGGGGTTTTTTTAACCTTATACAAATTCAATACCCTAATTGTTTAAAAATGGAAATCGAGAGAAATAAAAAGACCAAAAAACGCACAATGATATCAGAGTGAACATTTGGTAATGCTGTCTTTGACCCTTCTTTAGAAAAATGTGAGCTCCTAGGAGGGCAAAATAACCCAGGGCTCCCTGAGCCTAGTGAGTGCTGAGGAAGAGCCGATCAGAAAAAAAATAATAAAATCCACACAAAGTCCTCATGCTGCTCCAGTTGAATAGAAAATGGTACAGAGATGAGAACAGAGAAAGCACATGGCAAAGCCTAGTAACCTACAGCCCCGCAAAACAGAAAATGCAGAGACTCACCACAGGCCAACTCCATACAGCCACTCTGGATGCCATTTTGCTAATTGTGTTTGCTATGACACCAAGCACCGTTTAGCTGGGTTCCCAGAGTGTCTCCATAATGCAATCACTTGCCAGGAGCAAGAGTGATTTTTATTTGATATCCATACAAAGCAGAAGCAAATGAATTACCATAATGAGAAGCAACATAATGATGTGGAGACTGTACAAACTGCCATTGTGTTTAATAACAACAAAGCCTTCCCTTTTGAATTAGATTTGCAGGAAGATTCTTACTGAAGCATCACTGTACTGAAACCAAGTTGTTTGGAAAACACGCAGACAGACACACACACACACACACACACACACACACACACCCCCCAAAGCATTTCAGTCCTGTGATTACTGGAAAGGTCGTTAGGAGAATTTTTGTTCTTCAGTTTTTATTCTCAGTCAAATCAACTTAGTTGTAGCACTACCCAGCTGCAATTTGTGAAGTAAATGGCAAAGCTAAATGTGCCGAAACCCAACATGTTCCCTGAGCAACAAAGGGATTGAAGGCAAATGTTACAGTGTTATTGACAACACTAGTAATGCTTGTATAAGCATCTGCTTCATAAAGGGAGAAAAACCTACATTATAAACAAAAGGAGTTTCCAAATGAGCCCTGCCTCCTCAAATTCTGGTTTGGATTTGAATTTTCACTTGGATTAGAACAAATTTCCTCTTTTTACCTTTTCCCTCCAAAATAAAAAAATTATCTGATTTACACTCTAGAAACTTCCCCATAACCAACTCCTCCATGTTTTTTTTTCTCTCTCTTAAATGATTTCCTACATTTTCTGGTATTTACACTTTGTCCACCATTTGATTTTCAACAATAGATGAAGATACCACTGAATAAACATGCCATTAATTTAAACCTGTTTCCATGATTATCAGGAGCCACTTGTCCTCTTCTCAGACTGAGTGTTCAGTGTCTCATCCCCACCCAGTCCCACCCTAGTCCTTTCCATGCCAGCACTTATATCTATTCACAATAAAACATCCTGGTTTCACAGATGCACAAACCCAGAGCCAAACTATAGCCTGCATTAGATTGAACTACACTTGGGAAAAATCTTGAAGTAGAAAATCAATGGAACTAGGGGCCTTGGGCCTTGGGTCCAGCCCACCATTGTATGTGATGGTAGCATGTAAATTTCTGTGCATGTCTTAGTTTTCCCAGCTGTAAAATAGGCATAATATCTGCCCCATCCATGGAGGTATCTTGAGAATTACATCATAGGGGTATCTCAAGAATCAAATCACATTCAAGTGTTTTGTCAACTGTTATTACTATGTTCATGAGAGAAAAAAAAATCTTTTAGTAAACCCGAAGTACATCCAGAGAATCATATAATTTATAACAGTCTATATTTTGGTTTTTGTCATTTTATCATCCAACAAATATTCATTAAGTTCCTGTTTGATCCAAGGATATAAGCCTCAGTTGTATGGAAATATATATATCATGATGTCTAAAGGAGGCTGCAAACAAAGTGAGAGAGAAGGAACAACCATAGAAAAAGACAGCTAGAAACAGAGTCCATACATAAATAACAACTGGGAGGCAGAGTAACACAGTGTTTTAAAGCACAGGCTTTAATATTTTACTTTCTGGAGCTAAATCCTAGTTCTGTCACGCTAGGATGACATGAATAACAATGTGAACACAAGCAAGTTACTTCACCTGTCTATGCCTCAGTTCCCTCATCTGTAAAATGGGGATAATAACAGTATTTATCTAATAAGCTTGTTGTGGGAGTAAATGTGTTAATTTACTTGTTCTGTCATTCTTAGAACAAACAATGCCTGGCACATACATAGGACATACTTAATGTTAGCTGAAAATAAAGAAGACCTCTTGAGGTACAATAATTGAGAGGGAAAGGGAGCACTAAAGATGAATGGTCAAGAGTGGCTCAGGATTCCTGATCTAGGATTTCAAGGTTTGAAAGAAGGGAACTGTAACCAGATTCTCTAGATGGGGTAGGAAGTTGTCTCTGTGTACCTTTTTATGGCCAAAAGCTGGAGTAGGTAAGGTGGCCATATTTCAAAGCTGCCTGCAGATTTTCTGTTTCTCTAGAGACTGAGGTTAGACTTTACCTTTGAAAGCATATTGCCCTTTTTGGAGCGAAAAAAAAAACTTGAGCTTTTTGGTCCTACAAAGATGTCTAAATATATTATTACCAGAATTATGAAGTTCTTGACAATTAGCAGCTAAGGTGCTTTGCACAGTAATGCTGAGATCACTCAGTCAGGTTTGCATGAAATGCACAGGACTTTACCTATAGACACCTAGAGAGGAAGGGAGAGAGAAAGGGAGGCAGGGACAGAGTGAGAAACTTCCGTAGTTAAAAAATATGGGCACTGGTGCCCCAGGAGGGGCTAGGAACTGAGATTCTGCTCTTCTCTCCGCAGCTTCCAGTCCCCATGCCTTAAACAATATGAGCATCTCGGTGGCCACTGGAATTCTGAAGTGAAAATAAACCTTAGACCCAGGATAGCTACTCCATCTGATGTTGTGCTAAGGAAATGGGAATCTATTCCAGACTTGAAGGGTCAGCAGGTTTGGGTAGGCTTGCTGAGAAAGCTACAGCCATCTGCAATGCAGCTCTTCTCCAAGTGGTTTCCAAGGTTAATTTAATGCACAGATTTTTGCCTTACACTTAGAACCTAATCCCAAGGAAAGATCTGGCTCCACTGTATAAAAGACAGTTTTTATTGTGGATATAATTTGTCCCAGCATATTACATGTATGGAGGGAGAGGGGCCAGGGAGACCAGGCATGAGAGTAATAGAAGAAGCTTGCCTTGACCACATCTTTTGGGAGATTGTCGGCTGTTGCCTGAACTCCAGATAGGGAAGAGATGCTAAACTTCTGTCTTCAGGAGAGGAGGTATCAGGCCCCTGCAAAAAGGCTGCAGTCTAGGAGCCAAAGAGAAAGACTGAATCAGGATCCTCGAGCAGACCTTGGCCTCTGGGCTCCAGAAAGATTCATATCTAGTATCCAAAGTTAAGAGGGAAGAGGAGGTCTGTATTTTGATCTCTTCTGAGATACTTTACTTTTCAGTGGAGTATTTGTTTTTAATCAGGAAATACGTTCTAGACTATATTTTGGGCCAAGTGGTAAAGGGGATGAGGAGGGGGATAGGGCAGTCACCTGGAAAAACCAAGGTCAAGAATATGAGAGTATCCATGAGGAACAGAATAGCTGGCTGGGTCTGGATCCAGTTCTGTAACCCTTGGTTAGGGAGCTTTCATTAAAAATACTGTACTTGGGTCATACCTGTCCTTTGCAAACACATGTTAAATAGAAGTCAGTATACATTATCCCTGAAAATAGCAATGAGGATACCCCTCCCAGGGAAGGCAGGACTGGGCCCTGAGAAAGGCTGTTCCCAGGGTTTTCTCTTAGCCCCCATCCTCCCACTCTCCTGGGCAATCTCATCCTCTAATAGCTTCCAGTCCCATCAACACGATGGTGACTCAACTCTCCAGCTTTGAACCTCTCTCCAGAGCTCCATTGCTCTTTCAGCCTCTTGACTTGGAAGTTCCATAAATACTGCAGTACTCCTATTGATTATGCTGCCTAAATTACTTTCACACCCACTCCACTTCTTTCCACCCCCACTGCCGTCTGCTGGCCGGGTCACCATTTCTCTCTGCAAGATTACCAACTCCAAATTTGCTCTTTTCCAAATCATCTTCCAAACAATCTAGAGGGATTATTCTCAAAGTAGAAAGTGCCTCAGGTCACTGTCCCCTTCAGTACTGTCCCATTTCCTAGAGGGTGAAGTCCAAATGCCTCAAAAGGACTATGTGAACCTCTGTGACCTGATCCCTGCATACACCTCCACTCTAAGGCTTTGCCATCCCCTTTCTCCTGCTCCCTACAATCCCTCTCCACCACACAGACACACATACACACATTGCACTCCAATCAAACTGAACTCATCTTGGTTCCTCAGAGTTCATGTTCTCTCTCTCTCCAGCTTTTTACATATCCTGTTTCTTCTTCCTGGAAGATCCTAGGCAAGGCGCCTCTTCATCTGGCTAAGTCTCCTCCTCAAGCCTCAGATGCCAGCTAAAACATCACTTCCTCCAGGAAGTCTTCCAGCACCACCCAGAGCCAGAGCCTGCCTTGTCACTGAGCAGCACACCTATACACCCCCTCCCTGCACTGACCACTCATTTTTGTAATGACATTTGATTCTTAGGAAGGAAGAACCAGTGACAGACACTAAACAACAGACAGGACTTGATGACGAATGAGATGACCGTGGAAAGAATTGTGGAACCTTCCCATTTCCTTTTTTGTTTCCTCTTCCATCCCCCACACTATTTCAGGGAAATCTGTCATTATTGCCTAACTCAGATTTCATGTCAACCAGAAGATAAGAGCTACTTTATAAACACTGTTCCTATTGTGCCAGGCGATTGGCAAGAAGTTACAAAGAATGCAGCTTCTACTTGGTTTTTATTGCAGAACAGCACATTCCTGGAGACCATGTCATAAAGTGGATCATTGAAAAGCAAATTACATTTTCCCATAGGAACAATGTTATAATTAGAGGTTGTATTCCTGACAAAGGACTTGGCTTCAAGTAAATAGTAGACATGAACAAAAATATTTCACAAAAGCAAAGATTCAGTAACTATAAATCCTCATAATTGTTTAAAATAATAAAATTTTCTCTAAGTATTATAAACCAGGCAGGATTAGAGGGGCACGCATTGATTATTGAGGGACTCCAATGTACCATAAAGTGCACATTAAAATATAACTATTGTGTCATAAATTAGAACCTGGAACTAACTTTAATATAGACATTACACACTTAATTAACAATGGGAAGGCAGTGCAGTACCATAGTTAAAATGCAGCCTTGGGTACCAGGAAATCAGAACTGCAGGTCTGCCTTCTAGACTTGTGAGCTCTGTGAGGGCAGAGGCTACACTTGCTCAGGGTGCCTGCACAGAGCATGGCTCAAAATAGTTTTTACAATGAACAGCCCAGCTTTGTGTTGCCACTTTGGGCAAATAAATCACTTTCTCTTGGTCTATGTCTCTTTTTTGGTAAAACAAAGAAGCTGAACCGTGAAGTCTCTGAGGTTCCTTCCAATTCCAAAATCCTAAGACTGCCATTTTGCTGTCTTGGAATTCAGAAGTTTCTGGATGTGTTTAACTGTCACTTTGGGGAAACTCAATGAATAAAGCCTCCAGTATTCACACCCTTGTGCAGTCCCCACATACATTCTGGGCTTTCCCATGTGAATGTCTTTGGCTAATGGGTCTTTAGCAAGCAAGATAAAGTAGAAGCTTAATAAGTACTTGCACACTAGGGTTTGTGCCTGTGGAGCACTCCCTGCCCCACATGCCATTTTTCAAGAAGACTAAGCCTCATGGGAAGGCCAAAGGGAGGAGAACTAAGGCATTCTGGTGGACAGTTTCAGCTGAGCTCCCAGCCTACTGCCAGCACCAGCTGAGAGTCATATGAGTAAGGATTTTAGACATTGTAAACCAGGTGAGCCTTCCGATGACAGCATTCCCAGCTGACACCATGTGGAGCAGAAGAACCTCCCAACTGAGCCTAGTCAGCCAATAGACAATGAAAGTTAATAAAATAACTGTTTAAAAGCACTATATTTGGGGTGGTTCATTGTGCAGCAATAACTAACTGAAACACTTAAATGACTTAAATGGTTTTAGACTTTTGCAAAAAAAATGAACTTTCAGGAATATTGAAAAATTTCTCTATGTGAATTTTTCTATACTGAGAAACATTTAAAATATTCAAATTATCTTTAAATAGATTCAAAATACTGCAGTAGTGTTCAATAAATATTTGTAGTAGATAAAGATGTTTCCTCTTCCTGAAAAATATTTTTCCTCTTTACTTTCTCTTCAGAAAGTAGAGTTGTTCAAATGCACAATCAAATAAGTCACAAGAAAATATGTGCTATTCAGTCATTCTACTTGACACTTTGTTGACAGCTCTCAGAACATTCTCTCACTACTGATAATCCACAAAAGCAATTCTCAAGCAAAGTAAAGACTTGAAAATAAGAGTATAACAGAGTATTTGGTAAGGCAGAACTTTGCTTTTTCTTGATAAAGAAATTGTTGACATTCAGAGCTAAGGAGAAGTAGACAAATGTATATGATACTTGGGCTTTCTTAAAGAAAGGGGAGGTCTCTTGGTACTTTGGGGCTACTAAAACAAAACACCAAAGCCTGGGTGGCTTATAAACAATAGAAATTTATTTATCATAGTTATAGAGGCTGGGAAGTCCAAGATCAAGCCACGAGCAGATTTGGTATCTGTTGACAGCCTATTTCTCACTTGGTGTAAGGGGCAAGGCAGCATTCTGGGGCCTCTTTTATAAGAGCACTAATCCTATCCATGAGTGTTTTACCCTCATGACCTCATCATCTCCCAAAAGGCCTGACCTCCTAAGATCTTCACTTTGTAGGTTAAAATGTCAACATATTAATGTTAGCAGGACACATAAGCATCCAGACCTTAGCAGGATGAGCTCCCCAACCTGTCTCTAGGAGATTCAAAGTTATTAAAACCTTTCAGGATGTACCTGATCAAGAATCAGTAGCAAAGACAATGAGACCACTCAACTAAAAGCAACATGGGAATAGAAAGGGACTGAGTCAGGGGCCATCCCCTCTATGAAGTCAGGCGGTCAACAGAAGAGTGGTTCTGGACCACTATATTGTGCTCTGAGAAAGCGACTATGTGGGTAAATTTTTTTTTTCCAATCTGTGAAGTTGAACTGCCTGCTCAAATTTGACATGAAATTCACCTGACCAGTCATGGATAAGAAGTAGAGAATGATCTTTCCTCAGACCTTGAAGAACTAACCTGGGAGAGAAACTACACTTGAGCTCCAGGCATCAGCCACTTTCCTTAGACACTGCCACACTGAGATCTCAGGAATGATGAGTCAAGGGGTCCCTTGACTACTCTGGTTCTCTATGTCTGCATTTTTATGACGCATTAACCCAAGCAGAAGCAAATTGCCAGTGGCCGTTATAAACACACTCTCGCCCCTAGGGGCACATCTGAGCTCTAGTTACAGCAGCGAACATCCAGCCTCTAAAACAGATTTACAAGAAAAAAACAAACAAGCCCATTCAAAAGTGGGTGAAGGATATGAACAGACACTTTACAAAAGAAGACATACATGAGGCCAACAAACATATGAAAAAATGCTCATCACCACTGGTCATTAGAGAAATGCAAATCAAAACTGCATTGAGATACCATCTCAAGCCAGTTAGAATGGCAATCATTAAAAAATCTGGAGACAACAGATGCTGGAGAGGATGTGGAGAAATAGGAACACTTTTACACTGTTGGTGGGAGTGTAGATTAGTTCAACCATTGTGGAAGTCAGTGTGGTGATTCCTCAAGGACCTAGAAATAGAAATTCCATTTGACCCAGCAATCCCATTACTGGGTATATATCCAAAGGACTATAAATCGTTCTACTATAAGGACACATGCACACGAATGTTCATTGCCACACAGTTTACAATAGCAAAGACCTGGAACCAACCCAAATGCCCATCAACGATAGACTGGAGAGGGAAAATGTGGCACATATATACCATGGAATATTATGCAGCCATCAAAAACAATGAGTTCTTGTCCTTTGTAGGGACATGGATGAACCTGGAAACCATCATTCTCAGCAAACTGACACAAGAACAGAAAATCAAACACCACATGTTCTCACTCATAGGCAGGTGTTGAACAATGAGAACACATGGACACAGGGAGGGGAGCACTACACACTGGGGTCTGTTGGGGGGAAATAGGGGAGCGAAGGGTGGGGAGTTGGGGAGAAAAAAATGAGTTATACATTCATAAAAAAAAAAAAAAGGCCGGGCGCAGTGGCTCACACCTGTAATCGCAGCACTTTGGGAAGCCGAGGCAGGTGGATCACAAGGTCGAGAGATCGAGACCATCCTGACCAGCATGGTGAAACCCCATTTCCACTAAAAATACAAAAAAATTAGCTGGGCCTCATGGCGCATGCCTGTAGTCCCAGCTACTAGGGAGGTTGAGGCAGGAGAATTGCTTGAACCCTGGAGGCGGAGGTTGCAGTGAGCCGAGGTCGCGACACTGCACTCCAGCCTGGCGCCTGGTGACAGAGTAAGACTCTGTCTCAAAAAAAAAAAAAGAAAAGAAAATCAAGGCTCCTAAAGATTGTCATAGAAGGGTAGAGCCAGGGAAGTGGGACGTTCTGATGGATAAGGCAGCTTAAGACATTTAACAGGAATCCTAAAAACAGATGTGGTTTTATTGCATATCAAGCTGATAAAGCAGATTGTGTACATTTGGGGCACTACAAAACATCTCTCAGAATATCTAAGATGGGCATAAGACATAGTTGATATTTGGTGAATGTTCCTATATAACAGGCACTGTTTTAGGTTTTTACATATATTATTCATTTAATTCTCACATATAATTATGAGATATGGATTTTACAGAAAGAAAGCTGAGGCACAAACAAAAAGTAACATAACTTTCTTCAGTTACCAATTACTAAGCAGTGAAGCCAGAATTCAGACCCAACCATGCCCTAAAATACTAATCCATATTTCCTCTCTCTTGACATCCCAAAGGTTGCTGCTTTTCCCCATTGAATTTGAGAGCAGAGGTCCCCGACCTTTTTGGCCAGGGACCTGTTTTGTGGAAGACAACTTTTCCACAGATGGGGGACAAGAAGATGGTTTAGGGATGAAACTGCTCCACCTCACATCATCAGGCATTCAACTCATAAGAAGCACGCAACCTAGATCCCTCACATGCTCAGTTCACAATAGGGTTCAGGCTTCCATGAGAATTAGAAACTCTGCTCATCTGGCAGGAGGCGGAGCTCAGGCCATAATGCTCACTCCCCTACCGCTCACCTCCTGCTCTGTGGCCCAGTTCCTAACAGGTCAGGGACTGGCACCGGAGGTTGGGGACCCCTGTTTTAGAGGGCATATCGCTAAGGAAGCCTTCAATGGACAAGAAGGTGAGGGAGACCCGTCTATAGCTAATGGTCTTTTAACAACTATCTCAGGGATCTTCTTTCTCTATATCTTCTATTATAATTTAATTACTCTACTAAATAATCTTACCAAGTGAGGATAAAGCACCAAACCAAGCCAAGGACCATTAACCTCAACACCCTCATTCACAATATCACATGGGAGATGAAATCAATACTTTTGGTGTGTGGTCCTGCTGTGTAGACAGAACTCAGAACTCCAGCTCTCCAGTTTCTCCTGGCCTGATTCATTTTGCCTCGCTCTCTGAAATGTAGCTCCCAACATGCTCTGGGCCCCGCATGTATAGTGTTATTATCAATTAGTGGCAGTATTTGCTATTGATATAGCACTTCATATCTGTAAGTCCTGTCCTTTGGGTCTTTGTGCATGGCTGGTCTTTACAGCCACAGATATGTTTGCACTGACATCACCTTCCCAGGATTATTCCTATGGGTTAAATGATTTGCTTATGGCAATTGCAGAGGAACGTGTTACAGAATACAAGATGAGCAATAAAGAGGAAAGAGAGGAAGGGGACAGCCTTGCCATTTAGGGTCCCGTGAAAAGCTCAGAGAGCCAAGCAACTTGATTTTACTTGCCTCTATTTACAATCATAAAAGTATTATTATTAATGATGCTGTTTTACATTTTATAGCTCCTTTTCAGCTTGAGCGATCCCAAAGGGTTTTGCAAACTACATGTGCGTGGTTTCACTGTCTTCCTGAGACCATTGCTCTCTCTCCCCTCTCAAGAAGCCTCTTACTAACAACAGCAGAAGCAGTGATGGTAGCAATAATCAACAGAAAAAAGGTAAAATGTAGGCATTATAATTTCACCCTACTCTCTTCAGTGTTAGAAAGGAGCTAATCTTTGCCCTAGGATCCATTCTATTTTCTAGGCAGAAAAAGGGTGTCGTTGGCTCAGCATCCATTGGTGAAGGCTGAGTTCCTGCCTATTTGCACCACTGGGGACAATTAGAGCAAAATGAAACTGCAAACATCAATAGGGAAAAGGCTGAAAAGAATTCCAGTTAGAAATCTTAAGATTTGCTCCTGTTTGTTAGAGTGAAATATAGATTTTAATGCCCTAAAGACACTAAAACCATAATGCCAACTCTAAGAATGTGAAACACAACAGAAACACAGGGTAAGGTCTAAAGTATGAAATTCGGAGGAGATGAAGAGAAGGTTGAAATAGAAAAACACGGACGTGTGTGCTGTGGAAGCAGAAAAGTCTCAAGGCTAATAGCCACATTAACAACACTGAGCGAGCATCAAATTCCAAAGCCCCCAAGCCCCAAGCTCCAAGCCCCAGAAGCCCAAGCACCGCGCTGAGAGCATGGGGTCTTTGGGGCCTGCTTTCCATTTGTTATTAAGTCTGGCTCTCTCTGTGGAGCCAGAATCCATTTCTTGAGAATCATGATCATCTGCTTGAATTAGAAGGAGATTTTTACTTACCTGGAAATTCTAAAGACTGTATTTGGTACCACTGCTAGTTGCCAGAGAAGTTCAAGAAATATGGGTTTCTTTATTCTTTTCTCCACTCACCTCAAAAATAAATAAATAAATAAATAGTTTAGATTCCACACAGTAGTAATGTACTTTATTCTTAATTCTTTCAATTATTTAACAAATATTTTTATTCCACTTACCACATGCCAGACACTGTTCTAAGTGTTTAACAATATCACTCATTTAATTGTCGTAACAACCCAGAGAGATCGGTACTACTCTTTTACAGATGAAGTCACTGAGGCACAGAGAAGTTAAGTAATTTGCCTAAGTTCACACAGCTCATGAATGCTGAAGCCAAGATTCAAATTCAGGAAATCTGACTTGCGTCCATATTTTTACCACTTTGCAATGCTGCCCTTCTTATATATGGTATATGATGTTTGCAAATTATGAGAGGCAGTTTTTAGTAAAATACTGAGAAAATATTACTAAAGCAAAAGGCATTGAGATTCTACAATTTAAGTAAATGGATGTGTCTACATATATTTTTATATATTGCTTCCATCAAAATCTTGTATCAGAAAGCATTACCTTTTTAACCTTAAATTCTAAGATTTTTTTCCTCCTAGAGGAAGGAGTCACGCATTCATAAGCAGTGCTTCGTTTTTGTCTTCACAGACACTTTCTGGCTTCAAAGTATTGGAAATCTCAGAGAAAAGAAGAGTTTGGTCTACACAGGAGGGTCATGAGAACTTGGATTCAAATCCTGGCTTTGCCACTTCTTTGTATGGCTTTGAGCAACATTCTTAATTTTTTATGCCTCAGTTTCCTGGTCTGTAAAATGGGTGTGATAATGGCACCTACCTCATAGGTTGTTGTGAGAATTAATTTAGATAATATGCAAAATACTTAAAGAGCCTGGCATAGAACAAGTATTCTGTAAAACCAACCACTGCATTGGGAAATGTGGCAGTATAATATAATGAGAAGTAAATAGAAGACCTAAAACTCATAGAGCCAGTCTCTCCTTTCTCTTAGTCCTCTGGGAGAACCTGCATGTGGCACCTACAGCTATAAGGGTAGCACCAGACCCCATTCAGCTTTGAGATATTACCTGAAGTTTCATTTCTGAAATCCTCACCCCCGGCCCCAGAGGCCCAAGCTCAGCCAAGCCCAACCCCTGCACTCCTCCCTGCGCATTGTACAGACTCAGCACAGGGTCACACTCACAGTAGGCCACCAGAGGCTGATCTGTTGCTTAGGCTGCTAGGCTGGCAACTGTAAGGGGCTGTTGGCTTGGTCTGGAAAAGTGGGAGGGAATGGAATATGGGCAGGAATTAGTCAGTGGGACCCAGGTATCTGGGAGGAGTTGCACTAGTCCTGCCCAGAGACTGCACTGGTGGTGTGTCTGCACCTGTGGTGTGTCTGCCCCTCTGGGGAGCCGGCAACAGACCTAGCTTGACTCTAAGGCCCTGAGGATTGCTGTTTCTACTTTTGGTCGCCTGCTTATCATTTCCTTTTGTTTTTTAATTACATAGATAATGTATTCTTGTTGAAGAAATAGATGCAGTAATATAGTGAAAATAATGCCGTAATACAGTGAAAGCAAGCCCTTCCTTACCCCTCTCCTTTATCACACTTTCCAAAAAAACCCATTTAGCAAAATTGCAGACTTCCTTATTATTTCAGGCTTTTGTATACCTTTACTTACACATGCATGCGTGTGCGCGCACACACACACACACACACGCACACAATGTCCACTTCTTACACAAAAAGGTAAAGGGAAGGATCCTATGGTTTTACAGATTTTTGCCCCTTGTTTTTTGTTGTTGTTGTTTGTTTAACTTAATACCTACCACAGAAGCCTTTCCAAGACAGAATACATACCTCATTTTTACAAACTGGATATTCCTCCACTGCACTGAATTCCAAATTTTACTTAACCATTGCCCTCATAATAGTCATTCTGGTTTTTGTCGTTATTGCCATAGTTTGGTTTTGTATTATCCATCACACTCAATTCTCCTGTAAAAATCCTCAGATACATGTACAAGTATTTCTATAAGAATCATTCCTAGAAATACAATTGCCAGGTCATATATGTATGTACTTTGTAAAAATATTTTCATAGCTGCTCCAAATTGAGAAGAACAATTTCCTAAATAAAATGTAAACTCTTGTTAGGATTGCTGTCAACATGAAAAAGGTGACTGACAAAAGTTTTACATTTCAAAGCCAGAACATTGATGAAAATCTCTTTGTTTTAAAGAATGATGGTTGTCTTATTTTAAATAAAGTTATTTTTAAATTCATAAGGCATATACTATTAAGATATACCATGAGGCAAGCCACATTTTGTAAATGAAAGCTTAGAAGATCAGTCAAAGAAAGACATAGGAACCAGTTCCAAAGTCTGTTGCTCAGTATTGGTGTCTGTTCAAACGTTACTATTGTTAGCCTCATATTTCTCTGCAGTGGTTTTCAGTTACTCTAAAAGGCTGGTTAAGCACCCAACCGATTTGAATCGGATTTTCTGAGACTGTGGCTTCGGCAACTGAGTTTTAGAATGTTTCCAGGTGATTCCGAAGTCCAATGATGTTGAGAACAAAAGCTACAGAGCTTGCTAATTTTATAATTTCTGAAATTTTAGCAAAAAGAGTAATGCAGCCATTGAGTGGCATTGCAATAATAAATGAACACCTACAAAGAAGTTATAAGTGTAGAATTTTCTGAATCTAAATTGATTAAATTCACAAAAAGAAATGCAACTTTTAATATTTTTTACTTTGTTGAATTAATCATCATCTGAAACAATTGTTCATGACTAGGAGTATTTGAAACAGGGAGATGTATGGCTCTAGAGAAACTACATAATAGAATAAGTTGGAATATGAAAGAAATTATAGAAGGACAACAGATGGAACCAGGCAGGGTTAATACATATAGTGTAAGCAAAGTAGAAGTTTTTGAAGCCCAAAGTCACAGAAAACGTCTTTAGAAAGCCAGAGCTTTCCTAGCTTCAGTTTTTAGGAATACATCAGCACTGCCCAATAAAAGGCAGATAACAAGCCTCAGTAAATTATTGTTATTATTATGGTGATAGTGAAACCACATCATAAGTGATGAAAAAATAATAAGAGAAGAGATTATCAGCACAGGAGGAGGTCAGGTCAGCAGCCAGCACCAGTTCATGTCAAAGCCAGCCACAATTCATAAAGTCATAAAAGGTAATTGTGGAATAGGGACTTGGGAAAGACAATTACAGAATTAAAACCCAGGCCCTCTCCTGCATAGGGTATGGATGGATGAGGTGTCCTTTATCTTTTTCTGCCACTAGAATCTTTATGTCAAATGAAAAGTCAGCTACTTTACACCCACAAAGACTTCATGTCAATGTTTGCAGTATAATTATTTTTGTAACAGTTAATGAACACTCAATATTTCAAGTCAGTTTGACGATAGCCTGCCACTGTCTCTCACAATACCTAGGTGATTCAATGTTTAGCACTCTGTTTTCTGATTTTCTTATAATACTATGTCCCACACTTCCACCCCTTTTGTTAAGACTAGGGTATGGGTATGATGCTTAGAAAACTCATTCCATTAAAAATCCAAAGACAGAGTCAATCACATTAAAAGAGTGAAACAGCACTTGGAATCCTAAAACTAGAAAATAACATTCAAGACAAGAAAGTAGATGATAACCCCCTGGGTTTCAGAATCCTTGCTGCTACATCAGGTCTAGATCCCAGTGCTTACAAGAAGGGACAATGAGGAGCTTATCAAAGCCATTCAATTGAATTTGAAGAATTAGCCCATAACCTGACAAAGGAGTCTGTGTGATAGTAAATAAAATAACATAAAATAGTAACATCCGGCAGGGCACGATGTCTCACGCCTGTAATCCTGGCACTTTGGGAGGCCAAGGTGGGCAGATATTTTGAGGCGAGGAGTTCAAGACCAGCCTAGCCACAGGGCAAAGCCCTGTCTCTACTTAAAAAAAAAATACAAAAATTAACCAGGTGTGGTGATGTGCACCTGTAGTCTCAGCTCCTTAAGAGGCTGAGGCAGGAGAATCGCTTGAACCCAGGAGTCCCAGGTTGCAGTGAGCCGAGATCACACCACTGTACTCTAGCCTAGGTGACAGAGCAAGACTCTGCCTCAAAAAAAACAGTAACATTCAACATCCAGCTATGACTTTCCAAGACTACCAAGACAGTGGTAGAAGCCCCTGACTAGGAGATAGAACACTCCTGCTTAAATTTCCTTCAAGCACATGTGTTGTGTATTAGCCTTGACATCAGAGCATCAACATAGTTATTTCAATGGTGAAATCATACTTATTGGTCTCCCTGGGGTGTTGTTAAAATCTCATGGCCTTTTCTACCCATTGCAAAACAAAATTCAGATTCACTATTTTTTAATAAATATATATTAAATCACTGCTATCATCTCAGAAGCAAAATAAGAATAGGGCAAGAATGTGATAATGCTGCCACAAAAAGGCTGGGGATTCCTGAATTAGGAACAGTAAGTTCGTATTTCAGAGAGCACAAAGGTTAGACTTCAATGGAGAAAACTGCCTGGAAGGATGCCTGCAGAAAGAAATGCACAGAGAGTAAAGCCTTTGGGGAAAGAAACAAGGTGACTTGCAGGAGGAAGAAAAGTAACATGGAAGAAGCAGAGAGCTTTAAAGGTAAATACAAAGGTGATTATGACGCATAAAAGCAGGCAGGAGCCCACAGCACACATGTAGTAAAAATCTGTTAGAACATTTACTAAGAAAACAGAGAAAAGAAAACAAGGCAGGGAAATACCACATGGCATACATGCTAGACAATTTAGCTATGCTATTTTAGTCCTGATTTTTCATTGTTAATTCAAGACACTTCAGCTTCATCATTGTGAGACCTAAAGAGAAATTTAACTGACATTTGGATAAAAAATGTTAACAAACATGCACACAGAGATGGTTTCTGTCCCCTTGCCAGCGCTCCATACTGGCTTCAGCCATGGGGCCACTATGCCTCTACAGGTGTTTGCAAAGAGTTGCTGGACTACTGCCCCATGAAGACAATGGGTTTTGATTAGTTGTTTTCAGTTGTTTGTTTCTGTATTTTTGGCTAGCATAAGGCTGATTTGTATATTTACCAACATTAAGATCTGGATTGAATTTCCCATCTCTATCTTCAGTCTTTCAGCATCTCAATATGCCCACGTGTGCTGGCTACCTTTCAGGTGAGAGTCTTTCTGGTAAGTACAGACCTTTCTGACTTTCAAGCCAGATTCTTGTTCAAATTTTTGCAGGCTGAAAATGGTTATCGACTATGAGTTAGGGGGAAGAATGGGAAGAAGACAGGCTGCTCAAGATTCGCATTTTGCCCATCTCCCTTTAGTGTCAAATACCATACATTTACAGACATCTTCTGTCTGTCTGGATGAGGAAAAGAGCAGCTAAATATTACCAAACTGGATCGATTAAGAGTAGCACAGAAGTAAACTGCCTGGCATATGAGAACAGCTGGGCCGAACATAACTCATTTCCTCTCTCACCTTGTGCTGGTTGCCCTTCCGGGGTCCTTGTATTTCAGGAATGGTGAGGCCCCAAATGTTGATCCCTGCTTGGTTGCTAGCACAGCCAGCCAGTTTTTAATGGAGAAAGACACAAAAAGGACTCACAACCATTTCAGCCCTTTCCTCAAAGTGAACATCCTTTTTTTTCCTTCCTTCTGCATTATCGTGCCATGGTACTTTAAACTTCTCCCATCATTAAGCCTTCTGAGTGAAATATTGAACTGATTAATGTGGCATTTTCCACTAAACTGTTTCAGGAAATGTTGCACCTTACCGGTGGGATGCTTTTGAATAATGTAATCTCCTTAGTATAATTAAAACTAAGTTCTGAAGTTACTACCTTTTCTCCCTGGAGGCACTCATCAAAATGTCAAGTGTTCCTTCTAGTAGAATTGCAATCCCATAGTACAAACAAATATATTACCCACTGCTCCTCACTAGAAAGGGGCCCTTGCAGGATTTTTTTGTCACTTCATTTAGAACCTGTGCAAGCAGCATAAGAAATATGATCACCAAAAGCCATTGGACCCTTGTACGCTGAGCAGTGTTCTATGTCAGCTGCCTGGTTTGCATTTTCTAATACTTCTTTTGAATACTTGTCTTCAACAGATGAACTTTTTGTTGTCGTGTTGTTATTTATGCATAAAAAACAGCGTGGATCTAAAAGTCATTTGTTCTCCTAGAGCTTTCTATTTAGTTTAAAGGGAAAAAAATCAGGAATGCAACGCCCTCTTCTGGCTGAGAAGCATTTAGATAACTATGCAGACCTGAGCGGCGTTTTGACCTGGTTTTTGAAGACTGCTTGGTATAGAGTGAGTGATAAACAAATAATCAGCATTATTCTCCCTAGCGACAGGGCACGGTCTGGCCTCAGAGGGCTGGTCCCAAGTGCCTAGCTTTTAGGAGCTCTGGAGGAGTTAGGTGAGTGGACCATTCCCCAGGTTAGCAGAAAGGTGACAAGAAATCATATCAAGAGTCCCATCCCTCTCTGGAACATTCAATCCAAGACAAGGGTAAGTTCATTCTAAAGGCTTAGGAGATTTGTTTTTGTGTAGATGTCAGAGAGAGCCTATATTCATTGCTAATTACTGGCTGTCTCTAGAAAAATCAGAAAGGGTATCAAAGGTCTCCAAATGGAAGCCCACTATTTTTTTATGAATGTAACCACCTAATATTTTACCTTCCAGAGATCATATTAGAGTCTACCCTCGAACCTACATCTGCCTTTGAGGAGCCCTACCCCAAATAAGGTGGCCCTGCCAATCTCCATCTGGGAAGGAGATGTGAGGAATTGACAAAGGAAAGCGCAGGCATTTGGAGACAGAAGGAGCCCAGCAGGACTTTGAAAGAAAAATATTCAGTGCTGGAACGTGCTTCTTATCAAATAATGTTTTCACTCTCTAGAAAACATGCTTCTTTCCAGTCTGAAGGCCAGGCTGGCTGCCACTTCTCTCTGCCTGCCAACTAGTCATTAGCAAACAATAAGCAACCCAGCGACTACAAAAGAAAAAGGAAATAGGCACGCAGCAGCACAAGGTAATGACCGCTGAGTGTCTGGAGGATAAAGTATCCAACTATCAGGCTGGAGGCTGCCCTCTTTATGGGGAGCTTCAGGATGAGGGAGAAAGGGAGGGTGGGAACAACTGAGGAATACAGTCACTGGCCACACAGCTGACTAGGGAGGAGCCTCGAGATGGGTACACTTGGGAGGCTCAGGACACATTCACCCAGGGATGTGTGCAGCTGAGGGCGTGCATAGCTGTGGCGATGGCTGGCACAGGATATTTCCTCTATCTAGCCCACAGTGGGAATGCTTGGAGTGACTAATTCAAGAAAGTCATTTCCAGAACACCCAAGTTGAAGCTGTTTGAGTGACAAGTATCAGAAACTCTCTTTAACCTAACTTGAGAAAAAACAGGAATGGAAGGGCAGGAATTACACAGGGGCTGGGCTGCTTGTGTATCTGGAGTCAGAACTGAAAAGCAGTTAAGAAACCAGCCCTTGCTGCCTGTCTCACTCCCGCCCTCCAGTGCCGCATGGTGTCTTAACTCTCTCCTTGCAGTGTTCCACTTTTGTGTCCTCACTCTAGCATCTGCTTAATGTTTACACAGTCAAACATGGTGTCCGCAGCCCCAGAGTTTAATTGTCCTCAGTTCAAATATGCCATAAAACTGAATAAACTATTCATTCCAATTCAAAATTTCCAAAATAAACCATTTGCTCCACACTATCTAGGCTCCTCTGTTTTCTCAACAACCATGTGATATGGTTTGGCTGTGTCCCCACCTGAATCTCATTTTGAATTGTAACTACTATAATTTTCACATGTCATGGGAGGGACCAGGTGGGAGGTAATTGAATCATGGGGCTGGGTCTTTCCCTTGCTGTTCTCATGAAAGTCAATGTATCTCATAAGCTCCGAGGGGTTTATAAAGGGGAGTTCCTCTGCACACCCTTTCTTGCCTGCTGCCATGTAAGACATGACTTTGCTCCTCCTTGCCTTCCACCATTATTGTGAGGCCTCCTCATGTGGAACTGTGAGTAAATTAAACCTTTTTCCTTTATAAATTACCCAGTCTCTGGTATGTCTTTATCAGTGGTGTGAGAACAGACTCATATGCCATGATAAGGTAAATTCATGTGTTATGGCATGGCTATGGGGATTCATCCCTATGCATGGGGAGACAGTTCTGAGAGAAGGGGTTATGGACTGGGAAAAAGGCCCAATAGTAAACACACTCACATTGACTCTCAACGATCTTGAAGCACAGCTGAAATGGTTTGATGAAATAGCAAAATAAGGAGAAATTTTTTGGAAAAACTTATTAGAACATTTTCTGTTTATGAAGACTTTCAAAGATGGGGGGGAGAGAAAATGGTACCAAATCATATTCTATATATAGTGGAAAAGATAACTAATTTGGAAGCTAGAAGATGTGACGACTGCTCCTGGTTCCACCAAATTGGCTATGTGCAAGTTATATAACCTCTTGTCATCATTTTCCCATTTACAAATAAGAAATAACAGTTGTTGCCCTGTGTCTGTCACAGGGCTATATAAGAGGGGATGTACTGTACTGTAGTACCTACAGAGGCATGGGGAATAAGCAGAGTTTCGGTGTTTCATGACTAATAATTGCAGGTCACATAGAGATTCAGGGTTATGTTACTCCTGGATACAAGAAAGAAAAACAATGGAATTGTACCAATCACCATCAGCCTTACCCCCAGGACTCTGGAGGAATTCAGCTGTAAATTCTTAGCTAAAATCTGCTAGAGCTGGAACACTTGCTGAGGAAGCACTTACAATTAATAATAAAAATGATGCAGAGAATAATCTCAGTGGGCGAAATAAGGAAGCACCCACTATTGCCCACTGAGGCAGAAACGTGGCAGACAGGACTGGCTTGTTGGGCATGACCCTTTGTTCAGCAGAGTGATTCCGTGGGGTTTAAGTGATGCTTTACTAAATTAAGTCAAGGCTGACTATGCCCCACCACCCACCAATGGATGTGGAGGGGTAGGGTGGCCTCTGCCCAGCCCCTGGGAATTCAGGTGACCTGCTGGCTTGGTGTCCCCTTCCTCCCTCAACCTTCCTCATGTATCCCTTCTTGAAGTTGCACACTCAAAGAAGATGACCTTCCCAGCAAAAAGATCGTTCTTCTGGCAAGCATGTCTTCCCAAGTTTGTTGTGAAGATCTAATAAGGTAATGGATATAAAAATGCTTTAGAAACTGAATGAACTGTATAAATATAAGTTATTATAATTATTATGATTAACAATGTCATAAAAGGAAGCCATTAAATCAGTCACACAAATTGGCACATGTACTCAGCACCTATAAGTAATCAAGCAGGGAGCCTAAAAGCAATTTGATAATCTTCTCCTTTTAAGTTCCTTTTCATTAAGCTTTTGCGGGTTTGTGCATCTATAAAATCAGAAGATATATTTGGCTCCAGGCTACCGCTTTCTCAGCTTAATGAAGGAATGTCTTCCTTGATTATTTCTTATCCCAAATCCTTGAAAGGGAAAACATATGTCCATCTCTGGGACACACACCATGCTATCTACCCACTGTTCCAGAGAAATGTCAAATCAGAACCGGCTTCTGGTTTCTTCTTTGAGATTCCTTGCAGCCATGATGGGGAATGGAATCATTGAGGAGGTGAGAGAAATAGAAAGAGAGACATAAAGATAAGGACAGAGAGAGATATAGAAAGAGACAGGAGCTGCTCAGTTTTCAATGGGCCATCTTAGCTACTCAACAGAGTAAATAAAGGAACAACAGTCACGCCTGCAGCTGAGTATGAATAGGGACGCTGAAGTACAATTATATTTAAAAATAAATAGATAAGCAGCACCTAAGAATCACTTTTAGGTAGCAGTACAACCTGAGGTTCTAGGTCAAAGTTAGCCATCTTTTTATAGCAAACAGACTGAAATTCTAATTGGAGGACTGCTGTACAGGACATGGAGGCTCTTCCAATCAATTCCCTTGGGGTAAAGGTTGCAATTGGAGGAGTCTGCTGTAATTAATGTAGTAAAGTAGATCCTTTAACAACCCACAAAATTTATCTTTCATGAAATAAAAGATGATGAAAATGAATAAGGAAAGCATAATTTGTTACTGCATATACAGGGGATATAAAGACTAGAAAAATAAAAAGTAATCTGCACTCTGAGAAGAGATAATGTTTGAAGTTGCTAAGTGTAATTTGCAAGATCAAAGCTCAAGCAATTGTTTCCCTTCGATTTCTTGCTTATAATTAGGCAATGCTTATCGATAGAGTTTTGTGTTTATCAGCAATTCCTAAAGTTACGGCCTTCCATTCAAGATCACTAGATTCATAGTCATGGGCATTTTAGACCTTACATCCAAAAAATATAACTCAAGATATACAGGGCTGACAAGTAAGGAGAAAAACAATCTGATAGAATTTGCTTTGAAAAATAAAAACTCCTGTAACTTACTATACTTTTAAATTAGGTTTTAAATATTAAGATCACTACTCTTTTTCTTATTTTCCTTATGGCATCTAAAAATAAAACTCTTAGCTCTCTTTCAAAGGAGTAGTGGGAAAATCATCGTGCTTGGAGTGAGAAGATCTGAGTTTAAGTTCTAGCTGTATCTAATTGTGGATGACTTTGGAAAGTTACATAATGCTTAAAAGTATATGAAATGTGAGTGATGGTACATCCCATACTTAATACTTCAAGGAGGGAATGTATAGAATAGATAAAATTATGTATTTTAAAGAGTATAAATTATGCAAAGTCCTACACAGGTACTAAGCCAATTTTAAAGATTACAGAATCACAATTGGAAGGAAGCTTAATATTATCCCGTCCTAAAGTTTTTAAACCTTTTTAAGATGAAGATCTTGTCTTAGTTCAGCTGCTACAACAAAGTGCCATAGATGGGGTGGCTTATAAACAACAGAAATTTAATTCTCACAGTTCTGGAGCCTGGAAGTCTGAGACTAAGGTGTCAGCATGCTTGGATTCTGGTGAGGCCCCCTGTACAATTTGCAAACTGCTGTCTTCTCATTGTATCTTTAAGTAGCAGAAAGAGAGTGAGAGTGCTCCTGGGAGTTCCTTTTATAGGGCACTAATCCTATTCATGATGATACCATCCTCATGACCTATATACCTCCCAGAGCCCTACTCTAAATATCATCACATGGGGGGATTAGGATTTCAACATAAAATTTTGGGAGGGACACAAACATTTCATCCATAATAAACCTTTTCTCCAAATAAAACCATATATAACAAATTAAAGCCAGAGCTATTCTGTTAAATCAAGGAAGGAGGAAGTACTACACCCCAGTTCAATTTATAACACAATGGGCCACATCACTCAGCCCCACCTCCACCACTGGGAGAGGAGAAGATGTAGCCTTAAGTATTACTCAGTGCAAAATTTAAAACTCACTGATCTATTACAACTGCCTTAAATTACAGTTGAGGAAACTGAGGTCAGAGTGGTTACAATCACTTCTATGAAATAAGTTAATACAATGAGCTTATACATGATTCGTATATAGGGGAACTATGTCAGTAAAATATACAAGTCATATTAGTTTATACATGGTTTTACTTGGACAAGGAAAGCCAGAATATCAGGAGAAAATAAAAGAAAAAGACCTCAGCTCAGCTGCTGTACAGGCAGAAGCCCTGCTAGCTGTTAAAAATGCATACATGAAAATAAGTACCTGCATGATTATCAGATTGTGGCAGGATGCGCTTCCTCCTATGCCCACCTTAATAGCAGCCCCACCAGCTCAGAGCTCCACCTCCATCTGTATCATCTCAGTGCCCCCAGTCAGCATTTCCACTCTATTGTTTCTGTGCTTTATAAAATATTCCCTAAGCCCAGCACCATGGCTCAGGCCTACAACCCCAGCACTGTGGCAGGCTGAGGCAGGCAGATCACTTGGGCCCGGGATTTCAAGACCAGGCTGGGCAACATGGCAAAACCCTGTCTCCACTAAAAATACAAAAATTTGCTGGGTGTATTGGCGCAGGCCTGTAGTCAGCAGGCTACTGGGGAGGCTGAGATGAGAGGATCCTTTGAGCCCAGGATGCAGAGGTTGCAGTGAACTGAGACAGCACCACTGCACTCCAGCCTGGATGACAGAGTGAGACCCTGTCTCCAAAAAGGTAATAAATAAAATAAAATATCCCCCACTGCAAGCTCTAAACATGCTGAATTCCTGAGTTTTGCCAAGAATCTTCAAAGGTACTATATTAGTCAGCACAGGCCACCATAACAAAATACCACAGGCTGGGGGCTTCAACAATTGAAATTAATTTTCTCACAGTTCTGGCAGCTGGAAGTGCAAGATCAAGGTGCCAGTAGGTTTGTGGTTTGATGAGGCCTCTCCTCCTGACTTGCAGATGGGCCCCTTCTCTCTGTGTCCTCACATGACTTTTTCTCTGTGCCAACCTCTTGAGTGTTCCTCTTTTTTATAAGAACACAAGTCATATTATATCAAGACCTAAGTCCCCACCCTTATGACCTTATTTAAGTTTAATTACTTCTTTAAATGCCCTATCTCCAGATACAGCCACATTAAGGGTTAGGACTTTAACATATGATCGGGGGCAGGAGGGACAATTCATTCCATAACATTATCAGTTATATTTTTGTCAGTGTTCTTGTTAGTGTTGCATAGGTTTTAAGTGGTCTATCATTTTCCCTTAGGGTTGCAAAGATTTTTTTAAATGCCCAAATGTTATTAAATATATGGGGAAATGGTCACTTTTTCTTACACTTCTGGTGATAGAATAAACCAAAATTGGCACAACCCTTATAAATGTAAACTTAATAATACATCTCAAAGGCCTTAAAATTTGCATATCCCTTAACTCAAACATCTCATTTATCCCTAAGAAACACCAAACTGTAATTTCCAGAATATTTGCCATAACGTCAAAATTTGGAAAAATTGGAAGTACTCACCAGGAATGGTGACTCACATCTGTAATTCCAACATTTTGGGTGGCCAAGGCAGATCTCTTGAGCCCAGGAGTTCAAGACCAGCCTGAGCAACATAGTCTCTACAAAAAATACAAAATTTAGCCAGGCATGGTGGCACACACCTGTAGTCCCAGCTACTCAGGGAGGCTGGGGTGGGAGGATCCTTTGAGTCAGAGGTCAAGACTGCAGTGAGCTGTGATCGCTGCCACTGAACTCCAGCCTGAGTGACAGAGCAAAACCCTGTCTCAAAAATAAATGAATAATAAATCATTTTAAAATTCAAAGTACTCTAGTGCTCAATTCGGCAACACATATAATAAAAAATTCGAAGTACTCTAAATGGTTAATGATGGGGGACTGGTACATCACATGATAAGATTCTATAAAGATATTAATGTAGAATGCAGAACATAGAAACATGTTTAATATAGTAAGTGAATAAAAATTATGTAAAAGATAACCCATATGACCTTGTTTTCACTAAAATATTAAAAGTTATAAATAGAAGAAACATTTTTTAAAATTACCTCTAGGTGGGAAGATAAATGCTGCTATTTATTTTCTTTTTCTGTTTACTTTTATTTTTCACAATCAACAAGCATCAAATTTGTAAAAAGTGTGTGTGTGTGCATGTGTGTATGTGTGTGCATGTGCGTGTGTGTACGTTTAAACCACAGGAATCTAAGCTGTAAGGGGAATGGAAATCAGAACCCTAATCTAAAGTGATCAGATGCATTCATCATCCATTTCTTCGAATCCTCCGCATTATGTGAATTCCCTGAAGAATCTTTTCCTTCTTTCAGATGAGAAAGCAACAAAGAGATTGCTACAACAATAAAAATCTGTTTCTAGACAAAGAGTCTTTTGTAAACAGCCAATCCACTCTGCCTTCCCTGCCTCTCCACCCCTCCCCACCAAAAATAAAGGAAAAAAAGAACCGACAATACAGCTTAACAGTAACACTTGCCTAACAATATTTTCAATGTTTTCCACAAATTCACAAGCTTGGGAGACTGAGGAACATCCCTAGGACTGTTCTGAATGGTGATTTTAAAAATCAGCATTGTTCTTGTCAAGTAAAGATACCCTTACCTTGGGAGACTCGAAAAGTTCCTTCAGAGTAGTTCAGGTCTCTGAGGCAAATATGTATCTAGGCACTGTGGTGGAGAGTATTTGCCAGTGAGAATAGCAATGCCCAGGTACACACGCAGTATGTGTTTTGCTGCAAATGTTTTCCCAGTAAACAATAATGGAGCCATCAAAAGAAAGGAATGCTAATCTTAAATCAATTAAATTCAAACAAAAATGCTTCCTTTGGGTATAGTTGCCTTTTGGTAAGCACACTAATTTTGGAGACTTGCATTATTTACTCACAAACTGTTTTTGAAGTTATCTGTGGCATTGAGAGGTTGAAGTCAGTTGGTCCCTTCTATAGCTCCTTCCCAGGCCATGAATTACTGAGGGCAAAATTCAACGGGGTCATGATTGTTCATCATTTTCTCTAGTTGATACACATGTATACTCATTTACTGTTGTATAATAAAGCATTCTTACATAATTTTCATTGACATAAAAGGGGATACCCAGGAAACCAGGAACAGGTGGTTCTGTGGGTCCCCCTTCCAGTTCACATTAGGACCACTAAACAAAAGGAAATGTATCAAGATCAACTGCTGGCCAAGCTATGGGGCTGGACAGGAGAATGGACTCTGGACTCGGAGTGCTATCCAAAAGGAGGGATATTCAGCCTGACTTCATCAAAGATGTGACTCTGACCCTGAGCGGCCTCAGTCCCTAGAGCCACATGGGAAGAGAGGGATAGCAGAGCCTGAGTCCCTGGCAACCCAGCACAGTCAAAAGGAGGATCTCTAACCTGCAGAGGAGGGAAGTGTTGGATTACTTCCAAGAAAAGAAAAATCTCCCACAGATGACAGCTATAACGTGGCACCTTAAACAAACAGATTCCAGTGGTACATGGATCCCTGCAAACAGCTGCTCGTCTGTCAATGCTTGAGTCACTTAACATCCAGTATCTTTGCTTTAGATTTGCTGTCATTGTTTTTGTTGTTGACTGGGGTGAGTTACTGGACTGAAAGCAATTTGGATATTGTCTCCCTCCATGGGGTTCTGCAGCCAAAAGAGATTAATGAAAAGCAGGAGTTTGGAGCAAGTGATTCCAACATAGCCTTTCTTGGAGCAATACAAATGACAAGGCTGTTACTTGGGGAAACAACAGGCCACTAAAGTGATTTCACTGTCTCTGATGGGGAAAGGCAGGCATAAACATTAAGCACAGTTCATGACATTGGGGAATGACTGATGATAGCATGTTACAGAGTCTTGTTTCCTCATAAGGATTTCTCAATATTTGTAGAAGCTGTGTTTTCATACATTTAGGAGGCATCAAAGCAACTTAGCAGTAGTCCTTGACATTGATAGAGTATTTTAAACCTTACCAAACATTTCAACACAATTATCACAAGTGTGCCTCAAATTTACACACTAGATAGGAGGGGCAAGTACTTCTATTTTACTAATGATAATAAGACGTATAGAAAAGTAAAGGGCTTGCCCCAGTGTACCCAGCCAGGAATGTTACTTCCAATACACACCATGCCCACTCATAGAGTGAAAGGCAGGATAAATGTCCATTTATTTATTTTTAACTGACTATTTAATGACCACATGTTACACCTTAGTTTCCTTTTCTTTACAATGGCATTATTGATAATAATGCAACAATTTCTTATTTAAAAGTAGGGGTTGCATGACTGAAATCTGGCAACATTATATAAAGCCTATCAGAATAAATTAGAAACTGTAGGTATTGCTTTAGTCTGTTTTGTAAAGATTCACATGAATGCAACAAGAACAGCAATCACCAACTGAAAATTGACCCCCCCAACACACACATACACACAGTCAGTTTTCAGCCACAGTCTTAATTTAAAGAGCTCCAACTTTGTTTTAAGGGAAGAGAAATCTCATCTCAATCTTGGATTTATCTTTGTAAATATTTTTGTAAAACTTGGTAAAAATTATTTCCAAATAATAATAATAACTTGCATTTGTGGATTGCACTAGCAATAATCATGTGCTTTTATTTTTTTAAGCTTTTATTTCAGGTTCAGGGTTAAATGTGCAGGTTTGTTATACAGGCAAACTCAAATCATTGGGGTTTATTGTACAGATAATTTTATTACCCAAGTACTAAGCCCAGTACCCAATAGTTACTTCTTCTGATCCTCGCCTTCTTCCCACTCTCCAACCTCAGGTAGGTCTCAGTATCTGTCGTTCCCCACTTTGTGTCCATGTGTTCTCATCATTTAGCTCCCACTTATAAGTGAGAACATGAAATATTTTTTTTATTCCTGCATTAATTTGCTAAGGATAATGGCCTCCAGCTCCATCCATGTTCCTGCAAAGAACATGATCTCATTTTTTATGACAGCATAGTATTCCATGGTGTATATGTACACATTGTATTGGTCTGTTTCCACACTGCTGATAAAGACATACCCAGACTGGGAATTTTACAAAAGAAAGAGGTTAATTGAACTCACAGTTCCATATACTTGGGGAGGTCTCACAATCATGGTGGAACGCAAGGAGGAGCAAGTCACATCTTATGTGGATGGCAGCAAACAGAGAGGGTGTGCAGGGAAACTCCCCTTATAATACTGTCAGATCTCATGAGACTTATTCACTATCATCAGACCAGCATGGGAAAGACCTGCTCCCATAATTCAATCATCTCCCACTGGGTACCTCCCACAACATGTGGGAATTACGGGAGCTACAAGATGATATTTGGATGGAGATATAGAGCCAAACCATATCATATATTATCTCTATTCAGTCTAACACTGATGGGCATTTAGGTTGATTCCATGTCTTGGCTACTGTGAATAGTGCTGCAATGAACATGCACGTGCATGTGTCTTTATGACAGAACAGTTTATATTCTTTTGGGTATATATCCAGTAATGGAATTGCTGGATTGAATGTTTTTAGTTCTTTGAGGAATTGCCACACTGCTTTCCACAATGGCTGAACTAATTTACACTCCCACCAACAGTGTATAAGCATTCCTTTTTCTCTGCAATCCCACCAGCATTTCTTACTTTTTGACTTTTTATTAATAGCCATTCTGACTGGTGTGAGATGGTATCTCATTGTGGTTTTGATTTGCATTTCTCTATTGATCAGTGATAATGAGCTTTTTATCACATGCTTCTTGGACACATATATGTCTTCTTTTGAAAAGTGCCTGTTCATGTCTTTTGCCCATTTTTTAATGGGGTTGTTTGGTTTTTTTCTCGTAAATTTGTTTTTATGTACATGATTATAGATAGGTAAAGATGAACATTCTTACTACCTCCCACTAGAGCCCTATTAGAAAAGTCAGCATACTAAGGCTAAGGGAGAAAAGTATGGCACTTGGAACACACATTTTACTTGGAGTTGGCAAACCTGGGTGGGCAACTAGCAGGCCCACCGCTTGCTGGTGTAAAGGTCTTGGAGCAAATTTCTGATTCTCTTAGAGCCTACAAGGAAAAATTAGTGAACTTACCAATGGGGCCAGTTGTGTACCTGCTGTCTCTCAGCCCTGCATCCACGCTTATCTATTCTGCTGCTGTATGGGTCTGGAGCTGGAAACCTACAACGCTTATTTCCCAGGCTCCCTGGACTCTGAGTTTCTATCAGTCTGCAATATCAGAGGGAGGGAGCAGAAGAGAAGATTTTCTTCTTTCTTTCCCTGGCTGCAGGTCTGGAGGTGGCTGCCTCACTTCTGTGATTCTGACTCCTTCTGTGGGCTTCTCTCCATGGGTCCAGCCCAGCAGCGAGTGATGCTCCTGGATTCTAGCAACTTAACTTCCTCCCTTCTCTTCCCCATCTGTGGAAGTGAGATTGATTCCTGAAGTAACTAATTTCCTGGGTATGACCTCTTCTTTTTAATTGCTCTCCTGGTACCTAATCCTTTCATTTGCTGTTATAGCCCATCCAAAACATGTGTAACCAATTTCTTGCATTAAACTTCTACAGTATGAAATATCTAGAGTCAGCTCAGCTTTTTGAAATGCACCCTGATGAATACACAGAAGAACCTAACACAAGAACTGCCATGGAGTTAGTGTGTAAACATCAAAACAATTCCAAATAAAAAGTCTTGCCAGTGTTGTATTGAGAACCAAAAGTATAATTCACTCTCTCATTGCCCTACCATTAGAGCTTTGTGATAGGTGTGATCACTGTGTGAGAATTGTGGTCAATCACAAAATGCTTCCAAATATCAAGAAGTGTAAGATTTTTTTAATGTTGCATGTACCAATTTAATGTAATTTCCAAAACAAGGATGATAAAAATACTGACCTACCTCATAGAGCTGGTTGGAACAACTAATTAACTCTCATAAAAACACTTCAACCACCTAAAGTACCTCATAAAAGTTTATTATGAGTAGTAATGCTAATAGTTAAACATATAATGATGGGTATCAAATGGGCATGCTCCACAAGCTGATGGTGTTTTAAATTCTCTTTACAATCTCACAGTTGTTTAGCAGTTCATATGTTGAAAGCTCTTCACAGCTGTAAATTAGTTAATCCCCATGACACTCAGTCCTGTGAGATAGGTCAGTATTATTTTCTATTTCTATGGCAACAAATTCTATGTAAATGCCTAATGATAAAAGGTGGAGATGAGAAACAGGAAAGGTCAAGTGACTTGTTCAAGGCCACACATCAAGTAGGTGGCAGGGTCGACTTTAAAATGCAGAAGTGCTGACCTCAAAGGGCACTCAAGTTCACCTGGTCAACACAGAGAAGATCGTTGACATTCATTTGCTTAGAAAATCAGTCAAACAGAAAATATTAATATAGTCTTCATCCGGGAACAAAACATGAACAATTATAATTTGCAAGCATATAGTTAAGTTCATTGGTGAGAGGCAGTAGTAGGCTGGGTAGCATGAATTCTGAAGACATACTTCACATTTATATCCCAGCCAGCCTCTGACACATACTTGCTGTGCAATCTTAGGCAAGTTCCTTCACTTCTCTGAACCTGTTTCAGATCCTAATAGTAGTAAAATGAAGCTAATAACAGGGAAGATTTAACATAAAGCACTTAAAGATGGGCCACATAGATAATAAGCATTCAATAAATGTTGGCTGTTATTAGATAGGTAGATCATATTACAGAAGAAATATTCATAGCTTTCCAACAATGTATCAAGTACAGAGATGCTTAAGACACAATCCTTGTCCTCAAAGAGCTTTCAGTACAATAGAGTTGTGAAATGTGTAACTTGCCACACCATATAAGGGGGATGAGTGACATGGGAATGTAAATATTAAAACAAGGCCACAAGTTTCCAAGGCAGATCGTGTGACTCCTCAATTCTCTGATAGGGTGAATTTAGTCTGCTCCTGCCTTCACCTGTCCCTAGGTTTCTGTTTCCATTTAATTATTTTATTTACAATTTTGTAAAGAGAAAGAATACAATAGTCACTAAAAGATTCCACCTGCTAGAGAGTATCATGGGTGCTCAGAGGAAAGCAGTCATTGCTGGATGAAGTGTTTAGGCAACAGATTATGCTTGAATTTCATCTTAAAAGATAAGAAGTTTGATTTTAAAACCCCAAGACAGCTGTGAGAAGGTGAGTGTAGGGAGTGGATGGGTGGACAAAAATGATGAGATACCAAAGCTTGAGGAAGGAAGAATGGAATGATGTTTATTGAATGCCTGCTATGATCCAGCAACATGTTAGCCCCTTAAATTACCTAACAAAGGTCACATAACTGGTAAGTGGCTGATATGGTTTAGCTGTGTCCCCACCCAAATCTCATCTTGAATTGTAGCTCCCACAATTCCCACATGTTGTGGGAGGGAACTGGTGGGAGGTAATTGAATCATGGGGACAGGTCTTTACCATGTTATTCTCATGATAGTGAATGAGCCTCACAAGATCTGATGGTTTTATAAAGGGGAGTTTACCCCACACAAGTCCTCTTGTCTGCTGCCATGTGAGACATGCCTTTCACTTTCTACCATGATTGGGAGGCCTCCTTAGCCACATGGAACTGTGAGTCTATTAAACCTTTTACTTTTGTAAATTGCCCAGGCATGGATATGTCTTTATCAGCAACATGAAAACAGACTAATATTATCAGCAACATGAAAACAGACTAATACAGTAAATTGGTACCAGCAGAGTGGGGCACTGCTGAAAAGATATCCAAAAATGTGGAAGCAACTTTGGAACTGAGTAATAGTCAGAGGTTGGAACAATTTGGAGGGATCAGAAGGAGACAGGAAAATGTGGGAAAGTTTGGAATTCCCTAGAGACTGTTGAATGGCTCTGGCCAAAATGCTCATAATGATATAAACAATGAAATCCAGGCTGTGATGGTCTCAGATGGAGATGAGAAATTTGTTGGGAACTGGAGCAAAGGTGACTCTCCTTATGTTTTAGCAAAGAGATTGGCGGCATTTTGCCCCTGCCCTAGAGATTTGTGGAACTTTGAATTTGAGAGAGATGATTTAGTGTATCTGGTGGAAGAAATTTCTAAGCAGCAAAGCATTCAAGAGGTGACTTGGGTGCTGTTAAAGGCATTCCATTTTAAAAGATAAACAGGATTAAAGTTCAGAAAATTTGAAGCCAGACAATGCTATAGAAAAGAAAATCCCATTTTCTGAGGAGAAATTCAAGCCAGCTGCAGAAATCTGCATAAGTAACATGGAGCCAAGTGTTAATCACCAAGACAATGGGGAAAATGTCTCCAGGGCATGTCAAAAACCTTGTGCCAGTCCCTGCCATCACAGGCCCGGAAGCCTAGAAGGAAAAAATAGTTTCATGGGCTAGGTCCAGGGTCCCCCTGTTGTGTGCAGCCTAGGGACTTGGTGCCCTGCATTCTACCCACTCTTGCCATGGCTAAAGGGGCCAAGGTACAGCTCAGGTCATTGCTTTAGAGAATGGAAGCCCCAAGCCTTGGCATCTTCCACCTGGTGTTGAGCCTGTGGGTGCATAGAAGTCAAGAATTGATGTTTGGAAACCACTGCCTAGGTTTCAGAGGATGTGTGGATATACCTGGATACCCAAGCAGAAGTTTGCTGTAGGGGCAGCATGCTCATGGAGAACCTCTGCGAGGGCAGTGCAGAAGGGAACCCCCACACAGAATCCCTACTAGGGCACCACCTAGTGGAGCTGTGAGAAGAGGGCCACCATCCTCCAGATCCCAGAATGGTAGATCCACCTGCAGTTTGAACCATACACCTGGAAAAGCTGCAGACACTCAACGCCAGCCTGTGAAAGAAGCCAGGAGGGAAGCTATACCCTGAAAAGCCACAGGGGTTATCAGGAGCTGCCCAAGACCATGAGAATCCACCTCTTGCATCTGCGTGACCTGAATGTGAGACTTGGAGTCAAAGGAGATCATTTTGGAGCTTTAAGATTTGACCGACAAACTGGATTTTGAACTTAAATGGGGTCTTTAGTCCCTTTGTTTTGGCCAGTTTCTTCTATTTGGAATGGGTGTATTTATCCAATGCCTGTATCCTCATTTTATCTAGGAAATAACTAACTTGCCTTTGATTTTACTGGCTCATAGGTGGAAGGGACTTGCCTTGTCTCAGAAGAGTCTTTGGACTGTGGACTTTTGAGTTAATGCTGAAATCAGTTAAGAGTTTGGGGGACTGTTAGGAAGGCATGATTGGTTTCTAAATGTGAGGACATGAGATGTGGGAAGGGCCAGGGGTGGAATTACATGGTTTGGCTGTGTCCCCACCCAAATCTCATCTTGAATTGTAGCTCCTACAATTTCCACGTATTGTGGGAGGGAACCAGTGGGAGGCAATTGAATCATGGAGGCGGGTCTTTCCCATGCTATTCTCATGATAGTGACTAAGTCTCACAAAATCTGATGGTTTTATAAAGATCTGATGGTATTTTCTCCACACAAGTTCTCTTCTCTTGTCTGCTGCCATGTGAGATGTGACATTCACCTTCTGCCATGATTGTGAGGCTTCCCCAGTCACATGGAACTGTGAGTCCATTAAACAAACCTCTTTCTTTTGTAAATTGCCTAGTCTCAGGATGTCTTTATCAACAACATGAAAACAGACTAATCCAGTGGCTCAGCTGGGACTCAAATCCATTCACCTATTCGAACTTTCAGGACACAGAAAAAAACACTGACAACTTTTTAAGAGGGGAGAAAGTGGCATGAAGTGGAATTTTTGCAAGATTACTATGGGCATAGTATTTAGACAGGATTGAATAAACAGTCTGGGGAAAAGCAGATAAGGGAGTTTACAGTATATAAGAAGAGATGAAAGCTGGAATAAAATCATGATATAAGGCTGGAAGGGAAAGAATGGATAGGGGAGCTGCTCAGTGATTCTCAGCTCTAGCTGTATTATAGAATCACCTGGAGATATTTTAAAAACTACTAATGCTTAAGTTCATTGACTATAATATACATCAGAGGTGGAAGATAAACTTAACTTAAAAAAAAAACTAGATAGAGAAAGTCAAATAAAATCCAGGGACTAACAACATTGTTTTAAGTCTCACTCTGTTGCTCAGGCTGGAGTGCAGTGGCACAATCATAGCTCACTATGGCCTTGATCTTCTGGGCTCAGGTGATCTTCTCACCTCAGCCAATGCCAAGTCTGGCAAACTTTTTATTTTTTGTAAAGATGGGGTCTTACTATGTTACCTAGACTGGTCTCAAAGCCCTTGGGATCAAGTGGTCCCACCTTGGCAACCCAAAGTGCACTGATTACAGGTGTGAGCCACTGTGCCCAACCCATTCTATTTTTATATTTATGAATTTGACTACTTTAGATACCTCATATAAGTGGAATCACACAGTATTTGTCTATTTATAACTGGTTTATTTCACTTCACATAATGTCCTTAAAGTTCATCATGTTGTAGCTTTTTTTAAGGCTGCAGAGAATTCCATTGTGTATATATATATATATTTTTTTATTTTGTTTATTGATTCAGGCATTGATGGATATTTGGGTTGTTTCCACCTCTTGGCTATTTTTTAAAGTGCTTCTGGTTGGAGAGATCCAAGATGGCCAATCGCTAATGTCCCGGGATTGCAGCTCTCAGGGAAGGCGCGGAGAACTAGAGGACGCCACACTTTCAGACAAATTCTGGTCGCTCACGGAGCAGGAGATCCCCCAGTGGAGGAAACACATGGGTGGCCAGCGCGACCCTCGTGACCGGTGCAGCGGTTCCGCCGGCACCACGGCGCAGCAGCTCTAGGAGCAAAGTAAACAGGTTCGGAGGACTGGCCCGGGTCCCCAGCACGACGCCAGAGCCCGGCGCAGCCGCTGTGACGGCACCTCGGTGCGAGAGCGCTCGGCACAGAGTAAACAAGACCGGTTTCCCTTCTGACTGAGGTTTGGAGCCCCGGGAAGGCAGAGTCGCCTACTACGGACACAAGAAGGAAGCCAGACAGGAGAATCCTGGGCAGAAAAGCACCATCAGTTTTAACGCTGCTGCTCTGGCCCTGGGAACTAACAACCTGGACGCCCACTCAAGAGACCTAATCTGAAAGTTGGTAATTTCAAAGAGACAGGAGGATAAATTTACAATGACAGGAAGAAACCAGCGTAAAAAAGCTGAGAATACTCAAAATCAGAACGCCTCTCCCTCTAAAGATGATCACAGTTCCACATCAACAATGGAACAAGGCTTGATGGAGAACGAGCGCATCCCAATGACAGAATCACTCTTCAAGGAATGGATAATAAGAAACTTCGGTGAGTTAAAAGAACATGTTGTAGCCCAACGTAAAGAAACTAGGAACTTTGAAAAAAGGTTTGATGAAATCCTATTGAGAATAGACAACTTAGAGAGGAGTATGAGTGAATTAATGGAACTGAAGAATACAATACAGGAACTCTGAGAAGTTTGCACAGGTTTAAACACTCGAATTGTTCAAGCAGAAGAAGGGATATCAGAGGTCAAAGTCCAACTTAATGAAATAAAACGTGAAGAAAAGATTAGAGTAAAAAGGATAAAAAGGAATGAGCAAAGTCTCCAAGAAATGTGGGACTATGTGAAAAGACCAAATTTACATTTGATAGGTGTACCTGAATGCGACGGAGAGAATGAATCCAAGCTGGAAAATACCCTTCAGGATATTATTCAGGAAAATTTTCCTAAACTAGCAAAGCAGGTCAAAATTCAACCCCAGGAAATACAGAGAACACCACAAAGATATTCCTCAAGAAGAGCAACCCCAAGGCACATAATCGTTAGATTCACCAGGGTTGAAATGAAGGAGAAAATACTAAGGGCAGCCAGAGAGAAAGGTCATGTTACCCACAAAGGCAAGCTTATCAGACTTACAGCAGATCTCTCAGCAGAAACTCTACAAGCCAGAAGAGAGTGGGGGCCAATATTCAACATTCTCAAAGAACAGAACCTTCAGCCCAGAATTTCATATCCAGCCAAACTAAGCTTCACAACTGAAGGAAAAATAAAATCTTTTATGAACAAGCAAGAACTCAGAGATTTTATTACCACAAGAGCTTCCGAAAGAAGCATTACACACAGAAAGAAACAACCAGTATTAGCCTTTCTAAAAATACACCAAAAAGTAAAGAGCACCAACATAAAGAAGAATTTACACCAACGAATGGATAAAACAGCCAGTCAACATCAAATGGCAGTAACCCTAAATTTAAATTGACTAAATCCCCCAATCAAAAGACACAGCCAAAACCCAATGGCATGTTACATCCAGACCTGTTTCACATGCAAGGATACACAAAGACTCAAAACAAAGGGATGGAGAAAGATTTACCAACCAAATGGAGAGCAAAAATAAATAATAAATAAATAAAAAGCAGGAGTTGCAATTCTTGTATCGGAGAAAATAGATTTTAAAGCAACAAAGATATAGTGGTAAAAGGATCAATGCAACAACAAGAGCTAACGATCCTAACACCCAGATAGGAGACTTAGATTCAATGAGACAGAAAGTTAGTAAGGATATCAAGGACTCGAACTCAGATCCGGAACAAGTAAACTTAATAAATATTCATAGAGCTCTCCACTTCAAATACACAAAATATACATTCTTGTCAATACCACATCACACCTACCCATAAGTTTAAATGAAACATTGATTGGCCATTATTAATACTCAATTTTTTTCAAAATAAAGCAATATTTCCATTTACTCTCCCTCTTTCTCTTCCTCTTTCTTCCTCTCCTTTACTTATTTATTTTTTTTTCTTTCCTTCTCTCAAAAAAAAAGAAATCAACTTGTAAACCTCTAGATCCAGGTCGGCAATGTCTCTCTCATTGCTTGATTTCCTTCCTTCCCTTCCCTCTCTCCCTCCCTCCCTCCCCGCTTCCTCCCTTCCTCCCTTCCTTCCTTCATCCCTTCCTTCCTCCCTACCATCCTTCTTCCCTCCCTTCCTGCCCTCCTCCCCCCAACCAAAAAAAAAAAGAAATAAAGTGCTTCTATGAACATGAATGTACAAATATGTGGTTAAGAAGCTGCTTTCAATCCTTTTGGGTATATACCCAGAATTGGGATTGCTAGTAGTTCTATTTTCAGTTTTTTGAGGAACCACCATACTGTTTTCCACAGCAGTTGCATCATTTTACAATCCAATCAACAATGTATAAGGGTTGCAACTTCTCCATAGTCTCACCAACACTTGTTATTTTTTGCTCTTTTTTAAACTTCTCCATATTCTCACCAACTGAGAATATGCAACTTCTCCATATTCTCACCAACACTTGTTATTTTTTGCTCTTAGTCATTCTAATGAGTGTGACTAAGGACATTTTTTAAAGATCTAAGTACAAAGATAATCTCTAAAACAAAAATATAAATCATCCTGAATACTAAAGTAATTTAAAAATCTGAAATGAATGAAAACAAATAGTGTATGGAAACACAGCTAAGGTAACACAACAAACATAATAATAATGTCACAGGATCTTTAGGGTATCACTTTGCCAGCCAGAAACCTCTGTGGCTGATGGTGCCTCTACCTGGGCTTTGCTTGTGCCCACTGCACTCATTCTGCCCACTCAACCTGGCAGTCTGTGCTTGGCTCTCACTACCAACCCAGATCCCACACCTGCCAAGGGGGAGCCAGGTGAGAAGCAGCAAGGGGTGTGGGAGCAAGTGAGCAGGCATGCGGTCTGGCCACTGTGCACAGCCAGGCACCCTGGGTGCTGTGACAGGGTGGACAGCCTCAGGCACCATTATAGGTGCCGGTTTCGTGCAAGGCTGCAGCTGGACCAGATGTATCACACATGGTTTCTGCTGCAGGCACCCACATCTGGACGAGGGGAACTCAGTCACACCTGGAAGCCTGGAGATGCCAGAAACCACAGAGCCCCAAAGAGGGTGTCATAGCTCTGGCTCAGGGACATCCTAGGTCTGGGCTTCCTGAAGGGTCACAGCTCTTCTCTCCTTGTTATCCACAACATGGTAAGCAGGGGGGCATGTTTCAGCCCTGTTTGTGTTACAGCTCTGTAAGTCCTGCCATTCATCAGGTCACAAGTTCTTGTCCCACATCCATGAAGAATGAGGTACACAGGCAATTAGATGGGTAAGCAAGACAGAGAGACACTTCATTGAGTGACAGAACAGCTCTCAGGAGACCCAAAGAGGGTAGCTCCTTTCCACAGGCAGGTCATCCTGATGAGTGTCCAGCTCTCAGCAGAAAGTAGACCCACAGTGGGCAGCTCCTTTCAACAGGCAGGTCATCCAGAAGAGTTGAGGAGACCAGAAGTGGATAGCTACTTCCTACAGCTGGCAGTCCAATGTCTATGTGAGTCTGGCTGAATCTGGGGTTTTTATGGGCTCAAAAGGGAGAAAGTATATACTTATTGGTCCATTAGCGGCACGGGTGGGCCCAGAAAAAGCACCATAAGTTCTCATTCCAGACACAGATTTCACCAGGAACTGGCAGCCTGGCCCCCAGGCTTCAGGCCAGCCCTGGCTTGAAGGTAGGATTTCACCAGGGACCTACCTCTTTCCACCCAGGAATCTGTCTGCCCCTACCATCAACATGCCATCCATAGCACCAAGGCTGTTTGTGCCAAGGGGTGCCCACAGGCCCTCACTGAGCTGCCCTCAGTCCACACAACCCCACGCTTTTTGGTGCCCAAAGTCTGGACGGGGCCAAAGCAGTGGGGGTTGGATTGTGTGTCAGTGCTGCCTGAGCATGTGCACACCTGGCCGGATTGCAACAGCACCCAGGCTCGGTTACAATTTTGCTCCAAAATTAGAGCAAGCACTGGGAAAGGGGAGAGGCCAGGGAGCAGGAGCAGACACTTCTGAGCCTACAGGGATGGGGGGATTCCCAGACCCCCAAAAGCACAGGGATGCCTGAGTCCAGAGCCACAGCTAAGCAGCTGCAACTGTGCCTAGATCACAGGGTTCCCACCCTGCCAACTTGGTAGGGCGTGGGGATCCCATCTGTTCCTGGCCCTGGCCCCCTCTGGCTCCACAGAACACACAGTCCTGGCCATGCCTCCCCTGCTGCAGCTGGCATCTTTGCAGCAGCTGCTCCAAATGATCCACCACTGCCATCAATAATAACATAAAATAATGTGGCAGAGTTAAAACTGACACATCAGCTTTGTCAATAAATATGTATAAACTTAACTCACTTGCTAAAAGATTTTCTGTTTGGCTCACAAACAAGACTCAACTACATGCTTTATACCAGGAACACAATTAATACAAAGTAATTTAGAAAGACTAAAAGTAAAGGAATAGGCAAAGATTTTTCCAGGCAAATAGAAGCAATAAAAAAGCATGGATTGCAATCCTAATACCATCCCATATATCTCTGGTGGCAAAGCAAACTGTATTGTATCCATGTTAAATTCCTGATTTTTGCCATGGTATCATAGTTATGAAAGATGATGTTCTTATTCTTAGGAAGTACGTACTGAAGAATATTTAGGAGTAATAGATTCTCAAGGGGTTTCAAAAAAAATAGAGCATAATTGCAAATGATACAGTAAATGGTGCAGAAAGCAAACTATTGGGGGATCAAGGGTCTATGTGAGTTATTCATACCTTTCTTGCAACTTTTCAGTAAGTTTGATTTTTTAAAAAAACAAAAAGTTTTTAAAAATAATAATGCCCAGATCTAACTTCCCAGAAATTCTAATTCTCTTAGCTTCAAAATGGAGCCAAGGTCCATGGTATTTTTAAAGCTCTACAGGTGATTGTAATATGCATCAGGTTGAGAGTCACTGGACTAATCAGTCCATGAGACTTAGTTACTGATTGAATGTGTGTGGCACAAAAAGGAAGAAACCAAGGAAGACTGTGGAAAGCTAGAAAATGGCCCCCAAAGATATCCAGGTCCTTCTCCCTGAAGCCTGTGAATGTTATCCCATGGCAAAAGGGACTTCACAGCTATGATAGTTAAGGATCTTGCAATGGGGAAATTATCCCAGATTATCCAGGTCAGGTAGTGTCCTTATAAAAGGAAGGCAGAGGGAGATTCTGACCACAGACAAGGAAGTAAGAGATGTGACAATGGAGGCAAGAAGTCGGAATGACGCAACCATGAGCCAAAGAATATCAGCACCTGCCAGAAACTGGAAGAAGGCAGACACAGATTCTCTCCTGGAGGCTTTAGAAGAAACTATCCCTTGACTTTACACCTTAATTATAGCTCTGTAAGACTCGTTTCTGACTTTTGGCCTCTAGAGCAGAGACTAAATTTATGTTGTTGAAAGTCACTAAGTGTACAGTAATGTGTTGCAGCAGCAATGGAAAACTAATACAGACTTAAATGTTTTAGAGGTAAAGAAGGAAAAGTGGGGTTCAAAAATACAGAGAGGTGTCACTTTTCTTATTCAAGAGGGAAAGTTTGTTTTATTCATTTTCCAAACCCCGGAAAAGAACAGGAAAATGGGCAATTGTCTTAGTCACTTAGGGATGCTCCAACAAAGTACCGTAGACCAAGTGACTTACAAACAACAGAAATTTATTTGTCACAGTTCTGGAGGCTGGAAGTCTGAGATCAGAGTGCCATCATGATTGGGTTCTGATACAGGCCTCTTCTGAATTGCAGATGACCTATTTCTCTTCATATCTTTACATGGCAGGAAGAGAAGAAAGCTCTCTGAAGTCTCTTGTGAGAGCACCAATCGCATAGATGAGGCCTTCACCCTCATGACCTATGTCCCTCCCAAAGGCTTCAGTTTCTAGTACTATCACTTTGAGGGTTAGGATTTCAACATATGAAATTTGGTGGGAGACACATTCAGTCTATTGCATTGGCAGATGAGAGATTTCAACAAATTTCTGGAATTTATAAAGTATGGGATCCTGCTGATAGATGAAAGAGAAACATGAAACCAACAACCTAAAACATGTGATTGAGGGGATTGCAGAGAAGGTGGAATCTGATCTGCACAAGTAGCCTCTGTAGGGCTCCAAGCTCAGAGCAGGCATGTAAGACAGAGGGGAATGTTGAAAGTCAGGCTATCAGAAAGCTTCTTAGAATGTCTGTACACAAAACAGTTGTATTCAGGAGTGCCATCTCCCTTCCCTTTCCCCTCTTGCTACAGGCAGCCCAGTTTTTATCCCCAACAAAAATCCAGCAAGGCTCCTACTAAAGGAAATTAAACACACTATCGACTGGAAGAAGCAATGGCTCTGTGTTGGATGTTTTGCTCAAAAGTGTCTCTCTCATTCTGACCTGAGGAGGGGCTCCCAGCCTGTTCATTCCAGAGCCAAGACTGACAGTGATGTATCCTAAGCATGGTCATCAGGAATAAGACTTTTATCCATAGGGCGGAGGAAATCCATATTAGCTACTTAATCTTTTACTTCTAAACATAAATGAGCAATATGAGTTCATTAAAACCAAGGGAGAAATGGCAACAGAAACAACAATCAAAAGATGTTTGAGAAATTTGTGGTTCAGTGTAAAGCATTCTATGACTTTAGGTAATTGTTGCAAAGTAAGGGAAGAGAAACCTTTTGACCTTGAAGCTATTATAATTCTATCTTGAATAGCCCAGAGGACATTTCACTAGGCTATTACAGAAGAAATTACAACCCTAACATACAACTTGGCTTTGCAGTGAACAATATTCGCACAGGTATGATAATGTAAATGCTGATTTTGGTTTTCAACCTATAGCAAAACTCATGAGAGTTAATTATGGTTTCAGGACAAATGTAAATGCTAACCATCTGGACAATGTAAAAGTTAGACAAGGCTGAGATGAGAATTAGAGTTTGCAGGGGAGGAGTGGGATAGAGTACGCAGTAAAGAGGATAAAATCAGAAATATAAATATGGTGCCTAACATCACAATGTCATCTAATAAAATCACCCAAAAATAACAACGTAAAGGTCAAATAATGCAAAGGTGGAAAGGTGGGGTATAATTTAAAAGAGTTAGGTCCTCATCTTTCATGACCCAGAGTCAACATATATTGTCAACATTTTTTTTAAGTCAAGAAATGGAATTCAGGCCCGGCGCGATGGCTCAGGCCTGTAATCCCAGCACTTTAGGAGGCCAAGGCAGGTGGGTAGATCACCTGAGGTCAGGAGTTTAAGACCAGCCTGGCCAACATGGTGAAACCCCATTTCTACTAAAAATGCAAAAATTAGCCAGACACGGTGGTGCACACCTGTAATTCCCGCTACTCAGGAGGCTGAGGCAAGAGAATCACTTGAACCTGGGAGGCAAAGTTGCAGTGAACCAAGATAGCGCCACTGCACTCTAGCCTGGGCAATGGAGCAAGACTCCATCCTCAAAAAAAAGAAAGAAAGAAAGAAAGAAATGGAAGTCATTAATTAGAATTTTGGACGTAATCATTAGAAGATTTGAGTGTAAAAGAGGTTGCTTCTGGAGAATGGGATTGCAATGGAGAAGGAAGGATTGAAAGATTGTTTCTTTTCATTATAAATTCTTCTTTTCTCTGTGATTTTCTTTTTTACCAAATGCACATATTTCTCTAATAAACGTAACTTTTAAAAATGATAAAGTATGGCCGGGCGCGGTGGCTCACTCCTGTAATCCCAGCACTTTGGGAGGCCGAGGCGGGTGAATCACGTGGTCAAGAGATCGAGACCATCCTGGTCAGCATGGTGAAACCCCGTCTCTACTAAAAATACAAAAAATTGGCTGGGCATGGTGGCATGTGCCTGTAATCCTAGCTACTCAGAAGGCTGAGGCAGAAGAATTGCCTGAACCCAGGAGGTGGAGGTTGCAGTGAGCGGAGATCGCGCCGTTGTACTCCAGCTTGGGTAACAAGAGCGAAACTCCGTCTCGGGGAAAAAAAAAATTATAAAGTACTAGGCACATAGTAGATCTTTGAATATTGGCAGTCTAGAGTTATATTCCAAATGATTCTGTATCTTATGTAACTTTGGGATCATTATTGAATGACTGATCATAGTAATAGACTATTATATGTGTAGACTCTGTAGTTAATCACTGTATGCTTTGTTAATAAAGAAGGTATAGGAAAGAAAGAGGAGGTGGAAGGGGAAAAAAATAACAGAAGAGTCAAGATAGAAAGGTGTTGAGAGAATCAAGTTGCTGAGGTCAGATTTAGGGTGGAGCTGGTGAATCATCTAGGTGAAGATCCCAACAGGTGGTAGAGATTTGGAGAGCAGTCAAAGCCCAAAGATAATGGTTTGGGGCCTCATTCATATAGACAGGAAATGCTTAAAGTGATGGCAGCCACACGCTCTGCTCTGGTCCCCTTTGACTCTTTCCCTGAAGAGGCTTCCTCCCGTTGCTCTGTAGCCCTGCCCTCCTTCCATGTCCACACACACAAACACCAACTGTCTCTACACGCGCTACCAATGTGCAAGGCCTCCCCAAGTCCCACCTCTTGGAGCATTTTTAGCAGTCCCAGTCCTTACCCATCTCCCCTTTTCTGTACTTTATGGGGCTCAACATTTCCACACTTGACTTCAGTTGATACCATATTCTTTACCAGATGTCTGAGGGTCCCCTAGCACCTTCTCCCCAACTAGATCATGAACGTTTTTTAAAGGAAGATGCTCTGACATCTGTCTTTCATCTCTCCTAGAGAACCGAGCATGGTGTTGGACTCCAAATAAGCAATTACACACTTCCAGTTGTAGCACAAAGTAAGGCATGAAGTTCTCATTTTAGCTGAAACAAGCTCTTCCCTACCTTGGAGCAAACTGTGACGTGAAGAACCTAGCACACTTCATTTGTCTGATGTATAACGCAGTAGTGACTGATGGGACTCCACATAAAGCCAGTCACCCTTTATTCTCGGAGGCAGGCAGTACAGAGTGATGAGGGTTGGAGGTCTGAGGGAGAACAGGTGAAGTGTCCTGGCAGCCTCTTGTTCCAGCAGATACTATGCCTCCTGAAGAGCAGATGCATCCAGATGGCAGGTGCAAGTTCACAGGTCAGAGGCAGGCCATCTACACAATATAGCCTCTGTCACTAAAAGAATAGGGCTCCTGTGGGAAGCACACATCCAGGACTTGACTGAACATTCCCTAGGGAGGTGAGGACAGTTTGCCATTGCCCACTGTTCATGCTTCCACCATTCCTCCCCCATACTCTCTAGACAGATGCTGCTGCCTGAAATATGAGTTCTTCCAATTATTTTAGCTTCTATGCCAAGGTCACTTTCTATTACTCATTTTAGCAGACTTCTTTCAAGCTTAGGTCAAGATCTCTGCTCTCAAAGGAAGCATGTCAACATTGCTTCCCCTTGTTACTCCTCACATCGTGGCAACCACTCACAACATGCATTTATCTGAAAAGCCCAGGCAACCAACATGCTCAGACAAGCTGAACAGAATACTCTACTGTGTTCAGGAGAATGGAGTTTTTGGCATGCCCTGTGGCCCTGAAAATAACAATGGTCCTGCTATGAAGATATATTTGCCTTGAAAGCTTTGTCCCCACAAGTGTACAGAAATACAGATTTGTACACACTCCTGACTTAACTGCCTTTTCTCCCTTGTTCATGAAAGAATTCTCAAAGGACAGGACACTCCTGGTGCGCCGAGTGAGAATAAATCTATCACTCACTCTTCCCCTGACTTCTTTCAATTTGACGGTGAAGTCTGAATCAAAGAGAACACTTCCATGGCAATAAGAAAAAAACAAGAGTCAAGCAGCAGTGAATGATTAAATCACATGTTTCAACCATTCCTTCTTTTCCACAACACTTTTCCCTAGAGCACCCTTATAATTGTGCTGCAGCACCATTTATTATTTACAATTGCCTTATTTTCTTCTGAGGTCAGGCTTTGTTTAAAAGTCCATTCAAGGCTGGTTGTACTGTAAGTAAGGGTCAGTTGAAACTTCCATGTAATCCACTATGTGTCAAATGTCATTATGTTAAAAGCCCCCAAGCCAACACATCAGAAAATATATTCACCTAAATTCAAAGAAGCTGCAATATCTCTTAATAGAACTTTAATATCCACAAAGACACGTCAAAGAGAAAGAAGAAAGTCCCACAGTTTACTCTGCTGTCTGGTGTATGTGACACTTGTCTCTGGCACAAGAATATTTATGTATACTTTGTGGGAGTCTTGCTAATTGTAATTATGATTGCTTACTACAGTTTCCAAGGTAACAGTTGTCACTGCAATGCTTCACTGCCAACTCAATTTCCATTCTCCTGCTGATATAACAAATATTATGTGACATTTTAACTGAAAATATCTGTAGATGGGCGTCTGAGTGTGGTGTGTTTCTTTAAAAGGGAAGGAAAACAATTATTAGCTTTTCATTATTCATCGCAGTGGCATGTTTGATCAGTAATTACTTCAATTTTATATTTAGAAAGGAACGGACCAGGGTCCCATGAGGTCTTGGAGGTTCTGGGTTCCTATCCTGCCTGTTCCAGTGGCTGCCTGGTGACCTGAGATCTGGAGCCAGGAGCTTGACCAAAAACTGAGGCTCAGCAAAGAAGCCCCTCAGGAATGTTCCTGCCCTGCCCCCTTCCTTTCCCAGGGTGCACTTCTCCCATATAAGACATGGGGTCTGAAGGAAGAAAATGAAGCAGGTGCTCTCCACTGTGACTGTCTTCTTTACCCCCAACTCCCACAAAGTGCAGAGTCATCCAGATAGCAGATCAGAAGTGCTTCATGAGCAGGAGGTGTTCCTGCAGGTTGTTCTGGTAATTACCAGATGAAGGAGCTTTTTCTCAGACCCACAGAGCCACCTCCAGTCAGAGACCCTGCAGGGATCTCACTTCTGGCCACTCTGAGATCACGTCCCACCATGGCAGGATTTGTACATCTGGTATAGGTAATACATACACATACTATACCTTCATTTAGTATGAATGTCCACACAATGCCAAGAGCTCAGATCACCTTTGGTAGGGCAAGACACTGGAGCCACAGCTCCCAGACGGCCTTTTCCAGTTTCTAGTTTCTCCATAGGAATTTCTCAACCCTGCATCCTTACAGGCTGAATTCCTCACCTGGAATTCAATACCACCTGGCCTTGACCTGGCTTCCAGATGCTACTAGTGGAACTTATCTATGTAGGATGCAGAGCAGCTGCCCACCTCTGGCAGTTGTGTGCGTTCTGATTCCTGGCCCCTACCCCCAGAACTCTCATGGTCACCTGCCCATCTTAAACTGTGCCTTCCAATTCCTCAAAGACCTAGAACCAGAAATGCCATTTGACCCAGCAATCCCATTACTGGGTATATGCCCAAAGGAATATAAACCTATTATAAAGATACATGCAAACGTATGTTCATAACAGCACTATTCACAATAACAAATACATGAAATCAACCCAAATACCCATCAATGATAAACTAGATAAAGAAGATATGGTATATATGTACCATGGACTACTAGGACATCATAAAAAGGAATGAGATCATGTCTTTTATGTCCATCACCATGCCCAGCTAATTTTTGTATTTTTAGTAGAGACAGGATTGCACCATGTTAGCCAGGCTGGTCTCAAACTCCTGACCTCAAGTGATCCACCCACCTTGGCCTCCCAAAGTGCTAGGATTACAGGCATGAGCCACCACACCCTGTTAGGAGTATTTATAGTACAGCTACAGAGATGCCTTATGAAACTCAAAGGCAGAAGAGCAGATGGGGAGCCACAGGACACTCTGCCATGTCATGCCTCTGCCTCCCTATGCAAATCTACCTGAATCTTAGCCCAGGCAACAATGAGGTGCAAGATATAAACCCCACATCTCTGATACTTTTATATTTCAGGACATGACATGCAGAGACTGGCTAACTCTCTCCAGGTTTCCCTCCAATTCCCAGCAGAGATAATTTTCTCCACCCCTGTTCCAATCAATAAACCAACAAGCAAGCAAAAAGTATAGCTGCCAAGAGCCTGTGGTAGACAGACTCTAAGATGGCTCCTGCCTCCCAGCTTTCACACCCTTTTGTGACACCCCCACCATGAATGTGGGCTGGACTTACTGACTCCCTTATAATTAATAAAATAGAAGTGATAAGACAGTACTTCTAAGATTAGATTATTAAAAGTCTGTGGCTTTCCTCTGAGCCACATGCACTCTTGAATCACTTGCTCTGGGGGCACCTTATCATGACATAGCCCTATGCAAAGGCCCATGTGACAAGGGATAAAGCTACCAACAACCATGTGAGCAAGCTTGGCAGTGGATTTCCACTCCACCTCAACCCAGTTGAACCTTTAGATGAGACCACAGCCCCAGCCAAAAACTTGACTGCAACTTCATGAGAGTCTCTGAGCCAGAGACAACTAGCTAAGCCATGCCTAGATCCTGACTCAAAAACTTAGATAATAAATGTTTGTTATTTTAAAATTTAAAGTAATTTTGTTATGCAAACTAGTTTTCCCCAAAGGTGAGTTATTAGTGAGCTGGGTGGACACTCTAAAGTATGTCTACTAAAAGTCTGTGACACATCTTCAAATATCTCTACCCCAAATCACTAAAAAAAGTTTTATACTTTAAAAGCAAATTCCCTGGCCATATAGAAAGCTTAGCTGTCCAGAATAAAGAATTCCTTAAAGTTCTACACAACCACAGTCTTACCATATAAATTCTGAAATGCACATAGGCACATTACACTTGTCATTTGGCAGCTTCTTCCTGGGCGAATTATCCAGGACACTAACGTTTCCTCCTTTACTTTACTGCTACTTTCCTTTTCTCTCTTTCGACATTCATTATCATTCCACTCAGACTGCTAGCAAAGGAGGATGCTGTGATACACAAACAGGTTCAGTTTGCTGCATAGCAAAAGCTCCAACTGAAGGCTTCATAGGGTTGCAAGTGGAAATAATTGCCCAAAAGATTTTTAGTGTTATATGTTGGTTTTGTTCTCCAAAATGTATTACATTTGCAATTATTGTGGGTAATTAGAAATTCTATATTCAGGTTTTTAATTCCAACACTGGCCAAACCTGGAGCTTAAAGCTTTAGTGAGCACTTTGTATTTGCAAGACACATTGGAGATGTAACTATGAAGATATACAGTCCTTGCCCTCAGAAAACAAGACAACCTGTGGAAGGAAAAGATTTAAATACATAAAACAAATTAAGAACAGTAAACATATAGTACAAATCAAAGTGTAATTGATGTTCAGAGAAGTAAGAAGTCTACATGGAACTAGAGTAATCAGAGGAGGATTTAGGAGGTGGTAATATCTGAGTTGAGTATGGAGGACAGGGAGAATTGAGAAAGAACATAAAGGCCAGGTGCAGTCACTCATGCCTGTAATCTCAGCACTTTAGCAGGCCAAGGTGGGCAGATCACCTGAGGTAGAGAGTTTTTAGACCAATCTGATCAACATGGAGAAACCCTGTCTCTACTAAAAATACAAAAATTGGCCGGGTGTGGTGGCGCATGCCTGTAATCCCAGCTACTCAGGAGGCTGAGGCAGGAGAATCACTTGAGCCCCAGAGGCAGAGGTTAGGGTGAACCAAGATCATGTCATTGCATTCCAGCCTGGGCAACAAGAGCAAGAACCCATCTCAAAAAAAAAAAAAAAAAAAAAGAAAGAAAAAGAAAATTAAAAAATAGAGTACTACATACTGGATAAAGGACACAGAGAAAGAAAACATTTCTCAAATCTCACTACTTGAATGAATCTATTATTTTAAGCCTAAATAGTGTCCAATATAAAAAGAATGTAATTGTGTGCTGTAGCCATGATCCTTTAGGCCTGTGGTTAGTTAAAGGGACAGACATGAACAACACAGGAAAAGAGGAATGGATGTCTCCTTTTTGGCTCCAAAACTGGCAATCCAAGCAAGTATTATCTAGGAGGAAGAAAAAACTTTTGCCTACTGACATGACACTTTCCCAATTTCAACCTCCACCCACCTGTCAACACCCAGTAGTATTACCAGAAGGAGTCTGTCATTACTCTCTTCCCCCCACACTTTGCACCCATCTGGCTTCTGGTCTCCTATCTGCTTGCAGTATCTTGGGATTCTTGCAACACTCTTGCCAGGAGCATTAACAGGGCCCTCATCAAGGGTGCATTAGAACACTAGGGTGCATTAGAACACTATGCAATGATTCCTGGTGGAAGAAATTTGAAGGGGCTAAAATCCAGCCGAGCCCCTGGGAGGAACAACAATAAAAAATAGGTGTATATTATAATTCATCTGCCAAGAGAAGTCATTTATTTTGCAGTTTGCATAAAAGCACCTATATACCAGCAGTAGCGTTTAGCACTGCCAGATCTAAGCTCTGCTAGACATTTTTAGGCCAGTGCTTTCCACTGGGTCCTCCCCTCTTGTCCACCATCAATTGATATGACAAATAATTGAATAACAGGGATCCTATATACCAACTAGATTTTCCCTAAGACAATGAGGGAGTGCAAGTTATTTTCAGGCTGCTCTGCTTACTATATAAGGAAATGCGAGATGTCAGAAGACTGCAATAGGAGGCTGAAAAAGCTTTGTTTCAAGACCCTAAGCCCAGAATGGCATCCTCAATTCTGACTGATACCATCAACAAGGAGTACTTACTATACCAGTTGAATCAAATCACTTGGTCTATGAACTAAGGTTTAGTTATCCTTGGGTGTAAGTGCTCCATTCAAGCTCCCCAGGTACAGGCTGATCTCACACAAAGCTCTCTCATTATAACTCATTGACTAAGACCTAGTCAGCCACAGAAGAAAAATGTCTAAAAGATTTTAAGAAGGATTATTTCAAAGTTTGTAAAGGGAGAAATCATTTACTATCTCAATGGGCTTCAATAGTCGGGTCTTTTTGAAATCAACTCTAACATCATGCTGATGATAAATCTTTTTTTCAAAAAATGCCTTTTCGGCACAAACTGAGCGACCACTTCATGAACAATTGGGCACCCAAATAATTGGAAATATTTCAGAAAAGCAAATGAAGCAAAAGAGATCATGGAAAGCAGGAAATATATGGATGCAATTTTGAGCCTAAATGAACATGCAGTGCCATATACAAAATAATCAGTGAGATGTGAAAACTGATGTGGATCCCTTTGATTTGAATCAACAGGGTGTGAAGGACTGTTATTATTAAAGAAAAACCTTGGTGCCAGCTCGCCCTTGTCCAGATCCAGAAATCCACAGTCCTAGCTCTCGAGGTGCCAAAGCCCAGGGCTAAGCTATGTCCCATCAGAAGGCTTGAAAGCAGTTTTCGGGCCAGCACCTTTTGGCTGACTAATGTTCAACAGCCTTTCTCTTGTCATTCTTCTGAAAAATGTTCCTCCCTATTAGCAATGTTAAAGTCCTTTGCAATATAGGACATCTGATTTCAAGAAGAGAGGTGGCCTGTATTTTCAGACTAAGTCCAGTGAAACTGAAACATTGTTGTATGGAATACAGCCATTCTTTCCAGAAAACTACCCAAAGGCAAGAAAGAACAGTGTTCTTCCTATCCCAAAGAAAGACCCAAAAGCCATCTTTCTAGAGCTGCAAGGGGCCCTAAAGATCTTCTCCAGTGCTTTCCAAACTTTGTTCAGCCAAGTCCCAAAGTACTGAGAGAGTATTAAGCACTGCAAGATCTAAGCTTTGCTAGACATTTTTAGGCCAATGCTTTTTCCACTGGGTTCTCCCCTCTTGTCCACCATCAATTGATCTGACAAATAATTGGATAACAGGGATCCTATATACCAACTAGGATATAGGGTGTTGGTATATAGGATCCCTGTTATCCAATTATTTGTCAATGAAGAAAAGGGTGGCTTCATAGAGAGACGATGGAAAGCATTTTTAAACAAACAATTACTTGAGGCTTTCTTCAAGGACACCTTAAAATTAACAGAAGAAAATTTGACAAAACTCTACAGTGTGGCAGGATTATATCTTGGAATCTTAATCTATGTGTAGGTTCTGTATTCCTTCTTCTTTCTTGACAAGGCCACTCCTCTTCTCTCTTCTAGCAAAACTGGTGTTAGCCTGAGAACGGGACTTTTAAAAGCCTAAGCACAAACCTTTACCATGTAAAGACTGAATGGAATAAGGGGATGGGTGGAAGGAAGAGTAGTGTGCAGTGGATAAATTTAAGTTGAAGAAGGAGGAGCCACATGCAGTGGCTCACACCTGTGACCCCAGCTCTTTGGGAGGCTGAGGCAAGTAGATCAGTTGAGCCAAAGATTTTGAGACCAGCCTGGGCAACATGGCAAAATCCCATCTCTCCTAAAAACAAAATTAGCTGGGCATGTTGGCACATGCTTGTAGCTACACAGGAGGCTGAGGTGGGAGGATCACCTAAGCCCAGGAGGTCAAAGCTTCAGTGAGCTGTGATCATGCCACTGCACTCCAGCCTGGGAGTCAAGAGTGAGACCCTGCCTCAAAACCTCAAAAAAAAAAAAAAAATGAAGAAGGAGGAGGAGGAGGAAGAGGAGGAAGGGAAGGACTCCCAGAAGTCCTCAAAGTGGAAAAGAGAAAAAGGACTTTCTGTCTAAAGATTAGAGAGAGGCGTGGAGGGATCTCAAGGCAAGCTGCTCCAGTAATTGAAGACCATCATCTTCCAGAATTGAAGGAGGAGGGGTTGGACATCAAGCCTTTCACCAAGTCTCAACCACAAAGGTATGACTGAAAACGAGAAGAGAAAACTTGCCCCTGACCAAGATGCAACAGACTTGAACAGAAGCATTTGAGAAGTTTCCTCTGAGCCAACATAGAGGTGGACATGTTGCCCTTCTTCCAGCTAAGCCCACCTAGAAGAATGCATTGGTGATCCCTGTGCTGCACTAAAGAAATGGCAGAATGAGCCTGAGGTAAAAACACACATTTAGATAACTGACTGAGGAATTAACCCAATTTTTTTTTACCTTACAGTTCAAAGAACACAAGCAGATGAAGAAATTTTCTCTGTAATTGCTATTTATTTCCTATATTTATAATGAAATCCCATGCTGATTTTTAACATGCTTAATGATATTCACATCCTCTCTGATGAATAAACTTCCAATGAAATGAGATATGTTTCTTAACAGAACCTGCAATTGACTGAACAGCAATGCATGGGCACGTGAGATTAGCAGCAAATCTGTGACAAACAATACTGTGGGAGCAATAAAATGCATCAAAGCCATTGCACAATCTGACTAGACCAGTAGACTTTGTATTCACCAAGAATGCCTTGATCCAAAGCACCTGGCTCTTGATCTTCTTGCTATGTGCAATGAGCAGATAAAAATAGGGCAGATACTTTCAGCCAACCAATATCCCACGAGTGATTTGACCAGCGATCACTGAGAAGACATTAATTATTGCTATTTCACCAAGAATTGCATGAAAATGCCCTGAACCTCCTCTTGGGCAGCATTGATGTAGCTCATACAACTGCAAAGTCTGCAGATATACATACATATATATCTCCAGATATTAATGAGTTTGAGTTCTTGAAATATTAAGAGAAATTGCTTAGACACCAAAACTGATGTGCTGTGCTAGGTTCCTACCACCCACCTCGATCCTCCACAGTTGAGAGACCCATTGTGAAAGACTCACTCATTAGCTGAGAGTTAGGTAGAAATCATTTTTACTTTTCTCCACAGTTTAAAATTTAAAATTTTTATGTTAAAACAGATTTATTGTAAAATTTTTAATTTACATGAATTTCTGACATAAAAATATAAGAAATGTTCCAATTTTATTTGGGGATGAGGTTGGAATATGACTGTATACTTCCAGAGATATCAATTCAATGTCCACACAATTAGGGGCACTTAACAGGGAAGACTGAGAAGTGCTTCCTTTTCCTAAGTGAAATAACTCAGCAACAGAAAAACAAATACCACATGTTCTCACAAGCAGGAAGTAACAATGGGTACATGTGGACATAAAGATAGAAATAGTAGACATTGGGGACTCCAAAAGCGGGGAGGGTAAGAGGGAAGATGAGGGTTGAAAAATTACCTATTTGGCACAATGTTCACTATTTGGGTTACCAGTTCACTAGAATCCCAGTCCTCACCATTACACAATATGTCCTGTAACAAACCTGCATATATACCCCTGAATCTAAGATTAAAAAAAAAAAAAAAAAGCACTAGCCTGGAGTCCATATATGGAGAAGCCTAGTAGGTATAAAACACTCAGTTTTCATAACTGTTCATGCCAGGAAAGGCAAGACAAACAATTAGAAGCCCTTGTAATAGACACAGTTACCGAAGTGTCATCACACAGCGTTATAAAAAAGACAATAATGTGAACAACACACATGCCCACACAATAGATCTCAGCTTCCTTCAAACAACAAATGGACCCTGTTAGGAAAAAAAAAAAGTAGTCTGGATTTTATGGTATCTAAACCTGCTAAAAACAAAATATTCATTAGTCAAGATAGTTTTTTTTTTGAGATAGAGTCTCACTCTATTACCCAGGCTGGACTGCAATTGTGTAATCTCAGCTCACTGCAACCTCCACCTCCCAGGTTCAAACGATTCTCCTGCCTCAGCCTCCTGAGAAGCTGGGATTACAGGTGTGCACCACCCTGCCCAGCTAATTTTTGTACTTTAGTAGAGATGGGATTTCACCATGTTGGCCAGGCTGGTCTCGAACTACTGATCTCGTGATCCTCCCACCTTGGCCTCCCAAAGTGCTGGGATTACAGGCATGAGCCACCATGCCTGGCCAAGAGAATATTTTAACTGAACATGGTTTGTTTTGGTTTGGTTTTGAGACAAGTTCTCAGACTGTCACCCAGACTGAAGTGCAGTGGTCCAATCTCAGCTCACCACAACCTCCACCTCCTGGGTTCAAATGATTCTCCTGCCTCAGCTTCCAGAGTAGCTTGGATTACAGGCACGTATCACTACCACCCAGCTAATTTTTGTATTTTTAGGAAAGACAAGGTTTCACCATGTTGGCCAGGCTGGTCTTTAACTCCTAAGCTCAAATGATCCATCCGCCTCGGCCTCCCAAAATGATGGGATTACAGGCATGAGCCACAGCACCTAGACAACTGAACTGTCTTAGAAAATGGCAATATTAGCCTCCTCTCTAGATCCTTAATCACTTAATCATCATACTTTCCTTACTTGTGTTATTTCTCTTGATGTGGTATCTTTTCCTGGCTGAAACACCATGAAAAGATCATCCAATCCTTAGTTCAGCCAGCCCTAGCCTCGCCTTCTCCCTCCAGCTTCAGAATGAGTTCTGCAATCTTATCCTTTCATACACCACCCTCACCTACCCTTTTATAACTGGTATCTATCTCACTACATCAGTTATGCATGTTATAATCAACCTAATATCTCAGTGGAAATTTTTTAAATAATGCAGAGAAAATTATTTTGAAATGAAATGAAAACTTTAGTAATTTGATTTGCAGGAAATGAAGAACAAAGTGTCACAACCTGAGTGCTTTTAAATAAGTCATAATTAATTAGGCGTGCATCTATGTTTGGATGCTCAATTTATGACTAATTATGCAGAAAATGTAATTGCATGCTGAAGTATTCAGTCGTGCCTTCTCTCACTCTTATTTGCACCAGCCAGGGGTTGTGGTTTCTTGTTGTTGTTGTTAATGGTATGTGTCACTTATTGAAATTGTTGAAATGCTGTCAAGACACAAATAATCACGTGATCGCTCCTATAATGCAGTTGTTTCTGTTGAGAAAACTGCAGAAAGATCTAAAATTGTCTCCTAACTTATTCTTCAAAAAAATGTATGTAGTTCTCTATTCTTTTGTCCTCTACTGAAATACACTTGCTAAGAAATCACATTAGGCATATTCTGCCAGGTTCGTTTCTCCTATGGATTTGCAATATAGACTTTTTATTTTCTTGGAAGAGTCATAAAGCTCAAAGGAATCATGAATGACCGTCACATTTATGTCATCCTAGACAGGCTTCTTTTTAATGATACTAAAGGGAATATGTAACCTTTTCTCCATCTTAAGATGCCTAATAAAGCCACTATCAAGGAAGCAAAGGAAATAAAACCAAATTTAAAACTTCCTCTGAATGAGTCATGGGAATAATAGCATTTGTGAATATTTTCTCATTGAAGGGGAAAAAGAGAGAGAGAGCGCGCGCATGGAGGCAAAAAACTGGAAAAGCCCTTATAATACTTAACAACATAACAACTACTCTATTGAGTGTTCTGGAAACTCCTACGGAAGGTTCACTACATACAGTTGCCTTTTTCTCTCTCTGTATAAGCCAAATAAATGTCAGGCCCTCTGTGGCCCGGTCTCAAAGAGGTATCACCTAAAAGAGACACTGCCCCGCCACCGAAAGTAAAAGCCATTTCAGCCTCTGCATACCTTTGAAGAGCCGGTGGCCAGTATTAGCAGAGCTGACCTATCCACAGCTCTCACCTTCCAGGCTCAGGAAAGCCTATGCCTCCCAGGCCCCCACCATGAGGCCAGATGCAGGCAATGGGCTGCAAACAAAAGTCTCTTCCTGGCAGAAGCTTGGAGGAATGGTTGTGAGGTCTCCATGCCCTATTCTCCCCTGCCATTCTTATGACAGTAGAGTCATGAGATCAAAGCAGCTGGGGCCACCAAGTCACTGCATGGAGGTCACCTGCACTGGAGAGTAACTCTAGACTCTGAGCAAGAAATGAAATTTTGTTGTTCTAAGTCTCAGAGATTTAGGAATAGTTTGCTACTTGAAAGCGGCAGAACCTACCCTATCTTGACATACAAGCATTAGAGGAAATGCAACTCTTACTCTCTGCCGCACTTCGAGAACCCTCTGTTTGCTCCTCTCTAAATTTTCTCCCAGCCTACCTGCTTCAAAGCCTCTCCCTCTTTGAGCCTTCCTACCGAGCCCAGCAGTCAGGACTCTGGACCATTTTCCCCCCTTGCCTCCCTGCTCTCTAATCCAGTCTCCTGATTCTGCATCACAAAAGCCCAAAAGCTGGGATGACAAAAGTCAAACTGTTTAGTGGACTAAGGATAAGAATAAACTGAGCTTTCAAGGGGGACAAAAGTCTCTTTGGGATAGGCAAAGTGGGTGAAAGAAATGAAAACACTCACTGGGTGCGGTAGCTCACGCCTATAATCCCAGCACTTTGGGAGGCTGAGGCGGGTGGATCACGAGGTCAAGAGATCGAGACCATCCTGGTCAACATGGTGAAACCCCGTCTCTCCTAAAAATACAAAAATTAGCTTGGCATGGTGGTGCGTGCCTGTAGTCCCAGCTACTCGGGAGGCTGAGGCAGGAGAATTGCTTGAACCTAGGAGGCAGAGGTTGCGGTGAGCCGAGATCGCATCATTGCACTCCAGCCTGGGTAACAAGAGCGAAACTCTGTCTCAAAAAAAAAAAAAAAAAAAGAAAAAAGAAAACACTCACTTGCTGAAAAATGCTGTCCCCAACATATTTGGTTTTGGTCCAAAAACAAGTGTGGTAGAATTCATGCTTTAGTGACTTATTCTTCCCTGCCTGGCCCATTGTAGTTACTAATACATCTTTTACTTTTGAACATCAGTGCTATTATTCTTTCACCTCCATTTGCCAGCACCATCAGAGGCACTCGCCATAGCCATCATCTATCCATGTGCATCAGCCTCTAGAGTTGCATAATGTACACCTGCATCCTATGGGCACCACCCTCCATGGCACTCGTAACATGGTATCAAAAGAGTCAGAAAAGCATAACTCACATAATAGCAATTAGCATAAAGGAGTATGCAAACTTTTAAGTAAGACTTTTATTCAATTGCTCAACAATGCTATTAATAAAATCCACAAATATTAACACCAAATGTTACAAGTATTGTATTAGTAGATGGGGTGGTGATGAGAGGATTTAAGACATGGTCTTGAACCTCAAAAAGATTGTCTCTACAAAGAGAGACAGGATGCATTCATAAAAAGACAGGTATCAGCAAAGGATAACATTGAACACAGGCAAAATAAATGGAATTTATAACATATTATGGTTAAGGTGAACTGAAGCGATCAAGGAAAACATTAGAAGAGGTGGGTATTGAACTAAACCAAATCAGATGTAGCCAAATCAGAAAAAAAGGGAAATGAGAAGCCTGTCTTTACATGTCAGGAAGGAGCTGTGGTGTGTGCTGACAGGACTGAAAAAGAAGACTATTTGTCATTGTGTGGAACCAAACTATTTCCAAGGCCACTCAAAACAAACTGAAAGGGATGTTACTCTCATATTTCACAGGAATGTTTGATATTCACAGTCTCACACCTCAGAAAGAGCACTTCTTCATCTCCCTAATCAAAATCATCTAATCAACACTCATCTAAGTGAGGGTGTAAACAGTGCATTATGCAGATATGGTCCCTACCCTCCAGGGGATTACAATCTAAATCATCAAACCTGGCTCCAACAAGCATATAGACATAATTAACATAGCTAAGGATGAAGAATGCATTTTCTACAAGCCTCACTGCCATCAGACAGAACAATTTGTAGTCATCACTGATCTGAGCTGAATTCAAATTAGTGACCCAAAAGCTCCACTGTCTGGGTGTTATTTTCAATCTCCTTAGCTATCCAATCTCCAGAAGTTTCATTTTTCATTCTTACTGTGTAGTCATCATCAACTACCAAAGGGAAAGACTGCAATCCAGACACACTAAAAATAGCATTCTTGCCTTCTGAAAGCCAGGCTCAGATTTATGACAGTTTTAAAATTTGGTTCTTCATCTTAAAAGTTCAACATTCTTCAAGAACTGTACGAAGTAATACCTACCTGGTCTTTAGAGCATGAAACACCATAACTTGATGCAGTGGGAGATCAGACCTTTATGTAATCCATTTATGTTAGGGAGAGATAGCATTTTCTTTGCGTTGACAGGTTGACATGCCTTCCTGTGTTTCCCACTTAATCAGCAGAATCATTAAGCACTGAGGGTGTTGATGGTCTCAACAAAAAACATCTATTTCTGTAAAACCTATCACTATAAATAATTTAGCAAACATACCCCCCCAAAAAAAAACACCACAAAAAGAAGAATTTTTTTTTTGTACTTAAATCATAGTGCTCTTAAGTTGAGCCAAAGAGAGTCCAGGTTTAAAATGAGGGCAGGATGATGTCTGACAATAAATCATAAAGCTGAAATGAAAAGCAGGTTACAGAAAAGTATAATTCAATTTCTGCTTGTGCATGTGTGTGTGTGTGTGTGTGTGTGTGTGTGTGTTTACATGGATACTTCCATTAAAAAGCTCTGGGAGAATTCTATCAATATAAACCGTTAACATTACTAATCAGAGAGATGACTTGTGGTAGGGGGAACTTTCATTTCTCTGTATTTTTGCAATAATCTTATCTTATGAGAAAAAGGTATTTCCATTTAGGAAATAAATACATACATCTAGACTATACATAGATACATAAATTTATACCATGCAAATCAAGCTGAATTTTACATCTCCTTCTGACTAGCAGGATATCGTGATTTGGCTGTCAGGAATGGACTGGCATTAGCCTGGGAATCTATGCTGAGAACCTAATCTCATTCAGGAAAGTAGAAGCAATCAACTAAGACTGGGGCTATAAGAAAACTAATCTGGTTATAGGGTGTATCTCCAGAAGGGTGACCAGCAGTCCACATTACAATGATAAGGGAGAACCAATACCCACAGACCACCCCTGGACAAAAAGCTGATCTCAGGGCAGGTCTCTGATGTCAACAGAGTATTGGAGTAAAAACCAAGAACCAGAGCAGAATCTTAGCCAGTCATAGGGTCGGGAGGTGCAGGGAGAAGCAAAGAGGCTGCAGTTAGGTGGGATGACTTACTCCAAGGCCCACCGGGTCATTCCAGATTCTGTTCTGTTAATAGTGAGAAAATGGGTGCCTTCTTTAGCCCCCAGCATGGCTCTTATTGGTTCAGGGGCTGGGCTATAGGCTAAAAGTTTTTAGTATCTAAATTAGGGCACCACTAATTTAGACCAGGCACAATCAATACCAGCAGTTCAGATAATGTTTCTCACAAAAGTAAGATAATGTTTCCTCTAATTCTTACCAGTTAAAATATAGATAAGTCTAGTCCCAAAAGTAGGTTTTCTGAAAACTTACATAGTAACTGATTACCAAAGCCAGGATTGCCTGTTCAGTAGCTGTGAGCCTTTGAGGTCCTGAGTTAATGTAAAAGAAGATGAAGAGAAGTCTGTTTTACTAAATCTTAGAAGATTTTATTGATACCCTAATGTTCATCTGTAAATCAAAGCAAGTGGCATGTGGCCTTTCCAATCAGCTTCACCAAAAACATTCAGAATAAAGACTCTATATGAAAGAGAAAAACTGGCCAGGTACAGGGGCTTACACCTGGAATTCCAGCACCTTGGGAGGCCAAGGCAGGAGGATTGCTTGAGACCAGGAGTTTGAGACCATCCTAGGCAACATGGCAAGACTCCATCTCTAAATAATAATAATAACACAAAAATTAGCCAGGCATGATGATGCATGCCTGTGATCCCAGCTACTCAGGAAGCTAAGGCAGGAGGATGGATCACTTGAGTCCAGAAGCTTGAGCCTGGTGAGCTGTGTTCACGACACTGCACTCCAGCCTGGGTGGCAAAGCTAGACTCTGTCTCAAAAAAATAAAAAATAAAAAAACAAAAAAAATAAAGAACAGGAAAGAAAAAAGAAAGAGAAAAACACTCGTCTAGTGGCTGTGATCTTTCCCTTTCACTTGCTCATGTTTGCCCACGATGTCCAGCTCCTTCCTACCTTTCCCCTAAAAACATTCAGTGTCTTAAGACATTAAGCATTTTAAGTCTCTTATCCTTTCCAGAATGAAGAGATCAAAGAGATTTGCTAAAGGGTACAAAATTACAGCCAGATTTGAGGAATAAGTTCTAGTATTCTACAGCACTGTAGGATGTAGAGTTAACAGAAATATAGAGATTCAATAGCTAGAAAGAAGATATTGAATGTTCCCATCACAAAGAAATAATAAAAATTTGCAGTGATATATATGCTAATTATCCTAATCTGTTCACTATACATGGTATGTGTCAAAGCAACACTGTTTACCACATGAATATGTGAAGATTCATTCAGGGAGCCTGTATGAAACTGTATTTCCTGGGTAGGGAAATGCTGGATGCTGCAGGAATAGCCCCAGCAGTGCTGAAGGGTCACTCATTTTGGGGGCTCCTCTCCAGGGCCTTGCTGCTAAAGACAGGAGTTCAAAATAGCCCCAATTCCAGTGAAAAGTATTATCAACACAGCCTTGTTTCATTTAAAAGTTCTTAATTTCAAAATATTACATTTGTTTCAGTGATGCCCTGATTTTGAAAATAGGTATTTCAAGCAGCGATGCTGAAAATAGAAAAATGGGGCCAGGTGTAGTGGCTCATGCCTGTAATCCCAGCAGGATTTGGGAGGCTGAGGTGGGTGAATCACTTGAGGTCAGGAGTTCGAGACCTGACTGGCCAACATGGTGAAACCCTGTCTCCACTAAAAATATAAAAATTAGCCAGGTATGGTGGTGGGTGCCTGTAATCCCAGCTACTCAGGAGGCTAAGGCAGGAGAATTGCTTGAATCCGGGAGGCGGAGTTTGCAGTGGGCCAAGATCACCCCATTGCACTCCAGCCTGGGTGATAGAGTAAGACCCTGTCTCAAAAAAAAAAAAGAAGAAAATAGAAAAATGGCATTTCTCTCTCTCCCAATTCACAGGGGGATAAAAGTCATAAGTGAATGGACCGAATGTTCCCAGTTTTAATTTTTTTTTCCTTCTCAATGTTTCTCAGATTTTTGGTACCTGTTGTCAGTGAAGGCTAGACCCATGGCAGACTCTTCCACAGGAGTTGGAGTCACAGAGAAGACATGGTCCCTGTCAGAAATGTCAATCCGTCCAGGGTGGAGAGGGAGTGGGTGAGAGGGGGGATTGTATATGAGGGCCACGGGAGGACTAGAGGTCCAGGGAGAGGGAGGAGAAATACCCTGCCTTCTCCCTCCCACTCTGCCTGCCATCTCCTGCCTTAGCCTCCCACTGGCTGAACTCAACAGCCTGCAGGGATCCACCTCCTGAGCACAGAGCAGGGAGGAGCAATAAATAGATCTAAAAGCAGAGAGATCAAGGACCACAAGTATAGCATGTGATTTAGGGAAAATTCACAGACTAAGTATGATATGTTGAAAACATTACTATTTCTGGATAGTTTCCACTCTCCCATAACATCCAGGTATTTCTGTGCCTGGAGAAATCTGAGCATGACTGCTGGGTTTCTTAGCAGCCCAAGGCAAAGAATGATGTATCACAGTGGTTTCAAACTGTGTCCCATAGACCCAGAGCTTTCATGGAGCTCTCCCTGGTGTCTGCTCTGCAGGTGGAGTGGACTGGGTACAGAAACAAATAGACACAGATATTGCATAATTGGCACCTCCATCTCTACTTCCATCTCTACTTCAGCCAGAGTGGTGTTGCTTTTTACCTTCTTTACATCACTGGATCTATGTCAGATTTTGCTTGAACAAAGAGCTTCCAGTATAAACAAGTGGCATAACTTTCACTGGCACATCAAGTTGCTATTAAGAATTGTCTCGATGATTGCAGTTAACTTTTGTCTATATTTTCTTATGATGTTGAGTTACTCTACCACATTTATAGACTACAAGTAAATACATCCCACACCAGCATAGAGTGCACATATGTAGCTATGTTTGGGATTTCAAATACTTTTTTCCAAAATAATATCAAGGTAGTTACAACCTCAGACCAGCCTACACAACCCCACTTAAATGTAATGTACTTGAAATAAGATTCTATGCTAACAATAACTAAATTAGAAACAAGGGGCCACTTATAAGAAAATTTCAACAGAAAAATGTATTCCAGGTTCCCATCTGAAATGCAGGAAACACATGTTATCTCCTTACAGTAAGATCTTCTTCACACCCTAACTATATACCAGGGAAGTAAAGAGAGTGTCTTTGCCAGATATGAGCTACTGCTGGTGGTCACTGTAGAAAAATGAGGTTAACATTTTCCAGTCTCTGTGGAGGAGCAAGGCTGGGCCCAATGAAGATAAATGAGGGAAGGTTGAAAAACAGTTTTCTTTTTCTTTTTTGAGACAGAGTCTTACTCTGTTGCCCAGGCTGGAGGGCAGGGGTGCAGTCACTGCTCATTGTAGCCTTGATCTCCCTGGGCTCGGATGATCCTCCGACCTCAGCCTTCTGAGTAGCTGGGACCACAGGCACATTCTACCATGCCTGGCTAATTTTTATTTTTTATTTTTAGTTTTTTGTTAGAAATGGGATTTTGCTATGTTGCTCAGGCTGGTCTTGAACTCCTGGGCTCAAGTAATTTGCCCACCTCAGCCTCCCAAAGTACTGAGATTACAGTCATGAGCCACTGTACCTGGCCCTTGATGGGTTTTTATTTGGAATTTTTTAGGGGGTTTTGCCTTTTTGGATTTCTTTCCAGCTTTATTGAAGTATGTTGACAAATAAAAAATTGTATATGTTTAAGATGTACAATGTAGGGTTTTAACATAGAGATAGCTGTATACTTATGTAATGATTTCTACAATTAAGCTATCTATCATTTGACAGTTAACAATTTATGTGTGTGTGGTAAGAACACTTAAGATCTACTCTCTTAGCAAATATCAAGTATATAACAGATTAACTATAGTTAACATGCTGTACATGAGATCTCTAGAAATTATTCATCTTATACTTGAAATTTTTCACCCTTTGACCAACATCTCACTGTTTCCTCCACCATTCTGATAACCCCTGGCAATCACCATTCTGCTTTCTGTTACTCTAAGTTTAACTTTTTTAGATTCCACATATAAGTCATATTATGCAATATCTGTGTCTATTTGTTTCTGACTTATTTCACTTAGCATGATGTCTTTCAAGTTCATCCACATTAACCCAAAGGGCAGTATTTTCTTTTTTTTTTTTAAGCTGAATAATATGCCACTCTTAGCAGAGAGTAGACAGAAAGAGATCATAATTTCTTTATCCATGCATCCTTCAATGGACACTGATATGCTTTGGCTCAGTGTCACCACCCAAATACCATGGTGAGTTATAATCCCCACATGTTGGAGGAGAAGCCTGGTGGGAGGTGATTGGATCATGGGGGTGGATTTCCCCCTTGCTGTATTCACGACTGTGAGTAAGTTCTCATGAGATCTGATAGTTTAAAAGTGTGTGGCTCTTCTCCATTCTCTCACTCCTTCTCTCTTGCTCTGCCATAATAAGAAGTTCTTGCTTCCCCTTTGCCTTCCACTATGATTGTAAGTTTCCTGAGGCCTCCCAGTTATGCTTCCTATTAAGACTGTGGAACTATGAGTCAATTAAAACTATTTTCTTCATCAATTACCCAGTCTCAGCTAGTTCTTCATAGCAGTGTGAAATGGACTAATACAGGCACTTATGTTATTTCCATATCTTGGGTACTATAATAATGCTGCAATAAATGTGGAAGGGCAGGTATCTCTTCAAGATACTAATTTCATTTCCTTTGAATATATACCCAGAAGTGGGATTGCTGGATATATGGTAATTCTGCTTTTAATTTTTTGAAGAACCTCTATACTGTTTTCCATAATTGTTGTACCAACTTACATTCCTACCAACAGTGTGCAAAGGTTCCCTTTTCCCCACATCTTCACCAACACTTGTTATCTCTTGGCCTTTTGATAATAGCTAACCTAACAGGTGTAAGGTGATATTTTATTGTGGTTTGAATTTGCATTTTCCTGATGTCGAACACCTTTCCATGTAACTGTTGGTCATTTGTATGTCTTCTTTCAAAAAAATGTATATTGAAGTTTTTGACTATTTCCTAGTTGGGTTGGTGGTTTTTTGCTCTTGAGTTGTATGGTTTCCTGGTATTTTAGATACTATCCTTTCTCAAAAATATGATGTGATGATTAATTCTAGTTGCCAACTTGACTAAATTAAATGATACCTAGATTGCTAATAAAGCATTATTTCTGTGTGTGTCTGTGAGGGTGATTCCAGAAGAGATTGACAGATGATTCAGTGGACTGAGTGTGTAAGATCCACCCTCAGTGTAGACAGACACCACCCAATTATCTGGAGACCTGGATACAACAAAAAAACAGAGGAAAGGTTAATTTTCCCTCTCTCTCCTGGAGCTAAGACACCCACCTTCTCCTGTCCTTGGACATCAGAACTCTAGGTTCTTCAGCCTTTGAACTTCACTACTTGCACAAGTGGTCCCCCACTCAGGCCTTCAGACTTAATCTGAGAGTTATACCATCAGCTTCTATGGCTCTGAGCCCTTCAGACTGGGACTGAGTCAAACAACCAGCCTGCCTGGTTTCCCAACTTGCAGACAGCTTATCATGAAACTTAGCCTCCATAACCACAGGAGCCAATTCCTCTAATAATTCCCCTCTCCTATATCTATATCTATATATACCTATCTCTCTCTCTCTCTCTATAACCACTAGGATATATATATATATAATATAGGATATATATAATATCCTAGTGGTTCTGCCCCTCCAGAGAACCCTGATTAATATATATAGTTTGCAAATATTTTTCCCATTCCATAGGTTGCTTTTTATTTCTTTTTTTTTTTTTTTTGGCTGTACAGATGCTTTTTAGTTTTATGTGGTCCCACTTTTTAATTTTGCTTTCATTGCATGTGTTTTGGTGTCTTATACAAAAAAAAAAAAATCATTGCCAAAACCAAGATCTAGGAGCCTTGTTCCATATATTTTCTTCTATAATCTTTATGGTTTCAGGTCTTATATTTAAGTATTCAATCTATTTTGAGTTGATTTTTGTGTATGGTATAAGATAAGTGTCCAATTTCATTGTTTTGCATGTGGATATCCAGTTTTCCCAAAACCGTTTACAATATAGTTTGGATATGTGTCTCCTCTAAATCTCATGTTGAAATGTAATCTCCAATGTTTGAGGTAAGACCTTGTGGGAGGTGATTAGATCATGGGGAGTGAATCCTTCATGAATGGCTTGGGTCATCCCTTTGGTGATAAGTGATCTCTCACTCTAAGTTCACATGAGATACGGTCATTCAAAAGTATGTGGCACCTCCCCCACCCATTCTCTCTCTCTCGCACCTGCTTTTGCCATGTGATGTGCTTGTTCCCCCTTGGCCTTCTGCCCTGATTGTAAGCTTCCTGAGGCCTCCCCAGAAGCAGACGCCAGCACTATGCTTTCTGTACAGCCTGTAGAACTGTGAACCAATTAAACCTCTTTTATTATAAATTCCCCAGTCTCAGGTATTTCTTTATAGAAAGAATGGCCTAACACAGAAAATAGGTACCAGATTCCTAAAAATGTGAAAGCAACTTTGTAACTGGGTAACAGAGGTTGGAAGAGTTTGGAGGGCTCAGAAGAAGACAGGAAGATAAGAGAAGTTTTGCACCTTCTTAGAGACCAGTTAAATGGTTGTAGCCAAAATGCTGCTAGTGATATAGACAGTGAAGTCTGATAAAGTCTCAGACAGAAATGAGGAACTTATAGGGAACTGAAGCAAAGATCACTTCTGTTATTCCTTAGCAGAAAACTTGACTGTCATTGTGTTTATGACCTAGGGATCTGTGAAAGTTTGAACTAAAAAGTGGTAATTTAGGGTATCTGATGGAAGAAATTTATAAATGGCAAAGCTTCAAGATGTGGCCTGGATTCTTCTAACAATCTCTGCTAAGATGCAGGAGCAAAGAAATGACTGAAAGTTGGAATTTATATTTAAAAGAGAAGCAGAGGGTAAAAGTTTGCAAAGTCTGCAGCTTGGCCACATGGCAGAGAAAGAAAAAGGTTTTTGGGGATAGGAATTCAAGCAGGCTGTGGAGCAACCACTTGCTAGAGATATTTGCATAACTAAAAAGGGACCAAGTGCTTATAGTTAAGGCAATGGAGAAAAGACCTCAAAGACATTTCAGAGTCATTTGTGGCAGTCCCTTCCATCACAGGCCCAGAGGCCTAGAGGGAAATAATGGTTTCATGGGTCGGTCCCAGGGCCCAACTACCCTGCATAGCCTTAGGACATTATTCCCTGAATCCAACCTTTTCCAGCTCTATCTGTGTCTAAAAGGAGCCCAGGTACATCTCAGGCTGTTCCTTCAGAGAATGCAAGTCATAAGCCTTGGTGGCTTCCATGTATAGGTAAGCCTGTAGGAACACAGAGCACAAGAGTGAATAATTCTTGTCAGCCTCCTCCTAGTTTCAGAGGCTGTATGAGAAAACATGGGTGTCCAGGCAGAAGCCTGCTACAGGGACAGAGCCTCCAAAGAGAACCTCAACTAGGGCAGTGCAGAAGGAAAATGTGGGGTTGGAACCCCCACACAAGAGTCCTCATTGGGGCACTACCTAGTGGAACTATGAAAAGGGAGCTACCATCCTCTAGACTCCAGAATGGTAGAGAAACAGGAAGCTTTCACCCTGTGCCTGGAAAAGCCACCAGTACTCAGCAGCCTGTAGGAGCAGACATGGAGGCTGAACCCTGCAAAGCCACAGAGGTAGAGCTGCCCAAGACCTCTGAGCAGCTCACTGGTGTGAGCCCATTCCTCACACCAGTGTGCCCTGGATGCACACCATGGAGTCAGAGGAGACAGTTTTGAAGCTTTAAGTGTGGGAATCGCCCCTGCGAGAGGCTAACAATGTGGCCTCTGCCATTAGGTGAGCTTGATTTCTTACACACTCTCCCTGGCTAGAGGCTGTCAAGCTATGGGAAAGAAGGAATTGCGAGGAGAGTGACTAAGCAGGACACTATTCCCAGCCTTCTTGGTCGATGAGATAATGGCTGGGTGAACACCGAAGTATTTTAACTGGATATTGTGTCCCCCTTTCTGGTTCCTGATTTAAGCCTGTCTTATGACTATGTCTACCAGGCACTGTTTCAGCCTGGTGACCTCTCCTGCGGTCCTTGTCTTTTGCAGATGCATGATTTACTGCTGAACTTGTGACTTCTAGAAAATTGAAGATTGTTACCCGAGTTACTGGTTGTTCTGACAATATTGATAATCAGCATCACCTATTTCCCCCTTGATCTTTTAAATCAGTATCTGTTCCTTTTATTAGTTCCCCAGAATTGTTTTCTGTTTCTGTTATTTGAGAAAAGCTTTGATCTGATGTAAATAACATTAAGTAGAAAAGTACATAATGGAATCTACTGCACCAATAAAATTGCTGTTTGGGCACTGCCTAATCAGTCCTCCAGAGCCAGCTCTCTGTCTCCTTTTTTCTGTGCACGCTCTCTTCCAGGTTTGGGACCCTCTCGCTGGACAAGACTCTCAGGCTTGTGCTCAGTTTCCAACAGCTGGCGCCCAACATGGGGCCTGGACACGAGGGACAATCGTGATGCCTACAAACTATAGAGGTGAAGCTGCAGTGTAAGTAAGTGAATAACCTTTTCTTTTCATCTGGAGTAAAACATGGGGAAAATGGAATCTAAAGAGCATAATTTGTTTGTACAGTTTTTGCAATCTCTGATTAAGTCACATGGTCATGAGATTAAACTTAAAACTGTAGGAATTTGTGCAGATAGTGCGCGAGCTTTGTCCATGGGTTCCACAGGGTGGATTCTTGGATGAAGCCACTTGGAAGGTTATAGTTGAAAAAATTGATCAGTTTTCTACCCACAACATGTCGCTACCTCAAACTGATATTTTGCTTTCCATTTGGTCTAAGTTGCATGATCGCGTTTGTCCTATTCACATTTCTCCCTCAGCCCCACCTTATACCCCTGCAGCCGCTTCTGTCTCTCCTCCTCCACTTTCTCCTGATCCTCTCGATTTGGTGGAACGCGGCTCTCATCACTCTCATGTTGAGCCTCCGCCTCTTCCCATCCTGCACAATGGACTCCTGCTCCTTCCACCCATCCCTCTTCACCTGATTTAATTCACCAATTTCAAGATTTACTTTCGCTTTGCTCCCGCACTCTCTCTCAACAGCACCAGTGTTATCCTATCACCCAGCAGTCGCGACCCCTTGGACCACCTGTTCCAGTTCATGTGCAATCCACTACCCTCTCACCTATCTCACCACTGTCTCATGCCCTTATGTCCCTTTGCAGGGGACTTATGGGCCCTGAAGCTTCTCTTACACACTCCATTATTGAGATTGTGGGCAATGATGGCAATGCACTCAGAAATTATGAACCCCTCCCTCCTAAGACTTTAAGGGACTTGAAGGATGCTGTTTCTCAATATGGCCCAACTGCTCCCTACACTTTAATGATCTTGGATAACATTTGCATTATAGCCCTCCCTCCGGGTGATTGGGGTTGTCTTGCTATAGTTTGTCTTTCTGGTGGTGATTTTTTGCTGTGGAAAGCTTATTATGAGAATACAGTTTTTGATCAATCAATTCAAAACCGCCACTGCAGTCCCCAGTGACTCTAGACATGCTTTTGGGGAGAGGAGCACATTTGAAATTACCTGACCAGCTAAACTACCCTAATGAGGCTTATATGCAGATTACCTCCTTGGCAATGCATGCCTGGAGACAACTGCCTTCATCCAGTGTTAGAACGGAGGAGCTTACTAAAATTCGTCAGGGACCTGACGAGCCTTTTCAGGAGTTTGTCTTGTGCCTCCTCCAGGCTGTTACACACCAGGTTGGCAATGATGAGGCTAGCTCCCTTTTGGTAAAGCAATTGGCTTTTGAAAATGCTAATACGGCATGCCAGGCAGCCATGAGGCCCTTTAAACGTAAAGCACCTTAACTGATTATATTCGCCTCTGCACTAATATTGGATCGGCTTATCAACAAGGTCTTGCTCTAGCAGCTGCCCAGGCTGGTGTGACTGTTGCAGCTTTTCTGAAACAGAGCCCTACTCAGCCTAGACCACCTCTTAAATGCTTTCATTGTGGCGGTCTGGGGCATGTGGCTAGACAGTGCCAAGTTTCTTCTATCCCGCAGTCTCAGTTGCTGGCTTTGCCAGCGCCTCCTGACCCGGCGTCTGCTTCACCCATTGCTGCCCAACCCCAGGTTCACCAACCAGGCCAATGCCCTCGTTGTCACCGTGGTATCCATTGGGCCAATGAGTGCCACTCTAAGCATAATGCCCAGGGCAATCCTCTTCCCCCGAGGTCAGGAAACTCCCAGAGGGGGCGGTCCCGGCCCCCTCAAAACATCAGGACACCCTTTGTGCAGGTCCCTGCCCTGATGTTGAATGCAAATCCATTTCTAAACTCTTCAGAACAACACCAACAGGCACCAGATTTGACCTCTATCCCACTTCCCGACAGGTACTGACACCTGACATGGGACCCCAAACTATTCCTATGGGTGTTTTTGGCCCCCTTCCCTCAGGATATATCAGTCTTATTTTAGGTCATAGTAGCTGTTCCTTAAGAGGTTTACATGTTCTTCCTGGAGTTGTTGGTGCTAATTACTCGGAAGAAATTAAGGTATTTGCCTGGTCACCCACAGGTGTTTTCACACTGAGTCCTGAATTGTCCTTTGCTCAACTGCTTCTCATTCCTGTTGATACCTCAGCTGACTCTCAATTGTCGACTAAAGTTATGGGTAGCCAAGGTTCTGAGCCTTCCTCTTCTTATGCTTACTGGGTTCAAGCTACTTCATCTACCAGACCTGAACTTAAAATTAATGGCAAAACATTTAAAGGCCTCCTGGACACGGGGGCCAATGTGTCTGTAATTTCTAATAAATATTGGCCTTCTCAATGGCTTACAACTACTGCCATGACTTCTCTACAAGGTATAGGTATGACTAACAATCCTATGCAATCTGCAAGTTTATTAACATGGACTGATGATGAGGGTCACTCGGGCTCCTTTCACCCCTATGTAATTCCTGGTATCCCACTCAATCTTTGGGGCCGCGATGTTTTAGAAGCCATGGGGGCTCGACTGGTGACTAATCCCATTGCTCTCGACGTTATGACTAAACAGGGCTACTTGCCTGGCAAGGACTTGGGAAAAACTTTGCAGGGAGATCCTGAGCCTCTTGCCCTTCACCAGAAAACTGACCATTCTGGCTTAGGATATTTTTCCAAGGTGTCACCGTGATTCCCGATTCCCATGCTGATAAAATTACTTGGTTATCAGATACACTGATATGGGTAGAGCAGTGGCCCCTTTCTGCTGAAAAAATTACAGCGGCTCGAGAGTTGGTTCAGAAACAACTCTCTGCAGGTCACATGAGGCCTACTAATGTCATCAAAAAGCACTCCGGCAAATGGGTCCCTTGCAACCGGGTCTGCCTTCCCCTGTTGTTGTGCCTCAGACTTGGAAACTGTTGGTGATTGATCTGAAAGATTGTTTCTTTTCCATTCATTTGCATCCCTCAGATTGTCATCGTTTTGCCTTTAGCGTACCATCCACTAATTTCGATCAACCATATGAGCGGTATGAGTGGATCGTGTTGCCTCAAGGTATGGCTAATAGCTCCACCTTGTGTCAAACTTTTGTATCGAAAGCCATCCAGCCTGTTTGCCAACAATTCCCTGACATTCAACTGTTGCATTATATGGATGACCTTCTCTTAGCTGCCTCAACTGAGACCCTTCTTTATCAAGCCTTTGAATGTTTGCAAACCTGTTTGACAAAAAATAACCTTGTTATCGCACCAGATAAGGTTCAGACTGCCACTCCCTACCATTACTTGGGAAGGCTTATTGAATCTAACCAAGTTTCCTTTAAGACCCCTATTCTCTCCACAGCAAATTTAACTATATTGCATGACTTTCAGAAATTTTTTAGGAGATATTAACTGGATTCGCCTGAGTTTGAAACTTACCACAGGACATCGTACAGGCATTCCTTTTAATCCTCAAGGCCAAGGCATCATCGAAAGAAGCCATGCTGTTTTGAAAAATTTATTACATAAATTAAAATATGGTCCGATTTCTGACTTATTACATAAAACCCCTCACGCTTGGCTTAAACATGCTGTTTATGTTCTTAATTTCTTAACTTTAGATGCTGATGGACTCTCCACAGTGGATCGTCATTGGCACCCTAATAATGTGTCTCATCCCCAGGTCTTGTGGAAAGATGTTATTACTAACCAGTGGCATGGTCCAGACCCAGTCCTTATATGGGGACGAGGACATGTTTGTGTTTTTCCCAGGTCTTCTCCTTCTCTAATTTGAGTTCCTGAATGCCTGGTCAAGCATGAATTCCCCACCAGGCAGTGCAAAGGCCCTGATACCCCGTCTTTGCTGTCTCTGGCTGACGCCACCTCTGCCTCGCCGCCGCCACCAGACTCGTCAAGCAGCTCAGTCAGCGAACTTCCAGACTCCAAATGGGGCAGCCCCCTGCCGACATGGGCCCAGATGCACCATCTGACTGCTGAAGCATCTGCCCTAGTCGCATCTTCCAGACAATCCCATTCTCCTACTGTTATGTTTATTGCTATAATGGCTATATTGTCTTGTCATTTGGCACAGGCCTTCCCTCTCCCTGATTCTCATGTTATGTGGGCTTATGTTCCCAACCCTCCTTTTCTTCGACCTGTTACCTGGAATGATCCCGCCTTCCCTGTCTACATTAATGATTCTTCTATTCTTGGCTTCCCCGCTTCTTCTCATATCACTCCTCAAGTCGCCACCTATACTTACTCTGCCCAAGCTGTTGCCCCTCCCATGTGCTTCTACGCCTCCAAAATCTGGGATCGTGATTTCTCTGCCAATGTCTATTCCCCTCCTTCTATTCCTCTCTCTTTTTCCAGTTCTTATTGCTTTGATCTTGGAATCCGCTGACTTCATACCTTTTCTGGCCCCTCTGACCTCTTCCCAGGTGAGACCGTTTATTCTCGTGACTTTATACTCAACTATGTGGGAATTAGAGAAACTTACAACTTTTCCTCCACTCAGCAGTTTCCCCTCATTGAGCGCCAGCGTTTCTGACCTTCTAATTCCACTCTGGACCTCTCTCCACATTGGCAATTTTGTTTTCCCGCTCAAAACAAGCTATTAATTATACTCTCCCCTCTGGTTTTTTCTTGTATGACTGGTCTGTTCCTCATCTTCATGGCATTGCCTTAGCTCTTTATGAAACACCAGGTGGTTGGGGCACTCCCATTTACACTACCTTCTCCGGCAAAGCCTACACTTCTCTCTGGAAGTTGTTTATATCCTTATTTCCTACTTTCTTTCACACCGGTTCCTGTAGTCTCTGTTATCCTGCTAGGCATACTATTTATACTCAATCCTGCATTGCTTCTCCTTATGCTATTATCGCTGGTAATGTTTCCATCACCCGAACTTCTGGCTCATATTCCATTTATTGTGAAAATTGTGTTCTTACCAATTGCATTGATCCTTCCTTTTTTACTGTTCACACCCTTCTTCTTGTGCACCAGCCCCCCTACGTTATGTTACCCATTAACGTTTCTGGACCCTGGTATGATGAAAGAGCGCTTCTTATTTTTCAACAAGTTCGTGATCTTATGATCTGCCCTAAACGTTTCCTTGGTATTCTCATTGCTAACATTATTGCTGTTGTTTCAGTTGTAGCTACTGCTGCTATGGCAGCTGTTAGCCTTGCTCACAGTGTTCAAACTGTTACTTATGTTAATCATCTTGCAAAGAATATTTCTGTTACGATGGGAACTCAAATGGATATTGATAAGAAAATTGATGAGAAACTTAATGCTTTGGAACAAACTGTTACTATTCTTGGTGATAAACTTTATAATATTCAAAACCGCCTGGCCCTTCGTTGCCATGATGGTTATAAATATATTTGTGTTACTAATGCTCCTTATAATGACACTAAATGGCAGTGGCCTCTCGTTAAGGCCCATTTACAAGGAATTTGGACTCATGACAATTTATCCCTAGATGTTTTCAAGCTTCAGCAGGAAATTCATGCCATTGATTTTTCTTGTCAGGAACTGCCTGAGGATGACACAATCGCCTGTGATATTGTTGACACTTTGTCTTCCTGGCTCACCAGCTTTCACCTTCCCTCCTTTTTGTCCATGATTGCTGTTGGTGCTTGTGTCCTTTTTCTCATCCTTCTCTTACCATTCCTCTTTTGCCTTGTGTTCTCCACCCTCCAGCATTTTCAGCTCAAGTTATTTAAGCTTCATTTAAAAACAAATAAAGAGGGAATTGTGGGAATCGCCCCTGCGGAAGGCTAACAACGTGGCTTCCGCCATTAGGTGAGCTTGATTCCTTACACACTCTCCCTGGCTGGAGGCTGTCAAGCTATGGGAAAGAAGGAATTGAGAGGAGAGTGACTAAGCAGGACACTATTCCCAGCCTTCTTGGTCGATGAGATAATGGCTGGGTGAACGCCGAAGTGGTTTAACTGGGTATTGTGTCCCCCTTTCTGGCTCCTGACCTAAGCCTGTCTTATGACTTTGTCTACCAGGCATTGTTTCATCCTGGTAACCTCCCCTGCAGTCCTTGTCTTTTGCAGATGCATGATTTACTGCTGAGCTTGTGACTTCTAGAAAATTGAAGATTGTTAACCGAGTTACTGGTTGTTCTGACAATATTGATAATCAGCATCACCTATTTCCCCCTTGATCTTTTAAATCAGTATCTGCTCCTTTTACTAGTTCCCCAGAATTGTTTTCTGTTTCTTTTGTTATTTGAGAAAAGGTTTGATCTGACGTAAATAACATTAAGTAGAAAAGTATATAATGGAACCTACTGCACCAATAAAATTGCTGTTTGGGCACTGCCTAATCAGTCCTCCAGACCCTGCTCTCTGTCTCCTTTTTCCACGCACGCTCTCTTCCAGGTTTGGGACCCTCTCGCTGGACGAGACTCCCAGCCTCACGTTCAGTTTCCAATATTTAAGGACTGTCCAATTTTTCTTTTTGAAATGTAAATATTTACCCAAGCCTATTACCCGCCCCCCCTTCCCATTGAATCCTGGAAGTAACTTTGTTTGCTTTTACAGGCTTATAGGTGAAAAAAACTCATTTCCAGATGAGACTTGGGACTTTGGTCTTTAAAATTCTGAGTGATGCTAAAACAAGTTGAGACTTTGGGGGTCTATTGAGAAGAAATAATTGTATTTTTAAATGTGAGGAGAACATGAGATTTGAGGGACCAAGGTCAGAATGATATCGTTTGCATATGTGTCCCCTTTAAACCTCATGTTGAAATATAACCCTCAGTGTTGGAGGTGGGCCCTGGTGGAAGGTGATTGGATTATGGGGTTGGTGGATCCCTCATAAATGGCTTGGGCCATCCCCTTGATAATAAGTGAGTTCTTGGTCTGAGTTCATAGAGATCTGAACATTTAAAACTGTGTGGCACCTCCCGCCCACTCACTCTCTCTCTCTTGCTCCTGCTTTTGCCATGTAATATGCCTGTTCTCCCTTTGCTTTCCACCATGATTGTAAGCTTTCTGAGGGTGCTCCAGCAGAGGCTGGCACTATGCTTCCTGTATAGTCTGCAGAACTGTGAGCCAATTAAACCTCTTTTCTTATAAAATGCCCCATATGAGGTATTTCTTTATAGCAATACAAGAATAGCCTAATATACATTTATCAATAATTCATGTATTCATTCATAAAAAGATTATCCTTTCCCATTGTGGATTCTTGGCACCCTTGTCAAAGATTGAGCATATATGCATGTGTTTACCTTCTTTTAGTTTAACCCATGATGGAGTTAACTCCTTTTCTTTTTTTCTATCAGCTCCAGAAAAGGGCCTACCCACTTCTCCTTCATTACCCTATATTTGTTCCTGACCATAACTTCTCTCTTTTCTAGCTTTCTGGAAAAGAGAGTCTACTTTCATAATTTACCCCTTTCAATGCTTTCTGAGGGTTCTGACTACTATAATATTAGTTGGCTAGGGCTGCCATAACAAAATGCCACAGATGGATGAGTTAAACAATAGACATGGAGGCTCCAGTGAGCAGTGAGTTAAACAATAGACATGGAGTCTGGAAGCCCAAGATTAAGGTGTCTGCAGCTTTGGTTTCCTCTGAGGCCTCTCTTCCGGGCTGGCAGATGGCCAGCTTCTTGTGGCTTCTTCATATGGTCTTTCTTCTGTGCATGCACAGCCCTGGTGGCTCTCATGCATCCAAATGTTCTCTTCCTATAAGGATCTCAGTCAGATTGGCCAGGACCCAACCTGGAAGCCTCATTTTAACTTAAGCTCCTCTTGAATAGCCCTATCCCCCAAAACAGTCACATCATGAGGTACTGGGGATGAGGGCTTTAACACAGAAATGTGGTGAGGGACACAATTCAGCCCATAACAGACAGTAATGAGAAGGAAGTGGGCAGCATGTTTATGCCCTTGCACACTGTACTAGGCCACAAAGTCCTTTTGGATGATTAATAAACACACAGTCACACACGCAAACTTGGCATTTGTCACTTAAAATCCATTTGCCCTTTACTTGTTTCCTAGTTCTCTGAACTCAGAGATTCTGGGAAAATGTCTTAGAGGGAGAGAATGAGAGAGACAGAGAGAGAGAGAGGGAGAGAGAGATAGAGTGCGAGAGAGCAGAGTGTTGTGAACTGAACGCGAGCCCAGGAATCTCGTCCAGCGAAAGGGTCCCAAACCTGGAAGAGAGCGCGTGCCGGAAAAAAAGGAGATAGAAAAGGCGAGGTCTGGAGGGCTACATGAGCTATGCTCATGCAGTAATTTTATTTCTGCAATGTGTTTCATTATATACTTTTCTGAAGTTAAAGTTGTTTACACCAGATTAACGTACTTAAGTTGCAGTAAGCAAGTTACGCCCAGTAAGTAAATTAAGCTCAGTAAGTAGGCTACGCCCAGTAAGTAGGTTACGCCCAATAGGTCAAGGTAAGTAAATTACAGTCACACCCTGTAAGCTAATGTAAGTAAGTTACAGTTACGCCCTGTAAGTTACGGTAAGTAAGTAACACAGGTCCAAAATGAACACAATCAAGCAATAAACCGTAAGAAGCCGAAAGTAGACACAATGCCTCCCAAGTCCTCATATCCATAAAGTAATGTCTATTAATTATTTAGAATAACATAGTCCCTCTCTCAGTTCTTGCTTTCCCTCAGCTTGACTCCCCCAACCAGGGATCTGTGTCCGGGCTCAGGCTCACCGTATGGCAAGGCCCATTTCCCAGGGGCCTCACGCGGGAGCGATCCCCACAGATCCCTCAGCAGAGATACAGTAGTGTCTGTCCCCTTCTGTACTTTGACCAAAACTTTAATCTTAACTCCTTCTCTTCCAACTTCTCTTGAGCTGCCACCTGTATTTCACTGATAGTAGCTAAACTCCGGTACCTCATAAGGCCAGAAAAATCTATAGAAAGCTGATTTCTCGCACTTCTCCTTGCTTGTTTGTGACTCAAGGAGCAATCATATCACAGTCTTGGACTGACTGACGAAGAAATGGTGTCAGGTCATTCTGAATGACAACCTTTCAATTCTGAAGAAACTGATCCAACTAACTAGGTTCAGATGGTAATTCAGGGGGGCACTTTTGATTTCCCCTTCCGGGCCTCACTCTAGACCAAGTCACATGCCAAAGCCCAAACTTTCAATAACTGTGCAGTAGAGCCAAGAAGCACCTGGAACTTGGTGACAACCTCTGAGTCTGCGTAGCCAACAGTGACCCGAATGTTACCCTTGAAAACAGAATGTTAGAATGAGGCTTTCCTTGCCTCTGTGTCTACTAAAGCGCCAGTATGACAGCTATCAGTCAGAAATCAAATGTGGTCAAGTTCCTTCACCCCCAAATGCAGGATGGAGGACCTCATTAGATGTCCAACAGTTAATTTTGTGTTAGTTTGGGTAGGCTACAGTACCCAGATATTTGGTTAGACAGTACTCTAAATGTTTCTGTGAAATAATTTTTTCACTGTTTTGTTTTTTTTTGGAGGCAGAGTCTTACTTGCCATACAGGCTGGAGTGCAGCAGCACAATTACTGCTCACTGGAGCCTTGACTTCCTAGGCTCAAGTGATCCTCCCACCTCAGCCCCCGCAGAGTAGCTGGGACTACAGGCATGTGCCACCACACCCAGCTAATTTTTGTATTTTTTATAGAGATGGTATCTCACTATGTTGCTCAGGGTGGTCTTGAACTCCTGGGCTCAAATGAACCTCCCATCTCAGCCACCCAAAGTGCTAGAATTATAGGCATGTATCACCATGCCCAGCTGAGATTGACATTTAAATCAGTAGACTTTGAGGAAAGCAGATTGCCCTTGTGAACCCCAAAGATATGAAACAGTTCTCAGTCAATTTAGGAAGTTTATTTTGCCAAAGTTAAGGACATGTATCTGTGACACAGCCTCAGGAAGTCCTGGGGACTGTGACCAAGGTGGTCGGGCCCAGTTTGGTTTTATACATTTTAGGGAGAAATGAGACATCAATCAACTTGTGTAAAATGCACACTGGTTCTGTCCTAAAAGGCAGGAGAAACTGAAGCACAAACAGGACTTCCAGGTCATGGGTAGCTAAGAGACAAACAGTTGCATTCTTTTGAGTTTATCATTAGCCTTAACTCAGATATGCATTTATCTCAGTGAGCAGAGGGATGACTTTGAGTTCTGTCTGTCCTTTGTCCACAAGGAAATTCCTTGTGAGGAAGGTATGTATTTTTTTATCTTAGCTTCTTTTTTTGCAATTGAATGGAAGGCAGGTTTCACTTAAGCACTTCACAGCTTGGTTTTCCCTCTGGCTTAGTGATTTTGGGATCCCAAGATTTATTTTCCTTTCACATCTTTAACAATGTGGGTTGGCCTCATCGAATCAGTTGAAGGCTTTAATTAAACAAATAAATAATAAAAAAGACTGACTTCCCCTGAGCAAGAAGGAATGCTGCCAGAAGACCACCTTTGGACTTGAACTGCAACTTTTCCATCAGCCTCTAACCTACTATCCTATCCCTAACCCTCTCTCTTTCTGTGTGTGTGTGTGTGTGTGTACATGTGTGTGTATGTGTGTGTGTGTGTTCTGTTTCTCTGGAAAACCCTGACTAATACAACAGTCATCAATGAAATCACAGATACAGAGGGGAATAAGAGAGTTTCACAAAAAGATTTATTTGAGGCCAGGTGCAGTGGCTTACACCTATAATCCCAGCATCTTGGGAAGCCAAGGCAGGCAGATAACTTGAGGTCAGGAGTTCAAGAACAGCCTGGCCAACATGGTGAAACCCCCATCTCTACTAAAAATACAAAAATTAGCTAGGTGTGGTGGTACACACCTGTAGTCCCAGCTACTCTGGGAGGCTGAGACAGGAGAATCACTTGAACCTGAGAGGCAGAGGTTGCAGTGAGCCGAGATTGCGCCACTGTACTCCAGCCTAGGCAACAGAGTGAGAATGCCTTCAAAAAAAAAAAAAAAGATTTCTTTGAAGAAAGAAGTTAACTGGTTATGAGTCCAAGCTCCCCCTTTAGGGGAGGGATGAGAAGTATTACCCTGCTTTCAGGCAAAGTGAGAAAGATATCAAGGGAAGCTCTCAGAGGCTCTGAAATGTGTTCTCTGATTTGGCCTGGTGTCTAACTTTGTACAGCTACAGTGGACTATAGACTTGTTTCTTGTCCAAGAGAGCCACCTGGAGGGGTGAACAGACTTGGGAAAAGGCTGGAGACTAAGCACCTCATGTCCAGCCCAAAGGAAAGGGTCACTAGAAATAATTTGAAAGAAAAATACTTCTTCCTAGGTAAAGAGAACTGGAGGAGAGAGACACCCAGTAGCACACCTCTAAGAAACCTATAAAGGAGAAAAAACAATCATCAGTGATTATCAGTCCTACATGGGCATGCCAACTTCATATACCCAGTGAGCCCAGAGCCAAGAGCCACCCAGTCAAGTAAGAACTTTGCTATGCCCGAGTCTTCCCTCCTTTCCTGGGCTTCCATTGCCTGGAGTACAAAGTGGGGACCAGGGAGTAGGTAGAGAGCTGAACAACCACACTCCTTTCCCACCAAAGACTTCTAGGAAGAAACAGGCTTATCTGGGGAAAAAAAAAAGTGGGGAGGAAAAAGCATCAGGCAGGTTTTGAGTTTTGATAACACTAATCTGGACATTCCCACTGTAAAGTAAATCTCTAGTTATGACTTAAAGAAGCTTCAAGATTATCAATTACTTAAGAGTAAATAGACTGGGTGCAATGCCTCATGCCTGTAATCCTAACACTTTGAGAGGCCAAGGTGGGAGGATCACCTGAGGTCAGGAGTTTGAGACTAGCCTGCCAATGTGGTGAAATCCCATCTCTACTAAAAATACAAAAACTAGTTGGGTGTGGTGGTGGGTGCCTTTAATCCCAGCTACTCAGGAGGCTGACGCAGGAGAATTGCTCACACCCAGGAGGCGGAGGTTGCAGTGAGCTGAGACCACGCCATTGCACTCCAGCCTGGATGACAAGAGCAAAACTCCATCTCAAAAAAAAAGAAAAGAGGCCAGGTACAGTGGCTCACGCCTGTAATCCTAGCACTTTGGGAGGCTGAGGTGGGTGGATCACCTGAGGTCAGGAGTTCAAGACCAGCCTGGCCATCATGGTAAAACCCCATCTTTAAAAAAAAGAAAAAAGAAAAAGAGTAAATAGAAAAATCATGGGTTGAGTAACTTCAACCAAGATTAGGAAGGATAATTCCCACTGAACAAAGTTTAAAGAAGCAGTAGGAGGGAAAAAAATAAGTTGTGTTATGATCACAATCACACATCATGCTTGTGCAGCATGCCAGCTACATTTGCTTGGCCCAGCTGGTATAACTCTTGCAACAACCATCCTTAGATCTCATCCTGTTTGAATGACAAGTGATTGAGATGATTACTTTTGCTTTTGGAAAAATCCCCAAAGAGGAAAATGCCACCCATGTGTTTTGGAGAGAAGAAACTTGGGTCAGATACTAACAGCAGGACCTGGTCCATTAGCAGAGGTAGGAACACCTAGGACTCACAGCTTTTTATACCTCCTTTCATGCTTTGCTAACTTAAACCATCACAGTGTCACATTAACGTCATAAATGATACATAACTTTTTATGTGGCACCATCCAGTTCTAAAAGGACACCAGATTTCTGTTATCCTTATCCTCAGTATTTCATTACAGACACTGTTGAGAACCAATGAGGTTAAGAACTTCCAAAGAAGAGACAGAGGTTGAAGACAGCATGGAGAAGATTGAACCTATCCCAGCAACAATGCATTAGGGAGGGGAAAAGGAAGAAGTGAGAGAAATCTCAAAAAAAGGTGATGGCAGAGCAAAGCAATCCCCTGGCCACCTGTCCCTTAGCTTCAGGCAGCTGCTGGTGAGGGACAACCCCTGGGTACAGGAGGGACCTATGTAGGCTGTACAAGTCAAGGCTGCTTGTAGCCTGTAGCGTCTACCATGCTTAACTTTGATTACGTGTACTCAAGATAGAGTAAAACAGCAATGCCCTGCAACCTAAATAATTCTACTGAAACTGACAGAAAGAAAAGCATCATTACACTAGCAAAAAGACAAATTTTTTACATAGCCAAGTTATTATAGCACATTCTGATCAGGACAGCTTTAAATCTATATGTGTACATTTCTTGTTGAATGTTATTTAATAAGGCCTAAAGTGAAATTGAAAGCAAAAGACAGTGAGTTTGTTGAAGTATTTATCTTATGTTCCTGACTGAAGAGAGAAATTTAGTAGTTGTTTCTCAGGTAAATAAACTTTGCTGTCTGGCTTAGTTTTTTATGTATTTAATTTGTCTTTAAACCTAAATTCCAAAACTGCTTTAAAATATGGGCTTTATTAGAGATGTGAAAACTGAGAATGCAGTCATATTTTCTCCTTAATAAGTCATTGTGCAACACCAAGTGGGGAATGGAGACAGGATACTGAGATATCCAAATTGGGAAGATACAAAGCCAAGATACTAGGTCTTTTCATGACCCTGCACATAATTGAGGTTCTACAAAGAAAAACTTGATTCCCTTATACTCAAAATCCTTTGGTTTTAGAGTAGAATAGTGTAATATTTTACTTTTTTTAAATGGTCATCTTTTTATAAGGATTTTTCAAAGGTTTTTTTTTGTTTTCTTGCTCACTGGTTATTGTTTTCTGGAGGCAGGGGGTTGTTTTTAAATCTCACTTCAAGAGATGTCCTTGGATGGGGTTGGTAAATGAATGCTGCACAAACCGACTTTTAAGAAGTGTTTGAGGAAGCTATGGTCAATTCTTCAGGATGACTCAAATTCCAGGAAATCAGGCTAAATCACCACCAGCATCACTTACTACAGACTATTTATTAAGAGGAACACGAATTAATAACCTAGGTAAGCAAAGAGCCACACAACACAATGCAGAATGGAGAAAAACCACAGGAGTGATGCAGAATGCTTGAGATCAGAGGCATCTCTGAAGTTTGACTTAACAAAAGACCAAATTTCAAAGTTAAGTCTGATTTTTATCTTTAAGTGCCATTGGTGTAATTCTCTGAATGTAATTTTCCTCATCAGTAAAATATTGAAAATTTGACTAACTACTTAAGATTAAATGAGAGAGGGATGTGCCTAGCACATAGTAGATGCTCTACAAATGCTGGTCTCCTTCACATTGCATGGGACCACATGCTGGAACACATGGTTGGCTCCTCATACTAAACAAAGAGGAACTGGCTAGGTCACGTTAGCGTCACTCAGCCTAGAGCTCACACTGCAGCCACACATCCCTCTTCTGGAGTGTAGCAGCAGCTAGCTGCACCTCCTGGTTGAAACCTGCTGACTGCTGAGTGTCCGCAACTACAATGGAGAAAAGACGATAGAGACCACACCTCCCAAAAAACACCTTTTTCCAGGTGAGTCTGTGTTTCCATGGATTCCACAAGGACAGTTTACAGATAGGGATATCCAAATGGGTAATAAGTATGAGACAAAAATGTAAAACTTCACTATTTAAAAATGCAAATTAAAGGAAGACGTTTCTCTTTGTTTTTCAAAGAAGCAATGACTTCAAAACTATCAAGTGCTAGCAGAGATGAGGTAGAACACTCACTGTCATAGATTACTTGGGGGAATAGGGTGAAGCAAATATAATTATTTGTCTGGGTTTTTAGAGAAGCAGATGCTAAGAATGGATTACACTTACACAAGAATTTTATCAGAGGAAATGCTCATGTGAGAGAAAATGGAGAGGGAGCCAAGGAAGGCTCAGAGAACCATCAGACCACAATGTGGTCTGACTTCAATGGAAGAAAGGATGGTTGAATGGAAGCATCTTCAATTGCTGGGAGCCTCAGGAAGGCTCACCAGGGCAATGGGGAAGCCTTCCAGCCAATGGCAGCCACCAGCAGAGTCCCAGGAGCAGGCCTGTTTTAGTATCCCTTCCATGCTAGCGCACTAGCAGGGAGCAGCCAGGGGGAAGAGTAGCCTTCAAGAGACCCTTAGTCAATTACACTCTTGTGTTTGTTGGACTTCGAGGCTCATTCCCATGGCTACCACAGTGACTTCTTGGAAAACAAATTTGGCAATGTATATCAAAAGGTTTAATAATAATTTTATTTTTTTTAATCTAGTAAGTCTACTTCTCTAAATCTATCCTAAGAAAATACCCTAAAATGGGAAAAATAACTTGAGTTATAAAGCCATTCATTAATAGCAAAAAGTCAGAAGCTAAGCATCACTTCCAGTTAATCATGGCAGTTTCTACTTCATCCATTTCACTTGTTTATTTCAACTGCCCACCCCTATAGGCCTTCAAGTTTGTGAGTTCCAGGATGGTGATAAGGGTGATATATGTGTAGTTTTTAAAACCACTAGTTAGCAGACTTTAGTCCTGCTGACTTTCTTCATGACTCCAGGACTCAAAGGAATATTCTATGTCTCAATCCAAGAAGTAGTTCCCAAAACTGTGCACACAACTAAAAATTCACCAAATGTGCATTTAGTATTAAAGTAGTTCATGCACTTTATTAGATGAGTTTTAACCTCAAAAAAGAAGGAAAAGAAAAAAATCAAAGGACACGGCTGCTTAAATTCTCCTCTTTCATGGCATAACTCTCTCAAATGCAAACACAAATACCTGTTCATCTAACATACAGCTTAACCAGGTTGCAGAGACAAACCAACCCAGGGGACAAGAGGTCTGCTCCTAGCTGCACCACCACCCACCTCCCTTTGTCCTTGTCCTCCCGCTCATCGTGATTATTTTCTTCTTTCAACTTTATCCTCCAAGGCTTCCACTACCTTAGTCCTGTCATTGCCACTGGTGCTGTTCACAGTCACAGTCCACAGTACTGTGTTCACCACTTGTTCAGGGGGCCTATGAGTATCTTACTGTCCTCTGCTTTCTTCATCAATTTTAAAAAAACTTTTTCTTCAAATCCAGAAAGTACTTGGGTAGCATCAATGAATTTTTTTCTACAATAAATATAAGCATATTATAACTAAATCTTACTTACTGTTTAAATTAAAGCTGCAATCTGTCACTTGCTTGATGCATAACATCTGCCCCTCAGAGATGTCAAAATCAATTTGAATCCAAATGAAAACAAAATTTCACTCAACCATGGTATATGTATTCTGTGGCCCCATCAGGACACAATGCATTTCTGGATTCAGATATTCAGCATTGTAACTTAGAAACCAATTATGACTTTAAATAACGAATTCATTAATCTGGAGCTACATTAATTGGAGACTGTGGTGGCAGGTTGCTAACCCTATTCTTTTTTTTTTTGAGACAGAGTCTTGCCCTGTTGTCCAGGCTGGAGTGCAATGGTGCCATCTCGGCTCACTGCAACCTCCACCTTCTGGGTTCAAGCAATTTTCCTACCTCAGCCTCCCGAGTAGCTGGGATTACAGATTACAGGCATGCACCACCACGCCTAGCTAATTTTGTACTTTTAGTAGAGACAGGGTTTCTCCATGTTGGTCAGGCTGGTCTCAAACACCTGACCTCAGGTGATCCACCCACCTCAGCCTTCCAAAGTGATGGGATTGCAGGCGTGAGCCACCGCACCCAGCCAACCCTATTCTTATACTATGCATTCAATCATATACATTAAGCAAATATATATTGTTGGTAAATACTGTGAGTTCCTACTCAATATCCATTCTTCCCTTCTTTCATACTAGCAGAACCTTTATTTTATTCTGAGTGGGAACATGCCTTGGCTCAAACAATAAATCAATATTGTTACACATATTCGTGACCATCTTGTTCCACTTTGCTAGATACTTAAATATCCCAATCTCCATTTGCAGCTAAAAATGGCCAAGGACCCAGTTATGACCAAAAAGATGTAAGAGGAAGTTTACTTGGGAACTTCTAAGAAGGCTTTAGTTCCCTAATAAAAAGGACAGATACAGCTAGCACCATCCTTCCTCTTTCTTCCTTAATGCAGATGTAATGTGTGAAGCTGCAGCAGCAATCTCGAGATAATGAAGCAACAAGCAGGAGGATGAAAGGCCATCACTCTGAAGATGGCAGAGGGGAAGGTAAGATCAGTTTCTGAGCTCAGAAGCACAGGATTAAATTAGTAACTCTCAGGAGTGTGTAAGGCCTGGCAGTGTTCTGTAGGCAGCAAAACAGAGAACTGATAAAAAAATGAATATAGGAATCCCCAAGCATTTTGAGACCCTAATGAGGCCAATACTTATTTAGGGCAAAACCATGCTCTCATACAAATATTAGCAGTATAAGCTGTCATAATTTTTTGTAGAGAAATTTAGCATTATCTATCAGCATTCTAAAAGCACAGATCCTCTTTGTTTGTTTTGAGACAGAGTCTCATTCTGTTGCCCAGGCTGCCTCCAATTCCTGGACTCAAGTGATCTTCTCATCTCAGCTTCCCAAGTGGCTGGGACTACAGGCATATGCAACCACACTCAGCTAATATTCATATTTTTTGTAGAGACAAGGTCCTGCTATGGTACCCAGGCTGGTCTCAAACTCCTGAGTTCAAACAATCCACCTGCCTCAGCCTCCCAAAGTACTGGGATTATAGTATAAAGCACAGATCCTTTAAACTAGCAAACCCATTACTGGGAAATTATCCTGCAGAAAAACGCAGGTACAAAAAGATACAAGCAGAGGTTACTTATTGCAGCATTGTTTAAAGTAGTGAAAAATTAGAAGCAATCTAAATATTAAGTTAGAAAAATAAAGTACATACAAGGAAATACTATGCAGCTGTTCAAGAAAGAATAATATACTATGTATGTAATGACATGGAAAGATGTCCAGAGATACTCTTAGAGGGAAAAAAAGAACATTTTTTTTTTAACTTTAAAATGCTGGCTGGGTGTGGTGACCTATGCCTGTAATCTCAGCACTTTGGGAGGCCAAGATGGTCAGATCATTTGAGGTCTGGAGTTTGAGACCAGCCTGACCAACATGGTGAAATCCCATCTCTACTAACACTACAAAAATATTAGCCAGGCATGGTGGCGGGCGTCTGTAGTCCCAGCTACTCAGGAGGCTGAGGCAGGAGAATCGCTTGAACCCGGGAGGCAGAGGTTGCAGTGAGCCAAGATTGCACTACTGCACTCCAGCCTGGGCAACAGAGCAAGATTGTTTCAAAAAAATTAAATGCTACACATGGTTGTTAGTATATATATTCACAGAAAAATCTGAAAGAGAGAAGCCAGACAGACGAAATGGACACAGGATGTTTTCTAACCTGCCTTTTCTAATAACTGTTATTGATGTGACAATATTAACTGAAAGCAGACAATAGGAATAACTCAAGGCTGAGGTTCATCACTGGTGACCAAGAGATATAAAACTGCAGATTTAAAGTAGCTCCAAAACAACCAAGCTTCCAAAGTTTTGGTAGGGGAAGCAAGTGAATGCCAAAGGATTATAAGAGGGAGGAAAGACACGAGTCATGACTTAAAATCATTATAAAGATAAAGAAAACGTTCAGAAAATATAATCTAATTTATGGCTCCTGCACCCACTGCTGCTGCCTCTGGAAACTTCATTCGCTGAGGCCAGTGCCAGCTCCCCCAGTGGGTTCCGGTGGCCTCTGCTTCTTTGCATCTCTAGCTTCCAGTGCCAAGGCTGGTGCAGATGCATTGGGTTGGGGGAATCCTGCAGCCAGAGAAGACAAGGAATTTGTATTGGAAGAGAAGAAAGGAAGTTCTGAGCCTGATTCCCTGGAAGTGGAACAGATGTGAACAATGAAAAAGTCTGAAGAGGGAACACACCTGTGGCTGGCGGGGCAAAGTTACAATGTCAAAGTCCTCCCTCAGATGTGCACCATAGCCTGTTTTTAACAGGAGGCTAGTTCCCCATTTACCCCACCAGAGTTCATTCTATTTCTATCAGCTTTTCTACCTGAGTTTCTCCTTTGTGGCAAAACCATGTTATTGAAATTTTTCCTCTGACCTCTGCCCCCAAACAACACAGCTTCATTTGAAGGTTTCTAAGAGACATTTGCTAAAGATTTCAGAGAATAGCAAGATAACAAATGCTACTGATCTGTTGTTTGTCAGTAGAAGGAGCCTTCCCCACCTTTATGGTAATGTTGTTGCTCATATTAACACATCTCTCTTTTTTTTCCGGGTTTGTCTTAGCAGTGTGAAAACAGAACACATCTCTTTTAAACCTGGATGAACTCAGCTGCCAAAAGCCAACTTATCCATCTTTTTATTGCCGGTCCAGTTTCTAACTTCCCCTTCAAGCCATCTTTCCTCTAGCCTTGGCCCTTCTAGCTTGAGTTATAACATTAACACTAATGTTAATGTTAAGTATATAATGCTTATACACAGACTCATTAAGTTTCACAGCAAGCTTCAGACCTGTCCCTCCCATCTCACTGTCTTCTTAATTCAGAGTCATTTCTTAACAAACCATACTGAAAGTAAGAAAAGTAAAGTGGGTCACCAATGTGAATGTAGAGGTTTTAGAGAATAGAAGCAAGGGGCTGGATACAAAAGTGATTCTGGAAGTCAACTGACAGCAGTAATGAGCTTAAGGTCAACGAGATGTTGTTAAGAAATTGCCATGAAGAGACACTTGTCTTAATGTGGAAGAGAAATAATGCCTCCTCCATCACTGGGGGAGGAAAGGAAATTACCTCAAATGATATGGTTTTGAGGATGTGGTATCAAAAAGTAAAAACAAAGTATAACTATCAAAGTTTTTAGTTTCAATACACATTAATCAACTCGAGTAATTTGCATAGAAAAGGAATGTATTAAAAGATAATTGGTAATTCACATAATCTCCCACAAAGTTGGAAAATCTGACGTGAAGCCACACTTCCAGAAATAATGCTCTCAATCTCAATGCACACAACTGGTCCTGGGAAGACCCCAGTGCCCCAGTGCCACATGTCTTACTCACTGCCAACACCAAACACACCAGACACCACTGCTGCACCATCCTGGACGCCATCAGGACTAATCTCCAAGGACAGCACCAGCCCCTCAACCCACTGCTGCAGCCTCTGGAAACTGCACTTGCTGCTGCCAGCTCTAGCTCCACCTAATGGGTTCCTTGTGGTTCTCCTTCCGTGCAGCTCTAACTTCTGATGCCAACTCTGGTGCAGATGCATCTGGCTGGGGGAACCTGAAACATGGGCCCGTACCCTAGATAAAGGGAGGCTGGGAAGATACCATCCAGCCTTTTTAACTTCTACAGTAGACAGTGGGCCAAATGTAAAAACACATCATCCACACCAGAAGGCAAAAGAGTGTGTGGAATAGCTGAAAATATCAAAGTTGGTTTACATTGGCGGTAAAGTCCCACACATTTGAGTGAAAGGAACCGGTAAAGTCAGATCCTGAGTCCTAGGATAGGTGAGGAGTTGAGCTGAATGTGGAGAGAGAAAGATAAGAAGGGAAGAATTTTTTCTAACCTTTATTTAAAAACCTTTTTCTGATTAAAGCAAATAAATGTTCATTATTAATAAAAGTGCTGGCCGGGCATGGTGGCTCAAGCCTGTAATCCCAGCACTTTGGGAAGCCGAGGTGGGTGGATCACGAGGTCAAGAGATCGAGACCATCATGGTCAACATGGTGAAACCCGTCTCAACTAAACATTCAAAAAATTAGCTGGGCATGGTGGCACGTGCCTGTAATCCCAGCTACCCCAGAGGCTGAGGCAGGAGAATTGCCTGAACCCAGGAGGCGGAGGTTGCGGTGAGCCGAGACCGCGCCATTGCACTCCAGCCTGGGTAACAAGAGCGAAACTCCGTGTCAAAAAAATAAATAAAAAATAAAATAAAATAAAATAAAAGTGCTAAAAAGTTGAAAAAAGCAAATGAAAGTAATCCATAATCTGCCAATCTCATCTTACTGCTGTTACCATTTTAACTGTTTTCTACATCTTTTTCTGTGAATATATAGATCATAATCTACAAAATATTTCCTCGTACTCTTTCACAATTTATTATATTTTTATGACTACTTAAAATTCCATTATCTGGATGCACTATCGTTTTTGTCACATCACATATTTTTTCCTTAGTTTTCTAGAAGTGAAATAAGTTGGTAAAAAGGAGTATAAATATTAACACATATTGTCTCCTTGCTGTAAAAATATTGTGCATTTCTCATGATATATTTTTGAATATTTCATTTCTCTAAAATTTCACTAATACTATGTATAATCATTTTTAACTCTTCATAGATAAAAAATTATCCCATTTTTATTTTGCATTTATTTGATCATAAGTCAGGTTTTATGACTTTTACCATATACATATATAAATTGTTATGTCTTTTCCTCTTTCTCCTTTTGAAAATACATTTCTGGCCAAGTGCAGTGGCTCATATTTATAATCCTAGTACTTTGGGAGGCCAAGGCAAGAAGATCACTTGAGAGGTGGTGAGACCCCCCTCTCTACAAATAAAAAAATTACCCAGGCACAGCCATGTGCACCTGTAGTTCAAGCTACATGGGAGGCTGAAACAGGAGCATGTCTTCAGCCCAAGAGTTCAAGGCTGCAGTGAGCTATGACAGCACCACAGCACTCCAGCCTGGGTGACAGAGCAAGACTGTTTCTAAACAGAAAAAAGAGAGAATACATTTCTTTTCTATTGATTTATAAGATTCCTTGGTATAATAAGAATTTAAATCCTTTGTCAAGTAGGTTTAAAATACTTTCTTAAGTTTTCATTTATCCTGCAAGTTTTTTTTCTCACATACAGAAGTTTAAGATGTTTATGTAATCAAATATTTTTCTTTTTTCTTTTTCTTTTTTTTTTTTTTTTTTGAGATGGAGTTTCGCTCTTGTTATCCAGGCTGGAGTGCAATGGCGCGATCTCGGCTCACCTCAACCTCCGCCTCCTGGGTTCAGGCAATACTCCTGCCTCAGCCTCCTGAGTAGCTGGGATTACAGGCACGTGCCACCATGCCCAGCTAATTTTTTGTATCTTTAGTAGAGACGGGGTTTCACCATGTTGACCAGGATGGTCTCGAGCTCTTGACCTCGTGATCCACCCATCTCGGCCTCCCAAAGTGCTGGGATTACAGGCTTGAGCCACCACGCCCGGCCAATCAAATATTTTTCTTTACATTGTCTACCTTTAGATTTGTGCATTATCTTTTGCAGTCTAACATTTAAAACATATATAAACACATATATATATGTATATACATATATATACATATATATATGGGTTTAAATCACAGGGAAAAAGAAAACACTGTCCCTCAATGTGCACATTTTACATTTTTCAGGAAATGGCCCATTCTTCCAGTTGTTCAGGGAAAATACCCTAGAGTTGAAACTGATGTGTTTCTTTCACCACACACCTCCAGCCTTCAGATCTGCCTTTAAGACATATATGCAGAATTTGACCAGTTCCCCACCCAGGCACTACCACCCAGGTCCTAAGCTCACTTATTTCTCACTGCAGTTTTCTTTGTTTTTTTTATTGCATTTTAGGTTTTGGGGTACATGTGCAGAACATGCAAGATAGTTGCATAGGTACACACATGGCAGTGCTGCCTTCCTCCCCTTCACCCATATTTGGCATTTCTCCCCAGGCTATCCCTCCCCAGCTCACCGCCCCCCGCTGTCCCTCCCCTATTCCCCCCAATAGACCACAGTGTTTAGTACTCCCTTCCCTGTGTCCATGTGTTCTCATTTTTCATCACCCACCTATGAGTGAGAATATGCAGTATTTCTTTTTCTGTTCTTGTGTCAGTTTGCTGAGAATGATGTTCTCCAGATTCATCCATGTCCCTATAAATGACACAAACTCATCATTTTTGATTGCTGCATAATATTCCATGGTGTATATGTGCCACATTTTCCCAATCCAGTCTATCATCAATGGGCATTTGGGTTGGTTCCAGGTCTTTGCTATTGTAAACAGTGCTGCAATGAACATTTGTGTGCCTGTGTCCTTATAGTAGAATGATTTATAGTCCTTTGGATATACACCCAGTAATGGGATTGCTGGGTCAAATGGAATTTCTATTTCTAAGGCCTTGAGGAATCGCCACACTGTCTTCCACAATGGTTGAACTAATTTACACTCCCACCAACAGTGTAAAAGTGTTCCTACTTCTCCACATCCTCTCCAGCATCTGTTGTCTCCAGATTTTTTAATGATCGCCATTCTAACTGGCGTGAGATGGTATCTCAATGTGGTTTTGATTTGCATCTCTCTAATGACCAGTGATGATGAGCATTTTTTCATATGATTGTTGGCCTCTTGTATGTCTTTTGTAAAGTGTCTGTTCATATCCTTTGCCCAGTTTTGAATGGGCTTGTTTGTTTTTTTCCTGCAAATCTGTTTGAGTTTTTGTAAATTCTGGATATCAGCCCTTTGTCAGATGGGTAAACTGCAAAAATTTTTTCCCATTCTGTTGGTTGCCGATTCACTCTAGTGACTGTTTCTTTTGCCATGCAGAAGCTGTGGAGTTTGATTAGGTCCCATTTGTCTATTTCGGCTTTTGTTGCCAATGCTTTTGGTGTTTTGGTCATGAAGTCCTTGCCTACTCCTATGTCCTGAATGGTTTTGCCTAAATTTTCTTCTAGGGTTTTTATGGTGCCAGGTCTTATGTTTAAGTCTTTAATCCATCTAAAGTTAATTTTAGTGTAAGGTGTCAGGAAAGGGTCCAGTTTCTGCTTTCTGCACATGGCTAGCCAGTTTTCCCAACACCATTTATTAAACAGGGAAACCTTTCCCCATTGCTTGTTTTTGTCAGGTTTATCAAAGATTGTATGGTTGTAGATATGTTGTGCTGTCTCCAATGCCTCTGTTTTGTTCCATTGGTCTATATCTCTGTTTTGGTACCAGTACCATGCTGTTTTGATTACTGTAGCCTGTAGTATAGTTTGAAATCCGGTAGTGTGATGCCCCCCGCTGTGTTCTTTTTGCTTAGAATTGACTTGGCTATGCGGGCTCTCTTTTGGTTCCATATGAAGTTCATGGTGGTTTTTTCCAGTTCTGTGAAGAAAGTCAATGGTAGCTTGATGGGGATATCACTGATTCTGTAAATTACTTTGGGCAGTATAGCCATTTTCACAATATTAATTCTTCCTAACCATGAACATGGAATGTTTCTCCGTCTGTTTCTGTCCTCTCTTATTTCGTTGAGCAGTGGTTTGTAGTTTTCCTTGAAGAGATCCCTTACGTTTTTTGTGAGTTGTATTCCTAGGTATTTTATTCTTTCTGTAGCAATTGTGAATGGCAGTTTGTTCTTGATTTGGCTCTCTTTAAGTCTGTTATTGGTGTGTAGGAATGCTTGTGATTTCTGCACATTGATTTTATATCCTGAGACTTTGCTGAAGTTGCTTATCAGTTTCAGGAGTTTTTGGGCTGAGGTGATGATGTTTTCTAGGTATACTATCATGTCATCTGCAAATAGAGACAATTTGGCTTCCACCTTTCCTATTTAAATACACTTTATTTCTTTTTCTTGCCTGATTGCTCTGGCTAGAACTTCCAGTACTATATTGAATAGGAGTGCTGAAAGAGGGCATCCTTGTCTAGTGCCGGATTTCAAAGGGAATGCTTCAGCTTCTGCCCATTCAGTATGATATTGACTGTTGGTTTGTCATAAATAGCTTTTATTACTTTGAGATACGTTCCATCGATACCGAGTTTATTGAGGGTTTTTAGCATAAAGGGCTGTTGAATTTTGTCAAATGCCTTCTCTGCATCAATTGAGATAATCATGTGGTTTTTGTTTTTGGTTCTGTTTATGTGGTGAATTACGTTGATAGACTTGCGTATGTTGAACCAGGCTTGCATCCCTGGGATGAATCCTACTTGATCATGATGAATAAGTTTTTTGATTTGCTGTTGCAATCGGCTTGCCAGTATTTTATGGAAGATTTTTGCATCTATGTTCATCATGGATATTGGCCTGAAGTTTTCTTTTCTTCTTGGGTCTCTGCCGGGTTTTTGTAACAGGATAATGTTGGTCTCATAAAATGATTTAGGAAGGATTCCCTCATTTTGGATTATTTCGAATAGTTTCAGAAGGAATGGTACAGCTCCTCTTTGTGTGTCTGGTAGAATTCGGCTGTGAACCCATCTGGACCTGGGCTTTTTTTGTGTGGTAGGCTCTTAATTGCTGCCTCGACTTCAGACCTTGTTATTGGTCTATTCATAGTTTCGGCTTCCTCCTGGTTTAGGCTTGGGAGGACACAGGTGTCCAGGAATTTATCCATTTCTTCCAGGTTTACTAGTTTATGTGCATAGAGTTGTTTGTAATATTCTCTGATGATGGTTGGAATTTCTGTGGAATCTGTGGTGATTTCCCCTTTATCGTTTTTTATTGCATCTATTTGGTTGTTCTCTCTTTTCTTTTTTATCAGTCTGGCTGGTGGTTTGTCTATTTTGTTGATCTTTTCAAAAAACCAACTCTTGGATTTACTGATTTTTTGAAGGGTTTTTCATGTCTCTATCTCCTTCAGTTCTGCTCTGATCTTAGTTATTTCTTTTCTTCTGCTAGGTTTTGAGGTTTTTTTGATCTTGCTCCTCTAGCTCTTTCAATTTTGATGATGAGGTGTCAATTTTGGATCTCTCCACTCTTCTCATATGGGCACTTATTGCTATATAATTTCCTCTAGAGACTGCTTTAAATGTGTCTCCGAGATTCTGGCATGTTGTGTCTTCATTCTCGTTGGTTTCGAAGAACTTCTTTATTTCTGCCTTCATTTCATTGTTTATCCAGCCAACATTCAAGAGCCAGTTGTTCAGTTTCCACGAAAATGTGCTGTTCTGGGTTGGTTTCTGAATTCTGAGTTCTAACTTGATTGCACTATGGTCTGAGAGACTGTTTGTTATGATTTCAGTTGTTTTGCATTTGCTGAGGAGTGCTTTACTTCCATTTATGTGGTCAATTTTAGAGTAGGTGTGATGTGGTGCTGAGAAGAATGTATATTCTGTGGTTTTGGGGTGGAGAGTTCTGTAAATGTCTATCAGGTTTGCTTGCTCCAGGTCTGAGTTCAAGCCCTGGATATCCTTGTTGATTTTCTGTCTGGTTGATCTGTCTAATATTGACAGTGGAGTGTTAAAGTCTCCCACTATTATTGTGTGGGAGTCTAAGTCTCTTTGTAAGTCATTAAGAACTTGCCTTATATATCTGGGTGCTCCTGTATTGGGTCCCTATATATTTAGGATCGTTAGCTATTCTTGTTGTATCAATCCTTTTACTATTATGTAATGACCTTCCTTGTCTCTTTTGATCTTTGTTGCTTTAAAGTTTATTTTATCAGAGATGAGAATTGCAACTCCTGCTTTTATTTTGCTCTCCATTTGCTTGGCAAATCTTCCTCTATCCCTTTATTTTGAGCCTTTGTGTATCCTTGCATGTAAGATAGGTTTCCTGGATACAGCACACTGATGGGTTTGGTTTTTTGTTCAATTTGCCAGTCTGTGTCTTTTGATTGGTGCATTTAGCCCATTTACATTTAGGGTTAATATTGTTATGTGTGAATTTGATACTGCCATTTTGATGCTAGCTGGCTGTTTTGCCCATTAGTTAATGTAGATTCTTCATTTTGTTGATGCCCTTTAGCATTTAGCGTGTTTTTGGAATGGCTGGTACTGGTTGTTCCTTTCTATGTGTAGTGCCTCTTTCAGGAGCTCTTATAAAGCAGGCCTGGTGGTGACAAAATCTCTGAGTACTTGCTTGTTCGCAAAGGATTTTATTTCTCCTTCACTTATGAAGCTCAGTTTGGCTGGATATGAAATTCTGGGTTGAAAGTTATTTTCTTTAAGGATGTTGAATATTGGCCCCCACTCTCTTCTGGCTTGTAGAGTTTCTGCCAAGGGATCTGCTGTGAGTCTGATGGGCTTCCGTTGTGGGTGACCCGACCTTTCTCTCTGGCTGCCCTTAGTATTTTCTCCTTCATTTCAACCCTGGTGAATCTGATGATTATGTGCCTTGGGGTTGCTCTTCTTGTGGAATATCTTTGTGGTGTTCTCTGTATTTCCTGGATTTGAGTGTTGGCCTGCCTTGCTAGGTTGGGGAAATTTTCCTGGATAATATCCTGAAGAGTATTTTTCCAGCTTGGATTCGTTCTCTTTGTCACATTCTGGTACACCTATCAAACATAGGTTAGGTCTTTTCACATAGTCCCACATTTCTTGGAGACTTTGTTCATTCCTTTTTGCATTTTTTTCTCTAATCTTGGTTTCTCGTTTTATTTCATTGAGTTGATCTTCGACTTCTGATATTCTTTCTTCTGCTTGGCCAATTCAGCTGTTGAAACTTGTGCATGCTTCGTGAAGTTCTCATGTTGTGTTTTTCAGCTCCTTCAATTCATTCATATTCCTCTCTAAGTTAACCATTCTTATCATTTCCTCGAATCTTTTTTCAAGTCTTTTTTCAAGGTTCTTAGTTTCTTTGCATTGATTTAGAGCATGTTCTTTTAGCTCACAGAAGTTTCTCATTACCCACCTTCTGAAGTCTAATTCCATCATTTCGTCACAGTCATTCTCCGTCCAGCTTTGTTCCCTTGCTAGTGAGGAGTTTTGATCCTTTGTAGGAGGTGAGGTGTTCTGGTTTCGGGTGTTTTCCTCCTTTTTGCGCTGGTTTTTTCCCATCTTTGTGGATTTATCCACCTGTTGTCTGAGTAGTTGCTGACTTTTCAATTGGGTCTCTGAGTGGACGCCCAGATTGTTGATGATGAAGTATTTCTGTTACTTGGTTTTCCTTCTACCCACCTAGCCCCTCCGCTGTATGACTGCTGAGGTCCTCTCCAGGCCCTGCTTGTCTGGGGTACACCTGTAGCAGCTGCGGAACAGTGAGGGTGCTACCAGTTTCTTTTTCTGCTATCTTTGTCCCAGAATGATGCCCGCCAAATGTCAGTCTGATCAGTCCTTTCTGAGGTGACTCTTTGGATATACAGGGGTCAGGGAGCTGCTTAATGAGACGGTCTGTACTTTATAGGAGCTCAACTGCTGAGCTGTGAGCTCCGTTGTTCATTCAGGGCTGTTAGGCTGCTACGTTTAATTCTGCTGCAGCAGAATTCATAAAACCCCTTTTTTTCCTCAGATGCTCTATCTCGGGGAGTTAGGACTTTCTTTATGAGTGTCCGTTGCCCTGTCATGCCCAGCTAGGAGGCAGTCTAGTCACTATTTGCCTGCTGAGGCTCTGCCCTGCTGGCGTGGTGTCCACCTTCTTGCTGCGGGCTCTGCCCTGCTGCCGCTTTCTCCACCCTGCTGCCACGGGCTCTGCCCTGTGGCGGAGTCTCTCTGTTATGGTGGTTTGCCTCAGCAATGTCAGGCTGCATCAGCAATGGGAGTGTACCTCAGTAGGGGCAGATTGCCTCGGTAATGGTGGACGCCACTCCCCCAACCAGCTGCACCATCCTGGGTTTAGCTGTGCCCGCCATGAAACTCTCCACCTGGAGCATTTTGAATTGCCATTTTGTTTGTCCCTGTTGGGGTGAAACCCACCCAGCCTGCTCACCTGGCTCCCTGCCTCAGAGCGCATTTTTTTTTTTTTATCTTGAACAGTTGTCTCTCTCCCAGGTGTTTCAGTCACCTGCTGTTAGGGCACCGGGATCTGTGTGATTTCCCATGCAGCGACCCACTGCGCTGGCTCAAATGCCGCTTCGCAGGAATCTCCTGGTCTGCCTCACTGTCCAAGTCCCGTTTAATCAGATGGATATGCTAATCGGCCCTCCCAAATCTCAGATTGCCGGTTTAACAGGGCACCCGGACCAGTGCGTTTTGTGCGGAGTGTTGCGGAGTGCTGCTGCACTGAGGCACCAGCCAAAGCGGCCGCATCAGCCAAAACAGCTGCACTGGTGTCCTGTGTCTCTCCTACACCTGGGAATTTCCCCGTTCTGTGGGCAATAAAGATCCATCTGGAAATGCGGCTTTGACTCACCCTCTGCACGTTCACTGAGAGCTGCAATCCTGAGTTGTTCTTATGGCTCCATCTTGAATCCTCTTCCCCCTCACTGCAGTTTTCTAATTTATCTCCCTGTGGGGAGATAAATTTGATCCTTTTAAAATAAAAATTAAATCACCCTATTCTTCTGCTCAAACCCTCAAACACATTCCTACCTTGGGATCTTTCATAACGTGTCCCTGCCCCAAATATCCAAACTCCTTATTCCCTCACTCCATTCAGGATCTATGCTCAAACACCTTTCCTCAGAGGCCTTCCCTGAGTACCCTATTTCAAATAGTACCTCACTGTCTCTGCCATCACTCTGCCCTTACTCCCTGCTTTGCATTTCACCATAGCATTCATTATCATCAGAGCCATGCACTTGTCATGTGTTTGTCTATCTGTCCCTTCTGTTTTTCCTAGAATGGAAGCTCTTCAAGGACAGAGGATGCATCCTCAGGACCTAGCACGGGCCTTGGCACTTAGCAGATACTCAGTAAATATTTGGAATAAATGAAAGTAAATATTTGTCGTAATTTGAGTTACTTACAGCAGACCCCAAGGCAAGGGTAAGTGTGTAAATGATTTACCATGGAACTGGGAAGGGAGTGAGGAAGCCGTGAAGGCCCGGCCACAGCCCAATCTCATGTGGAGCTGCAGCCTGCAACCCAGAGGCAAGGGAGCCAAGCATTATATCTGCTCACTAGTCAGTCATCAGCCACCTGGAAGGTGTAAACTCTCAGCTCACCTCTCAGCTCCAATAGCTCAAGAGAAAGTCTCTAAAGAAGGAAACAAATACCAGCCAGTAGCAGCAAAACTATGACAGCTGTTGAAAGGGATTCAAAGTGTCCACTACAATACTGAATGAAGGTGTGAATGTGTGCATGAGTGAATGAAGAAGGAAGATGTCTAAGTATTTGTAAGTTCAATAGTGGAGATGGTTGGACTAATGAAAGGTGGGTTGAGAAGCATGAATTTGATCGCAAGTGCCAGTCTGTACTTTCCTGATCAGTGGGACCACACTGGGTTAAGCTTCCCTCTGCATCTTTGCTTCAACACAAGATTGGACTAACACTAGGCCACTGGATATTTGTGCTGACGACACATACAATGGGACAACTAGCAGAGCATGCTAGTTGAGAAGGCCCTGCTTAGCTTCTCAGCCACATACATTATCAATTAAAGATCCATTTGGATCTGTGGATTTCAACTAAAAGGAAAAGTTAGCTGAATGGAGCGGAGCTAACTATAATCTTTTCCTCAAATTCTGCCTTGCCCCTTAAGAAATATCAGAATACTGGGGAACAAACAAATGTAATTTGTGAAACATCCCCCAAAAAGTTAGCTAGGCACACTACCTTATGATCAATAAGGTTCTCCTTTAGAATTTTAATTATTCTTGAAATGACCAGACCCTAGAGACTCTGATTCAAAAACTGTTGTGTAAGTCCTGAGTGTATGTCTGAAATAACCGATCCTAGAGATTCTGATTCAAAAATGTGTCACTGTAAAAGCTGCCCAGGCTCTTCTGGGTACAGAGCCAGGGTTAAGAAGTTGGGCTAAGTCTTTAAATCACTCCTACCAGGAGCATATTATTTCAGTAAGACCCTCTGAATCTCTCAACCTTCCCATAAGCAAAGATACTGAAGGAAGGTAAGAATTTCCTCCTCAATTTTTAATTATGAAAAAAAAAGTGTTTGTGACAGGATCTCACTCTGTCACCCAGGCTGGAGTGCAGTGGTGTGATCATAGCTCACTGCAGCCTTGATCTCCTGGGCTCAAACAATCCTCCTGCCTCAGCCTCCTGAGAAGCTGGGACTACAAGCAAACACCATCACACTCAGCTAATTTTGCATGTGTGCATGGCAGAGGAGAGATGAGGTGTCACTATGTTGCTCACACTGGTCTCAAACTCCCGGCCTCTAGTGGTCCTCCTGTCTTGGTCTCCCAAAGTGCTGGGATTATAGGCATGAGCCACCACATCTGGCTATGAAAATTTTTATTTATACAAAAAAGTTAAAAGAATGGGTACTATAAACACACATATCCCTTCCACTAGATTCTGTAATATTTTGTGTGTCACTATATTTACCTTATTCATACACATACATATACATGTTCATGCATGCATGCATATGGACAATTCAAAATGTGCACATATATATCACTGAGCCATTTAAAATAAGTTGCAGACAGCATGATCCTTTGCTGCTGAATATTTTCAGTGAGGATTCTGAAAACTAGAACTTTCTCCTTGATAACCACAATATCAGCATCATAGTATAACTGCCTGAGTTCAATCAGGAGGCAGAACCACAGTTATTTGAAAAAGGAAGTTCAAAATAATTATTAGGCTAGGCATGGTGGCTCACATGTATAATCCCAGAATTTTGGGAGGCCAAGGCAGGAGAATTACTTGAGCCCAGGAGTTTGAGACTAGCCTAGGTAACACTGTGAGACCCCATCTCCACAAATTTTTTTTTTCATTAGCTGGGTATAGTGACACATGCCTGTAGTCCCAGCTATTTGGGAGTAGGGACAGGAAGATTGCTTGAGTCTGGGAGGTTGAGGTTGCAATAAGCCATGATCACCCACTGCACTCTCCAGCCTGGGCTGAAGAGCCTGCCTCAAAAACAAACAAAAGAATTATTAAGGGGCCAGGCATGATGGCTTAAGGTTTTAATCCCAGCACTTTGGGAGGTTGAGGCAGGAGGATCTCGAGGCTGAAGTGAGCTATAATCACACCACTGTCCTCCAGCCTTCAGGCAAACAGAGTGATACCTTGTCATTTTAAAATGTATATATTAAGATCTAATTGAAAAGTAAGTATAAAAATGTCAAGAGAACTCTACTGAATCCACTAGAACTGAGTGAGAGTACCCAGGGAAGGACCAGCTTGGAAGAGGAATGCAAACATGCCTGGATTCAGACCTCATTGGAGAAGGCATGGTTGCAGCCAATGGATGGTGGAGAAGTCTGCTGGCTTTCCCAGATCAGATCTAGTTCACAGTCACCAGGAAAGCAGAAAATAACCCATCTCTGCCAACCACACACAGACAGACACAGACACACACACACACACACACACACACACACACACCCCAAGCCAAGCAAAGTCAGAATGTCTCCACAGGCACAAGGCTGAAGCACACATTGTTGGGAATCACATCAACAGCTTCACCTGGTTTGGACTGAGGCTTCAGGGTCAGGATCTGGCATGCTGCTGTGGCAGTGTACCACCAGATGTTCCCAGACACACATGTACCACTGACCAATTGGACAGCTGGAGCTAAACGTGCAAGAGACAGCACTCCCAAACCAGGAAACAAAGCCCCTTCCTCCCACAGTATCCCTCCTGTGCCCACTACTGACAAAGTTATCATCGTGCTAACAAAAAAGAAATACTTAAGAGTCCAGTCCATTTTTGTAGAGCAGTACTGAAGTGTGAATTGGAGCTGAGCCAATTGATAGTTGGCACATAGACACATAATAAAATTCATAACTATTTCCTGACAATGGTTATTCTCAGTCCAGATTTATATTTCTCCAATTGCGCCAAACACATCTTGTATAGTTTTGTGGGGTTTGTTAACCAAGAGCAAATCAAGTCCTTTTCATTTCATTCGATTTAGAGCAGTCCCTCCCAATGTTTCTATTTTACTGACATTGATCTTCAGAAGAAATTAAGTCAGTTGATTGACTGATTGAGTCTTACTCTAGATTTGTCTGATTGGTTGTTCCTGGTGTTGTTTAATTTTCTGTCTCCTGAATTTCTGTAAACTGGAAGTTAAATCACAGGTTTGACTACAATCAGGTGAAATGTATTTAAGAAGAATACCTCATGAGTGACACTGTGCACCTTACATTATATCACATCAGGGACATAGAAAGTGTTGATTTCCCATTATTAAGGCAAGGAACTTGATCTCTTGGTAAAGTAGTGATGGTTAGATACCTCCACTGTAATAGCATGGTCTTTCTTTTGCAAGTAGCAAGCAATCTGTGGGGTGTTACTTTGATGCTCTGAGAATACACTGTTCCCCAACCACCTTTCTGTTAATGGTTTTAGCATCTACAACCATCTGATCTTTGACAAACCTGACAAAAACAAGCAACGGGGAAAGGACTCCATGTTTAACAAATGGTGTTGGGAAAACTGGCTAGCAATGTGCAGAAAGCAGAAACTGGACCCCTTTCTGTCACCACACACTAAAATTAACTCCAGATAGGTTAAAGATTTTAACATAAAACCTAACACCATAAAAACGCTAGAAGAAAATGTAGGCAAAACCATTCAGGACATAGGCATAGGCAAGGGCTTCATTAAAACACCAAAAGCAATGGCAACAAACGCCAAGATAGACAAATGGGATCTAATTAAAAATCAGATCTTCTGTACAGCAAAAGAAACCATCATTAGAGCGAACCAGCAACCAACACAATGGGAAAAATTTTTTGCAATCTACCCATCTGACAAAGGGCTAATATCCAGAATCTACAAAGAACTAAAACAGATATACAAGAAAAAAACAAACAACCCCATTCAAAAGTGAGGGAAGGATATGAACAGACACTTTTCAAAAGAAGACATATATGAGGCCAACAAACAAATGAAAAAATGCCCATCATCATTGGTCATTAGAGAAATGCAAATCAAAACCACACTGAGATACCATCTCACCCCAGTTAGAATGGTGATCATCAAAAAATCTGGAGACAACAGATGCTGGAGAGGATATGGAGAAATAGGAACACTCCTACACAGTTCGTGGGAGTGTAAATTAGTTCAACCATTGTGAAAGACAGTGTGGCAATTTCTTAACGATCTAGAAATAGAAATTCCAATTGACCCAGCAATCCCATTACTGGGTATATACCCAAAGAACTATAAATTGTTCTGCTATAAAGACACATGCACACATATGTTATTGCAGCTCTGTGTACAATAGCAAAGACCTGGAACCAACATAAATGCCCATCAATGATAGACTGGACAAAGAAAATGTGGTACATATACACCATGAAATACTATGCAGCCATAAAAAATGATGAGTTTGTGTCCTTTGTAGGGACTTGGATGAATCTGGAAGCCATCATTCTCAGCAAACTGACACAAGAACAGAAAACGAAACACTGCATGTTCTCACTTATAGGTGGGTATTGAACAATGAGAACACGTGGACTCAGGGAGAGGAGCATCACACTTTCAGGGCAGTTGGAGGGGGTAGGGGAGGGACAGCAGGGGGTGGGGAGGGTGGGTAGGATGAGGATGGATAACATGGAGAGAAATGCTGGATATAGTGTACATCTAAAGTAAAATAAAATTTTTTAAAAAGAGTGCAAAATGGATATTTTTAACTCAATCTTTTCTTCTCTATTTTTTAGCTGGCGTTCTTCTGTAAAAAGGAGCTTTCCCTCATCAACTGTAAGTAAACTATACTTTTTCCCAAAAAAGAGAAGAAAAATGCATTATTAGCTATTTTCAGAATAAAGAAAAGAAAGTTTTGATTGGAGAGGAAGGGAAACCATCTTGTTGCAAGAGCTTAGGAGTGGTAGGCATGTCCCAGGATGACAGGAGAGCCCGGGTTTTTATAAGACCCATGAGAGAGGGATGCTGGAGATTGGAGGGGAACTGGGATAAGCCAACTGTTTTGTAGTCATCTGCCAAGGGCTTGGAGTAGAAACCCCGGCCCCGTTCACCATTCAGTTATCTTTCCAGTCACCTTTGGCATGTAGGCTGCAGAATGTTGATGCTGATTTCAGATAAGTGACCATGTTTCATTTACAACCAATACAGAATTACTGAGTGGCTATAGGACAAAGAGGCTACATGGACTGTAGTGTGAAAGTGCTCAGAAAATGTAGCGTGGTAAACAAAAATGAGTCGTTGTATGTTTTTGCTCTTACAAATAGTTATTTTCTCAGTAGTTTAATAATGTAATTTAAAAAAGTTTTTGAATCACCATCTCATTTAAAATTTGAGACCCTTGGCCAAGCACGGTGGCTCACACCTATAATCCCTTTGGGAGGCTGAGACAGGCAGATCACCTGATGTCAGGTGTTTGAGACCAGCCTGGCCGACATGGTGAAACCCCGTCTCTACCAGAAATACAAAAATTAGCCAGCATGGTGACACACGCCTGTACTCACAGCTACTTGGGAGGCTGAGGAGGAAGAATTGCCTAAAGCCGGGAGGTGGATGTTGTGGTGAACTGAGATGATGCCACTGCACTCCAGCCTGGGCAACAGAGCAAGACTCCAACTCAAATAAAATAAAATGTAAGACCCTCAGTTAAAAATCCAAGAATCTGAATCTAATTTTATGTTCCTTACACATTTGCTCAAAGCTGTGATGTCTTCTACATGATTATCCTATGTAAATTTATATCTCAAGAGCTTCACAAAATACATTATCTAACAGGAAAGCAACATAATGCCATGTAAAAGAGTATCGGGCTAAGATTTATAACCTGGATTCTGGCACTAACCAGCAGTAGATCCATGGACAAGTTACTTACCCTCACCAAGATTCAGCTTCTTCATCCCTGGGGTTGTAGAAAGTAAGCATGAGGGCCAGGCGTGGTGGCTCATGCCTGTAATCCCAATGCTTTGGGAGGCTGATCACGATCAGAAGTTTGAGACCAGCCTGGCCAATATGGTGAAACTCTGTCTCTACTAAAAATATAGAAATTAGCTGGGTATGGTGGTGCACGCCTATAGTCCCAGCTACTGGGGAGGCTGTGGCAGAAGAATATTTTTCACAGGACATATTGTAGCATGTGACAGGATTTCCTCACTTTTTAAGGCTGATTAATATTTCATTGTACTTGTATACCAAGAGGCAGAGGTTGTAGTGAGCTGAGATTGCACTACTGGACTTCAGCCTAGGCAACAGAGTAAGACTCTGTCTCAGAAAATAAAACCAAAAAAAAAAAAAAGCAAGCAAGCATGAGTTTTAAGAGCAGAAAAATATAGGTCCGCAGCCATAGGTTTCCTCATTCTTGATATGCGACCTTAGCAAATAAACTAAAATTCTGAGAGGTTCAATTTACTTCTTTTTTTTAAGAGATACAAACTATTTTTTTTAAATACCTTCATTACAAGTCTGGGGAAGCTCATTTTCCCACCCAAAGAGTTAACCACTATAACCAGTGATGCAAGTCTGTTTATTTAAAGAGAATGTTTTAAAACAGTAAAAGATTATATCCACAAGCATTTTCCAACTTCAAAGGAGTAATGCAATCTTCAGGCAGCCAGAGAACCAGGTTAGTAAAGTTGCCTCACCCTGCAAAATGTACAGCTTAATTTCTACACATAAGAGGGAAGGATAAAGTTTATGTAGAACAGAGGGAAAAACTATTCTCAAATGACATGCCTGGATGAATCCCCACATGTTCCAAAGGAGAAGATGTTGAGTTTTTCTTTCTCATTGGCCTTTTGGATGCTTCCCCAGTGTATTATTGTGATGCTCTTTCACGTTTTTCACAAAGGTGAATGAATGAAAACTTTCTTTGAATATAGCATAAAATTAGGATGTGACCTCTGGTAGCTAAACTCACTGGTTCATATGTGATTGAACTTTCAATGAGAATACCCTATGGACATTCATATTTCTTGATGCCACAAGAAGAGAGAGGATAAAGGAGCTCAAAGAAATCTAGCAGCGCTCTGGTTACAGGACAGCAGTTCCCAGATGTTGTTCATAAGGCTCAGGCTGCAGATAATTCACAGAAGGCATTTGTCTAATTCTGACATGAAGATGGTATTCAGAAGAGGCAACAGACACATCGACAAAACTGCAAATCCACAAAAAGGTCAGAGGAGCCTTCCTAACACACCAGAGACCATTCATTGCTTCAGATGAAGGGAAAATATTTATTGCATTAGTGATTTATTGTTGTGTGATCAATTATACCAAAACTTAGTGGCTTAAAACAACAACAAATGTTTCTTTTTACTCAGTTTCTGTTAGTCAGCTTAGTAGTGTGGTTTCTGGCCCAGGGTTTCTCATGAGGTTGTAGTCAAGATATCATCCAGGGCTACAGCCACCTGAAGGCTTGACTGGGGCTGGATCCACTTCTCCCCCACCCCCCAAAAAAAGCCAGAAGAGAATAAGACAGAAGCAGCAATGTCTTTTATGATCCAGTCTTGGAAGTCATACTTTGTCATTTCTGCCACAGTACTCATTAAAAGCAAATTATTAAGTCCAACCTACCTTTAAAAGGAGATGAACTGGCTCTACCTTTTAAAGCAAGGAGTATCAATTTGGAGACATCTATTTAAATTGTGGCATAAAAACACTTAACATAAAATTCACCACCTGACCCATTTGTAAGTGTACAGTTCAGTTATGCTAAGCATATTTACAATGCTGTACAACAGATCTCCAGAACAGTTTCATCCTGCAAAACTGAAATTCTATACCCATTTTACAAGTCCTCATTTCCTCCTCCATCCAGTCCCCAGTAACCATCATTCTACTTTCTGTTTCTGTGAATTTGCCTTCTTTACATGCCTCATGGAAGTGGAATCATGTAGTGTTTGTCTTTTTGTGACTGGCGTATTTCACTTAGCAAAATGTTCTACAGGACATATTGTAGCATGGAACAGGATTTTCTTCCTTTTTAAGGATGATTAATATTCCATTGTACTTGTATACCACATTTTGTTTATTCATTCATCTTTCGATGGACATTTGGGTTGCTTCCACCTCTTGGCTACTGTGCATAGTGCTACTATGAACATGGGTGTATAAATATCTCCTCAATATACTGCTTTTGATTCTTTCATGGATATATACCCATTAGTGGGATTGCTGGATCACACAGTAGTTCTATTTTTAATTTTTTGAGCAACCACCCTGTTGTCCTAGTGGCTATACCATTTTACATTCTCACCAACAGTACACAAAGATTCCAATTTCTCTACATCCTTGCCACTATTTGTTATTTTCTGGTTTTTTTCATAGTAGCCACTAAATTGTTTTCAGGTGATATCCCACAGTGGTTTTGATTTGCATTTATCTAATAATTAGAGATATTTAGCATCTTTTCATATGCCCATTGGCCATCAGTACATCATCTTTGGGAAAATGTCTATTCAAGTCCTTTGACTATTTTTAAATCAGGTTATTTGTTTATTTGTGTTAAACCATGGAGACATATTTTCAAACCACAACACCTATCTTGCAGATTGTGGTGAGAACTAAAAGGTTTATGTATCCAGATCATATTACCTGTCACATAGTAGGTACTCAAAAAATATTACTTGTCTTCTTAGGGTTGTTATGTTAAATAATGTTATGTTAATAACATATGTAAAACTGCTTTTTAAATTACAAAGTGTTATGCAAATGTGAGTTAATACTACAAATCTGTATGTAAAGTATTTTAATATTTTTCTCAGGTTCTCCACACTTAAATATATAAATCTTTCCATCTCTAGACTTTATTCTGTTTTTTAGCTGTAATCCCTTTTTTCCATTTTACTTCAAGTTTTATCAGAAAAAATAGCAGCCAAAATAGAACAAGTAAAGACAGAGAAATAATAACTAATTTCACTAAAGCAAAGTCAAAGTAAGATCTATTTAAAAATAAAATGTGAAGAAAAGCTGCAATGGATTACAGTATTGAAAAATCCTAAGAGAACCACAACTGCCGTTCCTTTAGAGAATGTGAGTGATGTTGAAAGATTAATAACGTTTGGATAACATTAATTACAGTGATGTTATAAACTCTGGTATTCCAGTTGCCATAACAACCTGCTATATGTTGGTTTTCTAATGACATTTTGAACAAGTGCTAAGGCGAACTGCATCACTTCAGAACTCTGATTGCTGTCACTCAGTGCTTTTTAAATTGAATTGTTTTGTTCTTAAAGAGTCAGAATATGTCACTGTCTTCAAAAATATTCTCAAAATTATGGGGAGGAAATGATACACATTCCTATACAATTATAGACCACTCAAGAAATAGAAATGCATTTTGTTTTTAATACAAAATTAACAGGGTTTTTTTCATAGGGAATAGAAAAAAAAACAGAAAGGAGAAAGATTATGCTTCATGCTTCTCAGAAGACTTTGTTCCCTTGCAGAATTACTTGACAATAAAATTCTTTCTGGAAAAACTCACTTTTCTTGGTTATAATTCTCTTGTCTTTATTCTCTCCTTTCTTTTCACCTTCCTATTTCTTTCTGCCAGTGAGCTCTTTTAGAAGCCACGATTCTGGTCAAGGTAGATGTAACACTTTGGAGTTAGTGAGATGAAGTCATTCCTCCATACAGCTTTCTGCTTTCTGATCTCTCTTCCCTCTGCTGACCAACCCACTGGTCAATGGATATAATAAAAGAAAGACTAATTCCCACTGGCTTCTATTATATCAGATTTTAATATTCCCAAGAGAATATGTTAAATATATACTGTGCCACTGATCAGAAGCAAAGCATGATTGTAACAGATATGCTTCTAAGTATTTGCTCAGCCCACAGCCTACTGTGCTCCTCTGCACAAGGGGCATCCCACCCACCTGTCCACAAACATGAATCATTTGATTAAACTGAAGGTGAGCACCAGAGCCACCTCATCCATATGCTTGAGTTGGACAATCACATTCTCTCTCTCTTTTTCTCCTCTTTTCTCTCTTTCCTCTACCTGTCTACAAATTGAGCTAAGGTGAATGCTGACCATTTGTAATGGTGTTTAAAGCAGAACAGTGGTGTTCTGTGCCAGCACTCTGTGCTACAGGACTCTGAAAGGAGAGTGTGCCCACCGCCTTCCCACCTACCCCTCCTCCCTACCCCCACCACAGTTCCAGCAGCATCTCAGTCTAGACAGTACATCTCAGGCAGTGAGGGTGGCATCGTTCCATGTAAAGCATATTCTATGCTCTGTAAACCCTAATCAAGATGCAATGCCATCTTCAGTAGCCCTAGGTCTGCCCCTTGTCCAGGTGTGCCATCAGCACCCTTTCAACACTCTCTCCCTTCCCCTTTTCTCTATTCTTAAAACTCCCTCTACCCCACCCAGATATCCAAGGGCTTTGATCCCACCCTCCCAAAGCTCCCACTGTAACCAGCTCCTCAGAGCCCTCTCAAGGAAGAGCAAAGTGAGCTAAATCAACCCACCCGGGGCTTCTGTTGACCTAGAACCAATGCAAGATGAAGGCCATGCCTTAGAAAGCAGCTGTCAGGGAAAGATATGACTTATACATGACATCAGCTGAAATTCACAAAAGTCACTGCATTTAACTCATTGCAAGTTAATGAGTTAACCAACCATCATGTAACTAAGGTGACGCAGCCATGCTAACCCTTTCCCTCCCAGTCCTCTCCAGATGATCTTCTCCACTTGATTTTACCGGGATATACATGAACAAGCTAGAGAAGTAGGCTGTAACTGTTATCTTCTCTTCCCCACTGCTGAAGTTACTCTCTACCCTTCTCATTCTACTGTCTTGTTGAGGACCCTGAACTGTATGAGTTTCATCAATGGACTCTCTTGCCCTTTGACCTCCAATTAGGTTTTGCCAATTAGAGATCCTCAACAGGAGATAAGAGGGACGGAGAAGGAAAGGAGGCTGGGGTGTGTATGCCTCTGGCTCCATCCCTGAAGTACTGTTTTGCAGTCATCTCTGTGTGATCCTCCCCACCCAGGTTCCAGTAACTGATCCCTCCTCATATCTGTTCTGGTGAGGAGCCATAACTGAACCCAGTGGTGCTACACTGTCCTTTACGGACTCCAAACACTGCTCATCCTTTGTAAGCAGTCCCTTCGCTAAACCTTCCTTCAATTGTTCTAATGCAAATCGCCCAACACATTTCTCCTGGTATCCTAAAATGATGCTTTAAATGATGTAGTCTATCCTATTTCCCCTACCTGTGTAGGATGGATTTGGGCTCCATCCTACCTCTGATGCCTTTAAGATTTAGTCTGCCCTAAACCACATCCACATAACCCCAAGATTCTCCCTTCATGCCTAGCCCACAAGAAGAGATGATAGGAGTTAGGCTGAAGAGTGGGGATAGGGAAAGACAAGGTTCAGCATTGTCCCTGGTAACCTTGCAGCTTCCAGGCAGATGAAGCGCAAGGTGGAGGCAGGCTGCTCCGAGCCCAGCTGGGAGGCTTCCCATCAGAAAGGATATGTATGGGTTGAGCTCAGAAAGTGGCACTCTGGAGCAGATCAGAAGCCAAGACCCTAGGAACAAAATGCAAATCTATGTAGGGAACATCAAAGTCTCCTGCCCAGGTCTGAGTGAGAGCAGGCAGGAAGGCTGGTTGTCAGGAGGCACTGAGTGACAGGGGAGAGGAATGAATCAAATATGAAGCAAAGCAATGATTGGATAGCTCAATCTGCAGAAAGGAAGAGATTCCTACAGTCACAGACTACCAGAATTGGAAGGGGATTTAGAAATTACTCACTTCAGTCACTTCACTTTTAGATGAGCACTATCCACCTGTAGACACAGGGGTGGTGAGTTACAGAACAAAGACAGACACCCAGAACTTCTCACTTCTAGATTTAGGATTTACCTGTGAAACCCATGCCTCTATGGGGACAGGTGGATTCTACTTTTTTAATTTTTTTAAACCAGAACATCTTTGAATGAAAATGATATGACCTTGATGTTTTTATATCAAGTATATTTTCAACTGGTCACTAGAAAAAAAATTGATGTAGTAAAAAGAATATACACAAAACCAAACCAATAATAGCTAAAATTATATATGCTAACTTTGGTATTGACAAAAAAACTGACTGAAGTATCTCATTGTGTTGGTAAGTCTCAAAACTACAAAAATGAACCCTTTTAAAATTGCCCTTTATAGAAATAACACGAAGTAAAACTGACAAGGCAAAAGCTTTACATAGAAAAATTTCTTATTGACTTTAAAATTGACAAAAGAATCAATCTTCTTGTCAAAAATTATACCTGCAAAATCTAGCCCAGGAAAATTAGGTTTGGTAGAAAATGAAGAAACCTCAAAATTGCTGATGCTAAAGTTGGAAAGATTTAATATAGACACAAAATGTGATCATTGAATAAAATCTAAATTATTTCAGTAAAATAAAAATACTGAAAATTATTTAATGGCACAGGAAGAAATTAACCAAAGAATTTACATTAATTCAAGACAGTTGTTTCTACAAAATAATTTATTGATAATATTTCCAACAATGTTGAAATAATTCTGATGAAAATGTTTGTTTTCATTTAATAAAAATGTCTTCTGGGTCAAAACAACTGACAGACAAGTACCCAATGTGGGACTTCTCAGGCAGCCCCTACTCTTGGGGCTTCCAGTTTTATACTTACCAAGTTTAAAGTGATCCAAGATCTCTTTCCCAGATCCTAACAACTTGCCTAGATCAAAATTACATGTACTTAAGTGAATGATTTCAGCTGATTGTTAAAATCAAAGTTTACCAGAAGGCATGAAAGTTCAAAGACTCCCTTAGCACTTCAAAGGAGGTTTATACTTTAAAATCAATTTACATGTTACCTCACACCCATTATGATGGCCACTATTTAAAAAGAAAACAGAAAATAACAAGTGTTAGCATTGGTGTAGAGGAATTAGAGCCCTTATATAATATTGGAGGGATGTATAATGATCCTGCCATTATGGACAATGGTATGGAGTTTCCCCCAAAAATTAAAACTAGGATTACCATATCTAGTGATATGGTTTGGCTCTGTGTCCCCAACCCAAATCTCATGTGGAATTGTAATCCCCACATGTTGAAGGTGGGGCCTGGCGGGAAGTGACTGGATCATGGGGGTGATTTCTAATGGTTTTGCACCCCTCTAGTGTTGTCTAGTGACAGAGTTCTCATGAGATCTGGTTGCTTGAGAGTGTGTAGCACGTCCTCCTTCACTCTGTCTCTCTCTCCTGCCACCAAGTGAAGGTGTGCCTGTTTCCCCTTCACCTTCTGTGGTGATTCTAAGTTTCCTGAGGCTTCCCAGTCATGTTTCCCATACAGCCTGCAGAACTATGAGTCAATTAAACACTTTTCTTCATAAATTACCCAATCTCAGGTAGTTCTTTTTTTTTTAATTTTTTATTGCATTTGGGGTTTTGGGGAACATGTGCAGACATGCAAGACAGTTGCATAGGTACCCACATTTGCCATTTCTCCCCAGGCTATCCCTCCCCAACTCCCCCCCCCACTGGCCCTCCCCTTTTCCCCCCAGTAGACCCCAGTGTTTAGTACTCCCCTCCCTGTGTCCATGTGTTCTCATTGTTCATCACCCACCTATGAGTGAGAACATGTGGTATTTCATTTTCTGTTCTTGTGTCAGTTTGCTGAGAATGATGTTTTCCAGATTCATCCATGTCCCTGCAAAAGACACGAACTCATCATTTCTGATTGCTGCATAATATTCCATGGTGTATATGTGCCACATTTTCCCAGTCCAGTCTATCATCAATGGGCATTTGGGTTGGTTCCAGGTCTTTTCTATTGTAAATAGTGCTGCAATGAACATTCGTGTGCATGTGTCCTTACAATAGAATGATTTATAGTCCTTTGGATATACACCCAGTAATGGGATTGCTGGGTCAAATGAAATTTCTATTTCTAAGGCCTTGAGGAATCGCCACACTGTCTTCCACAATGGTTGAACTAATTTACACTCCCACCAACAGTGTAAAAGTGTCCCTTTTTCTCCACATCCACTCCAGCATCTGTTGTCTCCAGATTTTTTAATGATCGCCATTCTAACTGGCGTGAGATGGTATCTCAATGTGGTTTTGATTTGCATCTCTCTAATAACCAGTGATGATGAGCATTTGTTCATATGATTGTTGGCGTCATATATGTCTTCTTTTCTAAAGTGTCTGTTCATATACTTTGCCCATTTTTGAATGGGCTTGTTTGTTTTTCTCCTGCAAATCTGTTTGAGTTCTTTGTAAATTCTGGATATTAGCCCTTTGTCAGATGGGTAAACTGCAAAATTTTTTCCGATTCTGTTGGTTGCCGATTCACTCTAGTGACTGTTTCTTTTGCCGTGCAGAAGATGTGGAGTTTGATTACGTCCCATTTGTCTATTTTGGCTTTTGTTGCCAATGCTTTTGGTGTTTTAGTCATGAAGTCCTTGCCTACTCCTATGTCCTAGATGGTTTTGCTAGATTTTCTTCTAGGGTTTTTATGGTGCCAGGTCTTATGTTTAAGTCTTTAATCCATCTGGAGTTAATTTTAGTGTAAGGTGTCAGGAAGGGGTCCAGTTTCTGCTTTCTGCACATGGCTAGCCAGTTTTCCCAACACCATTTATTAAACAGGGAATCCTTTCCACATTGCTTCTTTTTGTCAGGTTTATCCAAGATTGTATGGTTGTAGATATGTTGTGTTGCCTCCAATGCCTCTGTTCTGTTCCATTGGTCTATATCTCTGTTTTGGTACCAGTCCCATGCTGTTTTGATTACTGTAGCCTTGTAGTATGGTTTGAAATCCGGTAGTGTGATGCCCCCCGCTGTGTTCTTTTTGCTTAGAATTGACTTGGCTATGCGGGCTCTCTTTTGGTTCCATATGAAGTTCATGGTGGTTTTTTCCAGTTCTGTGAAGAAAGTCAATGGTAGCTTGATGGGGATATCACTGATTCTGTAAATTACTTTGGGCAGTATAGCCATTTTCACGATATTAATTCTTCCTAACCATGAACATGGAATGTTTCTCCATCTGTTTCTGTCCTCTCTTATTTCATTGAGCAGTGGTTTGTAGTTTTCCTTGAAGAGATCCCTTACGTTTTTTGTGAGTTGTATTCCTAGGTATTTTATTCTTTTTGTAGCAATTGTGAATGGCAGTTTGTTCTTGATTTGGCTCTCTTTAAGTCTGTTATTGGTGTATAGGAATGCTTCTGATTTTTGCACATTGATTTTATATCCTGAAACTTTGCTGAAGTTGCTTATCAGTTTCAGGAGTTTTTGGGCTGAGGCGATGGGGTCTTCTAGGTATACTATCATGTCATCTGCAAATAGAGACAATTTGGCTTCCACCTTTCCTATTTAAATACACTTTATTTCTTTTTCTTGCCTGATTGCTCTGGCTAGAACTTCCAGTACTATATTGAATAGGAGTGCTGAAAGAGGGCATCCTTGTCTAGTGCCGGATTTCAAAGGGAATGCTTCCACTTTTTGCCCATTCAGTATGATATTGGCTGTTGGTTTGTCATAAATAGCTTTTATTACTTTGAGATATGTTCCATCAATACCGAGTTTATTGAGGGTTTTTAGCATAAAGGGCTGTTGAATTTTGTCGAATGCCTTCTCTGCATCAATTGAGATAATCATGTGGTTTTTGTTTTTGGTTCTGTTTATGTGGTGAATTACGTTTATAGACTTGTGTACGTTGAACCAGCCTTGCATCCCAGGGATGAATCCTACTTGATCATGATGAATAAGTTTTTTGATTTGCTGTTGCAATCGGCTTGCCAATATTTTATTGAAGATTTTTGCATCTATGTTCATCATGGATATTGGCCTGAAGTATTCTTTTCTTGTTGGGTCTCTGCCGGGTTTTGGTAACAGGATGATGTTGGTCTCATAAAATGATTTGGGAAGTATTCCCTCTTTTTGGATTATTTGGAATAGTTTCAGAAGAAATGGTATTAGCTCCTCTTTGTGTGTCTGGTAGAATTCGGCTGTGAACCCATCTGGACCTGGGCTTTTTTTGTGTGGTAGGCTCTTAATTAATTGCTGCCTCGACTTCTGACCTTGTTATTGGTCTATTCATAGTTTCAGCTTCCTCCTGGTTTAGGCTTGGGAGGACACAGGAGTCCAGGAATTTATCCATTTCTTCCAGGTTTACTAGTTTATGCACATAGAGTTGTTTGTAATATTCTCTGATGATGGCTGGAATTTCTGTGGAATCTGTGGTGATTTCCCCTTTGTCATTTTTTATTGCATCTATTTGGTTGTTCTCTCTTTTCTTTTTTATCAGTCTGGCTAGTGGTCTGTCTATTTTGTTGATCTTTTAAAAAAACCAGCTCTTGATTTTATTGATTTTTTGAAGGGTTTTTTGTGTCTCTATCTCCTTCAGTTCTGCTCTGATCTTAGTTATTTCTTGTCTTCTGCTATGTTTTGAGTTTTTTTGATCTTGCTCCTCTAGTTCTTTCAATTTTGACGATAGGGTGTCAATTTTCGATCTCTCCATTCTCCTCATATGGGCACTTATTGCTATATATTTTCCTCTAGAGACTGCTTTAAATGTGTCCCAGAGATTCTGGTATGTTGTGTCTTCATTCTTATTGGTTTCGAAGAACTTCTTTATTTCTGCCTTCATTTCATTGTTTATCCAGTCAACATTCAAGAGCCAGTTGTTCAGTTTCCATGAAGCTGTGTGATTCTGAGTTGGTTTCTGAATTCTGAGTTCTAACTTGATTGCACTATGGTCTGAGAGACTGTTATGATTTCAGTTGTTTTGCATTTGCTGAGCAGTGCTTTACTTCCAATTATGTGGTCAATTTTAGAGTAGGTGTGATGTGGTGCTGAGAAGAATGTCTATTCTGTGTATTTGGGGTGGAGAGTTCTTTAAATGTCTACTAGGTTTGCTTGTTCCAGGTCTGAGTTCAAGCCCTGGATATCCTTGTTGATTTTCTGTCTGGTTGATCTGTCTAATATTGACAGTGGAGTGTTAAAGTCTCCCACTATTATTGTGTGGGAGTCTAAGTCTCTTTGTAAGTCATTAAGAACTTGCCTTATGTATCTGGGTGCTCCTGTATTGGGTCCATATATGTTTAGGATAGTTAGCTCTTCTTGTTGCATCGATCATTTTACCACTATGTAATGGCCTTCTTTGTCTCTTTTGATCTTTGTTGCTTTAAAATCTATTTTATCAGAGATGAGAATTGCAACTCCTGCTTTTTTTTGCTCTCCATTTGCTTGGTAAATCTTCCTCCATCCCTTTATTTTGAGCCTTTGTGTATCCTTACTTGTGAGATGGGTTTCCTGGATACAGCACACTGATGGGTTTTGGTTTTTTATCCAATTTGCCAGTCTGTGTCTTTTCACTGGTGCATTTAGTCCATTTACATTTAGGGTTAATATTGTTATGTGTGAATTTGATACTCCCATCTTGATGCTAGCTGGCTGTTTTGCCCGTTAGTTGATGTAGATTCTTCATTATGTTGATGCTCTTTAGCATTTAGTGTGATTTTGGAATGGCTGGTACTGGTTGTTCCTTTCTATGTGTAGTGCCTCTTTCAGGAGCTCTTATAAAGCAGGCCTGGTGGTGACAAAATCTCTGAGTACTTGCTTGTTTGCAAAGGATTTTATTTCTCCTTCACTTATGAAGTTCAGTTTGGCTGGATATAAAATTCTGGGTTGAAAGTTATTTTCTTTAAGGATGTTGAATATTGGCCCCCACTCTCTTCTGGCTGTAGAGTTTCTGCCGAGAGATCTGCTGTGAGTCTGATGGGCTTCCATTGTGGGTGACCCGACCTTTCTCTCTGGCTGCCCTTAGTATTTTCTCCTTCATTTCAACCCTGGTGAATCTGACGATTATGTGCCTTGAGGTTGCTCTTCTTGCAGAATATCTTTGTGGTGTTCTCTGTATTTCCTGGATTTGAGTGTTGGCCTGCCTTGCTAGGTGGGGGAAATTTTCCTGCATAATACCCTGAAGAGTATTTTCCAGCTTGGATTCATTCTCTTTGTCACATTCTGGTACACCTAGCAAACATAGGTTAGGTCTATTCACACAGTCCCACATTTCTTAGAGACTTTGTTCATTCCTTTTTGTGCTTTTTTCTCTAATCTTGGTTTCTCATTATATTTCATTCAGTTGATCTTCGACTTCAGATATTCTTTCTTCTGCTTGGTCAATTTGGCTGTCAAAACTTGTGCATGCTTTGCAAAGTTCTCGTATTGTGTTTTTCAGCTCCTTCAATTCATTCATATTCCTCTCTAAGTTATCCTTTCTTGTTATCATTTCCTCGAATCTTTTTTCAAATCTTTTTTCAAGGTTTTTAGTTTCTTTGCATTGATTTCAAACATGGTCTTTTAGCTCACAAAAGTTTCTCATTATCCACCTTCTGAAGTCTAATTCCATCATTTCGTCACAGTCATTCTCCATCCAGCTTTGTTCCCTTGCTGGTGAGGAGTTTTGATCCTTTGTAGGAGGCGAGGTGTTCTGGTTTCGGATGTTTTCCTCCTTTTTGCGCTGGTTTCTTCCCATCTTTGTGGATTTATCCAACTGTCGTCTGAGTTGTTGCTGACTTTTCGATTGGGTCTCTGAGTGGATGCCCAGATTGTTGATGATGAAGTATTTCTGTTACTTGGTTTGCCTTCTACCAGTCTAGCCCCTCCACTTTACAACTGCTGAGGTCCACTCCAGGCCCTGCTTGTCTGGTGTTCACCTACAGAAGCTGCGGAACAGTGAGGGATGCTACCAGTTTCTTTTTCTGCTATCTTTGTCCCAGAATGATGCCTGCCAAATGTCAGTCTTCTGGATATAGAGGGGTCAGGGAGCTGCTTGAGGAGACAGTCTGTACTTTATAAGACCTCAAGTGCTGAGCTGTGAGCTCTCTTGTTCATTCAGGGCTGTTAGGCTGCTACGTTTAATTCTGCTGCAGCAGAACTCATAAAAAAAAAACAACCCTTTTTTTTCTCAGATGCTCTGTCTCGGGGGGTTGGGGCTTTCTTTATGAGTGTCCATTGCGTTGCGCTGTCCTGCCCAGCTAGGAGGCAGTCTAGTCACTATTTGCCTGCCACGGCTCTGCCCTGCTGGTGTGAGGTCCGCCCTGTTACTGCAGGCTCTGCCCTACTGCTGCGGTCTCCGCCCTGCTGCCACAGGCTATGCCCTGCAGCAGAGTCTCTCTGTTGTGGCAGGTTGCCTCAGCAATGGCAGCCTGCATCAGCAATGAGACTGTAACCTCAGTAGGGGCAGATTGCCTCGGTAATGGCGGACGCCCCTCCCCCACCGAGCTGCACCGTCCTGGGTTCAGCTGTGCCCGCAGTGAAACTCTCCACCCGGAGCATTTGGAATCACTGTTTTGTTTATCCCACTGTGCTGGCCCAAACACCGTTTCCCTGAAATCTCCTGGCCTGGCTCACTGTCCAAGTCCCGTTCAATCAGATGGATGTGCCAATCAGCCCTCTCAAGTCTCAGATTGCTGGTTAAACAGGGCACCCGGACCAGTGCGCTTTGTGCAGAGCGCTGTGGAGCGCTGCTGTGCTGGAGCACCGGCCGCTGGCTGCACCGGCCACCGGCTGCACCAGCCAAAACCGCTGCACTGGCGTCCCGCATCTCTTTTATACCTGGGAATTTCCCTGTTCTTTGGGCAACAAAGATCCGTCTGGAAATGCGGCCCTGACTCACCCTTCGCGCATTCACCGAGAGCTTCAATCCTGGGTTGGTCTCACAGCGCCATCTTGAGTCCCCCCCCTCAGGTAGTTCTTTATAGCAACCTGAGAATGAACGAATATAACCAGCAATCCCACTTCTGGGCATATATCCAAAAAAGAATTTAAAGCAGTATCTTGAAGAGATATCTGTACATCCGTGTTCATAGCAGCACTATTCACAATAGCCAAGAAGTAAAACCAACCCAAATGCTCATTAACAGATGAATGGATAAATAAAAGACTGTGTTTGTTTGAGTGTGATTTTATGCTGGGATCATAGGGATCCCTGGATTTCATGCAAGTGAGTAGGAAAAAAATTAAGCCAACATGAAAAAGCAGGTTTATACTGATCACACAGGACAACATCTTTCAAGACTGTAAAAAAGTTAAAACTTTTCTCTCCTCATGTCACATCTAATTATTACACCCCATAAAGATTTCCTCTATGTATCCTACAGTTTTGCCTAATCCTCTGGCCCACTGCTGCATCCCCTTGAGAAGAATATGCCAATGTTTAAAGCCACACAATAGGGTCAGCACACCAAGCTTCACGACTTACAGTCTCCATAAAGGAGAAAATTCTCCTTTCTCATGCCACTCTCCCAAAGCCAGGGTTCCTGAAGAGAGGATTTCTGGTGTTATTACACAAAGGAGATCCTGGAAATGAAGGTTTGAAATGAAGGTGGATTATGTTCAGTACTGGAATTATGAGGTACCTTCCACACCTCTGTCTTCCTTGCAAACTCCTTGCTGTAGCTCAGAACTCTGCTTCTGCATTGCCTCCTGGCAAAGCCCTTGCTGCATCTGCCCTTCCAGCCACACTTCCTTACTCTTCTCAGCACCACTTCAGTGCTGCAGGAGTTACACTCTCTGTTGCAAAGATGAAGCAGTCTTGGGTGACCTCTGGTGACATGGGTGATTGGAAAGATATTTAAGGCAATAAGGAAGCATGGTGCGAGGCTAAGCAGGTCACAGTCCAGCTTCCCAGAGCCCTGGGATGTCAGAAGGTCTCCCCCTTGAGTCAGTAATGGTAGTGCCCCCTTGAGAGCCCCCTGACTCATGACAGTGCCACACTCACAATTTCACTTATCTCCTTCTCCACTTCTCTGTGCTTCTGCTTCTCACCAATTCAGCTGTTACCTCCACTTTTACTTCTTTCTAATTCTGCTCTAGTTCTGTAGCTGAGTTTCTCACAGTGGAAGCTACCTGTGCTCTCACTGGTTGAGTCAGTGAGTCACCTCCCCTATTGGGCAGAATTCTGCTATTAGACCTCCCCAGAGCCCATTGGTAAACCTAAGATTGTAAAAATTTTAAAATGTCCTCTCCTCAACATCATCTGTAATAATGAAACCCTGTAAATATTTACTGTATGTTTCCTGTAGTTTTGCACAATTTTGTGGTTACCTTCAGCCAAGTTACAGGTTCTTGATCAGTTCGATCATGGTTACTTACCCGGGTCATGTAACAGAAAGTCAACAACTTATGGAAAAGGAACAGTCTTTGCTGCTTTGCTCAGAGGCAATGCGTACAAACTTGCGTTATTGCATATCACAATACGGCTTAATTGTTTCTGCATAGCCCAGTCCCCTACAAGACTATAATCCTGAGGCCAGTAATGCTATGTCCTATCTTCGTATGTCCAGCAAATAGTATAGTGCCTGGTACATGGTAGATTCTCAATAAAGCTCTGTTGAAATTAATTGAAATGAAAGTAAAATCAAAATACCTTAATTTGAATTCTAATTTTACTATTTCTTTGCTATCTGAACTAGGATAAGTTACTTAATCTTTCTGAAGCTCCCTTTCCTCTGATGCAAAAAGACATAGTTGTGATATATATTAAGTAAGATGTGGACAGATCTAACAGAGTTTTGTGTGTGTGTGTGTGTGTGTGTGTGTGTGTGTGTGTGTATTTAAACTGTCTCATTGTTATACCACTGCCATGTATTGTAATTACATTCAAATAGATCTTCTGTTCCAAACAGAGAGTAAGTTTAAGGACAGGGTTTGTGTCTCAACCTTTGCACCTCTATACCACTACCCAAATTTCTGCACATGGTGGGTATTTAAGACACATTAATAGCATAAAGGGCCAATGGATTTATAAACTGTACGTGCTGAAATAAAATCTCCATATGTTAACATTTTTAACAATTTTTTAAAGCAGGAAATATGAAGCATCTCAAATAAATTATGGTCAACCCAAGTTTCAATAACTCTGGGTGCCTACCAATCTTCTAAGAGTCAGACGAAAGCAGCGTTGCCTATGTTGCAGTTTTTCGGTATGTGTCTCCACCTACTGTATTTACTGGAAAGCAGATGAATCATTCCTTGTATTCGTCAGGTTTTCAAGCTTCTGTCTCTGGGACAAGCAAAGCTCTGCATTGGGCACCACAGTCTAGCACATGTTTTCCGGCACCACTAGAGGGCAGGCTAATGCTAACTTCAGGGACTCTACTAAGCAAGGGCTTTAGTCTCAAAAATGAGTAAAGGTACCACTTGCTTCTTGGTTCTGTTTCTAAATGGAAAAGTACATGTGGGCATGTCCAGATTTGTATTTCGTGTTCCCTTTATTCGTTATTTAATCCTTCGGCTCACTTTTCTTTTTGTTTTCTATTTCCTCCTTCAAGTTCTTTCTCCCCTGGAGTGTAACAAATAAACCTTTTTTCCCCCGTCAAAGGCTTAACCCACAAAAATAAATCAAGATGAAGGAACAGAAGGAAACACTGCATAATTTAGTTAGTGAAAGGTGGACAGCTGAGGTTTCCTTTGCGTTTACTCTAAAATAAAGGATTTTTTTAAAGGATCGACTTGCCTAATTTTTCATACTTTGGGTAACTTGCCAAGATGGGAAGGGAAGGGGATTTGCAGAAAGAAGAAAATTGTGTGTGTGTGTGTGTGTGTGTGTGTGTGTGTGTGTGTACACGTGCACACATGTGTGCGAGTGTGCGCATAGCAGGGTGCATTTGTGTGTGTAGGGGATGTTTATAGGGATGGAGGAAGGAAATGAAGAGCAGATGTTGAGGAGTTGGATGGTCTCAGAAAGAACACTGGCCTGCAAGTATTACTGGGCCACCGGGAGCAAGGCTGGGACACAGCTCCACTGGACAGCCACACCTTTCTGTAACCTGAGAGCAGCCACCCTACTCACACCTCAGCCTCCTCATCAAGCATGCGAGAAAGTTGTGCTACGTGACCTTCTGGTTCAAATATGAGCCTGTGTTGAGCGCAAGGAAACATGGGGGTTAGAAGTGCAGGATGAATATTCATGAAGAATCTGAGAATGACAAACAGAAAGCAAGGAGGCCAACACATATACTACGAAGCTGGAAGATTCCTCCATCTGACCCAAGTGTAGAAACAATTGTCCCATCTGGAATATTTGGAATATTTTCCCTCCCATTGGCAGGTCTCTAACACCGAGCTGCCCTCTATTCTACCCTCTGGAAAGTCCAAGAGAAGAAGGTAGCAAAGCAGACAAGCGAGGATAGAGACGGTGGTGGCACTGCAGGCTGGTCTGCGGTGGGGCTATAGAACAAAAATTTCCGACACAAAATGATAAACTCACAAAATTCTAAACACAAACTTAGTCTAGACAGTTAAAACAATGGTCAAAGAAATACACACCCCTGGGGATCATACTGCTATTGTTCCATAGCTGGTGTTAAGTTCAGTGTTGGTTTTTCATGACTTTTAGAGGCCACTAACTTTCCATCTCACCTGCACAGTTTCAATTACTCTAATCTTATAGCACTTTAATAATCAGCTTGGCTATAAGTTAGAAGCTTTTACTGCTGTCTGACAATAAGTAGTAACCAATTAATCACTACTTATGAGGTTTCTATTTTTTAATCTTAATACTTCTGAGAGTTCTCTCTAGATGATCACTGGAGAATAGAGTCTATCCTCATGTGGCTATTCCCCTAAAACTAGCTCTATTTAAGTAGCTCTAAAATAGACACGAAAGATTGTTACTTTGCATGTAACAAATACATAAGAAGAACTCAAAGTACTGTATTTTAAATGTGCTACATCTGCAATTTCAAATAGCCACCACTAGGGGGTGGTGCTAAATACTTAAATGGTATTCTCAGTCTGAGTCCAAAAATGCAGATGTCTAGGCCTTCAAGAATCAGGATCTTCTGAGTAAGAAATTGGGAAATCTTCCTTTTTAAATAAGTCTCCTGAGTGAATCTGAGGCAGGCTAAGTTAGACAACAGCAAATCAATTCTTTTTAACTGGTGTAAGTTCCCTCAACCCCATCCACAAAAGAACATATTCCTTTAGAAAATTGTCATCTTTGGCCAGGCACAGTGGCTCATGCCCACACTTTGGGAGGCCAAGGCAGGCTGATCACCCGAGGTCAGGAGTTTGAGACTAACCTGAACAACATGGAGAAAACCCGTCTCTACTAAAAATACAAAATTAGCCAGGCGTGGTGGCATATGCCTATAATACCAGCTACTCAGGAGGTTGAAGCAAGAGAATCGCTTGAACCCAGGAAACCCAGCAGGCAGAGGTTACAGTGAGCCAAGATCGCACCATTGCACTCCAGCCTTGGTAACAAGAATAAAACTGTCTCACCAAAAGAAGAAAGAAAAGAAAAAGAAAATTGTCATTTTTAATTAATAGGACAATATGAATATCCACAGAGTGTATCCACACAAAATCACTTTTCAGCACCTCTACTGACCACCATCATCTCTCGTCAGAGCCTCTAAAACTGCCTGCTAACCAGTTCCTTTGCTTCCATTTCCCTGGAATCAATCTCCACATGGTACTCTGTCATCTCACTTGCCTGCTCAGAACCTTCTATTTACTAACCATCACACTCAGAATAAAATCCATATGTCTTACTGTGGGCTGGAAGGCCCTCCATGAACAGGCCTCGGACCGCCGTATCATTCCCTCCCCTTGCACCATCCACATTCAAGCAAACCTCAGAGCCTTGAGCAAGCTCTTTCCTCAGCATGTCCCCAAGATCTTCAGAACTAACTCCTTCCTCATCTGCTCAAATGTTACCGCCTCAGAGAGTCTTTTCCTTTACCTCACCACTTACCATCAGTCCTGCCAGTGGTGGCTGGGGCCAGGGCCCAGGGGTCAGGAAGTGTACTAGAAAGAGGCAGATTTTGTCGATCCTTTTACAGTCACAAAGCAGGAGCACAGAACATATTTTTGAAAGAATAAATGGTTAAACTTAAGCTAAATCTAGGTACAAAGTGGGAAAATATTAATATGTCTTAGATACAAACTGGGACCCCCTCTTTATAATTGTAACTATTCAATAGCTTTTTAACTAAGTTTCCATACACATTCCACTTTAACACGAGCTACCCTTGTCTGGTCACTTAGGAATTATTTTCCATAAGGACTTAGAGGAGACGTACCCTTTCAAAACAGGCACTTTAGAATTTTCAGAGACCAAGGGATATATAAAGTTGAAACTGCACAGTCAATGTATGTCATTATAATATTTTACTTAATTAATAATATTTTTAATATTAGTAAAGACTGACGAAAGCAGATTTCAGCAAAATCTTCCAGTACTGTCTAGCCCTAGGGCATTCACGCAGTCCCCTTCCTTGGAGCTGAAGGCTTTGGTGTGTGGCCCCCCGAGCCCCTCTCCACCCTCATCTGCCCTGCTGACCCAGTGGCCTGGGAGGCTCACCTTTGTGGATTATTGCATCATATGGGTTCCCTTGGTCTCTGTTTCATTTTAGGGTTTGGCCAATGGAAGGAACCAGCAGAAATTAAGACGATGAGAGAAAACAGAGGGTGTGCTCTTTATTCTCCAGCTGCAGATTGGCAGTGGCTGCTTCTCTCTGCCAAAGGGCCTAGTTAAGTCAAGCAGCCTCTGCTAAACTACAGGTCTCTCTAGGGTCCAGTAAGTGCCCCCTCTCCTTGACTCCTTAAGCCTGAGGATGGTAATGGCTCTTTGCAGCTACTGGCTCCAGAATGCCCCACTAATCCTGCTTGCACCTTTGTAAATAGCCCCTTCATTAATCTCTCTTCAATCACTCCTTTGGAGTAAGCAATCCATCTACTACATGGACTCGGATGACTACACTTCATGAGGGTAGTGTTGCTGTTCTAGTCTCTTTCTAAAGACAAACAGATCTTAAGTGCTCAGGTGACTACATTTCAGGCCTTTTCTCTCATTGTCTCCACACTGTCTTCTCTACTCATTCCCGTCCTGTCCCAAGCTTCCCTCAGCAACAACTTCACTCATGCTTACCATGCCTATGCAAAAGCCAGCACTCCCAGAAAGTCCTAGCATTCTGCAGCTCTCTATCAAAAGGATCTTGGCTTTTGTTTTCTTCCAGAATACTTATATTTTAAGCATGGAGAGCTTTAAGAAAGAATCAGCTACTAAATATTTTTTTAAATTACTATCCCACACCTGTCACTCTGTTTATTCTCAACACCCTATAAATGATACTGCTTTAGGCAAGACTGGTTGTGTGAGCATTTAACCAACAAATATCAGCAACTGGGAAGCCCATAAATAGCAGCAGAGAGGACAAATAGGATGACTCAGTAAGCCCTTTGAGTCAGACTGGCAGGGACGGTCCTTCCTTCATAATTATGGGGTACTAAACCAATCATCTGTGAAATCACCTCCGGGTCTCATCTAACCAATATCTTGCATCTAGTTTCCTTTGAAGATGTGCAATCTTCCTTCCTCCTTCTAGCTACTAAGAAATTAAAGTGCTTGGGCTGAGACGGCTTCTGTAAGCTAACAGTCTATGTCTTTAGCAATTAACCCCTTTCTGAGATCAGCTGGTATTCATGTTTTTAGCTGGTCCTCGACCTGGCCTGGACACCCCCAATTGTGAGTCCTTAGATAAGTCAATTCATCTCAGTGAACTTCTTTCATCTATGATGAGGTAATAAAACTTGCCGTGACTATAATTAAGATCAAAGTCAATTTGGCCAACTACATGACATTTTGGAAAAGGCAAACTATACAGACAAAAAAGAGAGCAGTGGTTGCCAGGGGCTTGAGGATGAATAGGTGGAACACGTCGTATTTTGGGGGCAGTGAAACTATTCTCTATGAGATTATAAAGGTGGGTACATGACATTTTATACCTCTCAAGGCCTGTAGAACTGCGCAACACAAAGATGAGCCCTGATATAAACTGTGGACATCATTTAATAATAATGTATCAATATGGATTCATCAAGTGTAACAAACGTACCTCAGTAATGCCAGATATTAATAGTAAAAGAAACTGCAGGGAGAAGAAAGTATAGGTGGGAATCCTCTTCCCTTTCGCTTTCAGGCCAATTTTTATGTAAACCTAAAACTGCTCTAAAAATAATTCTTTGTGACATTACCAGGCCAAAATCAATTAATTAATTTAATTTGAAAAGTAAAATAAAAATAATTTTTAAATCAATTTGGATAAGATATGCGAAAGTATTTGACAAACTCTAAAGAGCTAAATAAACATAAGGGGTAATACCCAAATGATCTTAAAGAACTTATTTTGGAAAGTTCATTTGGGAATCTGGTAAGTAGAGCTGCAGGTGATGTCTTAATTACCTGTTTTCATGCCCTCAAAGTTGGCTGAGATAAAAGGGTGGGTAGGACTTCTATGAGCAGTTTGCCTTCACTGCTGAGTGAAAAGATTTCTACCAAATCCAAGTCATGGTATAAATATTCTACCCTTCCCACAACTACTACCTCTTCAAAATTGCTCAGAGAAGTTTCATACACACTACCCTTCAGCATGTTTCCTTTTGATTTCTCTGCAGCTCTTACCCTGTCCAATATTTGGCAGTTACGTTTGATTAAGGTCACATTTTTCAGAGGCAAAAAGTGATGAGAAGATTTCAGGATTAAGTCCAGGATTAAGCTCAGTTAGGTTAGGAAGGAAAATCTTTTCTCCTTTTAAGCCAGAGAATGCTTGACATAGACAAAGCTTCTTACAGTGTTTCGTTATTGGGACTGGGGAGTGAAAGGGTGGGTATTGCTGGGGCCTGGAAAACATTATCGCTGATGCCTACCATAACCATGTCAGGTAGGGAGGATAAACTGTAGGGCAAGAAAGAGGACCAGTGGGGTCAAAAATTAGCAGAGGTCATGCAGAAATGACAGACAGAGCTTCAAACTCAAGACAGAGGAAGCTGTTGCTCGGGCCTTGCCAAGTGAGATTAGCTAGCTAATTTCAGCCAACTTATTCTGGGATAGTGGTGGTGAACTGCATTTCCTCTCCTGGATAATACAAGTACTTTTGACAAGAACCTTCAAAGCTTTTAACAAAGACCTTCAGTGTTCATCATACAATGATTGTTGGAACTCTGTTCTAGGAGCTATTAATAGACTTGCTATGAGAAAAGAAGTTCTACGGTCAAATAACTAGGAAATGCTGCGTGTGATGGAGCCCTTTGTAAACAATTATGACACATGTTCACTTTTGCAGGCTCTGGGCAGCCTGCAGCTAAGAAACTATTTAGCTTCATTGAAGCCCCAACATGTCCCAGGTTTATGTGCACATTGAGCACCTTTCACTGTATTCTTACTAACATTTCCCTGAATATCAGCATGGGAAAAAATCAGCTTTAAAAAAAAGAAGCGGGCCTGCACCATGGCTCATGCCTGTAATCCCAGCACTTTGGAAGGCCGAGGCAGGCAGATCGTTTAAGGTCAGGAGTTTGAGGCCAGCCTGGCCAACATGGTGAAACCCTGTCTCTAATAAAAATACAAAAATTAGCCATGCGTGGTGGTGCATGCCTGTAGTCCCAGCTACTCAGGAGGCTAAGGCATGAGAATCACTTGAACCCAGGGGATTGCAGTGAGCTGAGATCAGGCAACTGCACTCCGGCCTGGGTAACAGAGCGAGACCCCATCTCAAAAAAAAAAAAAGAAAACGAAGCAACTAATGGTGGAAGTAAAGCCACCCTGACATGATAACAAAAGGGCCATTTTGGGGAAATGACCTCATATTAGCAATTTCCCCACTTATCCAGAGGTGAGTATGGTGTACTCTCCATGTAGTGACAATAAATATATTTATTAAATAAATAAACCCTGTGTCCACAATTTCCCCAGAACTCCATGTTAGACCCTGTTATCAACCATTAGGTATTAAAGTGCTCTCAGCCAAGGAGCACTCAGGGTTTAGCTCTGGATTCTGAGGTAGTACTACTGGAAACTAGAAAACACGGAGAAACAGGCATCTGAAAAGAGGATCAGAACAGAGAACAGCATCTGATGCGAGAAACTGAAAAAAAAGCAAGCTGTGAAACTGACATTCACTATCTGAAAATGTAGACAGAAACATCTAGGTATTAGGTCGATGCAAAAGTAATTGTGGTCTTTGCCATTTAAAGTATATTTAAGACTCAACATACCTAATGAAAGATATGTGAAGTTTAAGCCACTCTAAATACTAATAAGATATGTAGTGTTTGCACATAGAAGGATGGAAAAACAGGCAATGAGAGAGATTTCTTTGCTGCTATAACTGTAGTGAATGTGTACGCTTAGTTGTCTGGAATCTGATAGTTGAGGCCACTTTTCAAAACCACTCCCAATTTCAGGGCACAGAATGTCTTAGTAACACCCACAAGTTTCATCTAATGAATGTGACTAAAGCCAGAAAGCAGCCCTGAGGTTTTTCACAGAGAATGAGAGTCTGCCCTGCCTGGGGATATACATGCCCCTGTGCAGAGTGGGCTGGCAGCTGTCCCCTCCTGATGCTTGCCCTGCGGGGGAGCAGAGCCAGGGTGGAAACCTGCTATGGGCAGAATGAGGCTGGGCTGGGCTGGGCTGGAATGAGCCACTCCCTTGAAGAATCTAAATGAGGATGAAGAATTTCTGAACCAGCTAGGGCCCAAAACCCATCCAAGAATAGAAGTGGAAGTAACAGAGGCTTTTTAAGTTTCTTCCATAGCAATCCAGATTCCAACATTGTTTCTAAGGAGGCTTTTGTTTCCCTAGAGAACTCTAGTTTCAAAGTGGAATTCCTTGCACAAAGAGAGCTTCAATAAAATTCGTTACTGGGCTCGGTGGCTTACACCTATAACCCCAGCACTTTGGGAGGCCAAGGCAGGTGGATCACGAGGTCAGGAGTTTGAGACCAGCCTGGCCAGTATGAAGAAACCCCGTCTCTACAAAAATTAGCTGGGCATGGTGGCACACATCTGTAGTCCCACCTACTCGGGAGGCTGAGGCAGAAGAATTGCTTTAACCCAGGAGGTGGAGGTTGCAGTGAGCTGAGATCGTGTCACTGCACTCCAGCCTGGGAGACAGAGCAAGACTCTATCTCAAAAATAAATAAAATAAATAAAATAAAATTGGTTGTGTGAGTAAGTGTTAAGTGTGAATTCAAAGAAGAATATTAGGCTGGGTCTCAAGCGTATGATACTACAGAAGGGAGATAACAACTCAGAAGCCAGAGGTGCCTCATGAGTATACTGAGGTACCCAGACACGACAACATCCAAACAGGAAGAGCACACTGCACAGTGGCTGTGAGCATGGGTTTTCCATGGGACAGACCTCAATTAGAATCTCAGCCCTAACACTTACTAGCTGTGAAATCTGAGGAAACCTTGCTGTACAATCTTGCTGAGTTGGTTTCCTTAACTGTAAAGAGACTAAGAATCTCTAACTCACTTGGGGATTCCATGCAATAACATGAATCACAGGCCAAGCACGGTGGCTCACACCTGTAATCCCAGCACTTTGAGAGACCAAGGTAGATGGATCCCTTGAGCACAGGAGTTTAACACCACCTTCAGCAACATGCTGAAATCCCATCTCCACCAAAAACAAAACAAAACAGCTAGGCATGGTGGCAGATACCTATAATCCCAGCTACTCGGGGGACTGAGGTGGGAGAATCACCTGAACTTTGAAATTGGAGGCTGCAGTGAGCCAAGATGGCACCACCACACTCCAGTGTGGGAGACAGAATTAAGACCCTGTCTCAAATAATAATAATATGTATAATATTTAGCATTGTACCTGGCATATCCTAAGTACTTGATATATTACAGTCATTATAAAATTTATCTCCAGGACTGGGTTAGAAAATATGAGGAAAATAGACAAGTCCATAGACGTAATTAGGAAAGAGAGTAAGGTAAACTCTCCTATGACTTGATAAAATGTCTGTAGAAAAAGACTACTTCAGCAGGGTTGCATCAGATAAATTAAACCCATCCCCTGCCCATATTTGTGCCTGGGCCTTTATATCCTCAGCATAACATTGAACTGATAGGAGCAGAAGGTACTGAGAGAAATGTAAAGATGGTATGTGACTGAATTGTAGGTGGGTGATTTGCTTCATAGGAATTCTTTGGTTTTTGGAGAAGAGGGCCAAATTGTGATTTTGTCATGAAGCCGGCATTTTATGATCATTTTTAACTTCCATTATAGTTTTAAATAAGTTCCTGGCAGTCTTCAACTTTTACAAAGCCTTCCTGGAAATAGGATCAGAAAACAAAAAGGGTGAAGCCAAATCCCTTTCCCCCTACATCTGCTGTGCTAGAAAGACAGACCGGGGTCCCTCTCAAAGCTGGCTGCCCCTCACTTCCCAGTTCCCCTCGCTCCTGTGTGCTGTTCAGATGCCCCACTGCAGTGCTTTCAGCCCACAGGATAGAAAGGAAAAGCTCAAGGATATTGTTACAAAACACAGTTATAAGATCAATGGAATGGTTTTGAATGCATTTGCTTGCTAATAGGAATTTTTACAAGAGGGAAATAAAAGAGAAATTAGTTCAAATTTCCCTAGACAGATGTTTTAAAGAAATCTGAGCCTTCCAAAATGCTACCAAAAAACTTTTCTAAATTCTGCAAACAAAGCAAAATTGTTGTTAGTTAAATGCATAATGATTATTTTCACCAGTATATTAGTTTTAGAGCAAATTTACACCATAGTGGAGTTGTATTTTCATGTACTATGAGTACATTTTGTCAATCATTAGGGTCCCTGCTAAAATCAAAGTAACAATATATTAGGCCCATTTTAAAGAAGCTAGAAAACAGTTTTACTCCTTTTTTATTGGTTTTGAAACTTACACTGCTGTGTTTTTTCTTTAATGATATCATTAAGTATCTGGCCAAATATCCCTGTCCAAGGAATTAAATATTTAATTATTACATCATTTCCATGGGAGTAACCACTGTCACTGAATGTTACAACTTAGTTTCTAAAAGTACATGGTAGCCAGAATCCTGCTGGCCTCAGAATGACATTTCTGCATATTTAGGAGGGTCCGAACTAAGTTACATCAGCTATTTCTTGAAAGAGTCCCACCAAAATCTGACAAGAGGCCCATAAAAAGGAATCAGAGTGTTTGCTTATTTGCCTGTTTAAAAGTAGTGTCAGAATAATAGATCAACACAAAATAGAGGCTGCCTATACTGTTCAGAGGAATAGTATGTAAAAAAATGCTATTATTGATCAAAGTAGACCCCCAACATGGTAACACATAAGAGAATTTGGAATTCTAGAACTATAAGAAATGGGGAGATATAGGAAGTAGGCACAAAATAAGGAGAAACCTTCAATAATCAGCTTTAGTTTAGCCGATCATTGAATGACATTATTTACTATAGTGTTTTATGTCTTTGCTAGTTTAAGCATATGTTCTATTCTTCAATTCAAGATCAGAGCATTTTTGCTTTCACTTCTGGGAAATCATATGTCAAGAAACATTTACTTGTATATCCCAAAACATTCAGATTTTGTGGTAAAAATTAATGCATATGACTTATATTTAGACAACAGCTACTGGTTGCCCTCTCCAAAAGTTAAGCTGCCACAAAGACTGAGTTCTTGATGTGAAGAAAATGGTAATTATAAGCAGTCCTGTAGTCCCTGAGGAAAAGGATTCCTTCACTCTCTGAGGAAGAATTTATTTATACAGCATGAACAACTATCTGCTGAATTTTAATTCTGTCCTTTCTCAGAAATAAATTTGGGCTCTGCTTTTAAAAACAAGCCTAGGAAACAACAGTTTGCAGGGGCCTGAAATCAGAAGTCTGCAGACTGCTGGCAGGGATGTTCAATATTCATATCCATTCTACAATTGACCTCACATACTATAAGGCTTTTCCTCAACTTGAAATGTCAGTGGGCCCTCAAACAAGCCTCAGCACCTGTTTGCCTGATGCATTACTGTAACTCTTACTTTTGGACGAAAACAAAAGCCAAAGGCAAATCCTGGTGACCCTCAACACTCCAGGAATGACCCAGCATTGGGTATGGGCTCCTTGGAGAAAATCAGACAAATATGAGAAAACAAATAGGGATGGAGTCTGAATTTAGTGGGGCACTAAGTAACTCTTTTTTCTCATTTTCATACTTTCCATTTTTGTTGTAACACGTGCTTCATTCATGGGGTATGTGACAATCCAGAAGGATGCCACCCTCCAGGACAACCTGTGTCTGAGCATAGAGTTTAAGAGACCCGGCCATTCACTTGGCACAGCTACCAAGGATGGTCTTTTGGAGTTTTTCAGAATGGCTGGAGTTTTTCAGAGATGTATCCTCATGTGACAACCTAGTCAATGTATCCTCATTGTTTGGTTTTCCTACATAATATATACTCCCTTGGTAAAAACATCCACATTTTCAATTATTAACTATATTCAAATCCCCTGGTCCCTCCACTGAGCACCAATGCTATATATATCCAACTCTTGTGGACATCTTCACTGCTGGTCCTACAAGCCCATCACATTCAGTGATACTCGAATCATCCCCCCGCTTTCCCAAACCATTTCCCTTCCTGTCTCTGCTGCCTCAGTGAACAGCACTTCCATCCAGCAAAACTCCTCAGCCAGACACCTGACTTACTCTCCCTCACAACCATTTATGGCCAAGCCTGTCAATTTCACCCCTATTAATAATTTCCCCTGAACCAGTCCACTCCCCTCCATCATTGTCCTGGGGGAGGAGGCCACTGCCTTCTCAAACCTATCATACATCACAGGCTTCTTAACCAAAATGCTCAGCATCTTCTAAAGCACTAGAGCTTTCAAAGGCTCAATCCAACCTGTCTCACCCTCCTGCTCAAAACCTACTCTCACTGCCCTCAATCTAAACCCAAACTCTTTGATGTGGCATGAAATCCATTTCTTGATGGATCTCCACTTTATTATGATAATCTCATCCCTTGCACTCTATAATCTAGTCATGCTACAACCTAGTCACTGTATTTCAATTCTGTTTTGTTCTAACTTTTTTTTTTGAGACAGAGACTTGCTATGTTGCCCAGGCTGGAGTGCAGTGGCTACTCCTCATCATGATGATAGTGCACCATGGCCTCAAATTCCTAGGCTAAAGCCATCCGCCCACCTCAGCTCCTGGGACTACAGGTTCACACCACCACACCTGGCCCTTTGTTTACTTCTCTTTTTCCTCTAGTAGGTTACAAACTCCTCAAAAACAAGAATCTAGTTCTGTTCACAGTTGTAACCTAGCACCTAGCTCAATGCCTGCACATAGCAAATGTTCAATCATTAAACTAAAATTTATTTCTCCCATAATTTTTTCTTAAGTTTTGGTGGTTCCAAGTGAAAGAAGACAACATGATTAGACATCAATAAATAAAAAGCTCAGATGTGTGACACCTGCCTGCGTCCTTGCAATAAAAGTTGGATTTTCTGCAAGTAATTTCTTTTCCTGTTTTATGTGAGGAATTAAATATATCAGTGTGTCATAGTGTTAGAAAAGGAGAACTTTGCCTTTCAGGTAATACAACACCTAAAAAAGTTTTATGTCATCTGTGTTAGAAATTTCTAGGCTGCTTAGATACTCAGGATTCATTAGTTACTTTCTCATTGCAAGTGCCAGAAAAGTGCCAGAAATCCAACTCAATTAACTTAGACACTCTACCCTGCAAAAATTGATAATCAGTTCATGCAATCCAAGAAAACAAAAGACTGAATTACCAATACACAGAAAGGACAGTCATGCATTTAGGTCTCAAAACCAAGATTCGAAAGCTATCAGACTCACTGTGACTCTCCTCTGAAAAAATAAATAAATAAACCTGCATACGCTAGTTCACTCCATATGATGGGAAAGAAAACACAGTGTTATTTTCTAGCGCTGCTATAACAACATACTAAAACCGAGTTGGCTTAAAACAACAGAAATCTATTGTTTCACAATTCTGGAGGTTAGAAGTCCAAACTCAAGGAGTCGGCAGGGCCACGCCCACTCAGAGGATTCTCCAGGAGAATCGTTTCTGGCCTCTCCCAGCTTCCAGCATTAGTGGGCAATCCTTAACAGATGTTGGCTTGTAGATGCGTCACTCCAGTCACATAACCATCTCCTCCCTGTGTCTCTTTGCATGGTCTTCCTTCTGTGTGTGTCTGTCTCTGAGTCTAAACATCCCTTTTTTATTACATAAGGACGTTGGTCCTATTGATTAGGGCCTACTCTAATGACCTCATTATAACTTGATGACATGCATTAAGACCCTATTTCCAAATAAGGTTGCATTCTGAGGTATTGGGGGCTAGGACTTCAACATACCTTTTTGCAGGGGACACAATTCAACTACAGCAATGAATAATAACAGTTTCCAATATTGTGATTTAAAGTCTCCCCAACCAGAGAAGAAGTCTAGAAGCTCTTGACCTAGTTTGTGTGGTGTCCCCAACCCCTGGGCCAAACAACAAAGATGGGGACCTGGAGTTGTATAAGAACACAGTTGTTTCTGTGGTAGCCATATAGATGGGGAAAGTGTTAACATAGAACAGCTGTGCCCACATCTACTTCCCTTTTAGTGACAAGAAGATGGGTTAATGTTAGACAGTAAAAAAAAAAAAGATATGGACACTCAGCACAGTGACAGGGAAACATTCACAATGAGAGGACCGTTAGGAAAAAGATCAGGAAATGAGAGTGTGCCATTACATATCAAATGTCTTCTTTAATATTGTAACTGAGAAACAAACCAAAGCTTTTGTTCAGTTTACAGCTGCTACAAATGAGAAATGCATTATTTTTCTTTTTCAGGGGGTGTGGTCAACCCAATTTTCTCCCTATGTACAGCATTCCATTATATATTTATTGTTCCTAACTTATTTTATATTTCTGAGGTGAAAGCATATAAGAACAAATCAGTAAAAACTGTGGCAACATTTTGGCACCAGAAACAAAGTTCTTTTTTAACATTATGAACTACAGGTAAACCAGGACAAAGGTGACTCAAAATTTCCTTGACAAGCTGGGTGTGGTAGCACCTGCCTGTAGTCTCAGCTACTCAGGAGACTGATGCAAGAGAAGATGGCTTGAGCCCATGAATTCAAGGCCAGAATGGACTATGATCGCACCTGTGAAGACGCATTGCACTCCTGGGCAACAAAGTAAGACCTCATCTTAAAAAAAAAAAAAAGTTAAAAAATTTCCTTTACTTAAAGGTTACTAACGCATGACTATTTAAACATACGTTAAAGCCAGATGCGGTGGCTCACACCTGTAATCCAGCACTTTGGGAGGTGGAGCAGGGAGGATCACTTGAGGCCAAAAGTTCGTGAGCCAAATGTTGCCCAGCCTAGGCAACATAGCGAAATCCTATCTCTACAGATTTTTTAAAAATTAGCTGGGCATGGTGGCATGCATCTGTAGTCCTAGCTACTCAGAGGGCTGAGGCAGCAAGATTGCTTGAGCCCAGGAGTTTGAGGCGGCACTGAGCTATGATTATGCAGCCTGAGTAACAGAGCAAGACTTTGTCTTTAGAAAACTAAAAGTAAAAAATAAAAATAAAAACATACATTGGAATTGTTCTAATTGTCAATTTATTTGCTCCAAAATAAAACTAGGCAGGTCTATTTTGGGTACCATTTAAATTCCACCATTAAAGAACTGTGTTTTAAAGTATTTTTAATTATAGAAAAATAATATTTGTTAATTGATAGACATTTTGGAAAAATCTATGAAAGAACATTTAAAAATTAAAAATCACCTTATAATCCCATCACTACTGTTAACATTTCAATATCTTTACTTAGTTGTTTTCTGTATTTACATGAGTACGTTTTTTAAAATTTGAGTTAGATTTATATTATACAGTTTTTGTTTTTTGTTTTGTTTTTTTTTTTTTGAGACAGAGTCTCAGTCTGTCACCCAGGCTGGAGTGCAGTGCCATGAACATGGCTCTCACGGGAACCTCTGCCTTCTGGTCTCAAGGGATTCTCCCACCTCAGCCTCTGGAGTAACTGGCACAAGCCATCATGCCCAGCTAATCTTTGTATTATTTTGATAAGGTTCTGCCATGTTGCCTAGGATAGTCTTGAACTTCTTGACTCAAGCAATCCTCCCTTGGCCTCCCAAATTGCTCAGATTACAGGTGTGAGCCACTGCGCCCAGCCAGATTCATATTATACAGTCTTATGTCCTCACTTTTTCATTTCATATTTTGGAAATACCATTTTTAATAATAGCAGAATGTTCTATGTGAATATTTTTTATTCTAAGGCTGTTCCAAATATATACATCCACAGTTTTATTGTAAGCACAGCTCATCACCCCTAAGAGATGCAAAGCTTTCAGCCATCACTAAGAAAATTTCAATTTATTCTATACAATCTGCCTCTAAAATGAGATAAAATATCAATCATCATAAGAAATATGCCAAAATGCATACATACAATTAACAAACCTATTTAATTCCTAATTACAAATTGTCTTATATATTGAAAAGCACATTACTCAAGTTTCTTAAGGGCAGGCACAGTGGCTCACACCTAGAATGCCAGAACTTTGGAATACCGTGGGAGGATCGCTTGAGGCTCTTATAGTAGGTAGCTAGTCAGACAGGAGCAGGATGAAGCAGGGCAGGGCAGGGCAGGAGAGGGGAAGAGTGGGCAGGAGAGGGTTCTCCCCATCTGCCATCCAGGACTGTTGGGCGGCCAGGTGGTTGTTACCTGTCTCTTTAAAGTAATCATTGGTCCCAGCTGGTGCTAGGGAAAGGCAGGCTCCTAATATATAGAAAACACCTGAAAGTGATCAGCTTGTGGCTAAGCTCTCAGGAGGGTGAAAAAGTAACACAAGACCCCAGAAGCTTGCCAATGTATAAAACCTCAAGTCAAAAGGTCAAATCACATACTTGCCTTTCAGGTTGCCCACTTGGCCCTCTTCCAAGTATACTTTCCTCCCTTTCATTTCTGCTCTAAAGTTTTTTAATAAACGTTCACTTCTGCTCTAAAACTTACCTCAGTGTCTCCTGACTTCTGCATCTCAGTCGAATTATTTCTTCTGAGGAGGTGAGAATTGAGGTTGCTGCAGACCTGTAGGATTTGCTGCTGGTAACAAGGCCAGGAGTTTGACACTAGCCTAGAAAACTTGGTGAGCTCCTGCCTCTAAAGAAAAGGAAAAAATAAAAAAAATTTTTTGACTCTCTTCAGATCTTTTAGAAATCTCATCTCTTGCTAATAAATAAATATTTGTAGAGTCAGAAAGAGGAGATGGAATCAGTTTCTGCATTCATGTTTCTATTTTGGTGGGATATGGTGGTGTCGAAGGGCTACATATTCCACCTCTGCTCCAGAGCTGGTCATCCGAGTTCTCTGGGCTACAGCTAGTATAACTAGGATTTATGTCCCTAGAAAGACGCAACCCTGCTGCAGCTAGCATTAGTGCAATTTAGTGAGAAAAGCACAGGACTTTTTCTACACCTGGGGTCAAATCTCAATGCCAGCCCTCAGGGAGCAAGTCTTTGGGTAACTCAGTGTTTGTGGGTCAATCTAAAATAGGGCAGAAGACAGGTGAACATGCATTGACTATAGAGGCTTACACAAGTGATCTCATTTAACTCTCACTAAAAAACGATCCCTTTTAGAAATAAGAAAACAGGTTCAGATTGGGTAAGTAATTACTCAGACTGCTAAGGAGTCAAGGCAGGATTTGATTCCCAATCTGTCTAGCTGTAAATCTCGCATTCCCTGCCCCCATTAACATGTTGCTTCCTAGACTCACTTGGACTGTGGGGAAATTAGTTTGATTTGAATGTCTCCTCTAGCCTAGTGAGCATAGTTTTTACTCCTGTAGCAGTTTTTGTATTATAGTCTGTTGGAAAAAGGGTTGGGACCAGGGCCAGGAATAGGTTAAGGCAAGTGAAACACTAATGTCAGGCAGAAAATGTAAGTGGGGCACAAAACCTCAGTCAAGATAAATAATATTTTAATATAATATTTTTTAAAATCTAAATTAATGCAAAAATCCATGAAGAACAAAATAACATTTTAAATGAAAACAAGAGCTGATAGTGCCATGTCAAGCCATATTGGCGCCTAAGACAGAAAAACATACAACCCTATTCACATTTTTATGCATTTTTGATGTTTAATTATGATAAATGCTATGTAATAATACCTTAAGCAGATATTTTTTGCAGAACACTAGTTTTAAAATGTTGAAAAATTGAAAAGTAGGTATATTAAAACTCACATTATTTTAAGTATTTGATTTATACCAAAATCAGAATTTATTACAAATTTACTTTGCAAACTCATAGGTGATATTTTTATCTAAGCCAATAACCTTTTTTTCTCCACCCCTCAAGACGGAGTTTCACTCTTGCTGCCCAGGCAGCAATGACGAGATCTCGGCTCACTGCAACTTCTGCCTCCTGGATTCAAGCTATTCTTCTGCCTCCCTGAGTAGCTGGGACTACAGGCACCCACCACCATGCCCAGCTAATTTTTTGTATTTTTAGTAGAGATGGGGTTTCATCATGTTGGCCAGGCTGGTTGAACTCCTGACCCTAGGTGATCCACTCACCTCAGCCTCCCAAAGTGCTGGGATTACAGGTGTGAGCCTCCAGTAACCATTTTAAAAAATACATAAAACCATGTATCCAGTTATGTAGTATGTAGTACACAGCCTTCCTTTTGCAACATGGCTCAGCACAGCACTGGCTGGAACCGTGACTTATGACAACCGGCCTCAAACATTTCCAGGGCTCTGTAAATGGAAACAGAACATCTGATTATATCTGACTCCTCTGGTGTCCTGTCACAGTTCCTTTGGGTAGTAGCCTCTCTTTTCAGAGAAAAATATCACTGTCAGGCTCACTTTTAGGGTCACGGTCCTAAAGGCCAATAAAGACAAGCTGCGTTCTCATGACAGCAGGCATAAATCAAGTTCACACATCTGCTGATGCTTCAGAACATTTATATGGACTTCCAAGCTTAGTCAAGCACTAAATATCTGAGAGTTACTATCTTTTAAATACCCCCAAATCAAGATTTTGAATAACTTCTGGAGCACATACGTTCATTTAACATTTATTGAAGACTACATCCCTACTAAATAAAACAGCCCATAGAATTTGCAGATTATATTATCCAACCTTATGTTTTGAAAATACCAATTAGTAGTGTATTTCATTCTATATTTTCATTTAAAAAGCATGTATTATGCATCTTTTATTACAGTAAGCACTGACATCCTGTATCCCTTTTCTGCTGCTACTGAGGGTCTAACCTTGTTCAGACAAGCCAGAAACATCTCATCTTCTCTTCCAAGTACTCTGCGGCATCTTCATTGGAAAAGAGGAATTTCAGATGTTTGATTATTAGAGGCTTGACAAGGACAGAGAGAGCAAACATCTAGCACAGAGTGTAGTCAATAGGAACTCTGAGGAAAAGGGCAATGATCAGTCAAAAAAGGTCAACAATAATATGTTTCCTATCCTCAAAGGCTGCTTCTAAATTAAGGAAAAAAATTTAAAGATGTATGCAAAAAATTCATTGTACACAATCAAAAGGAAGTTGAATTTAACTACAATTGCAATTATTCATGAGGTTGATCAATTTGTATGTAGATCATTTTGAAGAATTGACAATATTTTTTATGCTCCTTGGGGAAACACTGAAAAAGTCATTAAAGCAAAATAATCTCATTAGCAAATGTCGTCTCTGTCTTCACCGAAAGTTAAAGAATGACTCAGCTCACAGATAGTTTACATACTTCCTTTTTAACAGCCATACCTTATATCATTTTGTTCTTGTACATGAAAATTAGAGACCACATATTTTTTCAGATCACTTTAAAAACAACTGTTTCTTTCTACAACCACTTAAAAAAAAACCATGCCCAAACTTAATTTCATGATCTAAATTCACTATGAAAAAGTCAAAGGTTAATTGGAAATTTTAAATTTTAATTACTTTATTACAGTGTTGTTTGTAATAGTAAAAACAAAAATTGAAACAATCTAAATTACTACAACAGAAACATAGTTCAGTAGGAGATTATGCATTCACAAATGGAATACCAGGCACTCTCCAAAATGATCTTATAGAATTACTAATGTTACTGAAAGATGTGAATGTGCCAGGCACGGTGGTTCACCCCCGTAATCCCAACACTTTGGGAGGCCGAGGTGGGTGGATCCCTTGAGCCCAGGAGTTAGAGACAAGCCTAGGCAACCTGGCAAAACCCTATCTCAACAAAAAATGCAAAAATTAGCTAGGCGTGGTGGCGCACACCTGTAGTGCTAGCTACTTGGAAGGCTGAGACAGAAGGACCACTTGAACCCAAGAGGTGGGGGTTGCAGTGAGACAGAACTGCACTACACGCAAGCCTGGGTAACAGAGCTAGACCGTATCTCAAAATAAGCAAGAAACAAAGGAAAGAAAGATGTGCATGATGTATTTAATCATGAGAACATTACTGAAAACCTTTAAAATGCATACTGAAAACCTTAAAATGCAAACCTTTAAAATCCATGTACCTAGAAAAAAGTATACACACCAAAGTGTTACAAGTCATTATAACATTGCATTTGTGTAACAACATTTTCTTTGGCTTGTCTGTAATTTTTAAATTGTCTATGTATACATTATTTTTGCAATAAAAGCAATGTCATCAAAATAAATACATTGAACTTTTATTGACAATATTTTCTCTGGGGCTGCCATATTTTTTTCTAAGGCTTCAATAAACTAAACAACTAGATAGGATGGAAAGGTAAAAAAGTGAAGCTCATTTTCTTTATTAGTTACTCATGACTATCATCATTTTAACTCATCACCCTCAAGCACCAAGCTGGTTCTTCCCCATTATCCCTTCCTCGTGAATGGCATCACCTCGCTGGCTGCCCAAGTGAGAATTTGTTACCTTTACCCACCCCAATCCAGGGGCCCACCTCAGTCTAACGTTTCTCCATCATAGCTCCCAAACTCTAACCTTATTATCACTTCTACCATCCTCTTGCTCCATGATTACAGCAAGCCCTGTAACTGGCCTCCCTGCCTCCAGGCTTCTCCCGACCTAGACTTGCTTACATTGCTGTCCAAGTGAGGTTTTTAATATTCTTGGTCTTGTCACTCACTGCTTAAACTTTTTAAAGAGTTTTTACTCCCTTCAGGTGAAGGGTTATATGAAGCTTTTCAAGATGTGGGCCTTGCTTGTGTCTCCAGCCCCTGTAATCTCTCAGCACTGCTCTTAACACTCCCAACCATCATGAGCTAATTATTATCCTTCCAATATGCCATGTTTTTTCACACCCCTCTTGCTTTGAAAACACTGACTCTTCTGCCTGGTATGCCTTTCCTAGTTCCCTTCTGATATGGTTTGTCTGTGTCCCCACCTAAATCTCATTTTGAATTATAGTTCCCCCAATCCCCGTATGTTGTAGGAGGGACCCAGTGGGAGGTAACTGAGTCAAGGGGTGGTTACCCTCATGCTGCCATTCTCATGGTAGTGAGTGAGTACCCACAGGATCTGATGGTTTTATAAGGGACTTTTCTCCCTTTTTCTCAGCAGTTCTCCTTGCTTGCACCATGTAAAGAAGGACACATTTTTTCCCCTTCCCCCATGATTGTAAGTTTCCTGAGTCCTCCCCAGCCATGATAAACTGTGAGTCAATTAAACCTCTTTCCAATTACCCAGTCTCAGGCCAGACTCAGTGGCTCACGCCTGTAATCTCAGCACTTTGGGAGGCCAAGAAGGGTGGATCACGAGATCAAGAGATTGAGACCATCCTGGCCAACATGGTGAAACCCCAGTGACACAGCAAGACTCCATCTCAAAAAAAAAAAATTACCCAGTCTCAGCTATGTCTTTATTAGCAGCATGAGAATGGACTAATAATACACCTCCTTCACTCACTCTTCAGTCCTCAAAGTGCACAGCCATCCTTTACTGCCCTGTGCAGCACCTTCAGGCCTTGAGCTCTTGCAGGGATGTAAGCCACAGAAGCCACAAGCACACCTCTTTGCTAGGACACAGCTGAAAACTCACAGACTAGTATCAAACCAGCTTGGTGTGTTCTGCTGCCACTGCGTGTCAGGACTGTGTGCTCTGGGCAAGGTCCTTCAACCACTGGGTCTTGGCTTCCTCGTCCGGAAAATGAAAATAAACGTGCAACTTCATAAAGCTTTTCTGAAATCAAATGCAGCAATGAACATAAAAGGCAAATAAGCTCACCTTGTGTTTTACCTAATTTTCGTTTTATTCTGCTCTGTGTATTCTTTTAATTTATTTTTATTTTTTGAGATGGAGTCTCACTCTGTCAGCCAGGCTGGAGTACCTTGGCGTGGTCTCGGCTCACTTAAATCTCTGCCGCCTGCGTTCAAGCAATTCTCCTGCCTCAGCCTCCTGAGTAGCTGAGATTACAGATGCCTGCCACGGCATGTGGCTAATTTTTGTAGTTTTTAGTAGAGACGGGGTTTCACCATTTTGGCCAGGCCGGTCTTGAACTCCTGACCTCATGATCCACCCACCTTGGCCTCCCAAAGTGCTGGGATTACAGGCGTGAGCCACTGCACCCAGCTTGCTCTGTGTATTTCTTAAGCCAACCGTCTTCCTTTTTTAGAGTGCATCAGGATAGACACAAATAAATGGAAACACCACTACAAAGCCCCTGCTCACACTTCAGGGTCCAGATTGCATTACCTCCTCCAGGAAGTCTTCCTTAACCACTCTTTGCTCAAGTCTCATTTAAATGATCTGTGTATTTGCATATCATTTGTGCATACCTCTGTGTTGAGGGGAGTGGTAAGAGATGGGGGTGGAGATTCAAGCAAAGGCCACTTCAAGAGGGCTTCGTATATAGCCTTTCCCCTGAAGGGAGTAAAAGCTCTCCAAGGAGTTAAAGCAGTGAGTAAAAAGACCAGCTGAGAATGTTAAAAACTTCATTTGGACACAAGGCAAAATAATTACTTTCTTCCTTGGCTACCTTTCCCATTCCATTTCTTCAAAGGAAAGAACCATGCCTTATTTTACTTAGCATCAGCAGCTCTCAGAACAGTGTCTTGACCAATACCAAACATTCAATAAATGTTTATTGAAGGAATGAATCAGTGGCCACCCACAACCTATGCCTCTTACAGCCCATTTAACAGCCTTTAGCCACTTCCATAGGTATTTGCCTGGAATGTCTGTAAAATTTTTGAAAATCTCAGAAGCAACACCAGCCCTCCTCCCAGGGGAAGATGTGTTTCAGGCTAACACCTGTGCTCCGGTTGATGCCATTGCCCCAAAAGAAGACCAACCTCTTCTTGCCCCTGTAAGCTGGCTCTAATTTCAGTGCTGCTGAAAACCTCTCCTCTTCCATAAATTCTTTTTTCACATTGATCCAGGCCATTGTGATCTTTCATCCTTCAAACTCCTTTAACCTGACACCATTAATCTGACAATCACGATATACTGCTTAGTAACTATTTTATATTGTTGTAGTCTGCTATTTACTTTCAGTCTACAGTTCAACATTCTTACATTTATTTCTCCTTCCCCAATGTAGAGATATCTCCCTTAAATAGCTGCTAAGTCTTGCCAATCACAGCCTTTCCTGCAGTGTTTTGCATGTGTGTGCACACATGTGTTTTTAATTGACTTGAAGACAAAGAGACCCCTTAGGAATCGGTATTTTCTATTTGCCACTTCCATATGACCCAAGATACCCTGGTCCTCTCAATTCATTCTCTGCCTTTCCCTGCTCTTCTTCCCAAGGAAATGAACACCTTCCAACTTTATCACCAGGGCTCCTTTGCCTTCTGGCTTACGTTTGGGTGCAGCCAATAGAAGCCACAGATAGGTAATAGACAGGTGGGAGAAGAGAGTGATAGGGAATGTCTTCTCTTGCTTGTCCCATTCTGTAGTGTTTGAGTCCTTCCAGGACTATGGCTTCTCCAGGGTGGCCCCTCTTCTGAGGCTCTGCCCGCCTCCAGCTAAGCTCCAATAGTATAATTTCCTCCCTTTACCTTTTCAGGGCTGGAGCCTCAACATCCTTTTTTGATGCTCTTAACTCTGTCCAGACTTCTGTAAATAGTCCCTTCATTAAGGGGATTTTTCTCTCTTCAAAATCCCAGCAGAATGTTCTGTTTCTTTCTGGGGTCTTGACTACACAGAAACTTTCTGTTCAGTTGGGCTAAGACTAGAGTAACCTTATAATTTATCATCCAAACCAGGACATTTCTGGAGTGAAAGGGACGCTATTAATTAAACCATGACAACAGGAGTAAATCAGAACTGTTCCAGGACACCTGGAATGAATGAGCATCCTAGGTAAGTCAGGCACATAAAAAGATCATTGTTATAATGAAGAGATAAAAACATTTCTAAAAGAGATAATGTTACAGGATAGATTAAGGTAAGTGCCAAGGGTAGAATAGATTTTCAGTGCTACAGCCATTCCAAGATGAGAGATTATTTCTCCTGGGGAAAGACATTTGAGATCAGTCAGTTGTTCAGTTCTCCTTCAACTAGATGAATTCACACAATCCATGTGTGCTTGGCCAATTTTACAGATTTTCTCCAAGAAATTTCAGTCCCAATTGGGTCCCCTGCTCCACCCCTCACACATCCAGCATAACTCTTGCTATTTTTTCCATTGTTCAGGCTCTGGGTTTTTAAGGACAGCAAATTAATTTAAATCTTACCCAATTATTCTTTTTTTAAAAATACCAGATGCATTCCTGATTCAATTATAAATCATTGTGAATATCTTTCACTTTTGGTTCTTTAAACCATGTTTGGCTTCATTTTGAAAGATATTTAAGAGGTGATTTATAAGCTTTGCTTGCAAATGCAAACATTCCTGCTAGTAATTACAAGAAGCCTAAATAACCCTAGAAAGCTTCTCTTTGTATGTATGTATACACGTTTACCTTGTCTCTTAAACAAGAGTTAGACAATTAACCAATATTCTAAAGCTTTGTCACCCTGAGTAACCCAGACTCATTGCACCCCTACTCCTATCTGATTCAAAGCTACTTGGCCAGGAAATGTTTCTAATGCTCACGTTGCTAGTAGAAGCAAGTTACTAGGAGCCCCAGTGTGTGACTTCAGGCTTGCCAAATCATTGCTTTGTTCAGGCATTTCATACTCAAGAGAATAGTATATAAAAACACCCACACCCCTGCCCAAGAGCAGAGAGCACCATATAGTTTAGAGCAGCCAGAGTTCCTGCTGTACTTCCCAACCAGCTGCTGCTGGTTAGGATTAGACCAGCGGGAGTTGGGGTTGAAAACGTCTCTCTTCAGAGTCAGAAAGGGTCCTACAGGAACAAGACAAACAGAAGAAAGCAGTAACTACAGACAAAAAGCAGGGCAGGTGTGCAGATCATACACAGGAAATAGCGTAAATCAAGGCAGAAAGGTGAGAGTAAAGTGAGAGTAAAAACCACAGTGAGGAAATGTAAAAGAAAACAGAGCGGCCCCTAATTCTACACTGGTAAGCTACTAAAATCCTAAAGGAATGGTGCACAAAGAGCAATTTTAGCAGAATTTAAGGTTCAGGCACAAGGCAAGAGAAAGCTGCAGTGTGCCTTGGACAGAAAAAATTAGAAATGACATAAATGGTTTAACAAATCTATTCGGGCAGGATTCAAATTCCTGTAAGGCACCCTCAGCCTCTCTTGCCTACTTTTTCACCAGGGTAGATCTCCAGCTGCTGTATTGATGGATGGAGGAAGTGCTGTCGTGTATACAGAACGCATGGTATTCTGCAGGAGGAAGGAGAGTACTGGAAACTCCCTGATGAGAATATTCTAGGTCCATAGGGGGTGTAACATTCCATCAGCCTGTGAATTTTAAAAACCACCCTAAGGCCCCAAACTAATCCTTCAATTATGGGCCATTGCCTGCTGTGTTTTGCATGCATTATGCAAAATGGATTATAACTAATTTTTCAAAGTCAGCAGATTGTTATTTACCCATATGTTGACAATCAGTTTCAAGAGGCAAAAATTGTATGTCAGCTACTTCATGAAAAATCCCACATCTACTCAAAAGTCCTCACTGACAACATCTACATCAGCATTTCCTTCCAAAAATTATATTAAAATAATTTATATTGCATATAAAGTGTTATATCTATAATTTATAGAGATAATTTATAATACCTATAGTTTACATAGCATAGATTTATATTAAAATACATAAGCATTATTAAATTATATAAAATAATTAAAGTATATATACTTTTCTTGTCTAAGTATAAAATTTTATATAATATAAAATGTGAAAATAAGTTTATATTATATATAATTTATTTATAAATAATTTTATTATATATATTAACTTTTTAAAGTGAAAGCCAATATAGATGTTATTAATGTGTGTGTGTGTGTGTGTGTGTGTGTGTAATATATAGTATTGATTTGCAAAACTTTTTTCTTTTTTTTTCTTCTTGAGACAAGGTCGAATATAGTGGCACAAACATGGCTCCCTGCAGCCGCGATCTCCTGGGTTCAGGTAATCCTCCCACCTCAGCCTCCTGAGTAGCTAGGACTATAAGGGCATGCCACTGTGTCCAGTTAATTTTTATTTATTTATTTATTTTTGAAATGGAGTCTCCCTCTGTTGCCCAGGCTGGAGTGCAGTGGGGAGATCTTGACTCACTGTAACCTCAGCCTCCTGGGTTCTATCGATTCTCTTGCCTTAACCCTCCTGAGCAGCTGGGACTACAGGCGTGTGCCACCACACCTGGTTAATTTTTTTGTATTTTTCATAGAGATGGGGTTTCATCATATTGGCCAGGCTGGTCTAGAACTCCTGACCTTGTGATCCACCCACCTTGGCCTCCCAAAGTGCTGAGATTATAGGCATGAGCCACTGGGCCCGGCCCAAAGTCTTTTTTTTTTTTTTCTTTGAGATGGAGTTTCACTCTTGTTGCCTAGGCTGGAGTGCAGTGGCGTCATCTTAGCTCACCACAACCTATGCCTCCTGGGTTAGAGGGATTTTCTTGCCTCAGCCTCCTGAGTAGCAGGGATTGCAGCCATGTGCCACTACGCCCAGCTAATTTTGTATTTTTGGTAGAGACAGGGTTTCTCCATGTTGGTCAAGCTGGTCTCAAACTCCCAACCTCAGGTGATCCACCCACTTTGGCCTCCCAAAGTGCTGGGATTACAGGCATGAGCCACCATGCCCGGCAATTTACTTTTTATAGAGACAGTTTCACTATGTTGCCCTGGTTGGTCTCCAACTCCTGGGCTGCCTCAGCCTCCCAAAGTGCTGGAGTTACAGGCATGAGCCTCTGGGCCCAGCCAAAACTCTTTTCTAAAAGGTTTTGCAAAGGTTCTACATAGCAATATGTCAACGTTTGCGTGCATTTTGGTAATCTACCATTACAATGGTTCACTGACAGGTGAACCATTGTATGTTTATACAACTTCATTTTCATTCATTTCACAAATACATTATGAAGCCTGTTATTCAGTAGGCATATGCCAGTGTAAACTCCAACCAGGAGTTTTCAAGGAACTTTGTAGATCAGTTTGAGATAACAAGTCCCTTCACAACAGGATAAATGTCTTGATAGATACGTTCTTAGGTGTCAGGGTAGTGGGGGCATCTAGGAGGACTTTTCCAAAGATGGTCTCAACAGGAGCTGCATTTTGAAGGATGAATATGAGCTGGTTGAAGGGAAGATGAGTGGAAGGGGAAGGATCTTCATGCTAAGGGCAGAGGGAACTGCACCTTTCTCAGGGACTCACTCTAACATGGCTTTGCTTGATGCATTTATGTCCAAGGCACTGGTAAACTAGACATTGAAGAATGATTGACAATGAGACTAAAAAAAATAAAATAAAAAAACAAAAAAAAAAGGAAAAAGACAAAAAAAAAAAAGACAATGAGGCTTAGATAGACATGGCCTCATTTCATTAGGGATTTTGCAAGCTAAGTTTGAAGCCTTGGGAATATTTTAAGCAGTGATGTAGCGTGATCAGATAGTAGAAAGAGATATGTTTAAGGAGGAAGGTAATAGGATGATATAAAAAACTTCAAGCCACTAATGGGAGAAGGGATAAGAGATAATGGAAAGAAAGAGGTGAAATGACTCAGGCTGTTTAAAAGGGAGAATCTCAGTCCCAACTAAGAAGGATCTGTAGTCCCACCTACTCTAGAGCTGAGGTGGGAGTGAGTCCAGAAGTTTGAGGCTGAAGTGAGCTATGATTGCACCACCGCACTCCAGCTTACACAACAGAGAAAGACCCTGTCTCTAAAACAATTTTTTTTAAAAAAAGAATCATTTAAGCTCTTGGGACTGCTTGGATATGAAGCATGAGTGAGAGGAAGAAGTCTAGGATGTCTCCCAGATTTCAGGCTAAGACCACAGGATGAGTAGTGGTGCCACAGAAGGATACAGAACCACTGGAGGATGAACAGGTTGCCATTGTTGGTTATTTTCATTTTGGAGTGTTTTGGAGGAAAGGATGTGAAGATAAAACATTCCATTTGGGGGGTTCTTGTTTTGAGAAGCTATATGGCTCTGGAGCTCCACAGCAAGGTCTGAACTGAAAACTCAAAAACTAGGCATAATCAACACATAAGCAGAGATTGAAGATGAGCATATCTGTGAATAGTGAGTAAAGATAGATGAGCAAAGGTCAAGGATAGAATCTTGGGATACACCATCATAAGGCAGGGCACCAGACACAGATTATAAAGGAGCAACCAGAAAAATAGAAAAACAGAGCTTATTTTTTCTTTGAAATGTAACAGAGAAAAGAGTTCCAAGAAGGGGGCTTACAGTGAGTGTCAGATGCTACACTGAAGGCAAGAAAGATTTAGGAAAAATTAAAACTCATTATTTTAACAGTGCACTTTGGTATATTGAAAAAAAAATTAAGTTTCTGGTATATAACTAACTGATAATTTTTAATGTGGCCATTTAGTACTGAAAGTCATACTTTGGGCTTTAATTCAACGTATATTCTGTTCTCAAATGATGGCTGAAAGTTCATTCCCTGAAAAAGGTAGAACTGTTTGATATGTGATTCTCTTTTTATGGTGTCACCGGTTGGATTTTCTAGAAACAAATGATACTTATGAGAAAGCAGACCTGGAGGGAAGGGGAAACAGGAAGAGCTGCAGAATGAGAATGTGCCATACCATGCTTCAATGTCTGGGCCTTTGACTTCATCTCACATAGCCACTGGATGTGGACTGTCCCGGAAGGGCATGACATCAGGAGGTGACTCTTTATAGCTGAGACAGACCCTGAAGGAACAAACAGCTGGAGTGTCCACCCACAGCTGGGCAGCAAGTCCTCCCTTGAAGGAGATCTGGGCAGTGTATCCTGTTTCAACATCAAGTAGCTTGCAGCCATGGCCAATATAATGTAAGCCACATTAAGTTGAAATGTCAGAGTCTCATCCAGCTGTGATTACTGTTTGTTGAAGTAGTCAACTATTAGTTATTTGCTCCTGTATCAGCGTTATAAAGCTATTTCTCTGTCACTACAAATATGAAACAATTTTTGATGACAAGAAGACATTAAATTATGATCCTGTCACATTGGTTATGTGGGTGTAAAAACCAGGACTAGACAAGAATGTTGTAATGACATTTACTTTTTAAATTAAGTGCTGGATGTATTTTATATCTAAAGCAAAAGAAGAAAATAAATTTAAGTATAAGGCAATAAAGCAGTTGAGCTGTTCCAATAATATCTAAAACAAAGTTTTGGTTACATAGCTTGAGAGGACTGCCAATTAATAACACTTTTCCAAAAAGTGCTCTATAATTGCCCTGAGAAAATAGAATGAGGCAATCATATTTGGTTATATATTGCATTTATACCATTTGACATCTCCTCCTTTGCAAAATAAATTTCCCTGTGCCAGCTGTAATTAGGCTCTGAGATAAAACTGCCTTAATATTCTGCATGTTTTATTAGGGCTGCCAGCAGCTGTCGGATCACTGGCTCTGTTCTCATGTACAATGAAAACATCAAAGACATCTGTGGTTTGCCCTAAAATTAGTGCCAGAATTGGTCTTCTCTCCTTTGTGTAACCAGCTTTGCTATTTGCATAACTAATGAGGGAACCTCCAGACATTGCTGCTGGGTTCATGAGGGAACACTACCAAAGGAAGACTTTGGAAAGTGGCTGGTATGGCTTGTCCAGCATAAGCCTGGAGTGCATGGGATTTGGAATCACACAGACCTGGATCCAGGCTTCAGTTTTTACCATATACTGTGACTTTGGGCAAGTTATTTCTCAACCATATTGTCTTTTTTGGTAAAATGGGAAAGATAATAGTATTTACTTCATAGGGTTGTTTTGAAGAACAAGCAACGTGCCCAGAGCCTGTGAAGCACTCATTAAGAGTTAGTAGTCTTCCTTCTTTCATCTAGTTCCCTTTTCTAAGTCATAACTACAGTGTCTTTGAAACACACATTTCCTTTTAAAGCAAAGGTGTAAAGAGTTCTCCATTCAGTTTAAAATTGCAAATATGCCACACACACACATGTGCACACACATGCACAATTGTCTTCAGAATTCCCAAGTTATAGAAACCTCTTAAAATTTTTCCTAGCAAACACTGAGTATCATTTTCACTACTGTTTACGATTGTGTGACAGGCTTTAAAACTTCATCTCCTTCTTAGAACCATATATTTACTTATCAAGTAACTATCAGGTGAATCGCAGTGAATTTTATGGAGAACGTATCAGAGAGTTGGCCTTTAACTGCAAGTAACATCTTGGCTAGACTGCCTTAAACAACAGACATTATCTCATAAAATAGGTTCACAGACAGGCAGCTCCAGGGCTGCTGCAGTCAATGACTCTGCAGTTGATCACGTATGCAGGTGCTTCCCAGCTTTCTGTTCTGGCAACCTCCACATGCAGACTTCATCTTTAGGCTAGCTCCCTCATGGCCACAAAATGGCTGCCATATATAAACAGTTACAGCTGGTCTTTCCATGTCTCTTTTTAAAAAGAAGGAAACCTATCTCAGATGCCTCCTAGCTTGTGCCTTCTCAAGTCTCAGTGGCCAGAACTGAATCACATAGCCATTCATAAACCAAGCAGTAGCAATGGAAATGGGATTGCCATAACTGACTTCATGAAGCACACAGAAGTGTGCAGGAAGGCTCCATAACAGCAAAGACCAGGTTTGTCTTGCTCCTCATTATATTCTCCACAGCATCATAAACAGCATGTAGGAGGTATTCAGTAAACATTTGTGGAATAAATGAATGACTAAAATGATACAAAAATAAATGAATAAGACATTAGACATACTGCAGCAGGACTCCTGTCCCTACAGTCCCCTAATATTTACAACTACGGCTGTATAATGACCTCCTTCCACAGCCTCTGATTTCAATACTGTTGTTGGCCCAGGAGACCAAGGTACACCAGGTCCATTGCTTAATGTCAAGTAAGCCTTTCTGATTGTTCTGCAATTATCATAATGCCTTGGCTTTTTCCTCTACAATGCAGCTCTTTCTGGATATCCCAGAACCTACCACTGAGAAATTAATTTCATGCCTGTCACTGGAAGTTAACATGCCTTAAGACCTCCCCAGAGGTAGCAGGATATGGGAAATGCAATGCCCTCAGACAGGAACATGTCTTATAAAGACACCCTTCTGGAAGGTGTGTGGTTTATCTAGAATGCTCACTCTGAATAGCAAAATCATCCTCACAGTTGTCAGTTCAGATTACATGTGATCCTGCTCTCTATGATCATATCTACAAGAATTAACTTGAAATTTTATTAAAAGTAACTATATGACTTTTTGAGAATATAGCCCACACTAAGAAATAAGACCCACATATAGATTATAATATAGTCAATTTAAACAAAAATGTAACTATTGGGATTCCAATTTTAACTTCCAATTTTTTCTCCTCGGGATTTAACAAATCCTTTTGGCAGATATTGGCTGGAATATGCTGTCTATCCTGGTTCCGTTATCTTTTCCTTTATTTATTGGATAGTTTCTGCTGATTCATTTCATCTCTACAGAAATGATTACTTTCTTGAATTGTCGTGGCCAATGTCAATTGTAGAGAATATTCAATTACTAGTTTTGGTTGCTTTTTATTTTTGAATCTTAAAATTTTGAGCAAATTCAGACAAAGTCCTCACCAATTGATTTCCAAGGAAACTTTGCTTTTCACCTGGAAATTTGTGCAAAATGTCTGCTACCAGTGAGCTGTTTACCTTGGAGTTGTATCTGTATTTACTCAACCCTACAGCTCTTAGTGCTTGAGGGCTGTGCTCCTGCCTTGCTGTCCTGTTTGCCCTGGATGATTACATGAGTTCTAAAGCTTGCTAGAGGCAAGAAGAATAGAAGTACAACTTTCAGACTGAGCCCAAGCTGAATAAGATTCTTCCATTGGTATATATGGATTTCATGACACTTTCTGAAGGGTACCATTAAATTTACGCCATTTAACCACTTGAAACCAACAACATATCAGGCTAGTGGTTTCCAAATCTGGCCTAAGGATCTCCTAGAAAGACTTCAACTAAACACAGATAGATACCCTCTTACCCCCACCCAAACTGGAAACCAACAACCTTTTGGATAATATCAGTTCTTACGTTTATCATTTAAAGTGTTAATGTTGATGTGTGGGGCTGGCGCATCTGGGTGCCTCAATCTGGGTGCCACGCTCTCTGGTTCCGGCTGCCCACTGGCATAAGAACCTAGGGCCCGTGCTCTCCCAGACCTCAGGCTCCAGCCCCCGGCACTCCTCACATCCATAACAAAATGTTCGGCTGCTTAACCCTTATCCTATCCCGACACCTTTTCTCCGGTTTCTTCCTCTGGCAACAGCCCCATGAGATAGGCAGGAAGAGGGTCTGAAGAGCCCCATTTCCGTTTGAGGTAACTAAAGCACCAAGTGAGCAAGGTGATGCAAGCCTGTGTGTCTGTGTTTGTGGGTGTCGGTGTTTGTGTGTTTTAATGATTGGAGGCTTCCTGTGGGTTTCTTCTATGTTGAGCAACTGAAAAAGAAAGTTACTGTCCCCCACAAATCCCACCTATACCTGTGCCTCCAAGACCCTCGTTCTCATCCAGCTGAACGAACAGGGCCGGGCCCCTCGTTTGCTCCCGGTTGTCTGTAACATTCTATGGCAGGGCCCTCTTTATCGCCCAGGGAAACAGGTGAAGCCACCGCCCTCCTGGCAAGGCCAAATCCTTGATGACAAAGACTTAATCTCTTCCCCAGTTACAAAGCCCTCCCTGTCCCACACTCCCCACCACTTCTCACCAGTAGAATGAAACCTTATGGCTGAAGGTGGCCTCCCTCCTCACTTAGAGCATGCTTTCTTTCTTTCTTTCTTTTTTTTTTTTTTGAGACGGAGTTTCGCTCTTGTTACCCAGGCTGGAGTGCAATGGCGCGATCTCGGCTCACCACAACCTCTGCCTTCTGGGTTCAGGCAATTCTCCTGCCTCAGCCTCCTGAGTAGCTGGGATTACAGGCACGCACCACCATGCCCAGCTAATTTTTTATATAGAGACGGGATTTCACCAAACTGATCAGGATGGTCTCGGTCTCTTGACCTCGTGATCCACCCGCCTCGGCCTCCCAAAGTGCTGGGATTACGGGCGTGAGCCACCGCGCCCGGCCTTAGAGCATGCTTTCTTTTGAGAAGATGAATGAACAGGAGGATGGGTATTAAGCCAAAGGAATTCATCCTCAATAGCAGTCTCCTAGGCCAGATTTGTCCTGTGGTGGTATTGTGTTTGGCTCACTGTTGGCTCCTTCTTTAAAAAATGGGATAATTCATGCAAAATCTGGCTCCCCGCCATCAGTTGCGAAACTAGAAAATCAGTCACATGACATCCACACTCCTGCATGGCTTGCCTGGTGCTTATCAGAGGATAGACGTGTCCTTCCCACTGCTATTTTCTCATGCCTACCCATCTCACCCCTTGTTTTTCACTTGCCCAGCTCCTGTAGCCATGGAGTTTGCTGCTTTGGTGGGTGTTTTTACACACACACACACACACACACACACACACATATATATAAAACTCATCTTCCCAAGGGACAGTAGAGTCCTCAGTAGCTCTGTTCCTCAGTGGCTGTGTGACTTTGAAGTATCCACCTGGCCTCTCAGTGAGCACCATTTTTCCTCATTCTTAAAATCGTGGCTCACACCGAGCACTATGCGAGGCCGAGGCAGGCGGATTACTTGAGGTCAGGAGTGCGAGAGCAGTCTGACCAACTTAGTGAAACCCATCTCCACTAAAAATAGCTAGGCATGTTGGTGGGCACCTTTAGTCCCAGCTACTTGGGAGGCTGAGGCAGGAGAATCACTTGAACCCGGGAGGTAGAGGTTGCAGTAAGCCGAGATCAAACCCTGCACTCCAGCCTGGGCGACAGAGTAAGACTCTGTCTCAAATAAATAAATAAATAAATAAATATGAAATGTTAATGTTACTGTAATTAAACAGCTTTAATTTTTCATGTTTCACTTTAATTACCATTTTTATAAAAATAAATTTTATGAATGTATTTATAAATTACAAGCATATAAATAGATTTTATAAATTATGAGAATTATAAATAGGTTTTATAAAATAAATGCACATGGTCGGGCATGGTGGCTCATGCCTAAAATCCCAGCATTTTGGGAGGCCAAAGCAAGCAGATTAACTGAGGTCAGGAGTTTGAGATAAGCCTGGCCAATGTGGTGAAACCTTGTCCCTACTAAATATACAAATATTAGCTGGGTGTGGTAGCAGGCGCCTGTAATCTCAGCTACTCAGGAGGCTGAGGCAGGAGAATTGCTTGAACCTGGGAGGTAGAGGTTGCAGTGAGCCGAGATCACGCCATTGCACTCCAACCTGGGCAACCAGAGCAAGACTACATCTCAAAAAAATTAAAAAATAAATAAATAAAAATGCACATGATATATTCATTTTTCTTGACCATTTTTATGTACTATGGAAGGAAGTATAAGCTGAAGTACACTTTTGGGAGAATGAATTGACAAAAGTGTCAAATTAAAAATGTTTAGGCCATTGAGGCCCCAGTAACTTCCATTCTCAGAATCCACCCTAAAAAAATCCCTGTTGAAGTGTGTGTGGGTGTTGTAGTATTTAGGGCAGTCTAACTAAAATTTTTTAAATCTAAAAAATTGTAGTGGTTCAATACAATAAATGTATGTTTTATGCTCGTATCACCAATGCAAGTCAGCAGGGGTGCTTTGCTCACAAAATCATTTGAAGATTTGCCTTGTGACTCTACCTTTCTCTAGGTCCTTGGAGTCACCTCTATTAAGTTCAAAGATGGCTAAAGAGAGAACAGATGAAGGGTGGTACCAGAGATTTATTTCCATGGACCAGGTCCAGAAGTGACAAACATCACTCTGACTCATATTCCTTTACAGAACTTCATCACAAGGCTTTGTCTACCTGTAAGGAAGCCTGGGAAATGTAGACCAGCTATGTGTCCTGGAGAAAAGCAAAGTGTGGTGAATACTGACATACGGAACTGAAGGAAGATCCATCATAGCATTGCTTATGAAAGCAAAACACTGGAGAAAACCTATGAGTTCATAAACAAGGAATAGTTGGGCGAGTTACGGTACACCAATATTATAGAATATGAAGGCCGTGATTAAAAATAAAGTGGTAGCTCTGCATGCACTAATGTGGAAGAATGTCTGTGTTATGTAGATGGGCCAAAAAAAAAGAAAGATTGTATAAAGTGAGTCTGGTATGATACAACTTTTACTATAACTTGTTATTACTTATAACTGGAATGTAAACAATCTAGCCTCAAGATAGGACCTTTTTTTTTTAATTAGCCTTATGCACACAATGGAATTCTATGCAGGTATTACAAAAATAAACAGCTCTATATATGCTGTGCTAATATAGAAATATCTCCAAGGTAGGTAATTAAAAGTGCCAGATGCTGAACAGTGGATAAAAAATGCTAACTTTTATATATTTACATATATTGGCATGCACAAAGAAGATAAGAAACACACATAATATTTTGGGAGTGGAGAATTGAGTACAGAAACAGGAAAACAGGAGTAGAACAGGCACATATTTTATAATAGTTAACCTTTTGTACCTTTTACAATTTTACTGTATGAATTAACTAGGCAAAATATGTTTTTAAAACACCAGTCCTTGGTAAGAAGTGGCCAGGCAATTAGAGGAAGAGGCGGTGAATCAAGACATTTATTTTAGTCCTATTGGCTTTCAGATACCCGTTAGCCAGCCAAGGGGAGCAGTTGGCCATCATAGTGTGGATCTCACGAGAGAAGTCTAGGCTAGAAATAGAAATATAGGAGTTTTCAGGGTTTAGATAGTATTTAATAATAATGGGCGAGATCACCTAGGGAAAGTGTAAATAAAGAAAAGGGGCTTAGGGCCAAGCTTAGTCCTCATGCAAGATAATGCAGGCCCATGACCAAAAGCTTGGAAAATATTACTAAAATCACTAAATAAATAAAAATAATCTGTAATCCCACTCTCTAGAAATTACATCTGTTAACATTTTGGTATATTCCTTTCTAGTCCTTTTCTCTGCATCTAAGAATGTCATTAAGTACCTCCTTATATAAAAATCTGTGTGTATTAAAGAAAAAGAAAAAAAAACCCAGCATTTTAACAATTTAGCCACCCAGAGTACTTGAAAATGAAACACAATTTTTATGGTAGGTTTATGAATCATTAAAGAGCATTCCATTTATAATCTGTAGCATATCTTTAAAATCCCTTTTGTCTATCTATCTCTCTCTCTCATACACACACACACACACAGAGAGAGAGAGAGAGAGAGAGAGAGAGAGAGAGAGAGAGAGAGAGAGAGAGCAGCAGCAGCAACAGCAGTGACAGAACTCAATACTCTTCTGCTTTCTCTGAATGCCTCAATCTCTCTTTTCCTTTGTAGACAGGGCTTTGCTGTCTTTTTCCTTCCCTCCGCCTGCCTCCTAAATATATTCTTTCAGGAAATGTTATGTTGGATATCCTTCAGTTGCCCTTCTAGTCCCATTCTCTGTCTTGCTCTGTGGCCTGCATGGGTGACCTAGATAGACTGTCTTGCCAGGCCCCTTTGCCTTCTGGCTTCCAATTGAGTGGGGTCCATGGGGAGCCTTGGCAGAGGAAGGTGGAGCAAAGGAGAATGGAGTCAAGTTGGTTTTACGTCCTGAATCCTGCTACGCTGAGTTGTCAGAACAGCTCTGAGTTCTGGTAGCAGGCCCTACCCCTTGCCCCATGAGGTCTAAAAGAGGTAACAGTGCCCAGTTGTTACTGGCCTTGGGGCACTTCAGCATCTCTGTTGGCTACTTTAAATCCTGTCCACCACTTTGTCCCTTAATTATGCTCCTCTCAGTGACCCCACTCAAATATGCCATCTGTTCCCTGCCAGGACTTTACTGACACAAATATCTCAGACACCTTTAAATTATACATCTCCTTTAATTTATTTTCTTCATCACTGCAACCAAAAGCCTGAATTCCAAGTGGGCAAAGACATTTTCTGTGAATATTACATCATTATTTTTTATCATATAGGAGACATTAATACAGATAGCATGGATAAATGTTCATGCGCACTAAGAAAATCTCTAAGGAGTGGTAATCCTAGAGAGTTGGTGATAGGGTAAAAAGGGGAGATGAGTTTTCACGCTTTCCTTTATGCATGTGTTACTTGATTTTGATTTCAACAAGCAGTAATGAAATACAGATTCCAGGACCTTGCCCCTAAAAACCCTGAATTTGCACTTGCTCTGCAGAGCCTCTGTGTGCATTTGTGTAGGCTGTATCCTTAACGTGGGTCCCAGTTGATGGGAGCCGACCTCCAGCCTACAATGTACTTGCCAACCCTTGAGACCTGTCATAGAGCTTGAAAACCTTAAGACCAGTGGCGGTCCTGTTCTGGCTTGCCTGATTCTATGCTAATTTTATGCCACTTGGAACTTGGAATTTTCTGCCACTTGGAATGGCTATTGCCTTTGCTACTTCTATTAGGGCAGAAAGCTGAATTTCAGGCTTGAATTAGAGCTATGCTGATGATACTTTGACTTGCCTGTGCTTTTTTCTACCCCACACTTTGTTGCTCAAATATCCAATTTCTCAGCTCTGTTCTAGGGTTCTTTATTAGCACAGATTTCTGGCCCCAAATTTTTCTGATCTGGCCCATTTCATTGTTCCCAAATCCTAGGCTTAGAAACTGTAATAATTCTCTTAGGCCTTCTCTCCAATGTTTAAATAGCTTCTCTGCTACTAAACAAGTTAGTAGGAGTCATCTAATCTGAATTTAACTTGATTTTCAATCTCTATTCATAGGTTTCAATTCAGATTTTTTTTTTTTTTGTCTTGACCAGCTTCCATCTGGAAAGACATTAGATTTTCCTTTATCACCTCAGCCATTTCTAAAACAGTTTACCCGAACTCAGCAACGTCTTTTTTTTCTTTCGGATGGAGTTTAACTCTTGTTGCCAGGCTGGAGTGCAGTGGTATAATCTCTGCTCACTGCAACTTCTGCCTCCCAGATTCAAGTGATTCACCTGCCTCAGCCTCCCAAGCAGCTAGAATTACAGGCATGTGCCACTATGCCTGGCTAATTTTTGTATTTTTAGTAGAGATTGGATTTCACCATATAGGCCAGGCTGGTCTCAAACTCCTGACCTCAGATGATCCACCTGCCTTAGCCTCCCAAAATGCTGGGATTACAGGTGTGAGCCACCATGCCCAGCCGCAACCTGACTTTTTAACAACTATTCTATTTTGAACCATATGTTAAAATTTTAAAGTGGTTTTAAAAAACAAATACATATATGACTATTATATATGTATATATCTTTTAAAAATAAGACAACATACATTAAGATCTCTTTACTTACAATGAACTTTTTTAAAGTGATAAATACTATATATGCAGCTGTCTCCAAATTCCTAAAGTTTTCAAAAGTGAGCTAAGGTTCTGCTGTGTTTTACAGTAGTCTCTCTGGCACGGTTCCATCTCACTCTGCTTAAAACAAAGAAGATGGGCCAGGAACCAATCACATCTTCTTCCAGTCTGTGATTCATCTGCTGAAGTTGCCCCATCACTTCTGGAAGCTCAGATGTCAAACAACAAACTGAGGCTCCATTTACCTTTGGTTTGGCAGACTGATATTCTATTCTCTTTCCCTCCCCCTCAGAAGCAAGATTTAGTTACTCATTACTTTTAAGGGAGTTTCCTGAGAGACACAAGGAAAGATTTCCTGGTGATGTGGGCTGACAGCTATGGAAGCACTAACAAGAGAAGTTGTAAAATCTCTTCCCTGGGAGTCTTTATGAAAAGAAAAACCATATGGGTCTTGTTGAGAAGAAGAATTAGAAGTAGGTAGGAGACTTGAAAGGGGTAAAGTGTCATATAATTCAATGATTTTGTAGTAACAGATGGGCTACTAATTTAAAATAAGAAGCAACAAGCAATTAATAGAGTTGGTGATTCCCAAGTTCCATGGGTCTTTTAACCATGGATTTATGCTAACTACACTCCCACATTCTTCAGCTTAATAAGATTTCAGCCTGAGTTGCGGTGCTGTATTTATCATTACACAAATAGCAAGTTGAACTTGCTATTTAACATCTGATAATAAACTACCTCTCTCCTCCCATGTAGTTCTACTCTTTGGCAGCACACAGAAATGTTCTGATGTGGGTAGAATGTAGCATGTGGTTCTTGGTTGCTCAAGCTCCCCTCTGCACACTCCCTCTATTTTTCTTGTATAGGAATAGGATGAGCCATGAATATATCTCATCCAAGTATCTTATTGAATCAAAACAAAGTATGCAGTTTCCATACTTGACTTCTCCATACAACTGATTGTGGTAATCACATGTTTTTACTAAACTGTTGCCATCCAGTGAAAATAGGAACAATCCTCATCTTTACCTGTGAGATCAAACATTTTTTCATTTATCTGTTTTATAGGTTCACTTATGTTAACCCCATCACCACTATGTGCAAATTCCCACGCAGAGCCATATATCTGCGCTTTTCTTTTAGGAAGTTTATTATTTAAAGTGCTGGGTTAATGTGTGTCATTAACAGATGAGTTTTTGAAATGTTTTTTAACAAAATGTTGAGTTTCAAAAGCCAGGTAACCACTGAGAAGAATCAAGTACTGCAAACCGTCGTCACCTGTGGCCCCTCCATCTCTGGTTCTCTTCACTTGAATTCCTTTCAATGCCCCAGCAGAGATGTGTGGCTATATTTATTTATTACACACTGAGGTTTGTAATTTTAAAAATCATAGTAGTATAATATTCATTTATTGATCATCTAGTATATGCCAAACACTGTTCTAAGTACTTGTTTTATTTAGTCTCATAATAACCCTATAAGATAATATTTCTAGTATCTCCATATTAAAATGAGAAAATAGAGCAAAGAAATTGAGTAACTTGCTCAAGGGAGAAAATAGTGGAAGCAGAATTTACACTGAGGCACTGAGATTCTAACAACCAAGGTTCAAGCTTTTATTATCAAATGGGGCTTTTGTGTACAAAAAAGCATATTTATAATTACTAATATTTTGATTCGTATGTAGTTTTTTTTTAACTAATTTTAAAAATCTGTTTTTCTTAATAATTTTTATGTTAAATAAGAACAATTACTTGTACTATTTGATTAATGCTCAGATATCTCTTGCATTTGACAACTCAAACTCTTGTAAATATTTAGCTATGTAAACATTATATTAATCTTAGACTCCTAAATTACAATGACAAACACTTCAACCACCTTACAAGTCAGTATAAAAAAACAAACAAAATCTTTCTTTGAAGCAATTGTATAAATTTGATAAACCAGATCTTCAAATTTAGAAGCTCAAATCCTCTTAAGCCTAAAATGCAAATGGAATATACAAAAGTGGTTTCATTATAAGCCTAGTTCTTAAATATAACCTAAGAATATTAAACTATTCTCTTCCAAGAATAAGCCAGTAAATGTTGTGATGAGCCTGTTTATGGTCAGGTTGTATCTCCACATCTCCTCGGCTTCCTAAACCTATGCCCTTCCAACTGAAATAACCACTGAAATATAGTCCACTTCTTGTGATCCTGTGACTTTCCCAAAATACCCCATCCCTTAAAATATTGGGGGCTTTCCAGGCCTCAGGTTTTAATTCCCTTTTGATTAACGGGAAACTTTTTCATTAAGGCCGGGGTAATAATGAAATTTTGAACCTATTAGTCAGACTTTAATCTCCTCTTTTATTTTTATCTTTCTCATCAACCATCATTTTATGGTTACAGTTCCTCTTTTCCTCACAGTCCTAAGAATCTTCCTATGCTTTCTATAGCGTCTCTACCTCTGAGAATGAATTTCTACCCATACTTTATTCCATAGCAAAATACATTATTGGAATGCTTCTTTTTCATTACAAACTGTGTCACTGTTGGGTCAGGCTGTCTGTCCTTGCACGAAGGGAAGAACTAAATTGTCCTGTTCAGAGTTCGACATAGAACCAGCATAAAGTGTCTTCCCCAGTATGGTCAGAGCAATAACATGCTAACAGACATTCACAAAGATCATGAATGTGACCCAAAAGTCCCTGGCCCCAGCCTGTAACTAATATAAAAGGTCAAGCCAACTTACAAAGGAACAAGCCACTTCAGCTTCATTGCTAGAAACTAACTCTCTTCAAAGTTATCTGCCAGCTAGCTAGCTCTGTGTTTTCCAAATTTTGTCTTTTAAATGTTATGTTCAGGGGTACATCTTGGTATCTTGTTTCTTAGTTTTCCTGCTGCAGCCTCAGTGATAACGGCCTCAAGATTGACACGCCTCTGAGCACCAGTAAGTCTCTACCACCACTCTGGCCTCAGAAGAGGAGACCCATTTCCTCCTCACCTCTACCTAATTCCCCAAGTTTAGGCACAATGAGAGGGAGGAACAACCCAGCAAATTGTGATACCTTCCATTAGAAGTAGTAACTAGAGATCACAGAAGTCTAATTTCAGAAATGTAACCTGTTTCCCTAACAAGGGTCAGCTCACTGCTCCTCTGAAGAATAATCCAAATATTTCCACAACTTAGACTCCCAGACAAAATGTCAAGTTCAAAAAATAAAACAGATTTCCCTTTCTCCCCAGCCTTAGGCCCACCTCCCAAACCCTCATTTTCTGCCATGGAACTGACTCTTCACTAGATGATGCACTCTCTTCAAGGCATCACTGCTCTTACACCAAAGCATCCAAAAGACATCAGAGCCATCATTGTCCACCATCAGCACACTTGTCACGATTTACACACTCCGCTCTTAACATTACCACGTCAGTGCTACCTACACTAAGCTGTGCTACATCAAGACTCCCCCAGGGAACTCCCCCAACAGAAAGTTAAAATGTCAGCCCTAAGTATATTTCCTACAGTTCTGGAGGACTCCACTGCAAGTATCCTGAAGGAAAATTCTTCAACAAGAACCCACACACATACATACGCAATACTTCTACAAGAACAAGAAAAAATAAATAAGCTCCAGGCTTCTAAATTCAAATTGAAGGAAATAAAATTTCCAAAGAAGTACCTTCTAACGTGTAGTCTCTGCAGGACTTATTAAAATTCTGATTTTTGGACACCATGAATCTCTGGTGACAGGCCCAGGCAATTAATATTTTAAACCATCCCTTCCAGTAACTCTTCTACACACTAGGGTTTGAGAACTACTGCTCTGAGGGCAGCCCCGTCTATAACATCTGCAGTTTCTGGGCAAGAAGACCGTGGCTCACCCCTCTTCTTCCATCCAGCTCCATCCCATACCTCAAGGGGCCTCACCTGTGGTCATCTCCCAAGTTGCTCATATAGGCTCTGTCCATATATCCCTAGGTCTAGGGATGTTATCAAGAAACCAGACTCAGTAAAGAGGCCTCCAGAGATCCTTGAAGCAGGCTCAGGGATGTTTGGGCAGGAAATTAAAGAGTCCTTGACACCCAAAACATGGTCAAGAAATTGGAAAACAGGCTCCAATAGGAAGAGCCTATGAAGAAAGATTGGCTGGAAGAAGGTCAGAATGCAGGCCTAAGTCCAATTTCTAAGGGAATTGTCAGTGATAGAGACATGGGTTTCTAAACAGAGCTGCTCTATTGGATACATCTATTCCTGAGTTACTCTCCTTCATTTCTTTTTTTCCCCTAAGAACAATAGGAAATAATTTAATTTGTTTTGTAGTGGAGGTTTCTCCAAAATAAAGGCGCTAACTGTCCCAGGGTCAAGTTTAAGTCTCAACCCTTAAAACAAAAACAAAAACAACTTACAACTAAAAAATGACACGTTTTTACAGCTACCACGCTAAGCAGGTTTTCCCCAAAACACTGAGGTTTTGACAAGAGCACCCCATTACCCCACAGGACCCCATAACTTGAACTTAAAACCTTCTAAAGTCATAAGAGATTTAAGAGATTGAAATGAATGACGGATAGTATCTGTCTTTGATGACATGAAAAGTTGATACTGTTGATACCCCAGAACAGACATTGGGCTCTACACTGAAGGACAATGGAAAGTCTTGAAATAGTGAATTCTTTTCAACTCACCATGAATACTTCCAAACTTTTCCCCATAAAAGGATAAATATTTCCAGAGTGAATGCCCTAGCCCCCACCTCCTGGATACTACCACTGCCGAGGACTCTGGCATTTCCTCTTAGTGAATGGCACTGTGGTGGCCACACACAGGGTTGTCGACCTAGACCCTCTTCTCTGGGTCTAGCCTTGGATGGTTTCCCAGAAGCCAACTTTGTGTCATATAACTGGGCATCCCTGGCAACAGTTGCTTGGACTGGGAGCACCTGACTCCAACTGGGTCAGTTTGATTCTCTGCGCTGGGAATTTGAAATTAGGAGAAAAATAGAGAATGTCCCTCTACGTAGCTGAACCTAAACTATGCAAATTTGGGAGTTGTGGGCCAGCCTTGAATTAATTGTTCCATGGGGGTTGGGAGCCAAGAAAGCCTCTCCGCTCAGAAACAAGTGAAACAGGTGTTCAAAGAAGAGAGAATATACTTCCTGTGTTCCTACAGCAGTTGCATTCCTGGCTTTGGGTTCTGTGGGTCACTCCTAGGGTTTTACAGTAAATTCTTCCCAGAGGGAAGAGGGGCTTAAGTTAACTGATCAGGGCTTTTGTTACGTGTAGTTTAATTGTTCTACATAGGAGAGCACTGCTAGTGACATATTTATTTGTCATGACTCCACTCTCTCCCTTAGACCCCCATCCACAGAGCCAGGTCTAATCCATTTTAACTCTTAATATCTCCACATTTATCATCTCCTCCTTATTTCTACTGTCACACCTTAGTTCAGGTATACAGCTTGAAGTCATATAGGCCTGAGTTCAAGTCCCAACCTTACCACTTACTAATTGTATGACCTTGGACAAGTTACTGAACCTTCCTAAAATGGGGATCATCATAGTACTTGCCCTACAAGATTGTTGTAAGGGCTGAATAAAATAGTACATATAACAAAATATAGGGCATATAGTGTTCAGTAAATGTCTATTATCATTATTATGGCATTACTGTTTTCATTTATATTATTATTAAATAAGAAAGTTTAAGTTACTTAGAGACTCCAGTTTAATTGCTAATAGACCCAATGGTATTACTTTTAGGAATCTATGTTATTTTAGTAACTGTGATAACGTGCATAAATAACTTTTTGCCTTATTATAATATATCTAGTTATTCTAGCTTAATTCAGGTCTTTTTTTTTTTTCAACATCAACAGAAAATTCAGGTCTTTCAAAGGTAGGAAAATGTTAATATCTACAGTGTATCTGAAGTATCAGATACTCTAACAAGCATTTTACATAAACTCTCTTATTTAATTTACGAAAGATGATACTGTCTCTATTTTGAAGATGGAGAAACAGAGGCTCACATACATTAGTTAAATTACCAAGAGACATGAGAAAAGAGTCAGGCCTGGAGTTCAAATCCAAGTCTTTAATTTTTTGTTTGTTGTTTGCTGTTTGTTTTTGAGACAGGGCCTGGCTCTGTCGCCCAGGCTGGAGTGCAGTGGCATGATCTTCGCTCACTGTAGCCTCCATCTCCTGGGCTTAAGCAATTCCCCCACCTCAGCCTTCCAAGTAGCTGGGACTATAAGAGCACACCACCACACTCTGCTAATTTTTGTATTTTTTGTAGAGATGGGATTTATGCTGTGTTCCCCAGGCTGGTCTCAGACTCCCTTTCTACCATGCTGCTTAGTCTCCTGATTCATGGGTATGTTTTTCTATTGGAAAGACAGCCAGAAAGATCCATGACAACTGTGGTATAGCTTATAAACATGTAATTTTAATCTAGTGTGATAGCTGCCCAGAATCCATTTTTGCAGAGTTAATCAACTGAGCATGTCAATTCCCCTGAAACTCTGCTATCCCTATCCTGAATCCCTTAACGCCACCTTGCACATTAACCTGAAATGATAGTAACACTTTAGTTAGCACTCTGGGTAGCTTTGTAACAGTTCAGCAAAGAGCCTGTCAATATATCAAATGCAGATAGATAGATAGATAGATAGATAGATGATGGATAGATAGATAGATAGATAGATAGATAGATAGATAGATAGATGATAAACCAGACATTTAGCTTCACAAGGGTTTTTATAATGGCTAATTAATGTGAATTTGAAATACATAAAGTTTTTCCTCTTGGAAAGGTAATGTGGAGTACTGTAACCTTTTCCAGCAGTTTTTTTCTTTTGAAAGGAACTCTGAATGTGGGCATCTTTACAAGTCCCTTTAGGACTTGAGTGTTCATATTACCTTCAGATAAACTCAAGAAAGAGAAAGTAAACACAAAGGAATTTTGATGCACACACAAAAAACTTAAGAGAATAAGACAAGCATTTATTTGCTTTTATTATTTCAACGAAGTTTTTAAGATGGTGGTCTCACTCTGTTGCCCAGGTTGGAGTGCAGTGTTACGATATCGGCTCACTGCAACCTCTGCCTCCAAAGTTCAAGTGATTCTCCTGCCTCAGCCTCCCAACTAGCTGGGACTATAGGCATGTGCCACCATGCCCAGCTAATTTTTGTATTTTTAGTAGTGACAGGGTTTCACCAGGTTGGCCAGGCTGGTCTTGAACTCCTAACCTCAGGTGATCCATCCTCCTCTGCCTCCCAAAGTGCTGGATTACAGGCATGAGCCACCGCATCCAGCCTTATTTCAGTGATTTTATGTTCTGAGATTTATAAAAATGAGTTAAGCTGTAAGAAAATATTCTTACTTTAAATACAAATTCAGGTGATAATAAAAATAAAATATTGAAAAACCCATGCTGGATATTTAAAGATAATCATCATGTTTAATAGGAAAGGTTAATTTGCTTCAATCCAAGGAAGAGAAATATATTTCTTCTCAATTCTTTAGAAACTTGACTAGTAGGTAAGTCACTTGGCTTAATGTAAAGAGAGTATAATTTCTTATACACATTGTTTTATGTTGAGTCCTGAGAAATGCCTGTACAACACAGACTATCATTTATTTCTTCTCTAAACAACAATGATAAAAATGTTTGAGAGTGCAGTTTTGTTGAAGCATTGAAATAAAGACTCAAGGATATTTTAAAATAGAAAAATATTTTCACTGAGCATGTCGATTATATTGCTACTACTGTTATTTTCTAATCACATTTTCTTCATTCATATGCTTTTTCAATGTACATTTTCTGCTAAAATAGAGGGTCAAGAGAGAATCACGCATCTGTTTCCTGCTGATAGCGTGAACTCAAAATACAGCCAATGAAAGCAAACATGTGTGATGGCTTAGTCAGAACAGGCACTCACTAGTCATACCTCCTAGCTCATGTTTTACTCCCAGAAAGAATTTAACCTGCTTCTTCAGTGTCTTAACCAACATCCTCTAACAACCAAAATAATCTTCTAGGAAAACAATGTATATAGCAACATGCCTTTCCCCACTAAATCAAATCAGGAGATAATACGTACAAGCAAAGGATATTAGAATTCACCAGAATAGGCATCAATCAACGAATATGGGATATACCAATCAAATTTCAAATTCAAAGCATTTTAAAGTAATATTTTAATACAAGGCTATGCTGTTGTTGAGTACTGTTTTGATAAAACTGGTGTGTTTCACTAGGTAAATGTCAATGGTAAATGTGACATGTTAATATTTAAATGTGTCAATAATCCCACTAAGCAAAAAGTTTCTTTCTCAGTTTTAAGGATGTTAATATGAGGATTGAGTACAAAAGGAATGGCTCAGATTCTCCCTTGCAGATTACCTTTTCAGGAGAAAATACCTTGGGAAATCTAACCTATGAATGGTATTAGATTTCCTAATGTAGATTCCTAGTGGAGTGAAAAAGTGTCTTCATAAAATACATATGGCCGATCACCCTGTTTGAGAGAAAATACAGATTGTACCATCACAGCTCCCAGCAATATCACAACGTCCATGCAATTCATTTATTCATTCAGCAAATATTTATTGAATACTTTATTATTAAAATATTGTTAAGAAAAAATGTTGTAGAAATTCTCTTTGCCAATTCTTTTTTTTTTTTTGAGACAGAGCCTCACTATTGTCACCCAGGCTGGAGTGCTGTGGCATGATCAAGTCACTGCAATCTCTGCCTCCCGGGTTCAAGCGATTCTCCTACCTCAGCCTCCCAAGTAGCTGGGATTACTGGTGCCCACAACTAATTTTTGTATTTTTAGTAGAGATGGGGTTTCACCATTTTAGACAGGCTGGTCCCGAACTCCTGACCTCAGGTGATCTGCCCGCCTCAGCCTCCCAAAGTGCTAGGATTACAGGCATGAGCCACCATGCCCAGCTGCCAATTCTTGATAAATCACAGCGGAATCTGACTTATTTCTTGCACTTCTAGCCAACATATTAATAGTGTTGCAAACATCTATTATACTTGAGCATCTATCTTATCTTGAACCTGAAATCATATGTTAGGATTTCATCATCCTGTGAGTAATTAAGATCACCAGAAGTCAAATAATGAACATGCTTTGCTCCTGGGCCTTCTTTCGATGTATTTTGCATGGCAAGTGCTCTCAAGGTCTTACAGAATGTCTGCCTCATATCCTTGAATCTGCAAAGAATCTTGCTAGAAATGTGGATGTAATATTTTTGGCTTGATATATTTCTCAACCTCCAGTCTATAGGATGGTGTGTTTCTATGTTATTCCCATTTCAAAGAGCTCCATTTTTCAGATTGAACTTTATATTTGAAAATGCTGCCAGGCGCGGTGTAATCCCAGCAATTTGGGAGGCCGAGGAGGGCGGATCACCTGAGGTCAGGAGTTCAAGACCATCCTGGTCAACATGGTGAAACCTCGTCTCTATTAAAAATACAAAAATTAGCTGGGCATGGTGGCATATGCCTGTAATCCCAGCTACTCAGGAGGCTGAGGCAGGAGAATTGCCTGAACCCAGGAGGCAGAGGTTGCAGTGAGCTGAGATCATGCCATTGCACTCCAGCCTGGGTAACAAGAGCGAAACTCTATCTCAAAAAAAAAAAAAAAAAAAAAAGAAAGAAAGAAAGCAAAGAAAATGCTATTGCAATAAGAGAAGTCAAAGAGTTGCCGGGCACGGTGGCTCACGTCTGTAATCCCAGAACTTTGGGAGGCCAAGGTGGGTGGATCACCTGAAGTCAGGAGTTCGAGACCAGTCTGACCAATATGGTGAAACCCCCTCTCTTAAAAAAAAAAAAAAGACAGAGAGAGAAGTCAAAGAGTTAATTGGCTGTTACAAGAGGATACTGTGGTAGGTTGAAAAGTAACCACCCAAAGATATGTCCATGTCCTAATCTCCAGAAACTGAATTTTACCTTGCGATGAGGAGATGATCCTGGATTATCCAAGTAGGCCCTAAATGCCACCACAACAGTCTTTGTAAGAGAAACACAGAGGAAGATTTGGGACAGACTCACAGGTGGAGACAAAGATTGAAGTGATGGTGCCACAGCCAAAAAATTCAAGGAATACCAATAGCCTCCAAAATCTGAAAGATATAAGGATTCTCTGAGAGGAGAGAATGATACTGATTGATTGATTTTAAGGAATTGGCTCACTTTATTGTGGGAGGGGGCAAATCTGAAATCTGCAGGATAGGCCAGCAGGTTGGAGACCCAGGGAAAAGTCAAGGTTTCAGTCTCGAGTCCAAAGCAGTCTAGAGGCAAAATTTCTTCTACCTGGCTAGGTGCCGTGGCTCATGCCTATAATCCCAGCACTTTGAGGAGCCAAGGTGGGTAGATCACCTGAGGTCAGGAGTTTGAGACCAGCCTGAGAAATATGATGAAGCCCCATCTCTACTAAAAATATAAGAATTAGCTGGGCATGGTGGTGCATGCCTATAATCCCAGCTACTTAGGCTGTAGCACAAGAATTGCTTGAACCTGGGAGGCGGAGGTTGCAATGAGCTGAGATCATGCCATTGCACTCCAGTCTGGGCAACAAGGGTGAAATTCCATCTCAAAGTATAAAAAAGAAGAAAAAAAAAAAAGAATTTCTTCTACCTGAGTGGAATTCGGTCTTTTCTCTTAAGGCTTTCAACTGATTAGATGGTGCCCACCCATATTATGGTGGGTAATCTGCTTTACTCAAAATCTACAGATTTAGATGTTAATCATATCTAAATAATACACACCTTCACAGTAACATCTAAACTGATTTTTGATCAAGTAACTACATGCCATAGCCTAGCCAGATTGACACATAAAATTAACCATCACATTGTCTATTCATGATAGGAATCCAATCAACAGAAAGCTAGTGTAAAGAGTAGACTCCAGCTCTTCAGAGAAGGAAGCAAGGAAACGGAATGAAGGACACAGAGGAACCACACCTGGCAATTGTCAAAGATTATGGAGAGAAATGGGGACTGCTCAGGATTGAGCCCCGGAAATATCTAAACCCTTAGAGAAAGGTGTTTTTCGTAAGCTCCAACCTCAAATGTAGTTGCAACCTACTGATCTCTCTACATTTGACATTAAGATGTAGGTGGCTGTGCAGTGGGATCAGGGACAGCTGGAACCATAATTTCAACCAGCTGAGTGACAGATAGCTGATGTATATCCAGCAGCACAACTTCTGAGCTGTGACGTCAATAAGCACAGGGAGACAGGATCAATAGAAATTCCAAAACCAAGATGACTGGAACGAATTCCAAATAAACAAGTGATATCTAAGGAACTGAAACCACACAGAGTGAAAGGCAAAATCAGAATTATATCTCTAAGATTTTGTTGACTTGGGGGTGAGGTAGGGAGTGAATAAACATGCCACGACTTGTCTAAAGTATTGCTAGTTCCTCTGGACAGGGTGAGAATCGAGACCTTTTGAAAGTTTCTTGCAGGAAATAAAAAGCATAGAGCAAAAGTCTAAAGGGTCAACTTTCATGAGAGACTTTGTGGACAAGTAGAGTTGCTTTAGTACCGAGGTAAGAAAGGACATGGGCCCAGGTCTCAGGAACAGATGTTGATGATATCAAAAGATGGCAACCTTAGCACAGACATTGTACCAATAGAATTTCAGATATTTTCATATCACATTGTAGTGTTGCAGATATCTTAAAATATTGTATTGCATTCATCAGTACTTTAAAATTATAGTTTTTGAAAATGATATTTTATTTATGATTTAAGAAGTCCATTTTTATAACTATTTCTTCAAGATATTCGATTTCCTTTGTAATCTTATATATTATTTTATGCATTAAAAATATTATTCTGAGCGTTAGGAACAGTGGCTCATGCCTGTAATCCCAGCACTTCGGGAGACTGAGGCAGGAGGTTTGTTCAAGCCCAGGAGTTTGAGACCAGTCTGGGCAATGTAGCAAGACCCCATTTCTATAAAACAAATAAAAACATTATTCTGAGAAGACTCCATAGGCTTCATTAGACTGTCAAAAGGGTCCAGACAAAATGTTAAGAATTCCGATAAAATAATCTATTATTCTGTCCTATTTATATTTATTCATTTACAAATGCTTATTAGAACTTAACTTTGTTCTGTGCATAAACCTCTAACTCAGTAAGTGTTTTGGAGGAATTTCGGGGAAGAGATTTAAAAAGGAAACATAGGCTGGGCGCAGTGGCTCATGCCTGTAATCCCAGCACTTTGGGAGGCCGAGGCGGGTGAATCACGAGGTCAAGAGATCGAGACCATCCTGGTCAACATGGTGAAACCCCATCTCTACTAAAAACACAAAAAATTAGCTGGGCATGGTGGCGCATGCCGGTAATCCCAGCTACTCAGGAGGCTGAGGCAGGAGAATTGCCTGAACCCAGGGGGCGGAGGTTGCAGTGAGCCGAGATCGCGCCATTGCACTCCAGCCTGGGTAACAAGAGCGGAACTCCGTCTAATAAAAAAAAAAAAAAAAAGGAAACATAAACAAAGTAAAAAGTTAATATAAACCACAACAGAAATGCTATGACAATAATGACAATTTAGGGACAAATCCATTTGAGGGATTTCTTAGCACTGTGTAATTTCTTACTGTTAAGCTTCTGATTACTATATAATCAGGCTGACAAATGACTAATGCTGGGCAGGCCCAAACAAATGAATTTGAGTTTTGTTTGGGACTCTGCCTCCCGTTCTTTGTGTAGAGTCTTATGGAATTTTAATGGTTCTACCTCCCTTTGGGCAGTCTCCCCTCTGGATAACTGACAAAAGCTTTGTATTTCTCATCTAGACTACAGACATGGGATAGAGTAATTACCTAGAAGCTTAGGGCACATTTACTTCATCTATCATTCATTTTAAAAAAATTATATTAACAACTGGAGAGAACACACAGATTTTACAAAATGCCTGACATTTTGCTAATAAAATACTTGGGGAAAAAAGAGAAGATAGTAAAAAATTTAAATTTGCCAAAATTCATAGAACTCACTTTTATGAGTTGACCATTAATTATTTAAAGGAAATAGAATCATAATTATAATGGTCAGTAAACATTGGCATTGGCGAGGTTGGTTAAAACGATCATTACATAAAAATTTGAATCTCAAAGTAGAAACCAAATGAATGAATGACAAGACTGCCATTGAAGGTTAGATGTCGATGGAAAGAGCTACTGGCATAAATCATCAGTCCCTGCAATGTGAAAAAGCCTGGAGCCAGGAAACATGGAAGCCCAGGGAGAAAAATGAGCAAGCTGTCCCAACAGGCAGTGGAGGATTCTGGAATATGTTTCTTCCTCTTTCAGCCCATTCAGACACAAACGGGCAGAAAACACTGATGTTGGTGAGGTTACGTTTCCCTATTTCTGACACTGACTTCAGCCATCCTACCTAAAACTAGAGTGGTATATAAGAAACAATAAAATGCAGTGTTTGGATTTGGGAGCAGTCAAAAGGAAGTCTAAAAATAATCTTTATTCTTCTCTACCCCCCCCCCCGCCCCCTGCCTCCACACACACACACACACACACACACACACACACACATACACATACATACATACAATATCCCTGCTGATTAGAAGACATTCACTTGATAGTTACATTTACAGAGATAATTTCATTCTGATTATAATGTCTCATTCTTTTAAAAACTAGGTCAGGAACATGTTCTTCCATACTTTTATACTCAATAGTTGATTTTTGTTTTGTTTTATTTTGTTTTCCATTCTAACGTAAAAACAACATTTGTAATGGCAGTCTTTCTACCTTTTAGAGAAATTTTTTTTTTCACCAAAATATATGCAACAAAAAAGTGTAGGTAATGTCAAAAAAGCATTTGGACTTAAACATGGCTTTGAACTTCCAGATGATGAAGTCAGTTACTAGCAAATCTACTACTGTTGTCACCAACAGTAGATCTTAGAAGGAGGTAGGTGTTAAAAGAAAAAAATCTGAATCCTCCTTTATAGCTAAATAATGAGGCTGAAGCTATAACCCATCTCTTCTGAAACCTTCCCCAGCAAGACAGCAAAGGAAATTTAAATCCTAATTAAACCCTTTTTGTTAGATATAGCAATGAAGACAATGCTTTCACCTTCATGTTATTCTGCTGTGTTAAAATGATTAGAACACAACAAATGCTACCCTGTCTCAGACCAAATCTCTAACCAATAATTTCTTACAATGACACTGAGAATACCTGGTGATTTTCTGTGTCAAATTTCAAGACTTTTGTTGGACTCTGAAAACTTTTCATGTTTTATTATGAATATGTCACCTCTTAACTTATCTAGAGCATCATTAAAAACATACCTATTGCTTTGTCTACCCAGCAACTATTTTCCAGAAATTGCCTCACCCCATTGCCCAATATGGAGAGTTGCAGCAGGATTTGCAATATTCCCATAATGTGACCCTGCCCCAACTCATGCTTAATTTGTCTGAAAGTGGGCATCTAAACTTAATTAAATCTATTGGTCCCTTCCCCGGGAAAGTAAAACTGGAATGAGAAACAGATCATCTCTCTCTAGGTGACTAGTCTATAAATGCTAACTTCAGAACTGTTTCTGCTATGTGTGGACTGCAAACAAAAACGCTGATCTGCATTGAAAAAGTAAAGGAGATGTCAGGAGAGGGGCAGAGAAAAGGGTCAAAAGGAGAAGAATTTTTGGGTTTTGTTTTGTGCTCTAGTTCAGGTGGTTCTATTCCTGAAGTTCTCTTGGACTGTACTAATTACTTCAGTAATTAGTGTCTGAATTAATTCCTGAAGTGTCTCTTGGATTGTACTAATTACTTCAGTAATTCACCAATAAATCCACCCTTTTTATTTTTAAGCTAGTTTGAGTTGGGCTTTGATTCCTCATACCAGAATAATAAAAGCCCTAATATTCATTTATTCAATAAATTTTTATTTATTTAATATTTAACATATAAACTATTTCTATCTTAACCCATTGTATCGCTTAAAACACAAGTTTCATAAGCTTTTAACTCATTTCATCTAAAGAACATAACTTTCAAGTGTCAAAAAATGACTTCTAATCTGAGATGTGATTTTAATTTTGTGTTCCCTACATGTTTAATTATTTAAGAACCTTACTCATATCCTCCAAAGCCTTAGTCTATCTAGTTCAGTTCAGTTCATATATTTTTGATCATCTACTTTGTACCAGACAATGATGTGGTGATATAAACTCGAAGATGAGAGAAGATATCTCACAATCTAGTGGAAGAAAAATATTTATAAATGAATAATTAAGATATATGTGCTAAGAAGTAACACAGAGGTGCAGTCAAGGTATTAACAAGGGAATTTTTAACATCCTGGCTAGCAACAAACACCTGTTTTTTCCCCAACACTCATCCAATTTTTCTAGAAATTTCTCCTCTATCTTCCCTATCTTTACCATCTTATCCCTTTTCTTCACCCGAGAGAGATGAATGTCATGTGATCTATTCTGCCTCTGCTCTGGCTACAAAGACTAGGAAATTAATGCAAGCTGTGCAAATTAGAGTGCTTTGATATCTAGCCCCCAAAATTAACCCAAAGATTCTCATGTCCTGTTATTCTTTTTTTTTTTTTTTTCTGTTATTCTTTATGTAGTCCCTTCTTACACTGAATGGGTCTGCCCTATGTAACTACCAGTATATTAAGAAAAAACAGAGTATGATTTTAATGTCTAAGTCATACAAGATGCTATAGTTTCCACCTTGCTCCTTTGGGTCATTCACTCTAGGGAAAGCCAGATGCCACGTCATGAGAGTCTTCAAGCAAGCATATGGAAGTATCCACATGGCATGGAACTCAGGCCTCTTGGCAACAACCCTCATAAACTTACCAGCATTGTGAGTGTGTACAGTTGGAAATGGATCCTCCAGCCTAGTTAGTCCTTTAGATGACTGCAGCTCCAGCTGACATCTGAACTACAACTTCATTTGAGATCCCCCCACCTTCAAGACAGAACCATCCAGCTAAGCTGTTCCTAAGTTTATTTTGCACAAAAACTGTGTGACATAACAAATGTTTATTGTTGTTTAAAGCTGCTAAGTTTGGGCATAATTTATTGCACAGGAATAGGTAATTAATACCATAGCGCTTTGGCACTAATTTTTTCAAGAATGGGCAGCTAACCCAAGTTAGGGCAATGAATAATTTCCCCCAAATTTTTGATGGACTATCACAGAGAATATAAAGATAGTTTCTCTGATAGTTAAATATAAGATGTAAAACTTAAATGCTTCCAGTGACCATTTCCGCCAGGTGGAGAAAACCAGTTTAAAGTGAAAGAGAATAAAGTCGACACAGAGAAACAGAATGGCAGAGAGAAAGCCATCAGGGTGTTGGGGTCCTTAGTTTTAACTATTCCTGAGACTGCTGGATCTTGCTTTTTCTTTGGGTATTTGACCCTTATTCAGAGTCCTCCATCCAGATGCCATGCCTCAAGACCTTTGTATGTCCTAATCATCTCTCACGTTTTTCTCTTGGCCCAATCCTTCACTTTAGTTGCTGTGCAAATGTCATCTTACTGGCCAGGGGCAGTGGTTCACACCTGTAATCCCAGCACTTTCAGAGACTAAGGCAAGAAGATCACTTGATCCCTAGACGTCTAGGCTGTAATGAGCTGTGACCACGCCACTGCACTCCAGCCTGGGTGACAGAGACTCTGTCTCAAAAAAAAAAAGTCATGTCACCAATGAGATCTGACCACCTCGCCTAAAAAAGATTTTCTAATGTGTGGTAGTTTTGTAATGTGTCAACTTGGCTAGGTGAAACAATTCCTAGAATTCATTTTCTGGTATGCTTCTAGTTAGAGTGGTCACAAGGAAGGTTATTGAGAAATTTGGAAGGTGGTAGGGAAACAGTGGCCATTTTCTAGCTCATACCTACATTGTTGCTGATCTGCTGACTCACTTCATGGTGTGAAGCTGTAGCTGGGCCTGCAGTTGCTCTAACTTCCCCTGGATTTTCCCTCAGTTCCTCCCACTCCCGCTAGGTTGCTGTGCTGAGGAGCCCTCACTTCTACAGGATATCCTCATCACAAAGGCCAGAGGCAATAAGAATGAACACGGGGCTGGGCACAGTGGCTCATGCCTGTAATCTCAGCACTTTGGGAGGCTGAGGCAGGCAGATCACCTGAGGTCAGGAGTCCGAGACCAGCCTGACCAACATGGAGAAACCCTGTCTCTACTAAAAATACAAAATTATCTGGGTGTGGTGGTGCATGCCTGTAATCCCAGCTACCTGGGAGGCTGAGGAAGGAGAATTGCTTGAACCTGGGAGGCAGAGGTTGTGGTGAGCCATGATTATGCCATTGCACTCCAGTCTGGGCAACAAGAGCAAAACTCCATCTCAAAAAAAAAAAAAAGAATGAACATGGGTTTCCATCTATCCTTGTCCATTTGTCCTTTATATATATGAAATTCTAACAAGATTTTGAAAGATAAATAGGTTTTCACCAGGTGGAAGAGAGTTGGGGGAGAAAAATGCATCAAGCTAAGAAATAAGCAAATTCAAAGACAAAGAAGTGCGAAATGATTCATGAGAAAACATGCTTTTCCTAGAACACAAATTGCAGGGGTAGTGGTAAGATGAAAAAGTAAAGAGGTAATATAAACCAAATACTGAAACATGTTGTATACCCTAAAAAGGACTTTCAGCTTAATCTTACAAGTAAATATTTACAAAAATTTTTATGCATAAAAATTCTTTTCTAGAAATAAAAATTAAAAATGCAGGCTCCAGGGTCCCACCTCTAGAGATTTTGATTCATTAAATCTGTGATATGGCCTAGAAAATTAAATTTTTAATGTATCATCCAAATTATTCTAGTCAAAGACAATCTAAGATCACACTTTGATAAACATAGAACAATGGGGAGCCCCTGGAGAGTTTTAAGCAGGAGTGTCACCTGATGAGATCTGAATTTCCAAAAGATAACTTCAGATGCAGTTTAACAAAATGGATCTGAGGAACGTAAATCTGGATACAGAGAGATTTATTAGGAGACTGTTGTAATAATCCAAATGAGAGGTAATGGCAGCCTCATCTAAGGCAGTAAAAATAGTAAGAAGATTATGGAGAGAAGTAATTTTTTTTTTAGAAGTAATATTTAGGAAGGGTGAGGAGAGGAGGAAAATCCAAGATGAATCCTCAAATTTTTATTTGAGTAACTAAGTAAATGATAAAATAGAAAATGTAGACAGAAACACAGATTCTGAGGTTGGAATGTATTTTTTAAGTGATCAGTTCTGTATGGTAGATTTTAATATGCCTGTATGAAATTTAGTGGAGATGCATAGTAAATACACATACGTTACATATGGACTGTTATTCAGGAACATTTTCCCACTACCTTTGATATTTTCATGCTGTGAGACCTCTATCACAACAAGACTTCAGTTCTCCTCTTTCCTCCTCATTTACTACTTTCCACAGAGGAGAGAGGCACCTGATAGGTGAATCTGGAGGAAATGATTGAGGTATGTGTGGCTTAACCCATTTCTTTTCCTTCCTTTGAGATCTGCCTAACCATAGATTCAAGTCTGTATAGGCAGTTATGTGCAGAAAATAAAATATTGAAAGAACATGGACAGCAGGGGACAAAACAGAAGTTATAAGGCTGTGCAGGCAGCTGCCATCTAACAGAAGTGATGTCTTTCCAGTGGGGGTGTCAGGAATGGAGACTGGACAAGGTCCTTAGCACCAGAAAGTAGGTGTGAGAGCAAGGTGACTCTGAGAAGTTCCCAGAGGTAATCTCACTCACCATCTCTAAGGCAGAGGCCATCCCTTGGCCGAATTCAACCACGGAGACAGGACCAGACAGAATCAGAGAGAGACCAGACCCATAAGGCAATACCTGCCTTCCCTTCTAGTGACCTTTAACCTAGTGAACCAGAAAAGGGAGGGGAGGAAGAGTGAAAGAGCTGACTTTGAATGTGCTTGGACCACGAGTCAAGCCTCAGATGGAGAAGTAGAGATGTGATTGGAGTCTTCATTGAACTCTCTGGCTTTTTTGCTAACTACAAGGGTAAGCAAGCTGTGGTATCTGCTTGATGTATCATGGAGGACCTATCGAGCAAAGGAGAATTGATACAGAGCAGCTGAGGACAAAGATGGGGATAAATAAACTCCTAAGGGTTTAAACCCCATCAGGTTCATTCTCTTTAATAAGTTGGTGATGGTCAGCTAGGCATTTTTCTGGGGTTGAAGGTCATTATATTTTCACAGTTACATGACCCAGTAAAGGTAAAGAATACCTTGTGAGAAGAAATGAGGACTTTGGACTGAACCCAGGAACATATCAACATGAAAGGGTCAAGAGTGGGATGAAGAGCCAGGAAACAAGACTAACAAACCAGAGGAGTCAAGCCAAGGGAGGGGTTCAAGAAGGAAGCAGTTCTACATTGAGTTATGCTGTATAAATGCCACCTGATGATCACAAGCTCCATCAGCCTGTGAATACAAATCTAACCACATTAATCCCCAACTTCACAAGCTCAATCACCCTTCTGTACAATTGCTGTCCCTCTTCTCCCCTAAAGTCTCCTTTTCTGGGAGCCCTTCAAGATAATATTCTTTGGTGCCTTTTAATGTCCCCATTGTCCCAAAGCACAAAATTTTGAATGACCTAAAAGGGCTGTATTTCATTTATTCTTCCATGTGGTGAATCCACATTCTCTTTCTTATACAAATGGGGGAGTATAATAGCAGAGACTGCTAGTTGTACTTCAATGTCCTTTTTGTTTGCTGGTCCCAAGCCAACAAGAATAAAGACTATATAACCTAGCTTTCCTTGAAGTTAGGTATGGCAACGTGATTAGACTCTTGCAATAGACCATGAGCAAAAGTAGTGCATACAACTACCAGGATAGTTCCTTTTCCTTCTTCCAGCTGGCTGGAATATCAATGCTGAAGTTACAGTAGCCATTTTAGACCACACGTAAACTTGAAAATGAGGAGGCTGAACATATTGACACTGATATGTACCTCCCAGCTCTCTCTTCAGTGAAGGCTATCAGGAGTGAGGTCAGTAGACATTCCACAGCTTTCTTTCCCTTTAGCTGCAGAGAGCCACCTTGCTCAATGTCACACACCTTCCAGGGTGGCTGATATCTAATGACAAATCAATGCTTGGCCTAACTCAAGACAATTCTGAGAGGCCTTTTTAGTTCCAGCATCCCATGGGGTTGGCCCTGGTGATCATAGGCCTGCATCATAGCTTGGCTCTCTTCTGCCTGCCTCAGCTGTTCCTCAAACCACCCAGACAGCCTTTGTGTGGCTGAAGCTTCAGGTTGCGATGCTCATTGTCCAGACAGTCAGGCAGACTGTCTTCCTCATAACACTCTTGATGTCTTCATCCTCTTCAGTTGTTTCTTTTTTTTCCCCATAAACGTACCATCCTCTAATATGCTCTGTAATGTAGTTAGTTGTTTATTGTGCTTTGATTTACTTTCTTTCCTAATAACATATAAGGCCCATGAGGAGAGGAATCTTTTTTGTGTGCCCTGATATACCTCACACATCTATTGTAATGACTGGCAAAGAGCAGGTATTCAATAATTGTGTGTGTGTGTGTGTGTGTGTGTGTGTGTGTGTGTGTGTGACACAGAGTCTTGCCCTGTTGCCCAGGCTGGAGTGCAGTAGCATGATCTTGGCTCACTGCAACTTCTATCTCCCGGATTGAAGCGATTCTCCTGCCTCAGCCTCCCGAGTAGCTGGGATTACAGGCTGCACCACCATGCCTGGCTAATTTTTTGTATTTTTAGTAGCGACGGGGTTTCACCATGTTGGCCGTGCTGTTGTCAAACTGCTGACCTTAGGTGATCCACCCACCTCGGCCTCCCAAAGTGCTGGAATTACAGGCTTATACCACCACACCCAGCCTCAATAAGTATTTGTTGAATCAATGAATAAGTGAACAATTCTCTGAGGATAATTTTGTAAATATTCACTTATTAGGGCCCTCAATTTGAGGGAGAAATTTTTGGCAGCAGATTCACTGAGTGTTACACTTTCTATATCCTCCAATAATGAAAGATTGACCATGTACTTTTATGGAGTGCTCTGAATCTCTCCCATTATAATCTAAACTTATTAACATTTTCATACATATACTTCTAGATACTAGAGGTACCTTATTTCACATGTGAGGCCTGTGATTTCTGTTCCAGTGAGATGTCCACTGAAAACAGTGATTTTCCCCACAATATTAACAGGAACGTTAGAAAAAGCAACCCTGAAAATCTCAAGTGTGGTGATCCATGACAGCTTGCTGGCTTACATTATAGGGTACATAGCTGGGTGCGGTGGCTCACGTCTGAAATCCTAGCACTTTGGGAGGCCAAGGTGGGTGGATCACCTGAGGTCAGGAGTTCAAGACATTATAGGGTACAGTTACTTCTAACAGGAACTGTCTGTTCTCAAGCACAATTCATTGCAACTGAGTTGCTGGAAACTTTTTTGCTTTATATTACCTGCTTCTCAAAGAGGTCAATATTTGTGAGTTTTCAGGAAGATTCCTTTGAAGTCAGCATTCCAATAAAAACATGAAATAGATCAACTAAGCACCCATGGAGTTGGACTGATGATTTATTTTTGTAGCTCCAAATTCTCCAGGGGCTTTCCTCTCCCAGGAAGGTTTTGTTGCTCTGCATTCTTAGGGGGCTTTCCTCTCCTGGGGCAAGTTCTTTTTTTTTCCATTTGTCTTAAGAGTTAGTAAAGGTTACATAAATGTCATTATGTCCTTCTAATTCAAGTGAATTAGAAAGGTAGTCATGATATGATTGAGTGTAATTCAAACCAAACTTTTTATGTAAAACAAAGAAAATAATTCCAAAATATTTATACATAAAATAGAACAGTTGACTGCCTAGAATAAAATCTTTATCACTATTTATTAACTAATTATTAGTTATGAATATGGGATGGTAAGAGTACATGTGTTAACTGTATTATTCCTTTGACTTTTTTGATATATTAATAACTTAAAGGAAAAAAGGTACATAAACCATCATGGAAGTTCCTTTCTTATGCCTAGAGCACAATCACTCATTCATGCTCCAGAAAGCGTGCAAGGCTCAGAATGTAATTTTAAGGCCAGGCTCAAACCTGTAATCCCAGCACTTTGGAAGACCAAGGAGGGAGAATCACTTGAGGCCAGGAGTTCAAGACCAGCCTGGCCAGCATCACAAAACCCTGTCTCTACTAAAAATACAAACATTAGCCAGATGTGGTGGCGCAAGCCTGTAATTCCAGCTACTCGGGAGACTGAGGCACAAGAATTGGTTTAACCCAGAAGGTGGAGGTTGCAGTGAGCTGAGATCACACCACTGCACTCCAGTCTGGGTGACAGAGCAAGACTCTGTCTCAACAAAAAGTAATTTTTAAACATTAGATTTAAACTCCAACTGGAATTTATCTTTGGGCAGCTTTTCTGTCCTTTCAAAATTTTGTTCTGCAGCAAATAACAAAGATTAGCAAGATAATCTTTTAAAATGTATTAACAAGAATCAAGTTTTTAAAACCTTAGGGAACCCATTTTTATCATGTAGCTTATTATTGACATCCAACTGGTTTGCAATAAAATGTGTTTATTATCATCAAATGGATAATCAGAATGTCACTGAAAGGTAACACTTGGAAACTGTATTTTATTTCATGCAATTATCTTTAGCCAGATCTCTCCGACAGTTAAAACCTCAGGAAAGATCCTCTTGCTTCTTCCATCTACCATATCCTGGTGTCTGGATAGAAACTATTTTCTCAAACTCCATAGCATACAATACAGACTTTGCTTATTCCGTGGCCTCAGTAGACAGTCTTCTTTCATGAACAATAAATAAACCATGCAGCTTCTTTTGGCCTATTCACCAAAAGCATATCACCCCTTACAAATCAGCTTCTGGAATATTTTTGAAGTAGATGTGTGTTGCACTGCCCAGATCTACTTTTAAGACCAAGGCACTCATTTTCCTAGTTGTTGGAGTGTTGGCTACTGAGAGCTCACAGCTGAGTTTCCCTTCAGGAATTGCCCATCTCATCCAAGATCCACTCCCCTCTCCTAGGGCTAGTCATATCCAAAAGTGGCCCATATGCAGGTGTACAACTGCACACTCATACTAACTTAAAACAGCCTGGAATGAATATCCTAGTTCTAAAGCTACGCATGGAATAGATGAAGGCCTTGGCTATCACTGAGTCACAGTTCAACTTCTCCTTCTGCCCAGTCCTGCTGCTTTTACTCTTCCACAGGTGTTGATCTCAAAGCTTTTTCCAGTAATTTTCCTACATGCTGATCTCCATTTCAGAATCTGCTTCCTAGAAAACCTGACCTATGAGAATTATTTTGGTCATGATCAAACCACCACCTTGAGTTATCATTTAAAAACCTAAAATTTTGATGGTGACTTGTGTACCAGCCATGGCAGACTAGCTTCTGTAACAAATACTCCCAAGATGTTAGTGGCTTAACCCAATACAAATTTGCTTTCTTGTAATCCCAGCACTTTGCGAGGCTGAGGCAGGCAGATCACTTGAGACCAGGAGTTTGAGACCAACCTGGCCAACATGGTGAGACCCCAACTCCAGTAAAAATATAAAAATTAGCCAAGCATGGTGGTACATGCCTATAATCCCCACTACTTGGAGGGCTGAGGCATGAGAATTGCTTGAACCCTGGAGGCAGTGGTTGCAGTGAGTCAAGATCATGCCACTGCACTCCAGCCTGGGCAACAGAGTATGACTCTGTCTCAAAAAAAAAAAAAATGCTCTTACTCATCCCATAGTATACTGCAATTCAGTGGGGAGGCTTGGCTCCACACAGTCATTCAGGAATCCAGACTCTTCCCAGCTTGGGCTCCACCCTTTTCTAGGAGTCTTGTCCTTCAGTTGACAAATGAAGAAAGAGCATGAAAAGTGCATGGGAGGTTAGATAGCTTAAAAGACCACACATAATTCTTCATTGGCCAGAACTCAGTCATCTGGCCACCCAAAATCAAGCTGATAAGCATTAGCAGTCTCTGCTACACATTTATAAAGTATTTGTGATTTTCAAATTTTCCATTATCCATGACCTGTGTGACACTCTAGTCCCATTCTTCAATTTGTAAGAACCAAATAATCATCTTTATTAATGATTCAAAGAGTCATGGGTGCTCCACTTTAATAAAAGTCTCTGTAGGGTTTGGGGTTTTTTGTTTTGTTTCTATGCAGTTTTATGTCTTTTTAAAATAAGGGCTTTAGGCTGGGCACAGTGCTCTTGCCTGTAATCCCAGCACTTTAGGAGGCCAAGGCCAGTGGATCACCTGAGGTCAGGAGTCTGAGATCAGCTTGACCAACATGGTGAAATCCTGTACCTACTAAAAATACAAAAAAAAAAAAAATTAGTCAGCCGTGGTGGTGCATCCCTGGAATTCCAGCTACTTGGGAGGCTGAGGCAAGAGAATTGCTTGAACCTGGGAGGCGGAAGTTGCAGTGAGCTCAGATTGTGCCATTGCACTCCAGCTTGGGCAACAAGAGCAAAACTCCGTCTTAAATAAATAAATAAATAAATAACTGACTTTAAAGAAAAGCAGAATGCCAGGTGCAGTGGCACATGCCTGTAATCCCAGCCACTCAGGAGGCTGAAATGGGAAGCTTCAACCCAGGAGTTCAAGACCAATCTGGGCAATATAGTGAGACCCCATCTTAAAAACAAGACAAAAAAATTAATTAGTTAAAAAAGAACACAGAACCATAGTAACAGTATCATACATAAGAAAACTAATTCCTTAATATATCTACTACTCAGTATGTATAGAAATTTCCCTGATTGTTCTTCAAAATTATTTTCATTTAATAGTTCTTTTAATTTCCAGACAGTTATTAGTAGTTATATCATACACAGTTCCAGCAACTGGCCATGCCACCGCTCCATCTTCCCAAAACCTCCACAGGATCGATTACTTCTTTTTGAGTTGATCCAACTGAATTTGTCATAACTACAGCCATACAACTTTAAAACCATAAACTAAACCTTCATGGGTTCGCTGAAACCAGCTGGTGGTTGTTCTGTGTTTTCTTTTCTTTTCTTCATGCAGTCTTCATGCATTGTCTAAGCTACTACTCTTAACCACAGCACTGGCTACCACTTCAAAGGCAACTCCCACAAATGCCTCAATGCTTGGGGCTACTCCTGCAACAATCTCTTCAGGGATAATATGATGTAAAGGTAAATGCTTCTACACCCTCAGAAAAATGACTCCTTCAAGCTTTCCGAAATCCTTATGTTCAATCATAAGGATATATATTTGCTCAATGGCTTAATGTTTCAAATAGCATCTCATCTTCAGATTGTTGTTGGGATATTAGAGAAAACTGAATGTGTTTATTTCAAAGTGAAAATTTAAATACTATATTTTTTACGTCTTTAAATGTAGCAGAAATACTTCTCATCAAAGACGTTAGAAAATAAACTGAAATCATTCACCTAAGCTGCTTTATATCTTTAGCACCATCTCTCCTAGTACTCGCTTAAACAGTAAAATGAAGCTTGATAGGAGAATTCAGAAAATAGTCCTAGAAGCTGACTTGTAACATGTCTGCTAACAAGAGGACAATCTTAAATTCTTCTAAGGATTCTACCGCCCTGCAGAAATTTGCATCTCAGTGATTTTTGGCTTCTGCCGTAAACTTTGCCAAAGCCAGACAAATTAAAATCCTAACCCAGGATCCATTTATTGTGCACAGCATATCACATGGACAATATCCTGCAGAGCTCAGGACAGTACTGACACCCATAAATGAGTTGGCACTTGTATTAGTTGAGATTTTTAGTAGCAGGTAGCAGCAAATTCTAGCTTAAACTGGCTGAAACGTTGAAGGGAATGTGTAGATTACACTGCAGAAAAATTAAAAGATAGATCTGATTCCAGATAAGCTTTCATTCAGCCCAGGAGCTCAAGAATTAGGACACGTATGCAGTTTCTTTTGGCTCTACTCCTCCAATGTTGATTCCCTTCCACCAGGCCCTCTTCTTGTGACCACACGATGGCTGCCAACAACTTTGGAGCTACTTTCTTCCAGAAAAGTGGGAGTTAGCTTCCCTGAGAATTGAGACTCGTTGCACCCTGTTGGTCTGGAGTGGGCAATATTTTCATCTATGAACCTTTCATTGGCGGGAAGGATGGGGGAAATGACCTACACTGATCGACTAATCAGACTACACATGGAGGAAGAATCAGTCCTATCCAAACCATATGATTAAGAAATTCATAGTACTGCTAGGGAGAGGGAAGTGGCTATGGAGAAGGCAATGACAAATGTTCACTATAATACTAAATCCAAAGTGAGCTGATTTGGGCTTTCTGTCAGGAGAAAATACAAAGCAAAATGCAGCTTCAAATAATTTGGTTTTTACTTTGTATTCTATGAATTTAAACACTGAAAGAGGTTTTAGGTAAAGATAGTTTATTTAACTTTTGTTACTGGTAGGTAATTTCTTCTTAAAAGTATTCAATATGATGGTAAAATTTTCATGTTAATACCACTTGGTATTAGTAAACCAGAATAATAGTTTCCAACAAAATCTTGTCACCTGAAGTTGTATCTTTAATATATTTCACTAAATTATCAGTTATCTATACACTCTTTGACTCCCATCTTGCTTGATTCTTGCTTCTCAAACTACACTTTATAGTGATGCAAATATAGACTACTTCCTACTTTGCATAATTGTATACCAGAAAAATACCAACATCTGAAAATAACAATGTTCTCAATTTTTAAGAATCTGAGGACTGCATATGTCCTTTATCCTCTGTTTCATATGTAATCAATTTCCATTCCTGACATCCCATGTCTGTTGGTTTTACTCTTGTTCCCTGCCATCCCACTAATTCAAACTTGAATAATTTCATTCCTGGATTTCTCATGAGTCTCCTCACTGACCATCCTGATGCAAAACTCTCCTTTCTCCAATTTATTTGGAAAAATACTTCTATACTAACATTCCTTAAATAATTATAGCAACTAGTTATCAAGGGCCTACTTTGTGCCAAGTACCTTATAGCTCTTACCTCATTTTATTTAATTATTACAAAAACTCTATGACATGAGGTATTATCTCCATTTTATAAATGAGGAAATTAGACTCAGAAAAGTCAGGAATTTGCCAAAGGCTACACACATAATAAGCAGAAAAACTGGTACTGGAAACCAGGTCAATCACACGTCAAAGCCTGTGCTTCTTCCATCACATCACACTGCTGTTTTATGACTTCATGTCACGTTTGTTCTCAAAGACATTCCCTACTGCCGCCCCTACCAAGGGTAAATGTCTCAGCATGGCTTTCAAGGCCTGCCATAATTATATCCCACCTAAAGATTTTTCTAATTACTTTCAATGTGTACATCTCTTATCCGATATGTCTCTTCCATCTCCCTCCTGTAAACTGGCCCACATTAATTATCCTACATTGACAAGAAAGAAAAAAATCTCAATAATAATAATACATACTAACTTAAAGGTTAAGCAATGTAAAAGTAACTAAAGTAGAAAATGGAAGCCCACCATATTTGGAGTGAACATTAGGGATGGAATAGAGGGCATAAATGTCTGGTTGCATACATTTCTTTAGTTAAAAAAGACATGGAAACTTTCACACTTTAGCTAGCATAAAAATGTCCACATTAAAATGGCCACATAAAAATATTCTGTTTCTGGAATGGGAAACATTTTTTGCAATCTACCCATCTGAAAAAGGGCTAATATCCAGAATCTACAAAGAAGTAAAACAGATTTACAAGAAACAAACAAACAAACCCATTCAAAAGTGGGCAAAGGACATGAAAAGACACTTTTCAAAATAAGACATATATGAGGCCAACAAACATATGAAAAAATGCTCATCATCACTGGTCATTAGAGAAATGCAATCAAAACCACATTGAGATACCATCTCATGTCAGTTAGAATGATAATCATTAAAAAATCTGGAGACAACAGATGCTGGAAAGGATGTAGAGAAATAGGAACACTTTTACACTGTTGGTGGGAGTGTAAATTAGTTCAACCATTGTGGAAGACAGTGTGGTGATTCCTCAAGGACCTAGAAACAGAAATTCCATTTGACTCAGCAATCCCATTATTGGGTATATACCCAAAGGATTATAAATTGTTCTATTATAAAGACACATTTACACGTATATTCATTGCGGCACTGTTTACAATAGCAAAGACCTGGAACCAACCCAAGTGCCCATTGATGATAGACTGGACAAGGAAAATGTGGCACATATACACCATGGAATACTATGCAGCCATAAAAAAGAATGAATTTGTGTCCTTTGTAGGGACATAGATGAATCTGGAAACCATCATTCTCAGCAAACTGACACAAGAACAGAAAATCAAACACCCCACGTTCTCACTCATAGGTGGGTGTTGAACAATGAGAACACATGGACACAGGGAGGGAAGTATCACACACTGGGGTCTGTTGGGGGGACCAGGGGAGGGACAGCAGTGGGTAGGTAGGTTGGGGAGGGATAACATGGGGAGAAATGCCAAATATAGGTGATGGGGGGATGGAGGCAACAAACCACGTTGCCATGTATGTACCTATGCAACAATCCTGCATGATCTGCACATGTACCCCAGAACCTAAAGTACAATAAAAACAAATAAATAAAAATTAAAAAATTCTGTTTCTGGTTTTTCTTGCCTTGTTTGCTTCCTTTTCTACTGTCTGCCTGTTAAAATCCCAGTCATCTTTCAGGCCCTACCTGAAGGGGTCACACCTCTTGACCCCTACTCCCTGCCTTTTTCTTTATTCCCCAAAACCTCAGCACCCACCAGAGGATATTCCCCCTGCCTTTTTTTTTAGATGGAATCTCACTCTGTCACCCAGGCTGGAGTGCAGGAGTGCAGTAATGTGATCTTGGCTCACCGCAACCTCCACCTCCCAGATTCAATCAATTCTCCTGCCTCAGCCTCCAGAGTAGTTGGGATAACAGGCACACGCCACCATGCCCGGCTAATTTTTTATATTTTTAGTAGAGACGGGGTTTCACCATGTTGGCCAGACTGGTCTTGACCTCGTGATCTGCCCGCCTCAGCCTCCCAAAGTATTATAATTACAGGCATGAGCCACTGCTCCCGCCCTCCCTTTTTAAACTGAACTTCTTCACTGCTCATAATAAAACACAAAAACAAGAGAAGCAAAAAAATTAGCAGCAGGAAATCTTTCCTGACTGCTCTAGTTCTCACTGACTTTCTTACACTGTCTACTTAGAGCTTGCACCACACAACTAGCATTTAATTACATATTGTTTGTATTGTTTGTTCCATATGTGTTAGAGCAAGTAATAAGGCTGCGGGTGGAATTAGATTATGGGGAACGGGCCAGGACGTGTACCTACAGGGTTGATGAGTCCTCTATAAGGCAGGCATGGAAACAGCTAGCCCTGCGGAGAGACAGAAAGTTGAGTTGTGAATTTATAGCAAGGGTCTAGAGCAAGCCCTGAGCTAGGGCTTTACACAAGCTTGAAGTCAGAACATGCAGTACGTCCAACACAAGAATTTGGCTAAAAATCTAGAAATCTACAGAAATGAGCAGGGTATGGCAGAGTGTGGATAAGTAATAAAAAAAAATGATGATATAGTATCCTTAGTTCAAACACTGTGCAAAATATAATTATATATAATTATATAAAAATATAATTATGTATAACATCAAAATAACATCAGAATGACATTTTCAAAAATCCCCCAATTTCACCAAAATCATACACATTTATCATTTGGCTCAGCAATTCCACTTCCAGGAAATTATCCTAAAGAAATATTCAGATAACTGTACATAATGTTTATATTTAACATTGTTGATAAAAGCAAAAGGTAAAATGGAAACAACCCAAATATCCATCTATGTGTTTGTTTGCTTACATAGTCCCCTATTATCCACACATATAGTAGAATAATAGCCAGATATTAAAAGAGAGACACATCTATGAACACTGGCATGAAAAGAGGTCCCAAATATATTTTAGGCTGGGTTCAGGGGCTCCCACCTGTAATCCCAGCACTTTAGGAGGCTGAAGCTGGAGCATCACTTAAGACTAGGAGTTTGAAACCAGCTTGGGCAATATGGCAAAACCACATCTCTACAAAAAATACAAAAATTAGCCAGGTGTGGTGGCATATACCTATAATCCTAGCTACTCGGGAGGCTGAGAAGAGGGAGGATCACTTGAGTCCCAGAGGTGGAGGCTGCAGTGAGACATGACTGCACCACTGCACTCCAGCCCAGGTGTCAGAGTGAGATCCTGTCTCAAAAAAAATAAATGAATATATATATATTTTTTTCTTTAAAAAGAAAGCTTCAGAACAGTATATACAGCATCATTTCCTTAAAATATCAATCACACAGGTAAAACCATAAATATAATAAAATTTATTTCATTTTATTTTTAAAGATAGGGTCCCACTCTGTCAGGCTGGAGTGCAGTGGTGCAATCATAACTGACTATAGCCTTGAATTCCTGGATTCGAGCCATTCTCCTGCCTCAGATTCTGGAATAGCTGGAACTAGGGGCACCCACCACCTCGCCCCACAAATTTTTAATTTTTTTGGGAGAAACAAGGTTTCACTGTGTTGTCCAGGCTTAAAATTTTTTGTAAAACATATTTTTCAAAGCATCATCACCTGACCATTTGTATCAAAATCACCTGGAGTGAATGTTAAAAAAAATACATATTCCACTGGGAGCAGTGGCTCATGCCTGTAATCACAGCACTTTGGGAGGCTGAGGTAGGTAGATCACGAGGTCAAGAGACAGATAGAGACTATCCTGGCTACCATGAAGTAACCTTGTCTCTACTGAAATTATAAAAATTAGCTGGGCATGGTGGCATGCGCCTGTAGTCCCAGCTACTTGTGAGGCTGAGGCAGGAGAACTGTTTGAACCTGCGAGGCAGAAGTTGCCATGAGCCGAGATTGCACCACTGCACTCCACCCAGTCAACAGAGCAAGACTCCATCTCAAAAAAAAAAAAAAAATACACTTCAAACTAGATCTACTGAATCACAATCTCTGATGGGGACCCAAGACTCTGCATATCATCCCATATGGTTCTTGTGCTCAATCAAGTTTAAGAATTATTGGATTAATATGACACTTAACAGTGACTACTCCAAGAAAATGGGACTTGAAGGGCAATGAGGACTTTACCTTTCATTCTACTTTATACTCTTTGTTTTAAAACTGTTTTATTTTTTGAGACAGGTTTTCACTCTATCACCCAGGCTGGAGTGTAATGGTGGGAGTACAGCTCACTGCAGCCTTGAATTCCTGGGTTCAAAAAACTTCCACCTCAGCCTCCAAAAGCACTAGGATTAGAGGCATGAGCCACTGCACCAGCCTAAAATTTTTATAAATATTTACTACATATACACTAATCTATATCTACTAGAGATTTCTGTGTTTTAAAAGCCTGAAATATTAAATATTGATTGTCTGGGTCATGTAAATAAGAAAATCTATCACCAATTGCACTCATTCAGAAAGAGAAAAGATGGGCCAGGTGCAGTGGCTCATGCCTCTAATTCCAGCACTTTGAGAGGCCACGGTGGGCAGATCACTTGAGGTCAGGAGTTCAAGACCAGTTTGGCCAACATGGTAAAACCCCATCCTCTACTAAAAATACAAAACTTAGCCCAGCATGGTGGCACATGCCTGTAATCCTAGCTATTCAGTTGGCTGAGTCATGAGAATCTCTTGATTCTCATGAATCACTTGAACCTAGGAGGTAGAGGTTGGCAGAGATTGAAGTGAGCCGAGATCATGCCACAGCACTCCAGCCTGGGCGACAGTGAGACTCTGTCTCAAAAAAGAAAGAAAAGGGGGCAGAGGGAGATTATCTAAGACTATAAATGTGGTAACATATAATAAATTGTCAAACTTTTCCTTCATTCATTCAACAAATACTTGCTGAGCATCTGTGTTCCAGGTACTTCTTCGTGTGCCAAAGACAGAAGAATTTTAGGCATGATTTCTGCCCTCGACGAGGTTACTTTAAAGTCGGGGAAGAGACACATAGATTGAGAATAAGCTAGTAAGGTAACAGCAGGTTGTGGTGATATGATCAGGATGATGACAGGGAGAAAACTAGGGGTAAGGTGAGGGACAAGGAAAGGCTTTTTTCAGAAGTGATTTTCGACTGAGATATGGAAGATGAATCAGTCACATGAAAAGTTGAGCAAGAGCAGCCATCCTGATCAGAGATCTTGACTGATTTAAGGGACAGAAAGGAGTTCTGTGAAAATGGAGCAGAGTGAGAGGAGAGCAGTGCCTGATGAGGCTGCCAAGGAGGTCAGAGCTAGATTGCGTAGAGTTTTGTAAAGATTTAGATTTTATTCTGGGTAGCCAATGACAGGTTTTAAGAAAAAAAAATGATATTATCTCTTTTGCACTACCTAAATGATCACTTAAATAGCCTTTCACCAGGTATTTTCACTTAGCAGAATGTGTCTACAGAAAAAAAATTTTACAAACATGTTTATCATGGGGATTTTACTTTGGTAAAAACTTGAAGACAACGCAATATGAATTTTTATGACTATTAAAAATTATGTGTGTAGATTTTAAAACACACTGAAATAGTCATAAGAAGTGAAGTCAGTAAATGGAGAGATATTAATCAAAGGGTACAAACTTTCAGTTACAAAATGAACAAGTTCTAGGCCAGGTGCAATTACAGGCTCACACCTGTAATCCCAGCACTTTGGGAGGCCGAGGTGGGTGAATCACCTGAGGTCAGGAGTTCGAGACCAACCTGGCCAACATGGTGAAAACCCATCTCTACTAAATATACAAAAATTATTCAGGAATCACAGCAGGCTTCTGCAGTCCTAGCTACTCAGGAGGCTGAGGCAGGAGAACTGCTTGAACCCGGGAGGCAGAGGTTGAGTGAGCTGAGATCACACCACTGCACTCCAGCCTGGGCAACATAGCGAGACTCCATCTCAAAAAAACAAAAAAAGAACAAGTTCTGGAGATCTAATGTGCAGCTTGGGTGGTAATGGATATATTAATTAATTTGATTATAAAATTATTACAAAACGTATATGTATATCAAATTATTACATTGTATACCTTATGTATAATACAATAGAATATGTGTCAATTTATTATTGATTTATTGAAACAGTCTGGATCTGTTGCCAGGGTGGAGTACAGTGGCATGATTTTGGCTTACTGCAACCTTTGCCTCCTGGGTTCAAGCAATTCTTGTGTCTCAACCTCCCGAGTAGCTGGGACTACAGGCGCCCACCACCGAGCCCAGCTAATTTTTATATTTTTAATAGAGACAGCGTTTCACCATGTTGGCCAATCTGGTCTCAAACTTCTGACCTCAGGTAATCCGCCTTGAGGCCTCCCAGAGTGCTCGCATTACAGGCATGAGCCACTCCGCCCAGACAATTAATTATTTTAAGAGAGAAAAAAGAGAACTCCACAAGCTAAATATCCTGGCTTTTTCAACAGAAGAAAAAAAAAGTAAGGAAAAAAATCGATAAAGGGGGAAATCTATGGATTTTAGGAGATCTTTTAAAAACAGACCAGGCTGGGCGTGGTGGCGGGTGCCTGTAATCTCAGCACTTTGGAAGTCCTAGGTAGGTGGATCATCTGAAGTCAGGAGTTCGAGACCAGCCTAGCTAACATGGTGAAACCCAGTCTCTACTAAAAATATAAAAAATTAGCCGGGCGTGGTGGTGGGTACCTGTAATCCCAGTTACTTGGGAGGCTGAGGCAGAAGAATCACTTGAACCCAGGAGGCAGATGTTGCAGTGAGCCGAAATCGTGCCATTGCACTCCAGCCTGGGCAACAAGAGCAAAACTCTGTCTCAAAAAAAAAAAAGAAAAGAAAAGGTGGACTAGAAAAATAAGCAATGTTATTCAGTACCCAGTCCCTAAGTTGCAAATGTGCAGAAAACATTGAATTATGGCAATACAGGGATAATTAATAGTTCTTAAGTAGGTATACATAATTTTCTGAGTTTTTTTTTAAATCGACCACACTAAGCCCTACCCAAGAGATTTTAAACCCATTGGCCCAAGATAGACTTTGTACCTCTGTATTTGTTTTAAAAACTTTCTTAGAAGATTCTGATAATCATGGCTGTGTGAGAATTAGCCATATAGGACAGTCATTATAAATGGGATAGGGTGGAGAAAGTTCCATAAAGAAGGGAGACTTCAGGTGATCCACCCGTCTTGGCCTCCCAAAGTGCTGAGATTACAGGCATGTACCACCACACCCTACCTAAAATTCTAATTTCTAATTAATAATTTGAGGACTATAGTACTGTTTTGGGAGGTTTGTTTTTGTTTTTTTGAGATAGGGTCTTGTTATGTTGCCCAGACAGCAGTGCAGTGCTGTGCTGTAATCATAGCTCACTGCAGCCTTGATCTCCTGGGCTCAAGTGACCCTTCTGCTTCAGCCTTCGTAGTAGTCAGGACTACAGGCATAGGTCACCATACCTGGCTAATTTTTCTTTTTAGCAGAGATGAGGTCTCTATATGTTGCCCAATCTGGTCTAAAACTCCTGAATTCAAGGGATCTTTCTGTCTAGGCCTCCCAAAGTGCCAGGATTACAGGCAATGAGCCACCGAACTTGGTGTGGGTTATTTTTTATAGGATGGTTTACTCTTTTTTCTTTTTTTTTTTTTTTTTTTTTTTAAGATGGAGTCTCTGTTGCCCAGGCTGAAGTGCAGTGGTGCCATCTTGACTCACTGTAACCTCCGCCTCTTGGGCATAAGCAATTCTTCTGCCTCAGCCTCTGGAGTAGCTGGGACTACAGGAATGTACCACCATGCTCAGCTAATATTTTTTTTTGTATTTTTAGTACACCATATTGGCCAGGCTGGTCTCTAACTCCTGACCTTGTGGTCTTCCCGCCTTGGCCTCCCAAAGTGCTGGGCTTACGGGTGTGAGCCACCACACACAGCCTAGGATGGTTTACTTTTATTAAAAAAAAAAAGTGATAAATATCAAGGCACTATCACATTTTATTTCATTTGTCCTCACAAAAACTTTCTGTGATTGAGAGAATGTAAGTTATTATTCTGGATTGATCAAGGAGATAACTGAGAGATACTGAGCACTTTAAGAAGTTAACTTATTGAACAAATAACTGAGTGCCTACTATGTAATCCTAATGAAAACAGTAGTTCTTAGGGTATATATCTTAGTAATTAATCAGTAGTTACTAGTTCAGGATCTCAGCAGTAGTAGTAGTAGTTCTAGTTAGGGTTATACATCTTGCTAATGTCCGAGCCAGAGTCAGAATCTTCGATCTAGGATGTTGATGGAAACAGCCACATTGCATGTATTTATGGCTGCTCTTCAGGAAGCCACTAACATACAAGGCCCATAATGCAAGTCTTGGTAAATACATATGCTAATGTGTACCAAAAAAAATGTAGGCCTTTTGGGTATGTCTTATAAAGGTTTTGTGTTTATTAGGTGTTATACATTTTTATGGTGCAAAATAATATGCATATTTTTAAAATACCTTTTATATGGATTAAAGGGTAAGACTAACTATATAAACCAAAGAGTGTAAGGTATGTGTCAGCAACCACGCTAAAAAATATTTAATGAAGCATAGCTGGGTGTGGTGGCATGTGCCTGTAGTCCCAGCTACTCGGGAGGCTTAGGCAGGAGAATTGCTTGAACCTGGGAGGCGGAAGTTGCAGTGAGCCAAGAACGCGCCAGGGCACTCCAGCCTGGTGCCTAACAACAGAGCGAGACTCTGTCTCAAAAAAAAAAAGAAAAAAAAATTTGATGAAGCAATGTTAACTTTGAGCTGTATACCTTGATTTCTTTGCATTCTAGTATAAGTAAAACATAAATAGATGTTTAATACCTCAGTTGTAGAGACATCAGAAAATGAATTCTAGACAGGAGATCAAAAAGTTCAGAAAAACTCCCAAAATTATAGAAAAAATAAAAACTAAACCCTGATTTTGGTAAAATTTTATTTGAAACAGGGGTTCTCAAGCATGGTGTCATTTCTGGACTGTAAAAGAAGTTATTTTCTACATTGTCTATCCAGTGGGTTTTTTTTTTCATAGAAATTATACCCACTTTAGAATGGATTCAATAGAGTTGTTCTTTTGACAAGTATACCTTCAATACGTTCAAGCTACAGATGAAGCTTCAATCGTTTTTAGGATCTACTTGATTACTTATATTAGGTAATCTAGACACACACATATAGGCACATAAGCATTGATGTATATATCCAGTTTCCAATTTTTAAATTTTAAATTGTGTATTTGTAGTTATTGTTACAGGGAGATTAACAACGACTAGGGAAGGCCGGCGCTGTGGCTCAGGCCTGTAATCCCAGCACTCTGGCAGGCTAAGGCAGGTGGATCACCTGAGGCCAGCAGTTTAAGACCAGCCTGGCCAACATGGTGAAACCCTCGTCTCTACCAAAAATACAAAAATTAGCTGGGCATGTTGGCGTGGGCCTGTAATCCCAGCTACTCGGGAGACTGAGGCATGAGAATCCCTTGAGCCCAGGAGGCGGAGATCGCAATGAGCCGAGATCGTGCCCTGTACTCCATCCAGCCTGAGTGACAGACTCCCTCTCCAAAAAAAAAAAAAAACAAAAACCAATGACTAGGGAAAGTGTTTCCTACATATCAAGCCCCACTACTATAAGCAAGAGTTAGACATCTGGAGGCTTTTACACGGTGCTACAGTTTCCAGGGCCCTGTCCACATGGCCTTCCTGCTTTTCTGGGATGGAGAGTCTCACTCTGCACATTGCTGATGTGGTCAGACTAGTCTAATGACTGCAAAGAGACACATTCCCTAGTCAACTTCCTGTGCTTGCCTTCTGCCCTTGAGTCACAGTTGTTGACCTTTACAGGTCAAGGCCAGTAAGTCTTGAACCCTCAGCAGAAACAGGTCACCAGCATCTGATGCCTCCTAACCTGAACAGTTAAGGACGCCCCACCACAGCTTCTTTTTGAATGTGATGAACTATAAGGCAAGACTATAAAGGGGCGGATCTTCACTTCGATTTAGGGTAGGTGACGCCTCAAGAGTGTTTCTTCCCTTCGGCGTAACTGGATGGGAAACCTGAACCAAGTGTGCTTGGGAGGGCTACTTGGGTCACCTACCTGTAAGTGGAAATAGGGGGTGCCAATGAAAACACCGAGGCCGTTCTCTCTACCAAGGAGGACCCTTGAATTCGCATCCCTCAGCCCGCTAGAAAGCCCTGAAACCATTCCGGGAGCGCCCATTCACGGGAGCCACAAGGCAAAAAGGCTCAGCGCGACGCTTCCCGCGTCTTCTAGGCCGCGCGCCGAAATTAAACTCGATGCCAGCTAGTTGGGGGCCGGGCCGGACCGAGCGCTCACCGCTCCCGCGGTCCCAGTAGCCAAGGCCTCCGCCCTCCCCGTTGGGGAGCTGGGCGGGGCCGCCTGGAGGTAGCCGGCTAAGGCCAGCAGAAGAGGAAGAGACGCCAGAGGCGCGCTCTGCGCAGGCGCGCGGCACCCCGCCTCCCCAGCGACTGCTCCCGGGCGGGCGGTGCGGGCCCTCCCACTCTACCCCGCGCCGCCTCACGGCCCCGGCCCTCGCTTCACCCTGACGCCCCGGCGTGCGCGTCCTCCTGCCGGCCTGCAGGCTCGGGGCCTCCGCCTGCTTCCCCACAGCTGCTCCTCGCGGCCCCGCTCCCGTTCACGCTGTCGCCCGGGCCGGCACGGCCGCGGGCAACCGCTCCCCCTCCCACACCTACCCCGCCCCCTCCCCGCCTTTTCCGCCCTCCCGTTCCCCTCCCTCGGCCCGCTGCCGCTGCTCCAGATGAGGTGATGGCAACGGCCAACTTCGGCAAGATCCAGATCGGGATTTACGTGGAGATCAAGCGCAGCGATGGTGAGCCGCCCTGCTGGCCCGCTCGGCCCAGTGTTCGGTGTGCACGGAGGGAACGCTGGCGCCCGCCGCCTCATTGATTGCTTCGCCGGGCTGTGGGGGCGGGAAGGCGGCGGCCGCGGCGCTTTTGTGTGTGGCGTGTGTGCCAGTGAGGCCAGCGTGGGGTCCACCGGGCGCCACTGCAGTGCTGGGGGCCGGGCCGTGGGGGAGGGAAGCCGGATGGGGAAAGGGCCCGGGTGTCCAGGGTCGCGCCTCTGGGGGTCCCAGGGTGGGGGGGTCTTTCGCTCCTCGCCCCGCAATCTCCAGCCCCCACCCCCGGACACAAGCCCGGGAGGGAGCGGGCTTCGTTAGAGATCGCACTGCCTCGCGCTTCCCACCGGTCTTCGGATATTACCGGGCCTGGCCTCTGAAGAGGATGGGGGTGGGGGAGCGCGAAGACCAGCGTTTTCACATTTAGAGAACTGACTGCTGGTCGGAGGCCGAGATGCGGGGAAAGAGCCAATCCTGTCGCCTTAAACTGCCGTCTGGTTGTCAGGCCTCCCCGGCTTTCGTCCTCGACCATGCTGCTTTCTTTTTTGCCACTTCCTTCGGAGAAAGATGTGAGAATATCGCGTTGAGCCATGAATAAGGGTGGGGGAGCCATGGGAAGAAATATTCTATGGGCTTCTCCAAGGTGATGAGACTATTAAGGGAAGGATGGGCAGAGTCAATGCGAGGCACTGCTGAGAGGGTGGGGGTGGGCGACCGGATGTTGATATTTTCACACCCTCGGGAGAGGTAACTGAGAAAAGTGTAAGGCGAGGTGAAGACACATGCTTTTTTTTTTTTTTTAAGAGCCTTAGGCTTATGTATCTTTCTGTAGGTTTCTTTCGGTGACAATGTTTTATGTCACTAGCTTGGGGTGTGGAATGAGATAAACCAGCCAGACTGGAAATAATTCATATTGTAAAGGAATAAATATACGGAGGGATATAAGTAAAATCATTCTTTCGGTACCAATATTGAAAGAACTAGAGATGTGTAATGATCTCGAGTTGAGCAGTGTTCCTGACTCCATCTCTCTTACACTGATTCCTTTTTTTTTTTTTTTGGAGACGGAGTTTCACTCCTTGCCCAGGCTGGAATGCAATGGTGCAGTCTCGGCTCACGGCAACCTCTGCCTCCCGAGTTTAAGCGAGTCTCCTGCCTCAGCCTCCCAAGTAGCCGGGATTATAGGCGCCCACCACCACACCCGGCCAAATTTTTGTATTTTTAGTAGAGATGGAGTTTCACCATGTTGACCAGGCTGGTCTCGAGCTCCTGACCTCAGGTGATCCACCCGCCTCAGTCTCTGAAAGTGCTGAGGTTACAGGCATGAGTCACCCGCGCCTGACCTGGATTCTTTTTATGTATGGCTTGTTTATTAGCCTTTAGCCTAGCGTAGTCAGTAGTAACTTGGCTCTCATGTCCACATTCCCCCCCACTTGGATTCTTCCAGGTTTGACCAAGTTACCTGAAGCTAGGTTGACTTTCATGTTGTCTGTATGATATATTGGAAGACCCTATATAGTCCATCATCTTTTTCCTCAATGATATTTGAGGTAATTTGTGGTAACAACTGGAACCATCATTATCCTGTATATGAAAAGATAAATTATACTGCTTTGAGCTTTAGAAGTTACCGATAACACTGATGGGCAAGAGATATCTTCTTTACTTGAGTTGAAGTTTCCTTTATATTTTCTCTTCAAACTACTTTCTTGAAAAAGTACTATTAATGGCCAGGCGCGGTAGCTCAAGCCTGTAATCCAAGCACTTTGGGAGGCCGAGGCGGGTGGATCACGAGGTCAAGAGGTCGAGACCATCCTGGTCAACATGGTGAAACCCCGTCTCCACTAAAAATACAAAAAAATTAGTTGGGCATGGTGGCGCGTGTAGTCGCAGCTACTCAGGAGGCTGAGGCAGGAGAATTGCCTGAACCCAGGAGGCGGAGGTTGCAGTGAGCTGAGATCGTGCCATTGCACTCCAGCCTGGGTAACAAGAGCGAAACTCCATCTCAAAAAAAAAAAAAAAAAAAGAGTGCTATTAATGTCATTTTATTAAGGTAAACATGGGTTCACAGTATACCAGCAAAAGTAGGATTTACATATTATTTTGAAGATTCTGGGTGCACAGCAACCCCTCTTCGGGATATACACCCGAAGGAGAGGAAATCACCACGTTGTGGAGATTATCTGCACTCTCACATTCATTGCGGCGTTATTCACAATAGCCAAGATAGGAAAACATCCTAAATGTCCATCGATGGATGACAAATGGCTAAAGAAATTGTTGTGTATGTGTGTATATGTTTGTGTGTGTATAGACAACATACAATAGAACATTATTTGGCCTTAAAAAAGGAGATCCTGCTATTTACCAAAACGTAGATAGACCTGAAGGACATTATGTTAAATGAGATAAGCCAGACATACTGCATAATCTCACACGTATGTAGAATTTTTTTTTTTTTTTTTGAGACGGAGTCTTGTTCTCTTGCCCAGCTGGAATGCAGTGGCACAATCTCGGCTCACTGCAACCTTTGCTCACTGCAACCTTCGCTGCCCAGGTTCAAGCAAGCAAATTCCCCTGCCTCAGCCTCCCCAGTATCTGGGACTACAGGTGCATGCCACCATGCCTGGCTAATTTTTTGTGTTTTAATAGGGACAGGATTTCACCATGTTGGCCAGGATGGTCTCGACCTGTTGACCTCGTGATCCGCCCGCCTCGACCTCGGAAGAGTGTTTTTTTTTATGCAGCTAAAATACACAGAATGAAACAATGGTTACCGCTGTTGGTGGGGGGAAGAAGAGGAAATGGGGGGATGTAGGTCAAGGATACAAAATAGCAGATATGTGGGATGAACAAGTTTAGAGAAACAGGGGACCAAAGTTAGTAAAATTGTATTAGAGATTTTTGTTAAATAAGTAGATTTTAGCAGCTCTTGTTAAAAAATAATTATGTGAAATGATAGCTATGTTAATCTGCTTCACCATTTTGCTATCTATATTCCATAGCATGCTGTAAACCTCAAATATGCACAGTGAAATTTAGTTTAAAAAAAATTAGAGTGAAATAAAATGTGTAAGTTCTTTACAGTCTTATAAGTCTTTATGAGTATAGGTGTTAACTTTGAAATCTTATCAGAAAAAGTATATGACATTTGATAGATTATACATTTCAATTTTTATGGAGCATATTTTATTTAATTTATTGAATTTGAAGCAGTTTGGATTCTTTTCAGCCTTCACCTTCAGCATGTACCAGAAATTCCCAGACATAAAGGAGCTTTGTGTTCTTACATAAATTATACTAATCTAAAACCACATTTAAAAAGCAGTTTACCTATAAGAAATTATGGAAGTCATTACAGTGTGTTACTGTCCTAAACCTATGGTCATGTACCTTTTTATGTGCCTCAGATGCATGTTGGAGTTGGTGGAAGGCAGATTAGTAGAGAACTTGGAAAGAAGGGAAGGATCATTTGCATTGGACAGTAGTGTTCCACAGTAGAAATTGATGTCTGGGAGAATGCCCCTCAAGCTTTCCCCTTTTCACTTTAAAGAAGCTTTGCTTCCTCTCACTTTCATAGCAGATCTATATTAGATAAAACATTAGTGGTTATTATAACAAAAATAAACTTACAGTTGGATGATCACTAGTATCCGAGACAGTGGAAATGACATGAGTGAAGAAAGGCTGCTTCAGACCATTATTAACTGGTGACTTGATGTTTTTCTTTTTGCTTGCTGATGGTGATCCTTGTCCCTATTTCAGACCATGCTTTTCCCATCAGTGATGCTCTTATACTAATAAACATATTCCAAGGGCAGACAGGTACACTAAAATGGGCTTATTCTTATCTTTCAAGACCAAGATTAAAACTATCCGAATGAGTCTTCACTGATTACTAAAACCAGATGGCCAGTCAGCATCTGAATTTCTAAATCATTCTGTATTATTCATGAGACAGCACATTCCCTTAAATATTAATGTTTGGGTCTGTAACTCTTTTTTCACTCCTCTTTCCTCATACCTATGGGTACATACTCTTAATATCATGTTTTTAAACTGCACTGGGTAATGGGTGGTGTGGAGGATGCAATGGAGTGATATCGGGCCACCCAGACCCGCTTAAAGCAGAGCCAGTGTGTTACAGGATTAAAATACTTACTGATAACTCTTTTTTTTTTTGACATGGAGTCTCGCTCTGTCACTCACCCAGACTGGAGTGCAGTAGTGTGATCTCCGCTCACTGCTGCAACCTCTGCCTCCTGGGTTCAAGCAATTCTTGTGCCTCAGCCTCCCAAGTAGCTGGGACTACAGGTATGTGCTACCATACCTGGCTAATTTTTGTATTTTTAGAAGTGACAGGTTTTGCCACGTTGGTCACGCTAGTCTCAAACTCCTGACCTCAAGTGATCCCCCACCCTCACCTCCCAGAGTACTGGGATTACAGATGTGAGCTACTATGCCCAGCCTTTAATGACTCTTAAATTCCCTGAATGCATCTGTGTATCGTTACCCCTACCCCCACCCCTGGGATGCCTAGCAAAGTTCCTTGCTCATCATTTTTGAAAATATCATACATTATTGGATTTTTTGTTTTCAAACATTTTAATTAATCATTCACATGACATCTTAGCTGGAAGTGAAACGTTCCATCTATGCTCCTCTGTACTGCTACCTCCCTATTCTGGCCTTCTACTTTTCACTGGCCTCTTAGGATCTACAGAGTTGATTGAAATTGAGTGATCTGCTAAGGTTAATCTGACTTTTCTGGTATTCTGAGGTTATAAATGACAGGTTTTAGGCTTGGACTCCTAAGATTGTTCCCTGCCACAGGAGATAGCCTGGTATGAAATTGGACTGGTATATTTTCTTGCATGTGTATTCCTGTTTTTCTGATTCAATTCTTTTCCCTTTTTAGAAGCCACTGACTCTTTAAAAAGCCTGCAATCTTTCTGTCATGTAGCTAGTTTTTTCTTTCTTTTTTTTTTTTTTTTTTTTTTAAGCTGCCCTATTAGCCGTTCTATAGTAGCTGTGACTACCCTTTGAGGACGGGGGGAGAAATGAAAAATGTTGACGCAGCTAATACGGGATTGTTCTTTAAGGGGTCTCTTAGTCACAGTACTGTGACTGTATTATATGTGATCTGAAGAGAATCTTAGAATATTTCCACCAGAAAGGTTCTTGGAAATAAACTAGTTCTCTTTATAAAAGTGGAATCCCAGGTCACCATAAATGACTTGTCTAGATTCATGTAACTTGTCAGTGGCAGCCAGGAACCTGTCATGCTCAGCATAGAAATCAGACTATCAAGTACTATGACAGTTAAGGAGGAATATTCTGCTATTTTGGAACCATATACAACTTTCTACAGCCCAGTCAAGATGTAGGAAATTACTTCTTACTTGGGAGAAAGGCACCAGTGAGCAGTGTTACAAAGCTTAATTGGAGTGATTCTTGGTAAGAAGCGATATGGTACTTGTAGAGTACACAAAACCTAAAATTGCAGGAGGAAAATCTTGTTTCTTAGTTAAGTGTAGGTGTAAAGAGTACCTTTTAACATCAGAAATCAAAAGGAAATTGAGTATTTCAGAGGCCCATTGGGACTTTTGGAGTTCAGGGCAGGCAAAGAAAATCTTTAGAAAAGATTTTAAGCAGCCTAATTTTTAGGTGCTTTGCCACATTTTTCTTCTGCTAGTTCATCTTTACACGTCATTAGATAGGCTTCTGGAGAATAGAGTGTGTAAATTTAAGTAATAAAGATGAATCATTTAGCAATACAGTTGCTCTTAGGTACAATTATGTGATGGATTATGGGGGTGGGATGGAATAGGGGAATTTGTGGCCTAATAGTTAGTTCCCTTTTGCATGGGGACTGGGACAGTAATGCTTCTACATATGTGTTAGGCCTTAATAGTTTTCCAATTGCTTCAAGACAGGTTAGCTAATTGGATCTTCACAGAAACTCTATGAGGTAAGCAGGGTAGGAAGAAGGCAGATTATTGGTTTATAGGTGAAGACTCTGAGGTTGGATTATTTGCCAAGATCACATGGTTAATAAGGGGCATATCCTGGGCCAGAGCCTAAATCCCTTCACTCCCAGCTTTCTAAGTACTGATAGATGTTTGCTGATGATGGTGTGAAGTTGTATGATTTAGTGTTTTTTTGAGACATACAAATCCCTGTAGTAAAATTCTTTCCACTACTATGAAAGAAGCTCAAAAAGCTTAAAATAGTCACTTACTGCTTCCAAAAGTACCACAGAAAACCAGGAATCTGTATTCATTGCCTAGCCACTTGATTCTATGGCAAAGATTTTGAAACTCTGGGGAAAAGCTCTGTGTCATCTTGTTTTATGTGTCATGACTGTTAAAATGCTAGAGAAAATAGCAAAAGGCCAGTTAAATCTGTGTCTGCTCAAATGAGACACGGGGCAAGAGTGTGGAAAATCCAGAACAAGATTCCTTGAGAGATCATCTAGACCCTGTTCTTTCTAGTCACAGGTATAGTTGTGATTAATATGACATTAATCTTTTGCACAATTTCATTCTTGGATTCAGCCATCTGCTTTAACACCTCTGTTTTGTAACCTATAATAATTTTATGATGTTTGTTTTGAGGTTATGATTCTTAGCTTAAGAATAGATTTAATTTTTAAACCTTGGATAAAACTAATTTTCATTCTTCTGGTTCAATTGTGGAACAAATTCAGGTTAAGTTGCCTTCCAGCTCTTTTATCTAAAGTAGTATTAGTAGTATTACAGTGCTAAGTGAAAAATAGACATTAGAATTTCACCATACTAAACAATCTCCCAAGAGTAATATGAGGAGGGAAAGTGTTCCTTTTAAAAATCATGCTTCTAGGCTGAGCATGGTAGTTCATGCCTGTAATCTCAGCACTTTGGGAGGCCAAAGCAGGACAATTGCTTGAGCCCATGAGTTTGAGGTTACAGTGAGCTGTGATCTCATTACCTGCTACAGTACTCAAAGTTCAGATGGTCATTCATTGGAGCATGTGATATTTTGGAGTATAGACCTTAAGTGATTATGGCATATCAAAATAATGTGATCTTATATTTCTTTATTTTTTTATTGCATATTTCATTAAATACACTTCTGTTAACAGCCTGCTATATATATCAGGCATTCTGATAAGTGTTAGAAGTACAAAAAAAGAATAAAGCAAAAATAGTTCTGCCCTCACAAACGAGTAAATAAATGATTCCTCTCTAGTGTGATTAGTACTGATAGAAGTATGCCATTTTGTGTGTACATCATTACTACTTTCTTTCTTAAGATTAGGCTTTTTTAGTTAGGTTCTTGAAGTTATGGACCTTCTAGATGGAAAATACATGTCATATATGCCATCTATCCTCCTCTATGGCCAATATCCATGATCTCTCATAACATGATGTCCTGATTAATTTAGCCTCAGAGTTCTTGAAACAGCATTATCAGTCCTGATAGCTCTTGTCAAACAATTGAAATTGGCGTTGTTATTATTAGCCTATTTTCTATCCTCTGGTACCTATTTGGGTTATAAGCTTATAACTTTTAAATTATAAGTTTTGGTATCAAAAGGAATATTTTTTGGGTGGTTTTGCTCTGTCACCCAGGCTGGAGTGCAGTGACATGATCTTAGCTCACTGCAGCCTCTAACTCCTGGACTCAAGCAATTCTCCCACCTTAACTTCCCGGGTAGCTAGGACTACAGGTAAGCACAACCATGCCTGGCTAATTTTTGTGTTGTTAGTAGAGATGGGTCTTGCTATGTTGACTATGCTGGTCTTGAACTCTTGGCCTCAAGCAGTTCTCCCTCCTTGGCTTCCCAAATTAATGGGATTACAGGTGTGAGCCACCATACCTGGCCGGGTTTATTCAGTTTTAAGTTGTTGGCAGACCAGTGCCTGACAGCAGGTTTTTCTCTAGATACCCTGGGTTGGGGTACTGTAAACAGAGACTGGCTGGGTGTGGTGTCTCATGCCTGTAATCCCAGCACTTTGGGAGGCTTAGGTGGGAGGATTGCTTGAAGCCAGGAGTTGGAGACCAGCCTGGGCAACATGACAAGATTCTATTTCTACAAAAAATAAAATTAGCCAGGCCTAGTGGCATGTGACTGTAGCCCCAGCTACTCAGGAAGATGAGGTGGGAGGATTGGTTGAGCCCAGGAGTTGAAGGCTGCGGTGAGCTATGATCACACCACTGCACTCCAGCCTGGGTGAACTCAGCTACTGGTGGTTATGTGTAATTTGGTTATAACCTACTTACACATTATGGCCAAGGAACTGTAAGTATCAGGTTCCTCCCAAAAGTACATTTTATTTACTTTTGAAGACTTTTTCTCCAGGTTTTGGCATTAATTTTGACCAAATTTTACCTAAAGGAAAGACAGGATCAGTAGAGAACAAGCTTGTAAAATTTGCTGAGTGTCTTCACTGTGCTAAGAATGAACTTTTTTTTTTTTTTTTTGAAACGGAGTTCTTACTCTATTGCCTAGGCTGGAGTGCAGTGGTAATATCTTGGCTCACTGCAACCTCCGCCTCCCAGGTTCAAGTGATTATTCTGCCTCAGCCTCCCAAGTAGCTAGGATTACAGGTTCATGCCACCATGCCCAGCTAATTTTTACATTTTTAGTAGAGACAGGGTTTCATCATGTTGGCCAGGCTGATCTCAAACTCCTGAACTCAAGTAATCCACCCACCTCAGCCTTCCAAAGTGCTGGTATTATAGGTGTGAGCCATTGCACCCGGCATTATGCCTCCATTTTGATCACAGCCCAACACAAGGTCTTGTGTGGAATTTTCTACTGTGGTGTCATGTGGGTACTCAAAAAGTTTCAGATTTTGGAGCATTTTGGATTAAAGAATGCTCAGCATGTGGTGGTTCATAACTCTGGCTGCTCATTAGATCACCTGTGAGGCTTTGGAAAAAACAGACCAAAAACAAACAAAAACCCAACCACCAATATCTAGTTCCTTTGCCTAGAGAGTCTGTCTGAGTATGTAGTCTAGGTATCTGTATTTTACATTAAGAGACCTCGCATACTGGTGAAACTTAACTTGTCACACATTAGTGATTCCAGAGTATAGCCAGGATTGTGTAAAAGCATCTCCTAACAGAGTATCTGACAAGACTTCATGGAGAGTGATGTTTAAATGGTGAGAGGAAGATGACCAGTAGATTGCCCTGAGGGGAAGGAGGCATTCTAGCCATGTAGGACAGCGTGGAAGAAGTCTCTGAGCTGGAAACAAAGCTGTCAGGTGAAGGGCGTTTAAAGCAGACGGAGGGAGGGTGATGAGGAAGATATGGAAGGAGGGGTAATCTGGGGCACCCTATTAAAGACCTGGAAGCAGAGGTAAGGTAAGGCTCTTGGAATTAATTTCTAGGACACTTGGACACTACTATAGGACTTAATCTCCTAAGAGCAGTAATAGGAGTTAGTAAGTGATTAGTGATAGATTAGAAGGAGAGTAGTATTGAAAATGAGAGATAGCATGGATAAGATTGCATCAGTCTAGAAGTGTGAGCAATAATTAAGGAACAGATGATATGCAGAACACACTGCAAGAAGAGTTGATGTTATATTGCAATATATCACTTGTGTTGAATAAAGGGCAGATGAGTTAAAAGGAAAGGACTTAACATTTAGAAAGTCTTAGTGTAGGTTTTAAAATCTCTTCAGTTTTATTTAATCAACCTGACCCTATTCAAGATACAGTGTAGAGGACTGAGAGCCTATGAAGGTAATATCAAAGAGAGCATCCAACTCAGGCTGCATATAGTTTTTGCCACTAATATCCTAAAAGTAAGTGAGTTTCAGGTATAAATCACTTCCATTAAATGTTTACCTGCAGTGGGAATTTACTTAAGCTATAACTAAATACTTTGCCTTCTTAATACTGAGCTGTAGTGTGTTACCCAAGACTTTCTCTGAATTCTTGTAACGGAATGAGAAGGAAAAGCAGCACACAAAGAATATGGCTTCAGCTTTTTAAGGGATAGGAGGGCTTTATTTCTTGAAATGCAGCTGCACTTTTTCACTTTTTCTTTGCTATTTTAGCCTATTTTTTTCTGTCCTGGCAGTTGCCTTCTCTTTTTCATCCTTAGGATTCTAAGCACCATTTCAGTATTCAGAATCTCTTAACTGTGGTTTGCAAAAAAAGAGGTAAGCAAGGGATAAATAGGCACAGCACAGAGGCAGTGAAATTATACGTTATGATACTATAAAGGTGGATACATGTTGTGATACATATGCCAAAATTTATAGAAGGTGCAATACCAAGAGTCAACTCTAATGTAAACTAGGGACTTTGGATGATAATGGTGTGTCAAATTAGGTTCATCGATTGTAAAAAGTGTACCTGGTGTGGGGCATTGGTAGTGGGGGAGGCTATGTATATGTGGGGTCAAGGATTATATGGGAAATCTCTCTACCTTCCACTCACTTTTTCTGTGAACCTAAAAAAGATTGGGGAGAGAGTATGCAAACTTTAGGAGTTAAAAGTCAAAACCACTCTTGAAATAATGGACCAATTAATGACAAAAAAATTATATTTGATGAATGAGGATCAATCATAGGTGTACAATTAAAATAAAATTTTGCTGTTCATTTTTGTCATGCATAGTGAATTGGCCAATGTAAGAAGAAAAAAAAGTTTAATGAGCTATAGTATTGTAAAAAGGATTCACATATGTATGGCAACTTTAGCCCTTCCCTTTTTTTTTACATGGATATATTTGAGTTTATAGTTCAAATGCTGTGACAGATGGTCAAGCAATGTTTCTAGCAGTCTCAGCCTTGAGATCAGCTGTTGAATTTAACTACAGGTTTACCTGTCTAGTTGGGAGGATTACTAGGTGGCCAGGAATTTGAGATAATCCTGGTCAACATAGCAGCACCCCATCTCTTTAAAAAAGAAAAGTGTGTTGGGGGTGGAAACAGCATTAAATTTTTTTTTCCCCCTTGGTAGTATGTTTAATTGTGTAATTTACTATGGTCTTCTAAACAGAAATGGATATAGTGATTTACCTGTAAGATTTTTATGAAATGAGAACAAATTAGGGGCCCTAATTAGTAGGTAAATCTTAGAATTTAACCACATAAACTTTTCATGAAATACTACTGTTGGTCAAAACTGCTTATATTGTTATAATGAGGAAGTTGAATTGTCCAAGGTCATACATAAAATAAGTAGCAAATCTGAGATTAGGACATAGATTGTCTGCCTCCAAAATCCTCTAGACACTAATTCATTGTAGAGTTTTTTGTATACTATTAATGTTCCTGGCATTGGAAGTCAAATAATTAATTACATAATGCTTTTCCTTTCTAGGGTATAGTTTTTATTAATCAGGTGTTTTTATTAATCCAACTAGTATTTGCTATATGGCCATCATATGTCCCTTCATCTGATTTCTTTGAAGAATTAGATGAAGGACTTTTCTCTAGAAGAAGTTAGTCAGTTAAAACAAAATAATAAGTAGTTATTGCACTCAATACAAATGCTCTTTGGCTCTGTAATTTCTTTTGAGAAAGATATTCTAGTTTTCTCCAGTCTCTTGCTGTTGCCTAATCCTAGCCTCCCACAGTGCTGGGATTATAGGCGTGAGCCACTGTGCCCAGCCATGAATTTATTTTATAAGCCTATTGCTTGAAATTGTGTTGGGATTATATATGGATTGTGTGTTTATTTTTAAAATTATTGCTGATACCGAGAGTTGACTATAACTTGGCCCTAAGTATATAGCAAGTGCTTTCTTTATATGCTCTTTGGTTGCAGTTTTATTGAGAGTGATAACATTGCTTTTAATGTTACATGCTTTCTTGGGTTTTTATTAAGAACAATTCCTTAATTAAAAATAAGTAGAACTTTTTTTCCTTCTGTTCCTCAGGTTTTTCCTTTTTAATCTTTACGGGTGCTTCTTTCTCCATTCCCTTTAAGTATTGATGTTCCTCAGGGCTTGATCCTACTCCTGCAGTATTTCTCACATAGTATTCTCTTTCTGGTAAACTAAATGCTTCTTTTTAGCTCATGTTGGCTACAGATATCTACTGTTTGTATGTGTCATGGATTACTGAATATCTCCTCTTGGATGTCTTATAAACACTCAAATTCAGCATGATCATAGCTCACTGCAGCCTTACCTCCCAGGCCCAAGTGATTCTCCTACCTCAGATTCCTCAGTAGCTAGGACCACAGGTACATGCCACCTTGCCTGGCTACTTTTTTTTTTAGGGGGGTTTGGGGTTGGGGAGAAACAAGATCTCACTATGTTATCCAGGCTGGTGAAACTCCTGGGCTCAAGTGATCCTCCGGCCCCAGCCTCTCAAAGTGCTCAGATGACAGGCATAACCCACCGTGCTCAGTCAATATTTATCTTTTTATTGTTGAGGTATAAAAATTATGGGGCCAGACACGGTGGCTCACACTTGTAGTCCCAGCACTTTGGGAGGCGAAGGCGGGTGGATCAAGAGGTCAGGAGTTCAAGATCAGCCTAGCCAACATGGTGAAACTTGGTCTCTACAAGTACAAAAAATTAGCTGGGCGTGGTGGCGGGCGCCTATAAGCCCATCTACTTGGGAGACAGAGGCAGGAGAATTGCTTAAACCTGTGGGAGGTAGAGGTTGCAGTGAGCCGCACTGCACTCCAGCCTGGGCAACAGAGCGAGACTCTTGTCTCAAAAAAAAAAAAAAAGTTCTGGATACTACAGCCTTATCTGATACATGCTTTACAGATTTTTTTTTCTCATTCTGGAGGTTATATTTTCCCTTTATTGATAGTATCCTTTGAAGCACAAAAAGTTTTAATTTTGATAGTTATCTATTTTTTTCTTTTTTTGCTTTTGCTTTTGTTACATCTAAGAAAACATTGTCTAATTCAAGATGAGACCTACCTTTATGTCCTACCACTCATGTAGGGACCTAAAATGTTTATGTTCGACCTTTTAACAGAAAACAAGTAAGTATTTGTCAGCAAATACACTGCAATTCTTTGGTGAAGAATGAACTAGACCTTGAAATACCTTGCAACTCTAGTCTCGAAGTCATCACTTTGTTACCAGAGTTGAAGGGTGGAAGAAAGTTGCCTGTTATCTGTATAATTACACAGATATGTGCATATGTGGTGTAATGTATCAGTATTTATAGAGACCGTAGTAAGCACAGCACAAAACCAGGCATAAAGAGATACGTGGGAAATAGAGTTTGAATTTGAATATGGTAAAGATTGTTTTATGATTTTAGGGTTTTTTCCATATGCATATCTTTAATGTTACTTTAAAATAGATAAGTGGAATGTGATTCAATTTAGTAAAAAAAAAAAACAGCTTTATTAAAACATCTGAGAAAAATAGAAAATAAATGTATTAGAAAAGGTTTTTAACAAGGAGAATGTTAAAAACATATAAAATTGGCCAGATGCAACAGCTCACACCTGTAATCTCAGCATTTTGGAAGCCTGAGGTGGGCGGATCACGAGGTCAGGAGTTCGAGACCAGCCTGAGAAACATGGTGAAACCCTGTCTCTACTAAAAATAAAAAAATTAGCTGAGTGTGGTGGCAGGAGCCTGTTTAAGCCCAGCTACTCGGGAGGCTTAGGCAGGAGAATTGCTTGAGCCTGGGAGGTGGAGGTTGCAGTGAGTGGAGATTGTGCCACTGCACTCTAGCCTGGGTGACAGAGCAAGACTCTGTCTCAAAAAAAAAAAAAACAAAAAACAAAACAAAATTTTAACTTTATACATACTGACGTAAATACTGATGAGTTGATATGCTAGCTAGAGTTCATTTCAAAATAATCCAGTTGTGGTGATAGAAGTGGCAGTAGGATTGACCATCTGTTGAAAATTAGTGAAGCTGAATGTAGGGGGTTATCATCTATTGTGCAAGTTTGCAGTTTTTCCTAATGCTTTAAATTTTTTTGCTGGGTACAGTGGCTAGTGCCTATAATCCCATCACTTTGGGAGGTCAAGGTGGGTGGATCGCCTGAGCCCAGGAGTTTGAGACCAGCCTGGGCAACACGGCAAAACCTCATCTCTACAAAAAAATACCTTGCAAAAATTAGCCAAGCATGGTGGTATGTACCTGTGGTTCTAGCTACCCTAGTGGCTAAAGTGGGAGGATCACTTGAGCCCCAGAGGTTGAAGCTGCAGTGAGCTGTGTTTATGCAGTGTGCTCCAGCCTGGGTGATAGAGGGAGACCGTGTCTCAAATAAATAAATAAATATTTGTAAATGAAAATTCTTCTTCAAAATGCCTCTGCACACAATCCCATTTGCAATAGCCACAGAAAGAATAAAATACCTAGGAATATAGCTAACCAAGGAGGTGAAAGAGCTCTACAATGAGAATTACAAAACTGCTGAAATAAATCAGAGATGATACAAACAAATGGAAATCATTGCCAGGCACGGTAGTGCGTGCCTATAGTCCCAGCTACTCAGGAGGCTGAGGAGGGAGGATGGCTTAAGACCAAGAGTTCTGGGCTGTAGTACGCTATGCCAGTAGGGTGTCTACACTAAGTTGGGCATCAATATGGTGACCTCCCGGGAGCAGGGGACCACCTAAGGAGGGGTGAACTGGCCCAGGTCAGAAACGGCCCAGGTAAAAACTCCCGTGCTGATCAGTAGTGGGATTGCACCTGTGAATAGCCACTGCACTCCAGCCTGAGCAACATAGGGAGACCCCGTCTTAAAAAAATAATAGGAAGATATTCCATGACCATGGATAGGAAGAATCAGTGTTGTTAAAATGGCCATACTGCCCAAAGCAATTTACAGATTGAGTGCTATTCCTATCAAACTACCAATGACATTCTTCACAGAATCAGAAAAGTCTCTTCTAAAATGCATATGAACCAAAAAAGAGCCTAATAGCCAAAACAATCCTAAGCAAAAATAACAAGGTATCATACTACCCCATTTCAAATGGTACTGCAAAGCTGCATTACAAAACAACACGGTACTGATGTAAAAACAGACACATAGACCAATGAAAAAGAATCAAGAACCCAGAAATAAAGCAACACACCTACAACCATCTGATCTTCAGCAAAGTCAATAATAACAAGCAATGGGCAAAGGACTCCTTATTCAGTAAATGGTGCTGGGGAACTGGGTACCCAGATTGAAACTGGACCCCTTCCTTTCAGCATACAGAAAAACTAACCCAAATTGGATTAAAGACTTAAATCTAAGACCCCAAACTATAAAAGCCCTGGAAGAAAACCTAGGAAGTAGCATTCTGAGCATCAGATACCTTATCAAAGAATGTATGCCCAAGTCTCCAGAACAAAACAAAAAATGGCAAATAGGAGCTAATTAAAGAGCTTCTGCACAGCAAAAGAAGCTATCAGCAGAGTAAACAGACAACCTGTAGAATGGGAGAAAATATTCACAAACTATGCATATGACAAAGATCTCATTTTCAGAATCTATAAGAAAAAATTCAAGCAAAAAGCAAAAGTTTTATTAAAAAGAGGGCACACTTAATTTCTTAAGTTGCCTGCTTGTTCCTCTTCCAAGTTGTACTTTCCTTTCTTTGCCCTTGTAAAGCTTTTCTTTCTTTTTTTCTTTTTTTTTTTTTTTTTGAGACCGACTCTTGCTCTGTCACCCAGCCTCGAGTGCAGTGGCGTGATCTCAGCTCACTGCAACCTCACCTCCTGGGTTGAAGTGATTCTTCTGCTTTGGCCTCCTGAGTAGCTGGGATCACAGGTGCCTGCCACTATGCCTGGCTAATTTTTGTATTTATAGTAGAGATGGGGTTTTTGCTGTGTGGCCAGGCTGGTCTCAAACTCCTGATCTCAGGTGAACCACCTACCTTGGCCTCCCAAAGTGCTGAAATTGCAGGCGTGAGCCACCATGCCCAGCCATAAAGCTTTTAAACTTTAATTCCTGCTCAGAAAGAAAACAAAAATGGGTAAAGTACATGAACAGATACTTCTCAAAAGAAGACATACATGTGGCAACAAATATATGAAAGAATGTTCAACATCACTAATCATTTGAGAAATGTAAGTCAAAACTACAACAAGGCTGGGTGCGGTGGCTCACACGCAAATTCTGTATTTTGGTTAGTGGAAACACCACTAACCAATATCCCCCTATTCTGTATTTTGGTTAGTGGAAACACCATATATCTGGTTTCTCAAATAGAAATCTTACTGATATTGCCATCTTCCCTCATTCCTTGAAGATGTTTGCTCCTGGCTCACCCACACTCTCAGCAAATGACCTTGCATGTCATTTTACCACCAAGAAATGCAAGCAACCAGAAAAGACCTACAAGTCTACCATGTCTACCCAGCACTTTGGAAGGCTGAGGCAGGCAGATTATTTGAGCTCAGGAGTTTGAGACCAGCCTGGGCAACATGGTGAAACCCCCTCTACAAAAATGTGCCAAAAATTAGCAGGGCATGGTGGCACTGTGCTTCTAGCTACTCAGTAGGCTGAGGTAGGAGGATTGCTTGAGCCAGGGAGGCAGAGATTGCAGTGAGCCGAGATCTAAACACTGCCTCAAAGAAAAAAAAAACGAAAACCACTTGACCACTCACTTTTAGGCATTGCTTCTATTTTACTTGATCTGTTAGCAGCATTTGACAAAGTTAATTCACTCCCTTTTGTTTGAAATAACTTAATACCTTCACTTAGCTTATATGACTACTCCTCTGATTTTTCTTCTTTTTCTCTGTTAACTTCTTGATCTCCTCTGCTGGTACCTCATTTCCCTTACTTCTCTACAGAACTTTAAAGATCAGGACTTCTACTCTCATTGTCTTGGTGGTCACATCCACTTTGATCATCTTAAAAATACTGTCTATATTGGTGTTTTACAAACTTTTTTTTTTTATTAATGCTCTGTGCCTTTTGACTTCTTTATTGCCTAATCACCCCATCCCAATACAAATTTCTGTACATCTATTTATAGGTTGTGGCCCATTATAATATCTAAGATCTCCCCTTCCAAAGAGCCAATTTTTACCACCTTGGGGATATCACCCCCTGAGAATGCATGATTTGTTTTGACAATCCCAAGCTTTTTTGTTCAACTTTGACCATCTCCAGTGTATTAGACAGCCTACTTCGTATCTCAAACTTCATACTTAAAAAACCAAACTCAATCTGACTTTAGCCTTTCTTGCCACACAGAGCTTCAATGATCTCATTCTTCTTTATGTACCTTTTGCTCTAGCAGCACTGAATTTTAAATATACATTTTACCCTACTGGTAAAAGGGCTTAGAGGAGTGATCATTTATTCTCCCAACCCAAATTGGCCAGGTTTTGAAAGTAGAAATTTCCATGACTCTGGGCCACTACCATCATAGGCTTCCCATAAGTAGAGTGGAGTAGGAGTTGGGATGACAGAGTCCTGGGGGGAATAGTAACATTGCACTGACAGTTGAAAAACATTCCACAAGATGATCCCTGTGTCCCTTTAGGATATATGCATAAGAGAAGGTGGTATCTACATGTAGCTGTGAAAAGTTCACAGAATAGCACAGCTGTATTGGTATGGAATTCCCTTTTGGGTAAATAAAAATTTAAGCCAGGGAGCAATTAGATAGCATTGCTTGGTATATTCAGGAGAACATCTGGGAAAGACAGTTCTTCAGAATATTGAACTATTAGCAACATGTTGCTGCAACAGCATCACTGTAAAAGTCTTTGGTATTCTAAACAGGAAATCTTTTATACTTTAACACATGAGTAAAGATACATTTGGTATATTCTGTCACCCATGGGAATGTAGATATGAAGAATAGCCTATTAAGGCTCATAGGTTCTGAGATTGTTAGTTTGCTTGTTAATAAACTTCATGAAATGTTATTTCTAGTACTGTGGGGTTTTCTTGTTACATTTTTACTGTTTCAGCTAGAATCATAATCATGTTACATTGTGAATTTAGAATTTTGGTTTTTATGTTCTCTTTACAAGTGGTTTGGGGGGTGGTTTAACCCTCCCTTCCCCCAACCCCAAATATGCTGAATAACATCAGGAAACTACAGTGATTTAATGTTTTTTAATGCTGTCATAGATCCTTTATGTCATTTTTCTTATTACTGTTAGGCAAATTCAGAATGAAACTTTTCTAAAAAGTTGTACAATAGGCCTTTCTAAATAATAATGCTACCTTAATTGTTAGTGTGCAGCTCAACAAATCTGAAACTTCGGCATCCCCCAGAGGAACTGAGTGCTACTAAGTTTTCACATCCTTTTTCAAAACAATAGATGAGGTAAGAATTTGAAAATTCATAGTTTGTGGCCAGGTGCGTTGGCTCACACCTGTAATCCCAGCACTTTGGGAGGCTGAGGTGGGCGGATCACGAGGTCAAGAGATCAAGACCATCCTGGCCAACATGGTGAAACCTTGTCTCTACAAAAAAAAAAAAAAAAAAATTAGCTGGGCATGGTGGTAAGCACCTGTAGTCCTAGCCAGGACTACTTACGAGGCTGAGGCAGGAACATTACTTGTACCCGGGAGGCAGAGGTTGCAGTGAGCCGAGATTGTGCCACTGCACTCCATCCTTGTGCCTGGCAACAGAGCAAGACTCTGTCAAAAAAAAAAAAAAAAAAAGAAAGAAAATTCATAGTTTGTTTCAATATGAATAAAATTTGTCCCATTTTAAAGTTGTGTTTTTTTTAATGAAAATCTTAGGTATATCATTTCCTTTTTTCTCTCCTCATGTCAAACTTTTAATGTCTAAGAAAGGAAATACTAGAACTTTTAACTTGGTTAAAAAACAGTAACATCTTAAGTGTGATAAGCCAAAGAGAAAGGTCTCTATGTTTGGCAAAATCACATTCCCCGGAGATTTACTAAACAGCAACAGCACTGTTAACCAGTGTCAGCTGAGACATTATTTATGTCCTTCTTGTTCCACTAAAACTATTGAAGAAGTTGTAATGCTACATAGTCCTCATGAAGGATTCTTTTCCTCACTGCTTAGATTAGCTAACACAACCTGAATATCAGAGTTTGAGACTTTGACTTCTGCTGGATCTGTTGCTGCTCTGCTGTATGATCTCCAACAAATCAAATTTCTTTCTGTCCTCATTTACTGGTCAGTGGCACCTAGGAATAAATTGACATTTACTGTTAGATTATAAATAAACTGCTTTGAGGTAGTTGGCAAAACCAAGATACAATGTATGAATACTAGTGTTGTAGTTAACGTTACTGTGTAGTTAACTTCCATTTTCAAAATAATGCATTTTTGTAGCATCCTTGTCCTTTTAGTCTGTTTTAAAGCAGCATTTGACAGTCTTTGTTTTTCTAATTTTTCTCCATTTTGCTGTTATAAGATCATAATATTATAAATTTATTAAAGAGGGGAATTGTTGTCATATTCTTGAAACATCCTTTTAGAATTCTTTTAATAAACTGAAGAAAGGAATTGTATCTGTTTTAAAAGACCAACCTTAAAACAAACCTCTTTAGAGAATGAAAGCTAATTAATATGTTTTACTATGACTTAACTTGGAAAGATGGCAGTAAAGTTTTTGAATTTGCATGCTACACTGGCAATTGGTTCTAATAACTAAATATACAATTGATTGGAACCACTATTTATGTATTTAATTATTATTTAATAAAAATGGGTCCAGGGACAGTGACTCATGCCTATAGACCCAGCACTCTGGGAGGTCGAGGTGAACAGATCATGTGAGCCCAGGAGTTTGAGAGCAGCCTGGGCAACACGGCAAAAACCCATCTCTACAGAAAATACAAAAATTATCCTGGTGTGGTGGCAGGTATGTCTGGTCCCAGCTACTTGGAAAGCTGAAGTGAGAGAATCACTTAAACCCACAAGGCAGAGGTTTCAGTGATCTGAGATGACACCATTGCACTTCAGCCTGGGCGAGAGTGAGACCCCTGTCTCAAAAAAGAAAAATGAGAAACTTATTATTTAAGACAGGTTTTAATCAATCACCTCATGTGAAGTGGCGAAGGTTTTATCATCAGTGTGTTCTAAGATAATTTATCTGGTGTGAAATGACTTGGAAGAAAGTACTTCTTTTCAGGTATCTGTTTACCAACCACTTTGAGTAAGCTTTTGTATTTTACTCATCTTCTGGAAACAACATTGTTCTGCCAGACATTTGGTCTGAATGTGTGATTTTATAATTCAGAGTAATATTTATTTCTTTGTTCTCCTGAGAATGGATATTTTATGCATGTTTCCCTCCTAGTCTCTGCTTGAAAGGTACAGGAGATAACTAGATTTTATTAGTATATTTTTACAAGTCTATTTAAAATGCTTTCAAATTATTCGGTGGTATTCTGATTGAAAATGGAAGGGGTTGCTAGAGGTTTTATCAAGAATAGATACACTGGTGGCTCACGCCTATAATCCCAGCACTTTGGGAGGCCAAGGTGAGCATATCACATGAGGTCAGGAGTTTAAGACCAGCCTGGCTGGCGTGGCGAAACCCCATCACTGCTAAAAATACAAAAATTAGCCTGGTGTGGTGATTCATGCCTGTAATCCCAGCTACTTGGGAGGCTGAAGCACGAGAATCATTTGAACCCGGGAGGCGGAGGTTGCAGTAAGCCAGGATCATACCACTGCATTCCAGCCTGGGTGACAGAGTGAGACTGGGTCTCCAAAAAAAAAAAAAAAGAATAGATACACTATATATTTTAATTTATTGGCATGTAAGCTAGATTTTCCTATTTTCATTACATGGCTGTATGCATATGAATCACCAGTGACTACTAACTTTTTCAATATATATGTAAAATGTTTTAAATTATATTTTTGTAGTAATATTTTATAAAGCATTGATTTTGTTATATTTTTAAATTTCTCATACTTTAAACAAAACAGATTTAAACAACTTCAAAGAGTTTGGAAATAGCCATTATAAACAGTCTTTTAACTGAAGTTTTATTTTTACTAATCATTTAAGTTGTGTTGTTCTTATACATATTTAGGTTTTGAAATTTTTATAAAGGTCTAGGCGGGGTGCAGTGGCTCACGCCTGTAATCCCAGCACTTTGGGAGGCCAAGGTTGGTGGATTACCTGAAGTCAGGAGTTTTAGATCAGCCTAGCCAACATGGTGAAACCCCATCTCTATTAAAAATACAAAAATTAGCCAGGCGTGGTGGCATATGCCTGTAATCCCAGCCACTTGGGAGGCTGAAGCAGGAGAATCACTTGAACTCAGAAGGCGGAGGTTGTGGTGAGCTGAGATCATGGCCATTGCACTCCATCCTGGGTAACAGAGTGAGACTACATCTCAAGAAAAAAAAAAAAAAAAATATATATATATATATATATATATATATATATAAAGGTCTTAATATCTTAAAAGTATGAAGAGAAATTTTCATAGAAACATCTTAAGGGAAACGGATAAAAATAATGTTCACTTTGGGAGAAGACTTGCCATGTGTATGATTGTATACCACAATCCTATGATTAGGCTAGTTAGAGGAAAAAAAAAACCCATAGAGTTTGTAATCCTAGGTATGTCAGAAACAGCTGCAACCTTTTTAAAAAACTACTTGGGTCTGAAAAGAATTGATTGTTGCTTTTTCATATTTTTCCTAATGTTCTACTATATCCTCTTAATAAAATACATATTATTGTTAGATTTTAAATATTCTGACTTTTAATGCTTGTAATGAAATTTTATTAGTATTCTTGGCTGACTTATTTTGGCTCTTGTCTCCTACATTTGCAACCAAATTATACTTTATATGCTAGACAAGGTTTATGCCAGCCTAATTGGTTGCTGGCATTTCTTAGCCTCACAGCTGCTGTGAACTCAGCTGCGAACTGGAAAACATATAATAGGACCCTGTTTTCAGAGACCAAAAGGCAATTGTCAACATGTAAAACTTGTTTTTGACAGCTCAATGAATATATGAGCTTTTATGACAAATTAAATCGCACTAATACCAGATCTTAAGTAATTATCTTAAAGATTAGAAAGTCTTGAAATATGAATTTATTCACTGAAGCAAAGATGGCTTAGATTTGCATGTATGTTCTGTTCAGTCATTTGTGGCTTTTTTTTCTTTTTAAAAATCATGTGTCTTGATATTTACCAACAGATATTAAAAAGTTGAGATCTTAACTGTTTGCCCTGAAATTTCACCCTAACAAAAAATTGAGCCTTAAGTGAGGTAAAGATATTTCTTAAAATGAACTAAACATAAAATGACTTTGATTAAAGATTATATTTCAAAACATTTATTATGTTTATATTCTTTGATGTAGCAGATTTTATTTTCATAAATTTTTAACATCTAAGTTTGGGGTGAACATTACTTTTGTATTACATTGAACCATATGAAATTGTCATTTTTTTTAGGTCAAATGGTTGAATGTAGACTAATGGGAAAAAAATGACAGTATATCAACGTGAACTCCCTAACCAAGTTCAGAAATGTAACCACTGTGATTTACCTTTGTATAAGTAGAACATCATCATGTATGATCAATAAACAATGAGATTAACAAATCAGATTTATATATAGTAAATGTTTTTTCCATTATAATTGCTTTTTTGCCCATTTCTATTATAAATGTTTTCTTCAACATTTTAAAAATGTTTAGGGACTCTTAGCACTAAGCCAAAGAAGGACTAAACAAATATATGAGAGGCTGTAGAAATATATTAAGGACAAGCAAACTGTTAGTAAATGGCTTATACTGAATATAATAAAAGCATCATCCTTTGCCTACATTTTGTATTACTTTGATACTTGGCTTGATTATTTATGTCTATTGTGATTCTAACAGTCTATTGATTATATTTGGAATGTAACTCCAAACTTTTCTTGCATATTCTTTTATTTAAAATGCTAAATATAAATCTTTCCTTACATAAATATTGGCCAGAAATATCTTGCATTGTGAGAAAAGTACGTTTTTAGGAAGTTTTGGTATTAAAATCCAAGAGGCCTTCTATTGGGAAAATAATGATTGGGGAGCTATTCTGCAGGGTTTGCCTGTACTTTCCAATACTGTGAGGCTGAGGTGGCAGTGGCTACTGCTGGAGTAGGATGCTGGGAGGTGTTGAGAGAGGAACAGTGGCTTGTACTGGGGAAGGAGGAAGATGTCAGGAAGGAACAGAGGAGGAAGATGGCGACATCAGGGGCAGGGGCAAATGAGCCTTGTTTGGCCACAGCATTGGCTTCCAATCTTTGCAAGTTTAGTGAGATCATGCTGCAGAAGCAGCATCAGGCTGAGGACACAGCAGCCCTCGAGGAGATGTTAATGGACATCGGCTTCACCCAGTTACACAGGATTGCAATTGCCATACACGTGGGGCTCCCATTATGGTTGTTCTTTGCCTAATATTAACCAGATTCGTTTCAGCCTGGCCTAGTTCCAGAGCCCCCTCCACTCACCTTTTAATTTATCTCAAGACACTCGCACCACAGACTGGTAGAACGGGTACAGCCAGATCCTCACAGAATGGTTGTCCCTACCCTGCCAATACCCTACCACATTGACAGCTCTCCCTATAGTCCTGCCTACTTATCCCCTCCCCAAGTGTCCAGCTGGTGAAGGACTATGTCCTGGGACAATTTCCCTGCAGAGAAGAGGTACTTATTGTACCTAGCATCTGCATTTAACAAGACAAGCTCTGATTTTGCCTTTCACACAAGTGTGATTAACCCCAGTCCCCAGGATACTTATCCAGGCCCCATACCTCCCAGCAACCTGCCCAATCAACATTTCTGGGTGGTAAAATGGACTCTAAAGTACCTGCTGTTGAGAAGTTCTCCTAGGTGACAAGCATTTGCTGAAGCCATGGGATACTTAGAAGCTTTCTTCATCTTCCTCCTAACCCCGGTCCTTATGAAGTCCCTGGAATTAACATCTTTCCATCTCCTGGCCAGCCTGCCAATGTGCCTGTCCTCCCACCTGTCATGAATACTGGACGTGGGATGAGGTTCCTACCTGATCTCACCAATTTGCACTTTCTACCAACACTGCCCACCCCCCTGCACCCTGAGGAGACAGCCCACCCTAGCCTTAATAGGGGCAACAGTACCTCCAATTTGACCCACATCGTGACTCACCTGGGCATTAGCGAGGGCCTGGGCATGGACTTGGGCCCAGGTTATGATGCCCCAGGACTTCATTCACCTCTCAACCACCCATCCCTGCAGTCTTCCCTAAGCAATCCCTGAGCAGTCCTCAGCCCCATCTTCAGGGCTCCCATAGCCACCCCTCACTACCTGCCTTCTCCTTGGCCCACCATGCACTGCCCACAACCTTCCTGGGCCACCCCTCACTCAGTGCTGCCCTGACTCTCCTCCTTTCATCCCCCACTTCATTTTCAATCTGCCCCTACCTCGCCCAACTTCTACTCTTGGGGCCTCCCGGCACTGTTTCCAAGTACCCCTCAGCCCCCTAAGTTTGCCCGCAGGTCCTGCCAATGCCAGAAGGTCCCAATAGCAGCTGCCCAAACAGTTTTTGCCAATGTCACCTACTTTGTCTTCCATCACTCAGGGTGTCCCCCTGGAGACCAGTAATCTGCACACCTAGTCACATACTCCAAAGTCTCTACAGCAGTGAGAGCTGCCCTCTCAGGCCTGCTCAGTGCAGCCCTCAGGTGGGCGGCCTCTGGGCCGGCAATTGCATTATGGGACATTACCCACCTCGGCCCACTGGGCTAGGGAAAGTCTTCACTGGACAATAAGTGACTTCACCCTAGGGAACTGGAGCAGTTCAGCATAGAGAGCCCATAAACCAGTCTAGTGATGGATCCCCCTGGCTTTTCTGAAGGGCTTGGATTTTTAGAAGGTGAGGGGCCAGTAGCTGGTCCTCAGGATCCTCATACCCTCAACCACCAGAACTTGACCCATCACTGCTCCTACTATAACTCAAAGCCTAACGTCATCCTTATTGAAACTCTCCAGGTTTCTCTAAGGAGATTGCAGCCACCCTGGCTGGAGTGCCTGGCTTTGAGGTATCAGTAGCAGGTTGGAGTTGGGGCTAGGGCTGTAAGATGAGCTGTGCATGGAGCTACTGATTCTGGAAGGGCTAAACATGCTGAGTGACCCAGTGCCCTGCTACCCTGTTGTGCTCTGGAATATTCATCACCATCTCTCTTCTTGGCCCTGTCCCCCATTACTGTCCATGTCCTCCCTTACCCCAGCTAATAGAGACTCCAGTCTGCCCCCAGATTCTCTTTGTAGCATGAACAAAGGATCCCAAGAATGAGAAAAAGCAAGGGGTTTTTCCAGGTGGCCCCTGAATTCCATACATGGGTGGGCCTGGAGAAGCTCAAGGGAGGGCCAAAAGCACTTGTAACTTTGAACCAACTCCCTGGAGGTCAGAGCCTATTGGAAAGCTGGGGATATAGAGGGTAACCTGGGAGGGTAACCTAGGACTCCTGGCTTGTCCAGATTCCTAGGAGTGGACATTGCCAGCCCCTCCTCACCACCCTTTTCCCTCTCAATGGAGGAGAGAGCCACAGTGGATATTATTTTTAATTAAATGTATGTTACTAAAAAAATCATTCCAAAAAACTCTTTGCAAGTTTTTTTTTAACTTTACCCCCAACAGATGACATTTTCTACACTAATTTATCTTTACAACTAGATTAAAATGAAATGGAAAACTTTTAAATATGTCTCTGTGTTTTAAGTGTTAAAAAGCTGGCCAGGCACGGTGACTCATGCCTATAATCCCAGCACTTTGGGAGGCCGAGGTGGGTGGATCACAAGGTCAGGAGTTCGAGACCAGCCTGGCCAACATGGTGAAACTCCATCTCTACTAAAGATATAAAAAATTAGCTGGGCATGGTGGTGCATGCCTGTAATCCCAGCTACTTGGGAGCCTGAGTCAGGAGAATCGCTTGAACCAGGAGGCAGAGGTTGCAGTGAGCCATTGCACTCTAGCCTGGGCAACAGGGGGAAACTCTGTCTCAAAAAAAAAAAAAAAGCCATAGAATTTTGAAATTATGTTACTTTTTAAAATGGTGGTATTGATTTTATATAACAATGTAAACTTAGAATTTTCAAATCTGACCTCATTTTCTGTGAATCTGACCTATGACTTAAAGAAAGTTCATGTAATGGCACCCTCCTATCCCAAACAGTAAAAGGAAACCAAAAAGGCCTACACAGCTGAGCTCAAAAACAAGATCATGGATTGTAAAGGAACAGGAATTCTAAGAGATGGGTAGGGCTGAAGTAGACATAGATGGCAAAAGTTTGATTCCTGTAGGATGATGCAAGAGAAAGAGACTTTAAAAAAGGAGAATTGGAGTCAGGTTCACTGTTTGAAGACAAGGACTTGTGTGACTTCTCTTAAATGCTGTTTTTAAAATTGCTGCTGATTTGCACCTGGAGCTAGATTTATAAGAAATTTTTTCATCAAGGCAGGCAGTCCAGTACAGTTATGGTAGAAATACAGGGGTATTCAGCCACTGTGCACTGGGAAAGTGGTACCAATTATTGTGGCTCTGTCTTTTCTGCTTGGTCAGGTGTCTCACCTTTAGAAATCATTAACAGGATACGCAGAAAGCTTCCATATCTGGAATTTGAGAAACATTTCTAAATAACTCATGAGACAAAGAATCATGAAAATAGAAAAACAGGTGGAACTGAACAATAACAAAAATACTACATGTAAAAACTTGTAAGATGCTGCTAAAGCAGTTCTGGGAAATAAATGTGTAGCTTTAGCCGCTCATGAAGAAAAAAGAATAAAGATGATGAATGACTTAAACATTCATCCGAAGAATTTAAAGGGAAAAAACAGTAAAATATGCCCAAAGTAAGTTGAAAGAAAGAAGTAATAGTAGCAGAAATTACGTACATAATGACACCTAATAAAAAGGCTCAACAGGCTGGGCGCGGTGGCTCAAGCCTGTAATCCCAGCACTTTGGGGTGCCGAGGTGGGTGGATCACTAGGTCAACAGATCGAGACCATCTTGGTCAACATGGTGAAACCCCGTCTCTACTAAAATTACAAAAAATTAGCTGGGCACTGTGGTGCGTGCCTGTAATCCCAGCTGCTTGGGAGGCTGAGGCAGGAGAATTGCCTGAACCCAGGAGGCGGAGATTGCGGTGAGCCGAGATCTCGCCATTGCACTCCCGCCTGGGTAACAAGAGCGAAACTCCGTCTCAAAAAAAAAAAAAAGGCTCAACAAAGCCAGGTTTATTCTTGGAAAAGACAAATAAAATGGACAAATCCCAGTTGAAATTATTTAAGAGAAAAAAGTTTACTAAAAAATTAGGAATGAAAATGTGGACATCATATCAGATGCCAGAGCCATTAAACAGATACTATGAACTTGGTGCCAAAAATGTGGAAACCTTATCTAAAACATCTAGAAAAATATAATTATGAAAAGAAGAATAAAAAATAATTATCTAATTATTAAGGAAATTGGATCTTTCTATAATAACGCAAACCAAGATGGTTTAACAAGTTTTTGCCTACCAAATACTCAAGAGTCAAATAATTTAATTTCACACCAACTATTCTAGAGTACAGAAAGGGAGAGCTTTGCCACAGAAAATCATTTTATAAGATTAATATAACCAGCTGGGCGTGGTGGTTCATGCCTATAATCCCAGCACATTGGGAGGCTGAGGTGGGCGGATCACCTAAGGTCGGGAGTTCCAGACCAGTCTGACCAATATGGCAAAACCCCATCTCTATTAAAAATAAAAAATTAGCCAGGTGTGGTGGCATGTGCCTGTAATCCCAGCTATTCGGGAGGCTGAGGCAGGAGAGAATTGCTTGAACCTGGGAGGCGGAGGTTGCAGTGAGCCGAGATCTCGCCATTGCACTCCAGCCTCAGCGATAGAAGGAGACTGTCTCAAAAAAAAAAAGATTATTATAACCATGATACCAAAATCTAATAAGGTTGTTGAGATGCTGGGCACAGTGGTTTACACCTGTAATTCCAGCACTTTGAGAGGCTGATACAGGGTAATAGTTTGAGACCAGAAGTTCAAGACCAGCCTGGTCAACATAGCAAGACCCCATCTCTACAAAAAATTAGCCAGGCATGGTAGTGCATGCCAATAATCCTTGCTACTCAGCAGGCTTAAGCAGGAGGATCACATGAGGCTGCAGTGAGCCATGATCACACCACCATACTTAAGCCTGGGCACAGAGTGAGATTCCCAAACTCTTAAAAAAGTGGTTTTGAGAAAGGAAAACCGCTGGCCAGTTTCATATCATTGATTAATGATGTGAAAATCTAGAATATCATAGCTGGAAGGTATAAAGAAAAAAAATAATCCTGAACAAAACAGACAATGCCGTTCTAGTCAGAATCCCAACAGGTAGTTTTGTGATTGTTGGTTTATATGACTTTTTGGAACTTCACAAGCTGATTGTAAAGTTTATACTTTAGAATTCCTTAAGAATACTCTTAAGGAACAATGAAGCAGGAGGGCTTATTCTGCTATATGGCAAGACTTAATAATAATAAGCAAAGCTATAATACTAAATACTTTTAGTTCAGGGATAAAGAAATAAACTCATGCATGTAGGCTTGAATTGTGACACAGGTAGTATTGCAGATAAGTAGAGGGAAAGGGGATTTTCAGGATATGGTCCTAAAAAGGAAATTGTGTTATCATACAAAAATATCAAAATGCCAATGGATTAAGGTCCCAAATGTGAAAGGTTTTGTAAAAGTTTATGTATTTGAGATGGAATCTCACTGTCACCCAGACTTGATTGCAGTGGCGAGATCTTGGCTCACTGCAACCTCTGCCTCTCAGGCTCAAGCAATTCTCCTGTCTCAGCCTCCCAAGTAGCTGGGATTATGGACACTCATCACCACACCCGGCTAATTTTTTGAATTTTTGTAGAGTTGGGATTTCACCATGTTGGCCAGCCTGGTCTCAAACTCCTGATCTCAAGTGATCCACCCACCTCGGCCTCCCAAAGTGCTGGGATTACAGGCCTGAGGCACCATACCCAGCTTGTAAAACTTAGAAAGTGTAAGAGACTGTTTTAGGGATCTCAGTCTTAGGAAAAATTTTATAACACACCAAAAAAAAAAATCCATAGTGGAAAAACACATATTTGACTACATTAAAATTAAGAATTTAGGCCAGGTGTGGTGGCTCACACCTGTAATCCCAACACTTTGGGAGGTTGAGATGGCGGATTGCCTGAGGTCGGGCATTGGAGACCAGCCTGGCCAATGTGGTGATGAAATCATGTCTCTACTAAAAATGCAAAAATTAGCTGGGTGTGGTAGCAGGCGCCTGTAATCCCAGCTACTCCGGAGGCTGAGGTAGAAGAACTGCTTGAACTCTGGAGACAGAGTTTTCAGTGAGCTGAGATGGCGCCACTGTATTCCGGCCTGGGGGACAGAATGAGACTCTGTCTCAAAAACAAACAAAAAATTAAGAACCTGAATTCATCAAAAGGCACTATAAAGAACATGAAAAGATAAGCCACAACTTTGTAGAAAAGACTTGCCATACATACAACAAAAGATTAATACCAAGGGTATAAAGAGAATTCCTATAGAGAATTAGCCAAAAGAAAAAGACCCCAACACTCAAGTCAGTACTCAAAAGGCCTGAATGGCTAACAAGCACAAAAATAAGCATAAACCTCATTAAATCAGAGAAATTAGAACCATAATATGACATGTTAAATCTGGCTAATATTAAGTGTTTTCATGAATCTGGAGTAATTGTTAGAGGATTACAGATCATTACAGGTACTGTGTGTTAGGCCCATCTTTCATTGCTATAAAGAAATACTTGATTCTTTGTAATTTATGAAGAAAGGGGTTTAATTGGCTTGCAGGTCTGCAGCTTTGCAGGAAGCATGATACCGGCATCTGCTCAGCTTCTGGAGAGGCCTCATGAAGGCTAAGGGGGCGGGGGCAAAAGAGAGGGAGGTGCCACACACTTCTAAACAATCAGAGAACAGAGCTCACTCTGAGGACAGCATTCATCATCAAGTGGATGGTGCCAAACCATTCCTGAGAAATCCACCCCCATGATCCAATCACCTCCATCAGGCCCCACCTCCAATATAGGGATTATGATTCCGCATGAGATTTAGGCAGGTACGAATATACAAACTATCACATAGCTACTATAGATAGGAAACATGGCACTAAAGAGAAAAGTTTTATATATGTGGACTCAGTTATTCTGTATTTTTTCTCATATACCTAGAGAAATTATTGCACATTTATTTCAGTAAACATATGTAAGAATGCCCATAGCATCATTGTTCCTAATAGCAGAAACATAACGACTCAAATGTCCGATAGTAGAATAGATAAAATGTGATATATTCATGCAATAAAATGCTATACTGTAATGAAAATGAGTTATATACATTTTATGTGTACAACTTAAGTGAATCTCAAAAAATAGTATTGAGCAAACAAAAAGGAACCCTCAATTCTTAAAGTAGTGTTAATCCATGTATATGCAATTTAAAGAGAAGGAAACTGTTTAGATTTCTGTGTGTATGTGTTACATTTAAAGGTGGTAAAACTCTAAAGAAAAGCCAAAGTATGATTATCTCAAATGTCATGGTGGAGGTTACTTTTTTTTTTTGAGATGGAGTTTTGCTCTTGTCACCCAGGCTGGAGTGCAATTGTGCAATCTCAGCTCACTGCAGCCTCTGCCTCCTGGGTTCAAGCAATTCTTCAGCATCAGCCTCCCGAGTAGCTGGGATTCAGGCGCACACCACCATGCCCGGCTAAGTTCTTGTACTCTTAGTAGAGATGGGGTTTCATCATGTTGGCCAGCCTGGTCTCAAACTCCTGACCTCAGGTGATTCACCTGGCTGAACCTCCTAAGGTGTTTGTTGAGATTATTACAGGTGTGAGCCACTGCGCCTGGCAGTTGTTTCCTTTGGGAGGGGAACATACAGGGTTTCAAAAGGGTTTTTTAACCTAGCTGGTGATAGTTACACAGGTGTTTGCTCTATTTTTTTTTTAATATGGAAGTATATGTAATATAATTCGCAGTAAAGTAAATGATGAATCAGAGAGTCAAAGGGCAGTGAGTTAGTGAAGATGGAGTACAGTTTTCTTAGGTGGATCAGAGAAATGAGATGGTATTTGGAGGTGCACATGGGAAGACTGCAGTTTCTAGGGAAAGATATTTCTAGTCCTGATTAGTCTTACTGACATCTATGCATGATCTCTATTAATAACAAACACTCAGGCATCTCATTGTTTTCCCCCTAGTACCATCATTCTCCCAGTCATCCAGGCTTGACACCTTCTTCTTATGCCTATGTTGTCACTGTATCATAATTTTTTCCTTTGAAAAATTTTTTCATGTATCTTATTGTTTCTCTCATTACTTAACACCTTTGTTAACAGGTGGTTACTATTTGACTTTTGAAATAAATCAAGAGATGTATTTGTTTAAAAGGAAAAAAATCAAAATTTTAAAAGAAAATCAAATTTGTATTACAATTTAAAGAGGTATTTGAGTAGCTCAATGAAATGTCGTATATAAGACAATTAAAAAAATTATTAAAGGCATTTTGGGAAAGGTTGGTTTTTAAAAAGAAAACAACATTTTTATAGACATCTTTTGGTGCAAATAAAAGCCCCATGCTGCACTGGTATTGCAGGTAGTATAGATGGTTCTAGTTATCTGATTAATTGGCAAAAAGCAAATGATTAAGACTTTGTTTAATAATTTCTTATTGCTGGAATTTCATATTCTCTACTTGTTGTTGGATGAGTAAACTGGATTATGGTAGAGATAAGGCAACGAATTTCTCAGTGCTGCCCTGCTCAACCTCTAGAATTTAGTCTTTAAAGTTTAGTCTTAGATCAGACACTTTTGACTCTGCAGACTTGTGATTTAAGGCTTTCTGGATGTGTGCACTGGTGTTTGAGATCGTAGAGGTTCCAACGTTGAGGAGACTGCTAATGCTGGCTGTTCTGTCCTTGATTTTTTTTTTTTTTTTTTTGAGACGGCATCTTGCTCTTGCCCAAGCTGGAGTGCAGTGGCGTAATCACGGCTCACTGCATCCTTATCTCCTGGACTCAAGGAATCCTTGTACCTCTCAGCCTCCCAAGTAGCTGGGGCTATAGGCAGACAGCACCATGCCCTGTTGATTTTTAATTTTTTTTTTTGTAGAGTTGAGGTCTTGCTCTGTTGCCAACTTGGTCTCAAACTCCTGGGCTCAAGCCATCCTCCTACTTCTGCCCCCCCAAAGTACTGGGATTACAGGTATGAGGCACTGTGCCCAGCCCCCTTGATTTCCTTTATCCTCTCATTGCCAGTCTCTCCAAACTGTCTTTGGAGATTAAGGTCCCTATGAATTTGTGACCTGTAGTCCTGGTATTTTGCTCCACTGTCCCACCTTTTCTTTTGCACACCTAGTTATGGTACATTAAATCACTCCTTGCCCAGAAGGGTGGGAATACCATGGTAGATGCCCAACAAAAAGAATGATTGTATTGGTCTTGCCTTTTGGAATATGCACGTATTTTTTCCCCATTATCATATTGTGGTAACTCTACTGATAATTGTATGGAGATCCACCTTGGTAACTCTTTTTTTTTTTTCCCAACTAGATTTGATAGCTAGGTGTCTTTTTTCTTTAACCTCAACCACAGCCTCTTCATTTCCTACTGAGGGTTATTCTTCACAGTAGTCTAATATTCAAATGCATCTTCCTTAGGCTCAAATATCTCCTTCCTTTCTGTTGATGAAACCATATCAATGTTTTATTAAACCCTTTTACTTTCTCCAAAACCTTTGTTGCTATAATCTTCTTGTCCCTACTAGTGGGTACCAATGTTTGTGGGGCTGCCAGGGGTGATTGGGAAAAGGATGGCTGCCAGGTCTCAGCCTCACTGTTCATGTTGTAGAGAGGGTGATTGATGAAGGGCTTGATGCAGCAGTGGTAGGCTCCTCCCAGATTGTGATGGTGACTGGGCTGCTTATGACTCTCTGGGGTCCACTCTTCATTTCTACTACCAGTTAAACTCATCCTCTTTTTCATATGCTATGACGACCATGCAGATACACTGCTTAGATGTCTCTCTAAGAAATAATTTCAGTTTCAGGGAGTGTAGTTAGCTGACAATCTCCAGTTGTTAGTACCTTCAGGATCTTTAGATTTGGGATTGAGAACTTGAATTTCCTGAGAAATCCACATCCAATGATAGAGCATGGCCTGGGTAAGGACTCCTGTAATGGACAGTCTTGCTCTAAAGCACCCTACTGGGTTGACCAAGACTTTGCTAGATCTTTGTCAAGGTCTGAAGCTTTCTCTGCTCAGTCCTGCTTCACAGCCACTTCCTTCCTAGGTTTTAAATCTGTATCATGGTCTGAAAGTTTTCCTTTTTTAATTTTAATTTTTAATTTAATTTTGTTTTGAAGCAGAGTCTCACTTGGTTGCCCAGGCCAGAGTGCAGTGGAGCAATCTGTTCACTGCAACCTCCGCCTCCTGAGTTTAAGTGATTCTCCCGCTTCAGCCTCCGAAGTAGCTGGGATTACAGGCGCATACCACCACACTCAGATAATTTTTGTATTTTTAGTAGAGATGGGGTTTCACCATATTGGCCAGGCTGGTCTCAAACTCCTGACCTCAAGTGATCTGCCCACCTTGGCCTCCCGAAATGCTGGGATTACAGGCATGAGCTACTGCGCCTGACCTGGTCTGAAAGTTTTCTGTGCCCAGTCCTCTTTCCTCCCTCTTTTATCTTGAACAATAAACCTCTTGTACTCCTAACTCTCGTCTGCTTCTCAAAGGACCCCACATGACACATACTGCTTCCACTGGTTATTTACCACCTAATTGATTTCTAAAATTGAAGTAAGGATTATCTGATTTCCCTTTTGTAACTCCTTTTGACTCCTCCCAGTATTTTTTAGATCATCATTTTCCTCCATCCCTAGCACCTGCATATCCTCTGATGTCCATCTATATTAGTAAAAAGCACCACTGTTTACTCAGTTGCTTTTACATCTTTCACATTTAAGTTTATGACCCATCTTTTATGGGTGCAGGGAGAATGGAGGTGGTATTTTGTAAGACAGGAATCAGACAATTAAAAAGGAGTTATTCTAGTGAGGGACGAAGGAGGTCACAGGTAATGCAGGTCAGATCATGTAGGGCTTTGTTATAAGTCATTAATAGACCGTTGAAGGGACTTTAGCTTCTACTCTGTGTGAGATGGAATGGGGAGTCATTGGAAGGTTTTGAGCAAAGGAGTAATATCTGACTTAGTTTTTACCGGGAACATTTTGGCTGCTCTGGAGAATAGACAGAGAGCAGATACGTTGGAAGCAGGAAGACTAGTTGGGAGAGTATCACAGTAAACTAAGTACAAGGCATTGGTAGCTTGCACCAAGGTGATAGCAGTATAGTTGTTAAGAATTGGCTTATTATCTGGGGGCAAGTCTCAAGCAGGGTCATTTTATTTTGTAAAAGCTCCCTAGGAGTTCCTGGTAAACATGAGGGTTGAGAATTTGTGCTACATTTTATAAATTTTTATAGGAATGCCTGGACTTAAAGATATGTAGACATCTTCATCAGCTTAATTGAAGTGGGTAGAGAAGCATAATGATTAATGGCAAGTACTTTTAAATCTGACCAAGGTTTAGATCCATGCTACTTACTCACTTTGTAACCTTGAGTTTTATTTTTCTCATCTTTAAATACAGATACCTATGTTGTAGGTATATTTGTTATTAAGTGAACTAATATGAATTAAATGAGCTAGTATCTGACATATGCATGCTTAAAAAGTAGTAGCTTAGAAAAATCTGACACATGAAATGATAAAAATTTTAGGATTGATAATGTTCAGTGTTGATGAGGATGTGGAGGAATAGGTCCCACTGTTGGTGAGAATGTGTATGAAGAGCGGTTTAGGAATATTTATCAAAATGTTAACATTAATGACCCACGAATTCTCCTAGAAATTTTATTTGTGGAAACATTCACACCTACATTCAGATATTCAGTGTGGTATCTTTTAATGGCAAACAGTTGGAAATAATATTCCTAATAAAGGAATAAATTGTGATATATTGATTTATGGAATGCTATATGGTTATGAAAAATAATAGGTAGGTCTATATATACTGTCATGGAAAGACCACTAGTATATATTTTAGTTTAGTTTTTTTTTTTTTTAAAGTAGCACCAATGTATCATTTGATGGTACTTAACATCCTCACTATTTGAAATCTACAAGATTATGTTCATTTATCACTTACATGGAATTTTATATGAGCTCATATAAAAAAGGTAGGCCACAAGACCAGGCATGGTGACTCATGCCTATAGTCCCAGTACTTTTGGAGACAGAGATGGGCAGATCGCTTAAGGCCAGGAGTTTGAAACCAGCCTGGCCAACATGGACAAACCCTGTCCTCTACTAAAAATACAAAATTTAGCCAGGGCCGGGCATGGTGGCTCACACCTGTAATCCCAGCACTTTGGGAGGCTGAGGAGGGCAGATCACTTGAGGTCAAGAGTTCAAGACCAGCCTGATCAACATGGCAAAACCCTGTCTGTACCAAAAATACAAAAATTAGCTGGGCGTGGTGGCACATGCCTGTAATTCCAGCTGCTTGGGAAGCCGAAGCAGGAGAATTGCTTGAATGGGAGGCAGCAGTTGCGATAAGCTGAAATGGCTCCACGGCACTCCATTCTCAGTGACAGAGCAAGACTCTGTCTCAAAAACAAACAAACAAACAAAAAAAACAGCCAGGCATGGTGGTGCACGCCTGTAATACCAGCTGTTACTCGGGAAGCTGAGGCAAGAGCATTGCTTGAGACTCTGTCTTAAAAACAAAAAGAGAAAAAAGAAAAGGTAGGCCGGGCACAGTGACTCAAGCCTATAATCTCAGCACTTTGGCAGGCCAAGGCAAGTGGATTACCTGAGCCCAGGAGTTTGAGACTAGCTTGGGCAACATAGCGAGACCCTGTCTCTATTATAAAATAAAATAAAATACTCTCAGTGAGAGTAATTTCCATAAACAATAATTACCAAATTATTACAGTGCCCATATTTTCTTTAACAGTATCATAAGCCTCATTATAATAACACTGTTTTAGGTACTATATATCTGTTTTTAGACATTTAAAGAGCTATACATTATCGTAAGGTAAATCATAGATGCCCTCAAGGATTTCATTTAGGAAATACATACCAAAATTCCATATGTTCAGCATTCTATTAGGAAATATTGAAGATGCAAATATATTGTATAGTTTCTGTCTGTACTTAACTAATAACCAAATGAATAGGTAAGATGAAACAGATGAAATAAATTTTTTAAAAGTATTTTATATATGTATATATTCTGTTGGTGTGCTTCTAGGAATTTGTCCTAGGCAAATAATCCAACAAGTACATAATGACAAATATAATATAGTATTCGTTGCAGTGTTTATAATAATAATAAATTGCACATAACCTAAGTGACCATCAATAGGTATTAAATAACTTATGATAAACATAATGAAATATGTAGTAATTAAAAATAATTATTTAGATCTACAGTTATTAACAGATAAAACCTACAGTCTACTAAGAGGGGAAAATAAATTTAATATATTATGTATAATATCGTCTCTCTACAGATGGTAAGACTGGAATAGTCAGGAAAAGCAAGGAATAGAATAGATTTGGATAGATAGCATATATAAGAGGACATTTTAAATTAGCATTTCCTAACCTTTTTGAACTCAGATTTCTTAATTTTAAAATTTTATCAATTTGCATTATATATGGTAAAAAGTGGTTTTTAAGACGTATTTTATATCAGTATAATAACTTAAAATTGCTTTCCAAGCCAGGTGTAGTAGCCCATGCCTGTAATCTCATCACATTGGGAGGCCAAAGTGGGTGGATCACTTGAGGCCAGGATGTTGATACCAGCCTGTGTAATGTGGCGAAACCCTGTTTCTACTAAAAATACAAAAATTAGCTGGGTGTGGTGGCGCATGCCTGTAATCTCAGCTATTCAGGAGACTGAGGCACAAGAATCACTTGAACCCAGGAGGCGGAGCTTGCAGTGAGCCACGATTGCATCACTGTACTGTCGTCTGGGTGACAGAGCAAGACTGTCTCAGAAAAAAAAAAAGAAAAAATTTGCTTTATAATTGTTCTTCTTTGTTTTACAGAATCATTTTTGGCTCATAGTAAGGAAACTTTCTAATAATTAGAACTATTTAAGAGTTTAAGATTTCAGGCATTCTGTGTTACTCTGTGACCATTTATCATATACGCTGAAAATAAACTGTAGTTCTCATGTGATTTACTGATTTCCTGGATTTGACAAGTAGCAAATTGATTTATGGCCCCATGGACAAAGTTCATTGCCTGTGCCTGAGGGTGTGTGAAAATCTCTCATAAGGAAAGGTAGTGTCATTTTTTTTTTTTTTAATTTGCAAGTTTAGGAATGCCATAATTTGTGACATTTTTAACGTGTATGCCCTATTCCCACTTAGGCCGAATACATCAAGCAATGGTAACATCTTTAAATGAAGATAATGAAAGTGTAACTGTTGAATGGATAGAAAATGGAGATACAAAAGGCAAAGAGGTAAGATCACTGGGTTAAATTGTATTCCTAGTCCTGCACTCAAGATTCTGAATGCAAAACAAAACAGTAAAGTACATAATGTTATTTAGTGCATATATTTTGATTATTCCTTGAAAACTTTCAAATGATTAAAAATTTTCACTTATAGGTAGATTCCACCTATGTCTCTTACGTGATTGCACATATCAATCTTGTTAATTATTTGATAAACATATTCTTGGCCAGGCATGGTGGCTTACACCTATAATCCCAGCACTTTGGGAGGCCAAGGCAGATAGATTACAAGGTCAGGAGTTCAAGACCAGCCTGGCCAATTTGGTGAAACCCCGTCTCTACTAAAAATACAAAAATTAGCTGGATGTGGTGATGTGCCTCTGTAGTCCCAGCTTCTCAGGAAGCTGAGGCAGGAGAATTGCTTTAATTTGGGAGGTGGAGGTTGCAATGAGTTGAGATCGTGCCACTGCACTCCAGCCTGGGCGACAGAGCAAGACTGCATCTCAAAAAAAAAAAATAAAAAATAAAAGTATTTTACCATAGCTCCATCTCAAAAAAAATAAAAAATAAAATTATTTTACCATGGCTCCGTCTCAAAAAATAAAATAAAATTATTTTACCCTAGCTCACACAATTTGAAAATATGCTATAATATTTAATTATGTGGTTCTATTGGTCACTGTGTAGTTAGCAGTTCATAGAGTCAAGACTGTAAAATGATATTTTAGGAGAGATTCTTTAAATTTGTGGATTATAATTCTAAATCTAGTTTGTAAGGCTAAGGCACTGTTGTTACTGTTTTGGTTTTTGTTTTTTGTTTTTTTTAGACAGGATCTTACTTTGTCACCCAGGCTGGAGTGCAGTGGCATGATCACGGCTTACTGCAGCCTTGACCTCCTGGGCTCAAATGATCCTCCCACCTATCTCCAGAGTAGCTCGGACTACTACAGAGTAGCTGCACTACCACACCTGTCTATTTTTTGTATTTTTTATAAAGATAGGGTTTCGCAATGTTGCCCAGGCTGTTCTCGGACTCCTGGGCTCAAGTGATCTGCCCACCTTGACCTCCCAAAGTGTTAAGATTACAGACATGAGCCACTACACCCAGCAGAGGTTCTGTAATCATTAGGCTAAAATAATTTAAGTTATTTACGATGTCAATTTATTTGAAAAATAAACGGTTAATTGTCAAAATATAGTCTCAAAAGACATATATGTGTCTGTTGTGAACAGATTGACCTGGAGAGCATCTTTTCACTTAACCCTGACCTTGTTCCTGATGAAGAAATTGAACCCAGCCCAGAAACACCTCCACCTCCAGCATCCTCAGCCAAAGTAAACAAAATTGTAAAGGTTAGTGATGAATATTCAGAGTGATCAATATCCCCCGCAAAACAGTGGGGGACAGTGGTGGGTATAGATATGCGTATGTTCTAGTTTGAAATTTGTGGACCGTGAAGAGTGTATTTTAAGTATTGATTAATTTTCTTTTTCTGCCATCCATATTCACATATGTGCATACATGTTTTCAAGGATTGAGGTTGTCTAATTCACAATTATGACAATTATTGGATAAGGTCTTAGAAATTTCTCACCTAATTAGGATTTTCATGAGACTAAGTTTCTCAGGAGATACAGATCAAAACCATTTGCTTGTTGGTATTTGTTGAATTAATATATATGCCTTTGACAAAAGCATAATAGCTGTTTCTTATGAATAATAACTGCCAACTCAGATAGTCTTTTGAAATTATAATTCTGCTATTTGTTTATTTATTTATTTTTTTGAGACGGAGTTTCACTCTTGTTACCCAGGCTGGAGTGCAATGGCGCGATCTCGGCTCACCGCAACCTCCGCCTCCTGGGTTCAGGCAATTCTCCTGCCTCAGCCTCCTGAGTAGCTAGTATTACAGGCACGTGCCACCGTGCTCAGCTAACTTTTTTGTATTCTTAGTAGAGACAGGGTTTCACCATGTTGACCAGGATGGTCTCGATATCTTGACCTCGTGATCCACCCGCCTCGGCCTCCCAAAGTGCTGGGATTACAGGGGTGAGATACCGCGCCCGGCCTGCTATTTGTTTATTAAAGAAAGATTGGAAATGATAGTGTAGTTTGCTGGTATATTATCTGTGGTGATATACCTTAAAACTGTGCTAAATCCTTCTAGCAGTTTCATCTTTATAAAAATTAAAAGCACATTATTCTTACTAGTTTTAAAGATAATACTCCTTTCTTTTTCTCAAGACCTTTCAGTATTAGAATTTTGTTTCAAAATATAACTCTTTTTCAAACAGGTTTATCGTAAAAGTTGTTGAATCTGCACTTCTTGGTGTTCAGTTCAACAATCATTTATTGTTTGTTTCGTTTTTTCTTATATTGTGTCAGATACTTTATATGACATGGCTTTCAGCCTTTAGGAACTTGAAATCTTTCAGGGAGGACATAGATAAGCATCTAAATATAGTATCATGGAAGCAACAAAATTTTGTTTTGTAAACTATGCAGATGAACATAAGGCATATTTTTAACTCATATAAAGTTTAATCATATTGAGAGTCACCACATAAAGATAATTAGCTGCCACTTGTAAATGGGTTGTTTTTCATATTCAGCTTCAAAATGAAAATCTTCATTGGAAGATCTTCATAGTTTATTCTTCCTGGCATATCATTAGTAACCTTTACCGTACATTAGAATTACCTGAAATAGAATAAATTAGTGTATTTTAAAAATAAATAGCATTTATTTTTTAAAATGTTAAAAAATATAAATCAGTATTTTTTTTTAAAATGGGGTTTCACCATGTTGGTCAAGCTGGTCTTGAACACCTGACCTCAGGTGATCTGCCCGCGTTGGCCTCCAAAATGCTTGGATTACAGGCGGTAGCCACCACACCTGGCCTAAATCAGTATTTTTTAAAATACTCATTTATGGGCCCCACTCCCAAGAATTCAGTTTTATTTTACCTAAAGGGAGGCCCTGGCATCAGTGTCCTCTTAATAGTACTAGTACTCATCTGATTTGAATGTGCAGCCAAGGTTAAGAACAACTACTTTGATATCTTTTTTTGATGTGAATAAAAGGAAGTATTCATGAATAAATTAGGGGACCAAAGGTTTGCTGCCTTAATCTGTATAGTATCCAAGTCTTTGAAACTTTTATGAAACCTTTTTAGGATAACTGACAATGCACATTTTATATTACTCTGATATTTCAGTTTAACCAAGGGGGTTCTAAGCTGTCTAGAACTACTATTTTATGACTTACCCCCTATTATTCAGAAATGACATTTATTACATAGTTTTACCAGCATAGTATGATGGTTAAAACACATATTATTTTGAAACTGCTTAACCTGTCTTTGTTTCAGTTTCCTCACCAATGATATGGGAATAGCAGTAGTAATGACCTCATAGGCTGTTGTAAAGAAGGTCCTTAGAGCGGTGCCTGGCTCATATTAATTCCTGAATATTTTTGGAGGGTAGGGGAAAATATATAAAGGAACTTGGATATTGATAGCATGAATAGTAGTTCATTAAGATTACCGTTTTTCTTCATTTTGTTTTATATTCTTGTATGTTTGCCTACTTTTGTTTAATTGAAAGAAGCTCAGATCATGATATATATGAGGAGTAAAGACAGAAAATATAATGAACATTTTTTCCTATCATAGAATCGACGGACTGTGGCTTCTATTAAGAATGAGCCTCCTCCAAGAGATAATAGAGGTAAAATAAAAATTTATCTCTTAATTTTGGCTGTTGATTTCTTAGTATGTTCCTGACAAGGTAAATCAAAAGTAAACATTACCCTCAATGTTGGTATTTATGTATTTATTTAAATTTCCTCTGGCTAATTTTAAGAGTTTTTTTTTTTTTAAGATAGGGTCTTGCTCTGTCACCCAGACTGGAATACAGTGGCATGAACACAGCTCACTACAGCCTTGACCTCCCAGGGTCAAATGATCCTCCTGTCTCAGCCTCACGTGTGGCCGGGACCACAAGCATGTGCCTCCATGCTCACCTAATTTTTTTAATTTTTTGTAGAGACAGTCTCTCCATGTTGCCCAGGCTGGTCTTGAACTGCTGTGCTCTAGTGATGTTCCTGCCTTGGCCTTCCAGAGTGTTTACAGGGATTATTGGTGTGAGCCATCGTGCCCAGCGTGGTGTCTTCCTGAATTCCTAATATAATATGTTAATACTGAAAAATGATTTTGTCTGGTGTGGTGGCTCATGCCACTTTGGGAGGCTGAGGCGGGTGGATCACCTGAGGTCATAGTTCAAGACCATTCTTGTCAGCATGGTGATGCCCCGTCTCTACTAAAAATACAGAAAATTATCCAGATGTGGTGGCAGTGCCTGTAATCTCAGCTACTCAGGAGACTGAGGTAGGAGAAGTGCTTGAACCCGGAAAGCAGGGGTTGCAATAAGCCGAGATTGCACCACTGCACTCCAGCCTGGGTAGCAGAGTAAGACTCTGTCTCCAAGAAAAGAAAAAAGAAAGAAAAATGATTTTTGTGTGTGTGTGTGTGTGTGACAGAGTTTCGCTCTTGTTACCCAGGCTGGAGTGCAATGGTGCCATCTTGGCTCACCGCAACCTCTGCCTCCTGGATTCAGGCAATTTTCCTGCCTCAGCCTCCTGAGTAGCTGGGATTACAGGCACACGCCACCATGCCCAGCTAATTTTTTGTATTTTTACTAGAGATGGGTTTCACCATGTTGACCAGGATGGTCTCAATCTCTTGACCTCGTGATCCACCCGCCTCGGCCTCCCAAAGTGCTGGGATTACAAGCGTGAGCCACCGCGCCTGGCAGAAAAAATGATTTTTAAAATTTATGGGATGATGGCTTGGCACAGTGGCTCACCCCTGTAATCCCAGCACTTTGGGAGGCTGAAGCAGGCTGATCACCTGAGGTCAGAAGTTCAAGACCATCCTGGCCAACATGGTGGACCCCGTCTCTACTAAAAATATAAAATTAGCCAAGTGCAGTGGCACACACCTATAGTCTCAGCTACCCAGGATGCTGAGGCAAAAGGATCACCTGAACCTGGAAGGCAGAGGTTACAGTGAGATGAGATTGTATTACTGCACTCCGGCCTGGGCAATAGAGTGAGACTCTGTCTCAAAAAAATAAATAAATAAAATAACAAAATAAAATAAAATGTATAGGATAAATATGAAACTATAAAATGCAATTTTTAATTCATCGTATTTACTAAATAATTTTGTAAATTCAAGAAGAGTATCATGAGAAAGAAAGGAACGGGGGAAAATTACTTGGCCGATTTCACTAGCTAAAGAAAAGTTTAACAGACCTAAAAATTGTGTAATTAACTGAAGTCTCCCATATATTTTCAGCCAGGACGTGAAAAGGATAATGGATTTATTTTCTACTGTTTAGTGGTTCAGAATTTTCTGGTAGTATTGTTTCTCTGGGTGTGTGTGGATGGACAGAAGTATTAAAGGAGAGGTTGGAAGTAGAGGAACAGTCCTTCAGTTTAAACACTATCTTTAGAGTCTTGTGCAAATTTATATTTCTTTTAAATTTTGATAATTATATTTAATTTTATATTCCTTTTTCCTCTTTTATAATATTTACAGTGGGAAATCCTCTGCTGAAGATTTGCATATTTGAGGAGCAAAGAGTGGGATTTGGAATATAAATAGGGTTGAAGAATTCTAAGTTGTTACTCTCTCTATATGTCTGATTAGTGTAAATTTTTACAAATGAGAATGCATGTAAAACATATTTTACACACATATTTAAGGATTTCTTTGCAGTTTAAAGTTTAAGACATGGAAGGGTTCACATATTTATTTTTTTTCTTCAAATTTATATCTTAAAGGATTATTAAAAATCAAGCTTGGCTTGGGTTTTTAATGTAAATTATTTAGATTGAGTTTTGTAGCTAATATTACATTGGTGAAAGCTAAGTCTGCACTTACTACTTTAAAAGCCTCTTTTAGCTTATGTCAGTTTGTTGAACAGAATTGATTTATTATAAACTATATTGTATTTTACATATATAAATAGAACACTTGGCAACTTACTAATTAACTTTTAAGTATCAGGTTTTGGGGATATCTCTTCCTTTTACTAAAGTTAACTTTTACTAATTTTCTATCCTGAATTTAATTTTTTTTTTTTTTTACTTATAGTGGTTGGTTCTGCACGTGCACGGCCCAGTCAGTTTCCTGAACAGTCTTCCTCTGCACAACAGAATGGTAGTGTTTCAGATATATCTCCAGTTCAAGCTGCAAAAAAGGAATTTGGACCCCCTTGTATGTAAATTATGTATCAAGGATTCAGTCATTTTAGGCATACATGTATTCTCTCTTGGTCATCCTTTTAAGTCCTCAAATACTAAACAGTCTAAATACAAGCTTGATTGCAGATTTTATTTTACTACTCTGGAAAATTTAACTTATTTTTTATTCGTTTAGTCTGTTGAGTTTTTTAATGTATATTTTGGAGCAAAATTTTTCTGTGAAATTATAGCAATGTTTCAGTTTGAGTTTGAAATTCTGAGCAGATGATAATTTGTCAGATTTATAGAAGAAAGTCTTGTGCCTCCTTGATTCTTTCAATTCAAAGATCTGTATTTCTAAACCAAGAGATGACATGTATCAATATGTTTGAGTCATTTTTCTGGATTCCCATCTGTACGTTGTCCTATCTTAGTTTTGGTAAAGCAGCTCATTAAATAAGGCTCACATAGTTGTTATAGACATGCTTTGTCACTGTGTACCTGTTGTGTATGTGTGGTGAAGTTATACATAAAAAATTTTAACATATATACTCTAAAAAAGAAAACTATACTTCTACAGCTCATCTTTTCTTTTCAGCACGTAGAAAATCTAATTGTGTGAAAGAAGTAGAAAAACTGCAAGAAAAACGAGAAAAAAGGAGACTGCAACAGCAAGAACTTAGAGAAAAGAGAGCCCAGGTTCGTGCCATAAACATATATTTTGTTTATGTACCAGCTAAAGATTAGATCATATCAGTGAAAATGATTCATCAGTGAAAAAAATAATGAAGGCATATTTTGGAGAATTTTAAGAATTCTTTAAATTGATATTAAGGAATAATATGAGCTCTTGTGAAAATAAGTTACCATAACAAATTTTTACTACATTGTCCTTTTCATGTTTTATGGGTATGTGTTAACCCTAAAATTTGTTCCATTAAGAAAAAGCCATTGTGTTACAGAATTCTAATGTGTATAATATAACCTTCAAGAATTTTTATTTTAAAAATACCTAAAATTACATTGGAAAAAATATCCAGTTAAAGTGCTTGATTAAACTGTACATTTTATTACTGTTTTTCTGATTAATAAGTTCACATGTCATAGTGAAAGGGGGGAGATTCCTTGTGTTTTGATTTATGCCGCATATGAAGAGTGGACCTGTATTGTATCCCTCTTGTGGTCCACTTCATATGGTAGCAAGACTGTTTAATAGCAGTGGGAAAATTGCATAGAGAACTGGTCTTTTACCATTCTACAGGTTTTTACATATTAGACATTTTGTTACTATACATGTAACTTCACCATTGTGCTGGTATGGCATCTGTTACATTCTTAAAACTACTTTTCTATAATAAAACATCAGGATTATTCAATAGTATGTTCAAATGCCCTTAATCATGTTAAACTACCAGTTCAGATATTGTGTTGTGGAATTGTGGACCTAGTATTATAACCAAACTGAATGAATCAGCTTTTATCCGAAAGTGACCTTAGAATGACTAATTGGGTTTTGAAATAAAGAATAAAACATATTATCTACTAATACTTAGCATAGATGCCACCTGGTGTTTCCTGTGGGTACTTCATAATACTTACACATCTCTCTGTGATCTCTTAATTCTCACTTCACAGTCTGCTTCTCAGTTGACATAGGTGGTATTATTTCCTAGAAGAAGGTTAATTGAAAGTAAGTTTCAGTAACAGTTTGTAATTTAGTTGCATTCAAAACAAATCTGAATATGATGTATGAAAAAAATCTGACTTCTTAGAATGATTAATAATGTATTGTTGAAGGCTAGGAGAGGTTGTTGACTATTGCTATTTGTATATTAATCCGAATTTTCTGTTTTGAAGCCAAATAAATTGTAGTCACCATTCAAAAAATTGAATTTTAAAGATTTTTAAAGAATGATCTTGGCTTCTGATTCCTTTAAGTTCTATGTTTTGTCCATTTGGGGCAGCAATGTCATGACTTAGTATTTTTTAGAGGGTCAGCAGAAATAGAAAATGAAGATAAATGAACCCATATTTATACTTTGCTGAAACACTGGATTAAATTAGAAGGTGAATCTGATTAAATGAATTTTCCTAGAATTTTGACTTTTCTAGAGTTATTTGCCAGTGGTTAACATCAGCATTATTTCTCTATTGCTTCTTTGTATAGGATAATTAAGGTATATGTATAACAGATGGATTTTTGAAATAGATAAACGGTAAATTCAATGAAGATTCTTTACTTTGGAGTTAACAGAATGCATGCAAACTAAGAGAATTGTTTGTTTGTTTTAGAATTGTTTTTTAATATGAAAGTTATTCAGAGCTTATTATGAAATCACAACTATGAAACTGTATTTTCAGTTTGAGTTTGAGCTTGGTTATGACAAATAGCACAATCTATTTTAATTTTAATTTTCAAACCACGTATAACAAATGCAACAAATACATTATTGTAACTATAATAAATGGTGAATTCTCTCTGTCTTCTAATAGGATGTTGATGCTACAAACCCAAATTATGAAATTATGTGTATGATCAGAGACTTTAGAGGAAGTTTGGATTATAGACCATTAACAACAGCAGATCCTGTAAGCTTCTTTGTAAACCATTATTCTGGAACTTTCTATGCCTCAAATAAAAACATGGGTTCGACACTTGCTAAATTCATATTGTATTTAGCTATGTAGTTTTTCCTGTCCTTACGCTTGCTTATTCCGCATAATTTAAGGAGAAAATCAAGAAATAATTCACATTAATGCTCATTTCCCATAATTTGATATATGAGATATGCTGCCTATAGAGATGTCCTTCTCAAAGCAAAGCCTCCCTGTCTTGGAAGGGCAGAGCAACACTTAAAGGAATGATAGCAGAAGACCCACTTTCCTTTCTGACCGTCAGTTATACCTTGATCTCAATTCCAAGCTTATCTTTGTCTTAGGCTGTAGGTCCCACCAACATTTCTAATTTACTATTAGTAATTTGTTAGTTTTCAGTGTATTCTGGCTTTTAACAGTAAGCATTGGTTGTTGAGGGCTGCAATGGACTAGAAATCTAGAACTGGAAAAAGTCCTCTGCTCTTATTATTCCTTTCCTATTGAGGAATGAGAATTCACTGGACAGGGGATGCTTTTTTTTTTTGAGATGGAGTGTCACTCCATTGCCCAGTCTGAAGTGCAACAGCTTAATCTTGGCTCATCGCAACCTCCACCTCTCGGGTTCAAGCGATTCTCCTATCTCAGCCTCTGGAGTAAGTGGGACTATAGGCACCTGCCACCACGCCCAGCTAATTTTTGTATTTTTAGTAGAGACAAGGTTTTACCTTGTTGGTCAGGCTGGTCTGGAACTCCTGACCTCAGGTGATCCACCCACCTCAGCCTCCCAAAGTGCTGGGATTACATGTGTGAGCCACTGCACCTGGCCAGGAGTCATTTTATAACTAAATGAAACTTACAAAAAATAATCCATCTGCCATAGCATATACAGAATGTGTTAGTTACCAAAACAAAACATTTGTGTTAGATAGATGTATTATACAGAATTTAATAGAATTATTCATAATACTTGTATCCCACATATTTTAGGCCTCGCTATTTCTTCATATGTTGCACTTACTATATTGGAGCTCACACTTTAGGACAGGAATTGGCACACATTTTCTGCAAGGGTCCTTAGCTTTGGAGCTATATGGTCTTTGTCACAACTACTGAACTGTGCTATTAGATTGTAAAAGCAACCATAGACAATACATAAATGATGGGTATAACATTTGTTTCAATCGATGTGTCTCAGTAAAACTTTGCAGAAGCAGGTAGTAGCTAAATTAGGCCCACAGGCCATGCTTTGCCAATCCTTGCTTTAGTTTAATTATTATTAAAGGGAGGCATGTATTGGGAACAAAAATTTTGCATAAGAATTGGTGTATTTATAAAATAGTTCAAATTACTTAGCTTAGTAATCTTCTGATAATCCTGTTTCTTGCTGGTAGTTTTCTTTGCAAGCAACTTCCCCTATGATTAGCCTGAAAATATGTCACTTATTAGGATAATACAGCCTTTTTTTTTTTTTTTCTTTTTTGAGACAGAATCTTCTCTGTTGCCCAGGCTGGAGCGTGGTGGCAGGATCTCTGCCTCCTGGGTCAGGCAATTCTTGTGCCTGAGGCACCTGAGTAGCTGGAATTACAGACGTGAACCACCATGCCCAGCTAGTTTTTGTATTTTAGTGGAGACAGAATTTTACCATGTTGGCTGAGCTGGTCTCGAACTCATGACCTCAAGTGTTCCACACACCTTAGCCTCCCAAAGTGCTAGGATTACCCACCATGCCTGGCATCACAGCATTTTTTTGTTTTGTTTTGTTTTGTTTTGTTTGTCCTAACACGGAATCTCACTCTGTTTACCAGGCTGGTGGGCAGCGGCACAATCTCAGCCCACTGTAATCTCCGCCTCCCGGGTTCAAGCGATTCTCCCACCTCAGCTTCCCGAGTAGCTGGGACTATAGGCATGCCTCACCACTCCTGGTTAATTTTTGTATTTTTAGTAGAGATGGAGTTTCTCCATGTTGGCCAGGCTGCTCTTGAACTCCTGACGTCAGGTGATCTGCCCACCTCAGCCTTCCAAAGTGCTGGAATTACAGGAGTGAGCCACCACGCCTGGCCTCCTCATGGCTTCTTAATGTGAACGTAATGCTCCTCACAACGGTAGTACCCTTTACACAAAATTATTTCCTAAGGCAGTGGTTTTCCAAATAACAAAATATTTATTTGGAAATAATATTTCACTACACTCAGAATTTTAGAAGTAATTATATCTGACAACCATTAAAATTTGTGCAAAGCTAATTTGTTTTTGTTTGTGTGTTTTGTTTTTGAAACTGAATCTTGCTCTGTCACCAGGCTGGAGTGCAGTGGCGCAATCTCAGCTCCCTGCAACTTCTGCCTCCTGGGTTCTAGTGATTCTTCTGCCTCAACCTCCCGTGTAGCTGGGACCATAGGCGCGCACCACCATATCCGGCTAATTTTTGTATTTTTAGTAGAGACAGGGTTTTACCGTGTTGGCCAGATGGTCTTGATCTCTTGACCTCATGATCCACGCACCTCAGCCTCCCAAAGTGTTTGGGATTACAGGTGTGAGCCACTGTGCCCAGCAGCTAATTTGTTTTTTAAGCTTACCTATCATTTACACTATGTATAAATTTCTAAAACCCTGGGGAAATATTACATAATGACTTTTCTGTGTTTTACATGACACTGGTAATCACTGAAATAAAATACTTTTTAATTCTAGATTGATGAACATAGGATATGTGTGTGTGTAAGAAAACGACCACTCAATAAAAAAGGTATGACACTTAATGAGCTCTAATAAAAGATTGCTTTTATCTGATTTATAATGTATTTTTATAATAGCAAATCAAATTGGTTTGGAAAAATGTAAATTATTTCATTTGTATGTAACCATTATGCAGATTTCTATGGCTAAACTTGTTGGTTTGTTACTTCTCTGAATCATTGCCGTTCCAAGTCTTGCTTCACAGAAATCTTGATGTTGTTTTTACTTGGCTATTGAAATACTTTGTCATAGTGAGTTGCATATTTATGGGATATTATCTTTATATATACAGAACTTACTACTTGTATCTTAATTCTTACTACTTAGAATAATTTTTGTACATGAACTCAAATGCTGTGAAAATTATTGGGCATTAATTTTTGTTTATTTTTTTTAGAAACTCAAATGAAAGATCTTGATGTAATCACAATTCCTAGTAAAGATGTTGTGATGGTACATGAACCAAAACAAAAAGTAGATTTAACAAGGTACCTAGAAAACCAAACGTTTCGTTTTGATTATGCCTTTGATGACTCAGCTCCTAATGAAATGGTTTACAGGTAGGTAAATTCATTTTAAATCGGAATTTTGTGCTTATGCCATGTGGTCATCCACACCCTGAACTTTACATTGATTGGGGGAAGTTTTTTCAGCAGTGCAATAATGCTTTTTTATTCTGAGTTTAAACAAAGAGAATGTAATAAAATGCTGTAATGAATATTAACATTTGATGTCTTTAATGCTTCCCCAAATCATAGTTTTCATTGCTACTTGCTATTTAGTTTATTACATATATATGTAATATATGTATATTTGTGTTATATATTTATATATAAATGTATGATATTTGTATAATTTGTGTGAGATATATATATACACACACACATATATATATATATATATATATATATATATATACATGTGTGATAAAAATATCTCACACAAATCATGTATATGGCTAAGAAATTTCTGGAAAATGTTATAACCTCTAGGAGTAGGATGTAATCAGAAGAGGACTTTTAATTTTTACCTTTTAATCTCTGTACTAGTGAAGAAACTTGAAATGCTGTTTGAGGCACAGTCTTGCTCTGTTGCCCAGGCTGAAGTGCAGTGGCACAGTCACAGCTCACTGCAGCGTGTACCTCCTGGGCTCAAGTGATCCTCCCATCTCAGCCTTCTGAGTAGCTGGGACCACAGGCATGCACCACCACACCCAGCTAATTTTTGTACTTTTTGTAGAGTTGAGGTTTCGCCATATTGTCCAAGCTGACCTCAGATGCTTGAGCTCAAGCAATCTGCCCGCCTTAGCCTCCAAAAGTGCTGGGATTACAGGCATGAGCCACTATTATGCCTGGCCAAAACATGTTATCAGTAAATTATTAATTTGCCTAAATCTGTATTTAGTATGTATTGTCACTTCTGGCAAAAAAGTTATATAAATCTACTTGCATTTAAATTTGTCATATTTAAGCTTGGAGATAGTTTTAGTACATTAGATTCTTCTGTGTTTTTTGTATTCAACTTACAAAGAATTCAATTTACATATATTATACATTGGTATTTTAAAAATCCCAAATTTTTATGCCTGATTTAGATTTTCATACATAAGTTTGCAAACATTCATTTGTAGTCATTATAACATCAGTTTTAGCAGAATTGTTATTTTGGTTTATCTAGGAATAGAACTGTCTTTGTAATTGCTTGAATGCTATGTCTGGTTGCCCTTTTTCATAAAAATGCCTAGAAGGGAGAAAATTAGAGTTAATAAGACTAAGAATTGAAGGTGTTACAAATGAAATACTTTTGAAATCAACTCCTCTGTCTTCACCAAGTAAACTGACTAGTCAGTTGTAATTTAAAAAAAGGATGAAATTAAAGAACATATGAATGCTAGGTAGAGAGATTTGTGAAGAATGTGTTTAAAGGGGAGTCTTAATTGTTTATTGTAGAATTTTTTTTAGCTTTCTGAAGAGTCCTCTCTTTCTCTTCATTTGCTCTTTCTACTCCTGCCTCATAAAATATAAGTTTGACTTTTATAATAGTTTTTAAGAAATAATCACAGATACAGGCTTGTTTCTGTGTGTATGATTTAGGAAACATTGTGTTTTCACCCTGTATTTATGCTGCTTAACTTTATCAATATGTATCCTTCTCCTCTGTCTCTTATATTTAACTATTTTGGATTGAGGAGTTACATGTTTTTTGTAGGGGAAGGTTGGGAGGTGGGGTTTGATCTAACTACTTAGCAGGCTAATCTCTAGTTCTGTTTGAACAGAACTTTTTTCTACTCTTTTTATTCTATACTTCAGTTTTGCCTTTTAGAAAACAAAACAAAGACAGCAGTTATATAACATGTTCTACTTGTAGATCTGTTTTCCATCATACCTTTTTTTTTTTCCAAGAGTTAAGTTCTTGTTGCCCAGGCTGGAGTTCAATAGCTTAATCTCCAATCACTGAAACCTCTGCCTCCCAGGTTCAAGCGACTCTCCTGCCTCAGCCTCCTGAGTAGCTGGGATTACAGGCATGTGCCACCACGCTCAGCTAATTTTGTATATTTAGTAGAGATGGGGTTTTACCATGTTGGTTAGGCGGGAACTCCTGACCTCGAGTGATCCACCCACCTCAGCCTCCCAAAGTGCTGGGATTACAAGTGTGAGCCACCGCACCCAGCCTTCATCAGACTTTTTAGTGCTCTGCTTAGTGAAAAAGTACTTCTTACCCTTTCCCACCTTTTTTTTTTTTTTGAGACGGAGTTTCGCTCTTGTTACCCAGGCTGGAGTGCAAAGGCGCCATCTCGGCTCACCGCAACCTCCGCCTCCTGGGTTCAGGCAATTCTCCTGCCTCAGCCTCCTGAGTAGCTGGGATTACAGGCACGCGCCACCATGCCCAGCTAATTTTTTGTATTTTTTAGTAGAGACGGGGTTTCACCATGTTGACCAGGATGGTCTCGATCTGTTGACCTCGTGATCCACCCGCCTCGGCCTCCTAAAGTGCTGGAATTACAGGCTTGACCCACCGCGCCCAGCCCCTTTCCCACCTTTTTATTTTAACTCTAGCAGTGGGTTATACCAATATGTTTGAAATATAATTTGAACCATAATATTTAGGTGTATCCTTTTCCTAAATTGAGACTGTCAACTTATTAATAGAATTCAGTGTCCTATACGTACAACTTAATATTCTTTTTCCTGAAATACAAATTACTTGTCTACATTCAAGGTAGTCATCATTTTTCTATTATTTAGATGGTCTAAAGATATTATTTTTGCATTTTTTTTCCTCTATTAGCTTTTTAAAACCACTCTTGTTTATTCTGTTTCTGTTGAAATTATAATACTTTTTGTTTGTTTTTATTGTATATGCCTTATTGTCACCATTGTTTATTACAGAAATGTTGCTTAAAATATTTTGTATTACTCAGCATTACTTTTATTCATCTAAATATTGGTGACATATTCTGACTGATGCATTTTATTTTTAAGGTTTACTGCTCGACCACTAGTGGAAACTATATTTGAAAGGGGAATGGCTACATGCTTTGCTTATGGGCAGACTGGAAGTGGAAAAACTCATGTAAGTAATTTATTAAAATTATATACTGATATGAAGCTACAGTTTCTTTTCCCTATTGCTTAATTCTGAGACCTAAATTCTTAAGAGTTATTCCTGAGTAATGTCTGTAATTTATTTTCTTTTTAAAATACAGACTATGGGTGGTGACTTTTCAGGAAAGAACCAAGATTGTTCAAAAGGAATTTATGCATTAGCAGGTAACTGTCTTTTTCCATATAATTTGGAATAATATTCTTAGGTAATATTCAGGTAGCTTTGAAATAAGGCTTTAAAATATTGCCCAGAAACTATAATGCGATATTGACTATCAATTAAAGGTTATTAGATTACTTGAAAAGAACTGTAAGATTATATTCACAGGATTAAAAAAAAGAAGAAGAAAGAACTGTAGGCTGGGCACAGTGGCACACCTGTAATTCCTGCACTTTGGGAGGCCAACATGGGTGGATCACTTGAGGTCAGGAGTTCAATAACAGGCTGGCCAACATGGAGAAAATACAAAAAAAAAAAAAAAATTAGCTGGGTGTGGTGGTGGGTGCTTGTAATCCCAGCTATTCGGGAGGCTGAGGCAGAATAATCATTTGAACCCAGAAAGCAGAGGTTACAGTGAGCCAAGATCACGCCACTGCACTCCAGCCTGGGCAAGAGTGAGACTCTGTCTCAAAAAAAAAAAAAAACTGTTCAGGTGTGATGGCTTGCACCTGTAATCCCAGCATTTTGGGAGGCCAAGGTGGGTGGATCACAAGGTCCAGAGTTCAAGACCAGCCTGGCCAATATGGTGAAACCCCATCTCTACTAAAAGTACAAAAATTAGCTGGATGTAGAGTCATACACCCTGTATAGTCCTAGCTACTTGGGAAGCTGAGGCAAGAGAATTGTTGCTTGAACATGGGAGGCAGAGATTGCAGTGAGCTGAGATTGCGCCACTGCACTCCAGCCTGGGCAACAGAGCAAGACTGTCTCACACACACAAAAAAAAAGAACTGTAAGATTGATTTTTAGGGGCAGAAATCTTGATTATATTTATCAATGTATTCTAGCACGTTGTTGGAGATTAGTATGAATTGTTGAATTTCTGAATTTTAAAAAGCTACTAGGTATGGTATGAGAATAACCTCATTATGACCACCTGTAATTTTATGCTATTTATAAATCTAAATATATATATATGTAGCACCCTTTTATGGAATGTGAGAGTAGCTTCTATTAATAGTATTTTTTTGTAAAATTAATATTCACTGTAGTTCTTATTTTTATTATTGATACTATCATTCTAGGTAAAGATTAACTGATTCTTCTAGAAATAGAAAATTTGCATTCCTTTTTAAAATATTTGTTGCATCTCAATTTTCTGTATATGAAATTCTTGACAGCTCGAGATGTCTTTTTAATGCTAAAGAAGCCAAACTATAAGAAGCTAGAACTTCAAGTATATGCAACCTTCTTTGAAATTTATAGTGGAAAGGTAAGTGGGAACTTTTTTAATTTTTCAAACTGTGGCGCTATATATATTAATAAAATTTTCAATTTTAACCATCTTTAAGTTCAGTGGCATTAAATACACACATTGTTGTGCAGCCTTTACCACCATAATTTATGTGTATTTAGAATTTTTTTTTTTTTTTAAATGGAGTCTCGCTTTGTCACCTAGGCCGGAGTGCAGTGGCACGATCTACCTCCTGGGTTCAAGTGATTCTCCTGCTCCCGCCTCCCAAGTAGCTAACACTACAGGCACCTGTCACCATGCCTGGCTTAATTTCTTTTTTTTTTTTTTATTTTATATTTTTAGTAGAGATGGGGTTTCACCATGTTGGCTAGGCTGATCTTGAACTCTTGACCTTGTGATCCACACGCCTCCACCTCCCAAAGTGCTGGGATTACAGGCATGAGCCACTGCACCCAGCCAGAACTTTTATATTAGAATTTTTGTTATGAGATTGTTAAAAAATGTCCTTTGAAACTTTTCAACTTCAAGGTTGAGAATTCTTACTCTAATTATTATTTTAATCTCTGAAATAATTTTTAAACTCTGGGTGACTCTTTTTTTTTTTTTTTTTTTTGAGACGGAGTTTCACTCTTGTTACCCAGGCTGGAGTGCAATGGCACAATCTCAGCTCACCGCAACCTCCGCCTCCTGGGTTCAGGCAATTCTCCTGCCTCAGCCTCCTGAGTAACTGGGATTACAGGCACGCGCCACCATGCCCAGCTAATTTTTTGTATTTTTAGTAGAGACGGGGTTTCACCATGTTGACTTGGATGGTCTCAATCTCTTGACCTCGTGATCCACCCGCCTCGGCCTCCCAAAGTGCTGGGATTACAGGCGTGAGCCACCGCGCCCGGCCCTGGGTGACTCCTTTTTATAGAACTAATATTTTAATTGCCACAGGATCTTGTGCTGTCATCCATGCTGGAGCTCCATGCTGGAGCTCAGTCTCCTGAACTCAAGTGAGCTTCCTTCCTCAGCCTTCCCTAGTACCTGCTACTATAGGCATGCACCACCATGCCCAGCTAATTTTTTTTTTTAACATAGATAAGGTTTCACTATGTTGTCTAGGCCAGTTTTGAACTCCTGAGCTCAAGCCATCCTCCAGCCTCAGCCTCCCAAAATGCTGGGATTAGAGGTGTGAGCCATTGTGCCTTGCCTCTTTTTTACTTTAAAGCTAGTTTTCTAATTTGAATATTATTTTCCATAGGTGTTTGACTTACTAAATAGGAAAACAAAATTAAGAGTTCTAGAAGATGGAAAACAGCAGGTTCAAGTTGTGGGATTACAGGAACGGGAGGTCAAATGTGTTGAAGATGTGCTGAAACTCATTGACATAGGCAACAGTTGCAGGTAAATCTCATTTTGATTAAGGAAGGAAACTTGAGTTTTAGAAACTTTGGTTGTAGAGTAACAAACAAGGATGTTATCTGTCACTACATCTTGGAAGTAAAAATCATTGTTCATAAAAACTTTTGTAAATGTGAGTGACAATTATATTGATACTATATTACAAATATATTAAAAATATGCCAGATTAAGTGTTACCACTCAGTGTGTCTCATCTGTATTTAAAAGAAGAAAACTAGTTAAATAGGCATTTGTTGATGCTGTTGTTTTAATGAAAATAATGTGGCTTGAACATGTAAATTGAAGTTTTTAATGTATCAAGTTGTCCTTAATCATGTTGTAGAACATCCGGTCAAACATCTGCAAATGCACATTCATCTCGGAGCCATGCAGTGTTTCAGATTATTCTTAGAAGGAAAGGAAAACTACATGGCAAATTTTCTCTCATTGATTTGGCTGGAAATGAAAGAGGAGCTGATACTTCCAGTGCGGACAGGCAAACTAGGCTTGAAGGTGCTGAAATTAATAAAAGCCTTTTAGCACTCAAGGTAAATAAAATGTATTTAATCATGAAAGGTCTTTTGCTTTTGATTTTAATTTTCTTTACAAAATTGCCAAATAACAGTACTTGTTTTACCTAATAAAAAGAGAGGTTTTCAAAATTCAGATGCTTATAACTTACAGTGTGATTTTATCATACCCAGAATTTTTCCTTGCACACGTTCTTTATTCTTTTTAGACAGGATAAAAGGATATGTGAGTTGGTAGGTCAGTTCTGAAGCTACATAGGTAGACTCCAAAGGGTCTTAATTAGTCATATTTTCTAGGAGGAGGGCAACGAACCACTGAATTAAGCTAAGAAATAGTTTCTCAGAAAAACGTGGAATGGCTTTCAGAAAGTTAGACCAGGTCATTATATCTTTTCCTTGAGTAGAAAAGCAAAGGTTAGAAAGACTATAATAAAGCATCTGTGTTTTTTTCTTTGGAGTGCCATGTTAAGAAATTAACTTTTTACAGTTATCCTACATAGTTTCTAGAAATATCTCTTGGAAGAATAAAGTAGGTTTTTTGTTGTCATTTTTTTTTTCTTGAATTAGAATTTATGGGAACATTTACACTACACTTTAAAACTGTCCGCCCGGCTCGGTGGCTCATGCCTATAATCACAGCACTTTGGAAGGCCGAGGAGGGCAGATAGCCTGAGGTCAGGAGTTCAAAACCAGCCTGGTCAACATGTATTCTCTACTAAAAATACAAGCCAGGCATGGTAGTGGGCACCTGTAATCCCAGCTACTTGGGAGGCTGAGGCAGGAGAATCGCTTGAACCCGGGAGGTAGAGGTTGCAGTGAGCTGAAATTGCACCACTACACTTTAGCCTGGGTGGCAGAGCAAGACTGCATCTCAAAAACAAAAAAAACAAAACAAAACAAAAACAGTTAGTAGAATGTTCACAGCTGATCACACCTTAAATGTTAAAATCATAGTGAGAGACCTTTTAAAATACATTAGTTAAGATTCCCCTTTATAAGAAAGACTAATCTGTGAGACTTGGTTTCTTAATTTTCAGGAGTGCATCAGAGCCTTAGGTAGAAATAAACCTCATACTCCTTTCCGTGCAAGTAAACTCACTCAGGTGTTAAGAGATTCTTTCATAGGTGAAAACTCTCGTACCTGCATGGTAAGTTTATGTTTATTTTTTATTTATTTTAATCCTGAAGGAATAAATACATACTATTTATGGAAAATGTATATGTTAATGAGTCATTTGAATCCTTCTATTATGAGTGATACAGTGATATTTAAGATGTGGTCCCTGCCAGTCTGATAGAGAGGATGCGTGTTATGAATGAATGTAGAGACTAGCTTCTGTTAAGTTCTTCTGAAGATTACCTAAACTCTTATCTCCCCTGGACAGTAGCTGGAATTAAAAGTTTTGTTTTGTCCTTTTAGACTTAGCTATGTTGCCTATAGTGTGCCTTGTGTATGTCTGGGTCAGGAATCAGCTAGGGATTTGGGCAGTTGATATGTAAAAGTTTGTCCCAGAAGGGAGAGTATAGCACTTGCCCTTCTGGGAGAAACTTCACTTTTCAGCTGCTGTGATCTTCCCTCCCACAGTATATCCTTCAATTTTTTAACCAGAGAGACTGCAAGTTTTCAATCAAGTTTTAGTTGCCCTGTGTGACAGCAGCAGAGCTTGCCCTCTGTCAAAAAGCTGTTAAAAAAAAAAAGTTGAGTGGAGTGGGGGTCAGTCAGTACTAGTCCCTTCTAGGTGTTAACCTCCTCCATTTCTGCTCAGAGTTTCTATTTTAACTAGACTTTATTATCTGATTATAGATATAAGCAAATTATCTTTGAGTTGAGATATGATTAATATGTCTTTATTTTTAAATAACTATGGTAAGATTAGACCTAAATGAGCTGAATGTCAGTATTACTGTCTTGGTCATTTATAACTTTTTTTTTACCTTTATGGTTTTTTTCCCCCCTGTAGATTGCCACGATCTCTCCAGGAATGGCATCCTGTGAAAATACTCTTAATACATTAAGATATGCAAACAGGTATGAGAGATGGTTCTCCATTTTGAAATTTGAGGGGAGTAAAGCAGTATGTAGTATAATTTAATATCCGATAGGGAAAATCTTACTACATTGTTCTTTCAATTTTCAAAAAAAAAAATGTTTTGCATATTATTCCTTAAGATGATATGTAGAATCATTTTGTCAAATTCTAAAAATAAGTAGAAATGTGTAATTTGGGAAGAGATTGATAACTTTAGTTAAATTGGTCTTTTTATCCTAGAGCAAGGTTTCCATTTCACTGTTTTATTTCCTAATACTTTACTACATTTAAATCATGCAGATTCTTCCTACTACATTAAGACTCTGAAGTAAGTGAATATCAAGGGACCAGTTTGTATTTCTTGAATTGTTTTGTTATATGTTACAGATTATTCCTGATAATATTAAATGCTATATATGGGGAATCTAGGATTTGAGTAAGAAGTGATAGCACATTTCTTTCTGGCATTCCTTTTTTTAAATTTATTTCATTTTATTATATGAGACAGAGTCTCATTCTGTTACCCAGTCTGGAGCGAAGGGGCACGATCTTGGCTCACTGCAACCTCTGCTTCCCAGGTTCAAGCAATTGTTTTGCCTCAGCCTCCTGGGTGGCTGCGACCAGAGGCATGCACCACCACTCATGGCTAATTTTTGTATTTTTAGTAGAGGCAGGATTTCATCATGTTGGCCAGGCTGGTCTTGAATTCCTGATTTCAGGTGATCCACCAGCCTCCCAAAGTGCTGGGATTACAGGTGTGAGCCACCTCGCCTTGCCCTTTCTGGTATTCTATATGGGTTGCATTTTGTTACTCATATTAATAGTCTTATAAACATAAATGGATAACTGAGTTATTACAGATAGAAGGACAGAATGCATTATAGACTACTAAAGCAGTTTATTCTGTGTAGCCATGAAATACCTTTGGAACTTTGAATCATAATGGGCATATTTATATTTGATCCATAGATTTTTTTTAACACTGCTCTTTAGTAACTTTATTTACCACTGCTCTTATTTTGAATGACTGTTTAGTGTTAAATTTCTCTTCTCAAATGTTACATTTGTGATTTTAACCTAGAGACAAAAGTCCTCTTTGTAGTCCATGTCTAGTATAGCAGTTCTCTTAATTTTGCTAAGTATCTGTCTGTCCTTTTTCTTTGTTTTAATTACAGTGGAAATGTTATTTTCTTGATCCTTTACTAAAATGTAAAATACATATGCATATAGAAAAGTACCTAAAATATAACTGAATAATTAAATGGATAATGGATACTTATAAAGTGAAAACTCCTGCCATTGGTTTGGGAAAGAGAGCATTATTGGCCCCCAAAAGGTTCCCCATGTGCTCCTTCCTGATCACAATCCTGAATAACATGCCTTATTCATTTATCTCTATCCTGATGTAACCCATGTCCTAACTTCTGTGGAATACTTTTCTCGTTTTCTTCTTTAAAAAATAATTTTACGCTGGGTGCAGTGGCACGTGCCTGTAGTCCCAGCTACTTGGGAGGCTGAGGTGGGAGGATTGCTTGAGCCCAGGAGTTCTGGGCTGTAGTGTGCCATGCTGATCACACTGCATTAAGTTGGGGATCAGTATGGTGACCTCCCAGGAGCAGGGGACCACCAGGTTGTCTAAGGAGGGGTGAACTGGCCCAGGTCAGAAATGGAGCAGGTCAAAACTCCCGTGCTGATTAGTAGTGGGATTGCACCTGTGAATAGCCACTGCACTCCAGCCTGGGCAACATAGCAAGACCTCATCTCTAAAAAATAATAATAATAATAATAATTTTACTATCTATGAATGTATCTCTGAGTACATAGATAGCTGTATTTGAACATTACACAAATGCTATAACCCCCCCATTTTTTTTTTTTTTTTTTTGCATCTTGTTTCTTTTGTTTTAACTAAAGAGATTTTTTTAATGGTAGTAAACACTGTTGGAGAGTATAAACCTATTAAGCTTTTGTAAAAAGGTATTAAAATATAATCACTTCTTTAAAAATGTAATAGGGTCAGGCATGGTGGCTTACACCTTTAATCTCAGTGCTTTTGGTGGCCCAGGCAGGCAGATTGCTTGGGCCCAGAAATTTGAGACCAGCATCATCAACATGGTGAAACCCCATCTCTACAGGAAATTTAAAAATTAGCCTGGCGTGGTCGCACATATCTGTAGTCCTAGCCACTCAGGGGGCTAAGGCAAGAGGATTACTTGAACCAGGGATGTTGAGGCTACAGTGAGTTATGATTGTACCACTGCACTCCAGCCTGGGCAACAGAGAAGACCTTGTCTTAAAAAAAAAAAAAGTAATAGAACATTTCTAAATATGAAATATTGTATTTTCTAAATTTAATCTCTTTTAAAGTTTGAATTATGAGCTCCTAGCTGCAAATTCTTATTGTGTTAGTTGTTATTGATATTGGTAATTCACATTTTTTATATATGGGATTTTTATCATTAAAATGCTTCTTATTTCAAAATTATGCATGAGAAAGGTGAGGAACAGCAGAGTGTAGTAGATGCTTGCCATGTTGTAGAATTAAAACCCCTCTGTTTCTTAAGATTTGAGACTGTAAAAGATTCCTCCCTAATACTGTGAAAATGCTATATCTAGCTGTTCCTCTAGTTCACTTAGGTCCAAGTAAAATGTTTTAACCTACTATTATATCTTGTAACTCACTTGCAACATGACTAACCATTTGGGACACTGTATTAATCTGTTCTCACACTGCTACGAAGGAATACCCGAGACTGGGTAATTACGAAGGTTTAATTAACTCACAGTTCATCATGGCCGCAGAGACCTCAGAAAACTTAGAGTCATAGTGGAAGGTGAAGGGGAAGCAAGGCACCTTCCCAAGGTGGCAGGAAGGAGAAGAGCCAAGCAAAGTGAGGAAGAGCCTTCTATAAAACAACCAGATCTTGTGAGAACTCACTATCACGAGAACAGCATGGAGGAAATTGCCTCCGATCATTCAGTTGCCTCTACCTGGTCTCTCCCTTGACACATGGAGATTATGGAAATTATAATTCAAGATGAGATTTGGGTGGAGACACAAAGCCTCACCATATCAGATATGTAATCTTTTCCATTTTATTCCAAATCTCTTGGAATAAAGATTTTCAACCTCCCTTGATACCAATGTTTTATGACTTTAAGAGTCAATAACTTCATTTTATTTTTTTTAACAGCAAAGAGAATTTCTTTCTTTTATACTAAATCTGCCTCAGTTTATTTAGGTCAGTACTTTGAGGTGGTGGGTAGGTGGCATTACATTAAAATTTCTATTGTTTTTTTTTTTTTAAAGTAAATGAATGGTTTTGCTGTAAAAATTTCCATATTTTTAGGAAACCATTTTTCTTAAGTATTTAAACTTTTTTTGTATTTAAGTCATAGCTTAGTAATTGAAGTGTTATTTCTTGGGATGAAATAAATGTAATACCTTCCTCACTGCTTGATGGTAGCAAAGTCTCAGGAAAGTTACTAACCTCTGTCTGTCCATATTTCCTCATCTTTAGAATGGAGAGTTAATGACCATGTCCATCTTAAAGGATTGTTTTTGAGGAGGGACCTATGTCAGATGTTCAGCACAGTGCCTGAAATATATTAAGTGTATGAATTGTTATTGTTATGGCTACTTTAGTGAGCAGTTCTGTCTTAAAAATTCAGTTAGACAAATGTCAAAGCAGTGTTTTTTTTTAATATCCTTATATTAGTCAAAATAATATACTTTGAAAGTTTTTTATGGGGATTGTGGGATAGTTTGTTAACAGTACACATTACTGGTAGTAATTAAGTTGACAAGTCCAGTTGCAATCAGATGACAATTAGAAATTTTTTTTTTGAGATGGAGTTTTGCTCTTGTTACCCAGGCTGGAGTGCAATGGTGCCATCTCGGCTCACAGCAACCTCCACCTCCTGGGTTCAGGCAATTCTCCTCCCTCAGCCTCCTGAGTAGCTGGGACTACAGGCATGCGTCACCATGCCCAGCTAATTTTTTGTATTTTTAGTAGAGATGGGGTTTCACCATGTTGACCAGAATGGTCTCAATCTCTTGACCTCGTGATCCACCCGCTTCAGCCTCCAAAAGGGCTGGGATTACAGGCGTGAGCCTCTGCACCCGGCCCAACAATTAGAAATATTTATTTATTTACTTACTTACTTATGACAGAGTCTTGCCGTGTCACTGAGGCTGGAGTGCAGTGGCATGATCTCGGCTCACTGCAGCCTCTGACTCCATGGTTCAGGCGATTCTCCTGACTCAGCCTCCCAAGTAGCTGGGATTACAGGCACCTGTCACTATGCCCAGCTAATTTTTTTGTATTTTTAGTAGACACGGAGTTTCACCATGTTGGCCAGGCTAGTCTCGAACTCTTGACCTTAAGTGATCTGCCTGCCTTGGCCACCCAAGGTGCTGGGATTACAGGCGTGAGCCCTGCACACAGCCAGACAATTAAAGATATTTTAGAGGAGCATACAGGGGAAAACTTTCAGAGTAGAAGAAATGGTTGTCCCAAGGAAAAAAAAATTACAGGATATATGAGAAACAGACAGTGATCTCTGTCCTGTAGCAGAGATATTTACTCTTCGGGTAATGAAAGACGTTACAATGATTGGGTCTTGGGTAGAAGAGTGATTAAAGTGATTAGGAGCTTTTAGTAACATATTTGAAGAATATGATTCTTGTACATACTATAGTTTGGCTTGGGCAAGAGAGCTTTGGACAGAGGAAAAAATGTGTAGATGAAGTTAATAGGGTGTCTAAATTAAAATACTTAGACAAGAAATGGGGTGGAAGTGATAATAGTTGTATTAGAAATTTGGATTTTTCAGGCCAGACACAGTAGTTCATGCCTGTAATCCCAATACTTTGGGAGGCCAAGGCAGGAGGATCATTTGAGTCCAGGAGTTTGAGACCAGCCTGAGCAACATAATAAGACCCCATCTCTACAAAAAATAAAAAAATAGCTGGGGATGGTGGTGCCATGACACTGGTTGTTCCAGCTGAGATTAAGGTAAAGGCTGAGGTGGGAGGATCACTTGACCCCAGGAGGTCAAGGCTGTAGTGAACCGTGATTGAGCCACTACAGTATAGCCTGGGTTATACAGTGAGACCTTAGCTCAAAAAGAAAGGCTAGGTGCAGTGTCTTATGCCTGTAATCCTAGCACTTTAGGAGGCTGAGGCGGGCGGATCACAAGGTCAAGAGATCAAGACCATCCTGGCCAACATGGTGAAACCCCGTCTCTACTAAAAATACAAAAATTAGCCGGGCATGGTGGTGCACGCCTTTAATCCCAGCTACTCGGGAGGCTGAGGCAGGAGAAAAGCTTGAACCCAGGAGGCAGAGGTTGCAGTGAGCCAAGATTGTGCCATTGAATTCTAGCCTGGTGACAGAGTGAGACTGCATCTCAACAAAACCCAGAAAAAAAAAAAACAAAAAAAAAAGATATTTGGATTTTTCAGCATGTATGGTAAATAAACTTTGAAGGATGAAGGGCAGATGAATCCAATATTGAACGTTTGACAGTAGCTATTACCAATAGCTTAGAGAAAAACTGATAGTAGAGGAAATATATGTTTGATTTATATGAAGATACTGATATTTGTTTTTGACCTATAAAGAAGGGAATTTTATTTAGTTCAACCTAAGAGAAGTCACAAGAAAATAAAAGAATATGGTTGTTATATTAAAGTGTTCAATTAACACAGAATTTGTACTCAGGGCTAGGTTTTAACCTCAGTTATGCCACATTCTCAGTGAATGACCTTAGATAGGATACCTTATTTTTGAGAATAAAAAATGTTTCTCATCTATAAAATCAAAGATTGTTGAAGGATGAAATAATATAATGCCTAAAAATTACTAATCCTAATACCTGACATATAGGAAGTACTTAATAAATATTTTATATTGGTATGTAATAGGGTTAGCCGAAAGGGGACATGAATTACATAGATGGGGTGAGAAAAGTCATAATTTGGTTAAATATAACTATTAGAGATGTTAGCAAAAGCAATTTTAAATTTCATTGCTAGAGGCTGTTCTCAACCAGAGTTCTTCATCTGAATCACCAACCACTGAAAATAGAGTGAATATTTTCTCATTTACACCAAGAATGTTTCATAGCCAGTGCCATTCTGGATTCATAGGAAAGAAGTTATTTCATTATAAACAATGGATGGCTTAAGGCATTAGGACTTAATTCCCTTATATCCTGTTTGAAAAAGACTGCAAAAATGTCAAAGACTTGTGAATGCTAATAAACAAATAGTCATGATACTGACCACATGAGGAAATTAGATTGAGCGGTCATGTAGTTAAAAGGGGCATTTCAGCTTTACGTGATTTATTAAATGTCTAGGAAGGATTATGAGAAAAGAGGAAAATAGACCAGAAAGGAAAGATTAAGGACTATAGAGCAGGGGATCAATAGAACAAAGATTCAAACATGTCTTAAAATGTGTTATTTGTAAAATAATATTCTAAATACATTGTCACAACAATATCGATATTCTTTCTAAACAAAAGTGAATACTAAATGAAAATGTGCAATGTGCATTGCTGTCTTTACAAGAGCATTTTCTTTTAATTTGTTGCTGTTTTGGTGCTGCAGAGTAAAGGAGTTTGGAATTAGTCCATCAGACATTCCCTTCTCACAGGGTAGTGGCAGTCGCCCTGATCTCTCTCCTTCTTATGAATATGACGACTTTTCTCCTTCAATTACCAGGTCTACTTTGTTCTATAAATAAGATGTTTATTTTAATAGTTTCTTTTGAATTGTGCTTTATATAAACATTTCATTTGCTATTTTTGTCCTGAGCCATTTTAGTTTTCATTTTCATTTCATTTGGCAGGTGATGGTTGTACTGCATGATCCGCATTCTTATGTCCTTTATTAATCTATTTGCTTTAAAATGTTGATTTAGAATTCAGGCTTCCTATTTCTCCCTCATATTTTTAAGGATGATGTCACTTTTGCATACTTACCACTAAAAGATAAATTGTTAAAAGATAAAGTATCTTGCTTAAAATGAAGACTTTGCCTTTATTCTGTATGATCTTACAAGTTTCCTTGTCTGCAAGGAGCTTCTTGACATAGGAAGTTTACCCTCTCTTGGCCAGGCATGATAGCTCATGCCTGTAATCCCAGCACTTTGGGAGGCAGAGGCTGGTGGATCACCCGAGGTTGAGAATTTAAGACCAGGCCGGCCAATGTGGTGAAAACCTGTCTCTACTTAAAAAAAAAAAGTTTTTTTTTTTTAAAGAAAAGGAAGTTTACCCTCTCCCAAATGTGTAAGTTTGAGTATAATGAGTAAACACTTTGAAAATGATAAAACTTAACATCTTATAATCTTTATACATTACAAATAAAATTATTTTACATGTAGCTATTTTAATTGAGTATGATAACTATCAGAAATGCAGGTTTTTGTTTTGTTTCAGCAGGGATCCATTTATTGGTCTAATTGCTATTGTTTACATTTTTCTGTTTATATAATTTAATTGCAATAACATCAACTTTGATGAGCCAGTAGTAAAAAAATTGAAAGTTAAAAAAACTTTTAGGCCGGGCATGGTGGCTCAAGCCTGTAATCCCAGCACTTTGGGAGGCCGAGGCAGGTGGATCACAAGGTCAACAGATCGAGACCATCCTGGTCAACATGGTGAAACCCCATCTCTACTAAAAATACAAAAAATTTGCTGGGCATGGTGGCGCGTGCCTGTAATCCCAGCTACTCAGGAGGCTGAAGCAGGAGAATTGCCTGAACCCAGGAGGCGGAGGTTGCGGTGAGCCGAGATGGCGCCTTTGCACTCCAGCCTGGGTAACAAGAGCGAAACACCGTCTCAAAAAAAAAAAACACAACTTTTAATTGCAACAAGTTTTTTCTTTGAATACTGAATCTCCCCATACTTTGTTAATTCTCGTTTAGTTTGCACAATAATTATATTTGATATAATTAATCAATATAATATGAATTATATAAAGTTGTCTAAGCAGATTTCTTAAAATTAAACAACCATTTATGTGTTTCTACAGATTTCAGATAAATTTTATCTATAAAGGTGACATCATCAATCTTAGTATGTTAAACTGAATTGCATATATATTGAATAGGTTGGTATTTTCTTGTTCCTCTGCATGAGTGTTTTTAACTTTGATACCTCTTATGTATTTATAGGGTGAAAGAACTGACTGTAGATCCAACTGCTGCTGGTGATGTTCGTCCAATAATGCACCATCCACCAAACCAGATTGATGACTTAGAGACACAGTGGGGTGTGGGGAGTTCCCCTCAGAGAGATGATCTAAAACTTCTTTGTGAACAAAATGTGAGTGACTTACTATAATTGTAAATGATATAATCTTAGTTCATTTCATCAGTAGCAGAACTTAACTGAAAACTATCATTTAAATGAGGAGTCAGGCTGTGGATGTGGTGGCTCAAGCCTATAATCCCATCAATTTGGGAGGCTGAGGTGGGAGGACTGCTTGAGGCCAGGAGTTCAAGACCAGCCTAGACAATTTAATGAGACCCTTTCTCTACAAAAAATTTAAAAATCAGCCATGTGTAGTGGTATGCACCTGTTGTTCTAGCTACTAGGCAGGCTAAGGCAGGAGGATTGCCTGAACAGAGGAATTCTGGGCTACAGTGGGCTGTCATAGCATCACTGCACTCTAGGCTAGCTGACAGAGCAAGACCTCGTCTCTTAAAATAAATGAATAAATAAGTCAGGGGTCAGCAAACTACAGCCTATGGGCCAGCCATCTGTTTTTACAAATAAATTTTATTGGAACGTATCCATGCTTACTCTCTTAAGGATTGTCCAGCTGCTTTCTTACTGTAACAGCAGTACAGAGACTGTGGCTTACAAACCCAAAACATGTATTACCTAGCCCTTTAAGGAAGTTTCCAGCCCCCAATCTAAACTATTTATTCTTTTTCCCCTCAGATTTTTGTCTGATATTACAATTTGGGAAATTTTTAAAGTAATATAGGGAAAAACAACATTTAAAATTAGACATATAATAAATACCTTATTAAAAAGCTTAAAAACAGGCCAGGCATGGTGGCTTATGCCTGTAATCCCAGCACTTTGGGAGGCCAAGGTGGGCAGATCACTTGAGGTCAGGAGTTCAAGACCAGTCTGGCCAACGTGGTGAAACCCTGTCTCTGCTAACAATACAAAAATTAGCCTACTGTGGTGGCATGTGCCTGTAGTCCCAGCTACTCAGGAGGCTGAGGCACAAGAATCGTTTGAACCTGGGAGGCAGAAGTTGCAATGAGCCAAGATATTGCCCCTGCACTCCAGTCTGGGCAACAGAGTGAGACTCCATCCCCCTTGCCCCTTCCCCCCAAAAAAGGCTTAAAAACAAAAGAATTGTAGACATATGCGTCTTTTTTTTTTTTTTTTTTTTTCCCCTTGAGATTGAGTCTCACTCTGTTGCCCAGGCTGGAGTGGAGTGGTGTGATCTCAGCTCACTGCAACCTCCATTTCCACCTCTCAGGTTCAAGCAATTCTCCTGCTTAAGCCTTCCAAGTAGCTGGGATTACAGGCGCATGCCATCATGCCTGGCCAATTTTTGTATTTTTAGTACAGACGGGGTTTCACCATGTTGGACAAGATCGTCTCAATCTCTTGACCTCATGATCCGCCTGCCTTGGCCTCCCAAATTGTTAGGATTACAGGCATGAGCTACCATGCCCGGCCATGCATCTATATTGAAAGTATGCATGTACTGTATTAAAATCAAACAGCAAGGCCGGGCGCGGTCGCTCAAGCCTGTAATCCCAGCACTTTGGGAGGCCGAGGCGGGTGGATCACAAGGTCAACAGATCGAGACCATCCTGGTCAACAAGGTAAAACCCTGTCTCTACTAAAAATACAAAAATTAGCTGGGCATGGTGGCACGTGCCTGTAATCCCAGCTACTCAGGAGGCTGAGGCAGAAGAATTGCCTGAACCCAGGAGGCTGAGGCAGAAGAATTGCCTGAACCCAGGAGGCGGAGGTTGCAGTGAGCCAAGATTGCACTATTGCACTCCAGCCTGGGTAACAAGAGCGAAACTCCATCTCAAAATAAATAAATAAACAAACAAATAAAATCAAACAGCAAAATGCTAAGATTTATTAAATCTGGTTGCTTTTTCTATATGAAATTTTTAATATTACTTTATAATTTAAATTTTTGATTCCCCAATTGCTAAAAAAAAATAAAATACCTGCCCATTGTATAAGGACAGAAAGAATAAAGAAATAAAAAGGTATATATATAATACATTGTCACATAATTGCTTTTAATGTATTGAGAGTGTTCTGTGTGTGAGCTGTAAAGGTGTGTTTTTAAAATGCATATTCTGGGCTGAGCACAGTGGCTCACGCCTGTAATCCCGGCACTTTGGGAGGCCGAGGCGGGTGGATCATGAGGTAAAGAGATCAAGACCATCCTGGCCAACATAGTGAAACCCGCCTCTACAAAAAAAAAATACAAAAATTAGCTGGGCATGGTGGCGTGTGCCTGTAGTCCCAGCTACTCGGGAGGCTGAGGCAGGAGAATAACTTGAATCTGCGAGGCGGAGGTTCCAGTGAGTCAAGATGGCGCCACTGCACTCCAGCCTGGCGCCTGGCGACAGAGCAAGACTCTGTCTAGAAAAAAAAAATGCATATTCTATGCAGTTTTGTTTCATTCTGTTCCCACCAACTCTTATCATGGCATTTTCTCATGTTATAAGTTAGCATTGATTAGTTGCTAACTATATGACATACATTGCTAAGCATTTTATTTATTATCTGATCTTCATCATAACTCAGTGTAGTAGGTACTATAATTATCCCTACTTTATAACTGATATATTAATTATTAAGGTTTAAATAATTTGACCAAGATTTTGTAAGTAGTAAGTACGGAAGCCAGGATTGAAACTTAGCTCTTATTCCAGCACCAAACTTTGTATCAATTAAACTGATTGCTACCTACAATATGGTATTCTTTGAAAACAACATACCTTTAGTTAGTTCTAATACTTTGTAGCAGATATTTAGTCCAAAATATTCTAGAGTAACAATTACACATACTACTTTTTGTTACCGTGTTCCAAATCACTATTACTAAAGCAGAACGTAAAGCAGTGGTTCTTAACTAGGAATAGTTTGGCCCCCCAAGGCAAAATGTATGGACATTTTTGGTTGTCACCAGTGAGGTGATGCTGCTAGCATACAGTGGGTAGAGCCAGGAATGCTGCTGAACATCGTACAGTGCACAGGACTGTCCTCACGTTACCCCCACACAATGTCAGTAGTTCCAAGACTGGGAAAACCTAGTTCAAGTAATAGTTCTAAACTTTGAACCGTAGAAACTAAAAATGAGATCCTGGTCTCAGTCTATCACTTGTGTCCAGAATTTTTAAGAAAGACTATAGTTGCTTTTAGATTCTTTAAAGCAAACCCTGCATTGCATCTAGATATGTTACATATCCCAAAGATGTGGAAAACCAGAGCAAGATAAGCACTCCCTATAGCAAATCTTTCCATTTTATTCTTGCATCTGTTGGGCCTTTGTAGAGCCTTAATTTGGAGAGGTTAGTTAGGCAACCAGAACTAATCCAGGGGAGTATGGCATCTTGAGTTTTTACAGCCTCCATGTTTGAGAGAGTGTGCATTTCTGTCACCTTTGCCACCTCTGGGGCATTATCTTGTGATGACTCAGCATTAGCCTTTAGTTACTTATTGGTGCATATGTACATATTCTTATTGCTATATTGTCTTAACAAAGTAGATGAAAATGGAACAGCATCTAAGACATGCTCTAGAGATCAGAGTTTTTTTGGTTTTATTTTGAGATGGTGTCTCACTGTCTGACAGGCTGGATGGAGTGTGTGGTGGCACAATCTTGACTCACTGCAACCCTCCTCGAGGATTCAAATGATTCTCCTGCCTCAGCCTCCTAAGTACCTGGGATTACAGGCACACACTACCATGCCCAGCTAATTTTTTGTATTTTTTAGTAGAGATGGGGTTTCACCATGATGGCCAAGCTGGTTTCAAAGTCCTGACCTCAAGTGATCACCTGCCTCCGCCTCTCAATGTGTTAGGGTTACAGGTGTGGGCCACCACACCCAGCCAAAGTTTTTATTGTTTTTTTTTTTTTTTTTTAAATCGTCATCTGAACATGGCCTGGGATCAGAGAAGTTTTGACTTGCTGTAGGATGAAAATATGAATATGGCCGGGCGTGGTGGCTCACGCTTGTAATCCCAGCACTTTGGGAGGCCAAGGCGGGTGGATCACGAAGTCAAGAGATCGAGACCATGGTGAAACCCCGTCTCTACTAAAAATACAAAAAATTAGCTGGGCATGGTGGTATGCGCCTGTAATCCCAGGTACTCAGGAGGCTGAGGCAGGAGAATTGCCTGAACCCAGAAAGTGGAGATTGTGGTGAGCCAAGATCGCGCCATTGCACTCCAGCCTGGGTAACAACAGCGAAACTCCGTCTCAAAAAAAAAAAAGGATGAAAATATGAATGTATTATATGCCTTTGTTCCTCAGTTATAACATAGAGAATTGGTTCCAGGACTGCCTGAATATACCCAAATTGCACATACTCAAGTTCCACCGTTGGCCCCGTGGAACCTGCAAACATGAAAAGTTGGGCCTCTGAATATGAAGATTTCACATATCTCAAATACTGTATTTTCAATCTGCATCAGTTGGAAGCCAGATAAAAGTGGACCAGCACTGTTCAAACCTGTATTGTTCTAGAGTCAACCATATCTGTTTTTTGTTGATGAAGTAAAATTGTGAATTGTCCATTGAAATTTCTGTAAAAACTGGTAAATATACCTCATCTAAAGATATTATCTTCATATCTCTTTTAAAAAAGGAAACTTAAGATATACATGTAAATTAAATTGTTAGTGAAAAGTAGGCAATACTAAGAAAATATTTCAGTACATTTACAGCCTGCAATAAAAGTATTTTTGAAAAGTTGGGCTGTTCCAAAAGAGAGCACTCTTTTAGGGTAGTTCAGCAGTAAACCTTGGTTTAAGTGAAAATTATTCCCTACTCATCTGATTGAGTTGTCTTGTTGAGAATTGCATATTTTTACCCAAAGAAAGAAATTGTGGGTTTTGCCTTTCATATATATTTTAGTAGCCTTCAACATTCAAGTCTCTTCAATTTCTAAATGACATTTTTGTTAATGATATTGAAAAACTACTTTTATAACATTTAAAATACACACTGTATCATAATTTCTTAACTGTTTTTATTTTAAGGAAGAAGAAGTTTCTCCACAACTGTTTACTTTCCATGAAGCTGTCTCACAAATGGTAGAAATGGAAGAACAAGTTGTAGAAGATCACAGGGCAGTGTTCCAGGTAAAGTAAGACAGAACTTTTCATCAAAATATTTCTTGAGATAAATGAAGAATTTTTGTAATTCCTTAAATATCACACTATTCTTTAAAAAAATACGTATTTATATATATGTATATGTGTATTTATAAGGCATACGGCATGACAAACTTTGAATACAATGAATGATGGCTACAAATAACATTTCTTTGCACCATGGTGAAAGATTACTTTATTTACCTCCCATCCTCCTTATTGGTTTTTGTCATTTGTCCATTTTTAGAGAAGAGTGTACTTCTGCCCATGAGTACTTCTTTCTAAATGTTAGGCCAATTTATTTGAGAACAGTTAAGAAAAATTCTTATGAAGGGTTTTGGAGCAGTTGAGGAAATATCAGTTATTGCAGAAAAGATAGACTACTTCATGAGATGGAGAGTTACTGCTCTGAGCTGTCAGTGGCAAGTTGAGTGAAGGGTGTTATGTCACCACCAGTAGGCAGTAACTCCTTAGGCATTCATCCTATTATGCATTCAACCTGTTAAAAGTACTTAGTATATGATACTCTGCTCCCCTTCTTTTTAAACAAGAAAATGTCCTATCATGGTGATATTTGAGGAAGTGAAGATATCATTTGTACATCTTTATGAAGACTATACAGTTGACTTGCTTTGCACTCTGCTGCCCCCACCCTCCTGAAGTACTATGAACACTTCTTGAGAAAAAAGCAATAACTGTCTCCCTTACTGACCTGTATTTTTAATTTGACATTGAAGAAATCTTTGTCACTAACCAAAGGAACTTCAGCTCCAGATCATTCAAGAACCTGGATAAAGGGCTCAAAAATGACAGAGAACACTTTATGTCAGATTAGGATATACATTCATTAAAACTATTAGAGTTTGGCCAAGCTCAGTGGCTCATGCCTGTAATCCCAGCACTTTGGGAGGCTGAGGCTGGTGGATCATTTGAGCCCAGAAATTTAATACCAGCCTGGGCAACATGCTGAAACCCTGTCTCTACAAAAAAATACAAAAATTATCTGGCCATGATAGAGCACACCTGTAGTCCCAGCTACTTAGGAGGCTGAGGTAGGAGGATTCCTTGAATCCAGAAGGCAGAAGTTGCAGTGAGCTGAGATCGCACAACTGCACTCCAACCTGGGCAGCAGAGTGAGACCCTGTCTCAAAAACCAAAAACTCTAGAGTTTTAGTCAAATTCTTATTATGAGAATTTCTCTAGAAGCCCAGGTGTTTAAGTAGAGAAAGGGCACTAATAATTTAAGAAAATTACACACATGTAATCCCCGGACTTTAGGAGGCCAGGGTGGGTGGGTTGCTTGAGCCCAGGAGTTCAAGACCAGCCTAGGCAATATGGCAAAACCCCATCTCTATTAAAAAAAAAAAAAAAGAAAAAATGATTGTCATCTGTGCTCTTTTGGAACAAGTTGTTATATAAAGACCATCATTTCCCACTCTGCCATTTTTTAAAGTCTCACAGCTGTTTATTGGTAAAATTGGGTGTTCTAACTTTCAACCCAGTACTCTTTTTACAATTCCCTATATCATTCCTCTGTATTATGATCTGCCATTTCACAAAATAAGGTTTTGTTAAACCAAAATTAAGTGTATAGCTGAAGGAAAAGGAAAGAAAAATTGGGAGTATATGGCTACGCACGGTGGCTCACGCCTGTAATCCTAGCACTTTGGGACGCCAAGGCGGGCGGATTACCAGAGGTCAGAAGTTTGAGACCGGCCTGACCAACATGGAGAAACCCCATCTCTACTAAAAATATATAATTAGCCGGGCGTGGTGGCGCTAATTCCAGCTACTCGGGAGGCTGAGGCAGGAGAATTGCTTGAACCCGGGAGGTGGAGGTTGCAGTGATCCGAGATCACACCATTGCACTCCAGCCTGGGCAAGGAGAGTGAAACTCCATCTCAAAAAAAAAAAGAAAGAAAGAAAAATTGGAGTATATTTGTATTTTCTTGTTTTTTTTTTTTCTTTTTGTTATATTTGTATTTTCTAATTAATATGTTTCCTAATCAAGATACATACCTAGGTTAACCAGTTCTGTATGGTGCTACTCTAGTTATAATTAGTCATTAAAGTCAATTGATGTTTGAAAAATTGAGATTGTATGCATCCTAAAAGCAAATCCACATATAAGAGCTTTTATGTCCAAAAAGCTCTTTAATTCAGAATGATCTAGTCTTGTTTTGGTTTTTGTTTTGAGACAGAGTCTCGCTCTGTCGCCCAGGCTAGAGTGCAGTGGCATGATCTCAGCTAACTGCAACCTCCATCTCCTGGGTTGAAGCTATTTTCCTGCCTCAGCCTCCCGGTAAGTGGGATTACAGGTGTGTGTTACCACGCCTCGCTAATTATTTGTATTTTTAGAAGAGATGGGGTTTTACCATGTTAATCAGGCTGGTCTGGAACTTCTGACCTCAAGTGATCCACCTGCCTCAGCCTCCTAAAGTGCTGGGATTACAGGTGTGAGCCACCATGCCCAGCCGGAATTTATTATTACATCTTGGCCCAACCACTGTAAGTTCCTAATTGGATATATTAATTTGTCAGGTTCTAGGCTTCCTCCATAGCCCCTATCAAATGGCTTAGTAGCTTTATTGGGCATATTCTTCCCATTTTAGGAACAGCTATTGAGGTTTTGAGACTTACTCTGCTCTTTGATATTGATGCATTTGATGCATTCCCTCCACAAAATTCCCATCCAAAGTAGAGTAAAAGTAGAGAAATGAAATGATCTTGCTCAGCCCATCTTTCATGATGTGTTTGTGTTAAATTTTAAGGACATACCATTGACCCTTGAAAAACTTAGGGTGTTAAGGACACTGACCCCCAGCACAGTTGGAAATATATGTAACTTTTGAGCCCCCCCAAACTTAACTATTAATAGCCTATTGACCAAAAGCCTTACCAATAACATGTCTATGAATATATATTTTGTATTACATGTATGTTATATAATGTATTCTTAACACAAAGTAAGCTAGAGAAAAGAAAGTGGTATGAAGAAAATCATAAGGAAGGGAACTATATTTACTATTCATTAAGTGGAAGTGCCTCATCATAAAGGTCTTCATCCTCATCATCTTCACATTGATTAGGCTGAGGAGGAAGAGGTGGGCTGGACCCACTTTCTCAGGGGTGGCCGAAGTAGAGGAACTAGAAGGGGTGGCAGGAGAGGCAGGCATATTCAGTGTAACTTTCATTGAAAAAAATCTAAATATAAGTAGACCCACACAGTTTAAATCCATGTTGTTTTAGAGTCAACTGTATTTCTTAATTGTACTGTTTGCGAATAAAGATGTTTTATGTCTGTTGACATTTTAGAGAATACTCTCTTAAGCATGTTTGATTATATTTAACAGAATTATAATTTGGTTTCTGTTTTACAAAGAGGCTTGTTGGATTATTGAATTTTTGTCCTTGCAGGAATCTATTCGATGGTTAGAAGATGAAAAGGCTCTCTTAGAGATGACTGAAGAAGTAGACTATGATGTCGATTCATATGCCACACAACTTGAAGCTATTCTTGAGCAAAAAATAGACATTTTAACTGAGCTGCGGGGTAATTCTTTTTCCATTTTAATATTTGAAATCTGATTGGTATTGGTATGTATATGAGTGAGAGGGTTTCATATTGCAAGAGGACATATGAAGTGAAAATTATGGGCACTGTTTAGCACCTACTTTCCAGAGGTATAAAGACAGCTAACCATTCTGGTTTTTCTAAAAGTCATGGCATATCATTTCAAGTCTTCTCTAGTCATCTTTCTTTTCATATTTTAAGTCAGACATTTTAATTAAAGAGAGAAAATGTGTTTTTAACAAATTTATAAATTTTATATACCTATTCAGATCTTTAGTTTGATAGGCTGATGCTTATGAGAATTACCTTCTTTCTGTCTTTTTTTGGGTCTCACTCTTGCCCAGGCTAGAGCACAGGGGTGTGATCATGGCTCACTACAGCCTCAACCTCCTGTACTCAAGCAGTCCTCCCACCTCAGTCTCCTGAGTAGCTGGGACTACAGGCACAAGCCACCACACCCAGCTAATTTTCAATTTTTTGTAGGGATGGGGTGTTGCTATCCCTACAAAAAATTGAAAATTAGCTGGGATGATCCCATGCTGGTCTCAAACTCCTGAGCTCAAGCAGTTCCCCTGCCTTGGCCTCCCATAGTGCTGGGATTACAGGCATGAGCCACCACACTTGGCCTCTGGGCCACGTTTTTTAAATGAAGTGTCAAGATGACTACTCTCTAATACCTTACTCCTGAAGGGAAGCATGTGCCTTACCTACTAAACCGTGTCCTTTTGTTTTTTTAGTTAGCTTATCTGTGTAGCTTCAGCTATGCATTACTTTATGTGTTAATTTTTTAGGCATTTATACACTATTGGCTCTGTTTATGTGTAAGTGAGTATCTGTATGTGTGTGTGTGTGTGTACATGCAATCCAACATAAGCCAGAATTAAATTCCTAGTTTGGGGCAGTTAAATAAGCTGCTTAATTTTTTTTAAGGAGGCCCTTTGTGAAGTTGGTTAGTTGTTTTGAAGGGTTTTCTTTCAAATTTATTTATTTATTTAAATTGACATCCCAGCCTGGACAATATAGAGATCCTGTCTCTAAAAAAATAATTTAAAAAATTAGCCAGGCATAGTGGCACCTGCCTGTAGTCCCATCTACTCAGGAGGCTGAAGGAGGATCACTTGATCCTAAGAGTTTGAGGCTGCAGTGAGCTAGGATCATGTCACTGCACTCTAGTTTGAGCAACACAGTGAGATCCTGTCTCAAAAAATTAAAAATTGACAGATAAAAATATATTTATTAAGTACAACATGATGTTTTGAAGTATATACAAGTTGAGTATCCCTTATCTGAAAACTTGAAACAAGAGTGTTTTGGATTTCAGATTTTTGAATATTTGCATTATACCAAAAGTTTGGGATTTCAGGTTTCAGGGTTTTTTTGTTTTGTTTTGTTTTTGAGACGGTGTCTCACTTTGTCACCCAGGCTGGAGTGCAGTGGCAATCTTAGCTCACTGCAACCTCCACCTCCCACCATAACTTTTAAGAATTACCATCTAGACATATTGTATTATTCATGCAATTCTCCTGCCTCAGATTCCCGAGTAGCTGGGATTACAGATGTGTACCACTGTACCTGGCTAATTTTTGTATTTTCAGTAGAGACAGCGTTTCACCATATTGGCCTGGCTGGTCTTGAACTCCTGACCTCAGGTGATCCGCCCATCTTGGCCTCTCAAAGTGCTGCGATTATAGGTGTGAGCCACTGCACCCTGCCACATTTCTGGATTTGAGATTTTCAACACATACATGTTGCTGACTGGTTATGAAGTTAGTTATTTAAAATCATATTCCGTAAAGTCTGCAGTGACTATTGAACTAAAATTTTCATTTGTTTCTCATATTGTTCATATTCAAGCCTTTATTTAAATTGTTTTTTTCATTTTTCTAATCTACAGTAATTTACTAATAGCTTCTGTATCCATTCAGAAGACAGGTCATAATACACTCTAGTATTTTTTCTTTGTAGCATTCAACTTAATTGACTTCCTTTCCTTTTCTCAAATTTCATGTATATCAAGCATATCCATAACTTATAAAAAATTACTATCCAGCTATATTGGCATTATTCAGTCCTTAGAATTTTTTTTAACCACCCAGAGATAAATTTGAGATGCATAAGAACAATTTGGGCCGGGTGCCTGTAATCCCAGAGCTTTGGGAGGCCAAGGCATGTAGATCACCTGAGGTCAGGAGTTCAAGACCATCCTGGTTAACATGGTGAAATCCCATCTCTACTAAAAATACAAAAATTAGCCAGGTATGGTGGCATGCACCTGTAGGCCCAGCTTCTCGGGAGACTGAGGCAGGAGGATCACTTGAACCCGGGGGAAGAGGTTGCAGTGAGCCAAGATCATACCATTGCACTCTAGCCTGGGCGAATGAGCAAGACTGTCTCAAAAAAAAAAAAAAAAGTAACAGTTTAAGAGCACCAAATCCAGAAGTCCTTAAATTTATTTCTAAATTTCAAAAGTTAACTTTTTAAACATCACTGTACTTCCAAAAAAGGGGAGGAAAATTGAGATTGCAACTTTCTTTTCTTCTGAAATCTATGGAGTAGGGTTTTATAACCTTGGCACTATTAACAACATTTGGGCTAGGCAGTTTTTTGTTGAGGAGTGTCATCCTGTATCTTATACAATATTTACCAGCATTGTTGGTTTCTGTCCACTACATGATAGTAGCACCACAACAGTTGAAATAACCAAAAATGCCTCTAGACATTACCAAATGCCCACTGGGGGCCAAAAATCACATTTAGTTGAGAGCCACTGTGATGGCTTATCTTCATAGCTACATATAATTTGTCTGACAATTTACTAACCTATTTCTAGTTGTTATATGACTCTAGATCAGTACATGACCGAAAAGAATGTAAAAGCAAGAAATATATCATTTTGTCATCCCCACTTCATAATCCCCCTTCCTCACAATGAAGAAAAAATGTAAATTTCTAAAAATTCAAATACATTTTAAATCTTTATAGCCTAAGTTTCGGGAGGCTGGGTGTGGTGGCTGACGCCTATAATCCCAGCGCTTTGGGAGGCTAAGACAAGTGGATCACTAGGTCAGAGTTCGAGACCAGCCTGGCCAACATGAAACTCTGTCTCTACTAAAAATATAAAACTTAGTTGAGTGTGGTGTCATGCTGTCTGTAACCCAAGCTACTCGGGAGGCTGAGGCAGGAGTATCACTTGAACCTGGAAGGCAAAGGTTGCCGTGAGCTGAGATTGCTGCACTCCAGCCTAGGCAACAGAGAGAGACTCTGTCTCAAAAAAAAAAAAAAAAATAGGTATTTCTGGAAATCTGTAACAAAACTTTTGCAATAGTTGAGCATTGTATTTAGTTCTGAGTTTCTAGACAACAGAGAACAAAAGGAAAAATACTGAGTTACTGTTGTAAACTCTTACTGCATGTAACACAATACTTATTCCCTCTTTCTTTCATTTTTCCAAGATAAAGTGAAATCTTTCCGTGCAGCTCTACAAGAAGAGGAACAAGCCAGCAAGCAAATCAACCCGAAGAGACCCCGTGCCCTTTAAACCAGCATTTGCTGCTAAAGGATCCCCAGAACCCTCACTACTGTAACATAAAACGGTTCAGCTGTAAGGGCCATTTGAAAGTTTGAAATTTTAAAGTGTCTGTGGAAAATGTTTTGTCCTTCACCTGAAATTACATTTCAATTTTGTGAAACACTCTTTTGTCTACAAAATGCTTCTAGTCCAGGAGGCACAACCAAGAATTGGGATTAATGAAGCATTTTGTTTCATTTATGCAAATAGTGATTTACTTTTGGAGATCCTTGTCAATTTTATTTTCTATATGATGAAGTAAGACTGTGGACTCAATCCAGAGCCAGATAGTAGGGGGAAGCCACAGCATTTCCTTTTAACTCAGTTCAGTTTTTGTAGTGAGACTGAGCAGTTTTTAATCCTTTGCGTGCATGCATACCTCATCAGTGACTGTACATACCTTGCCGACTCCTAGAGACAGCTGTGCCCACCTTTTCCTGCTTTGTGCCTTGACTAAGGCTACTGACCCTAAATTTCTGAAGCACAGCCAAGAAAAATTACATTCCTTATTTGTCATTGTAAATTACCTTTGTGTGTACATTTTTACTGTATTTGAGACATTATTTGTGTGTGACTAGTTAATTTTGCAGGATGTGCCATATCATTGAACGGAACTAAAGTCTGTGACAGTGGATATAGCTGCTGGACCATTCCATCTTATATGTAAAGAAATCTGGAATTATGATTTAAAACCATATAACATGTGATTATAATTTTTCTTAGCATTTTCTTTGTAAAGAACTAAAATATAAACTAGTTGGTGTATAATAAAAAGTAATGAAATTCTGAGAAGAGTTTTATCTTAGGAAAATACATATATATGCAGTGTGTGTGCCAGTGTGGTATTAACAAGACTAATAGTGCAATTTGATCCTTATCAATATGATTACTTAATTTGAAGTGTTCATTAGCACCCTAAAACATACCTTTTCTATGTACTGTTAAAGGAAATTGGCTTCTGATGCATGAACATTTACATGTACATTGAAAGTAGTCCATAATAGAAGTTAGTTTAAGCCAAGTGTAGACAGTACATTACACCCTTGAAAAAGAATTAAGCTGCAAAAGAGTTGACTTTGCCTTAAAAGGCAGATCTAACCCAAGCTCCATCCAGTACCAAATGTGAAGCTTCATCATTATTTGGTGAGAATCACCAAATTCTCACAGTACATTGGTGTAGGGCATGCTACTTTTTAATAAGGGCAGCACTTATTTTTACAGATTGCTACTCTAAGAAAGAAAACTGGCCACTTTTCATGTAAATATTTTGTTAAAAGATTTTGTATATCTCTCTAGGAGTTTTTCCTCAGTTCCCAGGATAGGGTCTGGGAGTAGATTAACAACTAAAAATCTCCCAAGGATATCTTGTTTTGATTTATTTACTCTAGGGAACTACCAGCTCATTCATAGGAGCCAAAGGGAAGCTATGAATAGAGAGTCATATGAGCCAGATTCTTTATTGTTCATAAAACCCAGAGAGTAGTTGTGAAAGATCCTAATACAATTGTGAAAAGCTCTGTAAACATGAAATCTAAACCAAATGTAGATTTTCACAATATGCTTATTAATAAATGAAGTCTATGGAATGAGTTTTAGAGATAATTTACTTCAATACAATCACCTTTGTTTTGGAAGGGACTCAGGTTTTCTAGCAGCTGTAAGATATATTCTATTTGTGTTTATTTCAAAGGGAAGAGGAAGAATGGAGAACTGTTACAATTGACCTTGCAGAGGCTGTTTAAAAAGTAGTTTTTGAGATTAACCAAACTTCAAAGGGCAATAAAGATGTGTGAATTTGCTCATTTGAAAGCACAACAGATTAGCTTCAAATTTATTATTTGCATTGGATGGGTACTATGTTTGGAAAGTCTCCTTATAGACAAATATGCTGCCTTACTCTATGATGGCTTCATTCTGATCCGGTATTTAAAAAATTAGTACCAGAAAAGATCTTGAAGGTAGTATAATACAGTCCTTCAGCTTTACACAGATAGTTAAAACTGAAGGCCAGAAAAGGAACTAAGACTCAGCAGTTTATAGGGGTAGAGGGAACTAACCTAAGAAAGCCGAGTTAAATGTTAAATTGTTTTCTATAAGGATAGAGATGATACAAGTAAACTTTGCAAAATAGTTTTGTGAGATTAAACAAAAAATTTGCCCTTATGTATATTTCATACTTGTTTAAAAAAAGCAGCTTGATGCTTTTGTTCTGGATTGAACGTTAAGAACAAGCATTGTTTTAATTATATAGTAACATTTACTATATGACTCTGAAGCCAGATTTCAAAATCTGGCTTTGTTAAATTAATTGGAAACACTCCTTCTATTAATATTAAGTTAGTTATTTTAAAAAAAAAAAGCCAAATAAAGATATTTTTATTAGTTTTTTATAGAAATAAAATAGCTACTATAATTCTTTATTATAGTATATTAACAGCAGTTAGTATTATATTGATTTAAACATAAGTAGCTAATAAAACTTGTTTATGACATCTATTGAAATTCTCAATCTGACAGTTTTAAAATAGTTTAAAACTAAGCACCAGGTATATGAAAAAGGTACTGGAAATTTTAGTTATCCAGAAATCATAGGAATACTGGGAACCTGTAGTTATGGGAAATGGCTGTTTTTCTGAAGTTGAAAGCAAACATAAAACCAGTTTCAATTTACAAAACCCTTTGAGATTTTGCTAAGTTATCTCCCTAAGAACTAAAAAGATAAAGGTAATTTTATGTTAATTTCATTCCACTTTAGCTTCTCAATATGCCTGGTACTGCCTGGTGGCAGTAGCAGGCTCAGGCTTACCCAGAACCCTAAGTCTGTTATGCTGCAGGATAGCGAAAGAGGTAGGCAATCATAACAGACATTGTATAGGATAAATAGGGAAGAGAATGAGAGAAGCAAAATAAAAATGAGAAACAGTTGTTTTACTGTACATGTGAATAACAAGAAATGGTATGGGGAATGTGAATAACATGAAATGGTATGGGGAATGTGTGACTAGTGAAGCATATTTTAACTTTTTTACTACTGGAGGAACAGACCTAAAAAAGGCCTCACAGTATATTACACAGTAAATAGAAGAGTAACATCTTTATACAATAAACTGTTAGAAATGATAAGTTTAAGTATAAAGTTGTGCGTATCTGCGGCTCCTGAACATGAAGATTATTATTAATAGATTGGACCTGCTCTATGTTATATATTAAAAACAAACCAAAACAAAAAAGAACTTGCATACTTAGAACTTTCCAACTAAAAAATTCAGAATAATAAATGGTGACAGCAGTAGTAGTATTAAACCAAAAATAGTCAAGTAAGGAATGTCTCAGTAAAGCAAAAGCATTATCTTCTCAAATATAAAAAAATGTAGATTTCTTGACCTTGAAAAATTCTGTTTTCCAAATGCCTAGGAAAAATGAATACCTTCTGCGTTGAATCCATGTAGCAATCTGAAAAAAGAAATCAAAATGGAACGGTACTGAAAACCTAATTTGTAGCACCTAATGGTATATAGTTTTATACAATTCTGAAAAACATGAACACAGCATGCTTACAGAGCCCACCCACTCCTAATGCTAGTTACTAAAAAAATGTTACTGGCTGGGTGCAATGGCTCACACCTGTAATCCCAGCACTCTGGGAGGCTGAGATGGGTGGATCACCTGAAGTCAGGAATTTGAGACCAGCTTGGCCAACATGGTGAAACCCCATCTCTACTAAAAATATAAAAGTTAGCTAGGTGTGGTGGCACATGCCTGTAATTTACAGCTACTCGGGAGGCTGAAGCATGAGAATCGCTTGAACCTGGGAGGCAGAGGTTGCAGTGAGCTGAGATTGTGCCATTGCACTCCAGCGTAGGCAACAGAGCAAGACTGTCTCAAAAAAAGAAATATTACTGTCTGACTAAATTTATAAGATAGATATATATTGGTTAAAATAATGCCATGCTGGTGCTTCTTTCATTATAGCCTATATGTTATAATGAATTTGACTAAAATTGTCTTGGACTGACTGGCCGGGCGCAGTGGCTCACGCCTATAATCCCAGCACTTTGGGAGGCCGAGGCGGGTGGATCACAAGGTCAAGAGATCGAGACCATCCTGGTCAACAAGGTGAAACCCTGTCTCTACTGAAAATACAAAAATTAGCTGGGCATGGTGGCACGTGCCTGTAGTCCCAGCTATTCAGGAGGCTGAGGCAGGAGAATTGCTTGAACCCAGGAGGCGGAGGTTGCGGTGAGCCAAGATCGTGCCATTGCACTCCAGTCTGGGTAACAACAGCGAAACTCTGTCTCAAAAAAAAAAAAAATTGTCTTGGACTTTTGTTATCCCAGGCTAAGAACTCATTGGCACTTGTTTCATTTCAACATGGTAACTGAACAAGAAGCTGTTGGGAATTGGCAGAAGTCAGATGAATGACCAATCTTACATGCCCATTCTTCCTCTCTTGAGCTGTTATTTATATTCAAATTAAATACACATTGTTTCTCTCTGTAGATACCTATGTACTTATTAGATTCTAGTTAGTAAACTGTACATGCTCAGTAACTGAGGAAATTTAGTGAAAATGAAGGAAAAAATAAAACATTTCACTTTAGACCTGAGGTTATTTTTAGGCAGGCCCATAGAAACAGGTCCAGATAAATTGTCTAAAAAAGCAAAGTAGGTACTTAAGAATAGTATTCAATGCCTAGAATTAACATCAAAAAGACTCAGTAGTACTGCTAGCCACCCAATAAAATATAAACTCCATTTGTATTGGTTATATAGAACTGTGCTTCCAGCTTAGAAAAAGTCAAACTAATGACATTTATAACTATCTACCCTCATTGTTTATTCAGCCTCTAGAACATGGAAGCTTTAAAAGTGAATTGGCTAAATAGGCAAGAACTTCTGAAAGTTAACGTTTTAATGACTAAAAACAGTTAAGTAGAGGTTAGTAATTACCTGAGTAATTAATTGAAGCCTTTATTTTTGTAAGACTTACTTGCTTAATTCAAGCAAAACAAATTTTTGTCTAAATTACCTAGATAATTATGACACCTTTTTTTTTTTCTTTTTCTTTTTTTTTTTTTTTTGAGGGAAAAAGAAAAAGAAGGGGAAAAAAAGAAAAAGAGGGAAAAAGGAATATTACTTCATTCCTAAAATGGGTTTCAATAATGGAATTATGATATCTTTTTATCTTAGAAGTGTAGAACTTGCCTCAGGCTACCAAAGTAACTATGTATTATTACTAAACAGATAACCAAGTAGGATTGTGACTGACATTATTGTATGCTTAACACTGATTTAACAACAGCTATTCCCAGTAAGGAAATTTATAAAATCAGATCCAGTTACATGTATTATGATTTTTCTACCTTTGGACTATTTTGGAGGGATAAGTTGTTAAGACTAAGACTATGAATGAGAGTTGAGGAGGGAATGGGAAGGGAGGAACATGCACACCATATTAACACAAAGGCAATCTTCTGGCTCTGACTGTTCTTTACTACTGTTCTTAAAGAAATGTTCATTCTGCTGCAGCTAACTAGCCTCCATCTTTTACACCAAATACTATTCCATGCCATGGAAGTGCTATGCAATAACTCTCCCCGGTAGCACCTTATACCGCTTAAAAGCCTTTAAAATCTCTAATCTGAAGGTGTCACAGTAAAGAAATGTAAACACTTAGGAAAACAAAAATGTAATTACCTGATGAAGTCATCTATGTCCATGGAACGGGCCCGTTTGTCACTAAAGCCTGTGCTGGTTAGGATTTGCTGTATTTTATCTGCTATGCTGAAATCTTCTGGTATTATCTATCAATATAAGATTCAGAATAAATGAACAACATATCTTTAATGAGGTCACTTTGACTCTTTTTTTTAGTTCAGTAAGTCATAAAATAGTCACCTTTAATGTATTTGTTAATGAAAGTTTGCAAAGCCTGATTGTTTACATAAGACTTGGATCTCAAATTAGTTAAGTGGCCGATCTTTATTTACAAAAACTTGGAATACCTTGAATTAGTAATCATGTATATATTAGCCTTTGTCTTCTTTAAGATTCTGAAATAGTTATTAGTTTCAGACTTCACAAATAATTAAAACTGTAAACTAAATTTTAAAGCAACTGTTACTCCGTTCAAAATAATGCATTTTCTTGCTACAGATTTCACCTTACCACCTCGTTTTTCTCAAAGAGGTGACCTCTCCAAGCCTTGGGAGTTTTAAGGATTTTACCCTTAATTCACATATTTTATTCAAAGATTTTTCTTAATCCAGCTTACTGTTTTTCTATTACACTTAGGCAGATTATCTAATGACCTTTTGCCAATAAAAGAAAAAATGGAGCTAGTATTGTGATACATTAAACCATAGGTTCTTAGTCATTAAAAATACAAAGAAAATTGGCCTTTATCTGTCTTTTCTGTTTAAACTGGAAGCTAAAAAGCTAGCAAACATCACATTACAGACATTGTTACACAAATGATAATCATGAGGTTCACAATCAGAAATCTGTATTGAGTGTGTGAACTTTATTCTAATTATTTCAATTTCTGGGTATTTAAAAAACTACAAAGAAAATAATAACTTTATATTTGTAACTGCTATGTGAGCAAAAAACGAGATGGTCACAATTCCGAGGACAGTAAATCGTATACAGTTATCTTAAGTTTTTCAAGCTACACATATCTACAGCTTTGAGGACACTATAACTGCTGCATCCTGTTATGGCTAAAAGCAACTGTGAGTAGTTAGAGGACAGGATAGAGTAACCAAAGCTGCTTTATCTGTTCCACAGGATACACAGCAGCACTGACCTGTCAGAGTTCAAGTCAAAATTGTGCTAGTTATGCATCATATCTCTTTTAAGGATCCTATGGAATGTACAAAATAATCTCATGCTAGATCAACAAGAATAAAAATGGACATTCAAAAACAAATCAGTGAAACTGCAGGAACATTTTCTACTTACAATATTATGGACTGAACAGTGAATTCTATAGTTTTTTTCCAAGAGTTGTTGCACGGCACTTGATCTATAGCATAAAAAAGTGATGCCACTGTTACTATTTCAAAGTCAGAGAGCTATTATACATAATTTCATACTTTTTAAACCTTTTTTTACTAATATATGAACTAGTTTAATATTTCAGTTTAGATTACATTAAATCTATGTTCCATGTGATGAAATTAAGGAATTTTTAAAGTTGTTGAATATTTAAACTTATGAAGCAAACACTAATTATACTTAAGGTGCAAAATTCTTAGAGAAGTTCTAGACCCTCCACAAAACACTCCCTAAAAAAAAAAAAAAAAAAACTCCAAGCCCTCTTAAAACTGTCTCTCACCTCTCTTTTACCCTTGAACCCCAAATTGATGTGTTGCATTTTCCCAGGTTAATAAGATGACACATATCCTTCATTAAGTGTGGAAGGGGTCCATCATCACCTCATTTTTCCAACAAAAAGCTAGAGCTGATGTATGGTCAGAGTTTGGGAGTATTTTCCTGTTTTACCAGAAAACCTTATCTGACTATAAACTCCAGCAAACTTCATTAAGTTCTCCTGCCTCCCAAGGTCCAAAGACAGTTAAAAAGGTAAAGTTTGTCTCAGACCCATAATCTTTACACTTGGACCAAATTCTAGCACAGTATCTGGAGCACTGGTCCTTTATACATTAGAAATTAGTGAAATACTTACTTAAATGCAGCAGAGAGTGTCTTGTTTTTCCTAACAAAGGTTATCCTTACTAGCCCATCCCATTCCTGAAATAGAAGATAGATATTTTCTTCAAATTACAAACTTCTTGTTCTTGTCTATGCCTGCTAGGTATTATTTTTTCTTTTAATATATAAAATTGAAGAGAACTTTCTAAAGTGAACAAAATGTTCTGTATCTTCATCTGGCTGGCACACACATGTAAAAGTAAGACATACACTTGATTTTTGCAGTTTGGTGCATTTAACTGAATATGTCTTTTCCTCAGAATTGTTTTTGACAAGTGTCAAAGCATGACAATATTTATTTTTAATTGAAAAAATAAAGCCAGGCACAGTAATGCATGCCTTTAGTACCAGCTACTCAGGAGGCTGAGGTGGGAGGATCAATGGAGACCAAAAGTTCAAGTTCAACCTAGGCAACGTAGTGAAACCCCATCTTAAAAAAAGAAGGCAGGAGAAAAACAAAATTGTCCCACATCTGAACAAAGAACATGGCTCTATTTATTTAAATCTAAGAATCATTTTCAAAAATAAGATTCAAAACAGACATGACTTCAGATAAGGCTTGTGTAACACACCTAAACCTCCTTGAAGGAGTTACTGATGAACCACTCCATTTACCACCAAATGACCACACACACAATCATGTTTTTCTTTAATATGACTAGTAAGGTTTTACATGAAGTGGTCTTTCTTGTTTTTAAATCTCAGAAACGATTATGATTAAAACATGTTACCCATAATATTACTTTAAAACAACCATTTTTATTTTACCTTGTTTTCTAAGTTTTAGTCAATTCTTTTTCTTGAGACTGGGTCTCACTTCATAACTACTTTGTATCAAATTATTCCATCTCCTTCAGCACAGGATGTGTGCTAATTAACATTTCCCTATGTTTGGATATTTAGGTTGACTTAATATTTTTCTGCTGCTATAGACACACATCTTCCAGCCTGGACTTCTTTTTTTTCCTTTAGTGAATGAGCTAGTATTTTAACCTCACCTGAAAATTGATGGGTGGTGGTGGATTCTTAGGTTCTATCCTTACAACACTGGATTCCACCTTGGGCGGTGGTCTGAAGTTATTCTTTCCAACCTGTTAATAAAAACGTATTTCAGTAGTACTCTCAAAGGCAACTTTTATTGAGTAACCAAAGATGCTATCCTCACAGCAGGCACAACTAGATGCTCAAGGATGAGTTAAGCTAGATTATTTCAATAATAATCACTGGCCAGGTGCTGTAGCTCACACCTCTAATCCCAGCATTTGGGGAGGCCAAGGCAGATGGATCATTGAGCCCAGGAGTTCAAGACCAACCTGGACAACATAGTGAAACCCTATATCTATTAAAAAATACCAAAAACTGGGCTAATGCCCTTTTCACCCTTACCCCACCTGCACCCAGGTGAATAAAAAAACAAAAATTAGCCGGGCGTGGTGATGCACACCTCTAGTCCCAGCTACTCAGGAACTGAGGTGAGAGGACTGCTTGAGTCTGGGAGGCAGAGAGTGCAGTAAGCCACTACACGCAGCCTAGGTGACAAAGCAAGACTGTGTCTCAGAAAAAAAGGGAAAGAAACAAAATTCACTTACTTTCATTAGATGGTCCACACGAGCCAACAGCTGTGTATTAATTGAGAGTCTGCAGTATAACTTATCTCCAGGTTTTGCAACCAGTCTGAGGGCAAATTCTCTTTGAAACATAAGTATAGCACATCTGAAAAGAAAGCAAAAAAGAATAAAGAAAATGGTCATTGTCAACTATAAACGAATTTTCACTGCAATGAATTTTCTTGGTAGAAAAATAGCAAAGCACTGGCAGCTGATTATACGGTTAGGAGAACACTTTCAGCCTTTGTTTTATTGCCACAGAATGAGACCGTAGGCTTTGTTTTTATACTGGCTGTACTCCTCACCCCAAGATAGCTTGCAAATGTAAGCCCTCATTAAATAAGAAGGTATTTCAAACCAGCACTAGTCTATCACCTCTTCTATGAAAACAAAAAGTGAAACAAAATTGTTTCAGTAGAAATACATCAGGTAGCAAACACCTTTAAGGAAGAGGTAACGCTGAAGAGGCAGATTGTGATGTTCAATGTCTCCTTGATTTGCCAGGTTAAAAGATGTAGATGTAGACTTTTTTTTTTTTGAGACGGAGTTTCGGTCTTGTGGCCCAGGCTGGAGTGTAATGGCGTGATCTCGGTCACTGCTACCTGTGCCTCCTAGGTTCAAGCGATTCTCATGCCTCAGCCTCCCGAGTAGCTGGGATTACAGGCGGGTGCCACCATGCCTGGCTAATTTTTTGTATTTTTAGTAGAGACGGGGTTTTACCACGTTAGCCAGGCTGGTCTCAAACTCCTCACCTCAAGTGATCTGTCCACCTCAGCCTCCCAAAGTGCTGGGATTACAGGCATGAGCTATCACACCTAGCCAAAAGATGTAGACTTTTTTAATCAGCAGGCAATGGGGAGACTTTGAAAGGGTTAACGAACAGAAGAACATCTTCAAAGCTGTACTTGACATTCAAACTTTTGACAATGAGTCATACTAAAAAATACATTTGGCACTGTAATCCAAGCCACAAATGCGTGCGTGTGTGTGTGTGTGTGTGTGTGTGTGTGTATTTATTTTGAGACAGAGTCTCGCTCTGTTGTCTAGGCTGAAGTGCAGTGGCAAGATCTCGGCTCACTGCAACCTCTGCCTCCCAGTTCAAGCGATCCTCCTGCCTCAGTCCCACTAGCGGCTGGGATTACAGGTATGTGCCACCATGCCCGGCTAATTTTTGTATTTTTAGTAGAGACAGGGTTTTGCCATGCTGGCCAGGCTGTTCTCGAAATCCTGACCTCAGGTGATCTACCCACCTCAGCCTCCCAAAGTGCTGGAATTACAGCCGTGAGCCACGGCGCCTGGCCCTACCCTCTGATATATTCTATTCCATGTTATTTAATAAAAGAAAAAAAAAAGGTTAGGCATGGTGGCTCATGCTTGTAATTCAAGCACTTTGGAGGCCAAGGCGGGCAGATCACCTGAGGTTGGGAGTTCAAGACCAGCCTGACCAACATGGCGAAACCCCGTCTTTATTTTAAAAAAATATTTTTAGTAAAAAAAAAAGAGGATGCTCATGACTCATTAATTTTATAACCACTAAACAGTTTTTGACTTGCAGTTTGAAAGACACTAGTATACAATGTAGAAAGTGACTTCAAAGTTCATGGAAATATTGAGTTAAAAAATAAAAATAAGCCGAGGCATGGTAGCACATACGTATAATCACAGCACTTTAGGAGACCAAGGCTGGCAGATCACTTGAGCTCAGGAGTTCAAGACTAGCCGGGGCAACATGGTGAGATCCTGTCTCTAAAAAATATACAAAAATTAGCAAGGCATGCTGGTACACCCCTGTAATCCCAGCTACTCAGAAGGCTGAGTTAGGAGAATCACATGAGCCCAGCCCAGGGAGGCTGAGACTGCAGTCAGCTGAGATCTCACCACTGCACTCCAGCCTGTCTCAAAAAAAAAAAACAAAACATAAACTTTATTATTCAACATAAGCTCCATCAAGTTCAAGACACTTTTGTAAGTGATGATTCCAGCCTTTTAGTCTATATCAACAAAACGAGGCTCTGGGGAATTTAGCCAAGTCAATGCAGTCTTTATTTTACATTATTAACTGAAGAAAAAAGGGTGCCCTTTCAAGATTTTTTAAGATTAGGAAATGAAAATAAATCAGTAGGGCCAGGCATGGTGGTTCATGCCTATAATAATTCCAGCATTTGAGGAGGCTGAGGCAGACAGATAGCTGAGCTCAGGAGTGCGAGACCAGCCTGGGCAATGTGGCAAGACCCGTCTCTAAAAAAATACAAAAATTAGCTGGGTGTGGTGGCACATGCCTGTAATCTCAGCTACTTGGGAGGCTGAGGTAGGAGGAATGCTTGAGCCCAGGAAGTAGCGGCTGTAGTCAGTGCAGATCACACCACCGCTCTCCAGCCTGGGCGCCAGAGCAAGACTGTCTCAAAAAAGAAAAAGAAAATAAGCCAGAAGAAGCCTAATCAGGGCTGTAAGGTGGACAGCTGACCATCTCCCATTGAAATTCAAAAAACTGCCTTCATTTGATGAGAGCAAGGAGTGGAAGTATTATGGTGGGGGAATCTCTGGGGAAGCTTTCCAGGGAGTTATTCTGCTACATCTTTCGCTAACTTTCTCAAATCACTCTTATAATAAGCAGATGTTATCATTCTATGGTCCTAAAGAAAGTCAGCAAGCAAAACGCCTGGAGCATTCCAAAAAAAATTTGCCGTGACCTTCGCTCTTGACTGGTCTACGTTTGCTTTGACTGGACCCCTTCTGCCTCTGGGTAAGCATTACTTTGTGCTTTGTCTTTAGGATCATGCTGGTAAAGACTTATTTCTTTGAATAATGTTTCAGGATCTTGTTTTTTTTGCTTTTGTTTTTATTTTGACAGTCTCACTCTGTTGCCCAGGCTGGAGTGTGGAGTGCAGTGGCGCAATCTCAGTCCACTGCAACCTCTACCTCCTGGGTTTGAGTGATTCCCCTGCCTCAGCCTCCCGAGTAGCTGGGATTACAGGTGCCTACCACAATGCCCAGCTAATTTCTATATTTTTAGTAGAGACAAGGTTTCACCATGCTAGACAGACTGGTCTCCTGACCTCAAGTGATGTGCCTGCTTTGGCTTCCCAAAGTGCTACTATTAGAGGCGTGAGTCATTGCACCCGACCATGTTTCAGAATTTTGATCCCAGTTATATAAAATTTTCACTAGAAGCTCTTTTTATCTGCAGATGATTTGAGTATGGTTTTTTGTGTTTTTTTCCCCTGTAAAACCTTTCAGAAGAGAGGGCATGATGGTTTTGGCATCCATCAAGTAGAAAGTTTGTTTAACTTTAATTTTGCAGTCAGAATTGTGTAAGCTGAACCAACTGAGATGTCTATAGTGTTGGCTATTGTTTGTGCTGTTAAATGTTCTTCATCACTTAGGGAACAAAAGAGATGAATGTTTTCCACAAATTGATGTGGATGGTCTGCCACTGTAGGCTTTGTCTTCAACACTGTCTCATCCCTTCTTAAAATGAGTTATCCATTTGTAAACTGCTGATTTCTTTGGGACAATGTCCCCATCAACTTTTTGTAGAGCATCAGTGATCTCACCATTCTTCCAACCAAGCTTCACCATAAATTGAATGTTTGTTCTTCACTTTTAGCAGAATTCATGTTGCTCTGATAGGGGCTCTTTTCAAACTGATGTTTTATCCTTCTCAGTGCCTTATACTAACTAGATCCTGTTCAGTTAGTAGAGTTTATTTTGGTGTAAAAAAAAAAAAAATGGAAATCCATGCATAGTTTTTTCATAATACACATTTTCCATGAACTTTTTGAAGACCTCTCACACTAGACACCCGTTAGGAAACCACTGCAATTGTCTAGACATAAGGTAATAACAATTCTAACCTAGGCTTAATGGCAGGAAGATTCAAAAATAGGGAAAGGCTATCTGGTATCAGAAGCAGGACTTCCAGCACACTGCCCCAAATAACCTCTCAATTAAAAAGAGAGAAAGACCTCCATATAAATCAACATTTTCTACAAAACTTCTTCAGTAGTTTTTCAACTGTTTCATTTTTGGCTATGTTCACCATCTGAATTGTAAGTCTTTCTAAAAGTTGGCAGTAACTCTAGTCTTTTGTCACAAACCTGAAAAAAGGTCGATGTAGTAACAGCTTGAAGACAAAAGGCGAAGAGATCTGTAAGAGAATTAACTAATTATTTCTGGGAAAGACACATCAGAGAAACACTTAGTATGATGTTCCTGAAAATGTGTGGACATACCTGATAAGGCAAATTTGCCACACAAGCATCAAAGAATGGCAAATCTGTTTTCAACACATCACCCACCAGTACTTGAAGTTTGCTGGCCACAGGCCTAACGAAAAAAGAAGAGATGTAAAAAGAATATTGTTTCATAAGATCGAAATGCACTTTAATTCTATAAGGTATACTCACGTGCCCTGAACTCTTTTGTGAAGTTCAGCTACTAGCCTTGGGTCAAGTTCACAAGCAACAACCTAATTGAAAAAAAAATTATTTAGGTTAATTGGAATATAAATCTCTTATTGTTATCCCAATAGGAACTCTTACATGATTTATGCGACAAACTTATTTTCCTTTTTTTTTTTTTGAGACGGAGTATTGCTCTTGTTGCCCAGGCTGGAGTGCTATGGTGGGATCTCAGCTCACTGTAAACTCTGCCTCCCAGGTTCAAGTGATTCTCATGCCTCAGCCTCCTGAGTGGCTAGGATTACAAGGCATATACCACCACGCCCAGCTAGTTTTGTCTTTTTAGTAGAGACGGGGTTTCTCTATGTTGGTCAGGCTGGTCTCGAACTCTTGACATCAAGTGATGCACCCGCCTTGGGATGCACGCGCCAACAGGCCCATCTGCTTTTCGCATTTCAACCATCAATATTCCTTCAATTGGAGGCAAGGAGCGGTGGCTCATGCCTATAATCCCAGTACTTTAAGAGGCCGAGGCAAGTGGATTACGAGGTCAAGAGATCGGGACCATCCTGGTCAACAAGGTGAAACCCCGTCTCTACTAAAAATACAAAAATTAGCTGGGCATGGTGGTGTGTGCCTGTAATCCCATCTACTCAGGAGGCTGAGGCAGGAGAATCACTTGAACCCAGGAGGCGGAGGTTGCAGTGAGCCGAGATCATGCCATTGCACTCCAGTCTGGGTAAAACAGCGAAACTCCGTCTCAAAAAAAAAAAAAAAAAAAAAAAAATTCCTTCAATTGTACTCTTCTACTTCAAATAACAAATACTGGCCTGGTGCAGTGGCTCACACCTATAATGCCAGCGCTTTGGGAGGCCAAGGCAGGCAAATCATCAGGTCAGGAGTTTGAGACCAGCTTGGCCAACATGATAAAATAAAAAAAGAAGTCAGTGAAACCTCAGCCGAAATTGCAAAAATACAAAAAATTAGCTGGGCATAGTGGTGGGTGCCTGTAATCCCAGCTACTTGGGAGGCTGAGGCAGGAGAATCACTCGAAACTGGGAGGTGGAGGGTGCAGTGAGCCGAGATTGCATCACTGCACTCCAGCACGGGCAACAATGACACCCCATCTCAAAAAACCAAACAAAAACCACCACCCAGAAAAGTAGACAACCAGATTATGTGAGAGTTCTACCCATATAATCAATAGAATCATGTTTCATCTGTCTCTATGCTTTGTAATTGAACAGATGATGGTAAAAATAAGCCATAGGGCCGTGCAATCAGTGTTGTTAGAGAGGAATGTACAGTGCAATCGCTCTTGCTATTAGTATGTTACATCTACTGAGATACAGAAGATATGATATAGATAACTTTTCAAGTAAATGAAAGTGGATGTCAAATAAGGCTGAAATTGAAATTTTATTGCAATTTTGGCTGAGGTTTCACTGACTTTTTTTATTTTAAAAAAAATTTTTTTAAGAGATGGGGTCACATTCAGCCGGCCGTTTGGGGCGACAGACTTACCATCCCAGAACCATGGCCCAATTTATCCGTAACCTTGTGGAGAAGACTCCAGCGCTGGTGAACACTTCTGTGACTTATTTGAAGCCTCAGTTGGCCACATTTTGGTACTATGCCAAGGTTGAGCTGATTCCTCCCACCCCTGCTGAGATCCCTAGAGCTATTCAGAGCCTGAAAGAAATAGTCAATAGTGCTCAGACTGGTAGCTTCAAGCAACTCACAGTTAAGGAAGCTGTGCTGAATGGTTTGGTGGCCACTGAGGTGTTGATGTGGTTTTATGTTGGAGAGATCATAGGCAAGCGTGGCATCATTGGCTATGATGTTTGAAGACCAATCTTTAACATCTGGTTATATTTGATTTATTATTTGAGTGTTGTTGGACCATGTGTGATCAGACTGCTATCTGAATAAAATAAGATGTGTTAAAAAAAAAAAAAAAAAAGAGATGGGGTCTCACTGTTACCCAGGCTGGAGTGCAGCAGCACTATCATAGGTCACTGCTACCTAGAAGTCTTGGGCTCAAGCAATCCTTCCACCTCACCTTCCTGAGCAACAGGGACCACAGGTGTGTACCACCACACCAAATTAATTTTCTTTCTTTATTTTTTATAGTGACAGGTCTCACTATGTTGCCCAGGCTGGTCTCAAAACTGGACTCAAACAATCCTCCCACCTCAGCCTCCCAAAGTGCTGGGATTACAGGCATGAGCCATCATGCCCAGCCTCTTTTTTAATTTTTGTAGAAATGGGGTCTCACTTTGTTGACCAGGCTGGTCTCAAACTCATGGTTTCAAGCAATCCTCCTGCCCCAGCTTCCCAAACTTCTGGGATTACAGATGTGAGCCACAGTGCCTGGCTCTACTTCTATGCAGACTGTGTTTACAGGGTACAATGTGCTGCTTATTCTGTTTGGCTCCCAGATATATCTTTATTTTTATTTTTATTTATTATTTTTTGAGACAGGGTCTTACTCTGTTACCCAGGCTACAGTCAAGTGGTGGGATCATGGCTCACTGGAGCCTCAACCTCCCAGGCTCAGGTAATCCTCCCACCTCAGCCTCCCTGGTAGCTGAGGCTACAGTCATGCACCACCATATCAGGACAATTTTTTGTAGAGATGGGGTTTCACCATGTTGCCCAGGCTGGTCTCGAACTCCTGGGCTCAAGCCATCCACCTGCCTCAGCCTCCCAAAATGCTTGGATTACAGGTGTGAGCCACTGAGAAAGGCCCTCCCAGGTCTATTATCAACTTTTCTCTGCCTTACCTTTCAACGTCTGGTTGGAAATGGCTAGTGAAAGGCACCAGGGTACAAGGGAGAGGGCTTGGGTATTTCCTTCCTAAATTCCCCGTGGAGGCTGGGCATGGTGGTTCATGCCTATAATCCCAGCAATTTGTTGTTGTTGTTTTTTGAGTCAGAGTCTTGCTCTGTTGCCCAGGCTAGAGTGCAATGGCTCTATCTCAGCTCACTGCAATCTCTGCCTCCTGGGTTCAAGTGATTCTCCTGCCTCAGCCTCCCTAGTAGCTGGGATTACAGACTCATGCTACCATATCCAGCTAATTTTTTTTGTATTTTTAGTAGAGTTGGCATTTTACCATTTTGGTCAGGCTGGTCCTGAATTCCTGACCTTGTGATCCGCCCTCCTTAGCCTCCCAAAGTGCTGGGATTACAGGCATGAGCCACTGCACTCAGCCCCAATTCCAGAACTTTGGGATACTGAGATGGGTGGATCACTTGAGGCCAGAAGTTTGAGACCACTCTGGCCAATATGGGGAAACTCCATCTCTACTAAAAATATAAAAATTAGCCAGGTGTGGTGGCAGGTGCCTGTAATCTCAGCTACTCAGGAGGCTGAGACAGGAGAATCTCTTGAACCCAGGAGGCAAAGGTTGCTGTGAGCTGGAATCGCATCACTGCACTTCAGCCTGGGCAGAATGAAACTCCCTCTCAAAAAAAAAAAAAAAAAATTCCCTGTTGAAATACCTAACCTGGTTACTGTTTTCCTGACGGAAATATCTCATGTTTTCTAAGACAAAATTTCTAACGAGGGATCAGGAGTTACTACTAAAATAACTGCAATTAGTTAAAACATTCAGATTGTAAACCAGCTGGGCTTGCTAATGTAGTCATTTGTGATACCAAACATTAAATCCCCTTTTTACCTTTTTTGCCTTTTCTAATAACTTTACAGTCATGTTGCCAGTTCCAGGTCCAACTTCTAGCACCACATCAGTTGGTCTTAAGGCAGCCTAAAAGCAAGCACAGCCATTTTAGCTATTCTGGCACATCAGAACACAGAAGTTAATTTACACCTGAGCATCTTTACTTATATGTGCTCTTTACTTATATGTGCTCTGTTAAGAGCGTTTACTCTGACTCCATTTTTAGATTTCTTTATGATCTATGTGGTTAACAAAATTACTTCAATAACAGTTGGTGTAAATGAAAATCTAAGACCTCTAACTTGGAGGAATACTGCTCAACTTTAGAAGTCAGAAAAGCAGGAACAGCATTTCTGGGATTGGCATTCTGCTTTCTATCTAGAAATATTCCAATAGCCTCTTGTTACCTTCTCTGTTCACATTAACAACTTCAAACAGGAAAGGACTGTACATGTTGGATGGGGATTTTTCAGTTCTCAACCCATGTGTGTTTTCAAGGACACAGAAGAGCAGAAACTGTACACAAAACTGAATGTTTGCACACAGCTATAATATTCTAGGGCCACAGCTTTCATTAGATGCTCAAAGGAAACTATGAACTAAAAAAATTAAAATGGTACACCAACCTTCATTTTTTTCTCTCATTTTTCAAATGATATGAAGCCTGACAAGATCTTTAACTATGTAATGCTCTTTCTGTGTAAAGCTCCAGGCTGCTCTCTTTGCTTGTAACCACAAGTGTACTCTGCACCATGTATATTTCATTTCCTAGCACCCAATCATCCATAACCATAAGACAACATCAATAACCCAGACAGGAGTAATACTTCGAGTAATTCATATGTGGCACTCGAATACACCAAACAATTTATACAGGATACTACATGTTTTTCTGGGAAACAAACTTTCTAATGTGTGGCTTAGACATAAATAGATGAAGTACATAAAAACTAAAAGTGATCAAAAAGGGGATTAGAAATAGAAAAATAGGCCAGGTGTGGTAGCTCACGCCTGTAATCCCAGCATTGTGGGAGGCCGAGGTGGGCAGATCACCTGAGGTCCAGAGTTTGAGACCAGCCTGACCAACATGGAGAAACCCCGTCTCTGCTAAAAATACAAAACATTAGCCGGGCATGGTGGCACATGGCTGTAATCCCCCCTATTCGGGAGGCTGAGGCAGGAGAATTGCTTGAACCCAGAGGCGGAGGTTGCAGTGAGCTGAGATTGCACCATTGCACTCCAGCCTGGGTAACAAGAGCAAAACTGAGTCAAAAAAAAAGGAAGAAAGAATTATCTTGAACAAATACAAAGATCCAGCTATAAAGTAATAATCCATAAAAAGACACAGAATTGGGAACCAGGAGAAACTGAAACCCACAGAACGAAGCTTAACATATAGAAGACAGCCGGTGAATTCTACACAATTATTTGATTCATTCAACAAATATTTACAGAGTATCTATTTTATGGCAGGCAGACTTTCTGCGCTTATGTATTCATAGGAATGAAATTAATAAACCAACAACTCTCTCCCTTTCCTCTTCCACACCCACCTTATCGATAATGCTGTTAATAATGAGAGGATTTTTCAAAATGTGTTGCCCAATTCCCGTGTTGAACATGAGTCCTGTAAGAAAACACGAAACAGCCTTAATTTTCCTACTGAGATGAGATATTAGACTGTCGCAGAGAAGAAAGCTGGATGGGAAGGGGGAAGATTTCTGGGCCAACCAGGGCCATGAAACGTCACGCCAGGACTGACAAACTGTTTATAAAGTTCATCCTCCAGCTGGAAAGGAGGCCAGCGGCGAGGTGCAGGGCCTGCGGCCGGCTCAGTGACCCACCCGGTCTTCCACGCTCACGGGAGCGGGTACTGACCGGCCTCCGCGGATCAGGTCTCGGTCCGCACCCCAGGCTCGGTCCTGCCGGAAGACCTGATCCGACCCCAGCTTCCTCGAGGGGATCCGCACCTCCAGCACTCTTGACCTCCCGGTGCTGCTCCTGCCGCCCGCGGCGGCGGACGACAGCCCCTGACTTGACCTTCGGCATCTCGACAGGAAGCGAGCCCACAGGCCCAGGACGTCAAGAAGGACCAAAGTGGGCTAGCGTGAGAAAGCCACCACGTGGGAACCGCAGTACAACACCGCCAGCAACATTCGAGCCGACGCGACGGAAAAGCAAGGGTCCGCCCCCTCTCGTACGGGTTCCTCCCCCAGAAAGAGGGCGGACCTTGGACCCCAGTGGCTGCCGGGAATTGGAGTCACCGAGCGAGGAAAGGCGAACGGCGGGAGCCTACAGATTCCGGAAGACACTGCCCTACGGAGCACCTCAGTCTGGATCTGAAGTCATTGTCCCAACCAGAGCTAGATGAAGTTTTGATGTGGTGCTCTCGGTGTTGCGAAGGCGGTTTAAGTTATATAATGAGGTTAAGACTATGGATGCTTTACAAGGCCAGGTTCTGGGATCGCCGAGGTCCAAAGAAGTATTCACGTGCCTCGCTCCTTTTTCCCACCGCAGCTTGTAGGGGTGGGATTTGGATTTGCTCGCTCTTTTGTGGGAATGCATTTTTCTCTACTTGCCCTGGGGAAAAGAACTGAGAAAAGAATTGACGTCTGGTTTCGCTAGGGTTGCTTCTATTAGGAATAGAAGAATATTTTGAACAAATGCAAAAGTCTAGCTACAGAGTAGATAATCCACAAAAAGACACATAATTGGGAACCAGGAGAAACAGACGCACAGAATGAAGCTTATCGTGCAGAAGACAGCCCGTGAATCCTAGACACTTATTTGATTCATTCAACCAATAATTCAATAAATTCCTTTTGTGCCTCGTCATTCACTCACTCCACATACATACATTTATATACATATATACATTCATTGAGCTCCAACTGTGTATCAAACACTGCTGGGGATTCTAAGTTAAATAAGAAACTTACCTCAAAGTTTATTCTATTGAGAGAGATGGACAGAAAATCCAAAACGCTGTGAACATGATAATAAGAACATATTGGGCATTGTGATAGGACGGTGCACCTGATTATAAACTGTGTGAGTACCAGGGCCACGATACCCATATCTGTTTTGCCAGCTAGTGTAGTGGCTCTCAGTTTTTAATTTATCTGTGTGTATTCTATTTTGTTGAAGAAATAACTTCTTCCTACCATTACTAAAGCCAACTCTCTTTTGAGCAATTCATTGGGTACATTCCCAAACCTTGGTCTTAGGCCCTTCTTTCTTTGATGTAGTTCTAAATCAGGAAAAAAATCTTGTATACCCTAAGAGCATCTTCAAGTATATGTTTAATTTCATTAATCATTGTTATTCCACAATTCAAAAAAGTCTACACTGTGCTAGGCACTGCCAAATGTTAATAGGATGAACATGGCTTGGCGAGGTGGCTCATGCTTGTAACCCAGCACTTTGGGAGGCCAAGGCAAGCAGATCACTTGAGCTGAGACGCCTGGGCAACAAAGTGAGACCCTGTCTCTACAAAAAAATACAAAAATTAGCCAGGCATGGTGGTGCAGGCCTGTAGTCTCAGCTACTTGGGAGGCTGAGGTGGGAGCATTGCTTAAGCCTGAGAATTTGTAGAGAGCCAAGATTGCACCATCCTGGGTGACAGAGTGAGACTCTGTCTTTAAAAAAAAGGATGAACATGACACAAAACCCTGTGTGTGATCTGTTATTGTTGTTGTTGGTTTTGGGTTTTATGGTTTGTTTTTGTTTTTTGTTTTTTGTTTTTTTGAGACAGTCTCACTCTGTCACCCAGGATGGAGTGCAGTGCATGATCTCAGTTCACCGCAACCTCCACATTCTGAGCTCAAGAGATCCTCCTACATCAGCCTCCCGAGTAGCTGAGACGACAGGCATACACCACCTTGCCCAGTTAATTTTTGTATTTTTAGTAGAGATGCTTTTTCATCATGTTGCCCAGGCTGGTCTTGAACTGGCCTCAAGTGGTCCTCCCAACTCAGCCTCCCAAAGTGCTGGGATTACAGGAGTGAGTTACTGTGCCCAGCCTCAAATATTATGTTTTGAAAATGCCAGGCACGGTGGCGCATGCCTGTAGTGCCAGCTACTCAGGAGGGTGAGGCTGGAGGATCGCTTGAATCCAGGAGTTCTGGGCTGCAGTGTGCTATGCCGATGGTGTGTCCGCACTAAGTTCGGCATCAATATGGTGACCTCCCGGGAGTGGGGTACCACCAGGTTGCCTAAAGAGGGGTGAACCGGCCCTGGTCGGAAATGGAGCAGGTTAAAACTCCTATGCTGATCAGTAGTGGGATTGTGCCTGTGAATAGCCACTGCACTCCAGCCTGGGCAACATAGTGAGACCCCCATCTCTAAAACAAACAAACAAACAAAAACACAAAAATGGTGGGCTGAGTGTGGTGGTTCATGCCTGTAATCCTAGTGCTTTGGGAGGTTGAAGTGGGTAGATCATAAAGTCAGGAGCTCAAGACCAGCCTGGCCAAGATGGTGAAACTCTGTCTACTAAAAATACAAAAATCGGCCAGGCGTGGTAGCACACGCCTGCAATCTCAACTGCTCGGGAGGCTGAGGTAGAGGATTGCTTGAACCCGGGAGGTAGAGGTTGCAGTGAGCTGAGATGGTGCCGTTGAACTCCAGCCTGGGCCACAGAGTGAGACTCCATCTCAAAAATAAATAAATAAATAAATAATAAGATAAAGAAAAAGAAAATGGTGGCTCACACCTGTAATCTCAAGACTTTGAGAGGCCAAGGTGTTCACGACCAGCCTAGGTGACACAGCAGGATTCTTTTGATACAAATTTTTTTTTTTCCACAGAATCTCATTCTGTCGCCTAGGCTGGATTGAAGTGGCATGATCTCGGCTCACCACAACCTCCACCTCCCAGTTGAAGCAATTCTCTTGCCTCAGCCTCCCCACCATGCCCAGCTAATTTTTTGTATTTTTAGTAGAGTAGAGGTTTTGCCTCATTGCCCAGGCAGGTCTCAAACTCCTGAGCTCAAGCAATCCACCTGCCTCAGCCTCTCAAAATGCTAGGACTACAGAAATGTAAAATTATCTTCTAAGACAGTTTTATCAGTTTTCATTCTTACTAGCAGAATATGAAAAAAATACCCATTTCATCATTTACTTTCTAGTACTAGGTATTCTTATGTTCCTTTTTTCAAACTAGAAATAATTTTATTATTTCTGATTATTGAAAAAACACTTTTGTCAGTTAATGGCCACTAAAAAAATTAAAAAAAAGAAAAAAGAAAAAAACACTTAAACATTGCAAATACAATTTTAAAAAAATGGAGATGGTAGTCTTGCTGTGTTGCCCAGGCTGTCTTAAACTCCTGTCCTCAAGCAGTCTCTTAGCTTGGTCTCCCAAAGTGCTTGGATTACAGGCATGAGCCACCATGCCTGTTCTGCAAAAATATTTAAATAATGCTAAAATATTTTAGAAAGTAAAAACCACCAGCTAGAGTTCACATCTATTAACAAATAGCTGTATATTTTTAAAAACTTTTTGTATACATATTATCAATTAAGCTTAAGTTTCATTTTATCATCTATAGTGAATTGGATATATATAAAACTCTAACCTCTTATTTTTACTTGGCTAAATATAATGGACTTTTTTTTTTTTGAGATGGAGTTTTGCTCTTGTTGCTCAGGCTGGAGTGCAGTGGTGAGATCTTGGCTCACTGCAACCTCCACCTCCCAGGTTCAATCAATCTTCCTGCTTCAGCATCCCAGGTAGCTGGGGTCACAGGCATGTGGCACCACGCCCAGCTAATTTTTTGTGTTTTTAGTGGAGCTGGGGTTTCTCCATGTTGGTCAGGCTGGTCTCCAACTCCCCACCTCAGCTGATCTACCTGCCTTGGCCTCCTAAAGTGCTTGGATTAGAGGCGTGAGCCATCGCGTCCAGCTGATGAACATCTTTTAATGTTCATGAATATAAAGCTACATCAACATTTTTACCAGCAAATATATTCCATTGTATAAACATACCATAATTTACAAAATCAGTCCTTATAGAAAGACATATTGTTTCAATTTATTATAAACAAAAATCATTCTAGGAATTCTGTTAATTTATAAACATTGAATGGGCTTTATTATGATATATAGTTGCCAAAGACTCAATTTCATGCAAGTTGAAACAATAAATGAAGGGTAGCAAATTAGAGAGCCTATAACTTTTGAGCATGTATTCTATTGCTGCTTCAGTGAATTACCACAAACTTAGTGGCTTAAAACAAGATATATTTATTGTTTTAGAGTTCCAGAGGTTAGAAGTCTAAAATTGTTTGCATGGCTGAGTTTATTCTGGAGGCTGTTGGAGAGAATCAGTTTCCATGACTTTTCCAGCTTCTATAGGCTTTCTGCATTCCTTGGCTCATGGCCCTGGCATCCCTCGGACATCGATTATACTGTCATATTTGTTACTCTATCTTGGACACTTCAGCCTCCTTCTTATAAAGATCCTTCTGATTACATTGGACTTAGAGGATAATCCAGGATAATCTTTCCATAGTAAGATTATCCTGGATAATTGAGTCACATTGGCAAAAATCCCTTTTGCTCTTAAAGTAACATATTCACAGGTTTTGGGATTAGGACATGGACATCTTTTATTCTACCTACCACAAAATTTAAGATCTAAATTTGTTTAGAAATGGAGAACCTCAAGGCTCACCTCAGACCACATGAAACCTGATCCGTATTTTAGCAAGATCCCCATGTGATTCTATGCATACTTAAAATTTGAGGCCGGGTGCAGAGGCTCATGCCTGTAATCCCAGCACTTTGAGAGGCTGAGGCGGGTGGATAACGAGGTCAAGAGATCGAGACCATCCTGGTCAACATGGTGAAAACTTGTCTCTACTAAAAATACAAAAAATTAGCTTGGCATGGTGGCACATGCCTGTAGTCCCAGCTACTCAGGAGGCTGAGGCAGGAGAATTGCCTGAACCCACAAGGCGGAGGTTGTAGTGAGCTGAGATCGCACCATTGCACTCCAGCCTGGGTAACAAAAGTAAAACTCCGTCTCCAAAAAAAATAAAATAAAATAAAATTTGAGAAGTACTATCTTTCAACAAAATCAGAAGATACAGTTAAGCAAAAAGAAAATAAAGCATAGTCACAATACCCATCCAACTGGTGATAAACCCTCTTAGCATTTTGGCATTTATTTATTTCCAAAAGTGGAACATTCTGAACATAACGTTTTGCAACCCTATTTTTTCACAATGCATTGTGAATGTGTAACATGTCAACAAATACACTCGATAATTTTAGTTTAATTAATTAATTGTGAGCGATGGGAAAGTTCTTCCAAGTTTATATCTTGGACTACATTATAAGGTATTACAATTTCTTGCTCCATGACCATTATTCGCCAGCATAAAGATATACCCATGTATATTCTCTAAATCAGCTACTTCTTGAATCAGCTACCTTGACTCACTCCAGCATGTCTGAACAGAACTGGGTAAGCTCCAGACCCTTGTGCATGCTCCTTATTTGGAAACCTTCCTGACCTCCTGACTAGCTTCCTCGTCTTCCTTGTTTTCTTTCTTCCTTATATGTTCAGGAAATTTCCAAGCACAGAATGTGAGGTCCCATTCTGGGCAATGGAAACTGGACACAGCAGCAGTAGGACAATTGCATCAGGTTATGAAAGTTATAAATGTCCCTGTCTCCTTTGTTCAGGTGTGCTCTTGTGGTAAGACTGCCGATGAGTTGCACCCTTTCTGCAGGAAGTAAACTAGCCTTGCTGAGTTATCCATTGTCTCGGTGTGGATTTTTCCTGACATTATAAACCCATTTCCAACATTAATTACATTCTTTTTTTTTTTTTTTTTTTTGAGACAGAATCTCCCTCTGTCACCCAGGCTGGAGTACAGAGTACAGTGACACAATCTTGGCTCACTGTAACCTCTGTCTCCTGGGTTTAAGCAATTCTCCTGCCTTGGCCTCCCTAGTAGGGATTATAGGCACCTACCACCATGCCCGGCTAACTTCTGTATTTTAGTAGAGACAGGGTTTCACCATGTTGGCCAGGCTGTTCTCAAACTCCTGATCTCAAGTGGTCCGGCTGCCTCGGCCTCTCAAAGTGCTAGGGTTACAGGCGTGAGCCACCGTGCCCACCCGTCATTATTTTTGAAATGGGGTTGTGTGTGGGGGGAAACTATATTTTTTCCAGCCTGGCTTCGAACTCCTGGGCTCAAGTGTTCCTCCTGCCTAAATCTCTGGGATAGCTGGGACTACAGGTGAGCGCCATTGCTCCTGGGTAAGTTCTGTTTTTAAGGATAAGAAAATTTAGGTGACTATGCTAGCTTTTTAGCAGAGGCAGGCAGAACTGGATTTTTGTCGTTTAAAATTTTTCCACTCTTTCTATTACTCAGGAGTAAGCAATTCTATTACCCAGCAATTTGGGTAAGTTAAAAAATAAATATTGGCTGGTGGGTGGGTGGACTGAGGGGAGTTAAGATTCTTTAACTCTTCTCTTCCATGATGGATCCGCAATGGATATCCAGAATAGAAAGGGTGAAATGGTTCTCACTGAGACTTCAATCAACCAGGGAGATAACAGAGCTCCTCGGGAGTCGAGCTAACCAGACCTATGGTTTCCATGGTGACGGATCCGGCTAGTACGGTCTCCGGCTCTTTATATTGCGCAAGCGCACACAACTGATTTGGGTACCCCGCGCCTTTGGATTCGAAGAGAAAGCCCCGCCTTCCTCTTCCTGCCGTTAGCCTATCGCCTTCTCCCTTTGCTGGTCGCGTGTGCGCTGGGCGCCTATGACGTAGTTTTCGCGCGTCCGCGTCTTTTGGAGCAGCGACGCTAAACATGGCGTGTTCCTAGAAGCCGCTTTCGGCATCAGTAGGCGGCGGCGTGGGGACTGGCAGCGTGGGGCGCGGGACCAACCGACGCCACTTCGTGTTGGGAAGTGGGAGCGGGAGGGCCGGGCAATTCCCGACCGAACCAAACGGTGAGGCCCCGGTCCGAGAGCCACAGAGCGCGCGCGAGTGGAAGGGAGTGAGTTGGGCACCCGAGATCTGAGAGGCGAGGGAGGAACGTGGGGCTATCGGGAGATGAGGGATACCAGTAGCGAGGCAAGGGCGGCCTGTAGGCTTGGCTGTTTTCGTAACCTTAGGAACCCGGGGAGCTGGGGGCTGGCCGAGGCAGCCCGGGAGTGGGCAGCATGGAAGCGGGAGCGGAGCAATCAGGGTGCGGAGTGGAGGGCGCTGTATGCTAGGCTGAGCAGAGCAGAGGGTACCTATCGTGGTCACGGTTGCGGACCTGGGTGATGCATTTGCCCTTGGAGGATAGCTGGTGCAAATTTTGAGATAAAGTGGTTATCTCGAGTATAAGACCATTGTGCATTATTACTGCGCACAGGACTTTGTTGATAATAGCAATACTGTAATAGCTTTAAACATTAGACCCTTACATGCCTTTAATGAAAAAGTGAAGGTGGTTGTCCATTAATAGAGATGAGCTTCATGGAGAGGTATGGCCGCCAATTCTCAATCTCAGCGACTCCTGCAGATTTATATTTGGGGGTATTTATGATTCAGCAAAACTACTTTGGCTCATCGCATTTGTCATTTTTCTTTATTATTTTGTGACATGGTGGTGAATGAGAGAAGTACTCCTACCTGAAAGTGATTTGACTAAATAGCAAGGAATGATAAATTACCTACTAGTACCAAGGTTGCAGTTGACATATCTCCTCCCCTCCATAATTGAAATGAGCTCAGTTGTAGTCTGGTAGTGCCCTTCAGATTTCGGTGATTCTTCAGAAGGAAGTAAGGAAGAGCAGTTTGCAGCCATAATGCTCCCTCCCACCTCCGTCCTCGGATAGGAATTTTCTTCCTCCATTTTCATGTTATTTCAAACTTCTCTGTTCAGTAGAGAAGCTTCATATTAAGGGCAGGGTGACTCTTCTATAGGAGACATCCATTGCATAACACCTTTTACATCTTTCATCACTGAGGAAAATTTCGGTGAAATTGGAAAAATTTTCCCTATTGCTTATGATAGGACTGGTATTTTCTCTGTTTCTGCTGTAACCTAGCACAGGGTACAGTAGAAACAATTTACATGTAATAGTGGTTTGTGGCCGTATATTATAGTCCCAGGGTAGGAGGGTGGTCTCTGCACTAGTTGCACTTCCTAAAGCCAAGAGAATTTTCACCACAAACACATTTGGCTGTGGCAATATGTTAGAGGTTTTAAACAAATATGTAAAGATTATTTGATCTCTAGTAGAAAAAGCTTCAGATTTTGTTAGGTTAGAATATATTTACTTTTGGAATCAAACCAGAATGCAGAATGATCCTTATAGGCATGTGATTATTAAAATACACTTAAGATTTTTTTTCCAGAAACAATTTTTTCCCCAGTGATAAAAATATTCAAATTTTGGGTAAGGGAATGTTTGGCTAGTTGGATTTTGACCTTTGTGTTAAATGTTTGTACCTATGTGTGTGTGTATTTAACCTCACTTCTAATTCAGTGTTACTGATGGTAATATTTTTTCCTTTCTTTATCAGCTTCAAATGGGGACTGTTAATTTCAGAGCATTTAAGGAATGGCAAAGCACATTTAGTGCAAATGTGAGTCTGTAGTGTCTTTGGTTTTCTGACTATCAGACTGATTACAGATAAGTCCACGATTACAAGCTTTGCAGAGCTTAAGTTGCATCCGGTTCTTTATCCTTGCTACTCCAGTACCCAGTAAACATTTGTTATTGAATGAAGAGCTAAGTTGTGGTTAGAAATGCATGATCTGAGGCTCAGTCTAGAGCTGCTGAATCAAAATCTGCATTTTTAACAAGATAACTAGATTAAAGGAATGTTCAGTGAATCTTGAGATGCACTACATTGGTTGGTAACAGTGGAAGAACACTGAGGTAATGCACACAGCTGTATGAAAAATTATAGCATCATTTACTTTAATCTAAGGTAATCTTAAACTGATTATCCAGTCTGATGAAACTGAGGCCTAGAAAGGTAAGTGACTTGCATAAGGTCATACGCTAGATTTATAACTCAGGTTCTGACTCATTCCAGTGCTTTTTCTTTTGCTGGTTACTGTCAGAGCTTGCTATATTAAAAATGGACTAATGTTCATGAATGACAGGCGTTCATTCAGTAACAAATGTTTACTGGGTACTGGACAGACAGCCCAACAATCCTGAGTGTCCCTGTTTACTGTACCTGTTTAACATGGTGGCATTAATCCACCACCTTCCTTCCTTTTTTCTCCCCACCTCGAGGTGGAGTTTCACTCTTGTTACCCAGGCTGGAGTGCAATGGTATGATCTTGGCTCACCACCTCACCAAAACCTCCACCTCCAGGTTTAAGAGATTCTCCTGCCTCAGCTTCCCAAGTAGCTGCGATTACAGGCTACCACCACGCCCTGCTAATTTTTTGTATTTTTAGTAGAGATCCGGTTTCTCCATGTTGGTTGGTCAGGCTGGTCTTGAACTCTCCACCTCAAGTGATCTGCTTGCCTCGGCCTCCCAAAGTGCTGGGATTACAGGTGTGAGCCACCGCACCTGGCCAACCACCTTCCATCTTTATTTTGTTGTTAGTGTTGTTATTGTTTGAGACGGGGTCTCGCTGTACTTTTGTTGTTGTTGTTTTTTGAGATGGGGTCTCGCTTTCACCCATGCTGCAGTGCAGTGGTGCGATCTCTGCTCATTACAAGCTCTGCCTCTGGGGTTCAAGCGATTCTCCTGCCTCAGCCTCCTGAATAGCTGGGATTACAGATGCCTGCCACCACTCTTGGCTAATTTTTATATTTTTAGTAGAGACAGCGTTTCACCATTTCAGCCAGACACGTCTTGAACTCCTGACCTCAGGTTAGCCATCCACCTTGGCCTCCCAAAATAATGGAATAACAGGCCCCCTTTTTACTCTTTTTTTTTTTTCAGATGGAGTTTTCCTCTTGTTGCCCAGGCTGGAGTGCAATGGTGCGATCTAGGCTCACTGTAACCTCTGCCTCCTGGGTTCAAATAATTTTCCTGCCTCAGCCTCCTGAGTAGCTGGAATTACAGGCATGTGGCACCACGCCTGGCTAATTTTGTATTTTTAGTAGAGATGGGATTTCTGGAGGGTGGAAGTCCAAGATCAAAGTTCAGATAAGATTGATTTCCTGTAAGACCTCCATCCTTGGCTTGCAGATGGCCACCTTCTTGCTGCTTCTTCTTGTGGTCATCCCTGTGTGTACATGCATCGCTGCTGTCTCTTTTTCTTTCTTTTTTTTCCCCTGCACTCTTGTCTCCTGACTGGAGTGCAGTGGTGCACTCTTGGCTCTTGCCTCAGCCTCCCAAGCAGCTGGGATTATATGCGTATATCACCATGCCTGGCTAATTTTGTATTTTTAGTAGAGACGGGGTTTCTCCATGTTGATCAGGCTGGTCTCCAACTCCGGACCTGAGATGAGGTCTCCCAAAGTGCTAGGATTACAGGCGTAAGCCACTGCTCCTGACCTTCAACTATTTACTTATCAAATCTTGTTTGAATTCTTTACTCTTGACTTCAGGCCTAGGCCTCCCGAAGTGCTGGGATTACAGGTGTGAGCCACAGCGCCTGGCCTTCAACTGTTTACTTATTTATCAAATCTTGTTTGAATTCTTTCATCTACTTCTTTTTCCCTACTGCTACTACACTGGCTCAGATTATCATTTATCATCTGGACTTTTTGTAAACCTTGTAAATTAACTCTTTGTTTCCAAGGATGCAGACCATTCCTCTCCACCCTGCCTTTTCCTCAAGACAGATTGTGTTGGTGTTCTGCAGTCCTTTCGTGCACACCTTCAGATTAAAATCCAAAGTATGTAGTTTTGGGACTATAGGTGCAGTGGCTCACACCTGTAATCGCAGTGCTTTGGGAGACCAAGGCTGGCAGATCACCTGAGGTTAGGAGTTTGAGACAAGCCTGACCAACATGGAGAAACCCATCTCTACTAAAAACACAAAAATTAGCTGGGCATGGTGGTGCATGTCTGTAATCCCAGCTACTCAGGAGGCTGAGGCAGGAGAATTGCCTGAACCCAGGAGGCGGAAGTTGCAAGTGAGCCAAGATTGTGCTATTGCACTCCAGCCTGGGACTCACGAATGAAACTCTGTCTGAGGAAAAAAAAAATAAGGACCTTAATGATTTGGACGTTGCCCACTTCTTGTTTTCACCTTATGTTCACATTCTGGACCACTTCCTTCACGTTCTTGTGTCGTGGCAAACTATTTTCAATTCCTCAAGAGTGTTAGGATGTCTTTAAAAGTTCAGGCCTTTATATGCCTAGAATATATCCATCACCTGTCTGACAGACGCCCTATAACAGGCATTCATTTGGGTAACTCCTACTCTACTTATAGGACTTATTTCAAACACTGCCCTCTTCCCCTCTGGGAAGCCTCATTCTCTATCTCTTTAAAAGACTAAGAGACAGTCTTGCTGTGTTGCTCAGGCTGATCTCAAACTTCTGGCCTCAAGTGATCCTTTTGCATCAGCGTCCCAAGTAGCTGAGATTACAGGCATGTACTACTGCACCTGGATGGAAGCCTCAATCTCTGTAGACTGAGTTAGGTTCTCCTCTTAACCGTCCTCCGTGGTAGTCTATCATAGCTTTTATACTATATTATAATTGCTGTTTGTGTTTTTTCCTCTTTAGACTTGATTGAAAGACTCACTTATTTTTTGTCTCTCAAAGTAGTTTCTGACCAGTAGAGGCTGCTTCATTATTGAATACTGTGAGTGCAAGCTGAATTACTAGGGGGCTGAAAAGAAGGTGGAATGTTACATACTTGAGTTTAGACCAGGTAGGATTGAAAAATCAAAGATTTGAGTACTTTTTGTGGCTTTACACAATGAACTATAAGCAGAACTTGAGATTTATTTATTGAATTTATTGAATTCATTTATTTTACAAGTATTTATTCATCACTTTGGTATGTGCCAGGTACTCTTCTAGATACTAGAATATAGCTTTGAACAAATTGAAGTTTCTGGTCTTTAAATACTAATCAAGGGAGTCTGTACTATAGCCACATATATTTTATTTTATTTATTAATTTTTTTGGGGGGGATGGAGTGTTACTTGTTGCGCAGGCTAGAGGAATGCAGTGGCGCGATCTTGGCTCACTGCAACCTCTGCCTCCCAGGTTTAAGCAGTTCTCCTGTCTTAGCCTCCCGAGAAGCTGGGGTTATGGGCATCTGCCACCATGCCCAGCTAATTTTTGTATTTTTAGTGGAGACGGAGTTCTATTATGTTGTTCAGGCTGGTCTTGAAATCCTGACCTCAAGTGATCCACCTACCTTGCCCTCCCAAAGTGCTGGGATTATAGGCGTGAGCCATCATACCCAGCCAACACATATATTTTATAGTTTAAAATGTATGTGTTTACAGTACAGTGAGCTATTAACAGTACAGTACTATGAACAGTATTCATATAGTTTTTGTTTGTTTGTTTCTTTCTTTGTTTTGAGATGGAGTTTCGCTGTTGTTACCCAGACTGGAGTGCAATGGCACAATCTTGGCTCACCGCAACCTCCACCTCTTGGGTTCAAGCAATTCTCCTGCCTCAGCCTTCTGAGTAGCTGGGACTATAGGCACACACCACCATGCCCAGCTAATTTTTGTATTTTTAGTAGAGACGGGGTTTCACCTTGTTGACCAGGATGGTCTCGATCTCTTGACCTCGTGATCCACTGGCCTCGGCCTCCCAAAGTGCTGGGATTATAGGCGTGAGCCACCGCGCCCGGCCTAGTTAATAGTATTATGCAGAAAAATTAAGAAGGATATAGGGAACATAGAGATTCTGGGTTGAGGAGTGAGCTGTTTTAGTTTGGCAGTTAGTGGAGACCTCTTTAAAAAGAGGACAACTTGAGCAGAATGGAATGCCATCAAAGAGTAAGGACATGCTTTTATCTAGAGACTGGAGCTTTCCAACCAGAGGGAACAAATTGTACAAGGGAAGGATAAGATAAATTTTATATATCTTTCACTAAAGATGGATACATGTCTCCAAGTCTGTTACTATAGACTAGGATGTACAGACAAGTTATTCCTTGTCTCCTTATTCTTGTATGCCTAGTCTCCTTTATGTTAGACATTGCCTTTATTATTATATTAAAAAAATTGCTTCATATTTACTTTGACTAGAACTCAAAAACACATCCATGTCTTTGCCTCAAATTTTCTTTTGGTAGAGTGATGAAATATTTAACTATAGAAGTGGAAGCAGTGCTGTAAAGAAGTTCTTAGGTCTCATATTTTGCCTCAAGGTGAGGTTTTTATGTTTTGAATCTCATCTTTCTTGCATTGCATTACTCTCTAGGTGCCCAATCATTTCTTTCCCTCACGAGCTCAGCATTCTTAGCCCTATACTCTTGAACCCTGTAATCCCTGTTACATTTGGGCAAGATGGTTGTCTTGCCCAAATGGTCATTGAGAATTCTATAGTTCCTTGCTTCCCCCAGCCCTTTTTGAGGGGAAAGATTGCTTGGAACATACTCTTTGGAATGTAGTACTTCTTACCATCAGGTGGCACTGCAGACTATTCAACTTATTTTATTTTATTTGCTAGATGGAGTTTCACTCTTGTCGCCTAGGCTGGAGTGTAGTGGCGCAATCTCGGCTGACTGCAGCTTCTGCCTCCTGGGTTCAAATGATTCTTCTGCCTCAGCCTCCCAAGTAGCTGGGATTACAGGCGCATACCACCATACCCGGCTCATTTCTTGTATTTTTAGTAGAGACAGGGTTTCACCATGTTGGCCAGGGGCTGGTCTCGAGCGCTTGACCTCAGGTGATCCACCCACCCCGGCCTCCCAAAGTTCTGGGATTACAGGCCCGAGCCACGGCTCCCTCCAAAGACATTTCTAACAAGCAGGAGTTTGCAGGTTTTTTGGAAACACCAAGCAGAGTTTAGGTCCTCTGAAACTCTTGAGTAGATTTGATGTTTTAGGAATAGGGAAGAGAAAGCAAGCAAATAGCGCCTCTCTTTGATGTCACATATATTTTTGTACATTTTTTCCTCCTAAACAAACCAGTTTTTGACAGTCTGCATGAAGTGTCATAGGGCAGGTGTCTGCAGCCCTCAGGCCATGGACAGCATCAGTCATTCCATGGCCTGTTAGGAACTGGGCCACACTGCAGGAGTTGAGCATTGCGGGTGAGTGAGCATTACTACCTGAGGTCCATCTCCTGTCAGATCAGCAGCAGCATTAGATCCTTGTAAAAGCTCCAACCCTGTTGTGAACTGCACATGCAAAGGATCTAGGTTGCGCACTCCTTGTCAGAATCTAACTAATGTCTGATGATCTGCAGTGGAACAGTTTCATCCAGAAACCATCCTCCCCTGTCCTTGACCCCTCTCCCACTGCCCCGCCCCATCTATGAAAAAATTGTCTTCCATGAAACCAGTTCCTAGTGCTAAAAAGGTTGGGGACTGGTGTCATAGGGAATAACATCAGTAACCCTGGTGGTTCTTTTAGCTGAAGGTGTTTGGGAAGTATATGGAAGCATCTTTAATTAATCTCTGTGAAGTGTTAATAACATATAGTATGCAGGGACAGAGATGCTAAACAACCTACAATGCATGCACAGAGAAGTATTTTCTTATCCAAACTGCCAAAGACTTCTGCTGAGAAACTGAAATTAATCCAGATGTTGCTGTACCCATTTGAATCCAGATGTTGTAGTACACACTAGCATCTTTGGAACCTCCTTGTCTTGTGTCGAGTCTTATGTTCTTTCACCTTGCTTTAATTTCTTGATCTTTTTGGCCCTGAGTTAACATCAAATACGGTAGAAATTATAGCTACATTTTTTTTTTTTAAGAGACAGAGTCTTACTATGTTGCCGAGGCTGGTCCTGAACTCCTCAGCTCAAGTGATCCTCCCACCTCCGCCTCCTAAAGTGCTGAGATTACCGGGTGAGCCACCATGCCTGGCCTATATAAGTAAAAAAAAAAAAAAAATTTTTTTTTTTTTTTTTTTTAGATGGAGCTTCAAAACACTCTTGTTGCCCAGGCTGGAGTGCAATGGTGGGATCTCAGTTCACTGCAACCTCCTCCTCCTGGGTTCAAGTGGTTCTCAGCCTCTCAAAGTGCTGGGATTATAAACATGAGCCACCATGCCTGGCCCACATTTTTAAAAAAATTTAAAAAAAAATTTTATTTTCTTTTTTGAGACAGAGTCTTGCTCTGTCGCCAGGCAGGAGTGCTGTGGCATGATCTTGGCTCAGTGCAACCTCTGCCACCTTGGTTCAAGTGATTCTCCTGCCTCAGCCTCCTGAGTAGCTGGGACTACAGGCACACGCCACCATGCCCAGGTAATTTTTGTATTTTTACAAAAATTTTTTCTATCCTGTTGGCTAGGAGAGGAAAAAAAATGTTTTTTAGAGACAGGGTCTCACTCTGTCACCTGGGCTAGAGTGCAGTGGCACAATCAAAAACCAAAAAATTTAGCCAGGAATGGTGGCACAAACCTCCTGACTAGCTGGGATTATAGGCATACGCCACCATACCTGGCTAATTTTGTATTTTTGGTAGAGGCAGGGTTTCTCCATGTTGGTCAGGCTGGTCTTGGATTCCCGACCCCAGGTGATCTACCCATCTCGGCCTCCCAAAGTGCTGGGATTACAGGCATGAGCCACCATGCCTAGCCCACATTTTTAAAAAATTAAAAAAAAATTTCTTTTTAGAGACAGGGTATCACTCTGTAGCCTGGGCTAGAGTGCAGTGGCACAGTCTTGGCTTACTTATAAGCTCAAACTCCTGGGTTCCTCCCCACTGAGCCTCCTGAGTAGTTAGCTGGAATGGCTAATTTTTTTTTTTTTTAATGGAATTGAGGTCTTGCTATGTTGTCCAGACTGTCCATGAATTCCTGGACTGAAGCTGCCTCCCACCTAGACTTCCCAAAGGGCTCAAATTACTGGCTTGAGCCACCATGCATGGCCATCTCTTGTGGATTTTGACATTTACATGGTCAAAGCACTTAAAAAACCCAGCTTTATTGAGCTATAATTCACAGTCCATGTAATTCACCCACTGAAAAAAGTGTACAATTCAATGGATTTTAGTTTACTCACAGTTGTGCAACCATCATTACAATCAATTTTAAAACATATTCATCATCCCAAAGAGAAACAGTGACCTATAAGCAGTTGCTCTACATTTTCCGCCAGTTCCCTAGCCTAGGCAACCACTTATCTACTTTTTGTTTTATAAAATTGCCCATCCTTTATATTTCATATAAATGAAATCATGCAACATGGGGTTTTATTTGACTGGCTTCTTCTGCTTAGGGTGATGTTTTTAAGACTCATTCATGTTTTAGTATGTTACAGGATTTGATTTCTTTTTATGCAAAATAATACTTTATTGAATGGAAATACCACATTTTGTTTTATTTATTTAAGTTTTTGAGAAAGAGTCTCACTGTGTGGCCCAGGCTGGAGTTCAGTGGCGTGACCTTGACACACTGCAACCTCCGCCTCCCTGATTCAAGTGATTCTGGCACCTCAGTCTCCCATGTAGCTGGAATTACAGGTGCATGCCATCATGTCCGATTGATATTTGTATTTTTAGTAGAGATGCTTTTACCATGGTTTTACCATGTTGGCCAGGCTGGTCTCAGACTCTGGACCTCAGGGGATCCACCCACCTCAGCCTCCCAGAGTGCTGGGATTATACGTGTGAGCCACTGTGCCTGGCTAAAATACCACATTTTATTTACCCATTTATCACATGATGGATATTTGAGTGGTTGTCATTTTTTGGCTATCATGAATAATGCTGCAGTGAACATTTGTTTAAAATTTTTGTATGGACATACCCATTTCTCTTGAGTATAGGTTCAAAGGTAGAATTGCTACATTATGTGTTATTCTGTGTTTAACATTTTGAGGAACTACCAGACTTTTCCAAAGTGGCCATTTTACATTCGCACCAGCAATGCATGAGGGTTGCAGTTTCTCCTTACCGATGCCTCATCATCTTTTTTTAAAAAGCTGGACACTATTGATCAGATCATTATCTTTTTGATTATAGCAGTAGTAGTGGGTATGATATAATTGTGGTTTCATTTTTTAAATATAATTTGTATTTTTTTTTTTAAATAATAAAATGGGGTTTTACCATGATAGCCAGGCTGGCCTTGAACTCCTGACCTCAGGTGATCCACCCACCTTGGATTCCCAAACTGCTAGGATTACAGGCATGAGCCACCACTCCCGGCCTTAATTTGTATTTTTTAATAGAGATGGGGTTTTGCCATGTTGCCCAGGCTGGTCTTGAACTCCTGAGGCTCAAGCAGTCCGTCAACCTCGGCCTCCCAAGGTGCTGGGATTATAGGTGTGAGCCACCTCGCCCAGCCTCATGTGGTTTTGTTTTGTGTTGTCCTAATTGCTAATGATGTTGAGCATCTTTTCATATACGTATTGATCATTTCAGCATCTACTTTAACCACCTATTTAAAGCCTTTGCCTGTTTTTAAATTGGGTTATTTATCTTTTTATTATTGGGTTGTATAAAAGTTCTTTGTGTATTCTAAATCCAATTCCCTTATCAGGTGTATGGTTGGCAACTATTTTCTCTCATTCTGTGGGTTGTCTTTACTTAATTTTTTTAAGAGATTGGGTTTCACCATGTTGGCCAAGATGGTCTCGATCTCTTGACCTCGTGATCTGCACGCCTTGGCCTCCCAAAGTGCTGTGATTATAGGTGTGCACCACTGTGCCTGACCATCTTCACTTTCTTAATAGTGTCATTTGGTGAAGTTTTAAATTTTTTTTTGGAGACAGGGTCTTGCTCTGTCACCCAGGCTGGAAGGCAGTGGCACAATCATGGCTCACTGTAGCCTGGACCTCCTGGTCACAAGTGATCCTCCTGCCTCAGCTTCCTGTGTAGCTGGGCCTATAGGTGTGTGCCATTATGCCAAGCTAATTTAAAATTTTTGTAGCCACAGGTTCTTGTTATGTTGACTAGGCTGGTCTCAAACTCCTGGATCAGTGATCCTTCAGCCTTGGCATCTTGGAGTATTGGGATTACAGGTGTGAGCCATTGCCCCTGCCAAAATCTTTCATTAAAAAAAAAAAAAAAAAAATACAGTCAGCTCTCTATATCTGCACTTTCTGCACCTGCTGGTTTAACCAATGTCATGTTGAAAATATTCAAAAAGATTAAATAATAAAACAAAAAATACAGTATAGCAACTATTTATATAGCATTTGCATTATATTAGGCATTGTAAGTAATGTAGAGGTGAGTTAAAGTATGTGGAAGGATATGCATGTGTTATGCAGATACTACTATGTCATTTTGTGTAGGGGACCTGGGCATCCTTGGATTTTGGTATCTATGGGTGATCCTGGAACCAATCCCCCTCATATATTGAGAGAGAACTGTATAGGCATTTACAGCTATAAACGTCTCTCTAATCTACATCTCAGAAATAGTAATCTACATCCTATTCTGACTATATCTCAGAAGTTTTGGTATATCGTGTCTCCATTTTCATTCATTTCAAAATATTTTCTCATTTCCCTGTGATTTCTTTGAGCTGTTGGTTATATAGGAGTGAGTTTTTTCATTTCCACATATTTGTGAAGTTTTTGTATGAGAACATATTTGCATCATTTCAATTCTTTTAAATTTATTGAGGCTTGTTTTGTGGCCTAGCATATGGTCTCTCCTGGAGAATGTTCCATGTGTACTTGAGAAAAATGTTGTTGAGTGGAGTATTCTGTAAATGTCTGTTGGGTCTCATTTGTGAGTTAATGTGGTTCTAGACTTGTATTTCCTTGTTGATCTTTTTCTTAGTTCTATCCATTACTGAAAATGGAGTATTAAAGTCTCCAAATGTTATTGTAACTCAGAATCCCAGCTTTAAAATGCATTTAAATTTTTTTCCCTTCTTAATCTTTTTATCTTTTTTTTTTGAGACAGTGTCTTCCTCTATTACCCAGGCTGGAGAACAGTGGCACAATCTCATCTCACTGCAGCCTCAGCCTTCTGGGCTCAAGCAGTCCTCCCACCTCAGCCTCCCAAGTAGCTGTAACCACAGGGGCGTGCCACCTCACCAGGCTAATTTTTTATATTTTTGGTAGAGATGGGTTTTTACCATGTTGCTCAGGCCAGTCTTGAACTTCTGAGCTCAGGCGATCTGCCTGTGTCAGTGTCCCAAAGTGCTGGGTGCAAGTACAGGTGTGAACCATCACGCCAGGCTCCTTAATCTCAGAAAGTAGTCTAACAGTTTGTCTTATTAAATTAAGTAATTAATTGATTGATTGATTTGAGATAGAGTCTTGCTCTGACACCAGACTGAGTCTAACAGTTTGTCTTATTAAATTAAGTAATTAATTGATTGATTGATTTGAGATAGAGTCTTGTTCTGACACCAGACTGGAGTGCAGCGGCTTGATCTCAGCTCACTGCAACCTCTGCCTCCCGGTTTCAAGTGGTTCCCCTGCCTCAGCCTCCCAAGTAGCTGGGACTACAGGTGCATGTCACCATGCCTGGTTAATTTTTGTATTTTAGTAAAGATGGGGTTTCACCATGTTGGCCTGCTGGCCTTGAACTCCTGACCTCAGGTGATCCTCCTGCTTCAGCCTCCAAAAGTGCTGGGATTACAGGTGTGAGCCACGTTAGCCACTGTGCCCAGCCTTATTTTATTTTTTGAGACAGTTTCCTCTGTCGCCCAGGCTCCAGTGCAGTAGTGCACTCTCTTCAGTGCAACCTGTGCCTCCTGAGTTCAAATGATTCTTGTGCCTCAGCCTCCTGAGTAGCTGGGACTATAGGCATGTGCCATGGTATGCCTGGCTAAATTTTTTTTTATTTTTAATAGAGATGGGGCTTGGTATGAGGGCCAGGTTGGTCTCAAATCCTGATCCCAAGTGATCTGCTCACCTTGACCTCCCAAAGTGCTGTGAATACAGGCGTGAGCTACCATACCTGGGCCTTACAGTGTATTTAAAACTCTTTATTTTCCTCCCTTTCCCACCAGGCATTCCTGTACACAGTACTCACTTACCTGATTGTGGGCTTGCTTAGAAATTCCAGGGGCTTTTTTTTTTTTTTTTTTGAGATGGAGTCTTGCTCTGTCACCCAGGCTAGAGTGCAGTAATGTGATCTCAGCTCACTGCAACCTTTACCTCCTGAGTTCAAGTGATTCTTCCAGGGGCTAATTTTAAAACAAACCAGGCGTAGAGACTCAATTGTGGAATCCTCCTGCTTAGTAGTTACAGATAGTCTACCGCCACCAGGCTGAAGTCAAGATGATGCCAACTGTACCACTGGATAGGTGATTTCTCAAGATAGCCATTGAAACAAGGCATGCAGACCAGGCATGGTGGCTCATACCTATAATCCCAGCACTTTGGGAGGTTGCGGTGGGCGGATGACCTGAGGCCAGGAGTTCGAGACCAGCCTGGCCATCATGGTGAAACCCCAGCTCTATTAAAATACTGAAATTAACCAGGCATGGTGGCACATGCCTGTAATCCCAGCTATTTGGGAGGCTGAGGCACAAGACTCATTTGAACAGGAGGCAGAGGTGGCAGTGAGCTGAGATGGCGCCGCTGTACTTCATTCTTGGTGACAGAGCTAGACTTACAAACAAAAGTAAAATAAATAAGGCTTGCAGACCCGTACCTTCATGCACCACTCCTGTATGTTTCTTATACCAAGTTTTTCTCCTTAAACCCCTTCACTCAGCCCAAAAAAACTGAGATGGTTCCTTTGAGGTTTGAGCTAGGCGGTTTTCCTATCTACTGACGTTTAAGTAAAAGCTGCGATTCTTTTACCACACCATGCTTTGACTTCTGAGTGGCAAATGGTCAAACTTGAGTTGGCTACGTTATTTATTGTGGTGTGGTACCTCTGCTCTTTGAACAAGCTGTTGTGGGCACAATTGAGGCTCACTATTCTTGGCCCGCTGCCCTGTGGTAGAGCTTCTGCCCCAGCAGTGGTACCTGGGTAGAAGAAGAGAGCCCTAGACCTCTAGCTGTGTTTGCCTGGTGTAGAACTTCTGCAGCATATAGCTGGCGTGTATGAGAAATGCTGGCTGGCTGGCTACCAGCGTTTCTCATACTGGGGAGAAACTGTAGCCCTCAGCTGGGAGTTAGGGTCAGAGAGAGCCCTGTGTTCTTGGTTATATGTCCCTGGAGTAGAGCTTCCTCACACTGTGGGGCAGGGCTGGGTTTGTGGCTCAAAAGCCACAGATTCTTACTGTTCGTACCAAGATTTGGTACTATTTGTTGCATAGATGTTTTTATGTTTGCTGCATGTGCTTAAGACATTTTCCAGAGACTTTGAGCTTTTTATAATTTTCACTAGTTAGGGTTGTATCCCTGAGGAGAGGGTCTGTGGAGCTACTCATGTCATTCCAGAAATACTCTTTCTCTTCTCTTCTAATTTTCTGTTTGAGCCAGAGTCACTTTCTTGCTCAGGCTGGAGTGCAGAGGCACAATCTCAGCTCACTTCAGCCTCCGCCTCCTGGGTTCAAGTGATTCTTCCATCTCAGCCTCCCAAGTAGCCTCCCTGGTAGCCCACAGATTGTGGGAAGACAACAGAGACTATTCTGATTCTTATTCTAACAACTACTGCAGTGTCTGGCACAAAATAGGCGCTCCAGAAATGTATGAACTGAGCTCTTCCCCCTAGACTGGATGGGCTTCTTAGGAGTAGGGATCAAAGCAAGGGGAGGACCTGGATGGGGCAGGGTACTGGAAGGAGGCAGGGATGGGAAACTCTAGCAGATTCCACTAAAACAGGTAAAATGGTGAGGGTAAGTGGGGTATAAGGATAAGAGTAAGGATAAGAGATAAGGATAAACTTAAGGATGGCTTGGCTGTGTGAGTTTATGTTCTCTGCATAATCTTTGCTTTAGGGGAAAATTGTTTTGAGGGTTGGCAGTAGTCAGTGATTTATTTTTTTAGTAGTAGCCCAAAGCAACGCTGTGACTTTTATCTTTATTTCTCTGGTAGAGTGGGGGTGGGATGAGGATGAGTTGTGGTAGAGCTTTTCTCCATTCATATGTTGATATCAGTATATTTATATTCTTCTTATCCTATGGCTATTTTTATACCTGTATGAAAAGTCTAGACAATTTGTTTCTGCCCTCTTCTCTAACTTCATCTTCTTCCACTTTCCCCTTTCCTCACTAAGTGTCAGTCATATTGGCCTTCTTAAGTTAGTTTCTAATCCCAAGGCCTTTTTTCTAGTTGTTTTCCCTGTCTGAAGCTCTGCCTTCTGATCTTTGCTTGGTTGGTTTTCTCTTGACATTCATGTCTCATAAATGTCACTTCTCAGAAGCCTTCCCTGCCAGAATACCCAATATAAAGTGACACACTCAGTTGCAGTCAGTCTGTTTTTTTTGAGACAGGGTTTCATTGTTGCCCTGGTTGGAGTTCAGTGGTGGGATCACAGATCACTGCAGCCTGAACCTCCCTGAGCTCAGGTAATCTTCCCACCTTAGCCTCCTTAGTAGCTGGGACTACGGGTAAACACAATCACACCTGGGTAATTTTTGTATTTTCTGTAGAGACAGGATTTTGCTGTGTTGCCCAGGTATGTCTTGAAGTCCTGGGCTCAAGTGATCTGTCTGCCTCAGCCTCTCGAGTAGCTGAGATTACAGGCGCCCACCACCATGCCCAGCTAATTTTTGTCTTTTTTTTAGAGACGGGGTTTCACCACGTTGGCTGGGCTGGTCTTGAACTCCTGACCTCGTGATCCACCTGCCTTGCCCTCCCAAAGTGCTGGGATTACAGGTGTGAGCCACTGTGCTTGGCCAGTTATAATTATTTTAACAAAGGTATTCATTTGCTTTGGCTATATTCTTTATAGGCTAATAACTTTCAGACTTTTACTGTCTGGAACATTCTTCAGTTTTAGAGATAGCTACTATCACTAAGCTATATCAACACAGTACAAAGCTATTCCCTGTCACCCCTGCTCTAAGAACTTTGACTTATTTTCTGTTAAATTTTAGCTTTCAATTTTAATCCTTATATTTTGTACATATATATTGTGAATAACTATATATGACTTGCTAATTATACAGTTGTATACAATTTTGGGGGTACAATAAAATTAGAAACAGAATCCTAGAGAATTCAACAAATTCAAGAAATTATATATTTGTTTAATGGCTTCAGCTATGTGGTATAGGATTGGATGATCTAAACCTTAAGATCCTTTCTGACTTAGGTTTTAGATTTTTGTTTAGTAGGTCAGTTTGACTTTTTTCCCCACAGCATTTCATTTTGTATATTTCTTAAGATGATCTGGACATGTACCACTGGTGGCACGTTAAGATGATGTTACAAAGTACTTTACCAGTGAGTCAAAACAATTCTTTTTAAGTTTTCTTTTCTATCTTCTGATTTTGTCCAGTATAATGTTAGGTGCTACCATATAATTTAATGCTTTTATAACATTCATTCATTCATTCATTCATTTAGAGATGGAGTCTTGCTCTGTCTATATGGTTTAATGCTTTTATAACATTTATTTATTTGTCTATTTAGAGATGGAAACTCTCTGTCGCCCAGGATGGAGTGCAATGGCGCCATCTCACCTCACTGCAACTTCCACCTCCTGGGTTGAAGCAATTCTCCTGCCTCAGCTTCCTGAGTAGTTCGGGAGCACGCCATCACACCTGGCTAACTTCTGTATTTTTAGTGGAGACAGGGTTTTACCATGTTGGTCAGCCTGGTCTCGAATTCCTGACCTCGAATTTGCCCACGTTGGCCTCCCAAAGTGTTGGGATTACAGGCGTGAGCCACCATGCCTGGCCTATAACACTTATTTATTTTATTTTTTTGGGTGGTGGAGTTTCGCTCTTGTTGCCCAGGCTGGAGTGCAATGGTGCGGTCTCTGCTCACTGCAACCTCTGCCTCCTGGGTTCAGGTGATTTTCCTGCCTTAGGCTCCCTAGTAGCTGGGATTACAGGCATGTGCCACCATGCCTGGCTAACTTTTGTATTTGTAGTAGAGATGGGGTTTTACCATATTGGTCAGGCTAGTCTCAAACTTCTGACCTCAGGTGATTCACCCATCTCAGCCTCCCAAAGTGCTGGGATTACAGGATTGTGCCCAGTCCTATAATACTTATTAATCTCCTTTTTAAGACAGAGGGCATTATTCTTAGTCTTGGGCACATAATGGTACTTACTCAAAATGTCGAACCTTTGAAGTTTGTGTGTGTTTCCCCTCCCTTAATTTATTATCTTCTATTTATGGAATAGTGAAAGATAGTTTTCTTTAGGAATAAATTTATTTAAGCAAAAATAATTTGATTATGAATTTTAAAGAAGATTATGGGTATACACGAAGGCAGAAAGGCAGAAACGTGAAGAAGTAGATGAATAGGAGTAATTGAGAACGTGAAAGGTCTTTGTCTCCGTTTATATTGTTAATTTTTTATTACTTATAGTGTATATTCAAGTATGTTAACTTATCATTGCCAGGTTTCCATGGATCTCAATAGTGCCAGCACTGTTGTTCTTCAGGTCTTAACACAGGCCACCAGTCAGGATACTGCTGTGTTAAAACCAGCTGAGGAGCAGTTGAAGCAGTGGGAGACACAGCCAGGTTTCTATTCAGTGTTGCTGGTAAGTTGCTCTAAAATTGTTTACTTTTCTTTTTAATAAAATGAGACAACATTAATTTAATTGTTTTTAAAACTTAGTTTTATTGGTAGTTTAGTGAAATAGATTCAAATGTTTGGCTGATATTGCCTCTGTCATTGTCTTACTACTTTATGGCTTCTTAAGGGTTGATAAGAAATATTTGTTCATAAATATAAAAATAAGCAAGGCATATGTAACATCTGTTCAGAAGGCAAAACTGTGATGATCTTCGGTTTTAATATGTTACAGTAGCTACCATCAGGACTTCAGGTAGCACGCTTTCATATTCTGTCTTTATCTTTACCCCACGTAATTTATGTTGCAATAGTTGTTCAGGTCTTCGCATCAGGCATACCGTGTATTTCACTTTAAAATGTTTTCTTTTCTCATCTAAAAATTTTATTCTCTTGACACAACTGATGTTTTTTTGGGTGTAATGGGAAATAGTATAATTAATTAACAATATGTGCTTTAACCAAACCTTTATTGGAGTTTAAAGTTTTTGACTAGTTAATCAAAATTATTTTCTCAATGCCAGAATGAAAGAAGTCTTTTTGTGTTAAACAGCTTCCTTATACTTTTCTTCTGAGAAATTGAGAACTCTGATTAGTGTTTAAGGTTTAGCTTGTGGTCAGGACAACAAAGCTGGGTTGGATTAAAAACTGATTCAGTATTTGCGACTGGGTCATAGATTGAGAGCAAAATTGTTTACCATATCTTGCAAAATAAGTGATAGCAGTTGTCATATACTTCTTGGCCCAAAAAGTTTGATTTGTTTATTAGATTGAAGAAAATATTGGTCATGACTATAAGGGAAATTGTTTAGAGTCAGACTTGTTATTCTGAATATAACAAATAAAAGTTGACTATTTGGATCAGTAAGAAAAAGGCAAAAAAAAAAAAAAGATTGATTTTAAGAGATACTAAAGAAAACATCTTATTCTTTATGTAATCCTAGCATCATGTTTGTACATTTTAGGCATAGTATAAATCTTTAGAAATTATCTTGAGTAGGGCCAGGAGCGGTGGCTCACGCCTGTAATCCTAGCACTTTGGAAGGCCGAGGCAGGTGGATCACCTGAGGTCAGGAGTTTGAGAGCAGCCTGACCAACATGGTGAAACCCCATCTCTACTAAAAATACAAAATTAGCCGAGTGTGGTGGCGCCTGTCTGTAGTCCCAGCTACTTGGGAGGCCAAGGCAGAATCGCTTGAAGCCAGGAGGCGGAGGTTGCAGTGAGCCAAGATTCCACCGTTGTACTCTAGCCTGGGCAAAATTTCTTATTTTAATTACTGTTGGACTTTAAAAACCAATAGGCGTTGCTTAACTGTTGTCTTTTTATATATGAATAACTAAACATTCTTAATAATTTTAAATGCCTAGGTCTTTTTTTTTTTTTTTTTTTTTTTTTTTTTTTTTTAAAGTAGAGGCAGGGTCTTGCTTTGTTGCACAGGCTGGTCCCAGATTCCTTGGGCTCAAGTGATCCTCCCACCTTGGCCTCCCGATGTCTTTATTTTTACTAGTTGTAATTTTCTTCTTAAAGGAGGGATATAACATTTCTTTTATATTATAGAACAGATTATATCTATAGTAGATGAACAAGCTGCTGTGTTTTAGTCTTCCTTTTTCCTCTGTACTCACTATCTTGGCACATTTGATCTTCCCTAGCTGTTCATTCTAGTCAGGAGACTCCTATATTTGTGTACATCATCTCAGGTTTGTGTTCTAGTCCTGTTATTCAAAGTACTTATAAGATATTGCAACTTGGATTGACATCTGCAGCTTGACTTTTCTTGTTTTCCCAAGAGTAGTTGAGATAGACTGAGACTCACCAGCTTTCACAGTATTCCCATATTACTTCCAATCATTCTCTCATTTGCTCAATAGAAAGTTATGAAGTTTCTGCTTTGCTCGGCACTGTGCTAGGATCTAGGCATAAGACAAGACTCAATCTAGTATAGAAGGTGGACATGTAACATGTCAAGATCAAATGTTATTAATCTGGCCGGGTGTGGTGGCTCATGCCTATATTCCCAGCACTTTGGGAGGCCAAGGCGGGTGGATCACAAGGTCAAGAGATAGAGACCATCCTGGTCAACATGGTGAAACCCCGTCTCTACTAAAAATACAAAAATTAGCTGGGCATGGTGGCACGTGCCTGTAGTCCCAGCTACTCGGGAGGCTGAGGCAGGAGAATTGCTTGAACCCAGGAGGCGGAGGTTGCGGTGAGCCGAGATTGCTCCATTGCACTCCAGCCTGGGTAACAAGAGCGAAACTCTGTCTCAAAAAAAAAAAAAAAAAAAAAAAGTGATTAATCTGGTAAAAGAAGTGTGTCTTTTATAATGGAGACCCAAAAGAGGGACTTGCACCCAGTAGCCAGCAGTTTGAAGGAATAAATGGGAGTTACACAATTATCGTAATCTTTTTTTTTGTATTTACACATGATTTTCTGAAAATGACTATATAGTGTACATTCCTTTTTTTTTTATTTTCTGAGACTGAGTCTCACTCTGTTGCTTAGGCCCAGAGTGCAGTGGCAGGATCTCAGCTCACTGCAACTTTTGACTCCCTTGTTCAAGCAGTTCTCCTGCCTCAGCTTTCTGAGTAGCTGGAATTACAGGTGCCTGCCAGCATGCCTAGCTAATTTTTTGTCCTTTTAGTAGAGATGGGGGTTTTACCATGTTGGCCAGGCTGGTCTCGAACTCCTGATCTTAAATGATCCACCTGCCTCAGCCTCCCAAAGTGCTGGGATTACAGGTGTGAGCCTCTTTTTAACAAATACTTGGCTGAGTGCAGTGGCTTATTCCTGTAATTCTAGTATTTTGGGAGGCCAAGGCAGGTAGATCACCTGAGGTCAGGAGTTCCAGACCAGCCTGGCCAACATGGCAAAACCCCATCTTTGCTAAAAATACAATAGGTAGCTGGTCATTACATGCCTGTAATCCCAGCTACTCAGGAGGCTGAGGAAGGAGAATCGCTTGAACCTGGGAGGTTGCAGTGAGCCAAGATCGCTCCACGGCACTCCAGCCTGCGCAACGGGAGTGAAATGCCGTCTCCAAAAAAAAAAGTTATAAATATTTTTCTTTTTTTTTCTTTTTCTTTTTTTTTTTTTTGGGATTTTTGTACGCAAGGTTTAGGAGGTCACCTCTGGGAATTTGAGTTGTTTTTGTTCTCAGGCAAAGTGTAATTATAGTCATTATTATTTGGAGTTACATAATGAATACATTCTTTGAGTAGCGGTTAATTTTGAGTTGTGTTATTCACATCACATCTAGCTTTATATTTAAATTTTGAGACGGAGTTTTGCTCTTGTTGCCCAGACTGGAGTGCAGTGGTGCAATCTCAGCTCACCACAACCTCTGCCTCCTGGGTTCAACTGATTCTCTTGCCTCAGCTTCTAGTAGCTGGGGTTACAGGTGCCTGCCACCATGCCCGGCTAATTTTTGTATTTTTAGTAGAGATGCGGTTTCTCCATGCTGGCCAGGCTGGTCTCGAACTCCTGACCTCAGGTGATCCACCGCCTCGGCCTCCCAAAGTGCTGGGATTATAGGCGTGAGCCAACCATGTCCCACCTTATCAAACTTACTTGTAATTGTTTCCATAAGGAGGGTACTATGAAATAGGCTTATTTCTTTTTTTTTTATTTTGAGACAGAGTTTCGCTCTTGTTACCCAGGCTGGAGTGCAGTGGCGCTATCTCAGCTCACCACAACCTCCGCTTCCTGTGTTCAGGCAGTTCTCCTGCCTCAGCCTCCTGAGTAGCTGGGATTACAGGCACGTGCCACCATGCCCAGCTAATTTTTTGTATTTTTAGTAGAGACGGGGTTTCACCATGTTGACCAGGATGGTCTTGATCTCTCGACCTCATGATCCACCCGTCTCGGCCTCCCAAAGTGCTGGGATTACAGGCTTGAGCCACCGCGCCCGGCCAGAAATAGGCTTATTTCATAGCATGTATTAACAACCCTGGGGCCTTGACTCCTTTGAATCTGTGCTGTAGTGGGACTACTTTTTCTAATTTGGAAGTAATGTGTTTTATTGGATATGTGTGGGGTTATGGTATTCATTTGAAACATAATTAGGTTTGCTTGTTTTCTGAATTTAATCTTTTTACTAGGGGAATTTTCAAACACACCTAAAAGCAGAATAGTACAATGACTCTCTACATGATTGTTACTCAGCTTAAACAGTTAACATACAACCGAGCAGGTATACTTTCTTATATGAATTGTAGAACTGTATCTACTTCATAAATATCAATATGATATATGTAGTGATAGAATGTAAACAAATGTAATAAAAAGATTTGTCTAGTCAGGGAGTGGTGGTGCACACCTGTAATCCCAGCACTTTTGGAGACTGAGGTGGTTGGATCACCTGTGGTTAGGAGGTTGAGACCAGCTTGGCCAACATTGTGAAACCCCATCTCTACAAAAAGAAATGCAAAAAAATTAGCTGGCTGTGGTGGCAGGCATCTGTAACCCCAGCTATTTGGGGGCTTGAGGCTGGAGAATTGCTTGAACCTGGGAGGCGGAGGTTGCAGTGAGCCAAGATTGTGTGTGCCATTGTACTCCAGCCTCGGAGACAAGAGCGAATAAAAGTGTCCATACTTTATTGTGGACACTTTTTTTTATTCCATGCTAATTCTAATATTATGTTTACTTTTTACTTATTCCATGCTAATTCTAATATTATGTTTTTTATTTATAGAATATTTTCACAAACCATACTTTGGATATAAATGTAAGGTGGCTTGCTGTACTGTATTTTAAACATGGAATTGATCGCTACTGGAGACGTGTAGCACCTCAGTAAGTTCCGTCACTTCCCCTATTTCTTGAGTGTAATCCTTTCCAAATTCAGGAAGGTAAAAGAATGTACTTGTTTATGTAAAAGAATGGGTTAGTGCTTGCTTCTGTGGCACATATACTAAAATTGGAATAAGACAGAGAAGATTAGCATGGTCTCTGCAAGTATGTTGTAGAAATTTGTGACGTGTTTGATATTTAAAAGAAAAAAACGCAAAAAAAGTGTTTGCTACTGAATAAGTGTTCTATTTAGTTAATGACAAATCAATAGCCATATTGTTGTTTTCATGGTTTTATGTTTCTCTTTCTCTCTCTCTCTCTCTCTCTCTCTTTGTCTCTGTGTGTGTGTGTGTGTGTGTGGTTTGCCTTCTGCTTGCAAGGATCATGCTTAGTGAGTCATGTTGAACAAAAGCCATTTTGTTTTTAGTCCTACCTAGTTAAAAGGCTGAGGCAGGAGGACTGCTTGAGTGGTAGTTTGAGACCAGTCTAGGCAACGTGACGAAAGCCCATCTCAAGAAAAAAGAAACAGAAGTATACGGTTAGGATTTAGAAAAAAGCCATTCAGAAGGAAATCCCAGGTCAATCCTGAACCAACTGGGTGTTAGTTTCTGAGTCTTATGCATTCTTCCTCTGTGGTGGAAATGGAGTAGTACACATTTGTAATCACATTAGTATTCAGTTATGTACGTAGTTAACAGATTTCTCTTAGTAGTTAATTTTACATGTTATGTAATTGATGGAAGAAAAGCGTTGTAGACATGACCCTGGGATTTGTTTGATAGAAAATATGGTAGTGAATTTTGCCAAAGAAGTAACATAATCTGTGTTTTCCAGTAGATGGCACAGTAGCTCTGTAAATTCTTAAAGCCATAAGACTTTTTTTTAAAAGTCTGAATACTTCGGAGTACATATAAAACATGTCCTTGAGTAACATTGGAAACAACTAGAATATTTCAGGCTTAGGATATTATAATATGGTTTAAAGCAAACATGTCTTCTTTGTTAGGATTTTAGATAGGATTAACTTTTAGGTAGGATTAATTCATAATTTTGGGGAGAAATATGGTAGGTAGTGATGAGAAAGTGTGCATTATTTGTTTATAGGAAATGGCCCAGCAGCACTTTTCTACTACTTTGTCCAATTAAATTTTACTCATCTCTGACCTGGCACAGTGGTTCACACCTATAATCCCAGCGCTTTGGGAGGCGGAGGCAGGCAGATCACCTGAGGTCAGGAGTTGGAGACCAGCCTGATCAACATGGAGAAACCCTGTCACTACTGAAAAAAAAAGATACAAAATTAGCCAGGCATGGTGACGCATGCCTGTAATCCCAGCTACTTGGGAGACTGAGGCAGGAGAATCACCTGAACCCCATAGGCAGAAGTTGCAGTGAGCTGAGACCTCGCCATTGCACTCCAGCCTGGGCAACATGAACAAAACTGCATTTCATAAAAAACAAAACAGAACAAAATTTTATGTGACTTCTAAAATTCATTTTGTTTTACTGGTTATATAAAGGATATAGTTATAAATGATTGTTTTGACTGGGCGCAGTGGCTCAATCCTGTAATCCCAGCACTTTAGGAGGCTGAGGCAGATGGACCACCTGAGGTCAGGAGTTTGAGATCAGCCTGGCCAACGTGGCAAAACCCCATCTCTACTAAAAATACAAAAATTAGGCAGGCATGGTGGTGGATGCCAGTAATCTCAGTTGCCAGGGAGGCTGATATAGGAAAAACACTTAATCCTGGGAGGTAGAGGTGGCAGTGAGCCAAAATTATGCCACTGCACTCCGGTCTGGGCAACAGAGTGAGACTATGTCTCAAAAAATATATATAAATAAAAATAAAAATAAATAAATGATTGTTTTGCAGGGAAAGTAAATTATAATTAAATATTTAAGGTTGTACTTTTACATAATGAATTAGAACCTGGAATTTAGTTTAAATTTAAAAAGTTAAGAGATAATTTATACAATATTAGGTAGATAAATCCCAAGCTGTATCTTTTAGTATATATTGAGATGAAAGCAGGAAAGGAGATGAATGTATTTAGAAAGGGAGCAAGGGTGGCTGATTAGTAATTCAACTTACAGTTAAACTTGAAACTTTTTGAAAATATGCTTGTTTCTCTACTTACCTGTTTCATTTTTCATAGAGCCTACTCTTAACCATTGTCACAGAATGAGAATTACTGAAAAAGCTTGTTACCATTACCGTATTTTTCTGGGTCCTAATTAATTAAATACTATCCTATTTCTGCTTGGGATACGGTTTGAATTCATCTAATGATATTGTGCATAGAATTAAAGGTGGAACGTTAACTATTATTAGAGAATTGCTAAAGATATGAATTTTCTTTAGGTAAATGGCTTCTTTAATATCTGTAGAGTCCCTGACTTATGGTGGTTTGATTTAATGATTTTTTTTTTTTTACTTTACTATGATGTGAAAGTAATATGTATTCAGTAGAAACTGTACTTCAGGTACCCATACAACCATTATATTTTTCATTTTCAGTACAGTGTTCAATAAATCAACATGAGATATTCATTATTTTATTATAAAATAGGCTTTTAGTTGGATGCTTTTGTCCAGCAGTAGGCTAATGTAAATGTTCTGAGCATGTTTAAGTTAGGTTAGGCTAAGCTATGATGTTCAGTAGGTTAGATATATTAAATACATTTTTGACTTACAATATTTTTTGATTTAGTGTGGGTTTATCAGGAGGTAACCTCATCATAAGTAAGGAGCATCTGTATATTTTTTTGCATGATCTCTCTCCACATATTTTGATAGCTAGTCATTATATTATACATTTTTATCCTAATTAGAGTTATGCAGACTGCTGAACCTGGCTCCTTGGCATAGAAGAAAAAGTTTAATTACAAGCTTAAAAGCAAAACATTATAGGAGAACACATTATATCATGGATTTGCTAGTAGAAGGGAACTATCTGCTATGGAAAGTATGGAAAGTATAACATAGTCATCAGTCATAAAAGGATTAGAGAGATCATTTCTAATGACTTGAATACTTATCTTAATCTTGTTTTCTCATTTGTTTATTAACCTTGAATAAGTCATTAAGGTTTTAAAATAGTTTCTTTGAAGTGTAATACATAACATACTTTCAACAGTACACAAATGAAGGGTTCAGTTTGAATGTTTACAGTGAAAAGACACCTGTGTAACTGCCGCTTGGAACTAGGTAGAACACCTAAAACACTCCAGAAACTTTTACACATGTGCATTTTATTACCATTTATAGTCAGATGTGTGTTCAACTTTAGTAGATTCTGTCAGTGAATTTTCTAGGCTGGTTGTACCAGTTTGCACTCCCACAGCAACATGTGAGTGTTAGTATTTGCTCTGCATTCTTATCAACACATGGTCTGATCTTTCATTTTAGTCATTCTGGTGGGCTTGGTAATTTTAGTTTGCATTTTCTTCACGAATGAAGAGGACTTTTTCATTGTATTTATTAGTTACTGGGATATTCTCTATTGTGAAGGGTCTGTCATTTGCACATTTTAAAAAATTGGATTATCTTATTGATTTATGGGATTTTAATTTTGAGTAGGAGTTTTTTTGTCAAATATGCATATTAAAAATATCTTCTCCTAAGGTAGTGCAACTACTGTGGAGGTGAGTTTGGAGGCTCCTCAGAAAACTAAAATTAGAGCTACCATATGATCTAGCAATCCCATTGCTAGGTATATACCCTAAAGAAAGGAAATCAGTATATTGAAGAGATATCTGTACTCCCATGTTTATTGCAGCACTATTCACAGTAGCCCAGATTTGGAAGTAATCTAAGTGTCCATCAACAGGCAAATGGATAAAGAAAATATGGTACATATACACAATGCAGTAATATTCAGCCATTAAAAAAAAAATCTTCTAAGCTGGATATGGTGGCTCACGCCTGTAATCCCAGCACTTTGAGGGGGCTGAAGTGGGCAGGTCACCCAAAGTCAGGAGTTTGAGGCCAGTCTGGCTGACATGGTGAAACCCCATCTCTATTAAAAACACAAAAACTAGCTAGGCATAGTGGCACATGCCTGTAAATCACAGCTACTGGAGAGGCTGAGACAGCAGAATCTCTTGAACTTGGGAGGCAGAGGTAGGTTGCAGTCTAGCATGGGCGACAAAACGAGACTCTTGACTGCAAAAAAAAAAAAATAACTTCTATGTGACTTGCCTTTTCACTTTCTTAATGGTGTCTTTTGGTGAACAGAAGCCCTTAATTTTAATGACGTTTAATTTAATTACCTTTCTGTTATTATTTCTTTTTTAAGTAATTTAAAATTTTTTTTTTTTTTTTTTAAAGGAGACCAGGTCTTGTTCTGTTGCCCAGGCTAGAGTGCAGTGATGCAATCATAGCTCAGTGTAATCTCTAACTTCTGGGCTCAAGCAATCCTCCTGCCTCAGCCTCCCTGTAGCTGAGACTACATGTGTGTGCCACCACTAGCTAATCAAAAAAAATTGTTTTAAGAGATGGGGTCTTGCTGTGTTGCCCAGGTTAGTCTTGAACTCCTGACTTCAAGTGACCCTCCCACTTTGGCCTTTTACACTGCTGGAATTACAGGTGTGAGCCACTGTACCTAGCCTATTTATGAAATTTTTGCTCTCAACCTGTGGTCATGAAAATACTCTGTTTTCTGTTGAAAGCTTTGTTTTCTTTTTTTAATTTTAGGTGTATGATCCATCTGGAATTTATTTTTGTACAAGGTGCTTACGTGAAGTAGGGACATTTGTTCCTTCCCCATTGCATTATGATGGTACCCTTGTTTGTTTTTTCTTTTTTTTTTTTTTTTTGAGACAGGGTCTCACTTTGTCACCTAGGCTGGAGTGCAGTGGTACCATCACAACTCACTGTAGCCTTGACTTCCCAGGCTCCAGTGATCCTCCTACCTCAGCCTCTGGAGTAGCTGGGACCATTGGTGTAGCCACCATGCCTGAGTAATTTTTGTATTTTGGTAGATACAGGGTTTTGACATGTTGACCGGGCTGGTCTGGAACTCCTGAGATCAAGCAGTCCATCTTTCTTGGCCTCTCAAAGTGTTGGGATTACAGACATGAGCCACTGTGCCTGGCCCAGTACTCTTGTTATACAGGCACTTTAGAAGTGGATTTGGTTTGGATTTTCACTTTTATTCTATTGGCCTAGTTGTCTATTCTGGTTTTTGTTCTTTTTAAGGCTTAATGTACTTTCTATTAATTTTTCGGAATTAATTTGATATTCTTTTTCTACCTTCTTGAGATGGAAGCTTAGATAATTGATTTTCAGTTTTTCTTATGTACTTGGATTTAAAGCATTCAGGCTTTTCATATAATCATAACTGTAGTTTCACAAGCATTGATATGTAGTACTTTCATACCATTCAGTTTCTTTTCTTTTTCTTTCTTTCTTTTCATAATTTTTTTTTTGAGACAGAGTTTTGCCCTAATGCTGGAGTACAATGGTGCAATCTTCGCTTACCACAACCTCTGCCTCCTAGGTTCAAGTTATTGTCCTGGCTTAGCCTCCTGAGTAGCTGGGATTACAGGCATGCTAATTTTGTATTTTTAGGAGAAATGAGGCTTCTCCATGTTGGTCAGGCTGGTCTCCTGACCTTTGGTGATCTGCTGGCCTCGGCCTCCCCAGCCATGCTGAACTGTGAGTCAGTTAAATATTTTTCCTTTAAACCATTACCCAGTCTCAGACAGTTCTTTTAAAAGTATGAAAGCAGACTAATACACTAGCAATAAAGGAACATTTCATAATTATGGCAAGGTCAATTAAACGGGAATAACAACCCTGTTATGATGCTAATACAACCTTCATATGTAGACAGCAAAATCAGAACAAAAAGAATAAATAGGCAAGTCCATAGTCATATTTTGAGATTAACACACCTCTCTCATTGATGGAAAAACCATATTTGGAAATTAATGCACCTCTCTTACAGATGGAAAAAGTACAAAACCAATAAGGACACAGAAGATTTGAATACCACAATTAACAAATTCAGCTTAATTAACATATGGAAAACATTACAATCAACAACTGCAAAACACATTCTGTTCAAGTGCACATGAAACATTTACCAAAATACCTTATGGTTGGATCATAAAGCAAGACAGCACATTTTAAGAAATGAAATAAGTAACAAAACACTAAAAAGCCCTACATGTTGTATATTAGATGCTATACTTCTAATTAACCTATAAATATAGAAAGAAATCACGAAGGAAATTTAAAAAACAACTGAATGGCCGGGCATGATGGCTCATGACTGTAATCCCAGCACTTTGGGAAGCTGAGGTGGGCAGATCACGAGGTCAGGAGTTCGAGACCATCCTGGCCAACATGATGAAATCCCATGATGAAAATACAAAAATTAGCTGGGTGTGGTGGCTGGCAACTGTTAGTCCCAGCTACTCTGGAGGCTGAGGCAGGAGAATTGCTTGAACCTAGGAGGCAGAGGTTGTAGTGAGCTGAGATCATGCCACTGCACTCCAGTCTGGGCGACAGAGCAAGACTCAGTCTCAACAAAAAGGCGCAGTCTGGGCAACTTGGTGAAACCCTGTCTCTCTACCACAAATACAAAGAATTAGCCAGGCATGGTGGCACGTACCTGTAGTCCCAGCTACTTGGGAGGCTGTGGTAGGTTTGAGCCTAGGAGATAGGGCAGTGAGCCAAGATCATGCCACTGTACTTGAGCCTGGATGATAGAGTGAGAACTGATCTCAAAAAAAAAAAAAACCCGCCTCGTGAGGCACCAACCTATATTACTTTAAAATTACAAAAAAAGGCCGAGTATGGTAGCTCACGCCTGTAATCCCAAAGAACAGCATGAGGGAGACGTCTTCTCCACCTGGTATCTCCCTTGACTTTTCTCCACCTGATATCTCTCTTGACAGGGGGATTATTATTCAAGATGAGATTTGGATGGGAACACAAAAACCTAACAATATAAGCTAGTAATATGTTTTTGCTTAAAGTGTAGTGTTTCCAATATTAATAGAGCCACACCAGCCATCTTTGGTTAGTATTTGCATTATAAATCTTTTTCTGTCTTTCGGTATTTCTGTGTTCTATTTAAGATATATGGTGGGGTGATTTGGCTCACACCTGTAATCCCAGCACTTTGGGAGGCCAAGGCGGGCAGATCACAGATCTGGAGGTTGAGACCATCCTGGCTAATATGATGAAACCCCATTTCTACTGAAAATACAAAAAATTAACTGGGCGTGGTGGCACACACCTATAGTCCCGGCTACTCGGGAGGCTGAAGCAGGAGAATTGCTTGAACCCCAGGGGGTGGAGGTTGCAGTGAGCCAAGATCGCACTACTGCACTCCAGTCTGGGTGACAGAGCAAGACTCCATCTCAAAAAAAAAAAAAATGCATATTCTATTGTAATCCCAGCCCTTTTGGAGGCTGAGGTGGGTGGATCACTTGGGGTCAGGAGTTTGAGACCAGCCTGGCCAACATGATGAAATCCCGACTCTACTAAAAATATAAAAGTTAGCTGGGTGTGGTGGTGCATGCCTGTAATCCTAGCTACTCGGGAGGCAGAGACAGGAGAATCACTTTAACCCAAAGGCAGAGTTTGCAGTGAGTGGAGATCACACCACTGTACTCCAGCCTGGTTGTCAAAGTGAGACCCTGCCTCAAAAATAATAAATAAGTAAAATATGTATATCCGGCCTGGGCATGATGTCAAAACCCCATCTCTACCAAAAATACAAAAAATTAGCTGAGAATGGTGGCATGCACTTGTAGTCCCAGGTAATTGGGAGCCTGAGATAGATGAGAGGAGGGCTTGAGCCTGGGAGGCAGAGGTTGCAGTGAGCTAGGATCGCACTACTGCAGTAACATCTGGGGGACAGAGCCACACCCCGCCTCACCAAAAAAACAAAAAACAAAAAACAACCAGTGTCTTGTAAGTAGCACATAATTGAATTTTTTATTTTTTAATTTTTTTAAGACACAGACTTGCTTTGTTGCCTAGGCAGGTACAATCTCTGCTCACTGCAACCTCTGCCTCCTGGGTACAAGCGATTTCCTGCCTTCGCCTCCTGAGTAGCTGGGACTGTAGGTGTTCAGTACCACACCCAGCTATCTATCTATCTGTCTGTCTGTCTGTCTGTCTGTCTATCTATCTATCTATCTATCTTATCTATCTATGATGGAGTTTTGTTCTTGTTGCCCAGGCTTGGAGTGCAATGGCACAATCTCTGCCTCCTATGCTCAAGTGATTCTCCTGCCTCGGCCTCCCAAGTACCTGGGATTACAGGCATGCACTACCACGCCTTACTAATATTTGTATTTTTAGTAGAGAAGTGGTTTCACCATGGTCAGGCTAGTCTTGAACTCTTGACTTCGTGATCCACCTGCCTCAGCCTCCCAAAGTGCTAGGATTAAAGGTGTGAGCCACCATGCCTGGATTTGGATTTGTTTTTTAATCCAATTTTATCATAAATGTCTTTTAATTTTGGTATTATGCCCATTTACACTTAATGTAATTACTGATACATTGAGATTAAATCTACTACCCATACTTTGTTTTCTTTTTTTTGAGACAGAATCTTGCTCAGTTGTCCAGGCTGGAATACAGTGATGCCATCTCAGCTCACTGTAGCCTCTGCTTCCCAGGTTCAAGCAGTTCTCATGCCTCAGCCTCCCGAGTAGCTAGGATTACAGGCATCCACCACCACAGCTAGCTAAATTTTGTATTTTTAGTAGAGACAGGGTTTCTTTCACCATGTTGTCCAGGCTGGTCCTGAACTCCTGACTCAAGTGATTCTCCTGCATTGGCCTCCCAAAGTACTGGGATTACAGATGTGAGCTATGGTGTTCATCCCCACACTTTGTTTTCTGTATGTCTTGATATTTGTTCCCTTTTTTTTTCTTTCTTGCCTTACTTTGGATTACAGTAGTTTCTCTTTATCTGTAGGTGATAGGTTCCAAGGCTCCCAGTGGGTGCCTGAAACTGCAGATAGTCCTGAGTCCATTTAGTATTTTTTTTTCAGTCTGATAACCAAGATAGCTACTAAATGTCTAGTGGGCAGGAAGCATGTACAGCATGGATATGCTTGACAAAGGGATAATTCACGACCCAGGCCAGACAGGGAGGGACAGCATGAGAGTTCATCATGCTATTCAGAATGCTGTGCTATTCAAAACCTATGAATTTTCCATTCCATTTAGTGAGTCTACTTCATTGATGGTAGATTACTGAAAACATGGAAAGTAAAACTATGAATTAAGGGGGACAACTGTATTCAAGACATTTTTTGTTACTCAGTTTTACTCTCTAAAATGTTTAGTATGTTTTCATGACTTAAGTGATTACAGCATACATCCTTGATATCCTTGTATTAGTACTTTATTATTATTTTTTTAAACTTTGTTTTGTTTTTAGAGACAAGGTCCTGCTCAGTTGCCCAGTCTGGAATGCAGTGGCACAATCTTAGCTCACTGCAGCCTTGAACTCCTGGGCTTGAGAAATCCTCCTATCTCAGCCTCCTGAGTACCTAGGACTACAGGTGCATGCCACCATGTTCTGCTAATTTTTTTATTTTTCATTTTTTGTAGAGACGGGGTCTTGCTATGTTACTCAGGCTGATCTTGAACTCCTGGCCCCAAGCAATCCTTGCATCTCAGTTACCCATAGGATTGGGATTACATTCATGAGCCACCATGGTGGGCCCTTTATTTTTTTTTAGTTAATGCCAGAGCCGTATAGTAATACTTTAATTCTGTGTAATCCTTCCTTCCTATCTTTAATGCTATTGCTTTAATTCTATGTACATTTTAAAACCCAAAAATTTTATTTTATATTATCTTATTAACAGTATTCACTTTAACTTACCTTTTTTTTTGAAATGGAGTCTTTCTCTGTCTTCCTGGTTGAATGAGACAATTTTGGTTCATTGCCACCTCTGCCTTGCTTCCCTGGTTCAAGCAATTCTCCTGCCTCAGCCTCCCGAGTAGGTGGGATTATAGGCACCTGTTACTACACCTAGCAAATTTTTGTATTTTTAGTGGAGACAGGGTTTCACCATGTTGGCTAAGGTGGTCTCAAACTCCTGACCTCAAGTGATTCACCTGCCTTGGCCTGCCAAACTGCTGGGATTACAGGCAGTGTTAACTATGCTTTGCTTCCATCTGAGTTCATTTGTTTCTGCCTGAAGAACTGCCTGTAGAATTTTTTTTTTAAGATATGGGGTCTTTTAATATTGCCCAGGCTGGTCTTGAACTTCTGGCATTAAGCAATCCTCCCCCTTCCACCTCCCAAGTGCTGGGATTACAGGCATGAGCCACTGTGCCCAGCTTAGTGTTCTTTAAGTGCATATCTGGCTAGTGAACTCTCTCAGAAGCAGAAGTGCATTTTTTTCTTAGTCTTCAGTCTGAATATTCTACAGACCCATCTTCTAGTTCATTATTTCTGTTTCACTTATTATGTCTTATCAGTTTTAGGATTCCCCTTTGGTATTTAAAAAAGTGAATTCTGTGAAAGTTCTAGCTAGAGCAATCAAGCAAGGGAAAGAAATAAAAGGCATCCAAATAGGAAAAGAAGAATTCAGACTGTCTCTCGTTGCTGACGGTATGATTCTGTATACCCAGAACACCCTAAAGACTCTATCAAAAGGCTCTTGGAACTGATGAATGATTTTAGTAAAATTTGAGGATACCAAATCAATGAACACAAATTAGTAGCATCCTATACATCAGGAATATTCAAGCTGAGAGCCAAATCAAGTATGCAGTCCCATTTGTAAAAGCTACAATTGAATAAATAAATTACCTAGGAATACATATAGCCAAGGAGGTCAAATATCTCTACAAGATCTATAAGTAACTGCTGAAAGAAATCATAGATGACACAAACAAATGGAAAAACATTCCATGCTCATGGTCGGGAAGTATCAATTTTGTTAAAATGGCCATACTGCCCAAAGCAATCTACAAATTCCATGCTATTCCTATCAAACTACCAATGTCATTTTACATAGATCTGGAAAAAACTATTCTAAAATTCATGTGGAGCCAAAAAAGTGCTCAAGTAGCCAAAGCTGTCCTAAGCAAAAAGAACAGAGCCAGAGGTATCACTTTACGTGATGTCAAACTATACTAAAAGGCTGTAGTAACCAAAATAGCATGGTACTGGTACAAAAACAGACACACAGACCAGTGGAACAGATAGAGAAACCAGAAATACAGCCAAACACCTATAGCTATCTGATCTTCAACAAAGTTGACAAAAATGAGCAACAGAGACAGGACTATTCAGTGATTGGTGCTGGGAGTGCTGGCGAGCCATATGCAAAAGATTTGAAACTGGATAACCTACATTTCACCATGCACAAAAATTAAGATGGATTAAAGATTTAGATGCAAGACCTAAAACTGTAAGAATAATGGGAAGAAAACTAGGAAACACGCATCATTCTGGACATTGGCCTTGAGAATTTATGACTAAGACAGTAGTCAAAAACAGTTGCAGTATAAACACATTAAAAAGTGGGACCTAGTTAAAGAGCTTCTGCATAGCAAAAGAAGCTGTCAACATCAAGATGAGATTTGGGTGGAGGAAAAGAGAAAAAAAGAAACTATCAACAAAAAGAACAACCTACAGAATGGGGAGAAAATATTCACAACTTAACATCTGACAAATGTCTAATATCTAGAATCTATAAGGAACTTAAGCAATCAAACAAACAAAAGCCAAATAACCCCATTAAAAAATTGGCAAACTGGGCATTGTAGCACATGCCTATAATCCCAGCTACTCGGGAGGCTGAGGCAGCAGAATCGCTTGAACCCGGGAGGCAGATGTTGTAGTGAGCCGAGATTCCACCATTCAACTCCAGACTGGGCAATGAGAGCGGAACTCCGTCTTAAAAAAAATAAAAAGGGGGAGGGGGGCAAAAGACATGAACAGACACTACTCAACAGAAGACATTCAAGTGGCCAAGAAATATATGAAAAAAAGCTCAACATCAATGATCATCAGAGAAATGCAAACCAAAATCACGGTGAGATTCTGTGCACATCAGTCAGAATGGTTATTGTTAAAAAGTTAAGGCCAGGTGTGGTGGCTCACATCTGTAATCTCAGCACTTTGGGAGACTGAAGTGCGCAGATCACTTGAGCCCAGGAGTTTAAGACCAGCTTGTGCAACATTGCGAAACCCCATCTCTACAAAAAAATAGAAAAATTAGCCAGGTGTTTTGGTGTGTACCTGTGGTCCCAGCTATTTAGGAAGCTAAGGCAGGAGGATCACCAGAGCCTGGGAGTTAGAGGCTACAATGAGCTGTGATGACACCACAGTACTCCAGCTTGGGTAACAGAGTGAGACCTTGTCTCAAAAAAAAAAAAAGTCCAAATAACAACATGCTGGTGAGCCTGTGGAGAAAAGGGAAGTTAGTTACACTCTGTTGGTAGGTAAGTAAATGCGTCAGTCACTGTGGAAAGCAGTTTGGAGATAATCTCAAAGAATCTAGAAATACTGGTTGGCCCAGCATTCCTGTTACTGGATGTATATCCAAAAGAAAATAAATTGTTCTGTCAAAAAGGCACATGCACTCATATGTTCACTGTAGCACTATTAATAATAGTGAAGATGTGGAATCAACCTAGGTGCCCAGAAGCAGTGGATTTGATAAAGAAAATATGCTGCCTATAGACCATGACATGCTATGTAGCCATAAAAAGAAAAGAAATAATGTTCTTTGCAGCAACATGGATACAACCAGAGGTCATTATCCTAAGTGAATTAACACAGGAACAGAAAGCCAAATACTGCATGTTCTTGTAAGTGGGAGCCAAATATTGGGTACTCATGAACTGAAGATGGCAGCAATGATACTGGGAATTACTAGAGAGGGGAGGGGGCAGGGGTTGAGAAATTAACTGTTGGGTACCATGCCCAGTACCTAGGTGACAGGCTCAACTGTACTCCAAACCTTAGCACTGTGCAATATGCCCAGGTAACCAACCTGCACCTGTATCCCCTGAATCTAAAAACTTGAAAGTATTAAAAAAAAAAAAAAAATTCTAGTTGTCTGGTGAAATTCTCCATCTCTTTCCTATTTTCTTGAATGTATAATTGTTTTGCATGTGATTTTGATATCTTCAATGTACTCCTGTTTCTATTTGTGTTTTGGTTTCAGTCATTTTCCCCTTTTTATTGGTATATGCCTGATAAGTTTCACTGCCTTCTTTCTGAGTCATTTCTATGTCCAAATTTTCCTCTTTTTTTTTTTTTGAGACGGAGTTTCGCTCTTGTTACCCAGGCTGGAGTGCAATGGCGCGATCTCGGCTCACCGCAACCTCCGCCTCCAGGGTTCAGGCAATTCTCCTGCCTCAGCCTCCTGAGTAGCTGGGATTACAGGCATGTGCTACCACGCCCAGCTAATTTTGTATTTTTAGTAGAGACGAGGTTTCACCATGTTGACCAGGATGGTCTCGATCTCTTGACCTCATGATCTACCCGCCTCGGCCTCCCAAAGTGCTGGGATTACAGGCGTGAGCCACCGCTCCCGGCCCAATTTTCCTCTTATAAGGACACTAGTCATTGGTTTAGGGACCACCATAATCCAAGATGCCCTCATTTTACCTTGATTACATCTACAGACACTATATATTCCCAAATAAAGTCACATTCAAAGGTACCTGGGTTTAAGACTTGAGCATTTCATTTTATGGGAGCACAATTCAGCTTGGAATGGATATCTTAACCTTTAAAAAAAGATTATATACAGCTTTTGGCCTGGTGTCATGGCTCACGGCACTTTGGGAGTCCAAGACAGGCGGATTACCTGAGGTTGGGAGTTCGAGACCGGCCTGACCAACATGGAGAAACCCCGTCTCTACTAAAAATATGAAATTAGGCAGGCATGATGGCACACCCCTGTAGTCCCGGCTACTCAGGAGGCTGAGGCAGGAGAATTGCTTGAACCCAGGAGGCGGAGATTGCGGTGGGCCAATATTGTACCCTTGCACTCTAGCCTGGGCGACAAGAATGAAACTGTCTCAAAAAAAAAAAATTATATAGCTTTTATAGCTGATCTTGTTGGAATGTTTTCTCTTATACAAAATCATACTAGTCCGTGATACCCAGAATGGAAAACCTTAAAATGAGGCATTAATATTTAATGTACTTTTACTATTAAAAAAATATTTTAGAGACAAAATCTTGTTCTCTTGCCCTGGCTGGAATGCAGTGGTGCAATCAAAACTCACTGCAGCCTCGACTTCTTGGGCTCAAGTGATCATTTTACATTGGCCTCCCCAGAGTGATGGTATTACAGGCCTAAGCCACTGCACCTGGCCATAATTTTAAAATTAACAACACATTCATATGGTTCACAATTGAACATGCCTACGGTTTTAGATAGTAGTGTTCTCCTTTCTGTCCAGTAGCTTTCTATTTTCCTTTCTCATATGCAGTCAAAATTACTAGTATTGCATTTATTCTTTTTGGAGATGTAAAATGAAATATTTAAAGTAGTTGATTTCTAATAAGTCACTCATCCCAAATATTCTCTGATTCTGAATCTCTTGCCCCATAGAATAGCCTCACACAGATTTTATGAAAGAAGCCAATGGAGCCGGTAATATTTGCTTGTATAGATTGTTTTTAGCTATTTTTTTTTTGTAGGCAACTATTTTTACATCAACGAAAGTGAGCATGAAATATATTGATTACCTGGATTTGTCTTGTTTCCTCTTGCTTACTGTGTGGTGCTTCCCATTTATTCAATTGTGAAGGAATTTTATGCTTCTGACTTATTTGATATACCAACATACAAGTAATAGAAATAATCTTATTCACCAGAACAAATCAGGGACAGTTGTTTAGAGGACTTTTTAGTTTTAAAGTTCACAGTAGCGCCAATGTACAAGTAATGGAAATAATCTTTTTAATTTACAAAAACCAATCAGAGACACATGTTTGAAGGCTCTTTATTAAAATTTACAGTAGTGCTTATTATTAGGTGGCATTCTTTGGCATAATCAATGTATTTTGTTTTACAGTGCTCTCTCAGAGGAGGAGAAAACTACTCTGCGTGCAGGGCTCATCACCAACTTCAATGAACCGATAAACCAAGTTAGTGAGAAAAATACATGTTAATTTTTCTTTATTTTAATTTGTACTGCTCTTCCAAACTAATTTTATATTCTGGCATTAAAATGAAAAATAAATAAAAATATTACTATTACAGTATTTTCATTTGTGATTTTTTTTTTTTTTTTTTTTGAGACGGAGTTTTGCTCGTTACCCAGGCTGGAGTGCAATGGCGCTATCCTGGCTCACCACAACCTCCGCTTCCTGTGTTCAGGCAGTTCTTCTGTCTCAGCCGCCCGAGTAGCTGGGATTACAGGCACACGCCACCATGCCCAGCTAATTTTTTTTGCATTTTTAGTAGAGACAGGGTTTCACCATGTTGACCAGGATGGTCTTGATCTCTTGACCTCGTGATCAGCCTCGTCTCAGCCTCCCAAAGTGCTGGGATTACAGGCTTGAGCCACCGTGCCCGGCCTCATTTGTGATTTTTTATATACTTTGTTCATTTTTAAATTTTGTGATCTATTTGTAACTGTGAATAGTTTTGATTAGATTTGGTTATCAATTATTTAAAACTCAGAAGTCATTTTAAGGTATACTTGTATACTTTTCGGCTTTCTCATTTTTTGAGCCTGTATTTAAAGCAAATCTCTCTATAGTCATATGATGCCTAATGTTGTTTTGGGCAGCAGTGGACCGCATATATAATTGTGGTCCCATAGGTTTATAATGGAACTGAAAAATTCTTCTCACCCATTGACATCATAGCTATCCTAACATTGTAGTGCAGTTTATTACTCATTAGTTTGTGTTGATGCTGGTGTAAATAAACCTGTTGTACTGCTGCTAGTCTTGTAAAAGTATAGCATATACAGTTATTATACATTCTGTGATATTCACACAACCACAAAATTGCCTAATGACACATTTCTGAGAATGTATTTCTGTTGTTAAGTGATACATGGCTATATTTGTAGTCTTCCTGCACAGGAATTAATTTTAATGATTATAATTTTTAGATTATCTTCCCTACCACTTTTTTAGAAAAGCTACAGAATGGCTTCAGGTTTTTTTCTATTGGTTGTATCCATCACATTTTTAATTCCTACTATTCTGTGGCAGATAGATAGTGAATTATATATGGTTTTATGTTTTTTTTATATTGAAGTTTTTCTTCTTTTTTTTTTTTTTCTGAGATGGAGTCTTGCTCTGTCACCCAGGCTGTAGTGCAGTGGCACGATTTCAGCTCCCTGCAACCTCCACTTCCTTGGTTCAAGCAATTCTCCTGCTTCAGCCTTCTGAGTACTTGGGATTACAGGCACCTGCCCCTATGCCCGGCTAAGTTTTGTCTTTTTTTTTTTTTTTATGCAAGCCTACCTGAATGATAATTTTTGTCTTTTTAGTAGAGATGGGGTTTCACCATGTTGACCAGGCTGATCTTGAACTCCTGACATCATGATCTGCCTGCCACGGCCTCCCAAAGTACTGGGATTGCAGGTGTAAGCCACCACGCCTGGCCTGAAATTTTTCTTCTAAGAATAAAATAAGTTTTGCTTATAGGTACAATAATTTTCAGGTTGTTTTTTTTTTTGTAAATTCTCAAGTTTTTTCAAGATAATACTTGGTTATGCTTGATTTTTAAAATTGAGCTATTAGAATTGTATTCAGCAGTATTTCCAATACAATTTTATTTTGACCTGTTTAAGTGATCTCAGTTCTTTGCTTTTTCTTGACAAAGGAGCTGAAGAATATTGGAGAAAAATGGAGCTACCTTTAATGTGGCAGGAGGTGATTAGGGAGGGGTTTGTGTTACTGAACAGTAAACCACTGCCTAATTGTTCTTTCAGCTAGCATTTGGGAAACACTGATGTGTAGAAGTATCATTATTTAAATGCCCAATATGTGATGTTTCTTTCTGCTTTTAGGTAAGAGGTCTTAAATTTTGTGGTCAAAGGATCTTGTTATACTGCTAAAATTGAAGACCTTAAAGAGTTACATTTGTTGATATTTACTGTATTGTAAATTAAAACTGAGAAACTTAGGCTGGGCGTGGTGGCTCATTCCTGTAATCCAAGCACTTTGGAGGCCAAGGCGGGAGGATCACCTGAGGTCGGCAGACCAGCCTGACCAACTTGGTGAAACCCCATCTTTTTTTTTTTTTTAAAAAAGAAAATAAATAAATAAATAAGAAAAAAAAAACTGAGAAACTTGAAAATATTAGTGTAAAAAATAAAATTATAAAGAAAATAAATAAATAAGAAAAAAAACCAAGAAACTTGAAAATATTAGTGTAAAAAATAAAATTATATGTGTCAACATAGCAGTTTTGAAATGAGCAATAGTATTTATTTCCCAAACAATAAAAATTTAGTGAGAAAGGTGGCATTGGCTTGCGTTTTTAGGGTCCAGTTATTTTAAGGAAGAGATCTAGGTTTTTATATCTGCTTCTTCTTTTACTCTGTTATGGTACATGATAAATGTTACATGAGCAACCCCAAGGCACATAATAGTTAGATTCACCAGGGTTGAAACGAAGGAGAAAATACTAAGGGCAGCCAGAGAGAAAGGTCAGGTTACCCACAAAGGGAAGCCTATTAGACTTACAGCAGATCTCTCGGCAGAAACCCTACAAGTCAGAAGAGAGTGGGGGCCGATATTCAACATCCTTAAAGAACAGAACTTTCAGCCCAGAATTTCATATCCTGCCAAACTAAGCTTCACAATTGAAGGAAAAATAAAATCTTTTATGAACAAGCAAGAACTCAGAGATTTTATTACCACCAGGCCTGCTTTACAAGAGCTTCTGAAAGAAGCATTACACATAGAAAGGAACAACCAGTTTAGCCTTTCTAAAAATATACCAAAAAGTAAAGAGCATCAACATAAAGAAGAATTTACATCAATGAATGGATAAAATAGCCAGTTAACATCAAATGGCAGTAACCCTAAATTTAAGTCGACTAAATCCCCCAATCAAAAGATATAGCCGAAACCTAACGGTATGCTACATCCAGACTCATTTCACATCCAAAGATACACAAAGACTCAAAACAAAGGGATGGAGAAAGATTTACCAGCCAAATGGAGAGCAAAAATAAATAAATAAATAAAAAGCAGGAGTTGCAATTCTCACATCTGATAAAATAGATTTCAAAGCAACAAAGATATAGTGGTAAAAGGATCAATGCAACAATAAGAGCTAATGATCCTAACACCCAGATACATAAGACTCATAAAGAAATTTAGACCCAACGAGACAGAAAATTAATAAGGATTTCCAGGACTTGAACTCAGATCCAGAACAAGTAAACTCAATAAATATTTATAGAGCTCTCCATTTTAAATACACAAAATATATATTCTCCACCTTAAATACACCAAATATTCATTGGCCATTATTAATACCCGTTTTTAGAATAAAGCTACATTCCCGTTCTCTCTCCCTCTTTTTCTTTCTCTTCCTCTCCTTCACTCCTTTTTTTTTTCTTTCTTTCAAAAAAAAAAAAAAAAAAAAACAAAAAAAGATAAATGTTACATGAAGAAAACCTTGTTTCACGCTGACAGGTAATTGGGAAAAGGAGGACCTTATAGGTCTCAGAAGGGGTCCTAGCTCTACCAGGGGTCCATGGGCTACACTTTGAGAACCACTGTCTTTAAGCAGTCATTCAGTGAAATTGTATTCATTTCTGGCAAATGTATAATTAACAATGTACTTTTCACCATGCATTCCTTATCAATTGCATGATTTCATTTGTCTATTTCTAATGATTAATTTTTTTTCTCCAGATTGCAACTCAGATTGCAGTGCTGATTGCAAAAGTTGCTAGATTGGATTGTCCTAGACAGTGGCCTGAACTAATTCCCACCCTTATAGAGTCTGTTAAAGTCCAGGATGATCTTCGACAGCACAGAGCATTACTTACCTTCTATCATGTTACCAAGACACTGGCATCCAAACGACTTGCTGCTGATAGAAAACTATTTTATGATGTAAGTGATTTCACATAAATTTGATTGTGAAAATTGTGCTACTTGTAAAAAATGATTATAGTTTTACTTCTATTGATGTTTTATTGAAAGACTGAATTGTTTCTCATTTTAAGTTGGGCAGTGATATGAATAAGAAGATCACTTAGTTGTCAATGAGGAGAATTGGTTAGTTGGACACAGTCTGAAGGCTGGGAGATCAGTTTGAGGCAGTGGGAGTAGTTCAGATGGGATGATACATTTCTTAAACAAAGCTGTGGTAATGGATGCAATTAGGCGGGCATAGAGTTGACATTTAGAAGTAGTATTGACGTGGGTAATTGAAGGATGTAGGGCAGATGTAGGAAGGAGTTTGACATAAGTAGGGAGTGGTAGCCATTTATTAGTTTTTTTTGCACCATTTGTTTTTGATTTTGTGTGTGTGTGTGTGTTGAGAGGGGGTTGTATTCTGTCACCCAGGCTGTAGTAGAGTGGCATGATCATAGCTCACTACAACCTTGACCTCCTCAGCTCAAACAATCCTCCTACCTCAGCCTTATGAGTAGCTAGGACTCCAGTTACATGCCACCATGCCCAGCTAGTTTTTTAAAATTTTTTGTAGAGCTGAGGTCTCACTGTGTTAGCCATGCTTTAAAGTATTTTTTTTTTGAGACGGAGTTTCGCTCTTGTTACCCAGGCTGGAGTGCAATGGCGCAATCTCGGCTCACTGCATCCTCCGCCCCCTGGGTTCAGGTAATTCTCCTGCCTCAGCCTCCTGAGTAGCTGGGATTACAGGCACACGCCACCATGCCCAGCTAATTTTTTTTTTGTAATTTTTAGTAGAGACGGGGTTTCACCATGTTGACCAGGATGGTCTCGATCTGTTGACCTCATGATCCATCCGCCTCGGCCTCCCAAAGTGCTGGGATTACAGGCTTGAGCCACCGCGCCCGGCCTAAAGTATTTTTAACAGTGTTCTCGATTACCTTTTGTAATTGTAGAGAAATTAAAGGAATATAATTTTAAGTCTTATATAGCCACATGTTAGGGCTCAAACTATTTCAGGTGTGTTCTGAATCATACTGCTCTCCAAAAAGAATAGGGTGACATAGTGTTTTATAGAAAGATTTTTCTTTTGTCTTTTTTTTTCTCCTCTAAATGTACTTTAAATATTGTTCATACTTTTCCCTAAATTAGCAGGCTTTTCTTTGGGAGCTTCCAGAGTTCCTTTTGCTTCTAACTTTTTGTTACTGAGGACTTGGACTCACAGGGTAGAGCCTCTTCTTTGAGAATGGACTATGGAAGGGGGGTGGGAAGAATAGTGTATAATCTTGAGCTGTCTTTCATGTCAACATTAGTTCTCAGTGTGTTATATACACAGACTGAGAGGTTTCAGAACTACACCTTTGGAATCTTCACTTTGAGGATATGGCTTGGCAATTAGCATTTTTAACAAGCTCCCCATATGATTTTTATATATACACCAAAGTTTACGTCAGACCACATTGTATCCTTCTCATTTTTAACTCAGTGGGTTTAAATAGCCAGTCTTATGTTCATACGAGGATGCTGTGTGTAAGAGAAACTGTTTTTGATAGTCCAAGGTTGCTTTTCAAATCCTTTTCACTTTTACTTGATTTCTAGCCAGCACTAAACGAAATGGACAGTTTACTCACTCCAGTCTTTCTGTCAAATTGTTTTTGCTGAACTCTTTTCTTCACCTCAAACCCTTTACTTGTAGGACTTACTTTTTTGTTGGGGAGAGTCCCAAAATCAATTATATAGAAGATTCTTGGTTACAGTTACCTGGTACTAAAGGCTACCAGTCTATAAAAGTTTGAATTCACATTTCAACTTTCTTAAAGTTTACTCCGCGAATATGTTGCCTTACAGGTACAGTTTATATTGAGCTGAGGCAGTATATATAATACATTGAGATTATCTCTACAGATATCTCAGGGCCTTAACCTGGATAACCTGTGTGAGTTGGCTTCTTGCTTTTTTTTTTTTCCTTTGTTTTTTGGTGTGAAGCTAGTTCTCCATATAGAATGAAGTATAGGCTTAGTTAGCATCTTGTACTTACTTTTAATATAGTAGTTATCACACTGTGCTGAATTGTAATTGTTTTCTTATTTTTCTCAGATTCACTGCGGTGTAGCTCTTATTGCTGTCATGCTACTGCGTAGTCTAAAAGAGTACACATAATGTTTGATGCTCTATAACTGTTTGTTAAGTGAATGAATAATAGAAGAGGAGACTTTTTCTTAGGTACCTGCTGGATATCAGTGATATAGTGCAAAACTTCACAAAGCAGGATTTTTGAGAGATTAGTCAAAGCTAAAGATACCCGCAAAAAATGCAAATTCGCACCTTTTATTTTGAAGTGGAGCAGCTGAACCTGGAAATATGGACTATAGTAGGGACTAGGAAGGGTAGCCTGTCTCATGTGGTTGAGGTACAACATGTGCACTTAATTGAAGGTAGCACATATGGGAAGACATTATTTTAAAGAGCCGTTTTGCTAGTTAATACAGCTGTGCCTGTTTTGGTAATCTGAATTACAGAAAATCTTCCTTTTAATAATAAAGAAAGATGCCAGGATGGTCCTCAAGTACCAAATTAGTTTCCTATATAAAAAAAATGTAGGGGTCGGGCTCATGCCTGTAATCTCAGCACTTTGAGAAGCTGAGGCGGGCAGATCAGCTGTGGTTGGGAGTTCGAGACCAGCCTGGGCAACATGATTAAAACCCCTTGTCTTTCCTAAAAATACAAAAAAATTAGCTGGGCATGGTGGTGCACACCTGTAATCCCCGCTACTTGGGAGGCTGAGGCAGCAGAATCACTTGAACTTGGGAGGCAGAGGGTGCAGTGAGCCGAGATTGTGCCATTGCACTCCAGCCTGGGTGACTCTGTCTCAAAAATAAAAAGTAAGCTTATGGTTAAGCTGGTTGCTATAGAAAAGTAGTAGAGAGTACACTTAAAATTGCTACCTGCTGCTCAGTGTATCCCAACAATTTTTATACCCTTTCCTCCTCTATGTTAAAATGAATTGAGCTCTTTTTCAGGGGTGACAAATTACAGAATCAACAATTGAGAGCAAATTGTTTTGCAATAACAAAATTGAGCTTGATGTGACACAAAAAGGAATTCATTTATTTATTGTTTTGAGAGAGAGGTGTTATCTTGGCTCACTACAACCTTTGCCTCCTAGCTTCAAGCAGTTCTGGTTCCTTAGCCTCCTGAGTAGCTGGCATTGCAGATGTGCACCACCATGCCCAGCTAATGTTTGTATTTTTAGTAAAGATAGGGTTTCCTCATGTTGCCCAGATTGGTCTTGAACTCCTGGCCTCAAATGATCTGCCTGCCTCAGCCTCCTAAAGTGCTGGGATTACAGGCGTGAGCCACTGTGCCCGGCCAGATTCTTTTTTTTTTTTTTTTTGAGACGGAGTCTCGATCTGTTGCCCAGGCTTGAGTGCCAGAGTGCAGTGGCCCAATCTTGGCTCATTGCAACCTCCACCTCCCAGGTTCAATCCCCCTAGTAGCTGGGATTCCAGGCATGCACCACCATGCCTGGTGGCATTTTTGTAAAAATACAAAATTTTTGTATTTTTAGTAGAGGTGGGGATTTGCCATGTTGTCCAGGCTGTTCTCAAACTCCTGACCTCTGTTTATCTGCCCTCCTTGGCCTCTCAGAGTGCTGGGATTACAGGCGTGAGCCACTGTGCCTGGCCAGGAATTCATTTTCTGTAAAACAGTATGCCTTTATATAAACTTAAATATAATAAAATGTACATTAACCACAGTTAAAATCCAAAGTCTCTAAAGATCAGGAAATTTTTTTTTTTTTTTTGAGATGGAGTCTCCCTCTATGGCCCAGGCTTGAGTGCAGCCCACTGCAATCTTCACCTCCTGGGTTCAAGTGATTCTCCTGCCTCAGCCTCCTGAGTAGCTGGGACTACAGGCACACACCACCACATCCGGCTAGTTTTTGTATTTTTAGTAGAGACTGAGTTTCACCATATTGGCCAGGCTGGTTTTGAACTCCTGGTCTCGTGATCCGCCCTCCTCGGTCACCCAAAGTGCTGGGATTACGGGCGTGAACCACTGTGCCTGGCAAAATAAGGAAACTTAAGGTACAAGTAGCAATTCTAATGAAATTACAAGTATGTTAAACTAAATAATGTCTCCAAATCATGATGTGTAACCCACAAATTGGCAGAGACATAGCTGTCTGCAACCTTGACCTCCTAGGCTCAAGCAGTCTTCCCATCTCAGCCTCCCAAGTAGCTGGGGCCACAGATGCATACAATTGTACCTGGCCTGGATATTAGGGATGAACCTTAAATTTTTACTTCTGTCTAACAGTCACTTAACAGGTACTGAATGCCTACTATGTACAAGAGATATGTACAATATTGTGGGAGACAGAAGATAGAATTAGTAGTGTCTTGATAGTTTATGTGGAAGAGCACAACCCCCCAAAAGTCATTTAGTAAGCTATTAAAATCTGCCATGGAAGAAAACAAACTGCATTGCGTTGTTATTATGGTCATGGTAAAACTTAGCTGAATTTTAGAAGCTGAAAGATGTATAATGAACAATGTTCTCATTAGAAGGGACATGGTGGCTCATGGCTGTAATTCCATCATTTGGGAAAGCTGAGGTGGGAGAATCCTTGGGTCCAGGAGTTTGAGACCAGTCTAGGCAACATAGTGAGATCCTATCTCTACTAAAAAATTAAAAAATTAGACAGGCATAGTGGTATATGTCTGTCATCCTGGTTACTTGGGAGGCTGAGGTGGAAGTATCACTTAAGCCTAGGAATTTGAGACTGTAGTGAGCTATGTTTGTGCCACTCCACTCTGCAGCATGATTGTGCTAGCCTAGAAGACAGAGTTAGACGTTTCTAAAAAATAATAATAGTGTTTAAAAAATAATAATAGTGTTCCTGCTAAACAACACATGCATTATTTGCATGATAAGGGTAAAAGAATGATGTGTGGCAAGGTGAAGTCAAGTTACAATACTTTGGAAGGTCATCGTGATGAATTACTGTATTTTCTAAAAAACGAGAACTGCCTGGCTGCTTTGAGATGGGTTGGTTAGTGTGAGGTAGATCACTCACCTTCATAGCAGAGACTTGCAGACTTACTCCTTGTAAATTTAAGACTTCATGATGTGGTCCTTAGGGGAAATTTCCAATAATTGAAATTATGAATGCTAAATTTGAGAATGCCAAGGTACCACTTACATGATGCAGTTCTAGCCTGTAAGATATTTACAGTGCAGTAAAATTTATTTGTAAGCAAGTCATCAAATAGGTTTAATAGATCTTATTTTGACTTTTGTTGTTTATAATTGTTGCATTAAAGGCCATATTGAGTCTGTTTCTTATCTCTTGCTCTGTGTAATTTTATACTGGCTTTTCTTCCCCCCCAGGATTGAGTCTCACTCTGTCACCTAGGCTAGAGTGCAGTGAGCTGAATGTAATTTCCGCCTCCCAGGTTTAAGCGGTTCTCCTGTCTTAACCTCCTGAGTAGCTAGGATTATAGATGCATGCCATTATGCCCAGCTAATTTTTATACTTTTAGTACAGACAAGGTTTTGCCATGTTGACCAGGGTGGTCTCAAACTCCTGACCTCAAGTGATTCTCCCGCCTTGGCCTCCCAGAGTGCTGAGATTACAGGCGTGAGCCACTGCGTCTGGCCTTTATTGGCTTTTAAAATACATTATTAAAAGAATGACTCTTATAAAGGGTCATTTGTGCTGTGAACCTGTGTGGGGATTTGAGCCTGTACATGTGTGTGTCTAGGTTTATATTAATATCAAGGAAAAAACTTTTTGGTGGGAAGTTACTTTAGTGGAGGAGAGACTCAAGGTGACAGACTTGGTTCAAAAGAAAAGAGCTGTCCACTGGACAGAAGAGATTTTGAATATAGCATGGTGTATATCCTTCCTGTGTTGATTCATAAAGCCTCTTGTGTGGGTCCTAGTTAAGGGCCTGGAATAAGAATGAAAATTCCAAAACTATCCCCCAAACATCTAAAAGTTGCTTTTGAAATAGTGCTGATTTATACCTTACCATCCATCTGTTTATCTGACAACTATTTGAATTCTTACTCTATGCAATCACTTTATAGGATGCCTGAGATACAGCTGTGGAAAAGGTAGGGTCCCACCTAGGGAGTAGAGTATTTTTATCTTCTTTTGTTCCTCCTCCTTATTGAGTTGGTATTTTGGATATAGGAGAACCGTGTGTAGGCATAAAGTGGCTGATTGCTAGGATAAGAGACTTAGGGAACTGGAAGATGGGCCACAGTGTCCCCCTCCTGGGCCTGAGCTATGTCACTGGCAGGTTTGAAAACAAAATGAAAATTATATTTTACTTTTAAAAGCATGTAAGTAACAAATGCTGTAGGTCTTTAGGAATGTCCTTCATTGACAGTGAATAAATAAATATTTGAGAGACATCAGCAGTTTGGCTGGAAATTGTTTTTGAGATAGAACTTGTACCTACCAAAGCTTCTGGCTTGATACATTTTGGTAATTTAATATATATTTATGTCATAGTTAAGTGAAAGCAATTTATACTTAAGCCTTATTAATGCAGAAAAAATACAATTATTACTAAAATAACTTTTTTAGTTAAGAATGTAGGTGTTTTTAAAATTTTCAATTTTAAAACATGGAAAAGACAAAATGTTAACTGCCATATAACTGTTACCTAGGTCTAATAGTCTAATGTAGCTCTTTTTGCTTTCTAACTTTTTTTGAGCTATTTTAAAGGAATTTAAATATTTCATTTTTTTTTACTAAATTCTTCATTTATCTGTAAAAAGAGATTTATTTTTAAAATATTTAACTTTTATCATCCTAAGGAAGTAAAAGGGATTTAATATTTTTACCCAGTTTTCTAGGTTGTTCTCACATACATTTTTACAAGTGGCTTGGGCCAGAAAAATGAATAAGGTGCATTTGACATGTCTTTTGAAAATCTTTTAATTTTGAATTGTATTGGTTTCCTCCCTCCCTCCCTTTAAAAATGCCATTGACTTGTTAAAAAAACTAAATCAGTTGTCTTGTAGGATGTCCCACCTTCTGCATTTATTGATTATATACCTTGTTGATTAGGTTCAGACTAAGCTCATGGGTAATATTTTTTGCCCCAGGATTAGAGATGAATTATTTAATACATGAACTTTGATTTAAAACTGTTTTGGTGCTAACATTTCTTAAGGGAAAATTATGAAGACAACAATTCTGAGGCTAAAAAAGTTTAAGATTATTTGAAATGCTAAAATGCTTATGTGTAATGGTTAGCTTGTGGTACTTCAAGGAACCAAGTCTTTGGGCTTCTCAGTTACAGTCACTAGGCAGTCAGTAGGTGTCACTGTTTCTTCTGGTTTAGAAATAGAAAATTTTAAGTATTTGGGGGTTTTCATGAACTAGTACCTAAAGTGTTTCATTAAATAGTTTATTTGCATATTGTCTTACTGAATATTCCTTTTCCCCTCCACAGTTTTTTAGAATCAAATATAGAAAAAAAACTTTTGTTCTCCTACCTGCTTGATTACTTACTCTTTTCTAGCTAGCCTTCTGTAAGCATGTATCAGTTTGTGTTTCCTGGAGCAGATAGGAGGTTATACAGTGCTTGTGAATATATTAGTCAGTGGTTTCTTCTTTATTCCTATTGTTTCTTCTTTCTTTGTCTCTCTGCTTTTACTGAAGAGTAAAGGGCTAAAAAGTGTTAAAAACTTTTCAAACACTTGTAAAGGATGGTACAACAGACTTTAGTCAGGTGGGACGACTGCAGTGGGGTTTTGCAGTAGAGGAGAGAAATTGTGCTCAACTCTGAATACAAAGAAAAGTGGGAATTTATTGCTAAGAAGCAGGGGTGGAAAGCGTAGGAGGTTGGGTGGGGTGTGGTGGTTGGGAGGATGGAAATTACTAAAAAGAAACCTCAGGGATGAGAGGGTGTTTCTGGCCAAACTGACCTAATAGGATTCTTGCTGAAAGCAACCTGATTAGATATTGATGGTATCAGATCTCAAGGATGGGGGATTCTGGCTAAACCAACATAGCAAGATTTCTTGCCAAAATTGGGTGATGCAAAGAACAGACATTTTGGAAGTTCGAAACTAGAAGCCTAGTTAGAACAAAGATTCAGAAAAGCCTAACTAAAGTTTGGTCAAGGAGAGGCTCTTTGTCGAACGATAGTCCTCTTGCTTCTTCATTCCAGCCATCTGTGTAGATACCTTTGGTAGGCTAGCTAGAGAGTCTTGAATTTGAACTTTAAGAGATGTCTAATATCCTTAACTGTTAAGTTTTAAAATGAAATTTCCATATTGTTTCTTTTTTGATTTTTTTCTCATGTTACATGCCTTCATTTAGTAGTCCCTGCTGTGTGCCTTGTGTGTTACATGCTTTTCATATCTGTAGTCCTTAAAGTACAGGTTAAGTACTTCTTATCTGCAATGCTTGGGAACAGAAGTGTTTCAGATTTTGTAATATTTACGTTATACTTAGGTTGAACGTCTCAAATGTGAAAATGTGAAAATTGAAACAGTCCAGTGAGCTTTCCCTTGAGCATTGTGCTGACACTGAAAGTTTCGGATTTTGAAGCAAATACTTCAGATTTTTCAGATGTGGATATTTTAGCCTGTAGTTCTCTCATATTAAGCATTACTTTCTAGGGCCAGAAAGAGGGAAGAATTAATTAGTAGATCAAGATCTAACTTTGCCATTAATATCTATAAATCTCATTTATTTTAATGTTGTAAGAAGTAGGGATGAAAATTTAACATTAAAAGTTGCTTAAGGTGAAATGGAGTAGAATCTTTGATTGCCTGAATTACTGAACTTTCTCACACGTTTTTAGAGTCAAATGATAAACAGAAAATGAGATGATTTTATGAAACAGAATAGAATTGTATTTTAATGACTTTGATTCCACCATGATTAAATGCTTCCTTTTATTTACTCTTGTGACAGTAAGAACCTGTTCTTTGGTATTTTTCATTCTTTGTTTTATAGGTGAGTGGGGAGGATTTTATGTTTAATATACTGTGATTTGCACTGTTTGTATGCAGGTGGTAGAATTTTGCAAAGAGATACTCTTCTGGTAATAGAAGTAGTGCCTGAAAAAATTAAAACAGTTTTGGCTGGGCATGGTGGCTCATGACTGTAATCCCAGCACTTTGGGAGGCCGAGGAGGGCAGATCACAAGGTCAGGAATTACAGACCAGCCTGACCAACATGATGAAACCCTGTCTCCACAAAAAATGCAAAAACTGCCTGGGCGTGGTGATGTGCATCTGTAACCCCAGCTACTCGAGGCTGAGGCAGGAGAATTGCTTGAACCCAGGAGACGGAGGTTGCACAGAGCCGAGATCATGCCATTGCACTCCAGCCTGGGTGACAGAGTGAGACTCTGTCTCATAAATAAATAAATAGTTTTGCCCTTTTGCTACCATTATTATAAAATACTATTTTTAGGGGTGGGCGTGTAATCTCAGCACTTTGGGAGGCCGAGGCGGGTGGATCACGAGGTCAAGATATGGAGACCATCCTGGTCAACATGGTGAAACCCCGTCTCTACTAAAAATACAAAAAATTAGCTGGGCATGGTGGCGTGTGCATGTAATCCCAGCTACTCAGGAGGCTGAGGCAGGAGAATTGCCTGAACCCAGGAGACGGAGGTTGCGGTGAGCCGAGATCACGCCATTGCACTCCAGCCTTGGTAACAAGAGTGAAACTCGATCTCAAAAAAAACAAAAAACAAAAAACTATTTTTATTTTTTACAGACAGGGTATCGTTCTGTCTCCCAAGCTACAGTTCAATGATGCAATCATAGCTCACTGCAACCTCAGACTCCTGGGCTCAAGCAGTCCTCCTGTCTCAGCCTCCTGAGTAGCTGGGATTACAGGCATGAGCCACAGTGCATGGCCAATATAAAATACTTCCGAAATAAATTTGACGTGATTTCAAAATACCATGCTGGTTATGTAGGGTGGCAAATTCTCCCTTAATGTTTTCCTTCTTGGGCCTGTGCCATGTTTTATTTGGCTGACTCTTTTTTTTCTTTTTCAAGCTTAATCTTACGTTTAATTGAAGAACTAAGGAATAGTTACTATCACCATCTTTTTTTTTTTTTTTCATCGAGTCTGGCATGTTAATCTGGCATGTAGTGGAGGGTATTGAGAATTAGATAAAAGGTGTGGCTCTTATGACTAGTGATTGGGACTAGTTCTAATTTACACATATATATTACTTATATGTATATGTATAAGAAAAACATTCAATTTCTTTTTTGAGAGAGTGTCCTACTCTTGTCCCAGCTGGAGTGGTGTGGTATGATCATACATAGCTCACTGCAGCCTCAAACTCCTAGGTTCAAATGATCCTCCCACTTCAGCCTTGCAAGTAGCTGAGATTACAGGCATGTGCCACTATGTCCAGCTAATTTGTTAAGAAACATTTTGTAGAAACAGGGTTTCACTTGGTTACCTAGGTGGGTCCTCAACTCCTGACCTCAAGTGATCCTTTTGCCTCAGCCTCCCAAAGTGCTGGGATTACAGTTGTGATACACTATGCCCAGGGTGTACTTTATATTTTGATATCAAAAGGTTTAAACAGGGCCAGGCATAGTGGCTTATGCCTGTAACCCAATACTTTGGGAGGCTGAGGCATGAGGATCACTTGAGCCTAGGAATTTGAGACCATAGGTGGGGCAACATAGTGAGACCACATCTCTACAAAATAAAACTAAATTAATTAACCTGGTATAGTGGTGCACCATTGTAGTCCCAGCTACTTGGGAGGCTGAGGTGAGAGGATTGCTTGAGCCTAGGAGTTAAAGGCTGCAGTGAGCTGTGACCACACCTCTGTACTCTAGCCTGGGCAACTGAGTAAGACTTTATTTAAAAAAAAAAAAGAGTTTAAACAGAACTTAATTATACAAAAAAATGCTTATCTCTTTTATTAAATTACAATGCAGCTGTTAGTTACTGTATTAATAGACATTAGAGCATGGAAGATAATGCAGGTTTTGTTTCCTTGGATTCAAATCCTGTCTCTTCCTCTTATTAATTGTGTTCTTTACTCTTGAGCAAGTTACTTAACCTTTTTATGCCTCATTTAATTTTCTTATTGTAAAAGGAGATTAAGTAGTATCTACTTTTAGATTGTGATGATTAAATAAGTTCACATAGGTAAAGTGCTGAGAGTAATGCCTAGTGCACGGTAGCATTTAATAAATGTATTATTATTCTGTAAATATTTTATTTACCATTTACGTTATCATTATCTACTTAAATACTTGTATTCTGATAAACTGATCTATTGAACATAACTTTTGGGGAGAGAGATCCAAAATGGTCATCTAGCAGCAGCTCAGGGTTGCACCTCCCAGTGAAGGCGCAGGGACTGAGTGCATGCCAGACTTCCAGATGAATTTTTGTTGCTTATGGACCAGGAAATTCCCAGCGGAGGAGCCCCACAGGAACCACGGGTCACCAGCGTGACTCTTTTGGCCAGTGCGGCTGTTTTACCGGCGTCCCAGCAAGGCGGTTCTTGTATGCGGGACTAGGTGCCCTTTTAGTTGGTGTTTGGAGCTCCGAGAGGGTAGAGTCACCCATTCAGCTGATTGGGAAGGGGACTGAAGCTGGGAGCCAGACCGGGAGATTCCCAGACGGAGAAGCACCACTAATCTCAGTGACGCTGGTCGCTGCACAGGAAATTGCATAGATCCTGGTGCCTTTTTGGCGGGCAACTGGGGCACCTAGGAGAGAATTGACTGTTCAATTAGGAAAAGAAAAAAGGGGGCTCTGAGGTGGGGAGCCAGGTGATCGGGTTCAGCAGGTCCCACCCCCACAAAAAAAAGAGCAATTGGAAACGCTAACAGTTGAGAGTTTCATAGCAAGCATAGCTGAACCCGGGAAGGTCCAGTTCTGTGGGGGAGGGGCGTCTGCCAAAGGAAAACAAAGAAGCAGAAATAACATCACCACCAACAAACTGGACGTCCATTCAGAGACCCAATCTGAAAGTCAGCAATTAGAAAGAAAACAGGTGGATAAATCCACAAAGATGGGAGGAAGAAACCAGCACAAAAAGGCTGAAAACATCCAAAATCAGAATGTCTCTCCTCCTTCAGGGGATCATAGCTCCTCATCAGCAAGGGAACAAGGCCTAATGGAAAACGAGTATGATGAACTGTTAGAATCAGGGCTCGGAAAGTGGATAATAAGAAACTTCTGTGAGCTAAAAGAATATGTTCTAACCCAATGCAAAGAAACTAAGAACCTTGAAAAAAGGTTTGACAAAATTCTAACGAGAATAGACAATTTAGAGAGGAATATAAGTGAATTAACAGAGTTGAAAAACACAACACGAGAACTTCATGAAGTATGCACAAGTTTTAACAGTTGAATTGATCAAGCAGAAGAAAGGATATCAGAGGTTGAAGACCAAATCAATGAAATAAAACAAGAAGACAAGATTAGAGAAAAAAGGATAAAAAGGAATGAGCAAAGTCTCCAAGAAATATGGGACTATGTGAAAAGACCTAAACTACGTTTGATAGGTGTACCTGAATGTGACGAAGAGAATGAATCCAAGCTGGAAAAAACTTTTCAGGATATTATTCAGGAAAACTTTCCCAACCTAGCTAGGCAGGACAATATTCAACTCCAGATAATACAGAGAACACCACAAAGATATTCCTCAAGAAAAGCAACCCCAAGGCACATAATTGTCAGATTCACCAGGGTTGAAATGAAGAAGAAAATGCTAAGGGCAGCCAGAGAGAAAGGTCAGGTTACCCACAAAGGGAAGCCTATCAGACTCACAGCAGATCTCTCAGCAGAAACCCTTCAAGCCAGAAGAGAGTGGGAGCCAATACTCAACATCCTTAAAGAAAAGATCTTTCAACCCAGAATTTCATATCCAGCCAAACTGAGCTTCAAAAGTGAAGGAAAAATAAAATCTTTTGTGAACAAGCAAGTTCATTACCACCAGGCCTGCTTTACAAGAACTTCTGAAAGAAGCACTACACATAGAAAGGAACAACCAGCATTGGCCTTTCCAAAAATACACCAAAAAGTAAAGAGCATCAACATAATGAAAAATTTACATCAACTAATGGGCAAAACAGCCAGCTAGCATCAAATGGCAGTATTAAACCTACATATATTATTATTAATCTTAAATTTAAATCAGCTAAATCTCCCAATCAAAAGACACAGACAGGCAGATTGGATGGAAAGTCAAAACCCATTGGTATGCTACATCCAGACACATCTCACATGCAAGGATACACAGAGACTCAAAGGGATGGAGGAAGATTTATCAACCAAATGGAGAGCAAAAATAAATAAATAAATAAATAAATAAATAAAAGCAGGAGTTGCAATTCTCGCCTCTGATAAAATAGACTTTAAAGCAACAAAGATCAAAATAGGCAAAGAAGGACATTACATAATGGTAAAAGGATCAATGCAACAGGAAGAGCTAATGATCCTAAATATATACGCACCCAATACAGGAGCACTCAGATACATAAGACAAGTTCTTAATGACTTATAAAGAAACTCAGACTCCCACACAATAATAGTGGGAGACTTTAACATCACATTGTCAGTATTAGATCAATGAGACAGAAAATTAACAAGGGTATCCAGGACTTGAACTCAGACCTGGAACAAGTAAACTTAATACATTTATAGAACTCGCCACCCCAAATACACAAAACATACATTCTTATCAGTACCACATCACACCTACTCTAAATAGTGATTACATTATTGGAAGTAAATCACTCCTCAGTAATTGCATAGCATTTCATAGGTTTAAAAAAAAAAAAAAAAGAACATACTTTTTATTTGTATTACTTTGAGATGGAGTCTCTCTCTGTTACCCAGGCTAGAGTACAGTGGTACAGTCTCAGCTCACTGCAACCTTTGCCTCCCCGGTTCAAGCAATTCTCTTGTCTCAGCTTCTCAAGTAGCTGGGATTATATGCGCATACCACCAAACCCCGGCTAATTTTTGTATTTTTAGTAGAAGCAGCGTTTCAGTATGTTACTCAGGCTGGTCTCGAATGCCTAACCTGAGGTAATCCACCCGCCTTGGCCTCCCAAAGTATTGGGAATACCACCATGCCCGCACCCCCCGCCTTTTTTTATTTTTTGAGATAGGGAGAGGATCTCACTTGTCACCTGGGCTGGAGGACAGTGGGCCATCTTGGCTCACTGCAGCCTCACTTCCTGGGCTCATGGCATCCTGGCATCCTCCCACTAGTAGCTGGAACTACAGGTACACCCCACCACTCCTGGCTAATATTTTTTGTAATTTTTAATTTTTAAAAAATTTTTTGTATTTTTCGCCATGTTGCCCAGGCTAGTCTCCTAACCCCAAGTGATCGCCTGCCTCATCCTCCCAGTGTGCTGAGATTACAGGCATGAGTCATCGTGCCTAGTCTCAGCATGTCTTTTAAATGAGTTCAAGTGACTTCAGATAGTACCGACACAAAAAATTTCTCTATAAAGATACTCCTTTTAAACAATTTTAATATAATCTATGCATAGAAGTTAATGTTAACAGGTAGGTCTAAGGAGATGCAAAGAAAAGCTATAAAATCATTCAAAATGTCGTTTTGTTGTAAGCAAGATATTGATTTAAAGTAAAATAGTTTTTTGATCTTATTTGAAATTTGGATATAGCAACCTTTGAGTTTTTGTTTTATTTGTTGCAAAAAAAGACATAGTACAAAATGGATCTACAAATTATAGCCAAGGCTATAGATTTCATTTTTGGGTGGTTGAAATATTTGCTACAGTAAGACATTTTACTTTAGTTTAAAATATAACTAGGTGTTTTGTAGAATTCTTATTTCTTCTGCCACTAAATCCTTCTGTTTCTATTCTTTCACTTTCTTTTGGCTGACAAAATATTTTAATGATGTATGTGTTGGAAAAGTTTAGGATGTAGTATATTACATAGTAAGTACAATAAAATTTAGGATGATGTTTTTTCAATTCTGGATGTATATTTCAGTCTTTTATTTTCTGAAAAGACTTACTAAGAAAAATACAAATTCATTTTATGGTTTACTGAAGTTATAAGTAAAGTGTGCAAGTTTGTTGAAATAAAGCTTTTTTCCCACTTTTTAAAGATTATTTTCCTCTATTAGAGTGAATGTTTGCTTCTCTGCTATAATATTACTTTATGGGAAAATGTCAATTTCAGACACTTTATGATACAGCAGCTTGTTTTGTAACACTATTAATTGAGAGAATAATCACTAAAGTATTTTGACTAGAATGAAACAACAGTTGGATTTTACTCTTTGAAATATTGCACATATACTTGAGAATATGCTAAAGTAACTTAATAAGTAGTCGTTGTACCTGTTGTGAAGTATACACACAAGATGAGGGAGGGCCAAGGCCTATCCCTGACTGATTTAGTTTGTAAAAATACAGTGAACCACTTTTAGATTCAGGCAGTTCATTATTTAATTTAGACAGAGATAGGAAGCTAGCTAAAGGTGCCAGCTTCCTGTGGGCCTTGACTCATACACCAGAAGGAATGACACAGAAACAATAGGAGATGGATGACTCCAGTGTGTTTTGTGGGATGCCTAATTGCTGAGAAGTCAATTCAAGACAGTATAGCTCAGTAGTTTTATATTCTGCAGTCTGTTTTAAGGGGAGAAGGACAGAAAGCCTTATACCTCTTCAGAACCTGAGAGGTGATGAGAAACTGTCTCCTAACAGCCTAATAGAGGAGATAAGGAGGCAAGTAGGAGATGGTCTTGTAAGTTTCTTACAAGCCTTCTGTCTTCTTGTGTTCTGGGAGGATCACAGGATGTTTTGCCAAGACAGAGGTTAACTGAGGTTCAGGCCTTTGCTAAGCTTGTGTGTTCTATATGGATACATGCGAAGTTGTCCTGGGGGTTATGATGAAGCTGTTTTAATGGGACAGGCCACTAAACATACTGAATTAAACTAACAGAAATGGAATTGATTTTTACATAAAAACATTATTTTAACAGGATTGCATCTTGCATCTTTGGTTTCTGATGCCTCCTTTATAAATAGCAATTAATTAGTCAACATGATATGCTTGTATCTTGAGTTTAAAAAAAAAGTATTCCAAAGTATGCTAATGATAATTAGTCATATATACTTTTATCTAATTTTAATTTAAAGTAAATTGTCATGTAGACTCAGCTGGATTGCTCTGAGACCTCCTGGAAAAAATTGAAGATATCATTGGAAGATGCTCTGCCTCAAACTGGGCGGCAGAAGCTAACTACTTTCTAATGTGAGGGTCAGATTTTTAAATACCAGTACACTTTAGTAAAGCAACTGAGAAACCATGTGGTTTGTATGTTCCTGGCTTTAAATGCGCAAAAGACATATGGGAAGAACTGGCTGAACTCAGAAGCTTGTCTTCTTTGTTTATCGATTTATCTGACATACTCAGTGACAGTCCATAAATCATTGTTTTAAACTGAGTTTGCAACCTATTAGTGGGGATAAAAATAATAAAAATAGAATATATAAGGCTACAATGCAGGCATTTGATGATGAGGTGTTAATATTGTTTTAAGAGAGTAGCATTTTAGGGGTGTGTCTGTGTGTGTTTAACAGCCAGTGTAAGCTGTATGTGTTACTGTGCATTGTGGCTAAAAAGGCATGAAACAAGCCAAGTGCAGTGGTTCATGCCTGTAATCTCATTACTTTGGGAGGCCGAGGCAGGTGGATCATAAGGTCAGGAGATCGAGACCGTTCTGGCCAATATGGTGAAACCCTGTCTCTACTAAAAATACAAAAATTAGCTGGGTATGGTGGCAGGCACCTGTAGTTCCAGCTACTCGAGAGGCTGAGGCAGGAGAATCACAAACCATGGAGGCAGAGGTTACAGTGAGCTGAGATAGTGCCATTGTACTCCAGCCTGGTAACAGAGCGGGATGCTGTCAAAAAAGAAAAAAAGAAAAAAAAAAAGAAACATTGCCACAAATCAAATATTCCTTGACTATTTCAGATCTCTCAGAAAATGTGTGCTTAATTGTAAAACTAAAATATATTACTTCATAGTTCTAATTTATTAATGAAATCTATAATACAGTATGAATAAATTTGTTGCTTTTTTTTGCAGTTAGCTTCTGGAATTTATAATTTTGCCTGCTCTCTGTGGAATCACCATACAGACACATTCCTGCAACAAGTTTCTTCTGGCAATGAAGCTGCAATTCTAAGTTCACTAGAACGAACTCTGCTATCATTGAAAGGTACTATTAAGCTTGATATGCTCATTTTTGAAATGAGATACCTCAGAACAGTCACCAAATAGTTCTTTTAGATGGGTTTTCTGTTCCCAATTTCACTGGGAAAATAAGGGGTTAATTTTTCCCTGAAAGATAAGGGTTTATTTGTAGTTTTGTGATAGTAGCTCTTCCTCTACCCCTTCTAATTTATGAAAGCACATATAGTAAGTTGAAGTGGATAGTTATATGTTATATTCACATTACTGTGGCCTCATGGCTCTGAATGTATTTTTTTCAAATGCTTCTAGTTTTTGTTTCTACTTTATTTTTCTCATTCTGAACCCTACACTTATCATTGTCATGCTAACTTTCCTAAAATTTTTTCTCCAGGCTGGAATGAACACTGTCTTTCACCTCTCCTTTCCCTGGAAAGGCAAGGGTCCATCTTTCATATTAGTACCTCAGGCTCACTTGGATTTCAGAAAGCGCTTGATGGGGTGCCATCTTAGCCTGTGTCTTGGTATATGTTGCTTGTAGGCATTCCCTTAGCATAAATCTTCATCACACTTTCTTTGGGCTGTTTATCTTGACATGTATCTCCAGGTTCCTTTCCTTCTAAAACATACCTGTTTGTCTTATTCTCTTACTCTTCTAGTCCCTCTTCTTTCTGTTCTTGTTGGTAAGGCTCTTTTAGTTTTTTTTTTTCTGACAGGGTCCAGGTTGAAAGTGCAGTGGCATAATGATAGCTGACTGCAGGCTTGAACTCCTGGGCTCAAGTGATCCTCCCACTGTAGCTTCCTGAGTAACTGAGACTACAGGTACATGCCACTTCACTGCACTGATTTTTACATTTTTCTGATCTTGAACTCCTAGCCTCAAGCGATCCTCCTGCCTTGCCTTCCCAAAGTGGTGGGATTACAGGAATGAGCACTGTCCCTGGCCTAGGTTGTTTTTCTTTGTTTGATTCCAGGTACCATCAGTTTCTCTCTTACTCTAACTCACCTTGCATTCTTTTTAGTTTTACTTATAGCCCTTTTATTATAGTCAGTCTGGTACCTTGGAATTTCATCATACGGTCTTGGCATTTCATTATTGCATCACTTACTTTAACCAGACAATGATGCATAAATCCCAAGCTGTCAGCACATTATGTGAAACTGTGAAGAAATGTGTGAATGATTTTAAAGGACCGTTGATAAATAGAATCCATTGTAGAGGTGTAGCAGGAGAAGCCGCAGGAACAGCCGCAGGAACACCAAATGGAGAAGGAAGAAGTTTATTTTGCTGGGAGCCTGAGTGATAATTTGTCCAAAGCTCAATTCATCTAACAAAGGAAGGTTCAGCCTTTATATTGGCTTATACTTTAGATATTACATGTGGAAGAATCTTAGGTTTATAGCTTTAGAAATAACATATGAAAAGGATCTTGGTTTACAGCTTCAGGAATCACATATGAAAGGGTTCTGGTTTACAGTTTTAGGACTCACATGTGAAAAGGTTTCTGGTTTGATCTTGTTTTAAGTAAAAATAGTGCCTTCTGGAGGGTCCCCAAGACCAAGCCTGCCACCTACAGGAAGGTGAAACAGGAGGCACCAGTCGGTCAGTCTTTTCTTCTATTGAAATGCAGTGTGATAGTCAAAGGGGAAGTTGATCTGAGATTCCTGAGTTTCCCTCTTCAGAGGTAGTTCTAAAAGTGAGTGGAGATGTTTTTGTCAACATCCTAGAGGAAGAAATTACAGGCCTTGGAGAGAAATGTTTATGTAGAATTAGAGAGACTGATGTAAGGCTGTGTATAGAAAGCTGTGTGTATAGTAGTATATTTAATGATTAGGAAATTTTCAAGATTTCTTTTGATTATAAAGTTTTTTTACCTTTTTGATTTCAAAGCCTAACTCCTGTCAGACAAAAGATCTAGCTTAAATGTCTTAGATTCACATTAACTTATTATAGGCATTCTGCGCTGGAAAATTTTGTTCTCTAACTACACATTTCTATCCTGAAATGAAGAAATACTTCAGACTAGAATTTTTTCTCCCTTGTAATCGCTATCTGAATTTACACTTAGTTGTATTTAGTATCTTTTAGACATGGATGCATTCGTTATTTCATTTGACAAATCTATAGGTGCTTGGTATTAGGGAGACAGAGTTAATGATCACACACATATATTTAAAGTGACATCTCTGACAGAGGCCTTATGATATTAGGATAACTGATAATGTGATCAGAAAAAAATTCCCTGAGAAAGTGGTCTTTGAGCTGTAATCTTAAAGGGTAAATGGAAGTTAACTAAGTGATGAAGGGAGAAGGAAAGGATCCTCTCAGGTTGGCTCAAGGTCTTGTGGTAGGAAAGAATATCCAGGATAAGGATTCAATTTGAACTCTGTTTTCTCCTTATGTAAACGAGGAAAAGTTACTGCATCATTATAATGCAGTGACTTCTGAGTTGCATATAATTGATGGTTTCAAACTGAAGGTCTTGTAAACAGCTACATTCTAAACCTAATTTTAAAACATTGCTTTACACTTACAAACTGGGGGTCTAGTAGACAGCTACATTCTAAACCTAAATTTAATCCATTGCCTTTCAACCTCATAAACACTATTTAAAGTATAATTCTTTAGTACTATAGATAGCAATGCTTATATAATGAACTTTTTTTTTTTTTGAGACGGAGTTTCGCTCTTGTTGCCCAGGCTGGAGTGCAATGGTGCGATCTTGGCTCACCGCAACCTCCGCCTCCTGGGTTCAGGCAATTCTCCTGCCTCAGCCTCCTGAGTAGCTGGGATTACAGGCACACGCCACCATGCCCAGCTAATTTTTTGTGTTTTTAGTAGAGACGGGGTTTCACCATGTTGACCAGGACGGTCTCAGCCTCCCAAAGTGCTGGGATTACAGGCTTGAGCCACTGCACCCGGCCTTAATGAACTTTTAATTTTGCCTCTTACGCTGTCATCATCCTTATTGTTGCTAAATAATTGCTATATTTTACATATACTATGGAATCCAGTAATAACCTGTGAGGTAGGATTTGTTAACTACATTTTATAGATGAGGAAACTGAGATGTAGAAGTGTTGCCCAAAGTAATAATATAGCTGTAGACAATGGAGCAAGGATTTGAATCTAGCTCTGCTTTCAAATCTGTCGTCCTGCTTATCTCTCTGTCTATACTAGTTTGTCAGTGTTACTCACAGTTGAGCAGTGTAGTTTATTCCAAATTTGGAAATAAAGTTTAATTTTTATATTCTTTTTAGGAGATAACTGTACTTTCATTAATATAGCCTAAAACTGAATGAATTTTTTTGTTACTGTTGAGTCATAGCTTAAAGTTCTTGAAATAAAGATAACTTTCTCAATTTCAGTTATTGCAGGTAAGAAGTACTAACAATTATATAAATTACACCAAATTTTGGAATCCAGTTTTAGAAACATGAGAGTAGTTACAATAAGTCAGAAGAACACTGCTTTTATGAGTCAGAAGAACTAGGCTTTAGTTCCATCTTTCCCACAAATTTCCCAACCAAATGACCAGGAGTTAACTTTCTAACCCAGATTAACCTCCTAGCTTGATTAGGTTTTGTGATTCCAAATCTTTATTGTGATTGTGATTTTAGTTGGATGAAATAAGATCCAAGTAAAGTTTGCTTTTGCTTTTCAGTGCTGCGTAAGTTAACTGTTAATGGATTTGTGGAACCTCATAAAAATATGGAGGTGATGGTAAGTGATCCAAGTAATTAACTGTGCCTTTGGGAAGGGTATTTTCCTGAATGTTTAAAAGAGTGCTCTTTTTATTTGGCATTCAATTAGAAGAACTTTTATTTTATTTATTTATTTTTTGAGACGGAGTTTCGCTCTTGTTACCCAGGCTGGAGTGCAATGGCGCGATCTCGGCTCACCGCAACCTCTGCCTCCTGGGTTCAGGCAATTCTCCTGCCTCAGCCTCCTGAGTAGCTGGGATTACAGGCACACGCCACCATGCCCAGCTAATTTTTTGTGTTTTTAGTAGAGACGGGGTTTCACCATGTTGACCAGGATGGTCTTGATCTCTTGACCTCGTGATCTACCCGCCTCGGCCTCCCAAAGTGCTGGGATTACAGGCTTGAGCCACCGCTCCCGGCCTAGAAGAATTTTTATTAAGTGACCATCTAGTTTTTTACCATTCTGACTTTTAGACTTCTGGTTTGTTTTCACTACATCAAAGTGGCTGTTGTATGAAGGAGAGGAAGTAGGCTCAGGATATTTCTCAAGATGCCATGGTGCATTGAGAGTTAATTTGGATTTAAAATAAACTCCTGTGAATTTGAATGCTATTATAACATTACCAGGTACATTGTAGATATTATTTATATAGTTAATATTTTTCTTTGTTTTTATGTATTTAAAATAAATTTGGTTTTTTTTTTGGTCTAATCATAACATTCATAGATGCTCTTTGCAATCAATTAAAAAAATAAATATATGAGAGAAAAACCTTGTCAATAAATTGATCATAGGTCATGATATATATTCATTGTAGATAGCCATCTGCTTTTTTCTATGCAAACATGTAGTTACTTTTTTTTTTCTGAGACAGAGTTTTGCTCTGTCACCCAGGCTGGCGCGATCTTGGCTTACTGTACCTCTGCCTTCTGGGTTCATGCAGTTCTCCTGCCTCAGGCTCCCAAGTACCTGGGATTACAGGCACGTGCCACCATGCCCAGCTAATTTTTGTATTTTTAGTTACACCATTTTAGCCAGCTGGTCTCGAACTCCTGGCCTCAAGTGATCTGCCTCTTTGGCCTCCAGAAGTGCTGGGATTTCAGGTGTGACTGTGGTCAGCCTCGTTGCATTTGGTTTCTATAACTGAAATGGCATTTTAGTATACTTAAATCTGTTGGTTTTCACATTAAATTTAGCTTAGGTAAAACATTGCTTTTTTGTAAGTTGCTTTGGGGGTTGCTCAGGAGTTGAGGAATAAACAAATCTAATTGGGTCTTTAGGTCTCTCCTACTAGATCTTACCAGAACCATTAAAAAAACAGTATTTTTTGTGTATTGATGAGATTTGGTTGAAATAATTGTTCTATTGTTAGAAGAGTTTAAAACCCATTAATATACATCATAATGTGATGATTATTTCATCTTTTGAAAATTTACAAGCTTTTTTTAAGAATTTCAGAAAAAGAAACTAAAAAATCATTTATAATCTTAGCCTTCAGAGATAATGCTAAAGTTTGTAAATATTCTTGAAGACATTTTATTCATATTCTTTTGGATAGACCTTCTCACTCAATATGATATTAATGGGATCATATTTACATCTTATTCCCTTACCAGCATTTTAATTTGTTTTTTTTTATTTGTCCTTAACATTTTAAAAAACAAACTCAGCATATTATAGATATTTTCCCTTGTCAGTTATATTGTTACATGTCACTTTAAAGTGATTGTATAGCATATTCATATGATTAATGTCAGTAGACTAATTTTTTTAAAAAAGAGATATTAATATAGGATTCTTATACTTACCTCATCATCTGTTGATGGGCATATAGGTTCTCAGTTTTTCATTTTTGATAAAAGATATGAAGTGAACATTTGGGTCACTTAATGTGGTTTTCTAATCTCTTTAGGATAAATTCCTAGAATTGAAAATATTAGGTTAAGCTTATGCACGTTCACAGTATTGATACATATTACCAAATTACTGAAAGGTATATCAAACATCAATTTAAATCTGGATACATTTTAATTGCCATACTGTCAGAAAAGCTTTTTGAGAAACCAACTTGACAACTCTCTTTCAATTCTCTAACTAGAATGTGTAAATTCCATGAAGAAGGGACTTTGTTTTATTTACTGTGTGACTCGGAGCTTGGAATAGTCACCGTAAATAAATAGTAAATTCTCAATAGTTATTTGTTTAATGAATACATCTTTTATTTTAGAGGCAATATATCAAAACCCTCAGGAATTATGTGCAAAATTACCCTTATTATATTAACTAGAATATTATCTTTATCTTTTTTTTTTCTTTTGAAATGCAGTTTCACTCTTCTTGCCCACGCTGGAGTGCAGTGGCATGATCTCAGCTCACCCCAACCTCCGTCTCCTAGTTTCAAGTGATTCTCCTGCCTTAGCCTCCTGAGTAGCTATGATTGTAGGCGCACTCTACCACACCTGGCTAATTTTGTATTTTTAGTAGAGATGGGGTTTCTCCATGTTGATCAGGCTGGTCTCAAACTCCCACCTTCCAGTGATCTGCCTGTCTTGGCCTCCCATAGTGCTGGGATTACAGGTGTGAGCCACCTCACCCATCTCCTTTTAAGTGAAAACGAATTGATTTGAATTATATCTCTGTAAGGTGAAATAATAGTTTACACTGGATATCACTGATACTTTGTGAGCTTGGTTTCCCTTGAGAATCTTCGGTCTGCATAAATCTTATGTCAACCTTTACTCAATTATAAATGCCGTATTTTAGTAATTAAGGTCATCAATTAATTGGAGAATAAAATTTTAACAAATTAAGGACAATGTTTCAAATAATATAATTTTTTTTTTTTTTTTTTTTTTTTGAGACAGTCTCACTCCGTTGCCCGAGCTGGAGTGCAATGGCGTGATCTCGGCTAATGGCAACCTCTGCCTCCCAAAGTGAAGCAATTCTCCGGCCTCAGCCTCCTGAGTAGCTGGGATTACAGGCACCTGCCATCACGCTCAGCAAATTTCTTGTATTTTTAGTAGAGATGGTGTTTCACCATGTTGGTCAGGCTGGTCTTGAACTCCTGACCTCAGGTGATCCACCTGCCTTGGCCTCCCAAAGTGCTGGGATTACAGGCATGAGCCACTGTACCTCATCTAAAAATATTAAAAATAACCTAAAGCTTAAAAGATGCTAAAGAAGCAATATATGACAGTGGTGAGATTTTGGGCTCTGGAAGCAGGCACATTGATTTGATGGCCTTTAAAATTAATGGCCTTTGTAATTTTCTACTTTCTTTGGAGAATAGGACTATTGGACCCTTTTATAAATTTAAGATACATCGGGGATCTTAGTGATCTTATTCTTTTCTATTGAAACCTTTTGCTGTTTCATTGTTCTGTTGTTACTTTTCATTATCAATTATTGTCAACTATGCGTTAAAAAGACAGAAATAGTATGAAAATGGAAGATGATGCAGTAGTGAAGTTATCATCCTGAAGTTTTCTTCTCTTTTTAAATTGTATTGCCTATTTTATTGCATCAAGTTTCCAGAAGGCATAAAGGAAGACTGGAAACATTCATTTTACTCTGCTTTTAGCTTTTATTTAATACAGTTGAGAATTCAGAATTTTACGTTTTCTGCCTGAAATGACAGAGAGAAGGAAGAAAATTGACAGAGGAAGAGGTTTACTAATTTTTTGATAAGTCAGTGGATGGATATTCAGAATCTGAGAGCAGTACTCTTGACTCAAATGTTAACACTGAAATTGATTGTCTAAGTAAAGACACTAAGTCTTAATGGTATCCTAGTTGAATTTTCTCAAACTAAAGCATTGATGAATGAATAATGTACTTCTGAGTACAGAGAGGAAATGTGCATTCTAGAGTTATTTTCCAGGAAAGCCACTGTTATCCAGTATTTCATGACTACCTCATTTGCTAATAGAGTATGTGACATCTTTTATGATATTTATATACCAACATTTATTGATACAAAGATATCCTTCTATGTTTAAATTCTTATTAAAATTTTAAGTTTTTTTTTTTTTTTTACTATTTCTTTATATTTACTCCTATTAATTACTCAAAACGTATTTTAGAATATGTTTTCAAAAATAAGGATCCTTAGACCTAGCTGGTGTATGTTGATGCCTAATACTAGTATCTGAGGATGAATGTGTCATATACTTAAAGTTAAGAACTGTGGTTATTGCCGAACACAATTCCAGGATTCTGGGATAAAGCAGTAAATAGTGCAAAGTTCTGGCTCTCAAGGAGCTTACATTCTAAAGGGAAGAGTCATATAATAAATGGACAAATGCAATATGTCAATGGATTTAAGGCCTATGAAGAAAAATTAAAGCAGAGTAAGGAGGATAAGAGAGTGTTTAGTGAAACAGGATTCTTAAAAGGTAAGTTTTTATTTATTGCAAAATGATTCATGTAACTAAATGAGATACTGAAGATATGAAACACTATAGTTATTTTCTTTTGGGAGACTTGTTTATAATAGTGAATTTTTTTTTTCCTAATTTTAACTTACTTTTCTTCAGCTGATTTTTTAAAAATGATGTGATAGATTTGTTTTGGTATCCGTGAGAAAGGTACAAGGTAAATGTTTGTAACAATGGATTGAGACACTTAAAAATAATATTCTTTTCTAGGGTTTTTTACATGGAATATTTGTACGTCTAAAACAGTTTCTGGAATGCAGTAAGTACTTTCATTACAGTCCTTTTTACTGTAGAAGTTTTATTCATTAATAGATTATTCATTAGTAACTAGGATTAATGAAGGATTAATAGATGCTTATTCATTATTAGCTTCTGTTGCACACTTGTAAATCTGGAGAAAATGTCTTGTCCAGTTGCCCCGAGTGAGCATTTGATAGCTGCAGAGATCCTATATATAGCTAAAATAAGTATTTTCTGTCAACTTTCTGAAATTAGAAGCTTAGCCTTTGTCTCATATACAGGAGTCCCTCCTTGGACTATGATTCAAGACCTACAGTTGATGCCTGAAACCACAGATAATACTAGACCCTATGTGTACTATACTTTTTCGAGCTAATATCCAAAATGGCCACTAAGTGATCAACAGGCGGGTACTGTATATAGCCTGGATATACTGGACAAAGGGAGGATTCTCGTCTGGGTCAGAACAGAGTGGACCAGCTTGAGATTTATCACCATACTTAGAATGGTGCACAATTTAAAGCTTAATAATTGTTTATTTCTGGAATTTTCTATTTAATATTTTTGGATTGCAATTGACTACAGGCACCTGAAACTAGTTATTTTCCTGTGGAAAGCAAAAGTAAGAGCGGACTACTGTATTGGTACTGAGTGGAGGGGAGTTCGCCATGTTGCCAGGCTGGTCTCAAACTCCTGGGCTAAAGTGATCTGCCCACCTTCATCTCCCAAAGTGTTGGAATTACAGGTGTGAGCCACGTTGCCTGGCCAAAACAGATTTTTAAAAAAAGATTTCCCTGAGGCCAGGCGTGGTGACTCATGCCTGTAATCCCAGCACTTTGCGAGGCTGAGGTGAGTGGATTGCTTGAGCCCAGGAACTGGAGATCAGCCTGGGCTACATGATGAAACACTCTCAATACAAAAAATATTAAAAAGTTAGCCAGGCGTGGTGGTGTGTGCTTGTAGTCCCAGCTACTTGGGAAGGATTGATTGAGACTGGGAGGTCGAGGCTACAGTGAGCAGTGATCTCACCACTGCACTTCAGTCTGGATGACAACAAACCCTATCTCAACAACAACAAAAAATATTTTGTGTTCATTCCTCTTTCCATGTTTTACTGCGACTACCCCTTTCCAGCCAGACATTCATAACAGATGTTTAACAAATATTATCTATAGACTGTATGCCAGATCCTGTTTAGACTTCTTGTAGCCTCTTGCTTTTAGTGTTTGTTGCATATCACTGTGATATAAATTTCCTTAAATGACAGTTTCATTTTGTAAATCCCTTGTTCATTAACCTCTACTGACTTATCTTTAGCATCCTTTGTAATCCACTACCCCACATGAGAGACTGCAGCATTTATATTTGTGTTGTGTTTTACTGGTGGTCTGTTTGTTATCATCTTCTTCCATGTGATTGTAAGCACCTTTATTTGGACACACATACAAGTGTGTGTGTGTGTGTGTGTGTGTGTGTGTGTGTGTGTGTGTTTGGGGACTTGCTATCCTGAGAAGACCTCTTAGTCTACTCACTTTTAAGGAGCTGTTGATTGTTTTATGTTAGTCAGTTTCAATTTAGTAAAACATTGTTGATCCCGTTGCCAGAACTGTTCTGGGTCCTGTGAAAGCAAAGATGAATAAGAATGTTCATACTATGTAGTTAAGTTTTCTGAAAATAGTCATTTTTCTTTGGCCACCCTGTGGGTGTAGCAGAAGGAAGAATATAAGCCCTTCCAGGAGAGAATAAGATAAATGAATAAACAGAATATGAATAATATTATTAGAGAGCAGAGTAGCTGATGAGCTGGTGGACATTGTTCTGAATGTACAAAAAAAAATCACTACAGGGAAATTATCAGAATAAATTTGTCAGAAGATACAGGAAAAATGATAATGAGTATGTTACTCTTTGAGCACTTTATTTTACACATGTATGTTTCTTGAAAAATACTTCAACTATAACATTTAGTTTTTAAATGTTATACATGTTTCATTGCTAAAACAACTATCCTTTTATTGTAAAAGTGAGTTCAGTTCATATACTAGGGTTAATTTTGTATAATATGGCACGGAGGGCTACTGTGTCTGTTATTCAGTGTAAATCTTGGTATTGCTTTTTAAATAATGAATTCATAATGCAAAGTAACCAAAAATAAAACCAGCAATATTATTTTTATAAAAGTTTTGGTGTTGTCTTGGTTGTAAACTTATAGAATATTATTAACTTCTACTAAAATTTTATAATGTATTTTAACAGGTAGAAATATAGGTACAGATAATGTGTGTAGAGATAGACTGGAAAAGACCATCATTCTTTTTACTAAAGTGGTAAGTTTTTTAAAAACTTGTTTTCTCAAATATAATACACATATTCAAATAGAGAAAGGAAAATGGTATTTTTATAACCATACATTTTCACTTTAGTTTAAGGAAACCTGTGTTCTGACTCCTAATAGGAAAGCCGAAAAACTGCTTTTGTATGTACTTTAGGATGCATATAATTAAATGTATATACCATGTGTCATAATATATAAGTCCATGATATATTAAAAATCAATTCTAATAGATATTAAAGTATTTGATTCCTCTAAAGCTTATTATTCCTTGACCCACTGGAGAAAGTGGAGATTAAGAAGATAGCAGTGCAGTTCAGCTAGAAGTAGAACAAATGTAGCAGACAGTATAATATCAGGAAGTTAGTATATTCAGAATGACCATCACACTATCTTCATATAAACATCTGTTGAGTGGAATTATAGGGGATGTTCTGTGGTAGGCAGTGTGTAGAATTACATTTTATAAAACATTAATTTTTATGAAATTTGGGGGTTGAAGGATTGGGAGAAATGCAAAGAATTGGGTTACAGCAGTTAGAAAGACCTAGCTGGGGACTGCTTGCACTAAAATAGGTACTTGCAGACAGGTGGGGATATCTAAATTTGTAATCTGTTTTCCCTTTTTACTTAAAGGTTCCATAATAGGGTAGGGGTTGTTTATTCCCTGGGAGGGGAGAAAAGGAGCAGAAATGAGCTGTTTTATGTCTTTGTGTTTTAGGTAGTAATTGCCTTTACTTTCTGTTGTCTTCATTTCTTTTGTTTCATGTAACCTCAACAAAAGCCCACCTAATCTTCCAAGATACAGTATAAAATTGACTCAGATTTGCTGTTAAAAAAACACAAAGCAAACGGGATGATGTGCTTAGTCAAAGGGGACTATACAGTATATATCACTGACACTACTGACACTTGCCTGCAACTCTGCTCCCTCACAGCCCCTACTCAGTATATCAATTGCATAAGTAAAATTTAGAAAGTATTTAGATGATCTGTTTTAGAAAACACATTTATTTAGCTGTGAGATTTTTCAGTTCTTTCTGTTGTTTCTTAATGACATGGATAGTTGGTATCTGTAATTATTCTACTTTACATAAGTTGGAAGCAATTTCATTTATGAAATTTATATTTATGATCTCAATGATTTTATTAAAGCTTTTAAATTGGAACATTTCAAAATAGAATAAAGTTACTCTAAGTAGAATTGAGTAACTTTGAGTCTTCATGAGATCATCACTCAGCAGCAGTTATCAACCTGTGGCCATGGTCAGTGTTACTTTGTCTGTGTGCTTCTTTCCCCTCCCATCCTTGCTGGTTATTTTAAAGCAAATCTCAGATGTTATCTAGCATTATTTGTAAATATTTGAGTTTCTTTAAGCGGTAGGGTTATTTTTGTGTGTATGTTTGTTTTCTGAGATGGGGTCTCGCTGTGTCACTCAGGCTGGAGTACAGTAGTGTGATCTTGACTCACTGTAACCTCTGTCTTGCAGATTCAGGCAATCCTTCCACCTCAGCCTCCTGAGTAGCTGGGACTAGAGGCTCATGTCACCATGCCCAGCTAACTTTTTGTATTTTTGGTAGAGACAGGGTTTTGCCTTGTTGCCCAGGCTGGTCTTGAACTTCTGGGCACCAGTGATCCGCCCACCCTCACTTCCCAAAGTGCTGAGATTACAGTCATGTGTCACCACGCTTGGCCTGTTTTTTTTAAAAAATAGAATCTTAACACAATTATTGTATTTTAAAAAATAGTAATAACTTCTTAACATCATTTAAATATCTAGTCAGATTTTAGGTTTCTCTGATTGTCTCATGCATTTTTTATAGTTTGTTTGAATCAGGATTCAAGTCCTGTCAGCTCCCTTTCTATCTGTTTGATTTCCTTGCTATAATTTTCTGAGGTAACAGGTAATGTTCTGTACTTTTTCATGTTTTGAATTTGATTGCTTATATCTCCACATGCTTTTTTTTTACATGTTTTTTAGTCTCCACACTTCTCCTACTCTTCCCCCCATATTTCTTATAATTTGGTAGTTAGATGTAGAGGCTTAGTCACTTTCAGGCTTTTTTGTAGGGATAGGGCAGGGATGGCAAGAATACATTATAAGTGTTACTCTGTATTGCATGTCATGCCCACATGCAATGTAGCACACAGTGTCTAATTGTCTTTTCTGTGGCTAAGTTTAATTAGTGATCCATCAAGTTTCCTTAGCGTCTTTTCTCTTAACAGCTGTTGATCATCATTTGCTTGCATCCATTATTTGATTAGGAGTTACGAAATGATGGCATTCTAATTCTGTTATTCCTTTTGCAGTTATTAGCTGAAATTCTTCTATAAAGAAGACATCTCCCTCATCAGCTATTTGATACATTAAAATACAATTAAAATGGGAAAGACAGGATAATATTTAAATTATTTCCATTAGTCTGTTATGTTTTAAGGTCTGTCTATTTTACATTTTAAGAATTTTGTATCATATTTACCCATTGTTATAAAATTGTGTATGATTGGGTTTGTTTTGGTTTCTGTACTGAAAATGATAGAAAGTTCTTATTAAGAGTAATCTAATATAATCCACATTATGTGATGTATCCCAAGAAGGGTTATGATACATGTAAAACTGAGTGAACATGGACTCCACATTAAGGTTCAAACTTGCTAAATGATTATTAATAAAGTTATAATTGGGGTGATTATGTTCCAATATGAATTTGGGGAAAATACATGTTAATTTTTTTTTTTAACAGCTTTTGGACTTCTTAGATCAGCATCCCTTTTCATTTACTCCTCTAATTCAGAGATCACTGGAATTTTCTGTAAGCTATGTTTTTACAGAAGTTGGTGAAGGTGTTACATTTGAACGATTCATTGTCCAGTGTATGAATCTTATTAAGATGATTGTCAAAAATTATGCTTATAAGCCATCCAAAAATTTTGAAGGTAATTGCTTTACTGGCAGTTTAAAATATTATTTTAATCTTAAGTGTGATATAATTGCTATATTTATATAATTTTTTAAAAATTTTATTTGTTTTAGTTTGAAAAATAAGTTGTTGCTGGGACATGAAATAAAGATAGGGATTATAGGCTTTAGTATGTTTATACTAGCTTTAAAAAAAAGTATAGTGCATTTAGTAAGCCGTTTTTTGTAGTACAATAAAGTGATTGAAGCTTAGGGTTTTTAAGAATTAGGTCCTATAGTCATCACTGCAGCTTATGCTGTAGGCTGTATTCATTTGAACAAATAAAAGCTCTCTCCGACTTAAAAGTGTGATCGCATCTAGACAGGTTAAATTGTTATATTATTTGGATATATGCATGTGTGCCAAGATGAATGAAGAAGTTTTGTTGGTGGAGGGGAGAGAAACACACCCTCTACATATGAGGAAATCATTTCAATATGCTGTGATAGTATTGCATGGTTACAAGCTGTAATAGTAAGACAGAGGCAGGAATAATGTGGGTGTGTTATAAGTAAAAAGTATCTTTGAGATTTGTTTATAAAAAAATGAAAATTTATACACAAGTATAACTTTTTCCCTGAGAATATATTTTTTATATATTTAAATTACATAATTCAATGTAGCTACAATATTTGGCTATACAATTAACTTGGAAATTTCATTTTTCTAGATAGCAGCCCTGAAACTCTTGAAGCCCATAAGATTAAGATGGCATTCTTCACATATCCTACTTTGACAGAGATATGTAGAAGATTAGTCTCTCATTATTTTCTGTTAACTGAAGAAGAACTGACAATGTGGGAAGAAGACCCAGAAGGCTTTAGTAAGAATTAATTTTTTAGTGTTAGCATGGCTTTTCTCCCCTTTCTATAGATACGTGTTTGAGTGATAGGTATAATAGTATATTTTCATGTAGCACTTTTGATCTGGGAATCTTGGTTTTTTAAAATTAACTTATTCTTTCTTTGTTATCCATTATGACAAATTGAGATGCGGAAAATGACTGACTTATACAAATATGATGTAGAATTTTGTCCAGAAAAAGACCTTTTTAGTTTTTAGATTCTTTTACAAGTAGGTAGTTTCAAACAAAAATACAAAATTAACTCTATTACTAGGTCAGTTTCCACTTTATGCTTCATTACATATTATTTTTTTATTTGTAAAAATTCTTAACAAAGAAATTTGGAGAGTTTTTGATGAATAGATTATTTTTTGGACAGGACATCTTTATAGCTGTTTGAATTTTAGTACTAGGTAAATGAGTAGACTAAGTCTTATTGCAACCCTTGCTATAGAAAATCAAGGAATCATGTGCTTAATATAGTACTTGTATGTGAATTATTTAAGCTACGGTGGGACATACCTAGATTTTAGCTTCCCTTTTCCCTGTTACTGGATGCCCTTGTGTAGTTATACATTTCCTAATATTTTAAGAGTGCCCAAAAGTTTTTGTAATACTTATCTTTGTTATCCTTTTAGTTTTTAAAAATAATTTTAGTTTTAATACAGTATTGTACTATACAACATGTCTTTTCTTTTTTCCCCCCGAAACATCTTGTTTCAATTTGCTTTCTTTATGTAGTACATAGAATATTGTCATGAAGCATTGAGTCCCTAAATTTTTAAAAGCCCTGAAGTATCTGACTTTAAATATAAATACCTGAAATTTATGGAGAGTGTGACTAATCATTGTAACTAGTGAAACATGATTACTGTATTGAAATGAAATGATTCTCAGAATTGTAGTGATATTGGATCAGGTGATAGCAGATACCCTGGAAATGACAAGTACTTTGAGCTTTTTTCCATACAGAATTTTTATTGAAAATGAGAATGCTTATGGATAGAGTAAGCACTTAATAGATGACTGTTGAGATACATAACTGCAATCTCTAGCATACAGTAACAAAATCTGTGTAAGGCCTGTGTTCCCAAGGATTTGCTCTTAACATTATGTTTAAAACAGTTCACAGAAATATTATACTGATGTTATTTACATCTTTGATTTCTAAACCAAGATGTTGAAAATGTTTACATATTTTTAATTGCAGCAGTGGAAGAAACAGGAGGAGATTCTTGGAAATACAGTTTGAGGGTAAGTATTAATTGAAAGAAAAATTAATAGGGGAAAGCTTAATCCTTCTAATGCACTTAGTAGAGAATGGCACCCTATTAAAGATTCCAAACATTTGCTGGGAGTGGTGGCTCACATCTTAATCCTAGTGAAGCCAAGGCGGGAGGAGGATGGATTGAGGCCAGAAGTTCAAGACTAGCCTGGTCAGCGTAGCAAGATCCTGTCTCTACAAAAAGTTAAAAAAAAAAAAAAAAAAGACCAGAGTGGTGGCACATACCTATAGTTCCACCTATTCAGGAGTCTAAAACAAAAGGATCATTTGAGCCCAAGAGGTTGAGGCTGCTGTGTCATGATTATACCAACCCTGTCTCTTAAAAAAGAAATTAAAGATTCTAAATATTAAGTCAGACAGATAAGAAACTTTATAAGAAACTAGGTAAGAACTATATTCATATTACATTATGAAGTTTAATCTGAGTTGTTTTTTTTTTAACTTGGGGTTTCAAAATGAATTTTTTCTTTATCTTTTAGCACATTGCATGGGAATAATTGGCATTTTACCCGTAGAAAATGTCAAAGTAAAAGCTGCCACTCTTTAGAGTTCTTTTCTTCTGCATATTTCATTAGTAAAGCTTCTTTTGGTATGTTATTTCTCTTACCACTTAGTGTGACTCTCAGAGGCTAGCCCATTGCTTTCAGTTATAGAATTCTTTTACAAGACATTTATTAATATGACAAATGTTTTGCCATTGCCAAACGTGGTGTTTGACCTGTTATTTTTGTTAAGACTTGAGCTTACATAATTTACATAATTTGCTATTTGTTTTCTAAAAATGTTATCTTAATGTTTTTAGACTCATAGAGTTGTCAGTCAGAGATTACTGGTGATTTTAAAACTTTTAAAAGTTTCATTTTTTTTAATGTTTAAAAGTTTCTCTTATGGAGAAGTTTAAGCATATTAAAAAATAGAATAATAACATGAGCCCGTCATGATAACGTAGTTTATTAGTTATCAACTCACATCTACTTCAGCTTCCTGTAAACATCCCCTAATGTCGATGGTTTTGAAGTAGATATCTGAGATGACATATCCTCTGACCATATTTCAGTGTGTATATCTACAGTGTTCCTTTTAAAACACCACACACGTGTGCCTGTAATCCCAGCTACTCAGGAGGCTGAGGCAGGAGAATTGCCTGAACCTAGAAGGCGGAGGTTGTGGTGAGCCGAGGTCGCGCCATTGCACTCCAGCCTGGGTAAACAAGAGCAAAACTCCGTCTCAAAAAAAAAAAAGCACCACACAATACCTTAAAAATTTAGTTAAAAAATTAAATATTGTGAACCATCTAGTGATTCAATTTTTATTTCTTTCCATCTTAAAAATTATTTAAAAATTTTTTGTGGTTATGTAGTAGGTGTACATATTTATGGGGTACATAAGATGTTTTGATACCAGCATGCAGTGTGAAATGATTCAGTAATTTTAAGAACTAAATTAATCTTTTTTTAAATGTAGCTAATGCTGATTTCTGTTACTGCTTGTGTTTGTTAGAGAAATGCTACTTTATTTGGCAGTTTGGAGTTCCCGTTTTTGTTTATTTTATCATTGCTAAGAAAATACGTAATTTTTGGCTGAGCGCAGTGGCTCACACCTTTAATCCCAGTACTTTGTGAGGCTGAGGCAGGTGGATCACAGGGTCAGGAGATCCAGACCATCCTGGCCAAGATGGTGAAACCCTGTCTCTACTAAAAATACAAAAATTATCTGGGCATGGTGGCGCATGCCTGTAGTTCCAGCTACTTGGGAGGCTGAGGCAGGCAATCACTTGAACCCCAGAGGCGGAGGTTGTAGTGAGCCGAGATTGTGCCACTGCACTCCAGCCTGGCCACAGTGGGAGACTTTATCTAAAAAAAAAACAAAAAAAAAAACATAATTTTTAATATGTTAAATCTTGGATAGTCAGCTATTTATAGTGCTGAACTATAAACGAGTGGCTACAGAATGCTTTTTAAATTTAAGGTATGATTAAAATGTACACTGTGCTCTCCATAGTTTTAAGTTTTTGAATGTATAATGACAAATATTTGAAATAAGGAAATAAACTTTTATGATTTGATTTTCCATTGTGTTGGTTACAAAAAATGTTAATCTTACCGTTTTTTAACAAATCAAAAGTTAGAAACATTTTCACAGTTTTAGAACTTTAAAATTGAGTATTTACTTTATTATAGAATTAGTCAATATAGTGTACAGCTGTTTGGATGAGAAATTTGTCTTTTTCCCTCTCCAGCCGTGCACTGAAGTATTATTTATAGATATATTCCATGAATATAATCAGACTCTCACTCCTGTACTTCTAGAAATGATGCAAACCCTTCAAGGTAAGGCGTATTTTGTATTTACCTTTGAGTTGATCTATTTAATGTTTAGTTAAGAAATAGTCTGAGTGCCTACAATGCATAATGTGCTATTTCTTGGGTCATATAATGAATATGAATTTGAGAAAAACAGAATGTGTTATTTTCCAAAGAGGTGGTATTTGAGATAGGCCTTGAATTATAGTTTGGAAAATGATAGTTAAATTTTCCTGTAATAAATTCAACAGCAGCATAAGCAAAACAGCAATCATACTGCTTGCAGAAAATCTATCTGGAGCATGTTGTGAGAAATAGTGAGAAAAGGTTTAAATGATAAGTGTTAGCCTCTCTTAGAATGGTATCAATGGGAATGGAAAGAATTGATGATGGATTTGAGAGAGAATGATGATGTAAATTTTTGACACTTGATCATTACACTCTGTGCACAAGTAATTATCTGCTTGCTAACTAACATTGACTTACGATTTCTGTCTTTTCTGCTAGACTGTAAGTCCTAGGGGCATTGGCCACGTCTGTTTTGTTCACTTTATTCAGTAACTATTATTACATGATTGACTTTTGGTAACTGACTGAATGTGCTAGGCAAGGAAAAGCAATCAAAGATGATCCTAACCTTTGAGGCTTAATGACAAGGAAACAGTTACCTCATTAGAAATGGTAGGAGATAGAGATCTACTTTTGGAGTGCATACATATAAGGAGCCTTGGGAGAAAAAAAGAGGATCTCAAGGACAGAACCTGAGATTTTTACCAATAGGGATATAAGGAAATAAAAGCCTTGTAAAAATGCCAGGTGTGGTGATGTATCCTAGAGAAGAGCATGTTGTCAGGAGTGAGTGTTAGCCAGGCATGGTGGCTCCCCAGGAGTACCAGACCAGCCTGGGCAACGTGGCAAAAATCTCTCTCTTCAAAAATTATGAAAATTAGCTGGGCCCAGTGGTGACCACCTGTAGACCCAGCTATTCAGGAGGCTGAGGTGGGAGGGAGGATCATTTGAGCGCAGGAGGTTGAGGCTGCAGTGAGCTGAGATTACTCCACTATACTCCAGCCTGAGTGACAAAGCAAGACCTTGTCTCAAAAAAAGTAAAAAAAAAAATAGTGTGGTATATAGCACATTAGCATTTTGTGATGCATATTTTCTAGAATATTGCTCGTCATAACATTTTTCAAATATGCAATAATGGTTTTTAATCCTGTGTTCTCTAATGATAATCATAAAACTTAGACTTTCCCTTTGTACCTGTGTCCATGTTTGATACCGTGAAATATGTTGTACTTAATTGAATTGGGAAATAACACATTGTGTTTAAATATAAAAATTTTTAAAAAACTTTTTATTTGCTTTTATTGATACCAATTTTTTTTAGGACCCACAAATGTGGAAGATATGAATGCACTGTTAATAAAAGATGCTGGTATGTTAAACTTAAGTGATTTAGAAACATTTATTTAATAGATGGAGAGTCTGTTTTGTGGTAGATTTTGTGCTGAGGTTGTTGAGATATTAAGAGTATCTAAAATACAGGAACAATCTGGTTGGGGAGATGACCAAGTAAATAGATAATGCATTGTAATAATGCTGTACAGGATGGTTAATGCTAAAGTAGGTGGTGATCATCAGGTAGTTTGGTGTGTCTAAGGAAAGATTTCTAAAGAAGTGTAATGGGAGAACACAAGGATAAGTAGAAGCTATATGTGTGAGGAGGTGGTGGTGGTGAAAAGAGGGTGGTGCATTCCACGGAGATGGAGCAGTGGGTACAAAGACTTGAAGGAAAGAGGAGGAAGCACAGTTAGAATTTGAATTGTGACTATTTTGGTTTAACTGGAACATTAGGTTAAGAGTTGGGTTGAGGCTGGAGAGAGTTAAGTAGGGTCCAGATCATAAAATATTATATCCATTTAGAAGCAGTCATTATTTTATAATTTTTATAGTTAGACTTAAATATTTTAGAATGGATTGAATTTTCTATTTGAAAGTAGTAAGGAATATTTAGGAAAAACATGAAGTAAGATAATTAGTGTTTCTAAAATGTCTACTTAAATAATTTCCATGATTAATATATTGTATGTTTCCATTAACATGTCTTTCATCCACTCATTTGCAGATCTGATATCTGAAACCTTTTAATTTTTTTCTTAAATTTTCTTCTCAGTGTATAATGCTGTTGGATTAGCTGCTTATGAGCTGTTTGACAGTGTTGATTTTGATCAGTGGTTTAAAAACCAGCTTCTTCCAGAATTACAAGTCATTCACAATAGGCAAGTATAAAATTTTATATTTATTCTACACTTATTTTACCTTATTTATTAATGAAGACAGGAAGGCATTAAAATGACTTACAATTTAAAAAATACAGTCGTATGAGTTAGGTAATGTCTTGTGTGGAAAAGAATAAGAATTTTGACATCTAAGAAGTATTTGACAGGAGAAAAGGAGGACTTCATACAAAGATGAGGGAGGATGGAGGTCTCTGAGTTCAAGAAGGAAACTATGCCTAAGAAAAAGACAATTGGAGACTTAGCAGCGGGTATATTTAGTGTCAGAAGTAGCCTAATCAAAGTAATATCTGAAAGGTGACTGTCTTGGGATCACATAATGCATACTGCAAGTCTTTGGGAGAGGCAGTTGAGTAGGATGTAGAGACACCATGGCAAAAATATTTGAATACACTGTAAGTTCTAATGGCGGTACCTAATCATATAGTATAGATTCATTTACATTTACATTTAGTAATATGAATTATGAAATGAATTAATTTAGTACATTTACTAGCACATTTGTCCAATTCTTTTTTTTTTTTTTTAAACAGAGTCTCAGTCTGGAGTGCAGTAGTGCCATCTCAGCTCACTGCAACCTCTACCTCCTGGGTTCAAGCGATTCTTGTGCCTCAGCCTCCTGAGTAGCTGGGATTATAGGCACATGCCACCATGCCCAGCCAGCCCAATTCCTTTGTTTTATATACATTTAAGCCTATTTATTTAAATTTTAGGTATTGAGTACATAAAATGGAAAAAGCTCTTTCATAGTTTTAAAAATTATTTCTTAGTTTAAAATTGGAGAATCTAAAAAAATTCTAAGAGGCTTTTTTCTTAGTTTGAAGGGTACATATCTGCTCACTCACTTCATTCTACCTGTGGCCTATCAGAATGCTTAGCATATAGTTAGATAGTTAGTATTTGTTGATAAAACTAATGAACGAATGGAAGGTCACATTTAGAGCCACAGAATTTGTAGAGCTGGGAATGTTCTAAAAGTAATTCTTGGCCGGGCGCGGTGGCTCACGCCTGTAATCCCAGCACTTTGGGAGGCCGAGGCGGGTGAATCACTAGGTCAAGAGATTGAGACCATCCTGGTCAACATGGTGAAACCCAGTCTCTACTAAAAATACAAAAAATTAGCTGGGCATGGTGGCGCGTGCCTGTAATCCCAGCTACTCAGGAGACTGAGGCAGGAGAATTGCCTGAACCCAGGAGGCGGAGGTTGCGGTGAGCCGAGATCGTGCCATTGCACTCTAGCCTGGGTAACAACAGCGAAACTCCGTCTCAAAAAAAAAAAAAAAGTAATTCTTAGCAGTAAGTAGCTGTTTATCTCTTCAGTTATTCAATCATTTATTTAGTTAACATACATTTTTAACTTTTGGAATTTGCCATGTCCTGTATAGCAGTGGTGAATAAAACAGACCCTGACTCAGTCTCAGAGAACAAGTGAGCCTTTGATGGAGAGAAGGTGTTCATTGGGGAGACAAATGTGCAGTTTAGCTGTCCTTAAACCCTAGAGGCTATTTAGTGTAAGACCTTCCTTGTTTAGTACAGATGCTCCCTGTGGGTGGCTATTGAGCATTTGGAAATGTGCCTAGTGCAACTGAGGAAACGACTTTGCAAATTTAATTAATTTAAATTTATAAATTAAAGCCATGTTAAATATTTATTGATTACATGTTGAAATAATATTTTGGATATATTGGGATACATAAAAATATTAAGATTTTACTCATTTCTTTTATTTTATAATGTGGGTACTAAAAAATTAAAATAACATATGTGGCCAGCATTATATTTCTAATGGACAAAGCTGATGTAGACCAGTGTTTCTCAAACTTTGATATACATATGAGCCACCTGGTAATCTTGTTAAAGATTAGGTTTTGACTTAGGTCTGGGACAGGTCAGGCAGTGTATACATTGAATAGCAAAGTGATCTATGATTTTACCTCTGTTTGGATGTGTCTGTGCTTCATTCTCTTTATCTGGAACAGAGTCTAATATGGCCTTTTTCCCAAAACTGATGGTTCTTTGGTGCTTTTACTTTACTTTACACAAGTTGCTACTTCTGCCTGTGTTACTTGGTTGAAACAGTTCCTATCCCTTGAAATGACATTTTTTTTACTTTTCGGCTCTAATACTGTTTATCTCAAAGACCTGCTCAGATTCCATCTGTCTCTGTTCATTCCTTCTCTTCCTTTTCCAAAGTCCTTGTGTTTTTTAATTCCCTTAGGTATGTTATAAACTTCTTGGGGGCAGGGAATACTTACATACATTTTGTGGCTTTATTTAGTTATTTTATTTCATTTAATTTTTGAGACAGGGTCTCACTTTGTCACCCTGGCTGGAGTACAGTGGCATGATGTTGGCTCACTGCAGCCTCTGCTTCCTGGGCTCTAGTGATCCTCCCACCTCTGCCTCCTGAGTAGCTGGGACCACAGGTGTGTGCCACCATGCCTGGCTATTTTTTTGTATTTTTGGTAGAGACAGGGTTTCACTATTTTGGACAGGCTGATCTCAAACTCCTGAGCTCAAGCGATCTACCTGCCTCAGCCTCCCAAATGCTGGGATTACAAGTTTAAGCCTAGCCTAAGTTTTGCAACTTCAATGAGCAATTTTTTTTTTTCCATGTGCTTGATCATCTTTTAAAACTAGTTTTTTGAAGAAAAAAAAAAAAATAGTGTTTCATTAGCTTGTTCCATTTATACCCAGAAATAATTTATCATCTTGTCACAAAAATTTACATATTATCAAGAAGATACTTCATGAGTGAAATTCTTGGACATAAATGTTTTGAACTTCATGATTTTTCTCCTTACCTCAACTTTCATTTCCTTTAGCAAAGATAATCAGAGAAAGAAATGTATATACATGTTATTGTAAGTGTTTTGCAAATGTTAATATGTTATTTTGGTAATGTGAGTCATGTTCTGTTACTGTGTACCTCTTAGAAAATTTAGTTAAAATTAAAAAATTTATATGAATGTTTTATATAAGCCTAGAAGTTTCTTATATTGTTCTGAAAATAATCTTCATAATATTAACAAAATTAGAATAGAAAATTAAATATAGGAGATTCTTTTACTTTTTGGGACTTTTCTAGTTTTAGAGTTTGGGGAATTATCACTGTTTTTAGTTACTTGAGCTAAAAACAAATGGCTTTGGTTTTTATGAATGTATCTACCTTGTGATTCTTTTAAGATAAAAGAATCAGGATTATTACAACATATATGCCTAGGAATTTTTAAGTATTAAAAATGTTAATAGTAAAAATTTATTTAGATCAGGACATTGTTAATATTTTATACTGTGGTACATTTAGAAGTAGCCTTTAACCTTTTCTTTTCTTTTTTTTTGACAGCCGTTTGCTCTGTCACCTAGTCTGGAGTGCAGTGGCACAGTCTTGGCTTATTGCAACCTGTCTCCTGAGTTTCAAGGGATTCTCGTGCCTCAGCCTCCTGAGAACCTGGGACCACAGGCATATGCCACTACACCCAGCTATTTTTTTATATTTTTAGTAGACATGAGGTTTCACCATGTTGCCCAGGCTGGTCTTGAACTCCTGGCCTCAAGTGATTGGCCTTCCTTGGCTTTTCTCAAAGTGCTGGGATTACAAGCATGAGTCAGCACACCTGCTTTTAAGTATGTATATTAAAAATGCAGATTGGGTCCGGGTGCAGTGCTCAAGCCTGTAATCCCAGCACTTTGGGAGGCCGAGGCGGGTGGATCACAAGGTCAAGAGATCGAGACCATCCTGGTCAACATGGTGAAACCCCATCTCTACTAAAAATACAAAAACGTAGCTGGGCACGGTGGCACGTGCCTGTAATCCCAGCTACTCAGGAGGCTGAGGCAGGAGAATTGTCTGAACCCAGGAGGTGGAGGTTGCGGTCAGCCGAGATCGTGCCATTGCGCTCCAGCCTGGGTAACAAGAGTGAAACTCCATCTAAAAAAAAAAAAGCAGATTGCATTCTTACTACATTTTAGATTTAACTGATAAATTATACTAAATAAAATAGACAACTTAAAATGTTTAACATTTTAATTTCATGTTTTTTTCTATTTAGGTATAAGCCATTGCGACGCAGGGTGATTTGGCTCATTGGTCAGTGGATTTCTGTGAAATTCAAGTCTGACTTAAGACCCATGCTTTATGAAGCAATCTGTAACTTGCTTCAAGATCAAGATTTAGTGGTATGTTTTTTAAATCCCTTAAAAGAGTTAGTTTTTAAAGTTTCACCAATGCTAATAATTAAGTTCACAACAGTTTATGCCTTTCTTTAGAATGTGTATGGCCTTTCACTGTACTGGTTATTTCTTGTTGAGCAGTTTGATTTGAGGGTAGAAAATCTTTTGATTATCATTTGCCCTTCCCATTACTAGTCATTGAAAAAAAAATTAAGCTCTACTATTCTAAAGTAATATATAATTTCTTAGTAAGAAAAAAAAAGGCAGTTAAAAAAATCCCTTTATAGCTTACATATTATTTGTAAAATTCAGGATAGACTTTGGCATTGAGATAGCATCATGATTTATTTCATCTTTACTGTTCATTTTTTGTCCCTCATTTGTGAAAAATTTTTTAAGCCTTTGGCATTATTGGATTCTTTTAAGGAATTTTTCTTTCTTATGATAGTCACATAGTATTCTTGATTTTGTGTTACTGAAAACTTGATAGTAAGCTCTTTGATGCTTTTTCCCCCTTCAGAGCAGTAGGTTTGCTACTTTGTTATAAAATTACTGAAACAGTAGTAGCAATTTTACAGGCCTGTCATTTTAAGAAGTTTAAATTGTAAGGCATGGTTTTCTTTCTTTTTTCCTGCTGATGCTTTAGTATATGCCTGAGTGAATATATTAGTGACTTAATATATACGTGTTTGTTGTCTTTTCCTGATTTTCAGTTTGTTTTAGATAACATTAAGTGATTTTTAAAGTTTTCTCCCGAGTTGTGCTAAGATCTTTTTAAATCATTTCTCAGTCTTCCTCCCCTTACCCCTCCCCCACCACCAATATTATTTTTTGTTTGAACCTGCCTGGTTTTTGCCTTTTAGCAAAGGCTTGAACTGTACTTCTCTTTTTTACATATGCTGCATAAAGAAAACTACATGTAGTGTTCACTAAAGAAAAACATAATTAGGTAAATTTGTTACAGAAACACAATACATTCCAAAAGCAAAAAGAACTGATCTTTGGGTTTTTTTTTTTTTTTTTTTTTTGAGACGGAGTTTCACTCTTGTTACCCAGGCTGGAGTGCAATGGCGTGATCTCGGCTCACAGCAACCTCTGCCTTTTGGGTTCAGGCAATTCTCCTGCCTCAGCCTCCTGAGTAGCTGGGATTACAGGCACGCGCCACCATGCCCAGCTAATTTTTTGTATTTTTAGTAGAGACGGGGTTTCACCATGTTGACCAGGATGGTCTCGATCTCTTGACCACGTGATTCACCCGCCTCGGCCTCCCAAAGTGCTGGGATTACAGGTGTGAGCCACCGCGCCTGGCCCTGATTTTTGGGTTTTCTACCTAAGTATTATCTGCTTTGTGTAAATAATTTGGGAATTTAAGTACTGTTCCGTAATTATTAAATAGTATAAGCATGGGAAGTTACAAGAGAGACTTGTTGTATTCTATTGGGTTTATATTCTTAGAAATCTATTAATATAACTTAAGCGATTTCTAAAATTTTTATAATAGCTTTACAATAAAACAGTAAGGTTTAAATTTTTATTCCCTAGTTGGAAATATTATTTGCTCTTCTGTAAGAGAGAAGATGTTAAATGATGTATGAATGTGTTACAAAAGGGTTAAATTTCAGTTAAATTTTCTTTGGGAAATAGAGAAACTGCTTGGGTTTTTCTTTATTCTTTTCTCTCTTTTTTTTTTTTTTTTGGTGGGAAGACTGAGTCTCTCTCTGTTGCCCAGGTTGCATGCAGTGCAGTGATACGATCATGACTCATTGTAGCCTCTATGTCCTGGGCTCAGCTGATCCTCCCACCTCAGCCTCCCAGGTATCTGGGACTACAGGCATGCACCACCACACAGTGAGCTCTGTTGCCATACTCCATCTTGGGCAGCAGAGCAAGACTCCATCTCAAAAGAAATTTTTAGAAAGTTTTACTTAGATTATTCAAACCTCAGTAAAACAAGCAGTAAATTACTAGAAAATAAGCATTAGTATAATCTTTCACTTCTGTGAAAGCCTGTGTAAGATATAAACTGTGTATAATCAGAAAGCCTGTAGTTTGAGGGTGTGGTGTGGTGCTTTGTGAAGCAAAGAGAAATGGTAGTCTTCATGGGCACGTTGACCACCAGCATAGACGTATGGTCATGTGCTATTTCAAGACAAGGATATATGCTGAGAAATGCGTTGTTAGGTGATTTTCTCATTGTGCGGACATCATTTAATGTGCTTTTATGCAATCCAAGATAGTATAGGCTATCTAGGCTGTGGGTAAAACCAGTATAGCATGTTACGGTACTAAATACATTAGGTAGTTATAACACAATGGTAAGTATTTGTGTGTCTAAACATAGAAAAGGTACAGTAAGAACATAGTATAAAAGATAAAAATGTTACACCTCTATAGGGTGCTTAACTTGAATTGAGCTTGCAGGCTTGGCACTTGCTCTGGGTGAGGCAGTGAATGAAAGATGAGTGAATATGAAAGCCTAGAACATTAATGTATACTACTTTAGACTTCATAAACATTGTACACTTAGGCTACACTAAGTATATTGGAAAATATTCTTTCTTAATAATAAATTAACCACAGTTTACTGTAACTTTTTTACTTTAAATTTCTTAAAATTTATTTTATTATTTTATTTTAAAAATTTTTTATTTTTTTTATTGCATTTTAGGTTTTGGGGTACATGTGAAGAACATGTAAGATTGTTGCATAGGTACACACATGGCAACCTATGGTTTGCTGCCTTCCTCCCCATCATCTATATCTGGCATTTCTCCCCATGTTATTCCTCCCCAACTCCCTGCCCTCACTGTCCCTCCCCTTTTTCCCCCCACACACCCCAGTATGTGATATTCCCCTCCCTGTGTCCATGTGTTTTCATTGTTCAACACCTGTGTATAAGTGAGAACATGCAATATTTGATTTTCTGTTCTTGTGTCAGTTTGCTGAGAATGATTGTTTCAAGGTTCATCTATGTCCCTACAAAGGACACGAACTCATCGTTTTTTATGGCCGCGTAGTATTCTGTGGTGTATATGTGCCACATTTTCCCTGTCTTGTCTATCATTGATGGGCATTTGGGTTGGTTCCAAGTCTTTGCTGTTGAAAATAGTGCCGCAGTGAACATCTGTGTGCTTGTATCCTTATAATGGAACGATTTGTAATCCTTTGGATATATACCCAGTAATGGGATTGCTGGGTCAAATGGAATTTCTGTTTCTAGGTCCTTGAGGAATCGCCACACTGTCTTCCACAATGGTTGAACTAATTTACACTCCCACCAACAATATAAAAGTGTTTCTATTTCTCCACATCTTCTCCAGCATCTGCTGTCTCCAGATTTTTTCATGATCACCATTCTAACTGGTGTGATATGGTATCTCAATGTAGTTTTGATTTGCATTTCTCTAATGACCAGTGATGATGAGCATTTTTTCATATGTTTATTGGCCTCATGTATGTCTTCTTTTGTAAAGTGTCTGTTCATATCCTTTGCCCACTTATGAATGGGCTCGTTTGTTTTTCCCTTGTAAATCTGTTTTAGTTCTTTGTAGATTCTGGATATCAGCCATTTGTCAGATAGTTAGATTGCAAAAATTTTTTCCCATTCTGTTGGTTGCTGATTCACTCTAATGACGGTTTCTTTTGCTGTGCAGAAGCTGTGGAATTTCATTAGGTCCCATTTGTCTATTTTGGCTTTTGTTGCCAATGCTTTTGGTGTTTTGTTCATGAAGTCCTTGCCTACGCCTATGTCCTGAATGGTTTTACCTAGATTTTCTTCTAGGGTTTTTATGGTGTTAGGTTTTGTATTTAAGTCTTTAATCCATCTGGAGTTAATTTTAGTGTAAGGTGTCAGGAAGGGGTCTGGTTTCTGCTTTCTGCACATGGCTAGCCAGTTTTCCCAACACCGTTAATTAAACAGGAAATCCTTTCCCCATTGCTTGTTTTTGTCAAGTTTATCAAAGATTGTATGGTTGTAGATATGTTATGTTGCCTCCGATGCCTCTGTTCTGTTCCATTGGTCTATATTTCTGTTTTGGTACCAGTACCATGCTGTCTTGATTACTGTAGCCTTGTAGTCTAGTTCGAAGTCCAGTAGTGTGATGCCTCCTGCTGTGTTCTTTTTACTTAGAATTCACTTGGCTATGCGGGCTCTCTTTTGGTTCCATATGAAGTTTAAGGTGGTTTTTTCCAGTTCTGTGAAGAAGGTCATTGGTAGCTTAATGGGGATAGCATTGAATCTGTAAATTACTTTGGGCAGTATGGCCATTTTCACGATATTGAGTCTTCCTAACCATGAACATGGAATGTTTCTCCATCTGTTTGTGTCCTCTCCTATTTTGCTGAGCAGTGGTTTGTAGTTCTCCTTGAAGAGGACCGTTACATTCTTTGTTAGTTGTATTTCTAGGTTTTTTATTCTTTTTGGAGCAATTGTACATGGCAGTTTGTTCTTGATTTGGCTCTCTTTAAGTCTGTTATTGGTATATAGGAATGCTTGTGATTTTTGCACATTGATTTTGTATCCTGAGACTTTGCTGAAGTTGCTTATGAGTTTCAGGAGATTTTGGGATGAGGCAATGGGGCCTTTAAATATGCAATCATGTCATCTGCAAATAGAGACAATTAGACTTTCTCCTTTCCTTATTGAATGCCCTTTATTTCTTTTTCTTGCCTGATTGCTCTGGCTAGAACTTCCAATACTATATTGAATAGGAGTGGTGAGAGAGGGCATCCTTGTCTAGTGCCAGATTTCAAAGGGAATGCTTTCAGATTTTGCCCATTCAGTATGATATTGGCTGTTGGTTTGTCCTAAATAGCTTTTATTATTTTCAGATACATTCCATCAATACCGAGTTTATTGAGGGTTTTTAGCATAAAGGGCTGTTGAATTTTGTCAAAGGCCTTCTCTGCATCTATTGAGATAATTGTGGTTTTTGTCTTTGTTTCTGTTTATGGTGAATTACGTTTATGGGCTTGCATATGTTGAACCAGCCTTGCATCCCCGGGATGAAGGCTACTTAATCATGGTGGATAAACTTTTTGATGTGCTATTGCAATCAGTTTGTCAGTATTTTATTGAAGATTTTTGCATCTATGTTCATCATGGATATTGGCCTGAAGTTTTCTTTTTTGTTGAGTCTCTGCCGGGTTTTGGTATCAGGATGATGTTGATCTCAAAAAAGGATTTGGAAAGGATTCCCTCTTTTTGGATTGTTTGGAATAGTTTCAGAAGGAATGGTACCTGCTTCTCTTTGTATGTCCGGTAGAATTCAGCTGTGAACCCGTCTGGACCTGGGCTATTTTGGTTGGTAGGCTGTTGATTGCTGCCTCACTTTCAGCCCTTGTTATTAGTCTATTCAGGGTTTCCACTTCTTTCTGGTTTAGGCTTCGAGGATTCAAGTGTCCAGGAATTTATCCATTTCTTCCAGGTTTAATAGTTTATGTGCATAGAGTTGTTTGTAATAATCTCTGATGATGGTTTGTATTTCTGTGGAATCTGTGGTGATATCCCCTTTATCGTTTTTATTGCCTCTATTTGATTCTTCTCACTTTTCTTTTTTATTAATCTGGCTAGTGGTCTGTCTGTTTTATTGATCTTTTGGAAAACCAGCTCTTGGATTTATTGATTTTTTGAAGGGCTTTTCCTGTCTGTATCTCCTTCAGTTGTGCTCTGATCTTAGTTATTTCTTGTCTTCTGCTTGCTTTTGAGTTTTTTTGATCTTGCTCCTCTAGGTCTTTCAATTTTGATGATAGAGTATTGATTATAGATCTTTCCTTCCTTCTCATGTGGGCATTTATTACTATATATTTTCTTCTAGAGACTGCTTTAAATGTGTCCCAGAGATTCTGGTGTGTTATGTCTCCGTTCTCGTTGGTTTCAAAGAACTTCTTTATTTCTGCCTTCATTTCATTGTTTATCCAGTCAACATTCAAGAGCCAGTTGCTCAGTTTCCAAGAAGCTGTGCGGTTCTGAGTTAGTTTCTGAATTCTGAGTTCTAACTTGATTGCACTGTGGTCTGAGAGACTGTTTGTTATGATTTCCATTCTTTTGCATTTGTTGAGGAGTGATTTACTTTCAATTATGTGTTCAATTTTAGAGTAGGTGTGATGTGGTGCTGAGAAGAATGTATATTCTGTGGATTTGGGGTGGAGAGTTCTATGAATGTCTATTAGGTTTGCTTGGCCCAGGTCTGAATTCAAGTCCTGGATATCCTTGTTTTCTGTCTCATTGATTTGTCTAATATTGACAGTGGGGTGTTAAAGTCTCCCACTATTATTGTGTGGGAGTCTATGTCTCTTTGTAAGTCATTAAGAACTTGCTTTATATGTCTGGGTGCTCCTGTATTGGGTGTATATATAGTTAGGATCATTAGCTCTTCTTGTTGCATTGATCCTTTTACCATTATGTAATATCCTTCTTTATCTCTTTTGATCTTTGTTGATTTGAAGTTTATTTTATCAGATACTAGGATTGAAACTCCTGCTTTTTTTTCCTTTCCATTTGTTTGGTAAATCTTATTCATCCCTTTATTTTGAGCCTTTGTGTATCCTTGCATGTGAGATGTGTTTCCTGGATACAGTACACCAATGGGTTTTGGCTTTTTATCCAATTTGCAGTCTATGTCTTTTGATTGGGGCATTTAACCCATTTACATTTAGGGTTAATATTGTTAAGTGTGGATTTGATGCTGCCATTTTGATGCTAGCTGGCTGCTTTGCCCATTAGTTGATGCAGTTTCTTCATTGTGTCGATGCTTTTTACCATTTGGTATGTTTTTGGAGTGGCTGATAATGGTTGTTTCTTTCTGTGTTTAGTGCTTCTTTCAGGAGCTTTTGTAAAGCAGGCCTGGTGGTGATGAAACCTCTGAGTAATTGCTTGTTCGTGAAGGATTTTATTTCTTCTTCGCTTATAAGGCTTAGTTTGGCTGGATATGAAATTCTGGGTTGAAAGTTCTTTTCTTTAAGGATGTTGAATATTAGCTCCCTCTCTCTCTGGATTATAGGATTTCTTGTGAGAGATCCTCTGTGAGTCTGATGGGCTTCCCTTTGTGGGTAACCCGACCTTTCTCTCTAGCTGCCCTTAGCATTTTGTCCTTCATTTCAGCCCTAGTGAATCTGACGATTATATGCCTTGGGGTTGCTTTTCTTGAGGAACATCTTTGTGGTGTTCTCTGTATTTCCTGGACTTGAATATTGGCCTGCCTTGCTGGGTTGGGGTCTTTAAAAGTTTTTTAAAGTTCTTGATTCCTATGTAATAGCACTTACCTTAAAATACGCATACATTGTACATCTGCAAAAACATTTTCTTTTGTTACATCCTTATTCTGTAAACTTTTGAATAAGTTTTTTCCACTTTTAATAACTTTTCATAAAATCTAAGTGAGAGACACAAACACATCAGCCTAGACTTGCGCAAGGTTAAGATCATCAATAACATTGTCTTCCACCTCTACATCTTGTCCCACTAGAAGGTCTTCCAGGGCATTAATACACATGGAGCTGTCATCTCCTGTGATAACAATGCCTTCTTCTGGGCTGGTTGCAGTAGCTCACACCTATAAACCAAGCACTTTGGAAGGCCAAGGTGGGTGAATCGCTTGAGCCCAGGAATTCAAGACCAGCTTGGGCAATGTGGCAAAACCCTGTCTTTACAAAAATTAGCCAGACATGTTGGCATGTGCCTGTAGTCCCAGCTACTTGGGAGACTGAGGTGGGAGGATTGCTTGAGCCTAAGAGGTCATGCCATTGCAGTTCCAACCTGGGTGACAGAGTGAGACTCTGTCTCAAACAAACAACAAAAAAATGCCTTCTTCTGTCATATCTCCTTAAGGACCTGCCTGAGGCAGTTTTACAGTTAACTTTAAAAGAAAAAAAAATGTTAGAGCAATATATTCTAAAATAACAATAAAAAGGTATAGTATAGCATATACGTAAGCCAGTAACATAGTTGCTTAATTTCATTATCAAGTATTAAATTCTACTGAACATAATTGTATGTGCTATGGTTTTGTTTTGTAACTAGACAGGGTCTCGCTCTGTCACCCAGGGTGGAGTACAGTGGTGTGATCATAGCTTACTGCAGCCTTGAATTCCTGGGCTGAAGTGATCCTCCCCACCTCAGCCTCCCAAGTAGCTAGGACTACAGGTGCATGACTTCATGTCTGCCTGATATTTTGATATATTTTTTTTTTTGTAGAGTGGATCTCTTTATGTTGCCTGGGCTGGGCTGCTCTCAAACTTTTAGCCTCAAGCAGTTTTCCCCCCATGGCCTCCAAAAGTATTGAAGTTATAGGCGTGAGCAACTACCCCAGGCCATGTCTGTGCTATACTTTTATACTACTGTCTGTGCTGTAGATTTGTTTACACCAGCATTACTGCAAATGCATCAGTAATGTGATGTGTTGTGACAGCCATCACATTACTATGTGTGGGAATGTTCAACTCAGTTATAATCTTATGAGACCACTTTTGTAAATGCAGTATGTTACTGACTAATACATAATTACGTGATGCCTAACTGTAGTGAATTTTCAAAAATGGAAAGTTACCAAGGGGAGTTTAATGAGGTACTTTCAGTGGCATGGAGGAGACTAGCAAAGCCAGTGTTTAGTGTGGTAAGTACAGCTGGGATCTGGACAGAGGTATTACAAGATACTTTGAAATTCCTGTTTTTCCACTCTTGTGCATTTTATGGGTATTTCAGTTTTGTCAATTTTTCTTTTGTACACTCTATTTTCTTTTTCTATTTACCTATCGTTTGTATCTCAAAAACACTGGTATAGATCTTAACCTCTCAGCTAGTCTGTGTTTTGAAAGATTCCAGCATGAATTCTGAATTCAATGATATTCACCAAATATAAAATCACAGGAAATATAAAATAATCTGAATTTGAGACATCAAAATATTGGAGCTATCTAAAACCAAGAAGAAAGGAAACCTTAGTAACTTTCCTACAGTCAGTTTTGGGTTTATAATTGATATGTCTATCAGTTATATATGAAAATGACCTTGAGAATTTTTTTTCTTGAAAGGAGGTGAAATATTTATTTTTCTTTTCTCTTTGGTCCTTGATTCAGGAGGAGACGAATAAATCAAAGGTGCTTTTTTCCTTTTAGGAAACTTATTGATATATACATTTCAGAAGGATGATATCAGATTGTATAATTAAGTGGTACTAATATATAGGATAGTATAGGATAATATCATTTATATTAGTATTTCTTATGCCTGGCATGAAATCAAGTCTTAGAAAATGCTTATTGAAAGAATTAGGAGTAGGGATAGGAAAGAACCCAAGAATGAGGATGGCTTTTTAAATAATTGAATTATGAAATCATTATTATATTTCTCCTTAGCGTATTATTCTTTTGTGTCCGCCTTTTACATTTTCCTGGTGGTCTTAAGTCCCTGAGACACTTCCATTTCTTTCTGGCCCCAACACCATGCTGACTGTTTTAGTCTGTACCCTTCATTACAAAGGGCAGGATGTAGAAGTAGTCAGGTATTAGTCCAAGCCCACTTAAGTGTCCTAATGAGGTGCAGTCACTGTGACATCTGCACAGAAGTTTCTGGCTGTGCTTACCTTTGTAGCAGTATTTGGAAGTGCTGTTGACTTGTGGTTTCTTCTCATTCATTTCTCTGTTTCTCTCATGCTTTGGAGGATCTTTCCAATGTTTCTTATGTCTTGAAGGCATTTATGGCAATTTGGAATTGCCTGTTATCTTTTCATGGATTTTCGAGGTTTCAGCTGGGGGTAGGGTAGACTCACAGTAGAATTGAGTTAGACTATTCTACCAGTCTTCTAGCATACTCCCCAAGTCTTCATTTTATGAATTCAGGTTTTGATTTTGTCCCCCATTGGTTGAGTTGCTGCCAAATTCATTTGTTTCTTTGTGGTAAGTACCTCATTTCTTTTAAAGCTCGGGAAGAGGCAATTTTTTTTTCATATTTTTATTTGTCTTCATTTAAAAGGCTCTTTAACTTTCTTTTAAAAGTCTGTGTTTTTGTTGTTGTTGTTTTTCCTTATAATCTGGCTTTCTGTTCTTGCAGTCAAACTGGAATGCACGCAGGTCATCTTAATTCATTTTACCTTTTTCTCTGCACATGATACTACACTGACTTCCCTTTGTTAGGAAGGAAAACACATTGTTTTATTCAGATGTCTTTCATATACTTGCAAAAATGTTAAGGCTGGGGGTTGAGTGCATCTCTAGGATAAATGGTCCTTTTGTGGAAGAAAATTGAGAGAATTATGGGTTAGTGTGCTGACAGTTTGATTTCTTTTCTTTTCTTTTTTTTTTTTGAGTTGGAGTCTTGCTCTGTTTTTCAGGCTGGAGTGCTGTGGCTACAACCTTTGCCTCCCAGGTTCAAGCCATCCTTGTGCCTCAGCCTTCTGAGTAGCTGAGATTATAAGTGCATGCCACCATGCCCAGCTAATTTTTGTAATTTTTTTTTTTAGTAGAGATGGGGTTTCACCATGTTGGCCAGGCTGGTCTCTTACTCCTGGCCTCAAGTGATCCACCCGCCTCGGCCTCCCAAAATGTTGGGATTATAGGCGTGAACCATTGTGCCTGGCCTTGATTTCTTGTTTCTGTTTTGAGGGGCTTTCCTGTCTTGGTGTCTGTGAATAAATATTGTACTTATATATTCACTCAGTACTAAATGCTGGGAATTTAAAGATGATTACACGTAGTCCATGTCCTCAAGGGACTGTCCTGTGCTTAACATTTTCAAGTTAGTCATTTTCATTAGTAATTGTTTAGTGTCTGTTCCCCTCTTCCCCATATTGTAAGTTCTTTATGGGCACACCTAACTTAGCTTTTTCGGTAGCACCTAACACAGTGCCTGATGATAGTTCCTCACTGAATAGTTTTTGATGGAATACCTGACCATACTGTCTTTTCATGAGGTCATTTCGTGGTAGAACATGTGGCACAATGCTTTGCATGTATTAGAAAATCAGCAAATTTGTTAAATCAGTTAAAAATATGGAAATGTTCACCTTGCCCTTTAGAGAGAGTGAATAAAAGGAAAAAAGCAGGTGAGAAAACATCTCCACTGTAGGCTCTTGAAATCTGTGGATTGGGCAATAGAGTATTTAACATTTGGTGAAGTTGCCTAGTCACATCTCAAGACCTTAGAACCTCCTGTAAAAGGTTTTAAATGCTTACTTTCTGAAAAATGACTGGAAAGAAATAAAGTTGCTATTAATAGGTAAGGAAAGTGTAACATCTAAGAATGTAATGATTCTCAGCTGGGAAATAAAAGTTTTAGAGATATTATCCCACAGAGTGAAATACAGAATTTAGTCATGTCTTGAACTCATGTTACTTTATGTGGAAACTGCAAATATTTTAGGCCATTAGTTGATTAAGTACAAGATAACACTTGAAGGGTAAAGAGATTATGTTGGAATATGATTTGTCAAGGTAACATGCTGATAAACATAGAAAATATGATTTGGGAGGTCAGGAGCATATATAAACCTTTCTGTATTTCTGAACTGTGGGGTTTAGAAAATCTCAGAATATTGTGGGGATATTTCAGAGGTTTGCTGTAATTGAGGTTACAAATGGAAATTTGCTTGTGTTCTTCCGGTCTCCTTCCTTCTTGTCTCCTTTTACACCTTTCACTTATACATTCTCCAGTTTGCTCAACCCCGCTCTAGTTTCCTGCTTCCTTTTCCCTCAATCCCTTACTCTCCACATCTTTTATGGCAAATTATTTTCCTTCCTGGAAGGACTCACTGGATAAAAGGCTTGTTAAGTCAATTATGGGAAAGTGAGAAGAATAGGAATAAATGCTACTTTATCTTTTCTTTTTATTCCTTGCTTTGGAGAAAGGGAATGTTCTTTTATTTCTGAAAATTTATATGGTCTGTGACTCTAATAATAAGGGTAAAAAAATGTGATTTGAAATAAATTTTTTTGTTTGATATTAATGATGTTTAGTCATTTAAAAATGATTAAAAACTCACGATATACTTTCTTTTAGGTCCGTATTGAAACAGCTACAACTTTGAAGTTAAATATCCTTCTGAAAATTTAAAAATACTTTATTGAAAAGAACTTTCATACTTTCAAGTTATTGTTTTGTGAAATTAATTTATGTATATTGTTTATATGTATGTTTATTTTGATAAAAATTATATATTCTTAATATTCCTTAACTGCTCTTTACCTGTTGATGATTTTGAATTTAGAACAGATCAGTTTCTACCGGTAAGAATATATGCTTCGAGGTTTTCTTTTTAAAACAATTTCTGCCTATATCTTTGATATTGTATTATTTTATAGATGAAATTATGTGTTACTTATTAAAGTTACATTTAAAAGTATGCTGTATTGGATTATATTGGAGGACATAACTTTTATTTGTAAACTGTTTTGGTAACTTTTATTGGTAACAGTTCACTCATATTCTGCTTATTTTTGTTTAGCAATTTTGTCATCTATGTTGAAGTTGGTTGCCAAACCTTTTTTCGACATTCAAAAACATCTAGTATCTTCCTTTTTTTGTGTGTCTGTAACTTTTACTTTTTAGGTTATTTCTCTGTGTTGAGTATGTATATCTGTATCCTATCCTACATACTTGATTGTAAATTACTTGATGAGCTGAATACCAAGTTCTACTCATCTTTTTACTCTTTACTCAACCCTCAGCACTGAGCATGGTGTTTTCCCATAATTGGTACTCAGTAAGTACTTGTTAAACATGTCAGTAACATTGGGGTGTTAGTATTTATTCTAAAGAGGATTAGGGGAGAAGAAAGTTACGTGATAAAATGTCTCTCTGTACTTCTTTTGTACAGATAAATAAAGATTTTTTTGTACAGATAAATGTCTATCTGTACTTCTTTTGGTGAGGGGGATAGATAGGGGAGCTTGTAGAGCAGTTATCTTGCTTTAATACGAAGTCACTAGACAATTTTTGGATGAAAGGAATGTGTTGTAGAAATTTGTATTAAAATGAGCCATATATCTGAAAGAACAAATGCTTGCTTTATGTAAGTGTATGTGATTTGTTAGTTTCTTTCTTTCTTTATTTTTTTTTGAGATGGAATTTCGCTCTTGTTACCCAGGCTGGAGTACAATGGTGCGATCTCGGCTCACCGCAACCTCCACCTCCTGGGTTCAGGCAATTCTCCTGCCTCAGCCTCCTGAGTAGCTGGGACTACAGGCGGGCACCACCATGCCCAGCTAATTTTTTGTATTTTTAGTAGAGACGGGTTTCACCATGTTGACCAGATGGTCTCGATCTCTTGACCTCGTGATCCACCCGCCTCGGCCTCCCAAAGTGCTGGGATTACAGGCATGAGCCACCACACCCGTCTGATTTGTTAGTTTCTTACATAATTTTCATAATATAAGAGTTCACAGCCAGACATAGGATATTTGGTTTTGATTTCCTAGTAAGAACTATTCTGCCATTTTTAGAATAACAGGTTATATCTATAAAAATGTATGTTTTCATGCAGTATATGTTAAGGGCCACATCAGCTAGCTGGCATGTAAGTGCAATAATTAATGTCTTTTTGCTGTACTGAGTAGGTCTTGCAAAACAAAATATTTTGTGATTGACAATGGGCATATGTGGAAGAACAGTGACAAGGCACTGCTAATAGTTAACAGTATAAATTTAAACATACACATCTTAGACAATATTCCACTAAACATTATTCAGTTTGTGGATGAGTTATATTCTGAAATGGACACATTTAGCAGCAATGAAGAAAGAAAATAGTTTTTTTTTTTTGAGACAGAGTCTTGCTCTGTCATCAGGTTGGAGTACAGTGGTTTGATGGAGGCTCACTGCAATCTCTGCCTCCTGGGTTCAAGCGATTCTCCTGCCTCAGCCTCCCAAGTAGCTGGGACTACACCGCATCCAGCTAATTTTTTGGCATTTTTGGTAGAGACGGGGTTTCACCATGCTGGCCAGGATGGTCTTGATTTCTTGACCTTGTGATCCACCTGCCTCAGCCTCCCAAAGTGTTGGGATTACAGGTGTGAGCCAGAAAACACTTTTTTACATTTTAGAAGCTTGAATAATTTCAAGTTGTTTAGGTAATGCCAAGCTTTTGGCTTTTTGCTTATTTGACTTTTACTGCTTTAACCTTATGATTTATTTCTTCTGTTTGTATGCATGTAGAGGTCTATTGATTTCTATTCTAAACCTTTTTTATTTCATTTTATTTATTTTCACCTGCAGTATTTGGAAACCATGTTCACACTACTTTTTCAGCTACTGCAGCAAGTTACAGAATGTGACACAAAGATGCACGTTTTGCATGTCCTTTCTTGTGTCATTGAAAGAGTCAATGTGCAGGTAATTATATTGTAAAATATGAAAATAAATGTCTGACAGGTGAGTAGAGTATATGTAAAGTTCCTTAGTATCCTTGACTACATTGTTTAAGAGTTAAAACATTAATTGAAAAGCTTCTAACTTATCGATTGTCGTTTCAGTTATGTATTACTCAAAATTGACATTTATATTCAAGTTTTAAAAAATGACTAAGAAAATTAACATATTAAAAAATTGGATCAACAATATAGAGGTATTCATAAAGCAGAATTTTTGATATTTTAGAAGATTCAGCTAATGTAAAATTCAGTGTATTTGAGAGCATAGCCAGAAGTGCCCATCAGCAAGACTTCTGGAAAGTCTGCTATTTTTACCTTAACCATTAAGTATGTTTTGCCATCTAGTCTGCATTATATTTACTTTTGGCTTAATGTAAAAATGATGTGTAAAGCTCTTAACAGTTCAATTATTCAGCTTCTCCAGTCACTCTGAATCTTTGTGAAAAATTGTTAATCCAGTAAACCACACTGTAATTATCCTTGTGGCTTTCTATATTCTAGTTCACCATTGCATATCCTTGTTTGGAAGGCACTGGAGCAAATCTGTGATTTGCTTTGTATTAGGAAAGATAATTGATTTGGATTTCACAGACTTAGAGTTTACTCTTGGATCTGCTATTAATGAATTGTGACACCTTGAGCAGATTTATTAATTCTAAAGAAATTGATGAGAATAGCTATTAATTATTCTGTAATGACAACATACTGACATATGTGTTGAATGCTTTGTGTATATTTCTTATGTAGTTCTCACAAAAAACTTGAGGTAGATGTTAGAATTTATTTTCTCTAACAATTTGAAACTTGAAGGAACTTTTCAAAGTTCACATAATTTAATAGCACTGCTCATACGTAAACTCAGCATAATGCCACTCCTGTGGTAGGGTTGAGTCACTGTTAATCATTTGAAACAGATCTGCATACTGTTGTCTAAAAGTAGTAATATCTTGCATGATTCTTAGTACTTGGTGTTCTTAATACATTAATCACATTATTTCATTTGATGCTGTTTTTCACCAACATTGAGAGAGTTTGGTCACACAGAGTTCATTGCAGCTGTTTTAAGAACTCATTTTAAGTCCTTGCCTCCACTATTTAGTTTGGGCAGTCTTTAACCTTGTGTCCTCATATATAAAATAGTAATGATAATTCTGAACTCACCTGACTTAGGATTTCATGAGCATGAAATTATTATACATGTCCAGTATGCTTCAGAGTACTAAAAACTGCAATAAATTGTTTAAAAAGTTGATTATTAAAACAAGATTTGGCCATTTTCTTTAATTTTATTTAGATATATATGGCTGATGGAAATTTCTTAAGTAAAACTTTTTTAAATAGAAATGGATTTTCTTACCTTTGCCTCCCCAAATTTCGAATTAAACCTTTTTCTCCAAAAGTGTGTTATTATTTTGGCTTGGTAAATTTAAAAATACTTTTGTGTTTCTGTCTACACTCATCTTTAGAAACACAAATAGCCTAAGCAGCTCATTTGCTGTATCATCAGAAAGTAACAATTAGATATAGTTATTCAGTAAAGTTTTTGCTTTTCAAAACTTACGCTAAATAGGAAATGGTTAAAAAATACTTTCAGTTGTCTGATTCTTTAACTTTTTTCCATGTTAACCTTTGATCAACCCTGTCATTGTTATCATTGTTGCATATGTACCTCAACTCTCTTTCATATGCCAAATTTGATGTTTGTCCATGAGGCAACAAACTTTTTAAAAAATGTTAACAAATTTTATCTTTTTTGAGACAGAGTCTTGTTCTGTCACCCAAGCTGGAGTGCAGTGCTGCATGTCAGCTGACTGCACCCTCTGCCCCAATCCCCTGGGTTCAAGTGATTCCTGTGCCTCAGCCTCCTGAGTAGCTTGGATTATAGGCATGTGCCACCATGCCTGGCTGATTTTCTTCTTTTTTTGTACTTTTAGTAGAGACAGGGTTTCGCCGTGTCAGCCAGGCTGGTCTCGAGCTCGGGTTTAAGGGATCCACCTGCCTTGGCCTTCCAAAGTGCTGGGATTACAGACGAGAGCCACCACACATGGCCTGAATTATCCTTTTGATATTAGGCAGCGAACATTTTGTGCCATCTTACAATAGTGCTTTCTGACACATACAGTTTAATTTTGAAGTTTCAGTAAAGTCACCATCTTTGTACCATATGTACAATTATTTGAATATTGTTTTTGCTTTTTGAGAAAGTAGTTGAAAACTTACAGTTAACTTTTCTAGTACAGAAAGCTTATAAATATGTAGTCAAAATAAATATGTAATCATCAGATGTGATATCAGGCAGTCTTTGGGCTTGTGCATTTCCTAAGTGAAAGAACAAAATTAAAGGGCCTCTGTGAAATATAAAATACTCTATTGAAAATAGTGTCTAAAAGATGATGTGTCTTTGGAGACTTAGAGTAATTTTTTTAATCCCAGTGATAGAGCCCTCTTTAAAACATTTGTTAGATTGTCACATATTTGATTTTCATGTTGTCAGAGGTGAATGATAGTGGAGCTTTCCCTATGTATGAATTAACTCATAAGGCCATAAAGTGCTTCCCCAACACCCCAAATTCTTTGGTAAGAACACTTAACATGAGATCTGTCCCCTTAACAAAACTGTAAGTGTAGAATACATTATTGTTGACTTTTGGTTCAACATTCTATAGCAGAACTCTAAAGCTTATTCATCTTGTTTACCTGAAACTTTGTGCCTGTTGATTAGTAACTCATTTCCCCTTCCCCTTAGTCCCTGGCAACCATCATTCCACTCTTTGATTCTATGAATTCCACTATTTTAGATAACTTCATATAAGTAGAATTGGCAGTGTTTGTCTTTCTGTGGGTAGTTTGTTTGATTTAGCATATTGTTAGCAAGGTATATTCACAATGTCCCATATTGCAGAATTTCCTTCTGTTTTTAAGGCCACATAGTATATGTATGCCCTTATGTAGGCAATACCACATGTTCTTTATCCACTCATCTGTTGTTGATGGATATTTCGGCTGCTTCCACATGTTGGCTATTATGAATAAACATGGTAGTGCCAATAATTTAATAGGATTGCTGGAAGATATGGTGGTTCTAGTTTTCAGTTTTTTGGGAATCTCCATGCTACTTTCTATAGCAGGTATAACATTTTACATCCCTACCAACAGTCGTACAAGGGTATCAGTTTCTCCATACAGTTGCCAACACTTGCATTGTCTTTTTTTTTTTTTTTTTAATGATAGCCACCTTGACTATTTTTGATTTGCATTTTGGTTTTGATTTGCGTTTCCTATTGACTGCAGAAACTTTCTTATTAGTTCTATGTGATTTTTTAAATGTTTTGCAAATAATTGAAATTAGCCTTCCCTTAAAAACCTTGTATTATAATCCTATTCATAAGTTTATATGGATAGTATTTTTTCTTTCACCTCTTTTCATTGAAAATTCTCAAACCTACAAAAAAGTTATAAGAATAGCTCACCACTCATATATCCTTCACTTAGTTTCATCACTTACTAATATTTTACATTTGCTTTCTTTTTTCTATCCACATGTACAGATTGTTGTTGTAAAACCATTTCAGTTTTAGTTGCAGACATCATGGCACTCTCCAGAATATTAGATGTCTCCTTCTTAAGAGATGTATGTTCCATTTCCTACATTATTATAACTGCGATTAGACTCAGGAAACTTAACACTGATGTAATACTGTTAACTAATATCAAGTCAGTATTCAGATTTCCTTAGTTCCCCCCATTAGTTATCCTCCCACCCCACTGGAATATGTTTGACTCTGATGCCCCTGCTATGTTATTTTTAATGCCTAGTGTTTTTCTTTTTTTTTTCTTTTGTATCTTTCACAGCATTCTATGATTTATATTTTTGTTTGTTTTTTGAGATGTAGTCTCGCTTTGTCACACAAGCTAGAATGCAGTGAGGCTGTCTTAGCTCACTGCAACCTCCTAGATTGAAGCAATTCTTTTGCCTCAGCCTCCCGAGTATCTGGGATTACAGGTGCCTGCCACCACACCCAGGTAATTTTTGTATTTTGAGTAGAGGTGGGGTTTCCCCACTTTGGCCAGGCTGGTCTTGAACTGCTGATCTCAAGCGATCCACCCACCTTGGCCTCCCAAAGTGCTGGGATTACAGGTGCGAGCCACTGTGCCAAGCCACTGTGATTGATTTTGGAGTACTGTTTTTGTAGCATTAATTTTAATTTAGAATATTGTATATTCTAATGACAGCCTAGATTAGAATAGAAATATTTTATCAATTTTAAATGTAACTGGGTACTTTGGTTTTTATTACCCCATTTGTAATTTATGGTATATATTTCTTTTCTATAATTTCTAGGAAAGTATCCTCTCTATTTAAAACCAAAACTACCTTATTTTCCTTATCAGTAGATTGTGTTGTCATATGCTTATTTTTAGTTGTTTATGAATGAGTTAGATACTTTGAAATGTTTTTATGTATTAATTGGCCTGCTTTTATGAGCTAATTGGAGTGATCTTTGAGATAGATCACTTAGTGATATTGAGCACATGGTCTAGAAATAATAGTCAAATTTTGAAAATAAGGTATTACTTGATAAATGTGTGAAAATAAGATAGTTTGTGTCTTAATATTTATTCACTTATATCTTACTGAGATGTTTGGGCAAATATTTACTTCTTACTTTTCTGCATTTCCCACCACTACTTCCATCACCAGGAGAGGGGAACAAATTTTATAGTTGTTTGGCTACCCTTTTAGAGTATTTTGCTAGCAGAATAAAGAAAATCTCCCTTTCTGGGAACATTTTAAATTTTAATCCGTGATATTCAAATAGATAGTAGTGAAGCTGTGAAGCTCTAGTCTTTCTATTTCATCCCCAAGGATACTCTTAAAGCAATTTGAAATACTGTGATACTAAGATTATAGCAATTTCAAATACTGGAGTTGAAATGCTGTCCAGCATCATTGTAGATCCATTTTGTTTTTCAGGAAACTACTGTCAGACTCAGCTGTGCTTCAGAGTAAAATCTAAAATCTGATTAACTTAATCTGTAGTGAGTTTAGCAGTTTTATCCTTTGAAATGGTTTCTTCCTCTGTGTTTCCACTGTACCTTGTATACACCTTCATCATTGCACTTATCCTTTTTCATTGTAAGAGTTTGTAAAGCTCTCTTTGTATCCTTTTTTTCCCAGTGCCTTGTGCTCAGGGCCTGAAACTTGGAAGATGTTTGTAGAATAAATGAATAAATGCTGACTTTTTAAAAAAAAACAATAGTATAATTTCCAATTAGGTAAGCTGTTTTATTAAAGAAGAAGCAGGATATTACAGCGTTTTCTGTTATCTAAAGAATTTTTTTTATATTCATAAATTTTATTTCATTCAGTACACTTGATGCTTGTTTAAAATTATTTAAAAATATTTGCTATAGAGCCCTGGGTCTTTATGTAATATCTAGTTTATTTCATAAGGAATTGAGCATAATACATTGTATTTAGTAAATATTAAATATTTGCTGCCTGGGACTTAACAGTGTTTTCAAAGTAAAGTGCCTTTTTTACTAATACAATTTTGTTGCTTCCCCTACTTATATTGTGATAGATACGACCATATGTGGGATGCTTGGTACAATATTTGCCCCTCCTTTGGAAGCAGAGTGAAGAACACAATATGTTGAGATGTGCTATTTTGACAACACTTATTCATCTTGTGCAGGTAAGTCACTTCTCCACAGGGTTTTTTTTTTTTAGTTTAGTGGGTTTTTAAAAATTCTTTTAAACATTTAAAAATTGTTTTTATGTGATTTATGTTAATGGTACTGGAATACATCACATTTTACTTTTACCTTTTTTTCCATGTATGATCTAAACAGATTTAAAAACAACTTTTGCATGCTTATTTTGGACATTTTTTTTGAGGATGTGAAAAATATTATTCACTTTTAAAGTAGATGTCTTCTATTAGATGTAGTTGTCTCCGGTGATGATAGACTCATGGTTCGTGCAGTCCACGGTACTATGCATGCAGTTCCTTTCTGCTTGAACATACTTTATGTTTTCACTCTTTTTCCTTGATTTAAAATAAAAAATTTCTCAATTATAACTTGGGAAGGTAGGAAACCACGTGAGTTGCTTTTGAGGGGAGACGAGCAAATTGGATTTCAAACATTTTGACTTTGAGGTGTTGGGATGTGTAGAAGGTAGAGAGGAACCTGAAACTTTGAACTGGACTGTAGTTCTCATTTGAACTGTTATTAAAGTGAATTGTAGTCTGGTAAAAGCATGAAGAGGGAAGAGCTCAAGGCCATGAGTTAGAATATATGTGTGGGGATGCTCAAATGATTTTACTGACCTCACCCATAAATTTGAGAAATTTTCCACTGGGGGAGAATTTAGAAGTATCCTTCAATTCAGAATTACTACTCTAAAGCTTTCTTAAATTGTTTAGAAAAACACCAGAAACTTTTCTTAGAAGCTTTGATACTTTTTGAACATGACCTAATTCTTTCCATAAATCTTTTCTTTTCTTTTTTTTTTTTTTTTGAGACTGTGTCTCGCTCTGTTGCCCAGGCTGGAGCTCAGTGGCATGATCTCAGCTCACTGCAACCTCCATCTCCTGGGTTTGAGCAATTCTCCTGTCTCAGCCTCCCAAGTAGCTGGAATTATGTGTGCAGGCTACCACACTGGGCTAATTTATGTATTGTTAGTAGAGATGGGGTTTCACCATGTTAGCCAGGCTGGTCTCAGACTCCTGACCTCAAGTAATCCAGCCACCTTGGCCTCCCAAAGTGCTAGGATTATATTTGTGAGACATTGCGCCCAGCCCCTCTATAAATATTTATGCATGAGTTTTAGTTACAGATTTCTGTCTAAGGCAGTATCAGCTAAATAGTAATGCAAAATATTTTTAATGTACTTTTCCCTTTTTTTTTCAATGTGGTAAAATACACGTAACATAAAATTTACAATTTTAAGTGTACAGTTTAGTGGTATTAAATACATTCATAATGTTGTTCAGCTATAACTACTATCTATCTCCATTAACTCTTTTTATCTTGTAAAACTGAAGCTATACCATTAAACAATAACTCCACAGCTCCATTGATAGTATCTTTGCCAAAATGTATTTTTAAGCTCAACTTGGGACTTTTGTGTGGGATATGTGACAAAACACCAACTTTTATATCTCCTCAGGCAGTAGTGTCAAGAAGTCAGAGCAACTCTTGTCAAATGTTTTACCTTTTTTCTTTAATCATGACATTGAAGTACCCTGTATATTTTTACAGGCCAAGAGTACAAGGTTCAACCAAGTAGTAATCTACCCTACTTGGAGAAAGCATGTAACGTTTAATACCAAAGTTGAGACTGTAGCTTAAAATATATTTTCATCCATTTGGGAAGGTTATACTAAAGTTTACTGGTTTACCATGGCTCATGCCTGTAATCTCAGCATTTGGGAGGCCGAAGTGGGTGATCACTTGAGGTCAGGAGTTTGAGACTAGCTTGGCCAACATGGTGAAACCCCGTCTCTACTAAAAATATGAAAATTAGCTGGCTATGGTGGTGCACACTTGTAGTCCTAGTTACTCAAGAGGGCAAAGTGGGAGAATCGCTTGAACCTGGTAGGCAGAGGTTGCAGTGAGCTCAGATGGCGCCACTGCACTTTAGCCTGGGTGACAGAGTGAGACCCTATCTCAAAAATAAAAAAATAAGTTTACTGGTAAATTTCTTACAAAATGCTTCTATCTTTTGGCTTTTGACACATAACAGACAGATAATTGTGAAAGTTCTGTATGTTTTTTTTTTAAACCTGGAAACCCAGATTCTGGTAGTCTTTGTAGAGGGTGGTCACTGGGTGAAAATAAACTTTCTAGTCTGTATAGTTGACCTTAGTGGAAGTAGGTATTCATTCATACACTAAACATTTATTGAGAACCTGCAATGTGTAATACATGGTAATAGGCACTGGGATACAGAAATGAATAGAAGAAGCTCTTTGTGTAGGTGAGTAGGGAAATACTAAATAATTGTGTTAATTGCTCTGTTAGCAATTAAGACCATACTGCTATTGGGGGTACATGTTCTGTTTGCTGTATCACGTGGAGGGTGAGGTGGGGCACATTAGGGAAGGCCTCCTGACAGAGATGTTACTCAAATTGTGATGGTGTTAAATAGTGTTAAACAACAAGTGTTATTGAGATGGTGTTTTAGGAATGAGAGTGGAAAAGTGTTTTAGACATATGAACCGAAATGTGTAAAGCTCCCTAAGCATTAGAGAATGCAGTACATTTTATTTTTTTTAAGGTTTATATATTGATCAATTTTAATGTTGATAAAGGAGTTAGTTCTTAAAGATTTTTTGAATGAAAGTATTAGAACCCTGCTCCTCTTTCTCATTTCCTTTTTGGTGGAAGAATCTACTTTCAACTCTTACAGCCAGATCATAGGTTCTCAGTCTTTCTCACTCTAACATATTATTTATTTTTGATATAAGCATTGTAGGCATTATTTCTTCACTTCTCTGCATAGAAGATGAAAATGCAATTCTTTTGTACCCTTGTGTCCTTTCTATTCCTCCATCCTCCCAATATACTTGATTGTATAAAGACTACTCAAGGCATATATCATTATGTCATGATTAATTTTCTCTTATACATGGTGTTCCCAGCTTTCACTCTTGTATTAATAATTTTGTTTGCTTAGTATACTGAGGAAGTACCATAAACTTGGTGTTTTAAAACAATATCTATTTATTAACTCATAGTTCTGTAAGTTAGAAACTGGGCATGCCGTGTCTGAATTCAGAGTTTAATGGACTGAAATTGAGGTGACTGCCAGAATAAATTCTTCACTAGAGGATTTGCAGAAGAATATGTTTCCGTACTCATTCAGCTTGTTGGCAGAATTTAGTTCCTTGATTTTTAGGATTAAGGTCCCAGTTTACTTGTTGGCTGTCATCTGGGGTCCCCTCTCATTCCCAAGTCTAGCCACATTCATTGACGCATAGCCCTTTCCATGTTCAAAGTCAGCAATGGTGTGGTTCTCGACTTTCAGATCCCCTAAGGGTTTCAATCTGTGGCTTTCCCTTATGCCACTAGGTAGAGAATGCTCTCTTTTAAAGGGTTCATGTGAGTAGGTCAGGCACACCTGGATAATCTTTCTATCTAAGGTCAGCTGATTTCAGATTTTAATTACATCTGTAACTTATTTCTTCGCAGTAGTACCTAGATTTGTATTTGAATAACTGGGGAATGAGGCATGGTGTGCATACACTGGTGGCCAAGAACCTTAGGTGGTCATCTTAGATTTCTGCTTAGTACACTTAGTTTTCTATGCAATTAAACCTATGCTTTTCACTTGTTATCTACACAGTCCCTCAGTATTGTTTTGTTACTTTCATCATCTTGAAGAGATACCACAGATTCTTATGTGCTCTAGTTTGGACTGGTTTTACTTAAGCTTTTGCATAGCTGTTACAACTGGATTTTCTTTCAGTGCCTATCCCTTCTGTGGGATGTCTGTTTTCTGTGCATCATGTCATGTCTTTTTTTTTTTTTAAACCACTAGACTACCAGAGACATGTCTTTCTTGTTTTACTTTTTTTTCTGGTGGAGGCCATGAATGGCACTGGCGTTTTATAAAAATATATGGGAAGTACATTTTTTTGAGATTTTGCATGTGTGAAATGTCTTCATTCTACTTTCACATTGATTAGTAGTTTGGCTGGTATAAAAGTCTACGTTTCTCCCTCAGAATTTTTGAGACTTTTTTTCTTTGTCTTACAGGCTTCCAAAGTTGCTCTGGGGACCCTGGAGCCATCCTAATTCTTGAATCTTGAATGTATCATCCCTCTTTCCCTTTTCTGGCAACTTGTATAATCATCTGTGTGTTCCTGTTTTAAGTTTCATGATGTGAGTGTCTTTTCATCTCACTGTTTTGGACACTTGGTGGACATTTCAAGCTGGAAACTCATGTTCCTGAATTCTAGATGACTCCATTTTATTTTATTTCCTCCTCTTCATATTTTTCTTTTCTTACTTTCTGAACTTTTTGCTACTTACAGGATAGATATTTTGAACCAGTCATCTGATTTTCTTAGTTTCTTTCCTGCTTTTTCTTCTCTTTGTCCGTATGTTCTACTTTCTAGGGAATTTTCTCAGTTTTATCTCTTAGCCTTTTTATTGAGTTTTTCTTTTATGTAGACATGTTTTCATGCCTATGAAATCTTTTGTGTTTTGCTGAATAATTGTTTTGTACAACATTTCATTTTTGTTTTCTGGATGCAGTGTTTTAATTACCAAATATAATAATGATACATTTTTCCAAGCTTTCATCTCTGCTTGGTCTCTGTTTCTTTCAAGGTACTGTTTTCTATTTAGTTTTTTTGTTGTTCTCTTTTTTTATAACAAACATTTTAATCATATCTGTTGATCCTTGGTTGCCTTCTCTTATTTACTTATTTACTCTCTATTATAAAAAATTTGAATCATACACAAAAAAGGAAGAAGAGTGTAATGAATTCTGAAGCACCACCCAACCTCAAGATCAGCATTTTGTCTATGTAAATTTAGCAGTGGGCACTAAAAAAACAGAGTGGAAGGATTGCGTATGTGGTATGGTGGGGAGGCTTGCTGATTGTGTGTTTTTTTTTTTTTTTTTTTTTTTTTTTTTAATTTGGTGGGGGAGGAAGGCAGACAGGAAAGGAATAAGGACGGTAGGGAGGAAGGAAGGGATGAAGGAAGGAAGGAAGGGAGGAAGCGGGGAGGAAGGGAGGGAGGGAGGGAAGGGAAGAAAGGAAATCAAGCAATGAAAGAGACATTGCCGACCTGGATCTAGAGGTTTACAAGTTGATTTCTTTTTTTTTGAGAGAAGGAAAGAAAAAAAAATAAGTAAAGGAGAGGAAGAAAGAGGAAGAGAAAGAGGGAAAGTAAATGGAAATATTGCTTTATTTTGAAAAAAATTGGGCATTAATAATGGCCAATCAATGTTTCATTTAAACTAATGGGTAGGTGTGGTGTGGTATTGACAAGAATGTATATTTTGTGTATTTGAAGTGGAGAGCTCTATAAATATTTATTAAGTTTACTTGTTCTGGATCTGAGTTCGAGTCCTTGATATCCTTATTAATTTTCTGTCTCATTGAATCTAAGTCTCCTATCTGGGTGTTAGGATCGTTAGCTCTTGTTGTTGCATTGATCCTTTTACCACTATATCTTTGTTGCTTTAAAATCTATTTTATCCGATACGAGAATTGCAACTTCTGCTTTTTATTTATTTATTATTTATTTTTGCTCTCCATTTGGTTGGTAGATCTTTCTCCATCCCTTTGTTTTGAGTCTTTGTGTATCCTTGCATGTGAAACAGGTCTGGATGTAACATGCCATTGGGTTTTGGCTGTGTCTTTTGATTGGGAATTCAGTCAATTTAGGGTTACTGCCATTTGATGTTGACTGGCTGTTTTATCCATTTGTTGGTGTAAATTCTTCTTTATGTTGTTGCTCTTTACTTTTTGGTGTATTTTTAGAAAGGCTAATACTGGTTGTTTCTTTCTGTGTGTAATGCTTCTTTCAGAAGCTCTTGTAAAGCAGGCCTGGTGGTAATAAAATCTCTGAGTTCTTGCTTATTCATAAAAGATTTTATTTTTCCATCAGTTGTGAAGCTTAGTTTGGCTGGATATGAAATTCTGGGCTGAAGGTTCTGTTCTTTGAGGATGTTGAATATTGGCCCCCACTCTCTTCTGGCTTGTAGAGTTTCTGCCGAGAGATCTGCTGTAAGTCTGATAGGCTTGCCTTTGTGGGTAATCTGACCTTTCTCTCTGGCTGCCCTTAGTATCCTCTCCTTCGTTTCAGCCCTGGTGAATCTAACGATTATGTGCCTTGGGGTTGCTCTTCCTGAGGAATATCTTTGTGGTGTTCTCTGTATTACCTGGGGTTGAATGTTGACCTGCTTTGCTAGTTTAGGAAAATTTTCCTGAATAATATCCTGAAGGGTATTTTCCAGCTTGGATTCATTCTCTCTGTCGCATTCAGGTACGCCTATCAAACGTAAATTTGGTCTTTTCACATAGTCCCACATTTCTTGGAGACTTTGCTCATTCCTTTTTATCCTTTTTTCTCTAATCTTTTCTTCACGTTTTATTTCATTAAGTTGGACTTTGACCTCTGATATCTCTTCTTCTGCTTGAACAATTCGAGTGTTTAAACCTGTGCATACTTCTCGGAGTTCCTGTATTGTATTCTTCAGTTCCATTAATTCACTCATACTCCTCTCTAATTTGTCTATTCTCAGTAGGATTTCATCAAACCTTTTTTCAAAGTTCCTAGTTTCTTTACGTTGGGCTACAACATGTTCTTTTAACTCACCGAAGTTTGTTATTATCCATTCCTTGAAGAGTGATTCTGTCATCAGGATGCGCTCGTTCTCCATCAAGCCTTGTTCCATTGTTGATGTGGAACTGTGATCATCTTTAGAGGGAGAAGCGTTCTGACTTTGAGTATTCTCAGCTTTTTTACGCTGGTTTCTTCCCGTCATTGTAAATTTATCCTCCTGTCGTCTTTGATGTTACCAACTTTCAGATTAGGTCTCTTGAGTGGACGTCCAGGTTGTTAGTTCCCAGGGCCAGAGCAGCGGCGTTAAAACTGATGGTGCTTTTCTGCCCAGGATTCTCCTGTCGGGCTTCCTTCTTGTGTCCGTAGTAGGCGACACTGCCTTCCCGGGGCTCCAAACCTCGGTCAGAAGGGGAACCCGTCCCGTTTACTCTGTGCCGAGAGCTGCCGCGTCGAGGTGCCGGCGGAATCGCTGCACCGACCACGAGAGTCGCGCTGGCGACTCGTGTGTTTCCACCACTGGGGGATCTTCTGCTCCGTGAGCGACCAGACTTTGTCTGAAAGTGTGGCGTCCTCTAGTTCTCCGCGCCTTCCCTGAGAGCTGCAATCCCGGGATGTTAGCGATCGGCCATCTTGGATCGTTCTCCGATTGTGTGTTTTTTTATTCTTTTTATTGAGACAGGGTCTCACTCTTTTGTCCAGGATGGAGTGCAGTGGCACAATCTCAGCTCACTGCAACCTCTGCCTCCAGAGTTCAAGTGATCCTCCTGCTTCAGCCTCCCTTGTAGCTGGGTCTACAGGTGTGTGCCACTATGCCCGGAAAATTTTTGTATTTTTAGTGGAGACAGTTTCACCATGTTGGCCAGGCTTGTCTTGAACTCCTGACCTCAGGTGATCTGCCTGTCTTGACCTCCCAAAGTGCTGGGATTACAACTATGAGCCACATTGCCCAGCCATGATTGTGTGTTTTTCTTTTAGGATGATCTGGCTGGGTTTTGTAGGAGAATGTTTTCATGTTAATTTTTTAAGGTCTTTCCTCAGTGAAAGATCCCTCAGTCTCTTGGCTGTTAGATGCTGATGTAATCTTCCTGTTTTATGTCATATCCCTGTTCTTGATTACCTGGTATCTCCCTGTCTTGAAACCATCTGTTTTGTCTTAGCAGAAGATAAATAGCTGGCTTTATGCTGGTTCGGAAGAAGGCCGGTTATTTGTCTGCTTATGTATCTAGATGAGATCTTGGCATCAAACTGCTTTCTAAACGTTTTGTAGAAGTCCTCTTGTTATTACTTCCTTTTCACTGTCCTCAAATCTCTGTCCCCCAAATGCATGCATGCATGCATGCATGCACGCACATGCTCGTACACGTACACACACACACACACACACACACACACACACCTCAAAATACCTGGTGCCATTAGTTTCTCAGTCTTTTTTCTGTAGTGTAAGTCAGGTAGTTTGTCTTTACCTGTCCCCCTGCTGGATTTTAGCTTAGGTTTCTTAGTTGGCTAAATCATTTAGCATTTGTCTTTCTTTCCAGCTTCCAAAGTGAATTACTTTTAGTTTCTCAGTCTTTTTTCTGTAGTATAAGTCAGGTAGTTTGTCTTTACCTGTCCCCCTGCTGGATTTTAGCTTAGCTTTCTTAGTTGGCTAAATCATTTAGCATTTATCTTTCTTTCTAGCTTCCAAAGTGAATTACTTTATCTCTTCTTATGCTGTCTTTGTATTTCTCGTTTTAGTTCTTAAAAAAAAAATTCCTCCTGTATCCTTTTAGTTGGCTTTAGGAAACAACAGTAGTAAATGCATGTGTTGAAATCGTTCATCTGTCAGCCTTCTCCAGATGTTAATACAGTGATTTCTAATACTGTGCATTTATTTGGTAGAGCAGGAACATAGAGTACAGAGCTTATGTAAGGGGAACTGGTCAGGAAGGCTAAGGGAACATCTCTTGAAGGTCAGAGAAAGAAACATGATAATTTATTTTTATTTTAGGAAAATAGGGCACCACTGAGGACACTGGCTTGCAAGTGGTAAAACTTCCAAAGGTCAAGTAGACTAACTAGGAGACTGTTAATCAGAAAAAAGATGATGAGGACCTGAGTTATGGAGAGAAGGGGAAAGATTTGAAAAATATTAAGGAAATAGAACTGAAGAAGAACCAGGAGGTAGTTATAATAATAATTTATCACTAGGTAGAGAGTGATTCATGTCACTTGAGTTAGAAAATACAGGAAGAGCACCTGTATGTTGAGAAGACAATGAGTTGGCTCAGTATTAGAGGTTGAGATACCTCTGGCAGATGATGTACTGTAGTTACTTGATCGTCTGGAGTTCAGACAGTTGTTGCAGAGATGATAGATTTGTATATCATCAGTGTGTTTATGGGACATGGGAGGTGAGCCAAGGATAGTAGTAGCCTGAGAAAGATCAGTATTTAGAGGGTGATTTTTTTTTTCCTTAACTTTTCTTTTGTGGAAGTAATTATAGATTCACAGGAAATTTCAAAGATGGTATATAGAGATACCATGTATCCTTCACTCAGTTTCTCCTTACAACTTCTGTAATTATAGTAGAATATTAATTTTCCTCTCCTAATTATTCTAGTAGTTTTCTTATTTTAATAATTGATGAATTTATTTTTGAACTTTTATAGTATTGTAAGCAATGTCTTGTAGTTACTGTGGGCCCAAAAGGTGTTTACATAAAGCTGCATACAAGGGGTTGGACACATTTTTTTAGCTACTAGAATTACAAGGTATTGAATCTCTTCAATCATTGATTAAGGGAGTGTGTGTCTTTAGCAGTTACTTACTTTAGTTTAGCTAATGCTAGCATATTTTGAATATTGGAATAAACACTTAAGCAGATATATTTTCCAAGGGAATTTTAAGCCTACTTCATAACCAAAATTAACTTGACTGTTTTTTCTTAATATTCTCTCTTTTTTGTTTCATGAAAGATTGAGCTATGGAGAGTGAAATTGAAGTGAGTTTTAAGACCCAATGTACTACTCTATTAAATAATGGCATTTTTATAATTCTCTTCCTTTAGAAAACTCCTTAATAAGGTCTTTCAAGTGGTTTTTTGTTATAAAAAGGGCCAAAATTATATTTAACATAAGTTATGGAGATTTAATATATTGTGCAATGTGTATAGTTAAAAAAATAACATATTGTACACTAGAGAATTGCAAATACAACCCCAGAAATTAAACTTAGTAGTATATGTCATCAAAAGGGGAATACACATATTCTGTGTGGCATTGTAATGCTTTGAATTACATTGACATTTGAATTACTTCTTAAGTGAGGAGGTATTTGGTAATTTGGTTTCCTTTTTGTATTCATCAAATCATAGATATTATTATGTTTTACAGATTGACTTTTTACCCCTTTTGTTTTCTTCCAGAGTACTTACTGTGTAGTACATTGAATCAACTTCTCTAAGACAGTAATTCAGCAAACTAGAATCTTAGATAAAAACTTCTCTTCTTCTTACATCTTTGTGTTCTTGACTCATGAAAAATATTAACAAAAATTCTTAAATATGTTTTACTTTTCTTTAAAAAGTAAAAACAAAGGACTCCTTTGCCCTCATCCCAATATCATCCTTTTTCCTTTCCTATATCTAAGAAGCATTAAGAGTTTTTTCTGTTTGCTTCCAGAAACATTTTGTGTACACCATATACAGATATCTAGATATTTAAAAAAATTGTTTGACATGTGGAATTGTTATACACACTTGTGCATCTTTTAAAAAGTATTTGTTTGAAATTTTAAAATTCTATGTCAAATCCCCCCATCCTTTTTTGTTGGGGGAGTCGACAGATTTTCGCTCTGTCATGTAGGTTGGAGTACAGTGGTGGGATCATAGCTCACAGACTGCAGCCTTGAACTCCAGGGCACAAGCAATCCTCCTGCCTCAGTCTCCTGAGTAGCTGGGATTACAGGCAGGTGCTACCATGCTTGGCTAACTTTTGTTTGTTTGTTTGAGACGGAGTTTCACTCTTGGTGCCCAGGCTGGAATGCAGTGGTGCGATCTCAGATCACTGCAACCTCTGCCTCCCAGGTTCAAGCAATTCTTCTGCTTCTGTCTCCCAAGTAGTTGGGATTACAGGCATGTGCCACTACGCCTGGCTAATTTTGTATTTCTAGTAGAGACAGGGTTTTACCATGTTGGCTTGGCCAGGCTGGTTTCGAACTCCTGACCACAGGTGATCCACCCACATCAGCCTCCCAAAGTGCTGGGGGTACAGGTGTGAGCCACCATGCCTGGCCTTGGCTAACTTTTAAATGTTTTTCAAGAATAGAGTCTTCCCATGTTGCTCAGGCTGTTCTCCAGCTCTTGGCCTCAAGCAGTCCTCCTGTCTTGGCCTCCAGAGAGTTGGGATGACAGGTGTGAGCCACAGCGTTCAGCCCCCAGATCCTTTTTAATGGTTTCTCAGTATTCCAGAATATGGAAATTTCATAATTTAATTATTTTACTGATGAACATTTGGGGGCATTCATCCCCCAAATCTTTTTTAATGGCTTCTCAGTGTTTTAGAATATGGAAGTTTCATAATTTAATTGTTTTACTGATGAACATTAGGGTGGGTTCATTTTAGATTAATTATTTAGGTGAGAGCATCTATAGAATTTAAAATACCAATGTTAAAATGTCATCTGAAGTGACAGGGAGAGGAAAATAGATATTTCTTATATGTGCAGTCTCTTAAAATGAACAAATATGTGTAGCCTTGGCATATGTATTTTTTACTGCCAATAGGCAATTGAATAGTATTTTTTGATTTTTGCTTTCCAATTATAAACAGAACTAACTTTGTTTTACTATTGCTTGTAATTAGGGCCTTTCTAAAAATATGATTCATTTTTTTAATAAATTGGTTTGAGGATTTTTTATATGATAGGTAATTTTTTTGATGGGGGATGGGACATTAGAGTGTCTTATAAGTTTTATTTATACTTCCCATAGGGATTAGGAGCAGACAGCAAGAACCTGTACCCTTTCCTGCTCCCAGTTATTCAACTGAGTACAGATGTTTCTCAGCCTCCACATGTTTATCTTCTGGAAGATGGTTTAGAATTATGGTAAGAGGAAAAACTTAACACCATGGATCTTATTTTATTCGTGACCTTTCCTACTCTCATGCCAATAAAGTTAAGGTCATGTAATAAGGCTTTGAAAACAAAAATGTAAACTCTGTTTCTTCAAACTGGGCATGTATCTCCTTTTTTTTGGGCAGCTGTCACTCAGTGTAGGATTACAATTAAAGGGGGACTTTTCAACAGGAACTCAGCTGCATTTCATCTTTTGAAATTTGTCATGTAAAATGGGTTCATGGTAACTTTTCCAAAAAGTTACTGACTTACAATCTCTAATCTGTTAAATGAGATTTTGGGGGGATATTGAGGTCCTCTTACTACTTAACCAAGCATTGAGATATACCTCTGCCCCAAATGGCAAAACTGCTTATAGTCTTACTTATTGTTTTACTGAGTAAATTAATAGTATGCAGTATTAAGAGGTTTTAAAAAAAATACCATGCTTCTGTGGCAGCTCAGGGCTGCAGAGGGTTATTGACTGCCCACGGTGTGTAAGCAACTGTGCTAGAAAATTCTTTTGCTTTATTAAGCTCGCTTTGCTGTTGACAACAGTTTTATCCAGAGACGGTCTTTCAGTAATACATGAAAAGTTTCAAAATCCCATTATATAAATTGATAGTGCAGTTAAAGAAAGCAAATCATAGAAATCAACCATAAAATAAATGAACATTTTTTTCTCTTCTTCCTTCCCTCTCTTTCTTTGGAACTTCCTTCCTTCCTTCCCTTGTTTTTTCTAGATGTCTAGAATTTAACAGTTTTGGTTCTTGGAAATTACCTTTGGTGCAAATTGTAAATAATGATCTCTATCAGGATATGAATGACTTTAAAACTTAACTAGGTGGATACTTATTAATTTGCGGTTTATGTTCCTCAGAAAGGTGTTGTTCAAACTTAAATGACATCTATATGGTTCATTTGTAAATTAGCCTGTTGAAATATTTTATCTTCAAACATATCTATTTGTATAAGGATAGATTACTTTAGATCAGAGGTTGGCAAACTTGTACTGTAAAGAACCAGACATTAAATATTTTAGGGTTTCTAAGTCACACAGTCTTTGTTGCAACTATTCAACTCTGCTGTCAGTGTCAAAACAATCACAGACAATAAATATATTAACAAGTAGGTATGGCTATGTGCCAATTAAGCATCATTTATAGAACTAAGTACCTGGGTGGATTTAGCCCATGAGCTGTAGTTTGCCCACCTCTGCTCTAGAGTATAAGGTAAAATATTAATTCCTGGCATATAAATAATTTTTTGTAAGCATGCAGATACTATATGATGGTGAATGTTAGAAAACAATCTAAATATGCTAAAGAGATTAGACTCAGATTTACTAGTATTACCAACAATATATTAATGTGTTTATTAAAGATATATATATATTTTCAAGGGATTACATTAAAAAGTAATAAAAATGTACTGCTTTGTTAATGGTAATTTTTTTCCTAGCCTTTATTTACATGCTAATGAAAATAAATTATTAGGACAATTTTTAAAAATTACCTTATTTGTTGAGTTTCTCTAAAGATTCAAGAGTACATATTCATGAATTTTTCTTAATGGGTTAGAATTTATATTTGAAATCAGGCAAACATGGGCTCCAATCCCATTTATACTACTGCATTATATATGTAATTTGAAAAAGTTAATCATCCTTGGTGAACCACAATTTCCTTATCTGTAAAATGAAGAATAATTTTTATCCTTACATGGTTGTTGTGAAGATGAGATAATGTTTGCTGAAGTGGTTGACACTTTGGATATGGCATTCAATGCCTGAGAATATATGATTGCCTAGGAAGAGAAGGACAGATAGAGAGCATTCTGCCCAGGGCGGAATTCTAATGCACTTGTAACATTTTGAGGACATGAAGAGCCATTTACAAAGACAGAGAAGAGCTATATACTTTATGGAAAACCAAGCCAAGAGAGGAGAATATTTCCTAAAAAGGGGGAGAGTGGTCAACTTTGTCAAATGTTGCTGATTTTGCTTGTAAGATTAGTATAGAAATGTGAATTTGGCCACATGAAGATGTTAGGAGGGTTTACACTGGAGTGGTAAGAACAGAAATTAGAATTGGAGTAGTCTGAAGAATGAATTGAAGCTAAGTCCATACAGAGTATGCACACTGATAACAATAGTAACTCCTTTACTATTAAGAGGAGTATATAAACGGGGCAACAGCTGAGTAGTATGGGAAATGTAAGATCTAGAGGAATGGGTAAGGCTGGATTGAGAGAGTGGGATAAGTGAAGGAGGCAAAAAGGGGTGGGATTGAGAGCTTAAGTGGAGGGATTAAATTTTGGTGACAGCTGGAATACTTCATCCTTTTTAACTGGAGGCCCAAGGCGGTTTTTCAAATTTGATAATGGGATGAGATAGGAAGGTGTTCATCCAACAGCTTCTGTTTTCTTAACAAAATATGAAGCATCACCTTTAGCGAGGAGTAATGGGCTGAATTAGGAGTGTATACTAGATAGAGGTCTGTAGGTGAGAGAAGGTATAAAGCAGTTATGTTAAAGAATGGGAATTTGAATTTATTAGGGATAAAACCAGTACCAGTTGATGTTTGGGGTCATGAATATAGAGTGAAACTCTTAGACTGATGATGTGATTTATCTCCCACCATGGCTTTTTATTTTCCTGTTGATCCATCTCCCTAGAGATTTGTCAGTTACTAGTCTTTTCAAAAACAACCTTTGGCTTTGGTTCTTTTTGTTGCATATTTGTTTCCTATTTATATCTGCTCTTATGTTTTATTATCTCATTCTACTTGCTTTAGGTTTATGGGTTTGTTGTCATTTGATTTCCATTCTAACAAAATTAGTTCGTCAACTTTTAGCCTTCTATCTTAATATAACATTTAATATAATAAATTATTTTTAACCAGAATTAGAACAAAAGACCTTGTATAAACAGTTTTTTATTTTTAAGAAAATTGGATGGGATAGTAATGAATACTGGTAAGCAGTCAGCAGTATCAGCTATATCTCATTAAAAGCAGTATGATCATTGAAAAAAAAAACAAATTTGATTGCTTTTTGCCATCTACTCAAAAGAGCGTATCTTTCTCTTTAGAAAAAAAAAAAAGCGCTTCTCTTAAAAGAACCTTGACTTCCTAGGATAAACTTTACTTGGTGGTGAATTACACTACTAATGTATATTAAACATTTTTCTAATATTTTATCTAATTTTATTTCTTCCTCTGTTAATGAGTTGGATCTATGATCTACATTTTGTGACTCTTTTTGATTTTATATCAGTGCTATATTTGTTTAACAATTTTAAAATTGTTTTTATTGTACTTGAATGATTTTTGTGATATGTAGCAATCTATTCTTTGTACGTTTGAACAATTCATTAATAAAAGGAACTGGAAATAGACCAATGGTGGGGGCCGGGGTTTCTTTACAGTTTTGATTAGCATCATCAGGTTATTCCTCAGTTTTTAGTTTTTAAAGCCAATATTAGATTTTGAATAGGCTTTTCCCTCCTTTTCTGGCTGCTGTTTTGACAATCATGGTTTTTCTCCTTGTTTTGAGGGTTGGGCCAATCACAGACTTCTGTGATAACCCACCATGGATATGCATTATATCATGGATTGTGGTCAGATTGGTTTGTAATTGGCCTTTGTTTTATTAAACCTTTCATGTATATGTATTATATTATGGATTGTTGCATACTGCTAATGCAGTCAGATTGGCTTGTAATTGGCCTTTGTTGTACTAAGTTCATATTTATTCAGCATTTAGCATAATTTGTTTTACTAATTTATTAGCCTAGTTTCTCTTTAAAGGACATATCAATTACATGTGGCAGAGGAACATACCAAGAAAATCAGAACAGCAAAATAACGTTTTTATGTCCTTGACCAATTCGTAATAGTTATACTTTTGATTTATTGTTATAATTTCATTATTATAGATACTTTAGTATATACAGTCATGTCTTTCTATCAACAGGGGATTGGTTCCAGAACTACCACATATACCAAAATCCATGCATACTAAAGTCCCGCAGTCAGTCCTGTGGAACCTGTGTACATGTGTATGTGAAAAGTCAGCTCTCCATATATTGGGGTTTGCACCCCGTGAATACTGTTTAATCTTACATTTGGTTGAAAAAGTCTGGGTATAAGTAGACCCACGCAGTTTAAAGCCATGCTGTGCAAGGCTCAACTGTAGTTACTTTCCACTACCTTTGCTACTATTTATATAGAAATACTGCATAATCTGTAGACAGGTTTTTATTTTAAGGTATTTGGTTAATTCTTTCTTAGATAATTTCTATCACTTACTGATTATCCATTTATCTTTCTTCATTTAAATGGGACCTTTTTAATATTTAAGTCATTATGTTAATGGCTTTACATGGGCATGGAAAGGGATTTAATCACCTGTTTTTCCTTCTTAGGTTAGTAACATTGGAAAACAGCCCATGTGTTACACCGGAGTTGCTTCGTATATTTCAGAATATGTCACCACTTCTTGGTATGTGTTAAAGCATAAACTTACTAATGATTTTTTAATGCAACCATAATTTGGAGGCATTGAAACAAATATTATTGTATTTTTTTTTAGTTAAACTTTTAGTGTAGATTCAGGGGCTATATGTACAGGTTTGTTACATGGATATATTGTGTGATGTTGAGGTTTGGGGTGCAATTGATCCTGTCATCCAGGTAGTGATCATAGTACCTAACAGTTTTTCAACCTTTGAGTTCCTCCCTCTGCTTTCTAGTACGCCGACGTATCTATTTTTGCCATGATTATGTCCATGAGTACTCAATGTTTAGAACATACATACCTTCCATTTTGATTTAATCCCTGATATTGACAAGTAAGTCCATTGGTGTTTTTTCATTTGTTTTGTTTTATATTTTATTTATTTATTTTTTTCTTTTCCCCCTCTTAATGACTTTATTTTGACAGCATGTTTGTTTTGTTTTGAGACAAGGTCTTGCTCTGTTGCCCAGGCTGGAGTGCAGTGGCATGATCACAGCACACAGCACACAGCTGGCACACAGCAGCTTCGAACTCCTGGGCTCAAGCAATCTTCCCGTCTCACCTTCCTGAGTAGCTAGAGCTATAGGCAAACATCACTACATCTGGCTAATTTTTAAAAATTTTTTGTAGAGGTGATGTCTTACTATGTTGCCTAGGCTGTACTCAAATTCCTGAGCTCAAGTGATCTTCCTACCTTGGCCTCCCAAAGCTCTAGGATTGCAGGTGTGAGCCACCATGTCCTGCTTATGTTTTAATGGTCTTAGATTTTGCTGTAAACTTTTTAGAATCATTTCTGCTTATTAAAAATGAACACTAGATTATATCACTGTGAAACTTTTTTTAATACCAATATGTTCTTAGGAAACAAATTACAAATTGAGCTTGAATTTGCCTGGTAAGTTTTCTATGTTTGATAGAAGTTCTTTTAGCTATTTAGAAGACTGTCTTGTAAAACTGCTTCTATATACTGTGTTTTTAATCTAGCTTATTTTACAATGGATTTTGTCTTATCAATTGATCGCAGAAGCTGTTTGCACAGATTTTTCTGTTTTAGCTAAGGAACTACCCAAAGAGTTTTAAGTATCAGGAAATTATTTATATTGTTTGTTGAAATATTGCTTATGAATGAACTTTGAAGTCACGAAGCCTCATATTTTTTAAGCAACACTTTTGGTACATGAAACCAGAGAATGGGGTACTCTGCTATGAGTAGGCTAATCTCTTTTATAGCCTTTATGAATGCGATCTAATTAGATTCATTTTCTAATCTAAATGTGTATTTCGATGATAATTAATAAATCACTACTTTTCTGTTATATAATATCTACCATTCTCAAATATGTATCAGTGTAAAAATTGATAAATAATATTTTGTTTATAGGTTGTTTTTTGTGGGTGTTTACCAGGGTAGGTTCATACTTAAACACGTATTTCAGAATTGTATATAGTCTGTTTACTAGCCCTTTCATTCTGTTTCAGTCTGCAAAATATTTCCTTGTTTTGATTATTTAGAAACTGTATTATAAATGTTACATATGTTTTTTCCATTCATGGATCCTCAATGAAGCAATTTTAATTCCTTCATTTGAACTTTGGTTATACTAACCTAATAGTTTAAATATTGTCATGAGAGGGCATTTAGCTAGGAAAATACTAGGAAGACAGGCATCATTATTATGGCAATGTCTGCAGACATTTATTTATTTATGTTTTTTTGGTTGTTGTTTTGGGGGAGGTCTAAGAACGTATTTGTGCTGAGAATTTTGTTTGTTTGTTTCGGATGGAGTCTAGCTTTGTCACCCAGGCTGGAGTGCAGTGGCACGATCTTGATCTCGGCTTACTGCAACCTTTGCCTCCTGGGTTCAAATAGTTCTCCTGCCTCAGCCTCCTGAGTAGCTAGGATTACAGGTGTGCAACACCACACCTGGCACACCTGGGTAATTTTTATATTTTTAGTAGAGATGGGTTTTCACCATGTTGGCCAGGCTGGTCTCACACTCCTCACCTCGTGATGTGATCACCTTGGTCACCCAAAGTGCTGGGATTATCAGAGGCAAAAATGTCCCTGAGGTATAACGAATGACACACTGGAAAAATAGACTTACTCTTTAAAAAACCAGCAAATGTGGACTAAAATGATTATAACTGGTTAAAAAGTCATTTTCTCTTTTTATTTGTTGGATGACCATGGTGGCTAATGTGATTAGTTCCTAACATTTTCTCTGAAATTTTTTGTTCTTCTTCTCAAATAGAAACCAGTTGTTTCCTAATAAGGAACCATTTGCTCTTTGTTATCTAGAGTCCCCATAAAAGGAAAAACTTACCAAAGATGAAGTCAGTGGCAATAGGTGTTGATCTACTAGGAAAAATTTTATCTTTCAGTCATGATAGAGAAAGAAAATAGGGTTCTCTGGTCAAGGCCTTTTTAGTTGTGTTCTACCTAACTTACTTTACCGTGCCCACCTTTTTTTTTTTTAAGATGGAGTCTCTCACTGTTGCCCAGGCTGGAGTTCAATGGCGCGATCTTGTCTTGCTGCAACCTCTACCTCCTGGGTTCAAGAGATTCTGCTACCTCAGCTTCCCAAGTAGTTGGGATTACAGGCGCCTGCTACCAAGCCCAGCTAATTGTTTTGTTTTTGTTTTTGTTTTTTTTGAAGTTTTAGTAGAGGTGGGATTTCACTGTGTTGGCCTGGCTGGTCTTGAACTCCTGACCTTGTGATCCACTCACCTTGGCCTCCCAAAGTGCTGGAATTACCGGCATGAGCCACTGTGCCTGGCACATACCCTGCCATTTTATAAAGAAGCAGTTGACAGGCTTCTTTATATTTGACCTAGGATTAGGCACCTCAACCAGACCTTTTACCAACTTTGTCATGAAAAACATTCAGCTACTTTCACATATGTGTGATTTCACACACTGGTCTCATTTCACCCTGTTTTCTACCTCAAATTCAGCATGCTTGGTCTCCATAATGTTCAGTTCCCTTAGAGTGGTGAGAGAGGGATTGGTAACCAAGAAGAGATTTAAATGGAAAGCATATGACTTACTTTACTGTAACTGTATAACACTGTATTTAGTAGAGCTTTAGGTAAGTGGTCTAGTTTGGTTTTGGTTTTTTTGTGTGGGGGGACAGAGTCTTGCTCTGTTGCTCAGGCTGGAATGCAGTAGCATGATCTCAGCTTACTGCAACCTCTGCCTCCCAGGTTCATGCAATTCTCCTGCCTCAGCCTCCCAAGTAGCTTGAACTACAGGCATGTACCATCATGCCCAGCTAATTTTTTTTTTTTTTTTAGTAGAAATGAGGTTTCACCATGTTGCCCAGGCTGCTGTTGAACTCCTGGCCTCGTGTGATTTGCCCACCTCTCAGGCTTGAGCCACTGTGCCCAGCCTCTAGTGTAGTTTTAACAATATAAAGCTTTGTAATTGATACATATTTCTAACAAAATCAATAAGGACTTTTATGTGTTTGGAATAATGCCTGGCACATAGTAAGTATTATCTAAATGTTTTGCTGGTATGTTAGTGCTATTACTATCACTATTAACATTACTCCTATTTTAAAATAATCCTACCATTGATTGGCTCTTCCGGATTTACTTACTGAATGAAGAACTAATGAAATTGCAATTTTTTTATATAACATATATTTAATTCAAACTTTTTTAATTTTTAAAAAATTCTTGCTGGGCATAGTGGCTCACATCTATAATTCCAGCACTTAGGGGGGCTAATGAGGGCATATCAGGAGTTCAGAACCAGCCTGGCCAATATGGCAAAATCCCATCTCTACTAAAGATGCAAAAGTTAGCCAGGTGTGGTGGTGCACACCTCTAGTCCCAGCTACTCGGGAAGCTGAGGCAGAAGAATCACTTGAACCTGGGAAGCGGAGGTTGCAGTGAGCCAAGATTGTGCCACTGCACTCCAGCCTGGCCAACAAAGTGAGATTCCATCTCAAAAAAAAAAAAAAAAAAGAAAGACTAAAAAAATTCTACTTTATAAAGTTTTGATGAATATAGGTGATGCGAATGCTATTGAATTATTTGTTTTCTACTTTTATCATTCAAAAAATGGTGAACATAATTTGTTTTCTGCATTGCGGTATGTATATTTACATCAGTAATGAAATTCGATTTACAAATTACATTTATGTTTATTAGTACATCTTGACATCAGTATTACCTTTATTTTTGTTTGAGTATAGCACTAATAATTGTTTGACATACAGCTTTTTGCATGTACATTCTTTCAGACAAGTTTTAAAATTTATTTTTAAATACAACCAGAATATTTATTTTAATCTTTTAAGAGTATAAACTAAAATGAACATTGTTTTTGTATCAGTTAAATTCTCTTATTAGAACAATGCTTTTAAACTATCTGTTTAATGAATGTGATTGCTATTATATTTATCTAAGCAAAAATTAAGCCACTGGGCTAGTTGCAGTGGCTCATGCCTGTAATCAGGTAGATTTCTTGAGGGTGGGAGTTCGGGACCAACCTGGGCAACATAGCAAGACCCCATGTCTACAAGAAATAAAAGATAGCTGGCCTTGGTGGGCCGTGCTTGTGGTACTAGCTGCTCAGGAGGCTGAAGGAAGAGGATCAAGGCTGTAGTGACTGCACTGAGCTGTTATTGTACTGTTACATTTAAGCTTGAGCAACAGAGTGAGAACCTTTCTCTTTAAAAAATAAAAATAAAAGAAAGAAAGTCACTGGCAGGAAGTTTCCTACTTTAAAATATATAAAGCCAACATTATAGAACACTTTAAGATTTTTAAGTTAATAGTTTTTAGGATGCATTAATTAGGTATAAATATATTCAAGGCTAAGATTCATTTTATATCCTTTTCCCTAAATGTAAATAGAATCTGAGAAATTTTAAGTAGAACCAGAGGCTATAACTGGAAGTAATTCTATTAATTTAGTTCTAATAGCTTTTTTTCTTTAAATTTATGTTATGGTGTTAATTTACTTAATATTCTCCTTACTTAAAAGATCAGCATGTGACTGGCTCTTGTCCTAGTTACTGTGAATGGAACTAATGTTCCTTTAACTGTAAAACTTTCAGCTGGTAATTTTCTAACAAGTTTAGAAAGGATGAAGTAGATTTCTCTCGATTCTTTATAACATAATTTAATAATTCACTTCCTGTCCTCACAGAAATTTAAAGGAATATATAACATGTAAAATAAAAATTAAAAATAGGAGCAAAAGTATAAATAAAAGCAAATAGGAGTAGATGATAAGATAAAATCACACTAAAGATATGAATCATATATGCACAGTACGTAACTAAATACATTGATGGGTTATATGCAGGTTTACCTTAGAGCTCTGTAGCAGTCTATGAAAAGAAAAACCTAGTCACTTAAATCAGGGATTTTCAGTTTTGGCTCTGTTGATATTTGGGTCAAGGTAATTCTTTGTTATGGGGGACTTCCCTGTGCATTGAAGGATGTTTAATAGTATCGCCACCTTCTACCTACTGGATGTTAGCAATGACAAAAATGTTTCTAGACATTACCAAATGTCCTGCAGCAGACAAAATTGCCCCTGACTGAGAACCTTAGATATAAATTACTCAGTATCTGAAAATAAATACATATCTATTGCATGATTGACATCTTGCAATATGCAATAGATATGTATTTATTTTCAGATACTGAGTAATTTCAGATAATGAAAAATGACTGTCGAGGCCTAGTAACTTCTTGGTATTAGGCCTAGACAGTCATTTTTCTTTAGAGTCTCACATGGAACTTATGGATGTAGTGAATACTGTTCAGTACTGTTAAATAGATAAATTTGTTAAATTCAGGGCTATGTGTAATATCAATATTTAGTGTTTGCTGATGATAATATGCCCAAGAAAATTTTGTCAGTGCCATCCTGGGCATGTTAGAGGCATGGAAAGCAATGGGAAGTGACCAAATTTGTATAGAATGGTCCAGGAATAGTTTCTAAATATCTGTAGGAAGAGATGGGCTCTTTTCTTTTTATATCAGTTTTTCTTAAGTGTTGTTTTTTTTTTCCTTAACATTGATTTTGATAAAATTATACTTGGCAGTTATTTCAAAATTATATTCTCTGATATGCCTGGAATGCAGCCATTCTCAGTTTTCTCTTAAATATAGACCCTTTGCCTTACTTTTCGTGGCAGTCACCAAACAGTCTGCTGTTCATTGTTGATCTACAAAAAAGTGCGCACAAGTCCAGGTTTTCTCCTTGAGGAGGAAAAGATAATGTGAATTTTCATAATGATAGCTTTAATCTAATACAAAAGCCCCCTTTATCCTGAGATTTTATCTTTTGTCGTCAAAAGATACTTAAGATGACAGCTTTTTAAAATGTTTTTTAGATTAGTAACTAGTAATAAGTTATGATTTCCTGTCCTCTTCCCATCCTAATTTTTTAAAACTGTCAAATCCTAAAGTTTAGGAACTAATGCCTTCAAAGACATTTTGAGATAGGTTGGATTGTCATTCTTTTGTGAAAATAAATGGAAAATTCACATATGAATATAATGTCTTCTTTCTTTTATTTAGAAATGACAGATAAGAACACAGGGGCTAATCTTTTGCCAGAAATTAAGAAAAAAACAATCTGTCCTATTGTGAGTGAATATAATTTCCAAAATACTTGTTACAAAGAATGGCAGGTTTTAGGCGTCGACATTGTATTGGGAGTCATATTTTAATCTGTGTAATTTTATACATGGAGCCTGTATCCTTTTATATTATTATTTTATTTAGTGAGACATATAAAATAGTACTGCATCAACTTTTGATCATATTCAGTTTTAACAAATAGTTTCTACTCTACACTTGCAAAGGAATAGCTAAAAATGATATCCTTTTCTGATGTTATTCTGGTAATTAAATGTTAAGAACATTTTATATGTGTGATATTTTATAGGGGACCAGATTTGGAGAACAAAGTGGAAAGATTGAAACTATTTAAACCTAATATAATTTTTTGGAGTGTTACTAGGAGTCTGTTGAGAAGTCATATCGCATATTTAGTGCAAGTGTAGTAACACTCATTAAATGTTCACCAAGGGAACCCATTTAAGCGAATGTCAAACTATAATGGTAAAATGATTCAGCTTCATGTAGTTTGTCATGCTAGCAGTAAAAATTCATTTGAAATGAAAGGTTGGGTCGAATAATTAGGTACTTTTTTTCTGAAAGGAAAAAATATGGGGAGCATGGCTTTTTTTTCTGAATGTTTCAACTAGTGAAAAGCAAATGAGGTAACATTAAGTTTTGGGTTGATAACATTATTTGTTCGTTCATTCATTCATTCACTCACTCACTCATTAATTCACTGAGACAGGGTCTCACTCTTTTGCCCAGACTGGAGTGCAGTGGCATGATCATTGCTGACCGTAACCTTTAAATCCTAGTGATGCTAGTTTTTAGATAGATATCTATAGATACTAGTAGTCTTAATAGTGCTGACGTTTGTAGAGTATGTAAATTTGTTTTAAATAACAATGAATCACTTCATTTAAACTAATTTTCAGCAGTGAATTAATTTGTTATTTTTTTTTTGTTTGACATTTATTGTTTTGGCAGAACTAAGTTCAGAAAATCTCAGAACTTGCTTTAAGATCATCAATGGTTATATCTTTTTATCATCAACAGAATTTTTACAGGTATGTTGTAGTAGATTTACATTTTATGAAATTATATAATTACTATTTTGATTATTTCTTACTTGAAATCAGGGAGTGCCTCTTCAGAATTTTAAGGTTGGTCTATTACTTTAAGGCAAAGAAACATTGGCTGAGCATTTTCCACTGCAGGGTAGATGTGCTGCTTGCCGTTCCTTTCTTATTTAATGCAGAAAATGTGCTATGTCAGCAAACACATTTTTATATTCCTCTAAAAATTAATGTATCAATAATCTATATTTTTATTCAGCATAATCGTTTTTCTTTTAACTTTTTCTAAGAGTTCTAATTGAAATTTTATATGCTTAGACCTTTAGTGTATTCTTCTCAAATAGATTATAATGAGTCCCAAATGAAATTTTATACCATTTTGATATTACAGATATGTTCTTATGTGTGTATTGACATTTAATTGAATTTCAGACATATGCAGTAGGTCTATGCCAGTCCTTTTGTGAACTTTTAAAGGAGATTACCACAGAAGGTCAAGTTCAAGTGCTCAAGGTATTGTAATCATTTTAAGTGAATATGTGAGTTTTCATTTATATTTTATGAAGTTGGACTTTCATTTGGGTATGGATGGTTCACAAGAAGGAGAAGAGTTGATATAGTTCCAGACAGGCTATTTTAGCAGTTTCCAGTTGCTTTAATAACTGTGAACCAGAGGTCTCAAATCTGAAGGTGCATACACCTTCAACAAGCAACAGATCACCTGGACATCTTATTAAAATTCAGTTCTGGATTTCTCACAAGGTCTGAACTGATTGGGATGTTGCCTATCTTGAGACCTTACTTTGTGTAGTAAGGATTTTAACTCTTGTAAATTATCCAGTGGTGTGGTGTCTGATACTTCTCACTCTTTCATTTTGTTAGCCTGCTTATGGGACAGACTTTTCACTTTATAATTTGGTAGTTTTAATTTGATTTGGCTATCAAAATTTGAGTACCATGTTTGTTGAGATTGTATAATTAAGAACCAACAGGCTCTAAGTTGTATATTATCTTTATATATTATGTCTGTATATTAAAGACATAAATAGTATTAAGTGTATATTTACATATAAATAAAAATATATATAAATAAAATGTCTTTATGTATGGATTTTGAGAGAAGGTGTAGCTGTTAAAAGTACTTCTATTTTTGGTGTTGAGTTTGTCAGCTATGTTCCAAGACACTAGAGCTGAATTTCTATCATAACAAAATAGCATTATGGTGTGAAAATCATGGCATTGCTTTAGAACCTAAAAATGATCTCACTTCCTCCCAGTGAAATGAAAGAGGTTACCCAAACAGGTTTGCTGTAAGAAGTGTACTGAAGTAATCCAGTGTATACTCTAGGATCTAAGTTGGTAAAAGTTTGTGCAGATAATGAAGCCTTATTTCCTAGTAACTGATATGGTTAGGCTTTGGGTCCACCCAGATCACCCCATGATCAAGGGGATTGTGGGGATGACTCTCCCAAATCAAGGGAATCATGGGGGTGGTTTTCCCCATGCTGTTCTTATGATAGTGAGTTCTCAAGAGATCTTATGGTTTCATGAGGGCCTCCTCCCGCTTTGGTTGGCACTGCTTCTTCCTGTGAAGAAGGTGCCTTGCCTCTTTTTCACCTTCTACCTTGATTGTCAGTTTCCTGAGGCCTTCCCAGCTATGCTGAACTGTGACTTAATTAAAACTCTTTTCTTTATAAATTACCCAGTCTCAGGCAGCTCTTTATAGCAGTATGAAAATGGATTCTTTGTTCTACTTTATTTTGTTACTGTAGCCTTTTACTATAACCAATAAGATACCATCTAGATTTGTGTAAGTACACTCTATGATGTTTGCAGAACAGTGAAATTGCCTAATGACACATTTCTCAGAGCATATTCCTGTTGATAAGTGGCACATGACTGTGTATTTATTTGCTGTCACAACTCAGCATGAATCAGGCTAATATAGTGTTAAGTACTGCAGAGAAGTGAACAAGAATAAGGAGAGAGAAAATGCTCTTAGGATTGTCTATTGAACAAGAGGGTTTAAAACCAAAATTTAAAACATATTTAGTGTCTGTAAATTAGAAGGGACATATGCCAGATTACTGAAGTATTAAATTATAGATTGATGAGAAAACGAAGGAGCTTAAGGAGATCAGTAAGGACTGTATTGGTTTCCCAGGGATGCTGTAACAAAATACTACAAACTTGGTGGCTTAAAACAAAAGGTTATTTATAATACTGATATTTGTTATATAATTAAATAATCAGTGTTTGCAGGGCCATGCTATTTCTGAAGGGTCTAGGGGGAGAATCTGTTCCAAGCCTTTCTCTTACCTTCTGGTGATTGCAGGCAGTCTTTTGAATTCCTTGACTCGTAGATACGTAATCCTACCATCTGTGCTTCCGCTGTCACATGATGTTCTCCTGGTATGTGTCTGTGTCTCTATTTTGTTTTTGTTGTTGCAAGGACAAAAGCCATAATTGATTAAGGGCATTCTCTAATATCTTCATCTTACCTTGATTACATCTAGGCCATGGCAGAACTCTTTGGCTTTAATTTTGTAGTTTCTTTGTTTCTTTTTTAGAGTAAGGGGTTTACTAAATGGTGAAACTATAAGCCACTGTTACCAAAGAATCATGTGGGCACTCAAGGATTTGTAATAACAGGAATCTGTGCATGTGGCTTGTTGAGACCCTGGATACTAGAGGCCTGGTCTGTTGCACTAGTCTTTTAATCCTCATTCATTATTAATTTCAAAGTGTTCTCCTAGCCCCAAAGCTTACAAATAACATCAAACATGTTGCTTACTAAAATGCTTTTATGCCTTTTATAGGCATACCTGCATTTATCCTTTACTAAACTGACAGAGTGGCAATGTAAGTATATTAAGGAACTTCATCAGTCTTACACAATCTCAGCTTCAGCTTTTGCTTTGGTGATAAATTCTTCTCTGGAGGTAAGAGGAAATAAGGAATTGACACATTGAGCTTAATCTGACTATTTGAGGAAAAAGTGATTGGCATCCTGGGAGTGATTAAAACAAGTGAAAATTGCCATGTCATTTTGATACTGTTGTCTCCACAGATTTTTTTTTTGTATGTATGCCTGTTTTAACCTTTCTCCTCTATTAGACTGACCTTCTCCATTATCCACAGTTCAGTAAATGTGTGCTCTGTTAGCTCTGAATACATATGTAGTAAGTGACTTGAAAGGCAAGGAATCCATAATTTTTTTGTTGAAGCTGTGCCTCCAATAGAAATGCCATCTCACATATACTGAGGATCCATTTGGAATTCTCTCCTTGACCATCCCCTTGGTTTGCATATGCTGCCCTGCTACTTTTATGGCTCTTGAGTATACTCTGGCCTTCATTTTCCTCATTTATTAAATGATTTTTATTCTGTACATATACAGTACCTGAAATTCTCCATGTTAAGTTATAATCTATATATTCTAAGTGATTACGAAAAGAGGTGATTTCTCACATTTAAACACCTTCCAGTCCAAATTTGAATTGCCTTCACCCCCATGCACTCTTTTGGCTTTTCTGCAACAATATTATTAAATTTGCTGTTGAAAGACAACTTGTGGATTATCTGGAATGGCCGTTGTGATTCTACTTGTTTTTAATTATACCCTTACAAAATTATTAGAGAAAGCATAGCATAGCAGATAAGACTACACACTGAAGGGAGACCCCCAGGGTTAGAACATTGGCTCTGCTACTTCACAGTTATGTGATGTGGACAAATTACTCTTTGTTCCTCATTTTCCATCTATAACATGGGGATGATAACTTTACCTACTTCCTAAGTTTGATGTGAGGAATACTTGAGCTTATATGTAAATAGTTATAACAATGCCTAACATGTAATAAGTGAATATAAGCATTGACTGTTTTTATCTAATATAATTATATAGCTGTCTTTTGAGAGATTAATTATTTAGTCTCTCTTTGTGGGGAAATAGGCTACTCCAATTATAGGCAAAATAATTTGTTTGCAGGCTGGGCGCAGTGGCTTACGCCTGTAATCCCAGTACTTTGGGAGGCCGAGGCAGGTGGATCACGAGGTCAAGAGATCGAGACCATCCTGGTCAACATGGTGAAACCCCGTCTCTACTAAAAATACAAAAAATTAGCTGGGCATGGTGGCGCATGCCTGTAATCCCAGCTACTCGGGAGGCTGAGGCAGGAGAATTGCCTGAACACAGGAGGCGGAGGTTGTGGTGAGCTGAGATGGTGCCATTGCACTCCAGCCTGGGTAACAAGAGCAAAACTCCGTCTCAAAAAAAAAATAGTAATAATAATTTGTTTGCTAAGATCTTCAGCTCTAGAGAAACCAAGTGGTTCTACTTTATCCTTTTACCATTTCTTCAAAATAAATACTTAAGTACATTAATAAAATTTACTTTTTAAAACTAAGCAGGTGGTTTACATAATGGTATATTGTTTGCAAGAACTGCATATCTCAGCTCGCTCTTTAAAATTATTAATAATTATATTTTGACCAGGCGTGGTGGCTCACGCCTATAATCCCAACACTTTGGGAGGCTGAGGCAGGCGAATCACTTGATCTCAGGAGTTCGAGACCAGCCTGAGTGACATGGTGAGGCCCCATCTTTACAAAAAAATACAAAATTATCCGGTTGTGGTGGTGTGTGCCTGTAATCCTAGCTACTCAGGAGGCTGAGGTGGGAGTGGAGAGGGGTGGAGGCTGCAGTGAGCTTAGATTGTGCTACTGTACTCCATCCAGCTTGGACAATAGAGGGAGACCCTGTTTCAAAAAAAGAAGAAGAAAATTGGCCAGGTGCAGTGGCTCACGCGTGTAATCCCAGCACTTTGGGAGGTCAAGGTGGGTGGATCACCTGAGGTCAGGAGTTCGAGACCAGCCTGGCAAACATGGTGAAACACTGTCTCATAAAAAAGATAGAAAGAAAATTAATTGTATTTTTTTCTGCTCATAATAACACAATTAAAATTTTTTTATTATAGAAAATTCCGAATTAACTTACTGCATACCAAAAATCTATAGTCAAATATATAGTCAAATTATTTTTGTAACATTTAATACAGGTTACAAATGAAAGCAATTTATCTGTAAGTATGCCAACAGTAGGTTGTTATTAGGATACAAATATTTGAATGAAGAAATATAGGGATGAGTGTGGTAGCTTATGCCCGTAGTCCCAGCATTTTGAGAGGCTGAGGCAGGCGGATCACCTGAGGTTGGAAGTTTGAGACCAGCTTGACCAACATGGAGAAACCCCATCTCTACTGAAAAAAAAAAAATTGTCTGGGCTTGGTGGCCCATGCCTGTAATCCCAGTTGCTTGGGATGCTAAGGCAGGAGAGTTGCTTGAACCCGAGAGGTGGAAGTTGCAGTGAGCCAAGATCATGCCATTGCACTCCATCCTGGGCGACAAGAGTGAAACTCCTTCCCAACAAACAACAAAAGAAAAAAAGAAAAGAAAGAAATTTGGAGCCAGGCATGGTGGTGTGTGCCTTTAATCTTAGCTACTTCAGAGGCTGAGGCTATAAGATCGCTTGAGCTGAGAGGTTCGATTTCAGCCTTCTGCACAATATGGCAAGACCACATCTCTATTAAAAAAAAAAAAAAAAAAAAAAGAGGGAGAGAGAGAGAAAAAAGAAAGAAAGAAAAATTGAGAACCTGATAATATGTGTTTAAGTTGGTATTTTTGTGTAAATATTGGTATAACTCAGTCTGTATATTTGATTTAAAATCTCAGAAACTAGATTTTATAATTTAATAAATGGATGTTAAATAGTAAAAATATGCTCATTATTAATAAATTATTTGTATTTTTATGTTCAGGAATATTTTAGGGCAATAGTGCTTTCATTTTACTGCTATATTTTAAGGCTGGGCAAACTCTTAAAATTTTTGACAATTGTCCTGATCTTTAGTATAGCAATAACAATAGTTTTTAATATTAGTCCACTTCCATTTTTAATATCAGATACTTTTTCTTAATATAGCATGCTATATAACATTTTAAATATATTTTTTACTAAATGTCACTGTTACACTAATTTCTGACATTATCTTCAAGTAAATTCTTTGTTCTTTGAAGTAGAAAATTACAATGTTATGAAAATTGGATAGAGAGACCAGTATGCCTGCTTTTGGAGCAAATGATGTAGAACAAAGAATAGACTTTAGCATTTGAATCTAACTGTTATTATGTTGGTGGCATAGCTATTGGAGAAGAATATTTCAAGTCATTTTAATACGCAGTATTTCACATGTATATCCCTAATGGGATGTAACGTTAGAACAAAAAGAAGTTTATAATTACATTCAGTAGTATTGTCATCAGTAATATTGGCATTGTTATTTTGAAACTCATATATGTATCTATATATAGTAGAAAGAAACAAGGTTATAGGACCTGGGATTTTTCAATGTAAGAGAAATTATATAGACCATTTCATATTCCCATAGGCACCTCAAATTCAGCATGTCAGAATGGAACGTCATTATTACTATTGACACTACAGTTGTACCGATTTGCCCAAACAGGAAAATGTAGAAGCAGTGAAAGACTTTTTCACCTTTGGTCCACTGTTCAGCTCTTCTATATGTTATTAGTTACAGTTATGAATTTCTCTTTATTCTGCCCCATACTCTCTGCTCCCAAGTCTGGTAATGATATTTTTCTTTCCAAAACTCTCATCTTCTCTAGTTATGGTTCCTGAACTTTTAGACTTCAAAGACTCTATTTTAGCCCTGAAATACATGTGTATGTGACTATGTTGAGATACTTATTTACTCAATCAGATACAACTTTTATGTTTGCATTATTTAATCTTTACATTAATTCTAAATACTCTTGCCACAACTCCCACCTCCCTGTCACCAAGGAAAACTATAAAGATTCCTGTGGATTGGGGCCACCCACAGCTATGTATTATTACTATAAATTCTCTTCAAACCCTATGATTTTTAAAAACTTTTAATCAGAATTTTATATGACATAGAGTCAACTAGATATTTATGGTTTCTTAGAAAAAAATTATAATCAGCTGTCTTTCTGCCAGACATTTTTCCTTGCTTAGAGACAACCACTTTTAGTGCTTGTAGCCAATTCTTTTGTATCTATGTTCATATCTGTAAATAATACCCCTATGTTATTCCTTCACGAGTTGTTCATTGTAGGCAGTATGTATTGATATCGCCTTTGCACTTCCTCTGTGCCTTTATCCTCCGGGTAATCAAAATTCAGTGTTTACGCCATGATTCTTATATTTCCTATTCGAAGCTGAGACGTGTAGTAAGCTGTGATTACTTCTCCTTTCTCTACAGTCTTTTGTATTCCCTGGAAGTAATACTTTTCTGTATAATCTTTCGTAGTCTCTGGAAGTAATACTTTTTTTTGGTATGGTTTTTTTATGTTCACTAAACCGTCTTGACAGATACTCAGTATGTTCAGATACATCAAGGATTCCATTACTTTAATTTTCTTGAGGAAGTCTCTTCAGAGCCAATGCTGACTCCCACCTTGGGCCTCCTTCTTTTCCAAGTTTGTAGCTGCTCCTTCTTGTTCCTAGTGCCGTAATGTAGGTTTATTTAAATGCATTACATTGAGAATGGGCTCTTTTAGTCTGGAAGCAATCTCTTTTAGATTCTTTACAGAAAATATACCCTCTTTGTTCTCATGGATTGGGCGTCAGCTGCCCAGATCATGCAGAGTTGAATATATCTAGCACTCTGTTTCTTAGACATACTTTCAACCAGTCTTATTTTTTTGTTTGTTTTATTTTTTTATTCTTCTTATTTTTAGCTTCCCCAAGGTAATAAGGTTCTGATACTTTCTGTGTTTTTTGGGGTGGAGAAAGAGGGAGAAGTTATATGAAGCAAAAGGTATCTGGTTGCTTTGATACCTTGGGATTCAGCTTTTTCTGGCTTAATGAGTCAGTTTCCTCTTGAATTTCTTCTTTCTTGCTTTCACTGTTTGTTTCTCATTCCTCTTGTCTTTTTAAAATTATTCTCTCCCTCTTAAAATTTTTTTCCTGTGATTTTTGTGGGGTTTTAGGTGGGAGTGAAATTATACATGTATTTAATAATTAGCAGGTGGCCTTACTTTCTATTCACAGGTAAATACTGTCTGGTGATATCTGCCTCTCCTCTCTCAGTTTACTAGGTTATCTATATATCCTCCATATTTATCTTTTTTTCTGAGATCTAGCTTTTTTTTCTTCAAAATTAAATAAACTTTATTGAGATCAAATTTTTATTGTTACAGATTTTATCTCCTCTTGCTTTTAATCAGAAATTGATATCTTTTTTTTGAGACGGAGTTTTGCTGTTGTTACCCAGGCTGGAGTGCAATGGCACGATCTCGGCTCACCGCAACCTCCGCCTCCTGGGTTCAGGCAATTCTCCTGCCTCAGCCTCCTGAGTAGCTGGGATTACAGGCACGCGCCACCATGCCCAGCTAATTTTTTGTATTTTTAGTAGAGACGGGGTTTCACCATGTTGACCAGGATGGTCTCGATCTTTTGACCTCGTGATCCACCCGCCTTGGCCTCCCAAAGTGCTGGGATTACAGGCTTGAGCCACCGCACCCGGCCCAGGAATTGATATCTTTTAAATCTGTATCTCTTAGTAGTAGCATAGTGCTTGTCCCACAGTAAAGTTTTTATATTTTTAATCTTTTATTTAAACATTACCTTCCCTTCTTGCTCAAAATTAGAGCAACAACAAATGTTATTATCAACCATGGATGCTACTTGCTTACCTTGGGGCTGTTTCAAAATGCATGGAAGTATTCTTGATGTTCATAATTTTTGGAGTACTTTTGGCACCCAGTGAGCAGACACTGGAAGATGCTAAATTTCCCTCGGTGCATGGGAAGACTGCCGAGTAAATAGTTGTCTTCATGAAAAATGTCTGTAGTCAATCTTGAGAAGCACTGATAGAATTCTTAAGGGAAACGTGGCTCCACCCTGCAGCCATTCCTTGCCCACAACCCTCTCAGATGGTATCTGTTTCCTTTCCCACCTCTTAAGCCTTTGGGCTGGACGTGAGTGTGGGGTAAATGTCCTTCTTGGTCCTTATTGCTGCTTCCTGACTGCTGCATTCATCTCTTCCTAAAAGGTAAAACAAAAATAAACAAAAAACTCCACTCTGCTTTGAATTTCATGCTTACCCATTTTTGGTGTAGAAGAAATACCTCACTCATATCAAAACAATTTCTATGTTGTTTTCACATGTAACAATTGGTACTCATGACTGATCAGTATAATTATGAATGCAATATGATTTCTAATTTAATAAATATTCAGTGTATATGCAACATGCCCTTTTCCTCCAATTTGTTGATTACCATAAATGTAGATTTATTTCTGGGCAGTGAGTATAGGTGTTGCTAACTTCCTGTTTAGCTATCAAAAAGCCAGTGTTGTAAAAATGCCTTTTGCTGCCTCTATTAGTGCATCATTTTTAAGGGTTATTGGTTTAAATTGCAAGGGTAAGAATTACATTAACTGCACATGATACCTATGTTATGACAATGTGATTAAGTAAAATTGTATGCAAGGTGTAGAGCTGTGTGTAAATATTATCCTTTGTATCCAACAGCACTTTTAAAATGGATTATCTTGTTAAAGTGTGTCTAGTGTCAGAATATTGCATACCTTGCATACTTGTATGTCTTCTTAAATTTGGTCTGTGATATTTATTTTAGTACATTGTTTCCCTACATGTGTTTTTCATAAAGCAATGACTTTAACTATTGAGCATCACCAATGTTTCTTTCTGGTTTTTAGGTTGTGGAAAATGCCCTTAAAGTGAACCCAATATTAGGTCCGCAAATGTTTCAACCGATTTTTCCCTACGTTTTCAAGGGTATTATAGAAGGGGAGGTAAGATTTTTCTTAAAGTTCCAAGGGTAGCATTAGACTCTAGGATTCTAGTTTCAATTACTCTCCTACTTGTAGTCATTTCTACTTCATTGTTACTTGCAGAAGGAAAGCTTTCCTTGTCTTTTGGATCATGTTAAATTAAGTTAAATTTTTAGGGCAGTTAGACACTTTTGCCTTTTCCCGCTCCACATAGCATATTTTCTTTGACATGTCTCTTTCAAACATGCATGTATGTTCACACAAAAAAATCATTTGAAGTACAGGAATGGTAAGTGGCTTAATGCCAATGCTTGACTATTGAGAGTATGAGGGGGACAAAATAGTGCTAATATTGTTGTAGACTGAATACGTGAAACCACTGGTTATTTTCTAAGAACGGCTCTCTTTAATAGATCCATGAACCTGTGTATGTTACAAATATTTAAAGTAATATAGTACTGGGAAGTGGAGGTTGCAGTGAGCAGAGATCTTGACACTGCACTCCAGCCTGGGCAACAGAGTGAACTCAGTCTCAAAAAAAAAAGATAAAGTAATATAATAATATGAAATTGATAAATATTGTTTCTTTCTCTTTATTATATGCATATATATAGTACATATAATTCATATATGTATTTAGTAAGTTAGAACTCAGGCAATATTGACAGTTTATTCTAAAGAGAAGTAAGGAGAATGTTATTTTATATCCCTGTTGCTTATTAGTATGTCAATGATTGTTCATACTTCTACCATAACACAATTTTGCATGTGCTGTATTTTGATTGTACAGAGGTATCCTGTAGTGATGTCCACGTATCTTGGAGTTATGGGTCGAGTTCTACTACAAAACACTAGTTTTTTTTCTTCACTACTTAATGAGATGGCTCATAAATTTAATCAAGAGGTAAGACTATATACTTAAATTTAAGGAAGTCTTTAAATAGTTTGATGAAATAATGACTCTTTGTAAAAGTTGCTTTATAATATTTACACCTTTACATTTAAAACCTTTAATTATGCTATATCAATAATTTGGGGCGGAAGAAAGAAAAAGGAACCTGTAAGTGACAGTTGAAACTTCTGCATTTTTGCCCTCATTCAAAATAGGTGATTTTATTCAGATTAGCCATAGAATATAATTTTCATTTGTTTATAGCTGTGGTTTTCCTTTACTGTTACAGAATCTAGAAACACGTATTTTACTTGAAGTGATGTATCATCTTGTATTATTTCTTTAGTTAACTTATTTTTAATGCCATGGATTGAGAGTGTTTCTGTTCTGATTATTGTGGAAAATGACCTTTTAAGCAAAGGTCTATTTATTTATTTATTTTTTAGCAAAGGTTTATTTTTTAAAATTGAAGCTGATACCTACTACCAGAGTAAGCTTGCAATGAGTTTTTAAGTGAGGTGGTTTGAAACTATATACATGATATTCAAATAAGATTATAAGTCATTAATCTGTTTGTTAAGATTTATGAAATGTAGAAGATAGGGTATGCTTGACCAATATACCTACAATGGAGACAGTTTGTGATATCTTTTGGTTTATGGCTGAAAACAAATAAAACTATTTCTAATATGAGGAAATGTAGAAGTACAAATCTTAAAATATATATAACTTTTCTAGAATCAGACTAATCTAATTAGAGATCCCAACCCATGTTGTAATGACGAAATAGGATATATTTTTATTAGCTTATTAATTTTAATTGAAATGGGATAATATATATATAACATATAAAAACATATGATATATAATTAATATATATTATATATAATATATAATTATATAACATAATTATAATATATAATTATATAAAATATATGATATACAAATAATATATGATATATAATATATTTCAATTAAATTTAATAAGCTAATAAAATATATATATTATCTATTATCCCATTCTATATTATTATATATATTACTACATATGTATATATTACATATGTAATAATAAATATAAAACATATAATGGGCCGGGCACGGTGGCTCAAGCCTGTAATCCCAGCACTTTGGGAGGCCGAGGTGGGTGGATCACGAGGTTACGTGATGGACACCATCCTGGTCAACATGGTGAAACCCCGTCTCTACTAAAAATACAAAAAGTTAGCTGGGCATGGTGGTGCATGCCTGTAATCCCAGCTACTCAGGAGGCTGGGGCAGCAGAATTGCCTGAACCCAGGAGGCGGGGGTTGCGGTGAGCCGTGCCATTGTACTCCAGCCTGGGTAACAAGAGCGAAACTCCATCTCAAAACAAAAACAAGGCCAGGCGTGGTGGATCACGAGGTCAAGAGATAGAGACCATCCTGGTCAATGAGGCGAAACCCCGTCTCTACTAAAAATACAAAAAATTAGCTGGGCATGGTGGCGCATGCCTGTAATCCCAGCTATGCAGGAGGCTGAGGCAGGAGAATTGCCTGAACCCAGGAGGCGGAGGTTGCGGTGAGCCGAGATGGCGCCATTGCACTCCAGCCTGGGTAACAAGAGCGAAACTCCGTCTCAAAAAAAAAAAAAAAAAAAAAAAAATTAGCTGGACATGGTGGCGTGTGCCTGTAATTTGCAGCTGCTTGGGAAGGTGAGGCCAGAGAATTGCCTGAACCCAGAAGGTGGAGGTTGCGGTGAGCTGAGATCGTGCTATTGCACGCCAGCCTGGGTAACAACAGCGAAACTCCGTCTCAAAAAAAAAAAAAAAAAAAAAAAATCAAAAACCATATAATGAGATAATATATAATATCCCATTTTAATTAAAATTAATAAGCTAATAATAATATATATATATTTAAGAGTTTTTGTTGTTGTTTAGTTTTTAGTAGAGGTGAAGTCTCGCTATGTGTTGTCCAAGCTGGTCTCAAATTTCTGAGCTCCCAAAGTGCTGAGATGACAGGATAATTAAAAATATTTAAGAACATTAAGAAAGGAAATTAAAATTATCCCAAGGAACGTCAGAATGCCATTACTATGTATTTACCTTCTTGTTTCCATGAGGGATCTGGTCATGTTTCCAACATTTCTTGAAATATATGTACTTCTTGCCTTGCTTTAGTTCATGAAGATTCAATCTGAGATCACAATGAATAAATATTTAATCACCAAAGTTGACTAATTTCTCTAAATTTTTTTAAATTGACACATAATTTTTGTAGACTTTTTGGAGTACATAGTGATATCTCTGTACATACAGTGTATAGTGATCAAATCAGGATAATTGATATATCTATCATCCCAAACATTTATTATTTCTCTGTATCAGGAACATACAGCAGCCTTCTTCTAACTGTTTGAAACTATATATTTCTGTTATCATCCTACAGTGCTATATAGAACACTGGAACTTATTCCTCCAATGTACCTATAATTTTATATCTTTTAACCAATCTCTCTCTTTCTCCCCACTTTTTCCCTACCTTTTCCAGTCTCTGGTAACCACTTTTCTACTCTCTTCTACTTTGAGGTCATGTTTTTTAACTTCTTCATGTGAGAACATGCAGTATTTATCTTTCTGTTCTTGGCTTAATTTCACTTAACATAACGTCCTCTAGCCTCATCTGTGTTACCACCAATGACAGGAATTCATTCTTTTTTGAGACCAAATAGTATTTGTGTGTCTGTCTCTGTGTGTGTGTGTATGTGTGTGTGTGTGTGTGTGTGTGTGATTTTCTGTATCCATTCATCTGTAGATGGTTTACTGAGGTTAATTCCACATCTTGGCTATTCTGAACAGTGCTGTTATAAACATGAGGGAGCAGGTATCTTTGTAATACAATTATTTCCTTTCTTTTGGAGATATATATATATATATATATATATATATATATACACATATTGTAGTAAGATTGCTGGATCATATGATAGTTCAATTTGCAGTTTTTTGAGAAACCTCATATTGTTCTTCATAATGGCTGTACTTGTTTACATTCCCACCAGTGAGTTTCCTTTTCTCCACATTCTTGCCAGCATTTGTTACTTTTTGCCCTTTTGGTAATAGCCATTCTAACTGGAGTGAGATGATATCTCATTGTGGTTGTGATTTGCTGATTTGCATCTCCCTGTTGACTAGTGATATTGACCCCTTTTTTTTTTTTTCTTTTTTTTTGAGACATTCTGTCACCTAGGCTGGAGTGCAGTGGTGTGATCTCGCCTCACTGCAACCTCTGCCTCCCAAGTTCAAGCGATTCTTTCGCCTCAGGCTCCCAAGTAACTGGGATTATAAGTGCCCAAATACCCCACCTGGCTAATTTTTATATCTTTAGTAGAGATGACATTTCATCATGTTAGCCAGGTTAATTTCGAACTCCCCTGACCTCGGGTGATCCACCAGCTTTGGGCTCCCAAAGTGCTGGGATTATAGGTGTGGGCCACTGCCCCCAGCCGATGTTGACCATTTTTTCATGTACCTATTGACCATTTGTATGTCTTCTTTTGAGAACTCTTTATTCAGATAATTGTCCTAGTTTAAAAATGGATTATTATTTTTATTTAGCTGTTATTGGAGTTCCTTGTGTATTTTGGATAGTAATCTTTCGTTGTATGTATAATTTGCAGATATTTTCTCCCATCCTGTAGAATGTCCTTCTACTCTGTTGTTTGTTGCTTTTGCTATATAGAAGCTTAGTTTGATAGAATCTCAATTGTCTGTTTTTCCTTTTGTTGCCTATGTTTTTGAGGTTTTATTCATAAAATCTTTTCCCTGACCAGTGTCCTGAGGTGTTTTCCCTATGTTTTCTTCTAGTAATTTTATAGTTGTTGGTCTTCCATTTTAAGTCTTTAGTTCATCAAGAGTTGATTTATGTATATCATGAGAGATAGGGATCTAGTTTCATTCTTCTGCATATGGATATCCAGTTTTTCTAGCACCATGGTTGAAGTAACTGTTCCCTCCCCGTGAATATTCATGGCAGCTTTGTCTACAATCAGTTAGCTCTAAATGTATGAATTTATTTCTGGGTTCTCTGTTTTATTGGTCTGTGTGTTTTTATGCTGGTGCTATGCTATTTCGATTACTGTATTTGTAGTATATGGGGGGTGTGTGTGTGTGTGTGTGTGTGTGTGTGTTTGAGGGGGCTAGACGGAGTCTAGCTCATCACCCAGGCTGGATTTCAGTGACATGATCTCAGCTCACTGCAAACTCCACCTCCCAGGCGCAAGCAATTCTCCTGTCTCAGCCTCACCAGCAGCTGGGCTTACAGGTGCATGCCACCACGCCCAGCTAATTTTTGTATTTTAGTAGAGATGGAGTTTCATCATGATGGCCAGGCTGGTCTCGAATCCCTGACTTCAAGTGGTCTGCCCACCTCAGCCTCCCAAAATACTGGGATTATAGGTGTGAGCCACCACACCTCGCCTATGGAATATATTTTGAAATCTGGTGGTGTGATGCCTCAGCTTTGTTCTTTTTGCTCAGCATTTCTTTGGATATTTGGGATTTTTTTGTGATTGCATACAATTTTTTTTTCTGATTTCTTTGAAGGATATAATTGCTATTTTGATAGGGATTATGTTGAATCTGTAGATTGCTTTGGGTATTATGACCATTTTAACAGTATTGATTTCTCCAGTTCTTGAACATCGTATGTCTTTCTCTCTTTTTTCTTTTTTTGAGTTTTCACTTTTTTTCTACTTGTTTATGTTTTTCAATTTAAAAAATTTGATTTTTTATTTAAAAAGTTTTAGAGATAGAGTCTCACTCTATCACCTAGGCTAGAATGCAGTGGCAAAATCATAACTCACTGCAACCCCAAACTCTTGGACCCAAGTGATCCTCTCACCTTAGCCACCTGCATAGCTGCGACTACAGATGCGTGCCACCATACCCTGCTAATTTTTAAAGTTTTTTTGTAGACATCCAGTCTTGCATGTTGCCCAGGTTAGACTCGAACTCCTGATCTCAAGAGATATTCCTGTCCCTGCCTACCAAAGCACTGGGATTACTGGCATAAGCCACTGTGCCCAGCCACCTTCAGTTTTTCTCTAATCTAGTTTTTAATTAAGAAAAAAAAAATAGTGTCATATGGGTCCATATCAACATTGGATCTGATTAAATCTGAGCACAATCCAGTCAGATATTAAATCAGTTAATTGTAACTCAACATTGATATTTTTCTTTGGGCTGGTGTTAGCTTTAAAATATTATATCATAATGCACAAACAATAATAGATCCTCTTGAGTAATTAAAACAGCTTAGCTTTTGGCCAGCATGACGGCAGGCACCTGTAATCCCAGCTACTCAGCATGCTGAGGCAGGAGAATCACTCTAACCCAGGAGGCGGAAATTGCAGTGAACTGAGATTGCACCACTGCATTCCAGCCTGGTCTACCGAGTGAGATTCTGTCTCAAAAATAAAGAAGTAAATAAAAATAAATAAAATGGATTAGCTTTGCTTATTGTATAATTAAAGCATCATGTGAGAACTACTCCAGTTACTGCTTGGTAACTTCGAAAGCAAACACATTTTAAGATTTCAATGACTGGGTGTGGTGGCTCATGCCTTGTAATCACAGTGCTTTGGGAGGTCAAGGTCGGAGGATTCTTTGAAACCAGGAGCTTGAGGCCAGGCTGAGTAACAAAGCTAACAAAACTCCAGCTCTACAAAAACTAAAAAAATTTAGAGTCCTGGAACTTGAGGCAGCTGTTAGCTATGATCATGCCACTACACTTCAGCCTGGGTGGCAGAACAGGATTCTGTCTCTTAAAAAAAAAAATGTTTAAATATTTTTTGAAAACAAAAAAATTTTTAAAAACTTCATTTTAAAAATGAAGTTTCAGTGATTTTGGTGTTACTACCAAAACAACTACTTTTCATTGTCCTTTGCCTGCAGATTCCTTTTATCCTTTCCATCCTCTATTTTTCCTTTCCTTGCTCTCCTAGTCTTGGACACTCCTTACACCCCCTTCTCAGCCCCCCCCACCCCCCCACCTCCCCACCCCCCACCCCCGCCCCAGGTTCCTACTGTAATTGGTTTTTATTGTTTGTTTTGTGGCTCTTTTGTAGCTTGTGATTCTTTTACAAAACTCCTACTTGATGGGAGCTTAGTATTCTTGTTAGGTTTATTCACATGCCCAGCCCTTTCTAAAATCCCTTGGAGCATGAGGATTCTGTCTCCTTGAATATCTTGGTGTTCTCTCAGTCACCTAGATCCCATTTGAATAGTTGGCCTCACTTGTGTGTGCCTCTCAATATGTTATCTAAACATTACTGTCAGTGTCTCTATATCCTTGATAACAACTCTGGGATGGTCATGAGCTCTTTCTTACTTAGGAACTTAAAATATACCACTGGCCTCTCACTTCCTATTGACACATCATTTGTTTTGAAAGGAAATCAGTAATAGAAATGTAAGGGAAATACTGTTATGCCTCCGTCTATAGGCTAATGGGCTAATCCAGATCTTACCCTGCCTACTTTTTCCTCTTTTTCTTCTCAATTCTATATTGTTTTTACATCCACACATCATTGTGCTAGTACCTGGAATACATTCCTTTCCAGAATGTTGTGTTCCTGTTCTGGATTAGACGTTTGGTATTCTGGGTTAGAAAGCTGATTTGGTATCTATCTGTCGTATTATACTGATGAGGTTTGAGTGGTTCGTATGTTTGAGTGGTTTGTATGTTTCCTGTACTGTCCATATGCCAACTGTGGCCGAAAAGAACTCTCAACCCTTTCTTCTCTGCTTTCCTCTCCTCAGGCTTTTACTTTTCAGTCTTTTGCTCAGCCTTCTATTTTTTTTTTTTTTTTTCATTTGTTGGGCTAGAATCATAGTAAGTCACCTAGAACTTTATACCAAGGCTCAGTGTGCTGTGGTTTTAAAAGTGTGTGCTGAATCCCTGTTACACTAATGATAAATTCTGTAGCCCAGAACTGCTATTTAGCCGATAGGTGTCAATGTGGTCATACCAGTTGTTAAAATTTTGACAGAACACCTCAAAATTAGCAAACAGTAAAAAATGACTTTGATAAATGTTATAATTAATTAATAGTATACATTTTACTATAAAAAGTTGAGCATTCCTTTTAAGTATTGTAAACACATTTTACATCTGCAGGAGTATAGTGAAGAAATTTTTATCAATAAACTGCAGTTTAAAACATCTTCTGGTATATTGAACAATTTAAAAAATCTTTAGTAACTGCTGTAAATATAGGATTCAGTGCAAAATAAATAATTTAGTATTTATTCTTGGAATAAAGAAACTTACTCTTGGAACAAAAATAAAATGACTTGCTAGTATAAAGTTTGGGTGCAAAGATGCTGCATTAAATCATTATATTACTAAAAGTTGAAGGGTCTAAATTATATTTTACAGAATGTTAGTTATTTTCTATTAAAGTTTCACTGGCAAAAGTAAAGAATTTTTGCAATGATCAGGGAAAAAAGAAAAGCACCTTCTTGAATTGATGATGAATAGTTATGTATTTGAAATAAAAACACAGTTTTTAACTGTCAAAATGAACCAAAACATTTGGAAGAATACTGTTGACATTTTTTGAATACCATTTACTATGTAGTTTTAATAGAATACTTTAAGGAATAAAATATTTAATAAAAATATCAGAAAATTAATATGAGAATATCATTACATTCTAAATTTGTTTCCCACCTATTAGAAAACTTGTATGGGCATACCTGATGTTGTTGGTTTGGTTCCTCACTACCACAATAAGGTGAATGTCTTCATAACACAAGTCATGCAAATATTTTGGTTTTCCAGGGCATACAGTTATATGATTATAGTATACTGTAGTATGTAGCACAATGATACTGTGTCTACAGTAACAATGTATATACCTTAATTGAAAATATTTTATTGCTAGAAAATGCTAGCAATATTCTCAGCCTTCAGTGAACAATGCTTTTGCTGGCGGAGGATCTTGCCTTGAAAGTGGTGGTTGCTGGCTGATCAGGGTGGTGGTTGCTGAAGGTGTGGGTGGCTGTGGCAATTTCTTAAAATAAGACAACAATAAAGTTTGCTGCATCAATTGACTCTTCCCTTCACAAATGAGAGGATTGACTCCAATTGTGACAGAAATTCTACTGAAGACTAATGGCCTTCAGAGAGCAAAGAAAAGGAAAAAATAAAAGAGGATGGAAGGAAGTTGCAGGCAAAGGACAATGAACAATAGGTTGTTTTGGTAGTAATAACAAAATTACTGATAGTTTATTTTTGTTTTAAGGTGATGATGGACTGTTTGGTCCTAGGTAGAATTTCTGTCACAATTGGAATCAGTCCTCTCAGATTCTGCAGCTGCTTTATTAAGTTTATGTAATATTCTAAATCTTTTGTCATTATTTTAGCAGTGTTCACAGAACCTTTACCAGAAGTAGATCCATCTTAAGAAACCACTTGTTTTTCTTTTTTTGCTCATCCATAAGAAACAGCTCCTCATGGCCAGGCACAGTGGCTCACGGCTGTAATCCCAACACTTTGGGAGGCCGAGGCGCATCACCTCAGTGATGATGGGATTTCACCATGTTGGCCAGGCTGGTCTCAAACTATTGAGGTGATGCACCTCGTAGTTTGAGACCAGCCTGGCCAACATGGTGAAACCCCATCTCTACTAAAAATACAAAATTAGCCAGGTGTGATGGCTCATGCCTGTAATCCTAGCTACTTAAGAGGCTCAGGCAGGAGAATTGCTTGAACCCAAGAGGTGGAGGTTGCGGTGAGCTGAGATCGCACCATTATACACCAGACTGGGAAAAAGAACGAAACTCCATCTCTGAAAAGAAAAACAACTCTTCATCTGTTCAAGCTTTATCATGAAATTGTAAAAATTCGGTCACATCTTGAAGTTTCACTTCTAACTGTAGTTTTCACTATTTATCCCATATCTGTAGTTATTTCTCCAACTAAGTCTTGTCCTCCTCAAATCATCCATGAAGAGTTAGAATCAAGTTCTTCAAAACTCCTGTTAATGTTGATATTTTGACCTCCTCCCATGGATCACAAATGTTTTTGTTGTTTTTTTTTTGTTTCTTTTTCTGGAGACAGAGTCTCACTCTGTTACCAGTCTGGAGTGCAATGGTGCACTCTCGGCTCACTGCATCCTCTGGCTTCTAGGTTCAAGCTGTTCTCGTGCTTCAGCCTTCCATATAGCTGGGGGATACAGGCACGCGCCACCACACCCAGCTAATTTTTGTATTTTTAGTAGAGACGGGGTTTACCCTGTTGACCAGGATGGTCTGGATCTCCTGACCTTGTGATTTACTCACCTCCGCCTTCCAAAGTGCTGGTGTGACAGGCGTGAGCCACCAGGCCCATCCCACAAATGTTCTTAATAGCAGCTAGAATGGTGAATTCTTTCTAGAAGGTTTTCAATTGACTTTGTGTAGATCCATCAGATAAATCACTTCCTATAGGTAGCTATAGCTTTATGAAATGTATTTCTGAAGTAATAAGACTGAAGTTTGAAATGACTCCCTGATCCATGGGCTACAGAATGGATGTTGTGTTAAGCAGGCATAAAAACAACGTTAATCTCCTGTACATCTCAATCAGAGCTCTTGGGTTGTGATATAGCTAGCCTAGAGTTAGAACTTGTACACTGCCATTTTATAAAAGACAAAACTGTTTCTATTCTCCTCACAAGGACTGCTAACCTTGGTTTCTGTAAACTAATTTACTTTGCAAAAAGGTAAAGCTGCATACTTCCCCTTATCTGTAACTGCCAGAATTGCTGGCCTTTGATCATCGGTAATGGCCAGAGTAAGCACCCCCGAATAATTCCGTTCTGGCGCCAAGTAACTCCCACCCAGACGATGTGTAAGCAAGTGGTTATGTTAAGTTCTGCAAATCTCTCCCCTAGCCCTCGGAATGTCCGGAGCCCATCACCCTCCTCTCCTACCCAGGAGGTGATTTACAGCCCACCGAAATATATGAAGGTTTTCATCTCTGCTCCTTCTTCCTGCTCCCACAGTGGTTTAGTGGGTGTAAAAAGGTCTTGTCTCTCTTCTTTTGGGGCCACGGGTTGGAGAGACATGAGTCCTCCGTGGTTGCCGGCAATAAAGCCTGCAATTTGGCATACTTTTGTCCTGGTGTTGACTTTCTGTGCTCAGTCCAATATGACAGGGTGATGAGTACCTTGTCAGTGAGCTGTAATATTTTGAAAGAAATCTTTTTTTCTGAGCCACAGGTCTCAACAGTGGGTTTAAAATAGCAGTAAACCATGCCGTAAGCAGATATGCTGTCATCCAGGCTTTGTTCTTCCATTTAAAGAGCACAGGCAGAGTAGATACAACATAATTCTTAAGGGATTTAGGATTTTTAGAATGGTAAATAAGCGTTGGCTTGAACTGAAAGTCATCAGCTACATTATCTCCCAATAAGAGAGTCAGTCAATGGACACATTGATGTTTTGAAGCCAGTCACTGACTTCTCCTTATGTGTGAAAAGTCCTGAATTGATTGCATCTTCTTCCAGTCGAAGGCTGTTTTCATTTACATTGAAAACCTGTTGTTTTGCCACCGTCCTCAGTGCTCTTAGCAAGATCTTCTGGATACCTTGCTGCAGCTTCTCATCAACACTTGTTGCTTCACCTTCCACTTTTATGTTATGGATGTGGCTTCTTTTCTTAAACCTCAGACTAACCTCTGCTATCTTCACACTTTTCCTCTGCAGCGTCTCTCATTCAACCTTCGTAGAATTAAAGAATTAGGGTGCTGTTTTGGATTAGGCTTCGACTTAAGAGAATGTTATAACTGATTTGATTTTCTATGCAGACTAATAGAACTTCCTCCATGTCAGCAGTAAGGCTGTTTTGCTTTTTTACCATTTATATGTTCACTGGAGAAGCACTTTTAATTTTCGTCAAGAAATTTTCCTGTTCATTAACAACCTGTTTGGATCAAGAGGGTTTTCAGCCTATCTCAGCTTTTGACATGTCTTTCTCAACAAACTTAATCATTTCTAGTTTTTGATTTAAAGTGAGAGATGTATGACTACTTTTAACTTGAACATTTAGAGGCCATGGTAGGATTATTATTTGGCCAGATTTTAGTATTACCTTATCTGAGGGAGTAGGGAGGCATGAAAAGAGGGTGAGAGTTCGGGAAACTTTTCAGTTGGTGGAACAGTCAGAACACACATGACATTTATAGATTATTAAGTTAATTAACCATCTTATATGGGTGTGTGTTATGGTACCTCAAAACAATTGCAGCAGGAACATAAATGATCACTGATTGCAGGCCACCACAACAGATAGAATAATAATGAAAAGTTGTAAAATATTTACAAGAGTTTTCAAAATGTGACACAGAATGAAACCAGCCCGATTGTCCCATAGAACCGATATTTATGGTTTCTTTTGAATAAACTTAGAAATTGACCCTCCTAGTCTTAAAACTTGAGAAAGTTACACTTGTCTTATTTGGGATCCTTTTTCAGGAAGACAACCATCAGGCCTCTCAGTGTGAAGCAACTGAAACTTACCAAAACACTGTATCTGGGCAGTAAGACATCAGACCCCTCACCCTTCATGACTGCCCAACTGATCACCTGTTTGCTGTTGACCAGCTCCTCTTTCTTACCTTTTCCTAATTCCTGTTTTTGTGCATGTAGTTATATTTCTTCTCTGCTATATAACCAAACCCCAAGTTTTGGTTTTCATTGTTTGGGAAGATGGATTTGAGATCTCCCATCTCCTTGGCTGCAGCACCCAATTAAAACCTTCTTCCCTAGCGATAGTCGTGGTCTCACACTTTTCGTTACTATACTTTGTAATAAATAGGTCTTGAAATCTGGTAATATGTATCTTCCAACTTTGTTTTTCTTATTCAAAGTAGTTTTGGCTATTCTGTGTTCATTGCCTTTCCGTATAAATTTTAGAATTTCCCTGTGAATTTCTATAAAAACATGGCTGTTGGAATATTGAATGGGATTCTGCTGATGTTATTGCTCAATTTAGGGAGGATTGACATTTATTTATCTGGTGTTCAAGTCTGTGAACATAGATTTTTATTTATGTAGGTATATTTTAGTATTTTCAGCAGTGTTTTATAGTTTTTATTGTAAATGTCTTACATTTATTTTGTTAAGTTTATCCTAAGTATTTCTCAGTTTTGATGCCACTGTAAATGGTGCTTTGACAATTTCAGTTTCTAGTTGCTCATTGGTAGTGAAGAGAAATGAAATTATATTTGTGTATTGATAAAGATCTTGTGATTTTAGTAGCACACCACTAGGTTTGTTGTAGCTTGCTTAAAATTTTCTAAGGCCGGGTGCAATGGCTAAAGCCTATAATCCCAGCACTTTGGGAGGCCGAGGCAGGTGGATCACGAGGTCAAGAGATTGAGACCATCCTGGTCAACATGTTGAAGCCCCATCTCTACTAAAAATACAAAAAATTAGCTGGGCATGGTGGCGCGTGCCTGTAAACCCAGCTACTCAAGAGGCTGAGGCAGGAGAATTGCTTGAACCCAGGAGGCGGAGGTTGCGGTGAGCCGAGATTGTGCCATTGCACTCCAGCCTGGGTAACAACAGCGAAACTCCGTCTCAAAAAAAAAAAAAAAGTTTTTTTTCTATATACACAATCATGTGTCAATTTTACTTCTTTCCTTTCCAATCTGCATCTCCCATCCCCTTCCTGTTTTTTGGCCTTGCTGTGCTGGTTCTGTATGTTGAGTGGTAGTGTTATATATCTATTATAATTTTTACTTTATTGCAAAGAATTTTAGGTATCTAAGCTGACACATTTGACCCCCCCAGAAAAAGGTGATTGAACATATAAAATGAAAAATGGCATTCTGAAAAAAATGGAAGATGTTATAGAAATAAAATATGACATACCATTCATTCAAAACAAAGTTTTAATTTCAAGAAAAATTGTGTAATTATTTGGACAGTCTTATTTGATGATACATGAAAAATATATTGAATTTTTAGGTTCATTTACTTATTTTGACAGTTGTGAAGCTCTTTTGAAAGGTATAATGAATAAAGTAAGCTAACTAATTAAATACAACTTTTGGATAAACTTTGGAGACAGAGTTATTGAATCTGTTTTACAGAGTACAAGTATCTCTAGTACTTAGAAGGGCTATAAAAGCTTTAAGTATAATTATAGTTTGTTCAATAGAAGATGAGAGGTCATTCATGACTTTCAACAATAAGTGAAATTACTGCATGCTGTATGTTGCCTAGCGACTACAGACTGGGTATCCCTAATTTAAAAATTCAAAATCTGAAATGCTCCAAAATTGGGAACTTTTTGAGCACCAATATGACTTCCAAAGGAAATGCTCATTGGAGCATTTTGGATTTCAGATTTTTAGATTAGGGATGCTCAGCTGGTAAATAGATACAAATATTCCAAAATCTGAAATACTTCTAGTCTCAAGCATGTCAGCTAAGGGGTACTCAGTATTTGTTTGTTTGTTTGTTTGTTTATTCTTTTCTTTCTGAGAATTTAATTGTAATATTTCATGATGTAAAATTATATTACATTTTTTTATTGGGACACATCCATGCCTATTTGTTTACTTAACTGTTTATGACTGATTTAGAGAGTTGAGTATGCTCTCATTTGCATATGACCCACAAAACCTAAATTACTAATTATTTGGCTTTTTACAGAAAAAGCTTGGTAACCCCTAGTATTCTAGTTGCTTAATTAAAACTTTCCCAAGATTACTATTATATGCTCTTGCTTATTAAATATTTTTACATTAAAGAGATAGGTATAAATTATAAATAAAATTAAACTATAAATTATAAATATAGACTACTTGAAATAGCTCTCTTGCTAATTGCATTATTTAAAGCAGATATACTTACTATTATATGCTCTTGCTTATTAAATATTTTTATATTAAAGAGATAGGTATAAATTATAAATAAATAAAATTAAACTATAAATTATAAATATAGACTACTTGTATAGCTCTCTTGCTAATTGCATTATTTAAAGCAGATATACTTCTGTAGATTGTTTCATATATTTTTTATATATAATATATTCATATAATTATATATTTTATATGTTTATAATTTATAAATTTTATATATTTATAAAATATGTATTATACGTTTTTAAATGAGGGCATGATAACTTGATCTTTTCTTTTATAATGGTTATGATTTGTTTTTAAAATTTTGCTTACTAGATATTAATTACAGAAACCTTGATCTATACTCTTCCTGAATTAAATATAATTTGAAGACAACATGGTATAAATCAGCAGTTACCAAATGTCTGTATTCATGGTACCTTTAATGTCTTACTACTATTTTCACAGTGCCCCAGGGCAAAAGAAACACTGTGTAAGCAAACCCTGAGATCCACTTTTTTTTTGAGACAGTCTCACTCAGTTGCCAGCCTGGGGTACAGTGGCTCAATCCCAGTTCACTGCAACCTCTACCTCTGCCAGTTCAAGTATTCCAGTTCTGTGGTTTACTGTAATTGTGGAGACAGGTAGATTAAAGAATTGGCATACGTAATTCTGGGGCCTGCTAAGTCTGAATTTTGTAGAGCAGGCTGAAGATTTTTGTTAGGGTCTTGAGGCAAAATTTCTTTTTTCCTGGGCATACTGTTTTTTTGCTCTTAGGATTTTCAATGAATTGGATGAAGCTCCACCCACATTACTATCTAGAACATTATCCTTTACTTAGAGTCAACTGATTGTAAATGTTAATCACATCTACATAATACCATCATGACAATATCTAGCCTAGTGTTTGACCAAACAACTCAGCACCTTAGCCTAGCAGAGTTTACACGTAAAATTAGCCATCACATTCTGTATTATGTTAATTTGTTTTAGCATCATTTTTATTGTAGGATACAAATGTCTTAGGAAATCATTTTTCTTTGGAAACTCTGCAGTTTGAGTTTGCAACTTGTCCTCTCCTCTGAGAGTGGCAGCAAATTAGTCTAGCAAATTAGAGAACATTGAAAAATAATAATCCAATTGAATAAACTATAATCTAAGTACAAGTTGACAGTTTTGAAAAATGCATTTTTTTTTATTGTGCCAGATTGGCAGTGATTTATTAAATATTACTAAAATCACTCATTGGCTATATACATGTTTTGAATAAGTCTTTTTAATGCCCAGGATTAATTCGAGTCAGTTTCTGGTTTTGTTCGAATTGTCCATTTCCAGCTCGTGACTTAGCCCCAGTTCAAGTATTCCAGTTATGTGGTTTACTGTAATTGAATTTTAACCATGACTTTGGAGGTTTTATCTTTTAAAAGTACTTATCCACAAGTAAAATGTATTTTAGGTATTTTCAGATGCCTCTTCCTCTTCTTTTAGATGGACCAGCTTTTGGGAAATATGATTGAAATGTGGGTTGATCGAATGGACAACATTACCCAGCCCGAAAGAAGAAAACTTTCAGCTTTGGCTTTGCTTTCTCTTCTGCCATCTGATAATAGGTAAGGAAATGTTTCTTAAAATTTGTTTCTTTCAAGCATCAAAACGGAAACACTATTTTTGGCCATCAGTATTGCTGTGTGTTGCTGGGCAGTGGTACTTTTCTGTATATGGATGTGAATATTGTTAGTTGATAATGATGTGGTAAGTGTTGGTCCAGGTCTAGAAAGCAGTGAGTGGGATAAGTACTCTTGGATGGTGGAGGCTGTGGTTTATTTTGGTCGTATTCATTTTACAAGTTTATTTCATTCTTGTCTGAATTTCCATGTTTTATAATAACTATATTAGACTAATCTTCAGCCCTCTTTTTTACATAGACATTAAATATCTAACATTTTAAACTCAATAGCACTTCATAAATATGTTGTAAAGTATGATAATTCAAGAGTAGTGTTAGTTTTGTTTTCTTTTTATTTTGAATTATTTCTAAGGAACTTTTGTTTTTCTCTCCTAAAAATTCTCACTTCCAAAAAGCAAATACAAAATGCTTTCATTTGGCCATTTAAAGAAGAATATGTTTGTTTGTTTTAATTCCTATTTTGTGGAGTTTGGCATGAAATACTTTTAAAAATAAACTTTGACAGTCAGTACTTAGTTCTCCTTCACACTGTAGATTTTTAAAAGTGGTGGCAGGTATATAAGTAACACAGAGCTTGATTGGTCAATCTTCCTCATTACATTTTCTGGACAACTGCAAATGGATGCGGTATGGGACATTGCTTATACTTTTGACTTAGTCAGCTTGATTGAGCTTTGTATCAGTGCATACACGTGGAGTCCCCTTCTTTTTCATAGCAAGGTTATAGATTTTTTTTAGTGCATGGTCAGCACATTTCTTGAAACCCACTTCATGAATGCATTTATGAATGTTGGTGGTATAGTCTCAGGTCACCACCTTGTTGATGGCATAACAGCTTTTCTTGCTGCCCTTCTGTATCAAAGCCATTCTGCTGGGCCACTGTGGTTTTTTTTTTTTTTTTTTTTACTTTTAATTCTAAAGCCTTAAAAGCAGGCCTCAGGGCTTTATGTTGTATGAAAAGAATAATGATACTACATTAGATCTTTATGTCTTAGGGCAGTGGTCCCCAGCCTTTTTGGCAATAGGGAGTGGTTTTGTGGAAGACAGTTTTTCTATGGACTGGGGAGGCAGAATGAAACTATTCCACCTCAGATCATCAGGCATTAGATTCTCATAAGGAGCATGCAACCTAGATCCCTCGCATGTACTGTTCACAATAAGGTTACTGCTCCTATGAGAATCTAATGCCACCACTGATCAGACAGGAGGCAGAGCTCGGGCGATAATGCTTGCTTACCCTCTGCTAACTTCCTGCTATGCAGCCTGGTTCCTAATAGACCATGGACTGATGGGTACCAGTCTGTGACCCAGGGGTTGGGGAGCACCATCTTAGGGAATTTTTAGAGCATATTTATTGTAGTGATAGGTTAGTGACATAAGTCCAGTTTTAGAAATCCTTATTTGTTCTTTATGTGTTATTTACTTCTACTGTGGTAATTTGTATTAAGGACATATGTAATTTGTATTAAGGACAAAATTATTTTGTCTCAACATCATAACAGTAGATAATACTTACCAAATGCCATATACTTTCCTAACTGCTTTATGTTGATATTTAATTCTTAAAACAGCCCCATGAGGTATAGACATGATTATCCCTTCTTACGTAGCAAACAATTACGTAAAAATGTTGAGTAACATTTCTAAGGTAGGAGATCTGGCATTTGGCATGGTATAAGTCAATTTGAACCTGAGCTGCTTAACACCAGGAATGCCTCTTTTAACCACCAGGTGATATTGCTTCTTCCCAGATGGACACACACAAGATGAACAGATTTCCTCACTAGGAAATGGTGTGGCATCTTATTTATTTTTGAAAGACAAATTTACCTACATTTTAGCTGATTAGTCTTTCTTTCTCTCAGTGGAAAAACAGTGACTTGAGAATTATTCAGGCTTTTAATATTGAAATGTTAAAGAATGTAGTCCTTGGTAGTAGTCAGCACTCTAAATGTTGGTTAGATAAATTAATGAATGGAAAGAAATTAGTTAATAAAGCATGTTAGAGTTTTCTCCAATATGAAGTTCTGAGATTATTGAAAGAAAGCTAGAAATGGTGGGGGTTAAGTGTAGGAAGATACCTGATTGTATCAGAAACATTTGTTTTACGTTTTTAATGAGAATACTGTTTGCTTCAACATATAATGTTATATAAGTGTGTGGTTGTTCAAAACCATTTTTGACATATAAGTTGTGGAAATTTAATGTATGCTGAGTATCCTTTATCCAAAATATTTTTTTCAGATTTTGGATTTTTGGGATTTTGAAATATTTGCATATGGATAACAAGATATTTTGGAGTTAGGACTCAAGTCTAAATGTGAAATTTATATTTCATATACTCCTTATACATATAGTCTGAAGATAATTTTATATAATATTTTAAATAATTTTCTATATGAAACAAAGTACTTGTGTGAAATTTTCCACTTGTAGCATTATCGTGGCATTAAAAAAAAATCTCATATTTGTGCCATTTCAGATTTCAGATTTTTGGATTAGGGATGCTCAGTCTATAGTTGTCATCTATAACAAAAATTAGCACTTAGACTGGGACTTAAGTCAACTTACATAAATTAAGGGATAGGTCGTAAGACTTGAAATTCTCTTAAACATTGGAATTTTAAATTTACAAGTTGTGATGTAGCGTTGTGATAGAAGATCATATATTATTTTTGTTTCTAAAATGAGATACAAATCTTATGGGCATTAGCAAACTCATGTCATTTTTAAGGGTACTAAAAGTCTTGAATAATGTGGTTGTAGAATTTTAAAAAATAATGATTTCACTTCATAATATCCGTAATAGACTAGTGATGAAACATTGATATAGAAAATCTGTGTCAACCTGTAACAATCTGATAAAAACCACCTTTATTGCACTAGAAATTTTCCACATAGTAATTGACTTATGACTTAGGAAAATTTATAGTCACATGCTCTTGTGGAATGTGCTGATATTCAGGTCAGCAGTTTTATTGTTTCCTGTTTGTAACCTTTCTTCCAGTTAACTACATAGCTGTTGGAGTTTGGGGATATTTTTTCCCTTCTGCATTCCCAATGATGATTTCTTATTTTCTACATAATAGTAATTTCCTATTCTTGTGTTTCTTTTAGATTTTGCAGCATACCATTTTCTTTTTCCAAAATAAAGCATGTCTAAACGTGTGATGTTGATGATTTTGAAAGTCAGGCTAAATTGGGAAGTGTTTTAGCCTCCTTTTATTATGATGGCATTTGGGTCCAGATGATTATTTTTTGGGGAGAGTGTCCTGCATGTCCTGCACATTGTAGGATGTTTAGCATCGTCCCTGGCCACTACCGACTGGATGCTGATAGTACTGCCCCCTTCCTCCCACACCTTCAAGTCACAACAGTTGAAACTGTCATCAGATATTGTCATTAGATATCCCTGAGGACAAATGGTTGAACTCTCTTTTACTCTAATCCACTACTTTTGGTTTAGAAATTTGGTGAAGCCTATAGACTTTAGGTTCACACTCAAATCACAGGGCCACCAGTCACTTGCTAATGACCGTGGTCAAGTTACTTAACTCCCCTGTGCCTGTTTCCTTGTTCTTAAAATGGGAGTAGTAATAGTATCTTTCCAGTGAGGTTATTGTAGGGATTACGATCGAGTTTACATATGTAAGGTCAAACTGTGTGCATAGATGGAGTTGCTGTCCTTATTTCATCCCCTTCTTTTTCCCATCCATTTAATGCAGTACCTAATTCTAAAAGATGATTTAAATGGGAAAGATACATTTTTGCATCTGAAATACATAGTAAATTTTGTATTAAGAAAATGGACCTAAAGAAGTAACCAAATTCAGGCCAGCACAGTGGGCTCACACCTGTAATCCCAGCACTTTTGGAGGCTGAGGCTGGCAGATCATTTGAGGTCCAGACTTGGAGACCTGCCTAGGCCAACATGTTGAAACTCTATCTCTACTAAAAATACAGAAATTAGCCAGGTGTGGTGGCACACACTTGTAATTCTAGCTACTCAGGAGGCTGAGGGACTTGAGAATTCCCAGGGTTCTCAGGCAAAGGCCTTTGATCACTTTCCTCTCCCCTCATATGGAAGGAGTTTCTCTTTGTGCTGTACTGTTTGGAGTTAGACCTAGGACTGTGATTTATTTTGGACAGTGGGAAAGAGAGGGGGCTGCTGGTAGTAGCTTCCAAGGCAAAGCTGTCTGCATACTCTCTTCTCTCTCTCCCCCAAAAGCACAGCTTCTCTCTCTGCCCTGTGCTGCCTGGGGTTGGTGTAGGAATGGTGTAGGCAATGAGAGACTCTTCTTTCTGCTCCTTTCAGTGTGCCCCTTCTTATTTACCAGGTACTATGATCTCTCACCTGGTTTCTTTAGCTCTTGTGAAGGTATTTTCTTATTTGGATAATTCTGAAAATTATTCTGCAAATTGATGCTCCAGTGGAGTAATGCAAGGAAATGGTCATTGGAGGGTTCTGTTTTTCCATATTGCTCTGCCTCTTCTCTGAGTAGTTGCTCTTATTGTTGATGTTTTTATTCAAAATACAATCTGAACTGATTTCTAACTTAGTTCATATTATCTGATTATATTGTAATTTGTGGAAAAGGTCAGTGAAGTAACAAGGGGAGAGTTCTTTACAATTTTTATTTTGCCAGAGTTGACCATAAAAGGAACAGTCTTCATTGGGTATATTGAATGGTGACTGATTCCCTTTCTTGCATTGTTATGTAAGGAAAATAGAGACATGAATAAGATTACTTTGAAGTTTCAGGACCTCAGATGCTGAAATTCTGCTCCCTAACCACTCTTTGAATATATGGTTTACAAAGGGGCTATATATCCTTAGAAGTTCAAAAGAATAATTTTTACATTATGCATGTTTTCCTTTTTTGTATATAATCTAATGCAATTTATAGTTATTATTGGTTCTGATTGTTTCAGTTCTACTGGGACAAAAAAACTCTTCGATGCAGCTTTTAATGTTTTTGTTTTTGGTATAAGCTATGCATATGTATCTTTGGCTTTTGTGAGTTTGGCGACTGGTTTTCCAGCATAATTTGAGTAAGGTATCTATTTTTGAATTGGCCAATAATTATAAGCTGAATTTTATTAGCTTTAATCCAGCAGAAGCTGTAGGGTGTAGACAAGTGTTAGAAAGAACAGTTGATACTACAACTGGATGCTCACTCCTTTCATCTGTATACAAAGCAGTTTCATTGAGAAAGAAGGTAAATGATTAATTCCTTGGCTTGCTGACTTTTAATTGGAAGGTTATAATCATTTATAAAACTTTTTTTAAGCTTCTGAAAGTTCTTTGAAAACCAGATATTCCCCTCCTCACACTTCCCCCTCTCCCAAAGTGCCACACTTTTTGAAGTTATTTCTATCTTCCTACATTAGGATTTGAATGGGAATGGTCTATTTTGGTTTTCATTTTTAATACAAATTTACTTTCCTCTTGAAACATACATTAGAATTAAAATTCTCACTTCTTGCTCTTCTGATATCAACCTTAAGACACTAACTAATACAACAGCAATGTTTTAAAGATGCTGTTATGTACTAGGTCACCATGCTGTGTACTGAGGACACATTGTATTTCACCTTTAGGATAGATTATTGTTTATTGTACTCTAACATCTTAGAAGAACAATTTGTGTCTTCTATCTTCTATCCTGACTGCTTAGGAAAGTTTCTGAATGCTTGTGAATTTGGGACTACCTTCTCAATGCTTTCCTCATATCTAGGAACAGTGCCCCGTCTGCAAATTAGATAAAGGCTTCTGGCAAACTGTTTTCATATGTAACAGTCATATTATAGACACTGGGTGCCCTTAACTAATCACTGACCATTGTATGAGAAGCTTCTTTCAAACATATCACCAGAGAAAACTACACTATGATCAAATGAGATTATTTTGATGTTTCAGGACCTCAAACTGCTTTACAGTGAGAATAAGAGATGTTTATCAGTGAGAATGCTGTATTGGGTCCAGATCCTCAAAGTAGTTGAAATGATACAGAAAAGTAATTGCACACAGAGTAGCTAGCTCCAACAAGGATAACAATAGAAAAAGTACTCAGGAGGAAAATGATGAGAGTCTCCTGAGCTTTCCAGTTTTTCCCCATGTAGATGATGCATGTGTTTGTCACAAGTGGTTCCTTTATAGCCTGAGGAACATCTTTTTTTGTTTATTTATTTATTTATTTTGGAGATTCTTTTCCTTGAGTTTCTGCCTTCATTCTATCCAGAGTCTCAGAGAGAAAAAAACACATTACGATGGAGAGATAAGCTAAATTTAGTTTCAGATGCATGTTCTGCCTGGTGTTCATGTGACATTGAACCACTTTTCTCTCATTCTGTTTTCTCATGTTTCAAATGGAAGCAGTGATAACAGCTAGCACCTAGGGCTTATGATGATGACTTGGAGAATGTATATATAATGCCTTCTAAAATGCTTAACGAATATGACCACTCAGTAAATAATTGTTTCTACTATTAATCATTTTGACTAACTGTGTGATGGTACCAGCTTATTCAGCAGGTACAAAGCTTTCTTTGGAAGCTTTCCCACATTCATCTAGTTTATGTGTGAAGAAGGTGATAAGAAAAAGTAAATAATAACTAATAGAGCACATAATTTGTGATAGCTTTTATACAATTTGTTTTTCATACACATTTCAGTGGATTCTTCCAGCAGCCCTAGGGGGATGGACATTATTAACCTTTTTTTTTTGAAACAGTCTCGCTCTGTCATCCAGGCTGGAGTGCAGTGACACAATCTCAGCTCACTACACTCCGCCTCCCGGGTTCAAGTTACTCTCCTGCGTCAGCGTCCCCAGTAGGTGGGATCACAGGCGCATACCACCACGTCTGGCTAATTTTTGTTTTTTTTAATAGGGAGAAGGATTCACCATGTTGGCCAGGCTGGTCTTGAATTCCTGATCTCAAGTGATCCACCCACCACACCATCCCAAAATGCTGGGATTACAGGCATGAGCCATTGCGTCTGGCCTTATTAAACCTTTAAATGTGTAATCAAGACTAGTGAAGCCTAATTACCCACCTAAAGTCAACTACCAAACTGAAATTCAAATCCAGTCCATCTTACTCTTAATGTCTATGCTGCCAGGCTATTGAGTACCTCGAGTAATGATATTTTGTCTAATTTTACTATTCCACAATCTTATTTTACTATTTCTGAGTCATTTTTATTAGTCTGATCAAAAAATGAGTTCATAATCCTAGATAATTTCATTATTAAATAAGGTACTTCTTCCAACCACTTAAAACAACATATCTTGTTTTATTTAAGTTGTTTATAAAAGGGACAATAAATTATTCTTTCTGTCTTCTCTCTAGAAATCAAGTGCATTTATTAAGAAAGTATTTATTGGCCGGGCGCGGTGGCTCACGCCTATAATCCCAGCACTTTGGGAGGCCGAGGCGGGTGGATCACGAGGTCAAGAGATAGAGACCATCCTGGTCAACAAGGTGAAACCCTGTCTCTACTAAAAATACAAAAATTAGCTGGGCATGGTGGTGCATGCCTGTAGTCCCAGCTACTCGGGAGGCTGAGTCAGGAGAATTGCTTGAACCCAGAAGGTGGAGGTTATGGTGAGCCGTGATTGTGCCATTGCACTCCAGCCTGGGTAACAACAGCGAAACTCCATTTCAAAAAAAAAAAAAAAAAGAAAGTATATATTGAGGTTCTCCACTATGTTATAGATACTTATCTGGAAGAGATGACATAGAAAATACATTGGAAGTATTATTTGGTGTTTACAACTCTAAAATTCTAGTGGTAGCTTAGTCACAGGGCACAGTACCTTTAAATTATAATAATCTTGATTTTATAGTACACAATAATTTTTTTTATTGTTGTTTATTTGTTAATTTTTTGAGACAGGTTCTCACTCTATCATTCAGGATGGAGTATGGTGGCCTAGTCATGGCTTACTGCAGCCTCGACTTCCCAGGTTCAGGTGATTCCTTCACCTCAGCTTCCCCAGCAGCTGGGACTACAAGTGCGCACCACCATACCCAACTAATTGTTTATATTTTTTGTAAAGATGGGGTTTCACCATGTTGCCCAGGTTCACCTTGAACTCCTAGGTTCAAGTTATCCTCCTACCTCAACCTCCCAAAGTGCTGGTATTACAGGTGTATGCCACAGTGCTGGGGTTTTCACATTCTTCCATAGTTATGAAGTTTGGTCACTGCTCATAGTTAATTTTTTAAGTTTCATTTTCTCAAGTTCCATTTGTTAAGAAAAACCTCCTATTATAAATTATATAAGAACGTCTCAGCCCAAAATCTTTTTAAACTGATAAGTAACTTCAGCAAAGTCTCAGGAATCAAAATCATTGTGCAGAAATCACAAGCATTCCTAGACACCAATAACAGACCAACAGAGAGCCATATCATGAGTGAACTCCCATTCACAATTGCTACAAAGAGAATTAAATACCTAGGTATACAACTAACAAGGGATGTTAAGAACCTCTTCAAGGAGGACTACAAACTACTGCTCAAGGAGGTAAGAGAGGTCATAAACAAATGGAAAAACATTCCATGCTCACGGATAGGAAGAATCAATATCGTGAAAATGGCCATACTGCCCAAAGTAATTTATAGATTCACTGCTATCTATTGACTTTCTTGACAGAATTAGAAAAAAACTACTTTAAATTTCATGTGGAACCAAAAAAGAGCCTACATAGCCAAGACAATCCTAAGCAAAAAGAACAGAGCCATAGAAATCATGCTACCTGACTTCAAACTATACTACAAGGCTACAGTAACAAAAACATCATGGTACTGGTACCAAAACAGATATAGAGGTCAATGGAAGAGAACAGAGGCCTCAGAAATAACACCACACATCTACAACCATCTGATCTTCCACAAACCTGACAAAAACAAACAATGGGGAAAGGATTCCCTACTTAATAAATGGTGTTGGGAAAACTGACTAGCCATATGCAGAAAACTGAAACTGAACCCCTTCCTTACACCTTATACAAAAATAAACTCAAGATGGATCAAAGAGTTAAATGTAAGACCTAAAACCGTAAAAACCCTAGAAGAAAACCTAGGCAATACCATTCAGGACATAGGCATGGACAAAGACTACATGACCAAAACACCAAAAGCAATGGTAACAAAGGCCAAAATTGACAAGTAGGATCTAATTAAACTAAAGAGCTTCTGCACAGCAAAAGAAACTATCACCAGAGTGAACAGTCAACCTACAGAATGGGAGAAAATTTTTGCAATCTATCCATCTGACAAAGAGCTAATATCCAGAATCTACAAAGAACTTAAGCAAATTTACAGGAAAAAAACAGCCACATCAAAAAGTGGGTGAAGGACATGAACAGACACTTTTCAAAATGAGTCATTTATGCAGCCAACAAGCATGTGAAAAAAAATCTCATTATCACTGGTCATTAGAGAAATGCAAATCAAAACCACAGTGAGATACCATCTCATGCCAGTTAGAATGGTGGTCATTAAAAAATCAGGAAACAACAGATGCTGGAGAGGATGTGGAGAAATAGGAACACTTTTACACTGTTAGTGGGAGTGTAAATTAGCTCAACCATTGTGGAAGACAGTGTGGCAATTCCTCAAGGATCTAGAACTAGAAATACCATTTAACCCAGCAGTCGCATTACTGGGTATATACCCAAAGGATTATAAATCATTAGACTATAAAGACACATGCACACGTATGTTTATTGCAGCACTATTCACAATAGGAAAGACTTGGAGCCAGCCTAGATGCCCGTCAATGATAGACTGGCTAGAGAAAATGTTGCACAAATAGATGGAATACTATGCAGCCATAAAAAGGATGAGTTTATGTTCTTTGCAGGGACATGGATGAAGCTGGAAACCATCATTCTCAGCAAACTTAACACAAAAACAGAAAACCAAACACTGCATGTTCTTACTCATAAGTGAGAGTTGAACAACGAGAACATATGGGCACAGGGAAGGGAACATCACACACCAGGGACTGTTGTCAGTGGGGGATAGGGGAGGGATAGCATTAGGAGAAATACCTAATGTATTTGACAGGTTAATGGGTACAGCAAACCACCATGGCATGTGTATACCTATGTAACAAACCTGCATGTTCTGCACATGTACCCCAGAACTTAAAGGCTAATAAAAACACCAGAAAATTTTATATATGGAAATATGGTAGGATCTTCTGGGTATAAAGCTTTAGTTTTAATTTCTCTGTGTCTCATTTTTTTATCCATTATATGAGGGTAATCATAATACCTTACTTTATAGGGCTCCTGTGAGAATTAAAAAGAGGTTAATACTTGAAAAATGTTGAGAACACTCTCTCTGGGTTATAGAAGCACTCTATCAATAAAGACATCTATCCAGCAGTAGCAAAAGCAGTTAATCCTATCTTCTGTTTATCCTAATTTCTCTGCTTCACTAACCTTTCTGACTGTATACTCTTTTTTTAAGTTGTGAGTTGGATTTTATATTGGGAACTTTTCTGAATTACTGAGTAGCTATATTATACTACATAGTTGAAATATGTTTGATCTGTAAGCAGATCAGTGGATTATGAGCATTGGTTATTGGAGTGAAAAAGAGCTGCAAATGCTTCTTTAGTGGGTCAAAATAATGGAGATTAAATGGTAGAGGTTCTATCAAATCCAAACTGTAAGATGCTCGAAAGACTGGCCATGAAAAGCTTAGCAGTTTGGGTACCAAGAAACTGTTAGCCATATTCCAGTAACCAAACTAGGCATGATTCTGGAATTATTTTTCACATTGTGGTCGATTTGACTGGTCTAATGCCTGGCATAGATGGTATTGTGTGGAGCTTTGATGCCCCACCAGTAGTTTTATATATATATACACTGCTCAGCTGTATTGGGTAGTCTTCAGTACTCGTGGATTAACATTGAAAGTTCCCTTAGGGGTTATTTAGGTTACTCTTTACTTGGTAATAAACTTTCCTTCTACAGTATGATGGATGTTCATTCAGATTTCGTTTGGTTACTTGGCTAATAAAAAGTTTCTGCTCCTTAAGGCATCCATTTTATTGTAGGACTTTTTTCTAATTATATAGCTATTTGTTATGTAAGCATTATCTCCAAAATACAGTGGCTCCCAAATCTGTGCTTTTAACTCCATATGCTAGTTTCTATATTCAGTAAGTATAGTCTTCATTCACGTAACTGCATCCGTTTTATAATACTGTCTTTTGAGGGAAGAAAATAATTTCACAAAGGTTATTATATAGTTATTGGAAGTGACTCAACTCTCCTGGACTTACTACTCCCTCCATTCTTCTTCCTTTGTGTGTGTATGTGTTTAAAACTATAGGGATTTTAGGAATTGTGATAAACTGGAAATTGGTAATGTAAGTGTAAAATAAATAAGAACCATCAAAATTGAAGGGATTTGCAGGAAAGAGAAATGCTAATATAGTTCACATCTAAACCACAATCTGCTGATATTAGTCGGTCTCAGCAAAACCCAGAAGGTGGTGGAAAAGGTCAGAGGAGAGATAGTGTTCCAAAGGTTTCAGTGGGAGCCAGGGGAAAGAGGAGATACTTTGAATTATAATGCATCTCTCCTAGCTTTTTCTAAGTTGGAACAGCCCTTCTGTTTAATAGTTCTGCTTTCTGTGCTTTACAGTGTAAAACTATGCCAATATAAAACAAAGAAATTTATCCTGAAGCAGCAATGAGGATGGTACCTAAAATTGTTCATAGAAATAGAATATTGCTTCTCAAAATGACTGTGTAACAGGAACAGATATCAAGAAGTTAAAAATATTCTTCTAAAGTCTTGCTAGGGGGAATGATTAATAAATAATATTCCTTCAAAGTGTTCCAGTGTCAGTACAGTGTTTGTAAAGCCCCGAAGTCACAGGCATAGTTGAAATTTTATGCTTCTGATAAATACAGTTTATTTTTATTCTCACAGATTTGTAGTTAAAAATTTGTTGGTTGATTTTCTTGTTGACAATTAAGCAAACAGAGATATTCATAGTTTTGCCATAATGTAAGAGCACAATATTTGTTTGTTTTTATTTTAAAGCATACCTTAAAAACTTAGAAGTGCTGACATACCTTGGCAGTAATTCACAAGAACAAATTTTACATGGAAATTATAGCTACTGTCATGATCTTTTCATTTAGAAACTATTTCAAACTCAGAAAAACCCTGCAAGAACAGTAAAGGACACCCTTATAACCTTTACCCAGAATCACCTATTGTTAACTTTTGTCTCAGTGTGTTGTGTGATACACATTTTCTGTCAGATAACTAGATAGACGTTTTATATTCCGAACCATTTATGTGGAAGTTGCATTTGTCATGGTCTTTTTACTCGTCAGTACTTCAGTCTAGGACCAATTATTGCATTTAGTGTTAGTCTTTTTATAGTCTCTTTTACTCTGTAATGTCATTTTCTCAGTCTTTTCTTTTTCTTATAACATTTTTAAAGGGTCCACTCCTTTAATCTCTTTCTATCTCTCCAATTGTTTCTTTGTTTTTGTCTCCCATCCATCCTCCCCTCACCTTCCCCAACAGAATAGCCTGTTCCTCATTTGTGGTTTGTCTGGTATTTTCTTACAGTTTTATATATATATATATATGCATCTCCTGTTGGAATATTGTATGAGTGATGTGTGCCTCTTGGAATATCACAGGCAAAGTCACATGGTGCTCATCTGTTTCTCATTGATGATGTTAATGCTGGTCAAGGTGTTATCTGATTTCTCAACTTTGTATAGTTATACTATGTTTTTTTATCTTACAACTGATAAGAGGTCTATGTTGAGATAAAGTACTGACCCTCGTTAAAATTTCTCTCCTACATTGAGCAAAATGATAATTTTCAAATCATTTACTAGATTTCTTTTTCCAAGAGCACAAGTCCACTTTCTTTACTTTTCATTAGTTTAAATCCTAAGGGTTACAGCATTTATGTCCAATGGCCTTAGCGGACGGATCGCTTTGGAATTTGGCAAAAATCGAGCCAATGTTCCTGTGGGTCCAAGTTACCTTTCCCTAGATTACTCTGGTTTTGTTTGGTTTGCTGCCAGGAGTCACTGTGTTGTTCTTTGCTTTGTATACATAAGCACAACTATTGCCCGAATAGAATTCAGTTTCATCTCAGGCGTAAACACCTTCAGTTTTAAGAACATCTGTTTGCTCCTTTTGGTTCCAGAGACCCTGCCTATAGCCAGCAAAAATGGCCTTGGACCACAGCCTTCCAGACATACTTGCTTTTGGAAGTCATGCTTCAAGCAGGCCTCCACAGGCTTGATGATGGCAGAAAGAGCTGGATTATTTTTTAATTGCAAATCCCATTTCATTTTCATTCTCTTGACTTTAGGTCCATCAGTAACTTTGAAGATCCATAAAATCAGTGACTGCTGTTATTATAAGCCATTCTTTATATGTAAACTAATCTTGATTGGTTTATATGTAGATGCTATGTATCTAAATACATATAGGCTGGGTACAGTGGCTCACACCTGTAATCCCAGGTTGAGAGGAGGCCACGGTGGGAGGATTACTTGAGTCTACTAGTTCAAGACTAGCCTGAGCAAAATGGTAAGACCTCATCTCTACAAAAATAAGAAAAATTAGCCAGGTGTGGTGGCATACTGTACTCCCAGCTATTCAGGAGGCTGAGGCAAGAGGATCACTTTGAGCTGGCAGGTCGATGCTGTGGTGAGCTGTGTTCACACTGTTGCACTCCAGCCTAGCCAACGGAGCAAGACCATGTCTCAAAAGAATACATGCATACATACAGATGGTGTATATTTAAAAGATGCTAATGGAACAATTGTTCTGTTATTTATACATTCTTGTTTTTGTATAGGCAGAATCTGAATGGAAAAGAGAATAGTTCTGTATTGATACTAGAAGCATGAGATGATTTGAAGACAAAGGCACTGTAAAAGAAGGTTCAGCTACAAGAATGAGAGGAAAATTATGAGTCAATTTCCCTGAAAGAAATAGAAGGCTAATTTAAGAAGTTGAGTGTAGTGTTCAGTACTAGTTGTAATGAAGATTAGTAATTAGAATAGGGTAATGAAGAATCATTTTGATGTGTTATTACAGAACAAAATCACAATGTCACAATTCAGATGGGGGGAATTATTACATGTTGGAGATCATGTGGAGATTTTAGAAAACATGTTACAGGATTTAGAGCTCATGAGAATATACTACCTGCATTATATGAGTTGCTGTGAAGTAATAATACTCAGTCAAAGCACAGGGAAATGTACCTTGCAGTAAGTACACAGGGAAGTCAGAAGACTTGAATTCTCATCTAAAACCTGAGTAGCCAGTTTTGCCCACTAACTGGTGATATGATCATACTAAGCAAGAGAAGAGGTTTAAATTACCTTCTCACATCTACCTTTTTTGAGTTTTTGATTTCTGTGGCCTTCTCTAGTGTTGATCAGTTGTCTTTAAGAGCAGCAACTCCTAAATGAACAGAAAGACTAAACTTGGTTTTGCTAGAGATTGGATTTTTTTTTAACATTCAACCTGAGAGTTACAGTGTGATTTACTGTTTTTGGTGAAGCCAGTTTAGTTTTCACCAGTTTTTAGAATGTGAGAAATAAGATTATAAGTATTCTTGACTGTGTTGGCTATTTTTGCCATAGAGAACAAAATTAATACTCTGGTTATATTACTGTGTGGGTTTTTCCCTTTAAATTAATTTTTATTTCAAAGGATCCTTTTTCTGACTTTTTTCTAACTCCTTAAGTTATATTATGCAATTGAAAAATCCATGGGTACTTTGTATGTTATTGGAAGTGCTAAACGAAGTGGACCTGAGAAACCTAGCCCTACCTCAAGTTCATGTCATTTTTGTCGTTTTGTTTTCCAGTTTTTAATGCATAAAATAGTAACAAGAGCCAGCCATAAAGGATAATTGTAAGAATCATAAATCATTTTGATAAAGATCTGATATTCAGTATGCATTTCTAAATTTTCAGTCATAGATAGTGCTAGGTATTATTTCAAGTATCTAGTGTGGACATAATTATTATCTAAAGTAATTTATTGTCTTGATGTGAAGTAAAACTGCTTTAACATCAAAGGAAAGTTATATACAATTATATAACTTGATATTTTAGGAATATTATCAGGGTATTAGTAATATTAATAAAAGAATTAGAAAGCTTAAGCAACTAGCCTTTTGGAAAGTTAATGACTGAACAATATATTATATAAACAATTTATATTCAATTCTTTAAATTCTTTAAAAAAATTACATTAAAATTCCCCATTTTTGTTCTAAAAGATTCAAACTAATTCAGATATATATAGGGCAAAACATCCTCTTTCACTCTCCCCAACTTTTCTTGCAAAGATAACCTATGTCAGTAATTTGGTATGCAGCTTATTACCATCTTATAACCCAGTGCAACCAATTAGTGCCTTAATACTAATTAATACCTTACTACCAGTTAGTACCTTAACATGTTAAGTACTACTCGGTAGTTTTTGCAACCAAAAATATTTTGAAAATTTAAAAAAGAGCACTAGAGGATAGTATACCGTTTGTGTTCACCATTCTAAATTGTTTTTTTCTATTTTTATTAAAGGAATGAAGCGTAAAGTTGAAGTCTTTAATATGTATTTAAAACAATATAAATATTCAATTCATTATAAAGCTTACAAAAATTATCTTACTCTATATGCATCTTATTTCAACGAGTCTTTTCCATTTATTAGCTATGTTGTTGATAGCTAGAGTCTGTTATGTTTAGGTTCTGAATAACTAAGGTTTTCAGGTATTCTCTAAAAACTATTATTTTTAAATTATTGGAGAAGTTTCAATGTGTATATTAGGAAAACTCTAACTGCATTCTGAAAAAATAAGTTCCCAAGATTTCCGTTTAGCAATACTTTTGAAACACAGATAAAATTACTTCCTGTCTCTCAGCTTCCTGTATCCATGGCAACCTCTGTTTTACACATTGACTCTAAAGGAACCAATGTGAAGAGTGGTGTTTCCTGAGCAAACAGTGACTTTAAAAAAAAGGTGGTGGAGTGGAGGTCAGCAGTGCCACAGAACAAAATGAAGTTTAGAAATGTCGTTCTTCAGATTTAGAAAGAAAATCTTTACTGAATCAGCTGAGCTTTAATAATATGAATTTCCTGTTTTTGGTAAGATTATTTACTTAAGTATGAACTTATAGCTGACATGAAAAATAGTTTTGTGAAAAACTGTAATTTAGAGTTTAATTGTTCTGTAGTGAATTTGTATTTTTGTAAATTATAGTGTTTGATATTAGACTTTATGTTGTTAAAGAGACGTACTAAATTCATAGATTCTCATTCTTGCATCATTTGTCACCTATGTTGTAATCAATTGTAATTTTTAAGTTAAGTTAGCAAATGTTTCATTAATCTGAACTATCTTGTCAAATAGTGTGTTAATGGCCTGATCATGTTAATAATTCTAGAATGTATTCCATACTCATTTAATGCAATTATTTATGATATTATTATTGGCTGATCCTAATTAAAACAATACAGAAGTTACAGTATTATAAAAAGTATTCATTTGATGAAGTTTTGATGATTTAAGCTTTACCTTCTCTTTTTATAGCCAATTCTGATCTGAACAGAAAAACCAAGAACAGGGATATGTGTGGATTACAGTTTTCTCTGCTTTGCCTACGACTGTTTCTGCTTGTTACCTGTTATATTTTATTATTACTTCACAAAGAAATACTTGGATGTTCGTCTGTTTGTCAGCTCTGCACTGGGAGACAAATTAACTGCCGTAACTTAGGCCTTTCGAGTATTCCTCAGAATTTTCCTGAACGTACAGCTTTTCTGTATCTGACTGGAAATAATATATCTTATATAAATGAAAGTGAATTAACAGGACTTCATTCTCTTGTAGCATTGTATTTGGATAATTCTAACATTCTCTATGTATATCCAAAAGCCTTTGTTCAATTGAGGCATCTATATTTTCTATTTCTAAATAATAATTTTATCAAACGCTTAGATCCTGGAATATTTAAGGGACTGTTAAATCTTCGTAATTTATATTTACAGTCTAATCTGGTATCTTTTGTTCCAAGAGGAATATTTAATGATCTAGTTTCAGTTCAGTACTTAAATCTACAAAGGAATCGCCTCACTGTTCTTGGGAGTGGTACCTTTGTTGGTATGGTTGCTCTTCGGATACTTGACTTATCAAACAATAACATTTTGAGGATATCAGACTCAGGCTTTCAACATCTTGGAAACCTTGCTTGTTTGTATCTAGAAAGTAATACTTTAACAAAAGTACCATCAAATGCCTTTGATGTACTTAAAAGTCTTAGAAGACTTTCTTTGTCTCATAATCCCATTGAAGTAATACAGCCCTTTGCATTTAAAGGACTTGTCAACTTGGAATATCTCCTCCTGAAAAATTCAAGAATTAGAAATGTTACTAGGGATGGATTTAGTGGAATTAATAATCTTAAACATTTGATCTTAAGTCATAATGATTTAGAGAATTTAAATTCTGACACATTTAGTTTGTTAAAGAATTTAATTTACCTTAAGTTAGATAGAAACAGAATAATTAGCATTGATAATGATACATTTGAAAACATGGGAGCATCTTTGAAGATCCTTAATCTGTCATTTAATAATCTTACAGACTTGCATCCAAGGGTCCTTAAGCCATTGTCTTCATTGATTCATCTTCAGGCAAATTCTAATCCTTGGGAATGTAACTGCAAACTTGCGGGCCTTCGAGACTGGCTAACATCTTCAGCCATTACCCTAAACATCTATTGTCAGAATCCCCCATCCATGCGTGGCAGAGCATTACGTTATATTAACATTACAAATTGTGTTACGTCTTCAACAAATGTATCCACAGCTTGGGCTGTTGTAAAATCTCCTCACATTCGTCACAAGACTACTGCACTAATGATGGCCTGGCCTAAAGTAACCACCAGTGGCAATCCTCTGGAAAATACTGAAACTGAGAGCATTACTTTCTGGGAACAAAAATCTCCTTCACCTGCTGGTAGATTTTTTCAAGAGACTGCGTTTGGTAATCGATTAGAGACTACAGCAGTGTTGCCTGTGCAGATACAGCTTACTACTTCTGTTACCTTGAACTTGGAAAAAAACAGTGCTCTACCGATTGATGCTGCTTCAGTGTCAGGGAAAACATCTCTGATTTGTACACAAGAAATTGAGAAGTTGAATGAGGCTTTTGACATTTTGCTAGCTTTTTTCATCTTAGCTTGTGTTTTAATCATTTTTTTGATCTACAAAGTTGTTCAATTTAAACAAAAACTAAAGGCACTAGAAAACTCAAGGGAAAATAGACTTGAATACTACAGCTTTTATCAGTCAGCAAGGTATAATGTAACTGCCTCAATTTGTAACAGTAATCCAAATTTTCTAGAAAGTCCTGGCTTGGAGCAGATTCAACTTCATAAACAAATTGTTCCTGAAAATGAGGCACAGGTCATTCTTTTTGAACATTCTGCTTTGTAACTCAACTAAATACTGTCTATAAGAAACTTTGGTGCCATGGACATGATTAAAACTGAAACTTCTTTAATAGAAGTATATGCTTGGAAATACAATGAATTATATGAGGTTAGCATTATTAAAATATGTTTTTAATAATTTGTGAACAGTGTATTCATTCAGCAAATATTTTCTTTGATACGTACTAAGTAATAATAGCTAACATTTCTGTGTATCAAGCATTGTGCCAAATGTTTCACATATTCTATTTAATTTATGAATAGCCTTGAAAGATGGTATTAGCTATACTTTACAGATAAGGAATATTAGAGTTTAAGTAACTGTCCCAAATTTTCACAGCTTGTAACACTTTTTGAGCCTCTCTGACTAGAACTCATGCTTTCAGTTTCATGGTGTCTTGCTGTTTGGTGCCAGGATTGTAATATGAAAAAATAGATATGGTTCTTATTCTATGTAGATCTTGAAATTTAGAGGAGGAAATATGGTTACTGAACAGTATGATGATAAGTACTGTACTTAGAGATGCTACTGAGTATAACATGTGGAGGTGAGAGATGGTTTTATGAAAAAAAGTGACATCAAAACTGGATCATGAAGAATAAATAGAAATTAGCCCAGTGAAAAGAGCTAACACCGTGTCAGAGGGGTTAACAGAAGAGAAAATACTGCCTTTCAGGAACTAAAATTCAGTACAGCTGGAGTCATGAATGATGGTATGCGATTTAAAGCCTGAAACAGATCAGGTGATGAAAGCTTTGTAGTTACATGCTTTATTTTGATTGAAGGATTTTAAGCCATAGAATGAAATGATTAGATTTTCCCTTTAGAAAGTTCCCTCTTTCTGGAAGGAACAATAAAACTGGAGCCAGAATTAGTTGAGTAGGAATCTGAATTACTAATCCAGGGAAGAGATTCTAGAGGCCTGGGCCAGGATACTGGCAAAAAGGATAGTGGATCAGGAGATACTTTGAAAATAAAATCAACTGCCTTAGTGATTGGTTGAGGGGTGGCAAAGGAGGGAGAGGTCAAAGATGTTAGGTTTTTGGCTTCGGCAGTTTTGTGCTGTATTCACTAAGCTGAGGAAAGAAAAGGAGTGAGGCAAAATGATGAGTTCAGTTTTAGACAGATTTAATCTGAAGTTCTTATTAGATCTCCAACTGGAAATATATAGCATGCAGAAAATCAGGAAAGAGGTCTTATGGTAAAGGCCAATAATTCTTAAACTTTCATTTATCCAGTACACTGGAAGTGTATGATATACCCTTTACAGTAACAATAACCAATTGGGCCATGATTTTGGAAGATAGGTGGGTGGGGAAGAATAAGACCTTGTGGAAGTTGAGAGTCCCTAGGAGTTGTTAGTACCCTTGATTGAGAATCTTTAATGTAGATAGTAATTGAAGTCATGGAAGTAATGTAATGTTTTCTATTCATTAGCATGAATTTGTCCTTGTGTAGCCCTCTGCAGAATATTAGGCATTATAGTAAGTGACCATGCTCGTTGGTTTGTTAATAGTGACCTGAACCACAAATATGTATTTAAAATTTTTTCTTTAAGCATTATATCTTTCACGTTCATGTCCTTCCTTTTCCCCCAAATTTGTGTTTTTTAATTACTAAAAAATGCAATCCATATGAAATTAGCCTGGAACATGTTATCTGGGAGTATTTAAACCAAATGAAAATTTTCAAGTTTATATTGTGAAATGAAAATAATTATAATAAAATGCAATACTGTTTATTATACCATAGTACAGTGGTTCTCAAACTCAGAATCACCTGGTAGCCTTATAAAAACACAGTTTGCTGCCTCTGACTCCTTCTACCCCTCCCAGAGTTTTTTTCTTTTTTAAAAAATTATTATTGATAATATTTGTATATTTATGTGGTATGTGTGATGTTGTTACATGCATAGAATATGTAATGATCAGGTCTCAGGGTACTGGGGTATCACCTCAACTGTTTGTCATTTCTATGTGTTGGGAACATTTCAAGGCCTCTCCTCTAGCAATTTTGAAATATACAATATATTGTTAACTATAGCTATTCTACTTTGCTATTGAACATTAGAACTTATTCCTTTTATCTAACTATATTTTTGTACCCATTAGCCAACCTCTTTTCATCTCCTTCTCTGCATACACAACCAACCTTCCTAGCCTCTAGTATCTATCATTCTGTTCTCTACCTTTATGAGATCAACTTTTTGTTAGCTCCCAAATATGAGTAAGAACATGTCATAGTTGTCTTTTTGTGCCTGGCTTATTTCACTTAACATAATGACCTCTAGTTCCATCTTTGTTGCTGCAAATGACAGTACTTCTTTCTTTTTTATGGCCTAGTAATAGTCCACTGTGTACGTACACCACAGTTTTCTTTATCCATTTGTCAGTTGATGAGCACTTAGGTTGATTCCTGATCTTTGCTATTGTGAATAGTGCTGTAATAAACATGGGAGTGCACGTATCTGTACTGGTTTCTTTTCCTTTGGATAAATGCCCAGTAGTGGGATTGCTGGGTCAGATGATAGTTCTAATTTTAGTTTTTTGAGAAATCCCTGTACTAATTTATATTCCCACCAACAGAATATAAGAGTTCCCCTTTCTCTGCATCTTCACCAGTAGCTGTCATTTTTTGTCTTTTTAGTAATAGCCATTCTGACTGTGCTAAGATGGTATCTCACTGTGGTTTTCATTTTCATTTCAAACGCGATTAGTGATTAGTGATGTTGAACGTTTTTCATATACCTCTGCGCCATTTGTATGTCTTTTGAGAAATGTCTATTCATGTCTTTTGCCTACTTTTTAATGGGATTATTTTGTGAGTTTTTTGTTTACTTGTTTGCAGTTGAGTTGTTTGAGCTCCTTGTATATTCTGGATAGTAGTCCCTTGTTAGATGAATAGTTTGCAGATGTTTTCTCTCATTCAGTGTGTTTTCTGTTCACTCTTGTTTCCTTTGCCACACAGAAGCATATTCTTTTAAAATAGTCCTTCTGAAGGCTATTTTTGTTTTTATTGCCTGTGCTTTTAGGGGCTTAGCTATAAAATCTTTGCCTAGACCAGTGTCTGGAAGTATTTTCCTTGTGTTTTCTTCCAGTTGCTTTATAGTTTCATATCTTATGTTTAAGTCTTTAATCCATCTTGACTTGATTTTTGTATACAGTGAGAAGTAATCCAGTTTCATTCTTCTGCAAATGAATATCCAAGCCAGAGTTCTTGATTCAGTAGATCTGGAATAGAGCCTGTGAGTTTTCAGTTTCACAAGTGTGCTGATGCTGTTGGTCTGGGACCGCACGTTGAGAACCACTATGTTAATGTATTTGAGAGAAAATCAGAAAGGAGCTGAAGAGTAGTTTTAAGATATTAGAAATTGCATAAATAAAGTAAAGCCCCACCAACTCCAAAGACTTTTCAAACAATGGTTGGCTTTTCCCTGCTTAGCTTAATACTTTTTCTGGGATTATAATTTCAGCAGAAAATGTGAATATATTTTAAATGAATGTTACTTTTCCTAAGTAATTTGTTTTGTTATGGAAGAGTGATCTTGTTGTTCACCTTGAGAGACATTTTATACCTTTTCTTTTATATCCTCCCAACTCTTACAACTCTAATTATGTTTTTTTCTTTAATTACTAAAAGTACATGTTCATTGAAAAAAAATTTAAACAGTGCAGAAATACGTAAGGTAAGCTGAAAACTTCACCATGCCCCGCTTCTTATCACCTAAATCATATCCTCTTAAAGATGTTCACAAGCAACACAGCTGCCTGTGTGAAGTTCAGAAAAATTTATATAACAAGTATTTTTATCCTAAAACAAAATTCCTAAATTCAAAGAAGGCAATTCAGAAAACCTATCAAAATTTTTGCTTTTTGAAAATATAACTTCTAATTGATTTAGACTCAACTAGAAAACCAGTGTTGCTTTGTTGATCTACTCTGCCTCATGGCCTTCTAGGTATTTTGAGTAACCGTTGGACAGATTTTTGCTGTCTTTTCTATTGCTTTGTATGTTTTGTAATAGAGTAATAGTAGAGTTTATCCAGCTCTCACCTGTATCAGTGTTAATGCATGACAAATATTTCCCTTATAAACATTTTTAAAACTGTTATTGATAAATACATCACATACAGAAGTAGACGCACAACTACTCCTGAGGTCAAGAAATAGAACATTCAGATGTAATACATATGTGGACATTTCTTGAGCCTCTAGGCATTATATAAACATTTAAGTTTTAAACATTGAGGTGAAGGAGGACCAACAAGTAATTAGGACATTTTTACTCAATTAGCTTAGCTGTACAGCAACAAAAAACAGTAAAATCTCCTGTATTTGTTCTTACATGGTGTTTAAAAAAAAAAAAAAAATAAGTCGAAGAAAGCACAGGGAATCTTTCAAGCTTCTGACAAACAGCTTTAATGGCAGGTCTTCCTACCAGGTTGGTCTCACAGGAACCTTTTCTGTTGAGACCTGGTTTTGTTTTTTTTTTTTTAATACAGCTCCAACTCCTTTACTGGTCCTCTGTTACTAATAATCTCCAAACTAGAAAAATGTGTATTTGAACTTAAAGTACGATGTGCTCCGTTAAGAGGAAGGAGAGTGGGTTAGGTGAAGCAAAACTGGCTGTTCTGTTTACTATTAGACTTTATTTAGACCTACTCATTTCTTATTAAAATTTATATTTGACTTTTCTTGTACTGGACTTACCTATATGAACCCTTTTAAGCACCCTCTACCACTGGTCATCCCTTTGCTGAAGATAGTAAGCTTGTGTAGCTGCACACTTTTAATGTGGGAAGCCTGGTGGGTTAAAAGAGAAATGTTGGAGAAAGCAGTATGAGAGAGAAGAATGTATAGAATACCTCCTGCTGGCCCAGATGTGCCTTGTTTTATTGCTTCTGACTCAATTCTGAGACATCGTGTAATAGAGGACATATTTATAATTTAGTAGAAAGTAGTTTTCTTATCCTGAATAATATGGAGACCTTACATTTATACATTGTCTTCTGGTTTTCTTTTGTCTCCATTTCTTCCCATGTCCGTGGAATTTTCAGTACATGCACATAAACCCTGGCCTGTTGTTAGTTTAAGTCTTTGGCTTTTGGCAACCTTATTGCTTTTTGTCATATATTTTCCATGATATACCTTCAGTGTTGTAGTAGTTATAGCCTTAGTATAAACACTACTGACTAGGTAAATCCAGATCATACAATTCTTAGCAGATGGAAAGGCCCTATGAAAGCCCAGAAACTAGAAAGTGTTAAAGAGAGCTGATGAAGCTAGATAGGTCAGAGCACTGGGCAGGAACTGGGCCATACAGGGCTGAGTAAACTAGGATTAAGGGTTTGGATTTTTAAGTGTAATGAAAAGTTACTGAAAGGTGTAAACTTTTACTTTAAAGCAAGGAAAAGATACGTGATTTTGTACACGCATTCTAGTCTGCTATATAGAGAATGGATTAGAGGAAGTCAAGAGTAGAAGTTTCCTTGTTTGGGAAGGTAGGCAGTAGTTTAAACTCTAAACTCGAGACAGAATTGGCTTGTTGCAAAGTGGTAATAGTAGGATTATAGAGGAGGAGAAACAAGAAAAATTTCAGAGATAAACTTGACATAATTGGGTGATGAACTGAGTAAATGAGAAGGGTAAATTGGAAGGGTAAATGAGAATAAAGGTAAACTGAGTCCCTGGTTTCTAGCATGAGTCACTGGGTTGATAGAGATGCTTTTTATTCAGTTAAGGAAAACAGGAAGAGAGCCTGGTTTTGATTTTCTTTTTTGTTTTTGGTTTTCTTGTTTTTGTTGGGGAGGCACTCTTTAAGTTTTGTGTTGGATTTCTTAAGTTTGAGATGATTGTGAGAGTGCCAAGAGTGGATGAGAAGGATGCTGGTGGACTTCAGGCTCTGGAGCTCAGAGAAAGGTCATCGAGTATAAAGATTTTTGGGCAACTGGAATACATTATTATTCTAAAGCTGTAACAAAATAGTCAAATATCTATTTATATGAATTTGTTAATTACACATATGTGTATTTAAATGTGAAATTTTGCTTTAGAGATTTTTTTTTCATTTCATGATACAATTTTATTCAAATGTTTCTTGAAAACTTTGACATTGGTGTCTTCATCCTTATCAGTCAAAATCCCCATTTTATTTTCCAGAGCATTTTGTCTTCATTTTGATCTGAGCTGTGTGGTGTACAAGACTTTTCCGGGAATTTAATCCCACGATACAATTACCTTTTCATATAACTTCAGTAACATTAACAGAGTTGGCCTTTTGATTTGTTCTTAAAATATACGTTCATGCCGGGCGCGGTGGCTCACACCTGTAATCCCAGCGCTTTGGGAGACCAAGGCAGGGTGGATCATGAGGTCAAGAGATCGAGACCATCCTGGTCAACATGGTGAAACCCCGTCTCTACTAAAAATACAAAAATTAGCTGGGCGTGGTGGCGCATGCCTGTAATCCCAGCTACTCAGGAGGCTGAGGCAGGAGAACTGCCTGAACCCAGGAGGCAGAGGTTGCGGTGAGCCGAGATCTCACCATTGCACTCCAGCCTGGGTAACAAGAGCGAAACTCCATCTCAAAAAAAAAAAAATACATATATATACACACACACACACACACACATGTTCATGATTACCTTGTAATTATATATTGTGTAGCTTTATTTTCATCATTTTCCAATATCTACAATGTTGAAGTCGTACCTGTAGCTCCTTAATTACCAATTCTCTGATAAATTCCTTTATATCACTTGAAAAAAAATTCTTTCAAGTGACTTTTAAAATAACTATTCAAACCAAGCATTTTTTTTAGCTTAAATTTTTTTATTTTTATTTTTTCCAGACAATTCTGTAGTAGTTGTTAATCATTTCCTTTTCATGGAACCTTAATATGTCTTCACTGGGCATTGTTTCTTACAGCAAAATCACATAGGATGGCAATTTCTTCTTATCCCATTACATACAGATCATTTTAGTTATTTCTTATAGTCTAGAAGATAATGGTTTTGTTGGGGGAGGGCGGTGCTGCTGTGTGTGTGTGTGTGTGTGTGTGTGTGTGTGTGTGTGTACTCAAAAATGAAAACATAATCAGAGAAATAGTTTAGTATATAAAAGTCTTTATAAGGATCATTATTGAATGCAAAAAAAACATTCAACCTTTACTTTAAGCTAGTCAATTTCCACTATGAGATTTTTTAGCTTATTTTCTTGCCAGTATTTTTCAGAGGAGCTAGATTTATTAATATACTTTTCCATGACCATGCAGAGAATTACCATGAAGAAAAGGTATGTTTCCATTCGAATGACAAGAGTATTTGCAGGCTGTGTCCTGGAAAATATGTGTGGGGAAAAATTTTTGTTTTGTTTTTTTCCCTTTTAACCCCATTCTCTACCTGACCCAATTGGTGCCCTGTGGTAATGAGTTTATTACATTTTTAAGTATATGAGTATTTTCTCAGGTTTCTGATCTGAAAAATATTGACAGATATAATACATTTTTAAAAAAGTTCTTTGGCATCTTCAGCAGTTTTTAAGAGTGTAAAAGGATACCAAGACCAAAAAGTTTAAGAGACTTAGAGAATGACTGTTAACCCATCATTGTTCAAATGAGAAATAGTGATGATGCTGACATTTAAGTAGTGCTCTAGTACATGTGGCAGGCCTCGTTATAAGCACTTTACTTGTGGGTATTATTATGTCCTCATGTTACTGATGAGGCAAGTGAGGCACAGAGAGGTTAAATTACTTGCCCAAGGCCACGTAGTTAAGTCACTGGTGAAGCCACAATTTGAGGCTCTGATGCTGACCAGTTTTCTGCCACTTCCATGAGGTCTGGAAGGGGTCAGAATGTCCATGCCATCTGTTTATGTCACCAGCTCTCTACCAGTCTCACAATCATTTTGCAGGAGTCACTGAGACCTCGAATCTGCTTTGCAGTCTTCATCACAAATTCTGCCACCCTGAATGGTTTCAAGCATGGCCTTACAATTGGCCCTACAAGACTTGGATTTTTTTTTCCAAATCTATGCACTTCCACTTTATCCATACATTCCATGCTCAAAACGCTTATATCCTGTCTTATTGTAACTTCATATTTTCCAGTTTTTTTTACTCTTTACCACTAAACCTTTTTTTTTTTTTTTTTTTTTTAAATGTACAGTGTCTTGCTTTGTCACCCAGGCTGGAGTGCAGTGGTATGATCATGGTTCACTGCAACCTTGAACTCCTGGGCTCAAGCAGTCATCTTCATATCAGCTGGAACTGAGTAGCTGGGACTATAGGCATGCACCACTGCCCCCAGATAATTTTCTTATTTTTTGTAGAGATAAGGGTCTCATTTTCTTGCCTAGGCTATTCTTGAACTCCTGGCTTTAAGTGACTCTTCCACCTCAGCCTCCCAAAGTGGAATTATAGGTGTGAGCCGCCATTTCTGGCATAAACCTTGATTGCACTTGGTGTTAGAGTTTCTTCCTTTTGTTTTTTTCCCCCCCTTTTAACCCCATTCTCTACCTGACCCAACTGGTGCCCTGTGGTCAACGCAGACTTCTCATTCATACTCTCAGCTCTTTAAACCCCTCATCTTCAAACGTTACCAGCTTTGCAATCTTCCAAGCCTGAATTGCCTGACTCAGTTTCTTCCTATGAATATTTGCTTGGGGCATAAAATACAGCAACTAAAAATGATAGAAGTATACAGATTGGGGCTGTTAGAAAATCTAGGGCATTCAATTGCAGTTGGACCTCAGTGCCATTGAGCAATCTTTGTCTTTGGTCAGGACCCTCTACTATAAGCATTCACCATTTGGCTCCAACTGCTTAGTCACCCACACGCCTAATACATAACCTCACCTTCTAATTCACAGAGAGAGGAAAGTTCAAAACGCAGGAATTTCTGCTTTCCACTATGAGCCTCCAAGGGAGTGTGTCCATCTGTCTCCTGCTGCCTCATGCAAGGAGATATCCTTTCTGTTCAGCCCCGCCTCTGTTATGATCCCACTTCATCCCATCTTTAGGATATTGCTCCTTCAGCCACCACTTTGTCACCTGCACTTTCAGCTGTTCAACCTCTACTGGTCCATTTCCCTCAGCCAAAAAACACCCTTCAACCCTGCACTCCCTCTGGTTGTTATGCTGCTGTTTCCCTCCGTGGAGAAGCTTTTTGAAAGAATTGTCACTCCCCTTCCTCAGCTTAGAACCTGATTTATCTGATTGCTTGATTTTGGTGTTGGTCACTCTCTCATTTTCTAGGATACCACTTTCATCATCTTCTCTCTTATGTCTTTGCTCTTTTTGTATCTCCTATTGTATTGAGTGAAGTCACTAACCTAAGTCACCCACCCAAGATGAAACCCAGCAGTTGTCCTAGACTCTTTCCTCCCATTTATCTTCCATAGCCAATTAGTTGCCAAATCCTGTGATGTTTACCCATTAAACATCTGTCAAATCTGCCCCTTTCTCTTTATTCCCCTGGCCACCAAACCATTTCAGGCTGCTACCATCTCTTTTTGAGATGTGGACTGATCTTGACTTCTCACCAACAATCATACTCCATTATGTGGTCCTTTGTACTCCCCTGGGCAGTAATGATGCTGAAGGGCCCCCCAGAGAAGAAGTCTATGCCAGAGAACAAGAGTGACCAGAAGAGGCTATGCTCACAGAAGGCAAAGTAGCAAAGTCTTCCTGAAGGGAGACCAATGTTAAACACCCAACAGAGCTATCTCATGAGATAGACTGAAGTGTGGCCTCTAGATTTCAAAAATGGATGTCATCTGTCCATGGAGTTGTAGGGTCAGAAGCTGCATTGCTCTAGGCTGAAGGGAGTCCTGCAAAGCCTAGAAACTGAGAGTAGCTAGAGATGACTTCTTCCAAAAGATGAGCTGTGGGCTCTGTAGAAGCCCTCTGAAAAGCAGTTTCTCAGCATGGTGAGGTCAAGCCTGGAGCACTGCCCTCTGTGTTTGATCAGTATAAGGTTCTGGATTTCAGTCTTGGCTCTAGCTGCTGGCAGCTGCATGGACTTTCCACCTTCTCAGTCATTATTGCTTGCCAATTGTAGCTGATTTCAGCTAAGTTTGTTCCTTGCTCAGGGGTTCTTCCCATTGTCAGCCCGTCCTTCTCTGGTGGGAAAAGTGGAAAACTATTTTTTTAATGTTACCACTGTTGTAGTCTCTACTGTTGTAGAAATTCTGGAAAAAAGCTGATAAATCAGGGCTTATTTCTTCCTTTGACTATTTTAATAAATTGTTGTTCTTTGCTTAACCCTGTTGAATGGTATAAACAGATAAATATAGTTAAGGGAATATTTTACTTGGTTGTGAGTTTTAGTGCCTAAAAACTTGTTTAGTCTCTTAAATTACCCAAACTTGACTTACTCCCTGTATTTAAAATATAATAATGCAAGAATGACTTTAAATATTAATTAGATATGTTATATAAATAGCATAATTATGGTCTGGTTAGAGCTGAGAAAATTCTAAGGTGATTAAGGTTCAGATTCATTTCTGTCTTGGGATTGCTATTATTAAAAAGTATTGCATCATTAGTTTTAGCTTATATAACTATTTTGAAAAATTAATTGAAAAATTTGTGTTACTGCCTGCCTGTTTTCCTCCTTAGACTTTATAAAAGTCTGTAAAATCTGCACTTTTATAGATTTACCCCCAAATCTATAAAAAAATACAAAAAAAATAAATTTTTAAAAAAAATTTATTGTTATTTAATTCAAATTTCCCTAATGCCTAATCATATGTCATCTGTATATCTTTGGCGAAATGTCTGTTCACGTTTTTGCCTTTTTTTAAAAAGTGTTTTTGTTTTGTTTCTTTTAAGAGACGGATCTCTCTGTGTTGTCCAGGCTGGAGAGCAGTGACTGTTCACAAGTGTGATCATAGTGCACTGCAGTCTTGAACTCCTGGCCTCAAGAGATCCTCCTGCCTCAGCCTCCCAGGTAGCTAGGACTACAGCAGGCTTGCACCACTGCATCTGATGCCTATTTTAAATTGAAATTATTTGTCATCTTACTGGGTTTTCAGGGATCTTTTTACATCCTTGATTCAAGTCCATTAGCAGATACTTGTTTTACAAATATTTTCTTCCAGAATATGGCATGTCCTTATTCTTCACACTGTCATTAGAAAAGCAGGAATTTTTACTTGTCAATACTCTGTATGTTTGTCTTTGTAGTTGTAAAAGTAACACTGTTATAGTAAATGGAAGAATATTAAAATAGTCCTTTTCTATCTAATCTACCCATCTAGTATTTAAACATATGAATAATCTAGTAAAAAAGAAGTTTATAATGTTATAGGCAAAGTTAAAATTTTTGTTTTAAGGAATATATTTTGAAAGTTTCTTTTGTATTTCGGAACTGAAATTTTTCTTCTTGTTCAAGGGGATATTTAGGGGGGAGAAAAATTAACCTGTTCTAGTACTTCAGTTAACCTGTTTTGCTCTTCTTTTATTCTAGTGTTATCCAAGATAAATTCTGTGGGATTATAAACATCTCAGTGGAAGGCCTGCATGATGTCATGACGGAAGATCCTGAAACAGGAACTTATAAAGAGTAGGTGCATTATTTAATTAATCAGAATTGGATTTGGGGAATAATTAATACATGCTGCAAGATTTTTATTTACCATCACTCTTATCTGCACAGTATGGAAGTTTTGTAATTTGTCTTTTATACGGAAAAGTTTTTATTTGTTATTTTGCTTATATTTATTGTTTGATCTTGGTATCAGCTTTATTATGTTACAGCAGCAACCTGAATTGAGTATCTTTGATTTAGTCACTGTTTGATGATTACGTTTTTACAATTTCAAATATTTTTTAGCATGTAAGTTTTCTTCCTAGTATGTTTTGAGCATGCACTTCTTTTCAACTTTCCTCTTTATAATGCCATCTCTAGCAAATAGAAAAGATGGTCACTTGAATCATATTTTATTGACAAATATGGTTAGCAGATATATGTTGTTGAATCTTATTAAATATGTTAACAAAATTTGTCTGACATGTCACTTAGCTTTTGAGAACACTGGAGTTCATATGAAGTGGAAACATCAAATTGTTTGAGACTACAAACCAAAAACAAGAAAGCATTCATGCATGTAGGCATGTTTTTTTTCTTTTTTAAGTTAATGTAAGGGTTTATGACTGTATTAGTGCATTCTCATGCTGCTATAAAGAACTGCCTAAGACTGGGTAATTGATAAAGGAAAAGGGTTTAATTTAACTCACAGTTCCTCAGGGCTGGGGAGGAACTGTGAGTTAAATTAGGAAACCTACAGTCATGGCAGAAGGGGAAGCAAACACATCCTTTTTCACATGGCGGCAGGAAGCAGAAATGCTGAGCAAAGAGGGAAAAGCCCCTTATCAAACCATCTCATCTTGTGAGAGCTCACTAGCACGAGAACAACATGTGGATAACCGCTCCCATGATTCAATTACCTCTAACTGGGTCCCTCCCATGACACGTGGGGATTATGGGAACTACAATTCAAGATGAGATTTGGGGGGGAACACAGCCAAACCATATCAACTGCACATGATGGTAAACTGTATACATAATATGTGACAAAATTTACAACTACGTGTGAAATATTTAGGATATAATCAGATGTTCCTTGACCTCTTTGGAGTATACAGTTTAGTTGAGGGGAAGACATGGCTGATAGCACAGTTAAAACACTAGTAATGAATACAGACAGTTATATCTGTTTTGTGCAGGGCATCCCAAACAGTACAGTTCTCAATTTTGCTCTAATAGTAAATCAGGGAAAGAAAAAAGGCACTCTGTGTTACAGTCTTCAGGGAAGGATATGGGTTAGGATGTAGGAAGTAGAACAAATTATAACATGTTTTAACTGGAAGAGGTGAGAGTCTGAAAGTTACTAGAAAATTTAGAAATTATCTAGTGCAGTCTCATAGTATAAACAATCAGGATATAATGGCTCTGAAAAGTTGGGTGGGTGCAGTGGCTCACGCCTGTAATCCCAACACTTTGGGAGACTGAGGCAGGCAGAATGTTTGAGGTCAGGAGTTTGAGACCAGCCTGGCTAAACTCCTGGGAGTTTAGTAGGGAAACCCCAATCCCTACTGAAAATACCAAAAAAAAAAAAAAAAAAAAAGTGCAGTGACACTGCGAATTTGTGGAAAAGTCAAGATGAGTCAGGATCTCAATATGCCAAGCTCAGCCTTGAAGTAAAGGGTATGGTTTGGGAGGGGGAAAATGTTGGAAGTAAGGAAGACCAGTTTTAGGATCCCAGCTACAAAGGCCTAGACTTGGGCATTTTGTATTGATTATTAGCTAGAATATATCTGACCACTGGTTTCTTTTTTACCCGGAATTGTTTGGTGATTTCTTTTTACTCTGGGGTGGTACTTTGCATAGGAACACAAATTACCTACCTTTTCTGAGTCTTATTTCTAAGAGTGGTTAGACTAGATCTCTATTAAATCTTCCTACTTTGTAAGTCTATTAATTACATAGAGTTCTATAAATTACAGGCTATGCGACTATAAGGGATAAAGTTAGCTACGTAAGTTTGTATTTTATATTTCTCACATAGACTTTTCTGAAAAGTTACTTAAATGAGTTAACTACATAACTTTTCAGAAAAGTCTGCATGAGAAACATAAAATACATACTTACGTAGCTAACCTGGCCTTCAACTTCCCCTTCCTGTTTATTTAAACAGTTTTTTCAAAAAAATTAATCTTTCTGGTTATATTGAAGTCTTATTATAGTCTCTTAACTGAGTGAATTGGAAAAAAGGAAGAAAACTCTATTTCCTTCACCTACGTCAGTAGTGTATTAGGGTTCTCCAGAGAAACAGAACCAAGAGGAGACAAAAAAATATATAAAGAAATTGATTGTAAGGAATTGGCTCACATGATTATGGGACTCACATGATTATGGAGGCTGAGGAGTCCAAAATCTACAGTCTGCAGGCTTGAGACCCATAAAGCCTATGGTATAAGTCAGAAGTTCCTCCAGTGTAGAAATCACCAGTGGGCCTCCATTGAGTGTAGAATACAGCCACAATTGTATTTCACAAAGTTTACTTAACTAGTTGGCTCTGAAGGTGGAAGAAGTATAGGGTCACAGCTTGAAGCAGTCAGAGGATGAATTTTTCCTCATCTAGTTAGAGTTTTTGTACTATTCAGGTTTTCAATGGATTGGCTGAGGCCCACCCACACAGGGAGGACAAAATGCTTTACCCAGTTTATATATTAAAATGCTAATCTCATCCAGAAACAGCCTCACCCATACACCGAGAGTAATGTTTAAGCAGATTGCTGGGCACCCAGTATCTCAGTCACGTTGACACAAAATTAGCCATCACACTAAGAAAGCCTTTTTGACAGATCATCTCTTTATTCAAACTGTTTATGGCAGGCACTGTGCAGTGTGAGGAAGCAACTGAGTCTCTGACGTGAAAGAGCCCACAGCCTAGAAGTGTAGATAGGGACCAGTGGAGCAATACCAGGTGCAAGAGAGAAAGGAGTCCAGGGAAACAATAATTCCTAAGGATTTGTAGTGGATTGGAACCAACTAGTGAAGTAACCTTTGTGAAATACAAAGAATTGTGGTCTGTATTCTGTAGTCAATGGAGGTCTACTGGTGATTTCTACACTGGAGAGACATAATCAGTTTTATACTTAGAAATGTCACTTTGATACATTCTGGAGGACAACCAAAGGGGTAGAGTGGTCTCAGACCAGTGGAACAACCTGGAATGCATGTTAGAAATGCAGATTTTGCTTCCTCAGTGCAGACTCATATCAGAATCTTGGGGGATCACACAGTAGAATCTGCATTGCAAACAGAAAACACGGTGATTCATAGACACTGTGAAAATGGAGAACCTAACTAACTACTGTGGAGGTGGGAAGACCATATACAAGTAGCTGTTACAGTAATCTTACCTTGGTGAGCAGTGATGAGATGCATTTTAGATAGATTTTGGAGGAAGGATTATCAGGAAATGGGGATAGGTAAGTATGGCTAGAGAGGGTTGAAAGGTATTTGTAGTTTGGGTGACATATGACACACACGCATATATAATTTTTTAACATAGTCGTGCTTATACCTAGTAGCCTGTGATTTTTATACCTTGATTTGTCCTCATAACATATTGAAACAGGCATTTTTAAATTTAAACAATGTTTTGTGTGAGAAAATGGAAATGGGTTTTTATTTTCCCTTCTAATGATCCTTCTTTTTTAAACTTAGAAACATTTATCTTCCAAGATAATTGGATAGTCAACAGTTGCCTGTTACTAATCTTGATGCTAGTATTTCTTCAGGGTTGTACAGAAAATGAATTCTTTTAGAAGAAAGAAGAATTCCATTTTGAGAGTTTATGAATCTGTTTATTTTTGGGGGTTTTGTTGGTGGGTTTGTGGTTTGTTTAGTTGTTTTCTTTTTATTTTTTTAACTAGAGTTTTTATTAAGCCAGGAAAATATATTCCCAAGGCTAGAGATTTGCCTTCTTTGATTTCTGCTTGTCTGGTTAGAGTGTTTCTCTTTTACTATAAAAAATAATAATATTTTTGTTGAAAGGAATATTGGGAAATGAAACTGACAATACCTTGCCTAGTTTTGGGAAGTAAAAAGGAAGAAAGAATTTAGCAGCCAGGCGCAGTGGCTCACGCCTGTAATCCCACCACTTTAGGAGGCCAAGAGAGTAGGATCTCTTGAGCCCAGGAGTTTGAGACCAATCTCTAAAAAAAGAATTTAAAAATTCTTTAAATTTTTAAAGCCAGCCACATGCCTTTAGTCCCAGCTGCTTCAGAGACGGAGGTGGAAAGATTGCTTGAGCCTGAGAGGTCAAGGCTGCAGTGAGCTGTGATTGATTGCACCACTTCACTCCAGGGTGACAGAGCAAAGACGTTGTCTTAAAAAAAAAAAAAAAAAAAAGAAATTTTAGCCAGCATTTTAAGATGTCTAGAGCCACTAAAATTTGATTAGAAAAGGACTCATAAATTGTGGTTTTTATAGCTAGAAAGTACAAAACATACCAAGTCTAAAGGAAATAGTCTTAATTGAAACTATTCTGTATTCTGTAGTCAGTGGAGGTCCACTAGTGCTTTCCACACTGGAGGGACGTAATCAGATTTATGCTTAGAAAGGTTACTTTGGTCTATTGTGGAGGAAGACTGGCAGAGTAGATTCTGGTGAGTGGTCTCAGACCAGTAGAACAACTTGGGATGCTAAAAGTTAAAATTAGGCTTTTATAAGGTGTTTTTTCTTTCATTCAATACATTGACCCACCAGACGGCTCTTCAGAATGGATTAGAGAATACTAGAAGAAACATTGGTTCCTGGATTCTGATATCTGTATGTTATCTTAACTGGTGTAGATCCTAGTGACCTCCTTGGGAAGTCTCTCTTTCTTAACTTGCCCCCCCCGCCATCCATTCTGCCCCACTTAAAATTAAAAACCCAGTTTTTTACAGGATCAAGTTAATGGGGCTCTATTTTGTGCTGACTCAGTCACCAGCTTTATCTCTTGCCTCCCTGGATTCTTCATCATTCTGTAAACGTGCCATACATTTTTATACTCATGGCTTGACTAATAATATTTCTGCTCCTTGGTGTATCAAGCCCTCACCCTTATCCTCCTTAGCAATCTGCCCCTAAAATTGCATTCCAGACTTATAGGAAGAATCATTGCATCTTTCCCTGTTTCTTCATGGCACTTTGTCTTTACTGCTAATATACAGTATTTAGTTGCTTATATTCAGTCTAGTGACCGTAAGAGGATTGGAGACAGTTCATAAGAAAGCACGTGCTCATTAGAACAGATAACTATTAACACAGGATTGAAGGGGTTTTAGTAAGAAACAATTTAACAAGAGTTTTATTAAGCAAGTAATTGTTCACAGATTGGGCAGCCCCCAGAACTGGAATCAGTTCACAGTGTCTTTTAGGGCTGCACCTCGTCAAGATAATATTTATGAGCAGAAAAGGGAAAGTGAGGTACAGAAAAGGGAAATGGTACAGAAACAGCTGGATTGGTTAGAGCTCGGTGTTTGCCTTATTTGAACGTGGTTTCAATAATCAGCCACCTATGAAACTGATTGGTACAAGAGTAGGTTACAGTCCCTTTACACTTCCAGTTAGGTTACACTTTACTATGTATAGAGAGACTTTCAGGTTGAACTTAAAACATGTGAGAAGGAAACTTTAGGCTAAATATAATTTAACACAGGAGAGAGAGAGACTCATAATATTTATTCTCATTGGAGTGTCATGCCCTGAGCCCGGAAATGCATTTTTCATGAGGTATTTATATAAGGGACTGTAAAAGGGCTTTCCGTTTTAACAATAAAGAATTAGTTATTTCTGATAATCTTATGATAGTAGGTAAGTGACTGCAGGATTAGCTGACTGTGGCCTTAGCAACGTCATCAAAGCCCCAGGTTTTTTTATCCCATCCCCTCAGCACATTAACCTCATCTGCAGGCTACCATCCCTTATCAATAAAAAGTAGTTTTAGGCATTATGGTTCATGGCATTGCCTGTGACAGATAAGTAATCTTCTTCCTTATGTCTTTTTAAAGATCAGAGCAAACCTTTTCTGGAAATGATTGCATTAGACGTCTTCTTATGCCTGATTGGCCAGAATTCCTTAAACATGCCCCTGCTGAAAGTAATTGTTGACCAGGGGAATGGGATCTCCATGACTGCTTATTGAACCACTGGCATTGGGGCTGGGATCAGCTTTTTCTGAAACAGTGGTAGCATGGAAGAAGAGGATAACTGGACAGATTCAGGGCTCAGTTGAGAAGGAGGCTGATTAAATAGGCAAGCAAAGTGCCCACTATAGAGACCAACTGAATAGTGTCTGTTTTGTCATATGTGAAGCAACCCGTAAATTATTATTTTTATTGTTTTTTTTTGAGCTGGAGTCTTCCAGCTTGGTTTGCAGTGGCATGATCTCGGCTCATTGCAACCTCTGCCTACCAGGTTCAAGCAATTCTTTCATCTCACCCTCTCGAGTAGCTGGGATTACAGGCATGTGCCACCATGCCTGGCTAATTTTTGTGTTTTTATTAGAAATGGCGTTTCACCAATCTGACCAGGCTGGTCTCAAACTCCTGACCTCAAGTAATCTGCTCACCTCAGCCTCCCAAAGTGCTGGGATTACAGTCATGAGCCACTACACCTGGCCCATAAATCATTTTTTATATCAGCCTATCTGAAACTCAGTTACATAGTAGTGAAAAAAAAATCATTATTAAAGTCAATTTATTGGAAGCCAGACATAAAAATATATGAGTAGGAAGCACTTTGGGTGGCTTGGCCTAACATAGGACTGTGGTTAACAAAATATGTGTCCCCAACAACTTCCTCAACAACAGCAGCATCAACATTACGTAGGAAATGAGAAAGCATCACAGAGGAACTTGTAAGAAATGCAGATTCTCAGGCTCCATCAAAATCTACTGAATTAGACACTACGGAAGTGGGGCCCAACAAGCTGTGCTTTAACAAAGCCCTTCAGGTGGTTGAGTTGAAAGCTTAAGTTTGAGAATCGCTGATATTGGACATCAAGAAAGTGACTTCAGTACTTGGCCTTTGCCCCCAGCTATCCCTCCTGTGCACACAGATGGGCTCCAGGTAGAGTGGAACTAAGCTTTCAGTAGACAGATGGACTTACTCTGTTCAGGTACTGGAATAAGGGCAAATTTAAAGCATCCAATTTTGATACCCTGAAATAGAGAAAAGTTCATTTAGACTACAAAAATTTTGAGGAAAAGTACTATTTATCAGTGCCCAATTAATGTTTGTAAATTCAGCCTTTTCTCATCTGTAAAATGGCTGAACTACTTAGGGCAGAGTTTGTATAGATTAAATGAAAGGTATTACTTCAGGTATCTTTAAACCCAGAAATGACTTAAAAGCCTTTATTTTTTCATGCTAACACCTGTTGGTTCTGTTTAGCTGGTTGAGTTTCTTCTTGAGAAGGATTTTTATTTAGCGGACTGGAGTGCCTGGATCTATTTGGTGATTTCTGCCATGAGTTTAGAATGGAGGAGTGGCCACTTATATTCATGTAGTCATTCCTATTTTAAACTGTTATGTTTACTGTTTTTAGTATAACTATTAATGCATGCACAGTCTACCCATTGTAGTTTATTAGAAATCTGTTCATTCTTACATGTCTTTTATGTAAAGCATGATTGTCTATCTTTAATCTTTGTCAACAAAATGAGATTTGACTTTTAATTGAAAATTTTCCTGCAGTACAGTTTTAGCTTTGGGCTTTTCAAATACTGTTTTTTTGTCTAGTTTTTGGTCAGTGAAAGAAACAAAATATGTATGTATGCATCTCCAGAATATGCTCCAATATTAATATACCTTTTTGTTTGTTTGTTTGAGATGGAGTCTCGTTCTGTCGCCCAGTCTGGAGTACAGTGGTGCAGTCTCAGCTCACTGCAACCTCCACCTCCCAGGTTCAAGCGATTCTTCCATCTCAGCCTGCCAAGTAACTGGGGTTACAGGCACCTGCTACTACGCCTGGCTAGTTACTGTATTTTTTTTTTAGTAGAGAGGGTTTCACCATGTTACCCAGGCTGGTCTTGAACTCAAGTGATCTGCTCACCTCCGCCTCCCAAAGTGCTGGGATTACAGGTGTGTGACACCATGCCTGGCCTTAATATGATAAATCTTTTAATTTAGGGAAGGCAAAACAGAGAGCATTCACTATATGAGTAAGTTAACAGATTTTGGAATGCAGTGGAAGAATTTGATGCAAAATAAAGCATGCTTTCATGCAGATCTATGATATTTGCAGTTAGAATTTAAATCTGCAACAGACATAAACTGGCTGGTGTAAAGGAACCCCATATTACTATTCAGTTGTAAAATACAAACTGGGATGTAGACCTTTTGGGTTGATAGATTAATGCAATTGTTCACTTTGTGTTGGATGGAGTCCACTGGCCAGCTACTAACACCATACTCTCTTATGTCATGGCAGACAAAAGCATTGCAGCCCCAAGAGGTCGATGCAAGTTAGGAATTGAGTTCTTCTGTTTTTCAGGGACTTCTTATTTCTAGCCTAAGGTTTTTATTCTTTGATCACACCAGTAGGCACTGACTGGATCAGAGGCAGTCACTCCAAACTCCCCTCCCCCACCCCCCTCCTGGCTCTGCCACCAATTTGGAGTGCAGTGGTGCAGTCTTGGCTCACTGCAACCTCCGCCTCCTGGGTTCAAGCGATTCTCCTGCCTCGACCTCCTGAGTAGCTGGGACTACAGGTGTGCACCACCACGCCCAGCTAATTTTGTTTGTTTGTTTGTTTAGTGGAGATGAGGGTTTCACCATGTGTTGGCCAGGATGATCTTGATCTCTTGACTTCGTGATCTGCTCAGTGGGGACTCCCAAAATGCTGGGATTACAGGCATGAGCCACCACACCCAGCCCAAACATTGTTTTTGTTAATGGTAGGAAATAGAAATGAAGGACCCTCATTTCACTGCAAAAATAAGCCTGATCAAGTTTTCTAGTATCAGCACCTGTGTTTTAATTCTGTATTAAAAGCTATTTACACAGCTGAGTCAGGAATTGTCCTTCACCTATACTTGCTACAAAACAAGAGAAACCAGACTGTCTTTGCCACAGTTAATTGGTTAAGAACCTGTGATCATGCTGATAAATTACTGAATTCTTCTGTTACAAATCAGTAAACAGTGGGGTTTGTTCCATCAGTTTGATTCACTACATAGTGTTCATTTCTGGTCTCCCTGGAACCAGTGTTGACTGAACAGGAAACTGTTTCTTTTATCTCTGCTAATGATAAAGAGCATGGTGCAGAAAATAAAAATAAAATGATTTATAACTACCCAGAAAGTACAAGCTCTCAGGGACAAGTTTCTCATAGCACAGTAATGTCATTTGGAACACAAGGTAAATTGTTACATAATTAATATGTTTGTGACGTTTAAATTACTACATGTATAAAACTCTATAGATGTGAAAATTAGGGGAAAAGAAGTATTTTCAGAGTTTGTGTCATTTTTTAATAATATGTAAAGAGTATACATGCATTACTTTGTCAGTTGATGTTTCATTGTTTCAGAAATTGCCTATAAATAAATTACTATCAGCTGGATGTGGTGGCTCATGCCTTTAGTAATCCCAACACTTGGTTGGGAGTTCAAGACCAGCTTGTCCAACATGGAGAAACCCTCTACTAAAAATACAAAATTAGCCGGGCCTGGTGGCGCATGCCTGTAATCCCAGCTACTCAGGAGGCTGAGGCAAGAGTATTACTTCAACTTGGGAGGTGGAAGCTGGGATAGCACCATTGCTCTCCAGCCTGGGCAACAAGAGCAAAACTCCATCTCAACAAATAAAAATAATTATTATATTAAATGTGCAAGTAAAATGCTCTAAAATGTTTAGTGGGACCCTTTGTATAGTGAGATATCTTTTCATAATTCAAAAATTTTGTTAAATTTTAAATCTAAATTATCTAGTCTTTTTCTCACATTTTGGTACATAAAATTATTCATATTCTTAGTGATTTTAAGGACTTATTAAGTGTCTATAGACACTATTTATTTAAAACATGTTTTTTAAAAAATTATTATAGCTGTATGTTGATGTCTCATCTTGAGGAACCAAAAGTTACAGAAGATGAAGAACCACCCACAGAACAAGATAAGAGGAAAAAGATGGTAAGTTATAAAAGTAGCTTCTAAAAATTAAGAACCATTTATTATCATTTTCTGTAGGTTCAGAAATAACTCTGGTCCATTTGTCCATCCAGCTGTATATCTATCCATCTATCCCATGTTACAGAATTAGTGCAAAGTGTACCCTAAAACAGATACATTTTATTCCTAGTACAGGAAGTTGAGGTTAACTTTTCATCTGAAGTAATTGTTGCTTGTCTTAGTGCAGAGCAGATGATTTAGTGTTTTACTTACGGAAAACATGTGACCTGTAAACCTTATTTAAGTTGAAATGTTTATTCTGTTTAGAGAAGATGTATTGAAATTTCCTTTCATTCCCTATTATTGTATAGATCTTTACATGACCTTTTGCTGATCTGCATCACAGGCTTTTGTAAAAAAAGAATGCCCTTAAGTTAACCACTGACTTTCTGTAAAAACTAGTAATTCTCACCAGAGGAATCTGATAAGGAAAAAAGAACAAAAAAATAGGAAGTCTCTAAAATATCTTGCCTTTAAAATTATGCATGATCTTGAATGTTTAAATATTTGTTTTGATCACGAATATAAAATAGGTACATAAGAAACTTTTTTTCCCCTTTTCTTCTGGAATCTTGTTTTCTGGTCTCATCATTTAGCTAGCTTTATTATAGCTTCTTTCCTCGTTTGCAAAATGAAAGCAATTGTATCTAGCTGATAGGTAGAATAAATAAATATATAAAATGGTTATAGGATAATACTGGATACCTAGTAATTACTCTGTAAGTGTTAGCTATCATTTTAATCTGAACATTATATTTACACCTTGCATTACTACACGTTAGCCCTCAAGGGCTTAATCCTTAGCTTGTAGCTAACATTGCACGCTCTGAGAGCCTTCTTTTAAACTGTTTGAATTTAACTCATTTTACTTTGCTTTTATGCTAGGTATCATCTTCGTAGCACATAATATAGAGGAAAGGACAATATCCAAGGATTCTTAGGACCTGAATTCTAGTGTTTTTTGTACTATTACTTGTGACCTTGAGCAAGTCACCTTGTCTTTTTAGAACTGTTTTTGCCTTATCTGTGAAAAGTGGTGGAAATTGGATTAGCAAATTTCCAGGGCCTGTGAACTGAAAAATTGTTGTTAAAACACTTAATATCATTCCTTTTCTTCCCCCAAACAATGTGCATATAGTAAGTCCTCATTTAACATCATTGATAGGTTCTTGGAAACTGTGTCAGCACAACAACATATAATTAAACCAATTGTACCATCGGCTAATTGATCTAAGCAGAAGCTCCTGTGGCCTATTTCTGGTAACAAAAACATCACCAAACTTCTAAATAAAGATCCAAAACACTTTTAATATTCAACATTGAAGTAAGTGTGAGCTGTACATACATTTAAGAAAGATTAATGAAAACAAGTTAAATAATTATTTACCCACTTTTTTAGTGAATCAGTGAGTGATGATGGTTGTAGTGGTGGATTAAATCAAGGAATAAATGTTTGCAAAGTGAAAATTGTAAGGAGCACCTCCTACTACCATGCAGTTCAAAAACAGAAAGAACAAATCTGGTGGGCTCGCTAAACACTTTCATAGGGCAGCATTTATATGCATTTGTATGATGATAACTTATATTCATTAATTCATTTTCCAACCCACTTACTCTGATTTAGGGTAGTGGGTGGCGGAAGCCTACCTATCCCAGAAGCTAAGCGTGCAAGACGGGATCCAGCCCTCAACAGGACACCATTCCCTGACAGGGTGTACTCCCACACACTCACATTCACTCAAATAGGAACAATTTCAACACGCCAGTTCACCTAATGTGCACAGCTTTGGCATGTGGGAGGATACTGAGGAAACTGGAGTACCCAGAGAAAAGCTACACAGACATGGGGAGAACATGCAAACTCCATACAAACAGTGGCCGCAGCCTGGAATCCATTTTTTTCCTCATCAAAGTTATAATGAAATGATGTTAGGAAGGACCTGCTGCACAGTCATGCACTGCTCAGCAACACAATGTTTTGGTCGACAGCAGACTGCATATGATAGTGGTCCAGTAAGATTATGATACCGTATTTTTACTGTACCTTTATGTGTTTTTTTTATGTGTTTAGATACACAGATACCACTTTGCTACAGATGCCTACAGTTTCACTACAGTAACATGCTGGACAGATTTGTTGCCTAAGAGCATAGGTTATACCATATAGCCTAGGTGTATAGTAGGCTGTACCATCTAGGTTTTTGTAAGCGCACTCCATGATGTTTATACAAGGAACTTGCCTGACAATGCATTTCTCAGAACATATCCTCATCTTCAAGTAATGCATGACTGTGAACCTCCAGAAGCATTTTTCATTTGAAATTAAACTGTTTTGTGGTATCCGTTCTTTTCTTTTTCTTCCTTTTTCTTTTTCTTTTTGCAGTGCAGTCTTGCTCTGTCACCCCAGGCTGGAGTGCAGTAGTATGATCTCAGCTCACTGCATCCTCTGCCTCCCAGGTTCAAGCAATTCTTGTGCTTCAGCCTCCCTAGTAGTTGGGACTACAGGTGCGTGCCACCACGTCCAGCTAATTTTTTTTGCATTTTTAGTAGGAACAGGGTTTTGCCATGTTTGCCAAGCTGGTCTTGAACTCCTGATCTCAGGTGATCTGCCTGCCTGGGCTTCCCAAAGTGCTGGGATTGCAAGTGTGAGCCGCCGCGCCTGGCCTATGTGGTATCATAAATACATGGAAAGTGTATTTTTTTCACCTACAGTAATGATAACCTTTAAGTATAACCTAACAGTTTGTCTTTCCACTGCTCACACCCCACTTTATCATTCTAATTATATGTAGTATTGGTTTATAGAACAATTCTTTTAAGTGGCTGATTTTACTTGAAGTAATTTACTACAGTAGATAGTTAATGTAGATTTATATTGTCATCTCTAGTAAGATTTCCAATACCTTGGTCTTGCTCTTGGATATGCTGAGGATACCACATCAGTTTTCAACTAAAGATGGGATTGTGTATTATAACATTTAATAAATCTAATTATGAATACATGCTTATTTTCCAACAACTTTAAACAAAATGTTTCACTTGTATACTTATTAAAATAAGTAAACAATTAAAATAATGTATTTTTTCAGTAATTATGTGGTTCTTGCACTGTGTTGTCTCTAACATTAGACATTTTTTTAGAGCTGTCCAGAGATATCTTGGTTCTTTCTTCAAAGAGAAAGAGGAAGCATTTGCTGGTAAATGGTTATGAATAATTATTTATAAAAAAATTTAGCAGCAAAGGTTTTTCTCATTTTAAAATGAAATTATTTACTAGGAAGAAAAATATACTGCTTAGTTCCTCGGTTACATAAATGAAAATTTCATTTGCTTACTGTCGTCTTATAGTCATCCATAAAATGTGGTGTCTATGTTTCAGCAGCTGCTTTGGTAGAGAAGAGCAGTAGTGATTGTAGTTCAGAAAGGCAGATGATCTAAATAATTGTCATAGGTTTCTGAGCATTCTCTATATTTTATTTCAAATAAGGATGAAATTTACACTCAAGAAAGCTATTAAGCTGTCCAGACTTTTGATCTCCTTTTTCATTCAGCCTCTCTCTCTACCTTTCATTTTGGTGAAATAATAGAAAGGCAAATGCAGCTCAAGCTTTTCATTTAATGTATGTTTCCTTTCTGTCCAGTATATTCTGATAGTAGAATATTAATTTCATGTTCTTTTCTATAAAGACTTGAACTAATATATTAACATCTTAAGTTTTTTAAAATTTTTTGGTGAAATCTGACTTATAGTCACTTATAAGTTATAGTTTCCAAATTCTTGTTTTGAGCATTTTAATGGTTTCTAGCAACTCTATGGTACCAGCTAACAAAATATTATTATTATTTTATTATATCTTTTATCTTTTGGGAGATAGAGTCTTGCTCTGTTTTCTGGGCTAGAGCGCAGTGGTACAAACATGGTTTACTCAGCCTTGACCTCCTGGGCTCAACGAACCTTCCTGTGTAGCTGAGACTACAAGTGCATGCCACCATGCTGATTTTTACATTTTTTGTAGAGACAGGGTCCCACTTTGTTCCTTAGACTGAGGTCTTGAACTCCTAGGCTCAAGAGATTCTCCCATGTCAACTTCTCAAAGTTCTGGAATTCCAGATGTGAACCACTCCACCCACCCTACTTTTTCATATTATTACTTGTTTTTTTTTAAGATGGGCAAATGAAAACTGTATGTATCTGTGGTGTACAACATGATGTTTTGAGAGATGTGGATATTGCAGAATGGCTGAATCAAGCTAGTGAGAAAATCTATTACCAATTGAGCTCATTCAGAAAGAGAAAAGGTGAACCAGGCACAGTAACTCATGCCTGTAATCCCAGAACTTTGGGAGGCTGAGATGGGAAGATGGCTTGAGCCTAGGAGTTCAAGACCAGCCTGGGCAACATAGCAGAATCCCGCCTCTACAAAAAAATACAAGAATTCGCTGGGCATGATGGTGTGTACCTGTAGTCCAGCTATTCGGGAGGCTGAGGTGGGAGGATTGCTTGAACCTGGGAGATGCAGATTGCAGTGAGGCAAAATCATACCACTGCTACTCCATCCTGGGCAATAGAACAAGACCCTGTCTCAAAGAAAAACACCCTTCTGTCTCATTACAAACCACTGAAATTAAAATGGTGTGTGCATTATCATTTGAATGTGTTGTAAATTGAACTCTCTCTATATATATAGTAAACATAATCTGCAGCTTTACTTAGCTTTTTAATGCAACCAAGTATGTATAGACTGTGGCTCTGGCAAGCTTGGCATCATAGTCTTCTGCCTAGACTCTAGCATATGTAAGCAAACTGCACATTAGGTTGAGTTGCATTTGATTTGATAAATGTTTAAGTACATCCTAAGTTTCATGCCAAATATAACAAACCTGAGCATGGCTTGTGTACTTTCTTAGAGCGATTATTGTTTCTGTACTGCAGTTGCCAGATATCACACTGGATCAAGGATGGACAGGAGAACCACACTGTGGGGTGGAATTGTCCTGCAGTCAGAGCCTACACATAGCTAACATTTTTCTCTTAGAGCACAGATATCTCCCTCATTTCCCCCTCCCTGCTTTCCCCTCCTTTACTCATTAGCTCTCTGAAAACTTTCATTTAATTTAACTTTTGGATCTAGAAGCTTTTTTCAGACTTTTTAGAATTAAAGTCAGAAGGAAAGTGACACTATTATGCATTGAAAACATTTCATAAGGTTTTCTGCAAATTTTTATTTCACATCTAATATTAACAGGGTGCCCTGTGGTAGTGGTTGGGGTGGGAGTTTTTAAACTCTCCCTGGATGATTTTGACCATTGAGAACCAGTAAATTGATTCTTTTGCCTGCTCCCATTTGTGTCTAGAAAACCTCAACAGAACTAGCATAAAGATGGAATTGTATTGTACTGATAAGTTACTGTGTTTTTCTTAATTAAATATCAGTAATTTTAAATGTATGCATAAAATTTTCCTTTTACAAATAATATGAGAATAATTCATCATCTTATTGGTGGCTTCAGAACTGCCATTTGAGAATCCTTATAGCATTCACTAATCAAGATAAATTATCGCATTGTTGAAAATACTTTTTAGTATTCAGCTTACATGCAGTGCCATTCAGGTTATGAGTTGAGAGAGTTTTCTTTTCTCAGCTCATGCATTTCCGTTAACATTGGTCACTTCTGTTGTCATGCTACATCTTTTTTTTTTTTTTGGAGTCTCACTCTGTTACCCAGGCTGGAGTGCAGTGGTGCTGTCTCAGTTCACTGTAACCTCTGTCTCCCAGGTTCAAGTGATTCTCCTGCCTCAGCCTCCCAGACGCACACCACCACTGCCTGCTAATTTTCATATTTTTAGTAGAGACTAGGTTTTGCCATGTTGGCCAGGCTAGTCCTGAACTCCTGGCCTCAAGTGATCCACCTGTCTCAGCCTCCCAAAGTGCTGGGATTACAGGTGTGAGCCACCATTCCTGGCGTCTCATGCAACATCTTGACCCCAAACCTTGAACTCCATGTCTTTCTCATCATGGCCTCTTCTTCCTTACTAAGCATTCCTTTTCTTTTGGTAGATCTATTTTGTATCTTTATCTGGAGCCCACAATGTTTCCTTACATTGTCCTCTTAAATCCTGGAGCTCCATATTTTGCTGTTTTTACCTTTGTTTGGACAAGCTATAGCCTTTACCTTCTCTACTTGAGACTTACTGAATTTGGGGGCCTGTGAATCGGGCCCCGAAGCTATTTTCTAAAAGCTTCACATGTTCTTTTGGTGTACAATTGGGGTTGGAAACCACTAGAATAAAGAATTAAACGTTTTGACACTCTTTTAAGAAAGACCTCTTCATTTTGCCTCCAACCAACCTTTTAAACCTTGTCCTGTTTTCCCATTCTATCTCCTTCACTGGCTAAACCAAATGACTTGTCTCCACACATGTTATATGGTTTCTGCTTTTGTTACATGCTAGTCCTTCCATCTGGAATCGCCCTTTTGTCTCTTTTCTCCCCACTGAACTTTCTCATTTGGCATTTTAATTCCCATATATGCCCTGGCCCTCACAGAGACGAAACCTCCCCCGCTATTCACATCCTATACCACAGTGGTGTTGCATTTGTTATACCTGATGAACCTACACTGACTCATCATCACCGAAAATTCATATTTTATGTTAGGGTTCACCCTGGTATTGTACATTCTATGAGTTTTAATAAATGTATTATGGCATATATCCACCATTGTAGTATCATATGTAAGAGTTTTACTGCCTTCAAAATCCTCTATGTTTTGCCTGTCCATCCCTCCCTCCCCCGAGCCCCTGACATTTTTACTGTCTCCATTGTTTTGTCTTTTCTGGAATGTTATGTAGTAGGACTCATACACTATGTAGCCTCATATGATTTTTACAGTCAGAAAGTCAGCAGAGTGTGATGTTGCAGCGAATGCATGTTGCCACTTGTCTGCTGGCTCACCATGTTGGTGTGGGGAAGCAGCTGGAACTATAGCAACTTCAGGTCCTGCTAGATCCTCTTTAGCTTCTCTTACTTCAGAGCCAGGTACATGCTTAGTTTCATCATGAAGACCACTGACTTCTCTTAGAAGATACCCCATCAGCAAAGTTGAAGGCTTGGAAGTGATGAAAGGCTGAAGGGTGTTTCCATCTGTCCTTATAGATTCTACTCATTCTCAGTTTCACTTTGCGCTGTCCCTTGGGCCATATGACTTCAGGCTGTAGCATCACCAGCACAAAAAGAAACAGCCTTCCATGGACTAGACTGTTTTACTGGCTCTCACAATCATGGAAGATCAAATCCTCATAGTAAAGCCCATATATGTATGATTGATACAGCAAGCTTCCCAGTGCCTAACAGTGTGTATGATGTATATCAGGTGCTCAGCAAATGTTTGTTGAATGCATTAGTGATTCCATGTACCAGTGAATGAATGAGAGACACAGTCCCTGCCCTCAAGGAGTTCCTAGACCAGTATGGAGACAGAACTGAGATGTAGGTCTGACAACACAATTCTGGCATTTTGATGTCTCTAGTGGAGCAGTCTGGAGAAGAGCTGGGCCTCCCCCTAGGCCTCCCAGACATCAGTGTCTCCCTAGTTTGGGGTTATGTTGGGTGAGGTGATGGGCACAGACTGCCATGTTAGCTGGTGTCCCCAAGGGGCTGGGGGCACATAATTCAGTGTCCTATTGTCTAACAGGTGACTACAAGGCTTGCTCCTAAAAATGGGAGTGCATATCAGGTGCTACAGCAAATATGAGGTCAACTCGTAGTGACGTGTAGGTCTGCTTCTGGCACCTGCTCCTGAAACCACATTGGATGTGGCCATTGGCAATACTGTAATGGTAGCAGTTCCATTTTGAGGAAGCAGTGTCTAGCCCTCAGGAGGGAATAACAGCAGTGATGGGTGAGGCAACAAACATCAGTTGTTGGTATCCACTGGCTGCCCTTGGCTCACCAAACCTTAGTGGCAGCCGTAGATGAAGTACTTGTAATATTACTGGATTATTTTGTGATGCTGTTTGAGTGAATAAAAGCATAGACTTGAATGCATTCATATTTGTTACTTTGTGGCTTACCATGTGATTCTTTTTTTTTTTCCTTCAAAAATTACTAAAATGATTTTGTTTTTTTCTTTATTCTTTGGCACATTATGATCTTTACAACATTTGTACATAGATAATAGGAAAAAGTTATATATTTAGTCACAGTTTGAAAGATAGTGAATACAAATTATTACTTCTCATTTTGCAACGAGAAAGCAGTTTTACTGTTAATTTTTATCCATGTTTCTGTCACTAATTTTTTGTCACTTATATGTTGGTTATCACATATATTTGCACCAAATCTGGTTATTATCATAAGGCCTAGTTTATAAATATGTGTGTAAAATCCTCACTCTCCAACATTCTCATAACAAGATTTAACAAAATTAACAATATTAAAAGCATTTCTTGAGAATGATCCAAGATGGCCGATCACTAACATCCCGAGATTGCAGCTCTCAGGGAAGGCGCGGAGAACTAGAGGACGCCACACTTTCAGACAAATTCTGGTCGCTCATGGAGCAGAAGATCCCCCGGTGGAGGAAACACACAGGTGGCCAGCGTGACTCTCGTGGCCGGCGCAGCGGTTCCGCCGGCACCTCGGCACGGCAGCTCTCGGAGCAGAGTAAACAGGTTCAGAGGACCCCCACGGGCCCCCAGCATGACACCAGAGCCCGGCGCAGCGGCTGTGACAGCACCTAGGCGCGGCAGCACTCGGCGCAGAGTAAACAGGACCAGTTCCCCTTCTGACCGAGGTTTGGAGTCCTGGGAAGGCAGAGTCGCCTACTACGGACACAAGAAGGAAGCCAGACAGGAGAATCCTGGGCAGAAAAGCACCATCAGTTTTAACGGCGCTGCTCTGGCCCTGGAAACTAACAACCTGGACGTCCACTCAAGAGACCTAATCTGAAAGTTGGTAATTTCAAAGACTACAGGAGGATAAATTTACAATGACGGGAAGAAATCAGCGTGAAAAAGCTGAGAATACTCAAAGTCAGAACGCCTCTCCCTCTAAAGATGATCACAGTTCCACATCAACAGTGGAACAAGGCTTGATGGAGAACGAGTGCCTCCTGATGACAGAATCACTCTTCAAGGAATGGATAATAACAAACTTCGGTGAGTTAAAAGAACATGTTGTAGCCCAACATAAAGAAACTAGGAACTTTGAAAAAAGGTTTGATGAAATCCTATTGAGAATAGACAACTTAGAGAGGAGTATGAGTGAATTAATGGAACTGAAGAATACAATACAGGAACTCCAAGAAGTATGCACAGGTTTAAACACTCGAATTGTTCAAGCAGAAGAAGGGATATCAGAGGTCAAAATCCAACTTAATGAAATAAAACGTGAAGAAAAGATTAGAGAGAAAAAGAGAAAAAGGAATGAGCAAAGTCTCCAAGAAATGTGGGACTATGTGAAAAGACCAAATTTACGTTTGATAGGTGTACCTGAATGCGACGGAGAGAATAAATCCAAGCAGGAAAATACCCTTCAGGATATTATTCAGGAAAATTTTCCTAAACTAGCAAAGCAGGTCAACATTCAACCCCAGGTAATACAGAGAACACCACAAAGATATTCCTCAAGAGGAGCAACCACCAAGGCACTTAATCGTTAGATTCACCAGGGTTGAAACGAAGGAGAGGATACTAAGGGCATCCAGAGAGAAAGGTCATGTTACCCACAAAGGCAAGCCTATCGGACTTACAGCAGATACCTCAGCAGAAACTCTACAAGCCAGAAGAGAGTGGGGGCCAATATTCAACATCCTCAAAGAACAGAACCTTCAGCCCAGAATTTCATATCCAGCCAAACTAAGCTTCACAACTGAGGGAAAAATAAAATCTTTTATGAACAAGCAAGAACTCAGAGATTTTATTACCACCAGGCCTGCTTTACAAGAGCTTCTGAAAGAAGCATTACACACAGAAAGAAACAACCAGTATTAGCCTTTCTAAAAATATACCAAAAAGTAAAGAGCACCAACATAAAGAAGAATTTACACCAACGAATGGATAAAACAGCCAGTCAACATCAAATGGCAGTAACCCTAAATTTAAATTGACTAAATCCCCCAATCAAAAGACACAGCCAAAACCCAATGGCGTGTTACATCCAGACCTGTTTCACATGCAAGGATACACAAAGACTCAAAACAAAGGGATGGAGAAAGATTTACCAACCAAATGGAGAGCAAAAATAAATAATAAATAAATAAAAAGCAGGAGTTGCAATTCTCGTATCAGATAAAATAGATTTTAAAGCAACAAAGATATAGTGATAAAAGGATCAATGCAACAATAAGAGCTAACGATCCTAACACCCAGATACGAGACTTAGATTCATTGAGACAGAAAATTAATAAGGATATCAAGGAGTCGAACTGAGATCCGGAACAAGTAAACTTAATAAATATTTATAGAGCCCTCCACTTCAAATACACAAAATATACATTCTTGTCAATACCACATCACACCTACCCATAAGTTTAAATGAAACATTGATTGGCCATTATTAATACCCAATTTTTTTCAAAATAAAGCAATATTTCCATTTACTCTCCCTCTTTTTCTTCCTCTTTCTTCCTCTCCTTTACTTATTTTTTTTTCTTTCCTTCTCTCAAAAAAAAAGAAATCAACTTGTAAACCTCTAGATCCAGGTCGGCAATGTCTCTCTCATTGCTTGATTTCCTTCCTTCCCTTCCCTCCCTCCCTCCCTCCCCGCTTCCTCCCTTCCTTTCTTCCTTCATCCCTTTCTTCCTCCCTACCGTCCTTCTTCCCTCCCTTCCTGCCTTCCTCCCCCCCTCAAAAAAAAATAAAATAAAAATAAAAAATAAAAGCATTTCTCTGTTTACTCTTAAGTAATAAAATAATCAAGTGATAAATAATCAAATGATCAAATAATCAAGTAATTAAATAATCCTACCTGGTGCCATTCCACAGCTAAATACATAATGGCAATAGGACTATCATCTTCAAAATGAATTGTTTTTTTTTCTTTTGTATTCATTCAACATACATTTTTGAATGCTTACCATGTGAAAATAATTGATCTTTATAATCAGTATTTCCTCTGAGAACCTATCTTCTAGGGTATTTTGATCAAAATTACATACATAGTGTTTTAAAAGTATTAGTATTACCAGGCCAGTTTCTTAAAATGGAACGATATACTTGTTTTTATCTGTGCTTTGCTCACATTCTGCCTCTTGTCTACGTTTGATTAACTGACTATTGTACTGCTGTTGGTAGATCCTTATTTTCATTTCTAGATAATACTGAAACATACAAAAGGCCATTCTGAGACATATAACTTTACCTATAAATATTTCAAAATTGTACACCAAACATTTTTCCTAGCAAATGAGGCCATCAAGCTCAATATTAAATTTATCTAAAGTCTTAGAAATACTTAAAAATACACTGTGGCCATAGGTAATTCAGCTCCTAAAAACTGCAGAGTTGCAAGTGACATTAAAAAGATCCAAGAGGATAGGAAATAAGGAATTGAAGTAATCTGACTGAGCTGCAATAAAGATTCAAATTGATAATCAAGCATCCCCCTAAGGTAACAGTTCTTCCTGCAATTGAGCTAAAATGTTCATCAAAAAATAGTTTCAGATTATAGAGGTTAAGATCCTTCACAGTAGGGTACATAGTAGTAATCAAAGATACTGGAAAAGAAAATTCCCTTGAAAATGCCTTTGGAACTAAATAAAGTGATGATTGTGATGGTAATTTTTTTAGTTGAGATTTCAAATTAATTGCCTGCTGACATCAGTATTGTTCTTGAGTATTGCATAGCAGGCAACCTAACTGTATCTCCCTTATTTACTTAAATTGTTACTAAAAACCTTAATTATGATGAGTTCAGTAACTTTTCCCCTGTTCACTTGGAAGCATTGGCAGTGTGGTATTGGCTCAAGGTAAATAAAATCTTCAGGTTTATAAATGAAGAATGTGGTCTCGTTTAGGAGAACTTAGTAAATTACGTAACATGCCAGGGTACGTTAAACCGCCTTCATGGCAGATTTTCCTATTTCCTGTTTTTCTCTTCTGATTCTTTTTCTCAATGAATTGTAATATTCACTGTGTTTTAATATAAGGGACTTGTCTTTCAAGGGAAGAAAAATAAAGTAAACTTTTTGAAGATTTGTTCTGCATGTGGAAGTTGCCATTTTGAGGATTTTTTTTTAAATTATAAAAGTAACATACTAATTTAAAAACCACAAAATTAATGATACGGTGTGAAATAACATTACCCCTAGGTAACCTTTACTAACATTATGTGATATGTCCTTCCAAAAATTTTATTTGCATATATGTAATATGATCTGTAAGTATTTTAAATGTTAAAATTACTATACATTCTGTTCTGTGGCTTGATTTTTCTTAAATGAAGAACTGCGTAATTCAGTGAGCCAGTATTTTCCAAGTGATTAATGAGTACATGTTGAAAAATTATTCAAAGATAAGGACTTATTCATAGAATAAGATAGGCCAGCAGATTTAATGTAACAGAGAACAGGGGTCTATTGATCTGATTTCAGATTTTTTTTTAAAGAAACTACTATTTGTGAGTTTCAGTATAGTTTCAAAGAATATCCACAATGGTCAGCAAAGGCTGTTCAATACTACTTCGTTTTCCAGCTGCATGTCTGGGAAAGACTGGATTTTCTTTACTTCAACCAAAACACATAATGCAACAGATCGAATGCAGAAATAGATTATGAGAATCCAGCTTTTATTTAAGCCACACATTAGATTTCCAAGTATGTGAAACAGTGCCATTTTTCTCACTAAAGTGATATTTTTATTTTGAAAAATAGTTATTTATAAAAGTTATATTTACATGTAATGGATTTATTGTTATTTTTAAGTGAGTTGATAAAATTTTCTAATTTCAGATCCAGTAAATAGTGGTAGATTTACCCATATAAGCAAACGCTTCTTGAGATCACCAATAACTTGTAAAAATATTGTAAAAATAAAAATATTAAGGGCCTTGAGACCAGAATGTTTGAGAACCTCTGCCCTTGAAAGACTTTGAAATTGTCTCCATTTTTGAGTTATTATAAGCAGTGCTCCAGTAAACAACATCATGTACTTGTCTTTGTGCACTTCTAAAAGTGCCTGTAGGAAAAATTATAGAAGTAGATACACTAGACCAAAGGATATGTGTTTTTGAAATAGTGATAGATTATACCAGATTTCCAGTTTTTGTGCCCAGCAGTGGTTCATGAGTCATCCTGCATTCTGATCAGTTGGGATAAGTGGAAGCAGTGTATTGTTATTTAATGTACTTTTTCTTAATTATGAGTGAGACTAAGAATTTTTTAGATATTTATAGCTCATTGTTATTTTTTTTATTTGATGAATAGCTTGTTCGTATCTCCCTCTCACATACATTTTTTTTTACTGGACATTTTGTTTGATTATTTGCTTTTGCTTTTAAATAAGAGTCCCTTGGTGGATTTTATTTCTCAGGAATAGCCATAATAATATTTCCTATTCTACGTGCTCTTTTTTTTTTTTTTTTTTTTTTAAGACAGGCTCTCACTTTGTCACCTTGGCTGCAGTGCAGTGGTGTGATCTGGCTCACTGCACCCTCCATCTCCTGGGCTCAAGCCATTCTCCCACCTCAGTCCTCCAAGTAGCAGGGACTACAGGTGCATACCACCATGCCTGGCTAATTTTTGTATTTTTTGTAGAGAAGAGCTTTTGCCATGTTGTCTAGGCTGGTCTTGAACTCCCGAGCTCAGGCTCCACCCACCTCAGCCTCCCAAAGTGCTGGATTACATGTGTAAACTACCATGCCTGGCACACATGCTTTTTTTAAAAAAATATATCATTTTGACATTCCTCCTCATTGGCAGGTTGGGTCTATATATTCCTTCCCTTTGAAATTTGGCTAATTTGCTAATAGTTTGTCCTTTCCCAAGTCTCTATCATAAGATATAGCTTTCACCAGGTTCTCTAGGGACACTTGTACTTGGAAACTAGCCACCATACTATAAGGAAGCCCATAAATCTATAAGAAGTAGGCTTCGTTTTCCCTAGCTGAGGTCCCAGATGACAGCCAGCATTAACTACTGAGCTCAGTGACCCTTAAGATGATTCCAGCCCCCAAATGGCTTGAGTCACTCCGAGCCTTCAGGTCTTCCCTGTATATATCCTAGCCACTTTAATTCATTTTTAGGTGAACCTTAGCAAGGTAAAATAACCTATGACAGACTGCAGTTAGGCAGTTTTGTCTTTATTTTCTTTTTCACATATGCATTGTGTATGAACATCTTACTAATAAATCATCTGGTTTTCTGGAGGTGTCCTCTTGTAATAAAGTACTTTAAAATAAAATATATAGAAAAGGAAAGCTTTTGTTATGGTAACTATTCAGGTGTTATTTATGACTTTCTTTAAACTTAATCAGAGTTGATTTCATCCCACTTGTCTTACTGAGCTGGAAGAAACTGATGAGATTCTTAACCTTATTCAAAATGCCTTTATGTCATTGTATGAATTAAATTGAGGATCTTCGTTTAATGGTGGTTCTCAACTGGGTGCTATTTTGCCCCACTCCTTGCCCCTCCCCACCAGCATTGTCTGAAGATAAACTTTTTTATTGCTACAGGGCAGGGAAGTGCTATTGGCAGTAATTGGGGAGAGTCAAGGCTGTTGGTAAAGTTCTGCAATACTTAGAACTGAAATGGGAGAGTTACCTGACCCCCCTCACAGTATATGTGACAGGGGTGTGACTCATTCACAGGTGCTCAAGCCCCTTATGGGAGGGGGAGCATGCAGACAGGTAGGTGCAGAAGCCAGGGCAAGTACCCCTAGGCTCTGGCCTCATGACAGCAGCCAGGGGTGGTAGCCTGTGACTCCCCAAACCCAAGTGTGCATGTGTTATAGTGTACTCTTTTAGCTTTGCCATCTACAGATGGCTTAAGCGTTAACCAGCTCAGTGCCCTCTTAGTACCCAGGTTCTTGTCTGGCATCCAGGAAGAATCAGGTCACACACAGACTTGAGGATACTGAATATGGGGGTTTTATTGAGTGGTAGAAATGACTTAGCAAGATGTGTGGGGAGCTGGAAAGGGGATGGAGTGGGAAGTATATCTTCCCCTAGAGTTTAGCCATCTAATGGCCAATCGCCTCTCTGACTGCCCCAGCCGAACTCCTCTCAGCGTTCAGATGCTCCTTGTCTTCTTTACTTCTCTGCTGTGCCATTCTGCTGTTCTGCTCTTCTGTTCTTCACCTTATAGAGTTGTGGGTTGGGGTTTATGTGGGTACAGGATAGGTGGGTGTGGTACACCATATGGAAGCTTTTGGGCATGAAAACAGGAATGCCTGTTCCCACTTAGGGCCTTGAGTTTCCCGGCTTGAGCATGGGGCCTTTGCCAGGGAACCCAGTATTTCCCTGTCTCCTGTCTGTATCAGAACAACCCCCATAACAAAGAATTATCTGTCCAATGTTTCTTAGTGCCAAGTTTGAGAAACCCTGAATTTAAGCCACTGATGTTTTGTTGCTGTAGTTTTGTTTGAGTTTAGATTTTGCAAGTATAAATTATCTTGTTTCACTGAGCAGTGGGTAATTGCAAGAGTACCATTCAAGAAGTATTTATTAGGTGCATACTATGTGCCAAAATAGCAGATGGCTTATAGAGGGCCTTGAATGCTAGAAGCATAGCAGGTAGAATCATCCCTCTCATCCCCCAAGTATGTGCATGTCCTAATCCCTGGAACCTGGGAATATGTTTCCTGTATCAAAGATTAAAATTTCAACAAACTGAGTTACAAAGATTTAATTAGCTTTTATTAGTGATTCATGAATCAGGCAGCATCCAGTCTACAAAATAGATTGGAGCTCTGAGCAGGTGGCAGAAGAGTTGGTTTTTGTAAGGTAACTTGAGCAGGAACAAGGAAACAAAATAGTACAAAAAGTGGATTGGTTAACACCTTGGATGAGCTAAGGGAAAGGGTGCTTCCCTATCATCCTGTCTTGGGTTTATTGGTTGGTTACTGTGAATCCCCATTTTTAGAAAACTGGCCCATTCTTAAATTTAGTTTGATGACATGGTATCTAGCACAAGTGACTCCATTCTGGTAATTTAACACATGACAAACTGGAATTTGCTGATCAAAGGGAAATTATTTTGGGTTATCTAGGTAGGTACTTTGTCATGACAAGTCATTAAAAGTGGAAGATGGGGTGGAGGAGGAGGGGGAAGAATGGGGTGGCAGTGGTATAGAACAGAGAGGAGGAGGAGCCAGAACAGAAAACAAAGAGAAGATATTTCTGTTACTGAGGCCCAGGGACAGCTAACTGGCTACGTGGAGGTGTCTGTCTAATAGCATTATTGTTCACTGAGTGGAAGCAGTTAATCTGTAGGTAGCTAAATGTTGATGGGTGGGGTGGAGGAGCAAGTTTGGATCCTGCAGTAGGAAAATGCCAGGAAGTTTTCTTGATGTGTCTAAGCACAATCTCAAATCTTTCTTGCCAAAAGTTTTCTGCTCTTTCTGAAAATTCCTCAATAGATCAAAACATGATCAAATAACACTTGTTTAGAAATACATACACATCTGACGTGTGATAAAAATCAATGCTATGGCTGGGCACGGTGGCTCATACCTGTAGTCCCAGCACTTTGGGAGACCAAGGTGGGTGGATCACTTGAGCCCAGCTTGGCCAACATGGCGAAACCCCATCTATACTAAAAATACAAAAATCAGCTGGGCATGGTGGCATGCCTCTGTAGTCCCTGCTACTTGGGAGGCTGAGGCACAAGAATTGCTTGAACCTGGGAGGCAGAGGTTGCAATGAGCCGAAGTTGTGCCACTGCACTCCAGCCTGAGCCACAGAGTGAGACTCTGACTTAAAAAAAAAGAAAAAATCAGTGAGAGATCAGGATCTGCTTTAGAAAAATTAGCCTCAGAGCCAAATTTGGCTTAACAACTTTGCTATGTCAGCAGATGATCAAAGACCATCTCCATCACATTTTGTCATTTTTATAAATTAATGATACACCGTTTGATCAAATTATATTTTTGAAAGAGATCGAGGACACTAACCCATTCTACATTTCCTCTTTATAGCACCTGCAGTTTTCAATCCTTCACCTGATAGCTTGACCTTGTTGAGAATTTTTATCAACAGACTTGAGATTCTTAATATGATTTGCTCAGTGATCTTGCTTCTTGGAACCACAAAGGCAGTTGGAACAATAAGGAGATATAAGGGACACAGCTGTTCCCCTTATATCTCCTTATTGTTCCAACTGCCTTTGTGGTTCCAAGATGCTCATATTTGTTATGTTCAGATTTCTCAGTCCCTGTAATAATGGTGTAGACAGAAATAAATGATACCCAGAAAACTCAGCATATTCATGACATTTAGATTTCAAACAGAAATCTCTTCTGATTTTTCTTCACAGTTTCTCTTTATCTTCTTTTCATTCTCTGAATCACCTGGAATCCACATATAATAGGAACAATGTTTTATGCACATGTTTGGATTTATAGTATATTCTCTCCCACAGTGGACAAACATGAATATTAATTATATTTCTGAGAGGGAAGTAATTATAATTAAAGGCATTGCTGGATAATGGTACTTCTAGATATCTAGCAATCTGTTATTTTTAATACCCATTACATTGATGTGTATAGCACATCCCTAAATATCCTATTACACTTTATGTAGCCATTTTACTTTAATGACAATAAGATGAATGGAAGGAAAAAGTTCTTTATTATTTATTAATTTAGTTATATATTAAAGTTGACTTTTTAAAATGTAAAGCCATCACTCCATTGCTGGAAATTGAATGCAGATAGTCCTAATTGCACTGCCGAAATTGACTTATAAGTAGAAATGCTTTTATAAAACATGTAAAAAATTATCTCAAAAAGCAACATACTTTTATAGGATTCTAAAAATGTATATAAGATCGTAACATTTTTATTGATGCAAAATTTATTTTATTTTCCTACACATTTTCTTTTTGTGATAGCAAGTCTTCCCCGCAGCCTTCTATGTTAACTGATGCTAAGGATAGTCTATGGTAGTCTTGTGAGCCTTTGTTTAGTTGAATGTAAGATGATCTAGTGGGTGTGTGGTGAGAGATCTGAATAATATGATCAGGAAATTTAATATTTGTATAAAAATTCTACTCTATAAGTAGAATATATAAATGTTCAAGAAACATTTATAAAAACAAGCATATTCTAGGCTAACAAAGAAAACCCCTAATTTCCCAGTGTAGAAATAGTACAGGTTATATTATCTGACCACATTAAAGTAAAACCAGATATTACACAAAGGTTGAGAGAAATACTGGTTTCATAAAGTTTTTTAAATAGTATTTTGAAGGGGAAGCTTGAAATTTTGAAGTAGATGACATACAGCACTGAGATTATTACACATAAAAACATGTGAGGACAGCTAAGGTATTCCTAACCTTAAGTAATTTTATTAAAGAAAGAATGAAAATTAAACTCTACTGATGTCAAGATGTGAGAAAAAGGGGAAAAGTCAGCCTTTAGAAAAATAAAATTATTAATAGACTAAAAATTTTTTAAATTAGAAGGGAGAAAAGTATTAAAATTGATGAATAAGTATTGTTTGCTTGTTTTTCTTTTTAAAATACCTACAAAATAGATAAACCTGGCCAATTTAATCAAGAGGTTAAAGAATAAACATAAAATATTAGGGATAAGAAGGCATATAATACAGCTTCAGGTATTACACATGCAAGTCTACGCTAATCAATGGAAAAATCTTGTCAGAACAGTTTTCCTATATTAATTTTACAAAAAAACAAAAATCAGAAACTTAGGACCGGATAGAAATAGATTTATAACCATGGAAGAACTGTTTTAAATTGCCTCCTTCCCCCGCAAAAGCCCCTCCTCTCAGTGTTTCTTGCTTGCTCATTGCAAGTGGTTTTACCAGAATGTACTATGTCTTTTTTAAATGTGGTTTAATTCATTAAATATTACTAATGACAGGCCGGGCTAGGTGGCTCATGCCTGTAATCATAGCACTTTGGGAGGCCAAGGCAGCTGGACCACTTGAGGTCAGGAGTTCAAGACCAGCCTGGCCAACATGGTGAAACTCCATCTATACTAAAAATGCAAAAATTAGCCAGGCATGTTATTGCACACCTATAATCCCAGCTACTTGAGGGGCTGAGGCAGAAGAATTGCTTGAACCCAGGAGGCAGAGGCTGCAGTAGGCCGAGATCACACCACTGCACTCCCACCTGAGAGGGTGAGACTGTTTCTAAAATAAAAAATTATTAATGACATTCTTTTAGCAACAGCTTGTCTTTCCTCCCTTTTTTCTTCTTTTGTTCCTCCCTCCCTCCCTTCTTCTCTTCCTTTGTATCCAATTTTAAGGAATAGATAATTCTATGCTAGTTCAACTATTCTAGAACCAAGAAAAAAAAAAACAGAAAAGAAAATTATAGATGGCTTTTTAAAATAAAAATAGATGCAAAAATGTAAATTACTATCAGCAAATTTACTTAACGTAAAATTTAGCATTTATTCCTTGTAAAATTGCTTATTGAAATAGCAATAGAATATTATGATAAACTGTGTATATTTGGAATTGTGCACAAACATACCAGGATAGTGGATAATCTAAATGTGAGGAAATGCTATCATCATCTTTAACAGACCTCTGGAATCTCAGCTTAATGTAATAGTTTATTTATCGCTCAGGAAAAACACAAGAAAGGGAGGAGCAGGAGTGTCTCTTAAAATGCCCAGTCTTGAGGGATGATCCTGTCAACGGAAAGAATCATACTCTGTAAAATATTTAAAGAGATTTATTCTGAGCCAAATATGAGGGACCATAACCTGTGACACAGCTCTCAGGAGGTCCTGAGAACATGTGCCCAAGGTGGTTAGGGTACATCTTGGTTTTATACATTTTAGGGAGACACAAGACTTCAATTAAATACATTTAAGAAATATATCGGTTTGGTTCCAGAAGGTGGGACAAAATGTGGAGGCAGGAGACTTACAGATATTGGTAGATTTAAATTTTTCTGGTTGACGATTGGTTGAGTTTATCTAAAGACCTGGGTTCAATGGAAAGGAAATGTCTGGGCTGTGGAGACCAAAGTTTTATCATGCAGGTGAAGTCTCCAGGTAGCAGTCTTCCAAGAGAATAAATTGTAAACGTCTCTTATGAGACTGAAGGTTTGTGTTGATGTTCATGCTGGAGAGTACAATGAGGCACCCTACTTGCTATCGTGGCCTGAAGCAGGCTTTCAGGTTACATTTAAGAGTGCCCTGGCCAAAGAGAAAGTCCATTCAGATGGATGGTGGGCATCGGGGGGCCTTACAATTTTATTTTTAATTTATAATCTAGACTTACTGTCATGCATGACTTCAACACATGGCTCTGTCTAGCTGGAAAACTGAAAAAGAATGAGTAGGAGTGGTTTAAGAGTTAGGCTGAATAATGGTACTTATCATTTCTGCTCACATTTCATTGGCTGGGAAATGTGGTCTGTATGGCCTAGGAAGAAGAGTAGAAGAGATGATGATGATACAATAGCCTGTTACATGGAGTTTCTAACCAGTGTGATGAGAAGAGAGTGCATGTCACTTTAAGTATTGGCAAAGAAGAGACGAAATTCAGAAGTCATTGAAATCGTAATGTTGTAGGAAAAACCGGGTTTTTGTCTCAGGACCCGGAAGGATTAGGCTCGCAGACACTTTGAAGGGTGAGGGGAAACCGAATTTATTGGGCAAAAAGGAAAAAAACTCAGCAAAGTGACAGGGGTACCTGTTAACAGTCCCGCATCTCATAGATTGAATCCCAGGTTACCACACCGGAACAGCAGAAGTCAGGCTCCTCCCCCTGCAGATGGGGCTTGTACCTCCCAAGGCTCCACCCTGTCCTCCCAGGCTGGTTGGAGATTCTGAGACCTGCAGTCCCTTTTATCAGCCTTCAGGCTGTTTTAGGCTTGAAGGTGGGGTTTCAGGGGGAAGGGAGGTGGGCCTTGTCTGCCTCTTCTTTCTGACAGTAATTTAAGCCAGAAAAAATCCAAGGTCAACAGATCAACTATGAAGAGAATTTAATAAGTGATAACATAAATGTATGTTGCTGTTATATGCTAGCAATAACCAGTTGGGAAAGGAGCCTAAATGACGGTCCTTTACAAATTTGAATCTTATTTACCCTGTGGTTTGAGGAATCCTTTGGAATTCTGAAAACGAAAATCAAAATCAGAAGTACATTAAAATTCTGGATGGTAGATGAGTCAAACAATGATTAAAAAAAAAAGTCATCAACATTTCCTAGTATGCACACAGTAAAGTGAAACTCTCTCAAAACTGCCTCAGTGAAACTGAAGGAGAAAGGAAACCTGAAAGATTTCTGGCAAGTAAGTAACAGTAAATGGGTTTAAGTTTAAAGAGCTTATAATTACTAGCTGAAGGGTTTTTTTTTTTTTTAAGTGTTATGTGTTTTATTTAGCCTGTTGTCTATATTTTTATTTTAATGCATATGTAAATACCTGTAGATGTTTTATTATATTTACTTGAGAGTTTAGGCCTCAAAACTCTTTTGGCCCACATTTTTCCATAGCAGTGTTTCTTATTCTTGGATGTGATTCACAGTCACTTGGGGAGCTTTTAAATATTCTGGTACCTGAAACTAGTTAAAATCGGAATCACTGGCAGTGGGACTCAGACATCAGCGTTTTTTAAAGTTTCCCAAATGATTCCCTTGTGCTGCCAAGTGAAGAACTACTGTTATATAAAGATTTGTTGTGACGTTGCTGAGGCTTCCCTTTCCTCCTTTATTCTTATCGTTAGTTTTAAATGAAATTATACATGTGAGTGGCCTACCCTGTACCTAGCACAAGACTTGCCTGTGATTGGAGTTTAGTAAATGTGGATATTGTATTTTTATTCCTACTTAATTGGTCCAAGGATCACTTCATACTGAAACAAAAGGAAATAAGCAGATGTTCTGTTGCTCAGATTTAGGCTTAAAATACTTTGTCTAATTGCTTAAGTTGTGCATTTTTGTCAACTTTACTCTGAGAGATTTAAAGCACATTGCAGTAAAGGCATACTAGGGTAAGAATTCCCAAGTAATAATGGTCAAGGACTAATGGAAAGAAAAATAATTATATCAGGAAACCTAGTTTATAATTGCTAACTTGGAATTTTAATTTGTTCACTGAGACATGTATATACCATCATTCTTATCTCATGAAGTCTAGGTCCCAGTGTTTCTAGACATAGCAATGTAAAATAGTTCCTTTACTTACAAGCTCATCATTTAGAAATTGTATTCCAAGCTTCTCAAAGGACAGTTTGGGTTTCACAGTGGGTACAATGTGATGACTGAATTTGTATTGCTGCGCCGTATTGATTAAGTGGGTTCTGACTGGTATCTCCTGGACTCATACTCTTCATTAAGCCAAAGTTGGGAGGAGAATTTACATACAACATATTTTAGATATATTTCAGACATTGACAGTTACATGTAGCAAAACAATTAGACATCAGAAAAGAAGGGAATTTTTGAACCAAAGATATTTTAATTAAACTAAGAAATTTTTGAAGACCACATGGTCAGATACATTGTAGTAAATAAATTTTCCTTTAAGATTTTTGGTGTGTTATATACCTAGTGTATTTTTGTGTCATCTACCAAGTTTCATGGAAAGGAAGCCTGAATATATTATTATTCTTACTAAAATGTTCTACATGTCTTAAGTGATAAAAATTAAATTAAGCAATTACTTAGTATTTTTCTAGGATGAAATATACTTTTTAGCAAAATTCCTTATGAAATTGTTACCAGAAATGGGTCCTGATCCAGATCCCAAGAGAGGGTTCTTGTATCTCAAGCAAGAAAGAATTAGAGTTGAATCCTTAGAGTGAAGTGAAAGCAAGCTTATTAAGAAAGTAAAGGAATAAAAGAATGGCTATTCCACAGGCAGAGCAGCCCCTAGGGCTGCTGGCTGGCTATATTTATGGTTATTTCTTGATTATATGCTAAACAAAGGGTGGATTGTTCCTGTGTTTTTTTGGGAAGGGGTGTTAAATCCCTGGAACTGAGGATTCCTCCCCTTTTAGACCATATAAGGTAACTTCTTGATGTTCCCATGGCATAAGTAAACCATCCTGGTGCTGATGGGAGTGTCTTTTATCATGCTAATGTTTATTATTAGCATGTAATGAGGAGTGAGGGTGACCAGAGGTCACTTTTGTGGCCATCTTGGTTTTGGCGGGTTTTAGCCAGCTTCTTTCCACAACCTATCTTATCAACAATGTCTTTATTACCTGTATCTTGTGTCAATGCCCAACATCCTGGGAATGCAGGCCAGTAGATCTCCACCTTATTTTATCCAGCCCCTATTCAAGATGGAGTTGCAGTAGTTCAAAGGCCTCTGACAAAATAACTTTACAGTAAGTAGTTTCTGAAAAATTACATTTGGGCCTATAGGCTTAAAAAGTGAATAATGACATATGCCACATAAGGAAAATGAAAGATTTTGCTTCATTAAATTCTTCCTGGGTGAAATTGCTTATTCATATAGTGAAATATGATAGAAAACTTTGTTTCAAAGAAGAAAAATCTCAAAGAACAAGAAATGTGTAAGTAGCCCCCCCAGAAGCTAAAATCTTGAACCACTTTTGAAGACTTAAGTACTATATGGGTTGAAGCATGTGTCAAAAGGCTATCATTACCAACAAAGGGAACTGATACACACTTCAACTCAAACCATTCTGTCTTAGAGTAATAATTTTAAAAGCAAGCAATACTGAGCCACTTGCTTATTAAAGTCCAATGTGTGGACTTTTGAAGTGAATCTGGTTGTTAACATTTTGTTTATCTGGTGTTACTCCAGAGTTGGGAATTCTGGGTAATTACCTTTTGTTAATAACTGAATCCTCTGAAGGTTTCTAATTTTACCTTAACCATTTCATTTGAAATATTTCTTAAATGAACACATGCTTTCTTAGAAGGCAAGAGTAAGAGGGGGGCATATGGAAGTAATGGAAAGAGAACAAAACCAGAAATTTTCTGATCTATATTCTGGTTATTTTGATGTCATTAACTTGAGAAAAACTAACCTTGAATGTTATTCAGAGCTTGGAGATATCAGTTTTTATCTCAAAATTGAATACAGGCTAGCTGCTTAGAAGTTGTATTATTGGACACTTATTTAAGCTAATATATAAGATGAGATGTCAGTTGTAGAGCAGTTTGTCCTTATACCAGATGGCCACAGATGGGGATACTTTTCTAATTTCTGAGCCCATTTTTTAGAATAATCTTCTTAATTTGGAATAATTTTAGGTTTACAGAAAAGTAACACAAATAGTACAAAGAGTTCCCATGTGCCCCTGCACCCAATTTCTCCTAATGTTAACATTGTATGTTCCATTTTTCTTTTTTCTTTTTGAGATGGAGTCTTGCCCTGTCACCTAGGCTGGAGTGCAGTGGTGCCATCTCAGCTCACCACAGCCTCATCCCCTCAAGTACCTGGGACTATAGGCATGTACCACCACACCGGGCTAATTTTTGTATTTTTAGTAGAGAAGGGCTTTCACCATATTGGCCAGGCTGGTCACGAACTCCTTATCTCATGATCCGCCTACATCAGCCTCTCAGAGTGCTGGGATTACAGGCAAGAGCCACCGTGCCTGGCCCTATGTTTTTCAGATATATGCATGGTACATTTTTCAAAACTAAGAAACCAACTTTGGTGCATTATTATTAACTAAACTCCAGACTTTAATATAGATTTTACCACTTTTCTGGTAATACTGATAGTTCTAGGATTCAATCCAGAATATCACACATTAGCCTGGTTCCAGGTGTGTTTTATGTGTATGTGTGTATGTGCATACCACAGGTATAGAAGACGCCAAAGTTTTTCTGTTGTTACTGTTATCTTTAGGGAGTGGACTTACGGGTTATTTTTTATGAAGTTATACTTTTTTGTTTTCCAGATATCCCAATGGGAGAGGAGGAGTCCTTTTTTTATTTCAACCAGAAGCATATACAGGAATTTAAATAGTATTGCAATCCAGGGTAGGGCAAACATTGTCTACTCTCTCGATCCTGAGGGCATCACTGAGTTGCCACTGTGACCTACCCTGTTCCTAAAGAGAATGCTAGACAATTGTATTTAAATGTTCTTCAGCATGTTCTGTTCCTTTTAGAATACTTTCTACTAGGTTTTGATGCTTTAAATGAATGAGTTCCCCAGCTCTTGAGAAGCAGCTAGTCAGACAGTATGTTCAGGGGCCCTAGGGAACAGAAGTTAGACTAATTGAATGAAATTTTCTTTGACAGATTTTTCTGCATGAGACTGATATAGAATCTGTGTAAGAAGGGAGGCAGAAGCAATTTTATTACTATGGAAGAGATTACAAAGAACTTTAGTAAATTGCAGGTAGGAGAGACTAGTTTTGCTTTTTTGACACAGTCTTGCTCCTCTCTGTATCCCACAGCTGGCCTTGAAGGACCCTGTTCATACGGTGTCACTGCAGCAGTTCATCTATGAGAAGCTGAAGGCACAGCAGGAGATACTAGGAGAACAAGGTTTCCAGTCCCTCATGGAAACAGTGGACACGGAGATTGTCACCCAGCTACAGGAGTTTTTGCAAGGATTCTAAGAGCACGTAATATGTTGCTGCCTCCCCTTTCAGAAATAAGCTGAATAACCCAGCCTGCCGTTTGTATGTGAGAGCCTGCTGAGATGAAGAAATCACTTGTGTATGAAAATAAGCAAAGACCACACATTTTTTTACTACAAAATGTAATGGATACATGTAAATCCTGCATAACTAAAATCACAAACCTATTCCTCAAAAGAATTTAATTTTATATTTATGAGGGAGCCCTTTACTAAAAAGTACATGTAAAAGTACATTTGATGACAATAGCTGCTTAGTTTCCTGTTAAGAGAAGAAACTTTATCTTTTAATTATGTGCTCTTAACATTTGAAAAGACGAAAGTTAATACCTGAGATGTTTTTCTGCAACCAAAATTGGTTAAATTTGGCTGCCTTATCCTTTTTTTAAGCTAATGAAACTACAGGTTTGAAAAATGACAAAGCTCTTCAGATGATGCTATTAAAGAAATGTGTGTACTAAGCAAAAATATATAAATAGTGACAAATACACATTACCAATATTATCTTGCAAGGGAGTTATTTTCATCTAACATAGAAAATGTGTTTATCAGAAAAATGCTTTTATTTTCATTCTAATTATTTGATACAGAAATTAGTTAAGGCATTTTTTTCTTGTGTTTTTTTTTTTTTTTTTTTTTTTTCCAAATAAATACATTGGGTCTATAAATGTACATTTGTTAAGGCCCATGAAAGTGAACCTGTGGTACTGCAGTACCACATGGGAGGCCTCTGGTTATGGTTTGGTGGTCCTAGTTCCTTTGTTACTCCTGTAAGCACCAAGAAGAACTGGGCAACTCTCAGTCCCCACCTGTGCTGTGACAGTCCCACATGGCTATGACAGACTGTTGAGCACTTACCCTTCCCAGGTTCCTCAGTGCAGGGGTGCATCAGGGCCTCAATAATAGGGATATACCTTGGAGGATCCAGTAGTAATCCCCAGGGTACTAGGATTACTAGTACACTGATGGAATTAGTCTTCCTTCCTTATTCCTCTAACGTGCAGTACATAAAAAGGGGAAAAGGAGAAAAAAAAAAAGCCTTACTCTGTTTTACTTGCCATTTATTGTAAGGAAACTTTAAAGCATTTTTTAGGAAATACTCAAAAGCAAGGTTGGAAAATGTCTTATCTTTCTATAGAAAGCTGGGTACAGTATGTAACTGCGGGAAACACACTACCCCTTTGTGAGCTGTGGAACCCAAAATGTATGGGGATATTTGATGTTTTCAGAAAAAGAAGAAACTATGGTCCAAATTAAATTTTCCAAAGATACCTCACCTTGGCCTGATTTGTCTGACTACTTTTCTTGCTCCACAAAGAAGGAGTTCATAAAAATTGCCCAGTGACTTACAAAGAGAGTTTTCTTTTATACTGTAGCTTTGATTCTATGCTAGTAGGTATCAGTACTGGAGGTAGCAAATCCTAGTTTCCGTTTTAATTTATCTTCATTTAAAGACAAAAAGCTCCTTTCAAGTGATATTTCTTTATCATTATTTACTCAGTCCTCAAGACTAATCCAAGAAGAATTACTTTCTGTTGACTTAATTATTTTCATTTGAAACACTAACCCATTAGTGCTATCAGAAATTGTCAAACATGCTCATGTTTCAGTTATAGTAAAGTACTCATCCTTATAATTCCTGACAGATTTTATTATAGTGCCATAGCAAATATTACTCAAAGCGTTACCTTGAAAAAGAAGTAAAAAGCTTATCTCAGGGAAAGAGCTGGATTAATTTTTATTAACTCATAGTTATAAATAGGATTGGTAAATAGCTCAGAAAAATAATGTATCTTGAATTTTTAAGTGCTCAATTAAGACATAAAATGTAATCATTGATTTACAGAATTATATTCATTAACAGAACTATATATAGCAAATATATTAAGTTTAGGACAAACAACTCAGCTAGGCCTCTGGTTGAACTGTAGCTCCTGATGCAAGGTAATAATTGTTTATACTCCAAAAACATATTTCTTTTCTATTCCAGAGACTTCTCTCAACGCTCTCACAAAGGCCCATGTGACTAACAATAACATTTAAAGCTTCCTTATAAGTTGGTCCCTTCTCTCTCTCCTACCAGTCATTTTAGAGAATCCACATTATTGCATACAAGTTTTTAAAAACAATTTTTCTTGAAAAATCCTCACTTTAATCTTTATTTTACCCATTTCTTTATTCAGTTAGTATTTATTGAGTTAATGTTTCATGCCATGATGCTGTACTACATTCTGTAGAACATAGTACCCACCTTCATGAAGTTTCACAGTTGATAAGGAACACACTTGCTGACATGCTGTAAGAAAATAGGGGTTCCAATGGAAGCACACATTGTCAAGCAGTTGGCTTGCAGGGGAAAGCGATTGTGTATGAAAGAAAGTGATACTGTCACTATAATTTAATAGTTGCTTAAAAACTGCTCTCAAATGGCATGGTTTGATGAGGCTACTTAAACATCAGTGGCACTATACTGGAACTGGGCAACACCCTGACTCAGACTCACATCAACTTGGATTTACTCTAACATACAAAATCATCAGGTTTTGAAAATGTTGGATCTTGGTAGCCTCACAATTAATCTCTAATTCCATGAACTAAAACATAAGGCTCACCTACTAAGGGTTGTTGTCTTTTCTGCTTCTCCAAGTCGTAAACCTCAAGTGAATAGAAATTTAAAAGTTGAAGAGCTAATAAAGATGAGATACATGTCATAAAAAACAAAAATACTTTCTTCTCCTAACTTTAGAAAAGAAAAAAATCTGCAGCAGCATGAAAAAAATAGTATGACCCCAGCATACCCATTAGATCTATCAAACTGTTGACATTTTGCCATGTTTACTCTTTCTATATGTGTCTGTATATAAATATACTTACATATACACGCATTTACTTTTGCTGAACCATTTGAAAGTACAAACACTACAAAAGTTTATAAACCCTTTAGCCCCAAATACTTAGCAGACATCTAAGCATGCCATTCCTGTACATATCCACTAATAACCATTATACACCTAAGAACATTCACAATAATGCAATAATATCTAATAGTTCATATTCCAATTTCCCCACTGCCACAAAGATGTCTTTTATATGACATACGATAAAAGATACAAAAACCACTTGGTTTTTGATCCAGAATCCTCTCTTTATTTTAGGCAAGGTATCACCCTGTCACGCAGGCTGGAATGCAGTGGCTTGATCTCAGCTGTCTGCAGCCTCAACCTTCCTGGCTCAGGTGATTCTCCCACCTCAGTCTCCCAGGCAGCTGGGACTACAGGCACGTGTGGCCACCACATGTGGCTAATTTTTGTGCTTATTTGTGGAGATGAAGTTTTGCCATATTGCCCAGGCTGGTCGTGAACTCTTGGGCTCAAGTGGCCCGCCTTGGCCTCCCAAAGTGCTGAGATTATAGGCCTGAGCCACCACCCCCAGGCTCCGTTTAATATTTGTACATTGCATTTGGCTGCTTAATTTTTCAATCTAGAATTGTCCTCTTTTCAGGTCTTTGGCTTTTTTTTTTTGGAATCCAAAGTAATTGTTGCCTTGTAGAATTTTTCTTTTTGTAGAATTTTTGAATCGTTTCCTCACAGTTTTATTCAGGTAAGCATTTTTTGCAACAACACTATTCTGGTAATGTACAGTTTATGTGACATCACATAAGGAGGCACATAGAGTTTGGTGGTCTGTATTGATGATACTAATACTAAGCTCCAGGTCTCTACATTATAAGGATAAATGTTTCAAGAATGTTTACTGCTCTAGAAATTTCCAGTGGTTATTTTGTTGTTGTTTGTTTGTTTTAACCTGAATTGGAGCTCTTATCACCACTAGCTTGCCTGTTCATTAACAGTTCTGCAACTTTTTTTTTAACCTAGAAAAGTAGCATGGCTGAATTGGGGAAGAAGTCTATTGAACCTGGTTCAAGTTTCATCAGCCTTAAGTCTCTGAAACTCTTAATGTTATTGCACACCCTTTAGTCAAGAGTTATCTCCAGGCCGGGCATATAATCCCAGCTACTCGGGAGGCTGAGGCGGAATTGCTTGAACCGGAGAGGAAGGGGTTGCAGTGAGCCAAGGTGGTGCCATTGCACTTCAGCCTGGGCAATGAGAATGAAATGCCTTGTCAAAAAAAAAAAAAAAAAAAAGTCATCTCTTCAAGAGTTCTATTCTCTCTCTCACTGTCTCGTGTTTTTAAGCTATGTAGTTCTTTGTGACTTCCAATATAACTTGAACTAACACAACACTAAAATGGAAAGCAAACACTGCCTTTTCCATTACCAAAATAACCTTTTTGGATTTGGAAACTGTTGGCAAAGAGGCAGAAATGCAGCAATACTTTTATCTTTTTAGTGAGACTCAAATTTGGGCTGAGTTTAGAAACATACTAGACTTGAGAGCATTACCTTTGAGTATGGTTAAGGATAAGAAGCAGTACATTATCAGCTGACAAATGAGTAGAGAAACAAAAATAATAATTTCTTTAAATGTGAAGCTTTGATCTTGGTATCTTGGTAGAACTGTGACATCTGCTGGAAAAGCAGTTTAAAGTCATCTTTTTGCCACTTAAGAAACTACATTCTGTCCCAAACGTATCTTAATTACACAGAATTTGGTGTTCCATGAAGTGGTAAAAAAAAATTCCACCTGGTGGTAGAGCTGGAACTTTTTTTTTAAAGTTTTGAGATGGAGTCTTGTTCTCTTGCCAGGCTAGAGTGCAGTGGTACGATCTCGGCTCACTGCATCCTCCACCTCCTGGGTTCAAGCAGTTTTCCTGCCTCAGCCTCCCAAGTAGCTAGGACTACAGGCACATGCCACCATACCCAGCTAATTTTTGTATTTTTAGTAGAGACAGGGTTTTGCCATGTTGGCCAGGCTGGTCTTGAACTCCTGACCTCAGATGATCTTCCCACCTCGGCCTCCCAAAGTGCTGGGATTACAGGCGTTAGACCGTGCCCAGCCCAAGCTGGAACTTTTTACTCAGCTTCATGCTATTTGTCTGAAGTCAAGCTTTAGAGCCCTTGGTGGTGAACTTGATGCCCTGGAAAGGGTTACAGCTATTGGTCTGAGAGTCTGTTTTTACTTCTGGGCAGTTGAACTCCTGGCCTGGGGGACTCCTTACAGTCTGAAACACTTGGATGAAATTCAAAACCGAGAGCTCTTGACTACATTTTCTCTTTAATTCTTTCTTTACCAAAACAAGTGGAAAGTCCCTGATTGGCCAGCAATCTTTAACAAGCAAGCCCGTTTTGCTCTTTGTTCCAGCAAATGCCTGCATCCAACTCATCTGGGCCTGTTGGTTGGAATTTATTAGCTAAGTGTGCTTTGAAGAACTGTCTAATCCAAGAAGGAATATATTGGTATCAGGTGATCTAGCCCTTTCCCCTTCAATGTAAAACATTGATTTTCATGCCACTTTAATTTCCCAGTAGGTCAAAAATAGGATGCAAGTAACTGCTAGATCAGGTAAGAGTCCAGGGAGGCTTAAAGCATGTCTATCTGTCTGCAACTAGGCAGAAAGTGGGAAATGGCTTTAAAGTGGGAAATAGGCCTTTTGACTAGAATTCTGTTTGTTGGGGATTTTTATTGTAAGGGTTAGAGCAGAAAATTCTGGAGATGAGACTGAGCAGAACTGCAAGTGAGCTTTTAGTTTTTCTCAATTGCTTTAACTTGAAGCGAGATCAGCATCTCATTTCAAAAGGAGCAGGTCATTTCCATCGTGCTCTCTAGGGCAGCCCAAAGTGGCTTTTTCTTCTTTTTGTAATGAACACTGCAATTTGAGCAATAGTCTAGAAGAGCAAAACTTTTTGATTGACAGGAAAGTTGTAGCTCATAAAAGTGCTCACTGAGCTCAGAAATTTATTGACAGTCAGGGAAGGAAAGTCTATTGACAAATCTGGAGGTAATCACAAATTAATGAAGAGCTCTATTTAGGCAAGGGAGGCAGTTTGATTATTTCTTGAATTGAAAGGCACATGTCCTGGGCTATCTCTAGCAGTGAAATCAATACCATGAAATGGCCCTTTCCTTTCAGTCTTGTTTACTGACAGCACAGTGCATTGAGGAGTGCTGAATCAGGTGAGCAAATTCATTGTTTTAGTATATGTGCAAGACAAACCCACTAAAGCCAGCTCACAGTTTGGAAGTATGGAAACCCAAATTTACTGAATAAATTAGGGACTTGGCTATTTTAGAAAGCTCTTCTGTCAAAAGATTCTTCCTCATAGTTATCATTTGGACTAAAGGAATAAGGTAGACTTTTAATTAACTTTTTTTCCCTTACTTAATAGAATTGCAGAGCGGGAAAGGAATCGGTAAGATGATCTATTCTTAACCTAATCATTTCATAGATGAGTAAATGGATTAGAAAGATAAGGCCAACGGCCCTGGGTCTTTGCTGCCTCCTTCAATATACTTTTCTAATTTTATTATTACTTATATATATATGTATATATATATGTATTTTTTATTATACTTTAGGTTCTGGGGTACGTGTACAGATCATGTAGGATTGTTGCATAGGTACAAACATGGCAATGTGGTTTTCTGCCTCCATTCCCCTGTCACCTATATCTGCCATTTCTCCCTATGTTATCCCTCCCCAACCTCCCTACACCCCACTTTCCCTCCCCTAGTCCACCCCAACAGACCCCAGTTTGTGATGCTCCCCTCCCTGTGTCCATGTGTTTTGATTGTTCAGCACCCGCCTATGAGTGAGAACATGTGGTGTTTGATTTTCTGTTCTTGTGTCAGTTTGTTGAGAATGATGGTTTCCAGATTCATCCATGTCCCTACAAAGGACATGAATTCATCGTTTCTTATGGCTGCATAGTATTCCATGGTGTATCTGTGCCACATATTCCTTGTCCAGTCTGTTATCTATGAGCATTTGGGTTGGTTCCAAGTCTTTGCTATTGTAAACAGTGCTGCAATGAACATGCGTGTGCATATGTCTTTTTTTTTTAATGTTCCATCAGTTTTAATTTTAAAATATGATTGTCACATTGGGAAAATGAAATAAACACAGTAAAATAAACTGCACAAAGGCAAAGTAGAATAACAAAAAATATTTTCCTAAAACATAAGATTTACATAAGTTTCCAGACAAGCCATACAAAATGGTCACAAGCTTTTTTTGAAGAGGGGAATCTACACTTGACAGCAAAGTCACAATGTTATTAGTGAGGGCTGTGATGTTTGTTTAATGTTCCCATTTTGGTTCAAACAATCAAGTTTGTCCATCTACAGCATCTAAATAAAGTTAGACTTGGCTAGAGAGCATATTCTAAATAACTGGTTAGCTGCTTTTAACCAATGCAATAAGATCATTATAAAAGGGGGAAAGGAGCCCATAAAATTAAAATAAAACTACCTCCCCACCTGAAATAAATAAAGAAAAGCACCCACACCCCTGCAGCTAACCTGACAACTAACTTTATTCACAGTGCTTTATACTTAAACCAGCATGGGGGAAATGAGTAAGAGCAGGAAGGGGCCACTGCTTTTAAACCTTTCACAACAATCCAGATGATACTTATAGCCTCTGGTCATGCTTTATGACAGTGAATCAGGACAAGACATAGATTTGCTAATGTGCATTTAATCACCAAAGAACTGAATATGTCTGGGCTTTTGTATTCTGTAATGTTTCTAAGACTGTGTCCATTAAATGCAAACAAAAAGGAAGAAGTCGGCAGAACAGGAAAAGTGATGCACACTTGATGATCGGATCAATTTACATATTATTCATGGCATATAGCCTAGTCCATGCTCTAGCTGTTTCTGTGGCTTGGGCTTTGTTGGTCTTCCACTGCTTCACTACATCATTTGTTAATGGATCATCTGGATTAGGAGCACTTAACAAGGCCTGGATCGATAGCAGAACTGTGCGGATCTGCAGTGCTGGGGACCACTTATCTTTCAAAATATCTAAACATATTCTTCCCAATTTGTCTACATTGGGATGATAAATTTTGGTCATGAAATGTACTTTAGAGGCTGCCATTGGGTATTCTTCTGGAAAGAATAGTTCAAGTTTAAAAGTCCCTCCCTCAAAGGCCAGCAATGACCACATGAAAATAACGGGTGTTGCTCTCATCTGGTTCTGCTTTGATGCCAGGAACTGGTTCTGCCAACAAACGCTGTGTTTGCTTGATGATCCTGTGGGGCAGCCCGGCCATCTTGTCAGAACCTGAGTTCGGCCTCTGGTCTCGTCTCCCACATATGTCTTTAAAATAGAATAATTTATAATTCTTTGTATATATACCCAGGAATGGGATTGCTGGGTCAAATGGAATTTCTATTTCTACGTCCTTGAGGAATCGCCACACTGCCTTCCACATTGGTTGAACTAATTTACACTCCCACCAACAGTGTAAAAGTGTTCCTATTTCTCCACATCCTCTCCAGCATCTGTCTCCAGATTTTTTAGTGATTGCCATTCTAACTGGCTGAGATGGTATCTCAATGTGGTTTTGATTTGCTTTTCTCTAATGACCAGTGATGATGAGCATTTTTTATATGTTTTTTGGTCTCATATGTGTCTTCTTTTGAAAAGTGTCTGTTCATATCCTTTGCCCACTTTTGAATGGGTTTGTTTGCTTTTCTTGTAAATCTGTTAGTTCTTTGTAGATTCTAGATATTAGCGCTTTGTCAGATGGGTAGATTGCAAAAATGTTTTCCCATTCTGTTGGTTACCAGTTCACTCTAATGCTTGTTTCTTTTGTTGTACAAAAGCTCTGGAGTTTAATTAGATCCCATTTGTCTATTTTGGCTTTTGTTGCCAATGCTTTTGGTGTTTTAGTCATGAAGTCCTTGCCTATGCCTATGTCCTGAATGGTTTTGCCGATGATTTCTTGTAGGGTTTTTATGGTATTTGTTAGGTCTTAAGTTTAAGTCTTTAATCCATCTGGAGTTAATTTTAGGGTAAAGTGTCAGGAAGGGGTCCAGTTTCTGCTTTCTGCACATGGCTAGCCCGTTATCCCAACACCATTTATTAAATAGAGAATCCTTTCCCCATTGCTTGTTTTTGTCAGGTTTGTCAAAGATCAGATGGTTGTAGATGTGTGGCATTGCCTCTGAGGCCTCTGTTCTGTTCCATTGGTCAATATCTCTGTTTTGGTACCAGTATAAAGCTGTTTTGATTACTGTAGACTTGTAGTATAGTTTGAAGTCAGGTAGTATGATTTCTATGGCTTTGTTCTTTTTGCTTAGGATTGTCTTGGCTACGCGGGCTCTTTTGTGGTTCCATATGAAATTTAAGGTGTTTTCTTCCAGTTCTGTGAAGAGGGTCATAGGTAGCTTGATGGGGATAGCGTGAATCTGTAAATTGCTTTGGACAGTATGGCCATTTTCACAATATTGATTCTTCCTAACCGTGAGCATAGAATGTTTTTCCATCTGTTTGTGTCCTCTATTATTTCCTTGAGCAGTGGTTCATAGTTCTCCTTGAAGAGGTCCTTTACATCCTTTGTTAGGTGTATTCCTAGGTATTCTATTCTCTTTGCAGCAATTGTGAATGGCAGTTCATTCTTGATTTGGCTCTCTTTAAGTCTGTTATTGGTGTATAGGAATGCTTGTGATTTCTGCACATTGATTTTGTATCCTGAGACTTTGCTGAAGTTGCTTATCAGTTTCAGGAGATTTTGGGCTGAGACGATGGGGTCTTCTAAACATTCAATCATGTCATCTGGAAATAGAGATCATTTGACTTCCTCTTTTCCTAATTGAATACCCTTTATTTCTTTGTCTTGCCTGATTGTCTGGCTAGAACTTCCAATAGCATATTGAATAGGAGTGGTGAGAGAGGGCATCCTTGTCTAGTGCCAGACTTCAAAGGGAATGCTTCCAGTTTTTGCCCATTCAGTATGATATTGGCTGTGGGTTTGCTGTAAATAGCTTTTATTATTTTGAGATACGTTCTGTCAACACCTAGTTTATTGAGAGTTTTTAGCATAACGGGCTGTTGAATTTTGTCAAAGGCCTTCTCTGCATCTATTGAGAAGATTATGTGGTTTTTGTCTTTGGTTCTGTTTATGTGGTGGATTACGTTTATAGACTTGTGTGTGTTGAATGAGCCATGCATCCATGGGATGAAGCCTACTTGATCATGGTGGATAAGCTTTTTGATGTGCTGTTGCAATCGGTTTGCCAGTATTTTATTGAAGATTTTTGCATCTATGTTCATCATGGATATTGGCCTGAGGTTTTCTTTTTTGTTGAGTCTCTGCTGGGTTTTGGTATCAGGATGATATTGGTCTCATAAAATGATTTGGGATGGATTCCCTCCTTTTGGATTGTTTGGAATAGTTTCAGAAGGAGTGGTGCCCACTCCACTTTGTACGTCTGCTAGAATTCGACTGTGAACTCATCTGGACCTGGGCTTTTTTTTTGGTAGACTATTAATTGCTGCCTCAACTTCAGTCCTTGTTATTTTGGTCTGTTCAGGGTTTCAGCTTCCTCCTGGTTTAGGCTTGGGAGGGTGAAAATGTTCAAGAATTTATCTATTTCTTCCAGGTTTACTGGCTTATGTGCATAGAGTTGTTTGTACATAATTACTGATGGTAGTTTGTATTTCTGTGCAATTGGTGGTGATATCCCCTTTATCATTTTTTTATTGCATCTATTTGATTCCTCTCTTTTTTCTTTTTTATTAATCTGGCTAGTGGCCTATTTTGTTGATTTTTTCAAAAAACCAGCTCCTGGATTTATTGATTTTTTTTTTAAGGTTTGTGTGTGTGTGTGTGTGTGTCTCTATCTCCTTCAGTTTTGTTCTGGTCTTAGTTAGTTCTTGTCTTCTGGTAGCTTTTGAGTTTTTTTGATCTTTCTTCTCTAGGTCTTTCAATTTTGATCATAGGGTGTCAATTTTAGATCTTTCCTTCCTTCTCATGTGGGCATTTATTGCTATAAATTTCCCTGTAGACATTGTTTTAAATGGGCCCCAGAGATTCTGGTACGTTGTGTCTTCATTCTCGTTGGTTTCAAAGAACATCTTTATTTCTGCCTTCGTTTCATTGTTTATCCAGTCAACATTCAAGAGCCAGTGGTTTCATTTCCATGCAGTTGTGCAGTTCTGAGTTAGTTTCTGAATCCTGAGTTCAAATTCGATAGAAGAGAGAGACTGTGTTTTATGATTTCCATTCTTTTGCATATGCTGAGGAGTGACTTACTTCCAATTATGTGGTCAATTTTAGAGGAGGTGTGATGTGGTGCTGAGAAGAATGTATATTCTGTGGATTTGGGGTGGAGAGTTCTGTAGATGTCTATTAGGTTTGCTTGTTCCATTTCTGAGTTCAAGTCCTGGATATTCTTGTTAATTTTCTCTTTGATCTGTCTAATAATGACACTATAATTGCGTGGGAGTCTTAGTCTCTTTGTAGGTCGTTAAGAACTTGCTTTATATATCTGGGTGCTCCTATATTGGGCACGTATATATTTAGGATTGTTAGTTCTTCTTATTTTTAATTTATTATTATTATTGAGATGGAGTTTCGCTCTTGTTACCCAGGTTGGAGTGCAATGGCGCGACCTCAGCTTACTGCAACCTCCGCCTCCTGGGTTCGGGCAATTCTCCCGCCTCAGCCTGCAGAGTAGCTGGGATTACAGGCACGTGCCACCATGCCCAGCTAATTTTTTGTATTTTTAGTAGAGACGGGGTCTCACCATGTTGACCAGGATGGTCTTGATCTCTTAACCTCATGATCCACCCTCCTCGGCCTCCCAAAGCACTGGGATTACAGGTTTGAGCAACCGTAATCCCAGGCCCTGTTAGTTCTTCTTGTTGCATTGATCCTTTTATCATTATGTAATACCCTTCTTTGTCTCTTTTGATATTTGTTGCTTTAAAGTCTATTTTATCAGAGACTAGGATTGCAACTCCTGCTTTTTTTCTGCTCTCTATTTGCTTGGTAAATCTTCCTCCATCCGTTTATTTTGAGCCTATGTGTATCCTTGCACATGAGATGGGTTTCCTGAATACAGCACATGTATGGTTTTTGACTTTTTATCCAATTTGCCAGTTTGTGTCTTTTGATTGATTGGGGCATTTAGCCCATTTACATATAAGGTTAATATTGTTATGATTTGATCCTGCCATTTTGATGCTAGCTGGCTGTTTTACCCATTAGTTGATGCAGTTTCTTCATTGTGTCAATGTACCATTTGGTACTTTTTTAGAGTGGCTAGTACTGGTTGTTCCTTTATATTTAGTGCTTCTTTCAGGAGCTCTTGTAAGGCAGGTCTGGTGGGGACGAAATCTCTGAGCAATTGCTTGTTCGTGAAGGATTTTATTTCTCCATCACTTATAAAGCTTAGTTTGACTGGATATGAAATTCTAGGTTGAAAGTTGTTTTCTTTAAGGATGTTGAATATCAATCAGCCCCCACTCTCTTCTGGCCTGTAGAGTTTCTGCCGAGAGATGTGCTGTGAGTCTGATGGGCTTCCCTTTGTGCGTTACTCAACCTTTCTGTCTGGTTGCCCTTAGCCTTTTTTCCTTCATTTCAACCCTGGTTAATCTGACGATTATGTGCCTTGGGGTTGCTCTTCTTGAGGAATATCTTTGTGGTGTTCTCTGTATTTCCTGGACTTGAATATTGGCCTGACTTGCTAGATTGGGGAAGTTCTTCTGAATAACATCCTGAATAGTGTTTTACAGCTTGTATTTATTCTCTCCGTCACATTCAGGTACACCTATCAAACGTAGATTAGGTCTTTTCACATAATCCCATATTTCTTGTAGGCTTTGTTCCTTTCTTTTCACTCTTTTTTGTCTAATCTTCCCTTCTCATTTTATTTCATTGAGTTGATCTTCAGCCTCTGATATCCTTTTTTCTGCTTGGTCAATAGGGCTATTGAAACTTGTGTATGCTTCGCGAAGTTCTTGTGTTGTTTTTTTCTGCTCCATTAAGTCATTTATATTCCTCTCTAAGCTGTTTATTCTCATTAGCATTCATCTAACCTTTTTTCAAGGTTCTTAGTTTATTTGCATTGGGTTAGAACATGTTCTTTTAGCTCAGAGAAGTTTGTTATTACCTACCTTCTGAAGCCTGTTTCTGTCAGTTCATCAGACTCATTCTCCATCCAGCTTTGTTCCTTTCCTGGTGTGGAGTTGTGATCCCTTGGAGGAGGAGAGGTGTTCTGGTTTTGGGTGTTTTCATCGTTTTGCACTGGTTTCTTCCTATTTTGGCGATTTATCTACCTGTGGTCTTTGTAGTTGGTGACTTTCGGTTGGGGTCTCTGAGTGGATGTCCTTTTTGTTGATGTTGAAGTTATTTCGTTCTGATTTTTTAGTTTTCCTTCTAACCGTCAGGCCCCTCTGCTGTAGGCCTGCTGGTGGTCCACTCCAGACCCTATTTGCCTGGGGATCACCCACTGTGGCTGAAGAACAGTAAGGGTTACTGCCAGTTTCTTCTTGTTATCTTCGTCACAGAAGGGTACCCACCAGATGTCAGCCTGAGCTCTCCCTTACGAAGTATCTCTTTGGATGTACAGGGGAGAGGGAGCTGCTTGAGGAGACATTCTTTCCCTAATAGGAGCTCAAGTGCTGAGCTGGGAGCTCTGTTGTTCTGTTCACAGCTGCTGGGCAGGTACGTTTAAGTCTGCTGCAGTGGAACTCATAAATGACTTTTTCTCCAAGTGCTCTGTCCTGGGAAGGTGGGGCTTTATTTATAAGTTCCTGACATGCTGCTGCCTTTTTTCAGAGATGCCCTGCCCAGCAAGGTGGTAGTCTATCCACTGTTTGCCAGCAGAGGTGTTACTGAGCTGCTGTGGGCTCTGCCCAGTTGCTGTGTGAACTTCCTGTTAGAACTGCCATGGTAATGGTGGTCTGCCTCAGTAATAGTTGACTGCCTCGGTAATGGCAGACTGCCTCAGTAAAGGCGGATTGCTTCAGTAATGGTGGACTGCCTTGGTAATGGCGGACTGCCTTGGTAATGGTGGACTGCCTAGGTAATAGCAGACTGTCTTGGTAGTGGTGGACTGCCTCAGTAATGGCTGATGCCCTTCCCCTCACTAAGCTGGACTGTCCCAGGTCAACCTGAGCTTGCTGCGAAACTCTCAGTCCAGAGCATTTCAGATTGCTGGTCTTTGTGGGTGATGGGATCCGCTGAGCCAGATCACCTGGCTCCCTGTTTCAGCCCCTTTTTTTTCAGTTGAATGGGCAACTCTGTCTCCTAGGCATTCCAGGAACCAGTTGAAATGGCTGCCCAGATTTGTAAGTTTTTGTGCGGAGACTCGCTGCACCGGCTGAAACAGCCATGCTGGAAGCTTGTGGTGCTTTTCAGCCCAGGAATCTCCTGGTCTATGGGCAGTAAAAACTCATTTGGAAATGTGGTGATTACTCACCCTCTGTGTTCTTCTTGCTGGGAACTGCACTCCAGAGCTGTTCCTATTTGGCCATCTGGGATCTCCCCCGTCTATTATTGTTATTATTATTATTATTATTGTTATTATTATTTGAGATGTAGTTTTGCTCTGTTGCCCAGGCTGGAGTGCAGTGGTGCAACCTCCACCTCCTGGGTTCAAGTGATTCTCCTGCCTCAGCCTCCCAAGTAGCTGGGATTACAGGCATGCACCATCATGCCTGGCTAATTTTATATATTTTTTCTTTCTTTTTTTTTGTCCCTCCAGATTTGCTTTACTGCATTATAATTTTGTATTTTTAATAGAGATGGGGTTTCACCATGTTGGCCAGGCTAGTCTCAAACTCCTAATCTCAGATGATCTGCCGGCCCTGGCCTCTCAAAGTGCTGGGATTACAGGCATGAGCCTACTTCAATATACTTTAAATTATACTTCCTTTTAAAAAATGTTAATGTTTCCCTAAATTTACAATATACATTTTAACTAATCTACATCTGCCTTCAAATAGCACTTCACATGTGGTGCATATACCTTATAACAGGGTAGTTCCAATTCCTCCCTCCTAACCCTTATGAAGTTGCTGTCTCTCATTTCACTTATTCATGTGTTATAATCATCCAATACATTATTGCTGTTATTAAACAGTTATCCCTCAGTTCAGGTAAGAATTTTTTAAATTTAAGATTTGGTTGTATTTCTTCTCTGACAGTTGTCCTTTCTTTATTTAGATCCAAGTCTGATCTATGTCATTTTCCTTCTAATATTTCTTGCATGGCAGGTCTGATGGCAATGAACACCCTATCTTTGTCTGAGGAATTTCCTTCTAATATTTCTTGCATGGCAGGTCTGATGGCAATGAACACCCTATCTTTTTTCTTAACTTTGGAAGGCTACTTTTACTAGATAAAAGATTCCAGATTTTTCTTCTTTTGGCACTTTAAATATTTCACTTCACACTTTTCTTGCTTGTATGGTTTCTGATGAGAAGTTCACTATAATTCTTATCCATGTTCTTCTATAGGCTAAAAAAAAAATTAAAAATCTGCCACTGCCTTCTTTATCTCTCTTACTTTTTGTTTCCTACAGCAGGGGTCCCCAACCCCCAGGCTGCAGACCTGTACCTGTCAGCAGCCCATTAGAAACCAGGCCACATAGCAGGAGGTAAGCAGTGAGCATTACTGCCTGAGCCCTGCCTCCTGTCAGATCAGCAGCAGTATTAGATTTCCACATGAGCTTGAACACTATTGTGAACTGTGTGTGCAAGGGATCTAGGTTGCATGATCTTTATGGGAATCTAACTAACTGATTACCTGAGGTGGAACAGTTTCATCCCCAAACCATCTCCACACCCCCCACCCCAACATGGAAAGATTGTCTTCCACGAAACAGGTCCCTGGTGCCAAAAAGTTTGGGGAATGCAGTTCTACAGTATAAATCTGATAAGCCTAGGTGTAGTTTTTTGTTTTTGTTTAACTTGTTTTTGTTACGAGGAGGTGACTGGGGATGGGGCTAAGACACTGAGTGTTTTTGGTTTCTAGCATTAGATTCTTTCCAATAATTTCCATCTCTGCTTATATTACCCGTCTGTTTCTTGCATGTTGCCTGCTTTTCTCATTTGAACTGTTAACACCCTGTCTGGTAAATCTGGCAGCCATATCCTGAGTTGGTTTTGATACTTGCTTGATCTGTTTCTTGCTTGCTTTTCAGCATGCCTTGTAGTTTTTGTTGAAAGTTGGACATGTACTGGGTAATAGGCGCTAAGATAAACAGGCTTCTAGTGTGAGGATTTATGTTCATTTGCTAGGATTGGGTTTTGTTTACTGTTTCTTTAGCCCTGTTGGTGTGGTGGTAAGATAAGTGGGAGAGGAGTGTTCTCAATCTTACAATTAAATCTCAAGTCTCTTAGTAAGCCTGAGTCTCTGGCTTGGGACCTTCACACGTGCTTCTTTTTGGAAAGCTTTCCTATTCCCCTCAGGTGAGACAGAGAGGGGATAAATGGCTGGAGTGAGAGGTGTGCCTTTCCCCGTGGCTCTAGGACAAGCCTGAAGCCTGCTTCAGTCTTTCCCTGAGGAGTAAGTCTTTATTATGGAGAGAGCTCGACACATTTCATAAGAATTACTCTTCCTCTCCTGCAAGAACTATGAGGGCATCTTCTCTCTGTTTTTTACAATGAGAAACTGGTGGGATTCCTATAGGTAATGTTCACAAAACCAGGAGGCTTTCCCCAAGACTGTGGTACCAGAAGTGAGCCTACCAGTCTAGAGATCCAACACTTCTGCTCCAGGTAAGTTGATCTCAGCTTTGACTCTGGATTTGCTGGAGGTAGTTTGCAAACTCTGAAGACAGTTTGCCCTGTGAAATCAGTTCTGCAATGAATTGGAGTCATTGGTTTTCAGTTTGTCCAGATTTTTCTTGTAACAACAGGAGTGACAACTTCCAAGCTTTTTACATGTTGAAGCTGAAACAGGAAGTCCAACGTCTCCATGTGGCCTTCCATTATATAAATAACCTAACCTGAGCATTGGTAGAGGGAAAATTCCTCAAAAGACTTTTTGTTTCTGAAGTAATTTAGAAATAACAGTTGAAAAACATAGGCAAGAAAAACTTTCTGAGCAAATTACACGGTCAGTTGCCTTTGAATAACATTTTTTTCTCATGATAAAAGCAACACATCTGATGGAAAACAGTTGAAAATACAATGAGGTGTATGGGAGGAAATAAAATTGCCTGCAGTCTTTCTAAGAGATAACCAGTTAACACTTTGCTGTATTTTATTTTTCTTGACTACATAAAGCTAGAAACACATATCTTTAAAATTGGAATCATTACTAGTGTCCTTTTATTAGTCTGTCGTACTTGTCTTTACTGAATGTAATATTTAACCATTTTCCCATGTTAGTCTTTAAAAATGTTTGTAGCATCTGCATAAAAATGTGTTATAAGGGTGTTTTGTTATTTAACTGTATCTGTTCAAACATAATACCACAATTACCATCCTTGTGCATAAATTTTTGTGTACAGCTGTTAAAATTTTCTTAGAATTACTGAAAACAATTGCTAGGTAAAGAGTTATCAGTGCTGGCTCATGCCTGTAATTCCAGCACTTTGGGAGACCAAGGAGGGAGGGACTATGAGGTCAGGAGATCGAGACCATCCTGGCTAACCCAGCAAAACTCTGTCTCTACTAAAAATACAAAAAATTAACTGGTGTGGTGGTGCACGCCTGTGGTCCCAGCTACTCTGGAGGCTGAGACAGGAGAATTGCTTGAATCGGGAGGTGGAGGTTGCAGTGAGCACAGATCACACCACTGCCTTCCAGCCTGAGTGACAGAGCAAGACTCCATCTGAAAAAAAAAAAAGACATTAAATTTCTAAGGCTTTTGATATAGGCTGATTGTTTTGGGTGGTAAAGGTCTTCTTGATAGAGGTGCCCTAAGAGGTGTTTTAAAAGCCCAGCATCACATAGGACTCATCTTCCTCTCACCTGCATTTGACACCAATGGGATGCTTCCTCTGACCACACCTTTTGTTCAGCGCAGCATATTTTGTGACATTTGAGCATCATATTATGAGAAATAGTACAGAGGAAAGAATGTGAGCTTTATAATCAGCAACCTGCGTGCTGTGGTTGGAATGTTTGTATCCCCCTGAAAACTCATATATTGAAATCCTTATCTTCAAGGTGATGGAGGTGGGAGGTGATTAGGTCATGGGATAGTGTCTTTATAAAAGAGGCCCTAGGGAGACCCCCTACCCCTCCCACCATGTGAGAACACAACAAGAAGGCGCCATCTGTGAGGATGTGAGCCCTCACCAGACACTGAACCTGCGGGTGCCTTGATCTTGAACTTCCCAGCCTCCAGAACTGTAAGACATACATTTCAGTTGAAAAGTCATCCAGTTTATAGTATTTTGTTATATAGTAGCCTGAAAATACTAAGATACTGGGGTGAGTCTTTAATTATCTAGAACTTAAGTAACTTAATTTTCCTTAGTTGCTTCAATCTTCTCACTTGTAAAACAGGGATAATCGTTTTCTTTCCAGGATTAGTTGTGAAAATTAAGTCATTATTTCAACTTTCATTGAATAAATGTTATTGAGTGCCTGCATATAACAGGCACTATGCTGGGTGCTGAGGACACAATGATAAACAAACAAAAGCAGAGAAGACTATTTTGTCTTGAGCTTTCTGTCCATCAGAAGAGACAGCCATCAAATAAGCCTGCAAATAAGTGTTAAAATGGAATGGTGACCTGGAGCACTAAGAGTACCTGCTAGGCAGATCTGACCTGAGGGAGTTGGAGAAGGATAGGCAGTTCTGTGGAGGTGATGATGGGCAGGGAGGTGTAAAGGAGGCGGAGATGACTGGGGATGGGGCTAAGACTCTGAGTGTTCTAGTCAGAGGGAACAACATACAGAAAGGACTCTAAGAACCACAGGAAGAAGAGGAAGCATGGAAAGGTAACAGAAACCAATTTGCAATTTAAAGCCAGAATCTTGACTGCAACAGGTGGGGATGGTAGGGTGGGAGGAGATGGGGAATGGCCAGAGACTGGCCAGTTTAGAAGCTATTATAAATCCAGGTGGTAATGGTCAGAATGGAGATAAATGAATTTAAGCAGTAATCTCAGTAGGAATTGACGAAGTCAGTGAGACCAATCTCTGATTTGTGACTTTGCCTGGCAGCATCATGGCTCAGCACAGCCACAGAGGTTATGTTCCAGCAGATAATGCTGCTAGAAGTCAGAAGACATGGGGGCTCATAATAATGGACAATGGATTCTAAGCTGGATACAAAGGAAGTACAGGTTGGAGAAAGCAGCACCGGAGAGAATAGCTGGGTTCAAAGGTCCTAATGAGGTTAGAACATTGGTGGTAGGAGTGGTAGCTAAGCAGCCTGGAAGGATTGCCAGGCAATGGTGGTGAGAAACGGAGATCCTGGGATTACTGCTTCAGAAGGTAGAATGGTTTGGGTGATAATGAGATTCAAGATGTGATGGTGGAAGAGAGTGTTCTACTTGATGTTTCCATCCCTCTCCTCTTACCCTCTGCAGGAGGTCACTGCCCAAAAGAAAAAGGTTTTTGTTGTACAAATGGGAGGCATAATAGTCTAGAACAGCGCCTGGCTCAGAGCAGGTGATCTATGAGAGGTTCCTCAAGGCAGCATTGGACTGCTGCTGCCAGGGCTAAGCTGTTTCCTGGGCCCATAATCCGTACAGTCATTTTAGAACTTCTTCCTGAAACCAGACCTCTTTTGGGGCTGGGAGGTGTCTGTTACGCTGAACTCAACTTTATACTGAATAGTGTTTGGCAAAGTTTCTGTGATGTGGTTTAAATACATCTTGTAGTCAAAAACCATTCGTTCCCTGAGGCTACCTCCAGGGTTTAAGCCACCTTCTGATCACTGTTTGACTTGTATCCATTTCCCTCTCCAGGAATACATCCATTCTGTAGAATGAGAAATGTGGATAATAATAACAGCCGGAGGATATTGTATTGGTTTGCTAAGGCTGTCATAACAGAGCACCACAAACTGGCAGCTTAGAACAGCAGATATTAATGATCTCATAATTCTGCAGACTAAGTCCAAAGTTGAGGCGTCATCAGGGTTGGTTCCTTTTCAAACCCACAGGAGAGAATCCTTCCTTGCCTCTTCTACCTTCTGATGTTTGCCAGTACTCTTTGGTGTTCTCGGCTTCTAGATGCATCCTCTCAACCTCTGCTTCTGTTGTTATATGGTCATCTTCTCTCTCTAATTTTTTTGAGATATTCTTGGTCTGTCGCCCAAACTGGAGTGCAGTGGAGTGATCCCAGCTCACTGTATCCTCTGCCTCCCAGGTTCAAGCAATTCTCCTGCCTCAGCCTTCCGTGTAGCTGGGATTATAGGACTGTCCCACCATGCCCAGCTCATTGTTGTATTTTTAGTAGAGATGGGGTTTCACCATGTTGGCCAGTGTGGTCTCGAACTCCTGATCTCAAGTGATCCACCTGCCTTGTCCTCTCAAAGTGCTGGGATTACAGGCATGAGCCACCGGACCTGGCCCTTCTCTCTTCTTACAAGGACACCAGTCATACTGGATTCAGGGCCCATCCTACTCCAGCATGACCTCAGCTTAACGAATTACATCTGCAAGGACCCCATTTCCAAATGAGGTCATATTCTGAGGTACTAGGAATTAGAACTTCAACATATCTTTTTCTTTTTGTTTTCAAGGGTGGGGAGGTAGAGAGAGACACAACCCATCACAGATGAACTTAAAAGAGCCCAACAACCAGGTGTGGTGGCTCACACCTGTAATCCCAGCACTTTGAGAGGCCGAGGCAGGTGAATCACGAGGTCAGGAGTTCAAGACCAGCCTGGCCAACATGGTGAAACCCCATCTCTACTAAAAATACAAAAAATTAGCTGGGCATAATGGTGGGTGCCTGTAATCCCAGCTGCTTGGGAGGCTGAGGCTGGAGAATTGCTTGAACCCACGAGGTAGAGGTTGCAGCAAACCGAAATCGTGCCATTGCACTCCTCCTGAGCAGCAGAGACTCTGTCTCAAAATGCAACTAAATATTTCTCTGTTCACATTTTTCTGATGGCAATATGTCTGATAACTGGGAGCCCCACTACCGTAGGTTGGGATTACTGATCTAAATAAAAACCTAGTTCTGAATCCCCTAGAAAGCATGAGGTAAGTTTTACCTCGGTTTAGGGGCTACAGCTCTCAGACAGGAACACCTGGCTACTGTGGTGGCAGGACTTTGAGCAATTTGATGAAGACAGCACCTCAATCATCACCAAGCTTCCTGCAATGGAGTCGCACGTTCAAGATTCAGTTACTAATCTTGCTTCAGTGCAGTTGCTCAGAAGTATAAATAATTCATTGTGAAATCTTGAAGATGTTCCTTGGTTTCCATCTTAAGTTACATTAAATAATGACCAAGAACCACGATTAGATATTCATATATTATTACAAGGCATTGCAGTTGCACAGGAGGACTGGATTTTGCTGACCCTAAGGAGAATGCAAAATGCATGGCAATACACAAAATCCACTTCAGCATCATTCAGTTCAATTTAAAATGATAACGACATTCAGGCTGCCTACAGTGGCAGTGAACTTTAACACCGTTCATGATTTGGTCTCCAGACCACAACATTCAATTTAGCTACTGTTTTGAGTTGCATGCTAGGAGCATGGACTTTGGAATCGGACAGATTTGAATTTGCTTTCAGGCTTTAAATCTTGTTTTTTTTTTTTTTTTTTCCCCACTGTGGAAGGCAGAATAATGTTCCCCCAACAATGTCTATTCCTAATCTCCATCAACTGTGAATATGCTCATTTACATGGCAGAAAGGACTTGGCAGATTTGATTAAGGTACAGGCTCTGGAGAGGATGACAGTATCTTGCATTATCCAGGTGGGCCCAATCTAATTCCTTCATCCTTAAAAGCAGTGACCCTTTCCCAGCTGTGGTTAGAGGTGTGATGAAGGAGAAAGTGTCAGAGACATGTGGTGGTGCTGGCATTGAAGATGGGTAAAGGGACCACGAATCAAGAAACGTGGGCAGCCTCTAGAAGCTGGAAAGGCAAGAAAGCAGATTCTCTCCCAGAGCTCCCAGAAGGGATGTAGCCTTGCCAATGCCTGAACTTTAGAACTTCTTGTTGGCAGAACCATAAGGTCATAAAGTTGTCTCATTTTAAGCCACTAAGTTTGTGGTCCTTTGTTAAAGTTGCAATAGATAACCAATACACTTTCTAGCTGTATGACTTTGAGTCTTGGCTTCCTCAACCATAAAAAATAATATAATAATGATCTTGCGGAGTGTATTTGTGGATGAACTGAGATTATGCATGTGAAGTCCGTTGTTAATCATTTCATGTTAGTGTAGGAAGTCCAGTCTTAAGGAGTCTGATTATTTTCCCTGACCTCTGGTGTGGGCCTGGCTGCCAGTAGGTGAGCTGCTGCATCCAGGTGTGTTGCCCCGGCCTTGCTGTTAGTGTGAGGTGTGCACCAGCAGCAGCTGCCTCGCCTCGGGAGCTCATTAGGATCGAGATCGCCGAACCTCAGGCATTCACCTCAGACTGACTGAGTCAGAATCTGGATTTCTAAACAAGATCCCCAGGTGATTCCCATGCATTTTAAAGTCTGAGAGACACTGGACTAGTAGTTTTCAAACATCACATATGCTAACAGAACAGACGCCAGGGCCAGAATTTATGGGTGTGGCCTTCAACATGTGTATTTTTAATATGCTTTCCGGTTATTTCTAATGCACAGGGGGATGGTAATCATCCAAATAAATGCTTAGAAATGCACTTTAATATATGAGATTCAAATCAGAATTGCAAAATTTTAAATACTTTTTCCTCTAAGGAAAACAGCTGTGCTACATAAGTGTGTATTACTAAGTGCTATATTTTTAAAAGATACATAAAAGAATAAACATCAAAGAACAGCAGAGACACATTCTCACTGGTTCTTAACTGTTATGATTCCAATTCTGGCTTTATCATATCACAGACTTTCAGAAGACTCATCCCACGTGCTTCATGCAGAAGCAATGCTTAGACAAACCTGTGGAACTTTGGCATTAAAAGCTCTTAGCTGTTTTTCTTTAAGACGAGAACTTGTTAACTGCTTATTACCATTATCAGAAGACAAGAAAGCTCCCTCTGTTCTAGGAGTACCTGCATCCCTTTCTCCATAGACAGAAGCATAAAGAGCGAGTTCAGCAGCTTTAATTGGCGTAGCTCAGTCATGCTTCTGGGGGCCCGGGGATCCAGAGCATTCCAAGAACCAAAGCTAGAGTGACTTCTCTCCAGGATGCCCAGGCCAGAAGACACAGAGGTGAGAGCTCCAGGCTGAGTCTGGAGAGAGGGCTCAGATTCAGCCTCTCACCCAGAAGCACCAACAGAGGGATAAGGGCTAGGAACAGGAGCCAACACTGAGGGCTGGGTTCCCCCAATGGCAGAAGGGCAGCAGGTGAGGAAGACAATGTGATGTTCCTGGACAGTTGCCATGGACAGCTGTGAGGCACTTGTGGTTCTCGTTTCTTAGCAGTAAAGATGTGGTGCAGGTACACTGGCTGCTTTTTAGCTGCAACGTGGAGGTGAGCCACGTACCCTCATTGCTTCCGCCATGAAAAGCAGAGACTTAGACCCAGCCAAGGGAAGACCTAGAGAAAACTTGTTGTAGCCATTGAGGGCTTGGCAGCCCTGCACACTGACTGCAAGGGCTGGTATGGAGGAGGACAGGGCCCTGGATGGCCTTGGCTGACATCCAACCCTGCTTCCTCTGGAATACTCAGAATGTATGAAGGATATAATATCCTGAGATAAGGAGGAAGTGGGGAACAACCTGGCTGTGTCCTTGTGAACTTCCAAAACAGGATGTTCTTCCACACTTATGCCCAGTGACCTAAGTGGTGCCAAGGGTGGAAAGCCCAAGGCAGAGTACTTTCAGGGTCCCTCAGCCGTGGTGGGATGTGTGGCAGGCACAGACAAGACTCCACACACCCGGCACGGCTCTCCGAACCTTCGGGCATCCACTTGGCATGGATCCTAGGCTTCTGATATCCTTGTTACCTACCTGTGAGTAATACAGCTGCTTTGCCTGATGTGTGAGTGTTCTGTCTCACCAGACTCATGCAAGTGGCAGAGAAACTTTGCATCGTGAGGACCATACTTTATAGGTGTTCAGACCTCTGGAAATAGCCTCCTGAGGTCTCACCAGGCCTGATTTATTGGCCCACAGTATCAAAGGTCGTGCCTGCAGAGGAGTGTCTTCTTTAGGGTCTGGCCATGCAGGTAAACGCACCTGATAGCAATAACTTAAGCATACCCTGAGATTGACTTTGTACAGCAGACGCACCTGAATGTGGTCTCAAGTTCCAAGCTGAGGAACCCAGGAGTAGCCAACCTGGAGATTCATTCCATATCAGTGAGGAACGCCTGAGCCCCAGCCCTGTCCCAGAACGAGCAGGCCATACAGGGGCTCATGGTCTTTTGTTTCGGGTTGAAAGAAGATTGCTAGGTGGAGGTAGCTGGGGGAGGGTGTTAAGTGAAAGTGCCATCAAAACTGCATGCTTTTTGCAAGTGGTTGTGGTTATTCCGTCCAGCCAGCCACCATTGGACTCTTTCACTTGTATGTAAGTCCGCAGTAAAACCTGTCTCGTTTGCTGGCACTGGGTCTCTTCTTCAGTCTCTTTAACCTGGTATCATCCTCCCTTGGAGTTAATAGGGGTTCAGCACAACAGTCTGCATGCAGAAACTTCTGTACTATTCTGGATTCTCCACTTTAGTGAACACAAAACCTGTGACAACCTTTTTTTAGAAACTACAATTACCTTTGTTAGAAAAAAAAAGATTTTTTTCTACACTTCTTTCACAGCCCGAAAATATGTATCTAATACCTCCTTTTCAATTAAGTTTGCCTTCTCCCAGAATAAACCACTTAAAATGACATTTAGGTAAACCTCCATGTGGTATAAAAGAGAGATCCCTGATTTTGCCAGAGATGACAAGGGTCCAATTGAAAACATGATTGAATATTATTCTCAGCAACTGGCTACTTGTGGTTTAAAACCAGTGCAGTCAAACACCCTCGTGAGTCAGGTTCACCTGTGTGTGTTTAGAGACAGGGTCTTGTTCTCTCACCCAGGCTGGAATGCAGTAGTGTGATCATAACTCACTGTAACCTTGAACTCCTGGGCTGAATTGATCCTCCCGAGTATCTAGGACTACAGGCATACAGCACTGTGCCCAGCTCATTCTTAAACTTTTTTTTTGTTTGTAGAGACAGGGTCTCACTGCATTGTCTAGGCTGCTCTCCAACTCTTGGCCTCAAGTGATCCTCGCACCTTGGCCTCCCAAAGTGCTGGGATTATAGGCATGAGCCACTGAACTAGGCCTGTGAAAAAAGTTTCTCTTACTTTTTCCTTTTCCTTGTCCCTCCCTTCCTCTTATTTGCCTGTCTCCTGATTCTCACAGGTAGAGTCTAAAACCACTACTGTCTAACGCCATTAAATCATATCAAATTATATATCACAGCCCTGTGTAATTTCCAACATGATTCTGACCTGCCAGACTACAACATCAGACTTTCCCAGTGATAGGGCCAGTCAGTGAAAGAAAGTGCAGGAGAGAGTGAGCTTTTGGCCAGTTCCACTGCATGGCCATGACCTGATGGTATTAAGTAACTTCCCGCGGAGTCTACATCTCCTTCGCAGCCCACATGTAGAGAGACTGCATGGGTGGAGCGCAGGGTCTGCTCTCCTCTGAAGCGGCACTCCTAATTGTAGACTAACATTTAGCATTCTACTGCTTTCACTGAAGAACCGTATAAAAGACTCAAGTTTGAAAGCCACTCATTAGGTGGTCTCACTTCTCAAAGAATACATAGGGTCCTTTCTTCTCCATTCTACATGCTGGATTATAACCCAGCAAATAACAATGAGAAAATTAATTCTGATAGTGATGATATTTAACTTGATTCTCACAATATTCCTGTGAAATGGGTTGTGTTAGTCCGTGCTTGTGTTGTTATAAAGGAATATCTGGGACTGTATAATTTATAAGGGAAAGAGGTTTATTTAATTGACTCATCGTTCTGCAGGCTGTACAAACATGGTGCTTGCATCTGCTTGGCTTCTGGGGCAGCCTCAGGGAATTTTTCCTTATGGCAAAGGGCAAAGCAAGAGCAGGCACATCACATGGTGGAAGCAGGAGCAAGACAGAGCGAAGGGGAGGATGCCACACAGTTGTAAACAGCCAGAGCTCACGATAACTCACGATTGTGAGGACAGCACCATGGGAATGGCACTAAACCGTTCATGAGAAATTCACCCCATGATTTAATCATCTCCACCAGGTCCCACTTCTGACACTGGGGACTGCAGTTCAACATGAGATTTAGAGGGAACAATGTCCAAGCCTACTGCCTCCATTTTCTATATATGAAAATAGGCTTAGAAGGCCAGGTGATCAGCCCTGGGCCATACACCTGGTCACTAGTGGTACTGGGGCATCAATCAGGCTGTCTGACATCAACCATGCTCCTCACCATGTCACCACATCCCCTTGCCTTCATTGTGCCATCTCCCTTCCCTGCCTCCTCACTCACACCTGCCAGGCCACCACCCCTCCTTCCTCCCTCAGCCACACAGCCTTCTCAGGCTCTGTCCTTGTCCTACACCCAGCCTTCCCATGCAAGCACTGCCCAGTCCCATGGTGCCCCTGGGCCTTACTCATCTGCAAAGTCCCTCCCTTTAGGGATGTGCATGATTGTGGGTTGTTTCTAAGCAAAGAAGTTCTGCCAGAGCCTACACTGGCTTCATTGGTCTGTAAGCCAAAAACTCCTGGCAAAGGAAGAGGTGCTGCTTCTGCCAACTGCTGAGCACCATCCTTGGCAATGCGCATGTTCACAGTGCATAGTCCACATGCGTACTTGTGGTGGCTGGGGCCGGCTCTGGAAGACTGCCCAACTCCCACTGCTTAGCCTGCCTCTGCTCACCAAGATGCTCTGAATCTCTTTTGCTGCTTAGGTAAAAGCCAAAAGTGTACTGTATCAAAACTATGTTTCCTTCAAACAGATGAAGTATCTGGTTAAGGCAATCCTGCTGCTGCTTTGCAGTTGCCAGGTCTGTGTGATTTATGTAGATAACTATTTGCCTATGGTTGTTGGAAGCAGATGTTCACATATAAAGAAAACCCCATTGAGCAGTGGCTGCCCTTGTCAAGGCAGAGTAATGCTCTTTGAAGGGATCTCAGGGCAGGAAGTTCTGTTCTTAGAGCCAGAAAGAGCAGAATGGAGAAATTAAAAATTGTAAAGCCAAGTTTCTGAAAAGCAACTTAAGTCAGATGGTGTCTTCTGAGATCACTAAGCCCTCTGTCCTGCTAAGAAGGCCATTGATGTCATTCCTTTTAGATTTGCAGGTACAGCCTGCAAAGAAGGTGTAATAGAAGGTGAAGAACTCATTGGTCAAATCATTTGAACCCACTGCCGACACGGCAGCAGCCCTGACCTCCAGAGACTAGCCTTGTTCAGCCAGCAGCTATGGGCCAGCACTTCCTACGTATCAGAAACAGCTCTAAAGTCCTTCACATGTATTAGCCTATTCACTTTTCCCAGTATCACACCCCTCTACAGGGAAGAAATTGAGATGCGAGAGGTTAAGAGATTTGCCTGAGGTCATACAGCCCGCAAGTGGCAGAGCAGAGCTTCGAAGCCAGCTTCTAGCTCCAGCACCACGCTCTTGGCTCCTGAGCTATGCAGAGAAAGATAAGTCAGGATTCCAGAGCTCCCTTCTGAGCATTCTCTGCAGAAGGAGAATGCCCCAGGATACAATGTTATCCAGGCAAGACAGGAGGAAATCTAGAATGATTGGAGCTGGGCACCAACACCACCTTGTAGGTGTGTGGGGCTTAGCACTTTGTGGAGCACTTACGCGTGGGGAATCGAGTGAAAAAGAAAGCCTATTTCTTGTGGCAGCACTTGCGACAGAGTATGGAGAGTTCTTCTTCCTTCATGACCAGCCCCTCAGCCAAGAAAAACCCCAGATCATGAGGTGAACCACAGTGCACCCTGGCCGGAGGGGATGGAACCATGGAGCAGACCCAGGAGGTTGTTCCAGCTGTGGCCTGCCCGGCCGGCCCACCAGGCCCCATCCTGCCACAGCCTCCTCTGGCTTCCTGCAGAGAGCAGAGGTCAGCTGCTAGGAGGGGAATTTGACCTGTTCCCAACCCTTTCCGGCCCTCTCCAAGGTCAGGGACTGAAGAGAAGTCTCCTGTGAGGCTTAGAGGATTCTGGAAGTAAGGCTGGCAGCTGCCTCTTAGCTGAGCTTGTGTGAAGCCGGGAGCTGAACTAGCTGGTCCTGGGAAGTGAACTCTCACCTTCTCCCAGAAGCTGTTGCTGCACAGTGATGGGCAAGGGTGAGGCTTTCTGGAGATCCAGGGTCAGATCAGAGGAGGTGGGCCGTAGGTGGAGTTTAACCAGAGGGAGCGCTTCAACTGGACCGTCAAACCTAGCCAGTGTACTCGAATTTGAATATTTACCCAAGAGGGACTACAGTTTCAAATAGAAGCAATTTTTAAAAATGCTACCATGGCTTGAATTTACTGGATTGGGACAAATTTTATTTTCCGACTGAGTGGGAATAGAGACTCCCCTATTAAAGGAAACATCATACAGTTATAAAAATAAAACAAGCTTCCTGACTACGCATAGATGATTTGAGAACGTTGTTTTATATGGTCCACACGTGCTTGAACACATTTATTTTGACAAAGTCCAGTGAAGAAGGGCTGGAAGGGGGAATGGGCAGCAGTTTCCTGCTTGAAATTTCTCATTCTGCTTGGGATTGCTCCTACGGAGCTCACATTTTCACCACGGGAGACACTCAGTTAAAAATACACACATACACACGCACACACATAGTATTGCTAGGAAGAAAATCTGAGCTGTGTATAGGGATTGAGAAAGCTGACGCTGGGAATGCTGTTTGAGAAGGGTGGTCTTAGAAACCTGCCTCTTAAGGTGATATTTAAGCAGACACCTGCGTGGAAATGGAGCTAAATACTGGTTGAGATGGGTGATGGGAGCGGGGTGGGTTATTTGTTTGTGTTATGAACTGAATGTTTGTATCCTCCCACAATTCAGATGCTGAAGCCATAACCCCCAGTATGACGAATTTACAGGTAGGGCCTTTGGGAGGCGATTAGGTTCAGATGAGGTCATAAGGGTGGCCCCTTGTGGTGGGATTCCTGTCTTTATAAGGGGTGGAAGGGGACAGAGCAGAGCTCGCCCCCTCTGTCTCCCCTCCTGTGTGAGGACACAGTGAGATGGCCGCCAGCCATCTGCAGGTCAGGAAGAGGGCACTGAATCTGCCGGTGCCTGGGTCTTGAACTTCTCAGGCTCTGGGACTGTGAGAAATATGTGTGTGTTGTTCAAGCCAGCCAGTGCAGGTATTTTGATGTAGCAGCCTGAGCTGCCTAATGTAGTTCTTTTTTGTCTGTTTATGTAGTCTGGCCATGGAGTCACCCTCTACTCTTATCCATTTTAGAACTTCTGGAGATAACCTCAAGGGGGTGTCCCTGCAGGGTTGAGAAGACATCACTGGTTTCAGGAAGGTACACAGGAGCAGAATCAGAGAGGTCATCATGGCAGGAAAGGAAAGGTATCTGTGATATTCTCACTCCCTTAGTTCACATATAGGCAAGCCCCGGGTGACCAACTAATTTATACTCCAAACCAAACTTAGGAAATGTTTAATATCTGCAGCAGGGAAACATACAGAAACCAGGCCTTTTGTCATAAACTACGAGTTTGTTAGAGCACATCAGAACATAGGTTATCCTCGTTTAGTTCTGGGTTTGAGTGAGAGATTGCCCTAATACAGCCCTAGTTCTGGATTTTCTCATGAGTGCTCTGGGACAGTTACCATTGCCTCAGGCTTTGGCAGCTAGATGGTGACAAGGCCTAGATATGGGTTTAGGAGAAGGGAGGGTCCTTCTTAGACCTCATAGCTAAGTGACAAGTAATAAAATAGCAATTTTAAAAGTATCCTGCCATTGTCATGTGTAGGTATACATCTCTGAGGGGATTTACAGTTCAGGATGGAAGTGATTTGGGCAGAATTCTGACATTCCTGCATCCTCATCTCTCACTTCATCCTCATGCCACTAAGGGCAGTTGGAGTGCAGCAGTTCAGAATGAAAGCTCTGGAACCAAAGTGCTTGGGTTTGAAATATGGCTCTGTCTCCTTCCGGCTGCAGACACTGGGCAGTTTATGTAACCTTCCTGTGCCTCCATTGTCTAAATGTATATGATGACAATGCCTCGATACTAGGGGTACATAAAGACTAAATGAGGTCATACATGTAAAGCACTCAGGTGGTGCCGATGTATATCAAAGTGTTCATCAATGTTGGCTATTATAATATTGTTATGCTTATTTATCACTTATTTATTTAGAGACAGGGTCTCATTGTCGCCCAGGCTGGAGTGCTGCGGCATGATCTCAGCTCACTGCAGCCTTGACCTCCTGGGTTCAAGTGATTCTCCCACCTCTAACTCCTGAGGGGGACTATGGGTACATGCCACCATGTTGGGCTAATTTTTGTGTTTTTTTTGTAGAGACATTTTACCATGTTGTTCAGGCTGGTCCCAAACTTACTATGTTTTAATAGCTGCTTCCCTAAGAGATTATTATCCTATTTTGTGGATATGGAAACTGGGTTCAAATGCGGGTGGTTGCAGCCAGAGAAAATGGAAAAGATTTGAATCAGGCCTAGGAATATGGGCAAGACTGATGATAAAAAGGAGATGGAGAAGTTTAGGCAGGTAGGAGCTACCGTGTGGAATCCAGGGCACTCAGTGCGGCCAGGGAACTGCAGTAGGACCAACTCTAGTGGCAAAGACAGTTTCAGCTGGGGAAAGTGGGTAAGAACTGGCCACAGAGAAGATTGCAAGACAGAAACTGCGCATAGGATCTCCTACAGCTGTCTTTTCCTCCTGGCTACCTGAGGTGTCTCTGATTCCAAAAGAAGATGGATATTTTCCCAGCAAGTCTGGGCTAAGAGCTGATTGGGTCTTTGGGAGTCAGCACCATCTTGCCCTCCAATGAGTACTGGCCTTTGTGTTAAGGTGTGCTGGACAAGTGCAGTGAAGGAGGGTATGTTTCCTGGGGCACAGGGCACCCTACCTCTCTGGCAGAGATAAATTTATTTCAGTTTTACCTTCCATTTCTCTGTTAGTTGGGACTCTTTCATTCAGTTGTGAGGTTGGAATCAAATTTATACTGGCTTAAGAAAAGCAGGAATTGACTGGCTCACTTCATTGTAATAGTTGGGCTATACTGGCTTCAGGTACGGTCTGACCCAAGGGCTCAAACAGTGTTGGAGGACCCAGTTTCTCCATTTCTTGGCTGTGTCTTCCACAGTGTGGGCTTCCTGGGCAGGTCCAAGTATGTGTAATCTGACTTACGGAAATTCCAGCAAAAGAAGCAAATGCCGTATCACCTGCTGCCCCAACAAAGGTCTTATTGAATCTCATTGATTCTTATTGGGCCACAGACCTGACTCTGGACCAATCACTGTGGCCAGAAGACTGTGGGCCTGCATTACATGCCTGACCCTGGAATTAGCAATAACATCATAAGCATGTGAGCACAGGGGAGCACACTGCCAGGAGGACACATGGTTGCTGCATGGCAGATAGGACAATAATAAATAAAGCAGCCCCTTTGCAGTGAACCAAAAGAGAGCTAAAAATGAGATCTGTGTGTCTGGAATATAGGCCAAGTAATTTAGTCATCCTGGAGAACAACGTCTCAGCAGTTTTCTTCTTACTTGATCTAGGATTCCTTACTGGATCATGGCTTTGCCATGTGGGCCCTGTGCACACAGCTGTTGGCTTATTTTTTCTTTTTTTGAGACAGGTTCTCATTTTGTCACCCAGGGTGGTGCAGTGGTGCAATCTCGGCTCACTGTTTTCTTATTTTTAAGCCTGCCTACTCGTGGCCATCTGTCTCTAAACACAACATTCCAGCCCGTTTTCCTAATTGAATTATATGGCCTTTGCTCCTCTTCGTTGTTCCATTGACATTGACCTCACCAGTGTCTCTCTCCTATTCTGCTGCTGCCTCATCAGAAAGCTGTTTTCCAGGGACACAGCACCTGTCATTTCATCTCATCCAAACTTGATCCTTATTTCAGTGTGCAACTTAGGATGTTCCCTCCCCTCTCCCTCCTGGCCTGAAAGGGTAACTTGGTAGATCAACTTCTGTGATCCCTGGCTGAGCTCTGTGATAAATGGGACCCATGTCCTTTAATGCTTAAATCCTCTTACATAAGCTTTTTGGCATTTCTGAGCAGGATGGAAGGTGCTAAATGCAGGTTTAGAGAATTAATTCTGTGATTGAGGTTGTAGAAATGTAAGTTGGAACTAGTCGCTGGAGGGCTTTCAGTGTCAGGGCAGGGTGTCTGCACTGTGTCCCACAATGGTGGGAGCCATTGAATATTTTGAGTAGAAGAGGGACACCCTTCTCCCATGGCATCTTTCTTTGAGCACATACCAGTTGTTAAGCCCTATACACATGTCCTTTACATATATGATCTTATTTCACGGCCACAATAATCCTGTGAAAGAAGTGTCCTCTTGCGCGCACTCGTGCACTCTCCCCTCCCCCCACCAGAAACAGAGTCTCACTATGTCTACCAGGCTGGAGTGCACTGGCACCATTGTAGCTCACTGCAGTCTCAAACTCCTGGGCTGAAGCAATCTTCCTGCCTTGGCCTCCTGGGTAACTGAACTGACAGGCTTGCACCATCATGACTGGCTAATTTTTTTTTAGTTGTAGAGATAGGGGTCTCACTATGCTACCCAGCATGGTCTCAGCCTCCTGGACCCAAGTGAGCCTCCTGCCTTGGCCTCCCAAAGTGTTGAAATTATAGGTGTGACCCACTGCACCCAGCCAAGAAGCCCCTTTTAAATGGCAACTACTAACCTGATCACACCTCATTATTGGCAGAAATCCCTAAAACGCAGAACACATGCAGAAAACCGACCATCCGACCTCACCCCACACACCGTGGGACAGCGGCAGCGAGTGTGTCACCGTTTCACTTCTCTGAGGCAGGGGTTCACCCCTGTCAATCTTCTTGGCAGAGTGGCTGAGGAAGACATGAGGTTAAAATAGCAGTGAAAGGAAATGATGCAATTCATTCCCCAATCGCTTGTTTCCCTTTTTGCTTTTTGCTTTCCCAGAGTGGGATTATCTGAGCCCCTGCATTTCTGCCCTTCCTCCTGGCTGTCAGTTCCACCACCCTGTTGCTGCTCTTTTTGTTTGTTTTGTGTCCTTTGTATCCGGTCTTCACGTGCTCTCCTCCCTTCCTCTCCTTGGCCCTTTTCCCCATGGAATGGCTTCTTGGACTAGTTTGACTGCATCTGCTTCCACATTTGCTTCATGCGTATCGCCTCATTTCACCTGTTTGCCTTGCAGTCCTTGCTTAGTGCCCTTGCTTAGCTGTCTCCGCGTTTAAGTTCTGACGCCCTTGTCTGTTTACGCTGGTCTGTTCTCCAGCACAGTCTCGCTTCCCTGCTGCTTCTCTGGCATAGTCCAACTTTCATGTCCATCATGGGCAGCCAGCTGTGTACCTGAGTTTCAGGATTTCTTTTCGATCTTTTTTTTTTTTTTGGAGACAGAGTCTGGCTCTGTTGCTCAGGCTGGAATGTGGTGGCACGATCTCGGCTCACTGCAAACCTCTGCCTCCCAGGTTCAAGCAATTCTCCTGACTCAGCCTCCAGAGTAGCTGGAATGACAGGCACCTACCATCTAATTGTTTGTATTTTTAGTAGAGATGGGGTTTCACCATGTTAGCCAGGCTGGCCTTGACCTCAGGTGATCCACCCAGCTTGGCCTCCCAAAGTGCCAGGGTTATAGGCCTGAGCCACTGCACCCGGCCTTGCTTTTTGTTCTTAATCAGGTTTCTTCTTTGTGACTTCCTGTGTTAGAATCCAGCCTCACCACACACTAGCTATGTGGTTCTTGCTAACTTTCTCTATATCTCTGTGTCCACCTCTGTAAAATGGAGATGGTGCTAGTAATTCTCTTGTAGGATTCTCATGAAGATTAAATCAGACATTTAATATACAGAAAGTGTTAAGGACATTTCCCGGCACATAGTACTTAGCCAATACATGTTCTTACTCTTGTGTTGTTGGTGGTATTATATGGTTCTGACATTTTGATTCACAGGAGTTCCTCAAAAACAGCAAACACAGAAGGAGCTTCATGGTGGAGGGAAAGAGGGCAGGTTTGAGGGTGGGCAGGTAGAAGGATGATACATGTGTCCCCTGCCAGCTCAGCTTTCCCTGACTCATCTCTTTTAAAGAGTTGGGAACAAAGTTGCCTGTCCTTCTAGGACAAGGGGAAGACATTATTCTTGCCTACCGGATATGTAATAAAATGAAGAATAAAGCCATTTGGGTAAACATTGACTTGCTAGGAATTTCTTTAAAGCATAATGAAATGGAAACAAGCAATGCTCAGTAGGATCTGCACTCCATCTGTTTTGTTCCCTTCTGATGCTCCATCAAGATTCCTAAATGTAGTTTGGATTTTGAGAACATCTGGAATCAGCCAAGCACATTTCTCAAACACTGACATTATCATCTGTATTTCTTGCTGCTTGGTTATGCCTGCCGACTGTGCATTGACCTCCAAAGATGAGGCCCACCAGCATCCACAGTTCAGGGTAACTTAAGGATCCCCGTGGGGACTCTGTGTGTGTGTGTGTGTGTGTGTGTGTGTGTGTATGTGCGCATGCACGTGTGTGTGGTGTGTGTGCATGCATGTACAATTTTCCTTTGTGTCTGATTATGAAGATAATAATGTTTATTACTGAGAGACTACAAAAAGAAAAGAAAAAGGTAAAGAAGCATTCATAATCAACCAACATTCATAATCCAATCACCCAGAAATAGCCACCCTTAATATTGTGATGTACGTGTGAAGGGTTTTACACACATACATATGCATATATATATGATTCCATTTTTTTTTATTCCTGGGATGGAGTTTCGCTCTTGTTACCCAGGCTGGAGTGCAGTGGCGCGATCTCAGCTCACTGCAACCTCCGCCTCCTGGGTTCAAGCAATTCTTCTGCCTCAGCCTCCCAAGTAGCTGGGACTACAGGTGCACGCCACCATGCCTAGCTAATTTTTGTATTTTTAGTAGAGACGGGGTTTCACCATGTTGACCAGGATGGTCTCGATCTCTTGACCTTGTGATCCACCCGCCTCAGCCTCCCAAAGTGCTGGTATAATAGGCGTGAGCCACTGGGCCCAGCTGACTCCATTTTTTTAAAGCCTAACTAGGATGATATTGAATATATACTTTTAGAATACTAGAATTTCTGATAGAAAATCCTGACCATTTTTCTATCCTTAAATCTTTCTTGTGAATATAATATTTGAAAACTGCCTTAATGTTTGGTGGGTAGATGTTCAGTTGGTCCCGGTCCTCCAAGGAGCAGATGCCAAGAGAGGATTAACTGTGCAAGAAGCATTGGGAGAAATCCCTTGGAAGGAGAAAGGCAGAGGGAGCAGGAATAGGCAGCTGTGATGAAGCAATTTGGGCTCCTGTGAGAGGAGACTTAGAAGGAAGGATTGGGCAGGAAGAATGTTCTGAGAAGGCCTTGCCCAGGCTGGTGGGGAGATAACACGTGGGCAAAGGTGGCAACTGCCTTTGGGCAGTTCTGGTATTAGACAAGAATGGCCTAGCTCTGGTGGCCCCAGGATGCTTGGCCATTGGCTGGTGGCAGCAGGGGAAGCATGGCCTTGACATGAGCAATGTAGTGGGTCCAGAGTGGCAGTTGGAGGCTTCCAGTCAACTGGGCTCCCCACCCAGAAGATTCTGTGGAAGGAGCTATGAGCAGCCCAGCTCCCTGCCCACCACAGATGTACCAAAAGTAAATTAATTTTAATTGTTAGCTGTTTTGACCCATCTTATTATTTGCTGTTATAAATTATGAAGCAATAAACATTCTTCAACACGAATCTTTGTGGTGTTCTCTGAGAATTCTCTCTCTCTCTTTTGTTTTTGTTTTAGACAGATCGAGCTCTGTTGCCTAGGCTGGGAGTGGTGTGATCTCGGTTCACTGCAGCCTCGACTTCCCAGGCTTGGGTGATCCTTCCACCTCAGCCTTCCCAGTGCTGGGATCACAAACAGGTGCCACCATGGCTGGAAAATGTTTGTATTTTCATTAGAGACCAGGTATGTTGTTCAGGCTGGTCTCTAACTTCTGGGTGCAAGCCGTCTGCCTGCCTTGGCCTTCCAAAGTGCTAGGATTACAGGCATGAACCACCACCCCTGGTCTTTTCTGATAATTTTCCTAGGGTAAATGAATATGGTTGAACATGGTATATTGAAAATACATGTTTTTCTCAAAACTCAGTAAAAAATCAGAAGGAATCAATAAAGTCAAAATCTATAAATTTAATCCTAGAAGGGATAGCAGTGGATGAGACTTTCATAAAAATTTAAAAGACGGAATATTCAGGTAAATTTTATGAGATCAATCAGAGTGAAGGAAGTTAAAACCCAAGATGACTGCAGAGGAGGTAGCCAATATGCTCTAGCTCTCTGAGGTTTAAAAATTGTAGCACGATGTCCAGGTTTGGTGGAAAGTCTGTGTATGAGTAAGACAGACTTCCTGATGACCTCCTTCACCCCAGGTGCCCACCCTTTCCTGGGAGATGGGAGGTTTACTCTCGAAGAGGCTGCTGACGTGAGGATATTAGGCTGGATAGAAGACATGGGTATGTTGTCTAGAAACAGAGATCATATGAAAGTCTACACAGTGACCACGAGCTCCCTGGCCAATCCTTCATTCCACTTGCTTGGCCTCAGTTTTTCTGTCTGTAGAAATGGGGATAAGGTAATAATAGTACCCTACCTTTCAGTATTGTTTTAAGGATAAGATATGTAAAACATATAGAACAGCACACAAGTGCTATAAAAGTTATTTACTATTACTGTCACTGCCATCATTTTATACATATGTATCTTATTTTCCATTTATCAGCTTATTCAATCTTATACTATTATACTCATTAAGGTAATAAGGCTTTATAATTTGTCTCCTCTCCTTTATTGTATTTTACTTGCAATTAAACATGTGAATTAATTTGTACAACACTGACCCCTTTACAAGATATGGTCTTCTACTTTCAGAACGTGTATGTATATGTCACCTTGTTGATCCAAATATTTTGTGTCCTTCAAACACACTTTTAGTTCTCTTCTTATAATTTCTGAATTTTTTTCTTAATTTTCTTTGTAGCTGTTAATGTGAATGGGAATTTTGATTCCAGTTTCTTTTCAACTTCATGAATCATGATTTTTAAAGAGAGCTTTACATAATTATTTCATAGCTGGCCACCTAATTAATATAATTAAATATTTTTAGTATTTCAAATAGGTTTTTAGTAGATTTTCTCCACAAATATATTTCAAGCTGGTACTGTGAGGTAGAAACCCAGTGATGGATGTGACTTGCTTCCCCCATAGACCTTGCATTCGAATGGTGATACAGACAGGAGACAGGGAAATACTGGGTAGAAGAGGGCAGTTCCCTGGCAAAGGCCCCACCCTCAGGCCTGGAAACCTGTCACCCTAAATGGGAACAGGTATTCCTGTTTTCCTGCCCAAAAGTTGCCTTTTGGCCCACGATGCCACCCCATCCTGTACCCATATAAACCCCAAGCCCCAGGCTCTACAAGCAGATGAGCAGATGAACAGAAAAGCAGATGAGCAGCAGAGGAGAGAAGGAGTGCCTGAACTTCAAGAGGAGTTTGGCTGGGGACAGTCAGAGAGGAGATCGGCCTCTGGATGGTCAACTCCAGGGGAAGATCATCTTCCCACTCCATCCCAGATCCAGCTCCCCATCCATTCTGCTGAGAGCCACTTTTACCACTTAATAAAACCCCTGCATTCACCGTCCTTAAAGTGAGTATGTGACCTTTTTCCTGGACACTGGAAAAAAGCTCAGGTTGCAGAGAGCTGTTACACTGGCCCTCAGCCCTTGAGAAAAGGTGGAGGGTCCACTGAGCTGTTTAACACTTAGCCATCTGCAGATGGCAAAGCTAAGAGAGTGCACTGTAACACACACCCACTTGGGCTTCAGGAGCTGCAGGCACCCACACCTGGAGGCATTCGTAGGGCCAGAGTCCAGGGGTGATCGCCCCAAATCCTGTACCTGCCCATCTGTGTGCTCCCCTTCCCAGAGAGGATTTGAATGTGCACGTTGGCAGAACAGACAAGCCACAACCCTGCTGCACATTCTGTGAGGGAGATCAGGAAACTCTCCCATTTCAATGGGGAAACTCAGGAACAGTCCATGATAAGAAAACTTGTCATCCACAGCTACCTGGAGCATCATGGCAGTAATTTACATGTTGCAAGAATTGTTCATGACTTGAAAATCTAGAGGAACTTAGATTGCTAACTGGAGCCTGGAATCTTTTTAAAGGTCATTCTTAGATAACAAAAATATGTTCCTTTCATAGTTATGGAGTTGTTTAGATTTTTAAGTAGTTTAACATTTTTTTTTTAGCAATTTATACTTTTCTGGAAAACCTCTTTTTCATTGAAACTATGTAGTTTATTGAGATAAAGATGGTTATTGTATTCCTTTATAATTAGAAAACGCCTCCAAAAATATTTTGTAAATTCTTATTGTCTATTTTCTTTCTTTATTTTTTTTTGAGACAGTTTCATTCTGTTGCCCTGGCTGGAGTGCAGTGTCTCAATCTCAGCCCACTGCGAACTCCACCTTCCCGGTTCAAGTGATTCCCATGTCTTGGCCTCCTGAGTAGCTGAGGTTACAGGCACACACCACCATACCTGACTAATTTTTAAAAAATTTTTGTTTTACTTTAAGTTCTGGAATACCTGTGCATAAAGTGCAGGTTTGTTACATTGGTATATGTGTGCCATGGTGGTTTGCTGCACCCATCACACCCAGCTAAATTTTGTATTTTTAGTAGAGATGGAATTTCACCATGTTGGCCAGGCTGCTCTCAAACTCCTGGCCTCAAGTGATCTGCCTGCCTCAGCCTCCCAAAGTGCTGAGATTAATAATTTTTATATTGATTACATGTTAAAATAATATCTTTGATATATTAGAATAAATAAAATGTTATTAAAATTAATTTCCCCAATTTCTTTTTACCTTTTAAATGTAGCCACAAGAAAATTTAAAATTGGCCAGGTGTGGTGGCTCATGCCTGTAATCCTAGCACTTTGGGAGCCCGAGGCAGGAGGATCACCTGGGGTCAGGAGTTCAAGACCAGCCTGATCCACATGGAAAAACTACATCTCTACTAAATACAAAAAATTCCTTTGTATTTCATATACACTTTATACATAGCCTGAATATGATTTTATATAATATTTTGATTTTTTTCTTTTTTGGGGGACAGAGTCTTGCTCTGTTGCCTAGCCTGGAGTGCAGTGGTGTGACCTCAGCTCACTGCAGCCTCCACCTTCAGGGTTCAAGCAACTTTCCTGGCTCAGCCTTCTAAGTAGCTGGGATTACAGGCACCCACAACCATGCCTGGCTACTTTTTGTATTTTCAGTAGAGACAGGGTTTCACCAAGTTTGCCAGGGAGTTGGTCTCGAACTCCTGACCTCAGGTGATCCACCCGCCTCAGCCTCTTAAAGTGCTGGGATTACAGGTGTGAGCCACCATGCTTGGCCTAATTTTATGCAATATTTAAAATAATTGTGTGTATGAAATAAAGTTTGTGTTAGGTACTTATATGTAGAATTTTCTACTTGTGGTGTCATGTTGGTGCTCAAAACCTTTTGAATTTTAGAGCATTTCAGATTTTAGATTTTAGGAGGGGATGCTTGATCTGTATTGGATAGCACTGATATAGAAGACCAGGCCTGACATAGGTTCTGGATGGGGCAAATGTCTCCTCTAAGAATTCATTAACATAGATTTACTTACATATAAAAATTTGTCTCCAGTAACAGTCTATGGAGGTATATGGCATCAAATCAGGTGTTCCTGAATTCCCACAAAGTCCACTGAATATTGTGTCACAGTTTAAAATTATAGGCCTGGCATGGTGGCTCATGCCTGTAATCCCAGCACTTCGGGAGGCTGAGGCAGGAGGATTGCTTGAGTCCAGGAGTTTGAGACCAGCCTGGGCAATACCCTTCTCTACTAAAAAATAAAAAATTTAGCCAGGCATGGTGGCGTGACTGTAATCCCAGCTACTCGAGGTGTGGCCTGAGATGGCCTACCCTGGGGCACACTTGTTTCTGTACACTTTCCTCTTATTCCAAACTCCACAGGATCTGTTCAATGCTAGATTTACAGAAGGCAGTGGTAAATCTAATTAATCCACAGGGACCCATGAAGGCTTATCTGACACAAAGGGATGAGGTAATGACTGGAGTATTCTGAGCCATCCCTAAGGCAGCATGCTCTTGGCGATTTTATACTTGAGCCTTCATCTCCTCCTGTGAGATTTTTATCTCCTGACTGGAGAGTTTGAATGGAAGTGGGGCCAGATAAACAGGAAGAGGCATCCTGACCAACTCCCATGGTTAAGAGCATGAACTTGGAGCTCCACTGCTTGGAATTAAGTCCCGGCTCCATTGTTACCAGCTGAGTGACTGTGGGTATTAGCCTCTCAGGGCCTCAGTTTCTTCATCTGTAAAGTAAGGATATAATTTTTCCTATTTCCTAAGGATTAAATGAGTGAAACTCATTAGCAGCACTAAACAGGGCATAAGCTCTATAAAAGTGTAATTTGATAAATAAATAACTGTGGATAGTGACAACCTCTAACTCGGTAAGGTCAGAATACCAAAGGCAGGTTCTCTGTCTAATTCTCTCAAGAGTCTCTGACCATTGCTAAATTGAATACAGAGCTGTCCCCATGTACTGCATCAAGTTCCCAGGTGAAACTGACCAATGTCATGAAATGTTACAGCTGAGAGGGCCCTCCGAGTTGCAGTTCAGTCCTTTATTTTGTACCCAGGGGGCCTGAGTCACTTGCTCAGCTGCACACAGCTGGTTTATGGCATGGCCACAGCCAGAGAGCCTGACTCCAAACACATTTTTCTCATGTTAAGTTGAAATTACTTTTTTCCCCTCCATAAATATCTAATATAGCCAAGCATGCATGTAATTTGGTAAGAGGAAAGAATTCATGAGTAAGCCTCTTTCTGAATAATAGGTTACATTCATTAGCATGCTTTCAGATTACAAATTAATCATTATTTTTATTGAAAACAGTCCAAGCCAAACATCAATTGCAGCTCTGAGAATATGAGCTATATTTGCTGGTGAACTTCGTCCTAGGCTAAAGTCTTTCTCACTTCTCTCCTTCTATTCCTATGGAATATTGCCAAAGAGGGCTCCCATTTTTAATAATACTAAGTTTTAAAAATACACTACTTTAACATGTCTAGTTTTCTGAGTGTTATCTTTTTGTTCTTGTCCATATGCACACAGATTTTTGCATACTTGTTTTCACAGTACTCACAAAACTTTGAAGTCTGCTTTTCTCATCTAATATTATTCATAAACATTGTATATGTCCACAAATATCCCATAAACACCCATTTTTAATGAATGCATAATTCATTATAATCAAACTAACCATAGAACTATTCAGTCATTTTCTTATTGCTGACATTTGAATTGCTTCCATTTTGGGTTGTTGAATGTGCTAATATATACTGTTTTTTTTTTTTTTTTTTTTTTTTTGAGACAGCGTCTCACTCTGTTGCCAGGCTGGAATGCAGTGGTGTGATCTTGGCTCACTGCAACCTCTGCCTTCCGGGTTCAAGTGATTCTCCTGCCTCAGCCTCCCAAGTGGCTGGGATTACAGGCGCCTGCCATCACACCTGATTAATTTTTTTGTATTTTTAGTAGAGATGGAGTTTCACCATGTTGTCCAGGCTGGTATTGAACTCCTGACCTCATGATCTACCCATCTCAGCCTCCCAAAGTGTTGGGATTATAGTGTGAGCCACCATGCCCAGCCAATATATACTTTTTTTTAAAACATAGACTCAGGACTGGAATTATGTGGTCAGATGTATGAATATTTTCCTAATCAAAAATATATATTGCCTGAATAAGTTTTCATCAACAATGCCACCAGCAGTGTATGAGTATATCATTTTTACCCTACTCTTACTAACACTGAATATCTAACAGCTTTTACTCAGATACAGTGTGCTTGTACCAAAAAGTCTTGTTAAAGCAATGACAAATCATCTCTGAGTGTTATGTGGAATTATAATTTCCCAAATTGGAACATTTTCCTGTTTGATTTTATACTCAATTAGCAAAACCTATAAGCACCATAGCTTTAATTTACATAATAGTGCTTTGCATAATAGGTATTCCATACTAACTGATTGATTTAATTGTATATCATATAAGATACTAATCATGGTACCCTACAGTGGAAAAGGGAAGTGGAAAAGAGGGATATAAAAGGTGAGATGAGGCCAGGCGAAGTGGCTCACACCTGTAATCTCAGTAATTTGGGAGGCCGAGGTGTGCAGATTACCTGAGGGTGGGAGTTTGAGACCAGCCTGACCAACATGGAGAAACCCCATCTCTACTAAAAATGCAAAATTAGCCAGGCGTGGTGGTGCATACCTGTAATCTTAGCTACTTGGGAGGCTGAGGCAGGAGAATCGTTTGAACCTAGGAGGTGGAGATTGCAGTGAGCCAAGATTATGCCATTGCACTCCAGCCTGGGCAATAAGCATGAAACTTCATCTAAAAAAAAAAAAAAAAAGAGGAGGAGGGAGATGAGGAGGGAAAATGTGGATGAGATGTCATCAGATTTCGCCAAAGGGAAAACCAGGTGTATCTCCTCCAGGGACAGGGACACATGAAGGAGCTCAGTGCAGCCCAGCCTAGATCCCTGAATGCAGAATTGTGAGTTGAAGATATGGTGTAGGTAGGTGTTTTAAATCACTGAATTTTGAGGATGGTTTGTAATGAAGCCATGGCTGATACACCAAGGGTAGCATGTTCCCAGGAGGTTTATGCCAGCTGTATTGTTTAGTAATTACATCATTTACTTTAATATTACTTTGAAAGCAATGAATATGAGTCTGAGAATGAAAATTATTCATGTGAAAACTAGCCGGGCACGGTGGCTCAAGCCTGTAATCCCAGCACTTTGGGAGGCCTAAGCGGGTGGATCACGAGATCAAGAGATCGAGACCATCCTGGTCAACACGGTGAAACCCTGTCTCTACTAAAAATACAAAAATTAGCTGGGCATGGTGGCGCATGCCTGTAGTCCCAGCTACTCGGGAAACTGAGGCAAGAGAATTGCGTGAACCCAGGAGGCAGAGGTTGCGGTGAGCCGAGATAGTGCCATTGCACTCCAGCCTGGGTAACAAGAGCGAAACTCCGTCTCAAAAAAAAAGAAAACTAAACTGAATGCATTGTAAAGGCTTGATAAAAATAGGAGCCTTAACAAATGTCAAATAAGATGTAGGATACAGGATTCTGCCCTCAGATTATTTTCCATATCTCTTTAAGTTTTTGATCCATACTGACAAATTGAAACTGGATGTGGATTATGAGAGTGAGACTGGGCTGCTGTACAACGAAGCCTAACAATAATTTGATGGCTTAAAGAAGACTGAGTTCTATTTACTTGTTTTTCTATTTAGGAGTCCAAAGTGAGTATTCTGGGTCAGAAGGAAGTCTGTTTCCTGTAATCATTTAGGGATACAGGTCTTTTTCTTTTTTTGAGACAGCGTCTTGCTCTGTCACCCAGGCTGGAATGCAGTGGCATGACCTCAGCTCACTGCTAGCTCCCTGTCCCGGGTTCCAGCAATTCCCTTGCCTCAGCCTCCTGAGTAGCTGGGATTACAGGCACCCATGATCAAATCTAGCTATTTTTTTTTTTTTTTTTGGTGTTTTTATAGTTTCACTCATTGGCTAGGTGGACAGACTGGTCTTGACCTCGTGATCCACCTTCCATGGCCTCCCAAAGTGCTGAGATTACAGGGATGAGCCACCATGCCCAGCCTTTTTTTTGTTGTTTTTAAATCATTTTGATCTTCAGACCCATAGGGCCTTGTTGATATCTAAATGGCTGAAAATAGGTTTTCATGGATTCTGGAATCAGAAAGAGTAAAGAGAACATAGAGAAGCCAGAACTCTTACCTTAAGGCATCAGTCCAAAAGTGGTATACATCTCTTTTGCAAGCATTCCATTGACAAAGACTCAGTCACATGACCATACCTACTGTGAGGGAGAGCTGCAAGTGTACTCTATTGGGACAGAAACATGCCGGGCTATAATTCTTTTGTTATAGAGAGGGAGAGAATGGACTTAGGTAAAGAGCCAGCAGTCCCAACCAATAAGGAACTTGTTGAATCTCAAGACAAAGGGGAGCTTGAACGAATGGACCCATACCCAGTGGAAAGGCCTTGGTGAATAAATATGCATTTCTATGTTTTAAATTAAAACAGCACATTTATGAAAGAAAGTATCTGTTTTTATTACTCATAGCCTTGATTTCTTGCATTGATTGACCAGGTATAATGGTCTTGCTTATGATAGACATGGTACTTTTTATTCTTTCTTTCTCTTGATTCTTCAGTATCTCTCTATCATACTTTCCCTTTTTGTTTTCATTCTTGGAGATCAAGAACATGGCAGACGCTGAGTGCCTACATGTTATTCTGAAATGACATATACATTTCTGAAGTAGTCTCCTGTTTTTACAAGAAAATGTAGCGTTAGCTCAGTGCTTGAGATGTGGCCAACTCACTAAGATAAGTCAGGAAGAAAACTAATGTCTAAATTTATCCATTCCTTAGTCAATGCCAAAAGAAGAAAAGGTTAAAATTAAAGATGAAGAGAAGGTGCTTCCTAACTCCGATATTGCTTCCACACCAGGCCTGATAAACAAGTTAAAATAACTGCATTATTTTGGGAGCTGAGGACAGGAGGGCTTGATGTCTGGCAATGCATTGAACCGATGGAAATCCCTGTCAGAGCTGCTGTCTGTAAATCCTCTGAGTTTGTATTTCTGCACCAAGAAGATATTCAGAAGATTTGAAGAAATGGATGCTGACCTGTGATTTAAGCATGTGCCATTAAAAAACCTCATGGTTTGAGGCCAGCTCTCCCCAGCTTGTCCCTGAACCCAGAAGACTCCAGTCCCAGATGTGTCCGCATTCAGGATGCCTCCACTCCTTCATCTCAGGTGCTTCATAAAGAGCACTTTGGGAGGCAAAGGCAGGTGGATCACCTGAGGTCTGGAGTTTGAGACCAGCCTGGCCAATGTGGTGAAATCCTGTCTTTACTAAAAATACAAAATTAGCTGGGTGTGGTGGCAGGTGCCTGTAGTTGCAGCTACTCGGGAGGCTGAGGCAGGAGGATTGTCTGAACACGGGAGGCAGAGGTTGCATCGAGCTGAGATGGCACCTCTGCACTCCAGCCTGGGAGACAGAGCAAGACTTTATCTCAAAAAAGAAAAAAAATTATTAGCCTCAGCATCTCACCTTCCCCCCTACCCCAACCCTGCACATCTCCCTCAGTTTACCTTGGTGGGCCTGACTCAGGCAACGGAATTTGAAATGAAAGAATATTGTCAAACTTGAGAGGAAGTCCTGTATTCTCCATTTGTCTAATGTAGTTTTCTGAAAGTGGTAATGTTGAAGGGGCCAAACAGACAGGCTGCAACAGCACAGCATTTTACAGTTTGGGGAGGTGGGAGAAAACTGGCTTTTGGTGTCTGAGCTTCCCAGTACTGTCCCGTGTCTGCTTAGGACTTGGGAGATACTGTTTATTAAATGCAGATCTTTTTCTTTTTTTATTATTAAATAGAGAGAAACAGGCCTCTGCTGTAAGAAGTTAGAAATTCACAGCTGCTACACTCTGCATGTAGGCTTGGAATGTGAGGATCCTGATAGTTCCCATTTCTGAACACCTCCTATGTGCCAAACACTGAACTAAAAGCTTTGAGTAAATCATTTTATTCAGTCTCTACAACACTCCTGTGATCACCGTCTTCCTTTACAGACCAGGGAATTCAGGATACAGGGACGTTAACTGCCTTTCCTAACAGCATCCGTCTGTCAAATCGTGGCGCTGATACTCAAATTGTTCTCCTTTCTTAGTCACAGTATAGGATGAAGGGCATGCAGGCGCAGTGCTGATTCCAGAAATAGGGAAAGAAGGTGCACTTCAGAGTTCAGCATTCCCTGGAAACAGGTTTGTCTGTATTGCTCACTTTGTGAAGGATGCTTGGTAGCAGATGAAGAAACAGGCAAGTTATACTTTTCTGATAATGCAGCGGAGACAGTTACTCCTGGTCTCCCCAGGGCCAGTCAGAGGAACATGCCTCCACGTTTCCTGATGTCAAGGTCTCAGCATGTCTTGTCTCCTCTCCGATTTTGCCTGTGCTCCTTGGTGGTGCTGCTCTGGTCAGATATGTTTTCAAAGGAGATTCTGTTACGGCACTTCCTCCATGGAGACTGTGCCGGGGGCCCATTTCTTCAGCCTGATCCCTGGCTTGAAACCCACTCAGAATGTGTCACTTCTGAATTTTCACATAGCCTTGGGGTTTAGGAATGTCAGTTGTTGTTTTTTTTTTCCTGTTCTTTTCTAGAAATCCCTGTTTTTAATCAGAGAGGAATAAGCTATTGAGGTGCTCATAAAAGATTTATTCAAAGTACCACCTGGTTTTGGTAAATGATTGTGAGTGACAATGTTTCCATTAGAACGTGGACTTCACAGTCACAAGTGCATAGTGACTGGAGGTATGGGAATGAGGAGGAGGAGGCTGAGGACTGAGGCAGCAGGAGAAGAAAGATGTGGGCTCAGCAAATGAAGGGTGCCCCTCCAGTGTGCTCTTGAAGCGTTCTGCACCTGTCCCTCCAGGGCACTAACATTGCTGGTTCATTTTTCCGTCTTCCCTTCTGGGCTGTGACTCCTTGAGGGTAGTGCCTGACATTTACCAGGTGATCAACAAATATTTATTGGATTAATGCACCAATGAATAAGAGCTCTGATCTTCGACTCAAGCGAAAAAAAAAAATGCTGAAACTCACTTTAATCCCCACCCCTAGAATGGAATGGATTTTAGGAGAAGGCCATTTGATTTGATACTTGTATGTTTAGAGCCATTCTTGAATGTTTTACCCTAACAAGGTTTTCACACCTAGCTGCACACTGCAATCACCTAAGTATTTTTTAAAATAATAAAGTCAGCACTCTATCTTCCTTCCCTTGAGATTCTAATTTAATTGGCCTAGGGTGGGGCCCTAGGAAATTTTATATATATAAATTTCCAGTGGCTCCACCCTAGGCCAATTAAATTAGAATCACCCAGGCTGGAGTGCCGTGGCATGATCTTGGCTCACTGCAACCTCTGCTTCCCAGGTTCAAGCAATTCTCCTGCCTCAGCCTCCTGAGTAGCTGGGACTACAAGCACCCGCCACCACACCCAGCTAATTTTTGTATTTTTAGTAGACACAGAGTTTTACCTGTTGGCCAGTATGGTCTTAAACTCCTGACCTCAGGTGATCCATCCACCTCGGCCTCCCAAAGTGCCAGGATTACAGGTGTGAGTCACTGTGCCCAGCCCAAATTGATTTCTTTAAAAAAGAAACTTCGTAGTGTTTCTATGGAGCAATGAGGGTTGAAAACCACTGTTCCATGTGTACCTGGAGCAACTAGTATCTTATGGCTGACATAGCATAAAGAGGCGTTTAATCCTGCAAAATCTGAGCCTTGTAGGAAAAAGATATTGATCCTCAAACATTTACTCAAAGGAGACAAGGACATTTCCTGGAAACCCCACTAAGTCTTGGCTCAGGTGCTCCTCTTAAGTAGTTGCTCATCTCTAGGACATTGAAGCAGGTGTTTAACTGTTGTCCTAAGAGAGCCTTGGCATCTTTGCCACATCATCTCTCTCCTCCCAATGTCTAATGACTATTTGACAACCTGGGAAGGATTTAAATGCATAGACACAACTTCTTGGCAGAAATAGCTGAATTGAAAATGCTAGGGTTAGGAACAAATGTGTAAGTCTCTCTTGCCCTGAGGGTAGAGTTTTGAACTGTATTAAAATGCTAGGATATGCCTGAAAAGTTCTGTGTATTCAGTCAATGGACCAACAACTGGGATTGGTTTTCCTAAGCTATTATAATAATGGCTTAAAAAGTTTTCTGGCTTCACTGACATTTTTGAACCCATGTTCCCTGTGATGGAGTGCATAAGGCTACTCAGGTTTGCTTCCTTTCTGCTGAATGCTGGGGGAAAAGCACAAAGTGGAGAGATCAACAATATTTTTCTTTTGCTGTTAAACCTCTGTGTGTTCTTAGTATATCTGTATCTAGCTGGCCATTTCCTTTTTCTTTAAGGATTTAAAAAAATGGATTGGGCCTCAGGCCTTTATTCTGTGTCCTTTAAAGAAAAACAAAGGACGTATACAGTTGTCACTGCCTTGGAGTTTCTGAGTACAGGCACATAATGAGCTTTTCCAGGGTAATTTGCAGAGAAATGGACCTTTACAAACACTAAGCAATATCTTCTACATGAATTCGGCTGATAGTTTTATGCACAGGAGTTTTGATTAATTGGTGTCAAGAACTGTGGAAGGTCTGAGATTTTACCCCCTTGCAAGCTAACAAATTAGCCTGCCAGTGTTTCATGGATTCTGGCACAAGACTGGAGACTCCTGGGTGAGAGACAAAGGACTTTACTATTCACAGCATTAACAGGGGCCAGAATATCAATTTCTTGTGCTTGGTTGATGCAAACGGGACCAAGTGACACCTGCAATAGGCAGTGGGTTGTGTTATGGGAGAGAACCTCTGACCTTATGAAACCAGAATCTTTTAAACTGGGCAAAGCATGCCTGCCCTGTTCTCTGGAGAGCAGTGCTGTCTCTATCTTCCAAGGCTGTTCTCTAAACAAAAATCTTTGAGAAGATACTCTGGAATAAGGACAATCAGTGCCTCTGTTTGTAAGATACACTGAAATGCCAGCCATGCATAAATAATTGTAAAACAGGAATCACATGGAATGTTAGTAAAAATGTGGATTAAGTTGAAATCTGAGGGAGATGGTGGACTTCATAAAATTCCCCAGACCTCTTCTCAAATGTAACAAGTGAGTACACAGCTTCTTCATGTATTTGTGAGCATTTGCTATCTAATAGACCACCACCCCAAAACTTAGTGGGTCAAAACAACAACCACTTATTTGGCTCAGGATTCTGTGGTTTGGTGGGTAGTCCTTCTGGTCTTGGCAGGCTCAGCTTATGTCAGCTGAGTTCATGGGTAGATCAGCTGATGGTACTGTTGTTGTTAGACTGTCAGCCAGGACAGCAGAAACAACTGGCCAAGTGTCTGTTGTTCCCAGCGGGCTGGCCCAGGCATCTTCATGTGCTGACAGTCAAGGGCTTCACAGGAGCAGCAGGACAGCAAGTCTCCATATGGGAGTGCTTTTTAAGCTTCATCATCACATTTGCTAAAGTCCTATAACAAAAACAGGTTAAGGTGAATTCAAGGGTGGGGAAATAGACTCTACCCCTGAGGGAGGGAGAGGATTTGAGGCTATTTTTCTGAAATCTTTCACATTGCAGATCTGTGGTGAGTTACTTTGATCTCTTTTACTCTTATTTTCACTTAGTTATTTCAAGTTTAGCAGTTGTGACATTTAGGGAAAACTGGGTGTATTAGCCAGGATTTAACCATGTCTGTTTGAACCCCACTCTTGGTACCAAAATCTATATTAGTCAGAGTTCACCCAGAAAAGCAGAGCCAATAGGAGATCTATAACTATATATGTATGAACATCTATATATGTATCTATCTATCCATATCCATATCTTATGTCTGTCTATATATCTATCTATGTATCTATCTGTCTGTCTGTTTATTTTTTCAGAGACAGAGTCTTGACTTTCACTCAGGTTGGAGTGCAGTGGCATGATCTTGGTTCACTGTAACCTCCATCTCCCAGGTTCCAGTGATTCTCCTGCCAGCCTCCCAAGTAGCTGTGATTACAGGCCCCCACCACCATGCCTGGCTAATTTTTGTATTTTTAGTAGAGACAGCATTTCACCATGTTGGCCAGGCTGGTCTCAAACTCCTGACCTCAGGTTATCCGTCCACCTCAGCTCCCAAAGTGTTAGGATTACAGGCGTAAGCCACCATGCCTGGCCCCATCCATCAATTTGTTACAAGGAATCAGCCTATGAAATTGGGACTCACTAAGCAAATCTGAAATTCATAGGACAGATCCCCAACATTGAAAGATCCCAGACAGGCTGGAACTCACAGGCACAGATAGAGGATACTATACACAGGAAGCATTTCTTCTCTTTTCTGGGAAGTCTTAGCTGTGCTTTGGAGGTGTTTTAATCTAATTGATTAGGCCCATCTAGATTATTTAAGATAATTTCCCTTATTCAAAGTCAATTTATCTGAGAATTCAATTATATCTGCAGAATATCTAGCAGCACCTACATTAGTGTTTGGATAACTGGACACTGTAGCCCTGCCAAGTTGACATTTAAAAAACCCATCACAATGGGCCTGGACTGAAGAAAGATAGAGTAGAAAAGAGGCTTGAACCTGTGCTCAAAGTTCTGAATGTCTTCCTTGGTGCTTCCTTAGGGACTGCTGAAGAGTAGATAATTCAGTAAACTAATAATTTTCTACTGTAATAATAACCATCAAATACAATAATAATATACCCAAATTGTGACCTATGTAAAAAAGACTAAGGGATGTTGGAGAGACTCAGAAACACTACACTTACAGGGAAAGGGTCAGGAGTGGGTAGATGCAAACGAGCCTTGGGGGGCTGTGAATTGGTGACCTGCCTTTGATTTCAGAGGGATTTATTCTCAAGCCTTGAACATACCACTAAACCTTCCTTATTTCTCAGGTTCCTTACCTGTAAGTAATTATTACTTCCAATAATTTAGCTCAAATTTTATATGTTGTAAAATGCCACATCTTCATGCACATATGTATACACATATGCAGAGACACATACATAATAGCCTACATACATATGTACATGCATCTATGCCATAAGGCTTACTGCAGAGGGATTCAGATGAAGGCAACATTTGAAAAACAGGAAACTAAAGTCAGTAATCTTAACTGATGTAACTTCACATTGCACTTTTAAAATTTCCTTTTAAACTTTGGGTCAGACTAAGAATTTATACAGTAAGTTATTATCTTGGACAAGTAACTCTTCATGGGTTCCTGGGACACTTTATTTATTTATTGGTTTATATTTTAAGAGACAGGGTCTTGCTCTGTCACCCAGGCTGAGGGCTGACGTGCAGTGCTGTGATCATAGCTCACTGTAACCTCAAACTCCTGGGCTCAAGTAATCCTCCTGCCTCAGCCTCCTGAGTAGCTGGGACTACATGTGCCTGCCACCATGTCCAGCTAATTTTTAAACTTTTATTTTCTGTAGAGATGAGGTCTTGCTATGTTGCCCAGGCTGGTCTCAAACTCCTGGGTTCAAGTGATCCTCCCGCCTTGGCCTCCCAAAGTGCTGGGATTTCAGATGTGAGCCACCATACCTGGTCCCCGGGAAGCTTTTGGCCCCTTCTCCTGACTCCTCCAATACTCCATCTGCTTCCAATGCCTAACATTTTATTAACATCAGAAAAGCTTTCCTTTTGTTCAATGTAAGAAATAAGATTAAAATATAAAATATACTTGGGACAGTTAAGAAGGTGAGTGACATGTTCACACGAAGACAGATTATTTCAGGTCAACAACAGATTATTTCACTTCTTTTTTTTTTTTTTGGAAGGGAGGAAGGGAGGAAGGCAGGAAGGGAGGAAAGGAGGGAGGGAGCAAAGGGAAGGAAGGAAATCAAGCAATGAGAGAGACATTGCCAACCTGGATCTAGACGTCTACAAGTTGATTTCTTTTTTTTCTTTTTTTGAGAGAAGGAAAGAAAAAAAAGGAGTGAAGGAGAGGAAGAAAGAGGAAGAAAAAGAGGGAGAGAGAATGGAAATGCTTTATTCTAAAAAAGATGGGTATTAATAATGGCCAATCAATGTTTCATTTAAACCTATGAGTAGGTGTGATGTGGTATTGACAAGAATGTATATTTTATGTATTTAAAGTGGAGAGCTCTATAAATATTTATTAAGTTTACTTATTCCAGATCTGAGTTCGAGTCCTTGATATCCTTATTAATTTTCTGTCTCATTGAGTCTAAGTCTCTATGTATCTGGGTGTTAGGATTGTTAGCTCTTGTTGTTGCATTGATCCTTTTACCACTATATCTTTGTTGCTTTAAAATCTATTTTATTAGATACGAGAGTTGCAACTCCTGCTTTTTATTTATTTATTTATTTTTGCTCTCCATTTGGTTGGTAAATCTTTCTCCATCCCTTTGTTTGAGTCTTTGTGTATCCTTGCATGTGAAATGGGTCTGGATGTAACATGCCGTTGGGTTTTGGCTGTATATTTTGATTGGGGGATTTAGTCGATTTAAATTTAGGATTACTGCCATTTGATGTTAACTGGCTGTTTTATCCATTCGTTGATGTAAATTCTTCTTTATGTTGATGCTCTTTACTTTTTGGTATATTTTTAGAAAGGCTAATACTGGTTGTTTCTTTCTATGTGTAATGCTTCTTTCAGAAGCTCTTGTAAAGCAGGCCTGGTGGTAATAAAATCTCTGAGTACTTGCTTGTTCATAAAAGATTTTATTTTTCCTTCAGTTGTGAAGCTTAGTTTGGCTGGATATGAAATTCTGGGCTGAAAGTTCTGTTCTTTAAGGATGTTGAATATTGGCCCCCACTCTCTTCTGGCTTGTAGAGTTTCTGCTGAGAGATCTGCTGTACGTCTGATAGGCTTCCCTTTGTAATTAACCTGACCTTTCTCTCTGGCTGCCCTTAGTATTTTCTTCTTCGTTTCAACCCTGGTGAATCTAACAATTATATGCCTTGGGGTTGCTCTTCTTGAGGAATATCTTTGTGGTGGTCTCTGTATTGCCTGGGGTTGAATATTGTCCTGCTTTGCTAGTTTAGGAAAATTTTCCTGAATAATATCCTGAAGAATATTTTCCAGCTTGGATTCATTCTCTCCGTCGCATTCAGGTACACCTATCAAACATAAATTTGATAAATTTGATTTCATATAGTCCCACATTTCTTGGAGACTTTGCTCATTCCTTTTTATCCTTTTTTCTCTAATCTTGTCTTCTTGTTTTATTTCATTAAGTTGGACTTCAACCTCTGATATCCTTTCTTCTGCTTGAACAATTCGAGTGTTTAAACCTGTGCATACTTTTCAGAGTTCCTGCATTGTATTCTTCAGTTCCATTAATTCACTTATATTCCTCTCTAAGTTGTCTATTCTCATTAGGATTTCGTCAAACCTTTTTTCAAAGTTCTTAGTTTCTTTACATTGGGCTCCAACATGTTCTTTTAACTCACAGAAGTTTCTTATTATCCATCTTCTGAAGCCTAATTCTGTTATTGGAACGCACTCGTTCTCCATCAAGTCTTGTTCCCTTGTTGATGAGGAACTGTGATCTTCTTTAGAGGGAGAGGCGTTCTGATTTTGAGTATTCTCAGCCTTTTTACACTGGTTTCTTCTCATCATTGTAAATTTATCCACCTGTTGTCTTTGTAATTACCAACTTTCAAATGAGGTTTCTGAGTGGACGTCCAAGTTGTTAATTCCCAGGGCTGAAATATGAACAATCCACTGCGCCAGCCAAAACAGCAGCGTTAAGACTGATGGTGCTTTACTGCCTGGGACTCTTCAGTCTGGCTTCCTTCTTGAGTCCATAATAGGCAACTCTGCCTTCCCGGAGCTTCAGACCTTGGTCAGAAGAGGAGCTAGTCCTGTTTACTCTGCACCAAGAGCTGCCGCGCCAAAGTGCCAGCACAACCGCTGCGCCGGCCACAAGAGTCGCGCTGGCGACCTGTGGAGCCCCTCCACTGGGAATCTTCTGCTCTGTGAGCAACCAAAATTTGTCTGAAAGTGTGGCGTCCTCTCGTTCTCTGAGGTTTCACTGGGAGCTGCAATCCCGAGATGTTAGTGATAGGCCATCTTGGATTGTTCCCCCCTATTTCACTTCTTTTTAGGTTTAGATGAAATATGGGAATGCCTGTATCAGTAGACAGGAGGGGCCACCACTACTTGAAGAGATGAGAGTTCAAAGATAGTGGAAGATTGAAGAGAAGTATTGATGCTTGGTAGTTTGGTTGAGAGCTGGCCCAACTAATCTGCAACACAGAAGTTTCAAGAAGTTCTGTTGACTTGTACTTTTAAAACATCCATCTTAAGAAAACAATTATAGTCAGATGTTTGGCCAGTCAAATCCATGCCATCATAATGGGTTTGTATCGGATTTATATGAGTGTGTTAAAAGGGAAACAGGCTGGGTGTGGTAATCCTAGCACTTTGGGAGGCTGTAATTCCAGCACCTGTAATCTCAGCACTTTGGGAGGTTGAGACGGGAGACTTGCTCAAGCCCAGGAGTTTGAGACCAGCCTGAGTGACACAGTGACACCCCATCTTTACAAAACATAAAAATAATTAGCTGGGCGTGGTGGTGTGTCCTTGTATGCCCCACTATTTGGGAGGCTGAGGTAGGAGGATCAGTTGAGTCTGGGAGGTTGAGGCTGCAGTGAGCCATGAGTGCACCACTGCACTCCAGTCTGGGTGACAGAAGAAGAAAAAAAAAAGAAAAAAGTTTTTTTTTTTAAAAAAGGGAAATTGATCATGATCACATTTCTTCCTTTTCTGGCTATAACTCCCGGAAATAGGTATAAACAAATGCTAGTGTGTGGGACTTTTTGACAAAACCATTCCAGGATTTCCTCAGGAGACAGGAAAAGAGTTGAAGTCCTAAAAATGTATCTTTAGGGCAAAATAAACCCAAGCCATCTGGGTGTGGCCTTCAACACTCCCAGAGGCAGAGCCTGCATTTTAGCGATGGCAGTGGGCCCGCTCCATGAGTACTGGGTGAGATAACTCCTTGGAAAGTGGGCTGTGAACCATAAAGCACCACATCTGTTCCGTTGTTAGGTGAAATCCCATTGGAAAATCATGGGGAAATCTTTTTTCACAATTGCAGCTTCTGGGTTGGTGAACACATGGAGGGTGCCCCAGGAGGGCAGGGGAGCCCCGTGCCCCAACACCCCACCCTTTCATGCCCTACACATCTCTTCCACTCAATCATTCCTGAGTCGTATCCTTGTCATAACCCAGTAAACATGACTGAAAGAAAGGAAATGTGAAACTACTTAAAGCAAGATGTAAAAAAATCTAAATGCTGAAGTGATTAGAAAGGGTTTCAGTTCTTGATTAAAAACAAAGTTCAGGAGTGTTCTTCACAATGGGAAGGAATTGTAAAAGCCACTAACTCTTCTCTGAAGTTTGAAGTAGATCAGATGACTCAGGGCTTTTATTAGAAAAGTTTTCGCACACTAGCTATTTCTCCTTTTGGAGGCCACTCAGGCAGAAGTGCTAAGCAAAAGCTAAAGTCCTATTTCAATTTTTCTCTTCCTTCCTCCCTCCCTCCCTCCCTCCCCTCCCTTCCTTCTTCTTTCCTCCCTCCCTCCTCTTCCTCCCCTCTCCTCCCCTCCCTCCCTCCCTCCCTCCCTTCCTTCCTTCTCTTTCTCTCTTTCCTTCTTTCTTTCTTGTCTCACTCTCTCACCCAGGCTGGAGGGCAGTGGTATGATTTAGACTCACTGCAACCTCTGCCTCCTGGGTGCAAGCAGTTCTCCTGCCTCAGCCTCCCAGGCAGCTGGGACCATAGGTGCACACAACCATGCCTGGTTAATTTTTGTATTTTTAGTAGAGATGGGGTTTCACCATATTGGCCTGGCTGGTCTTGAACTCCTGACCTCAGATGATCCCCGCCTTGGCCTCCCAAATTGCTGGAATTATAGTCATCAGCCACTGTGTCCGGCCTATTTTCAATTTTTTTAAACTGCCACTTAGCAGGATCCTAATGTATGCAAGTCAAACCCACTGCTGTCTTTCTAGCCCCAGGTCCTGACTCCTGAAGTGGCCACAGGGGACCCTGGCCTTAGAAAGAAATCTCTCCTGACCTCTCTAAGGATCATGCAGGATTTGCCTGCCTCACTTTTCCCCCAGCAGAGAGTGAGAGAGCATCTGACCATTTCTAAAGGTCACCCTCATCCTTCGCGAAGGTCCAGGACTTTCAAGTGGACAGGCCATGGTGGGGAGTGTCAGGGGAGCTCCTGCTGTTTAATTTCATTTGACTAACAGAAAGTGTATGTAGAGGGGACCTCTCACCTCCAAGTGGCCCTGGTGTACTCAGTCCCCAAGTTTCCTATTTATGTTAGTAAAATTTTTGGTACTCTGAGTCCTTTTGGTTTGTGGTCACTGCAAGGTATAAAGGTTGACCCCTTTGTTCACCCTCATCCCAGACAGTGTCTGGATGGGTCTACCCTCCTGCCTTACTGAGTCCAGTGCTAGGAGAGAGGACACAGCAGACTCCTGCCCCTGAAGGAGACTGCATTGGTATCTTTCCCAGGCGGCCCCGACACCTAGACATGCCCAACTACTGTGACTAAATACCCTCGGAGGTAAAAAGGTGTCCTACAGATTTCAGAAGGCTGAAATCACAGGTCATTTCAGAGGTCATGCCAGTGGACCTATAACCTTGCCTAGTATCTCAAACTAGAATCAAGGAGTCACAGAGTTAGAATTGGAAAAACCTGAGTGATCTTCCAGTCCAATTTCTTCACATACCAGTGTGGACATGGAGAGTGAAAGTGACCTATTCTGAGCTGCCCAGCCAGTAAGAGTTAAGACAAGAACCTGGAGTTTCATCTTGCCAATTTCAGTGTTCTGTTATTATCTGGTTGAGGTTGCATTGTATATGTTTGCTTTCCATAACTTTTTTTTTTTTTTTGAGACAGGGTCTGGCTCTGTCTCTCAGGCTTGATGGAATACAGTGGCATGATCTTGGCTCACTGCAACCTCTGCCTCCTGGGCTCAAGTGATCCTCTCATCTCAGCCTTTCGAGTAGCTGGGAATACAGGTGCACACCACCCTGTAGTTTTTATATTTTTTTAGATATGGGGTTTCGCTATGATGCCCATCATATCTGCTCTTAAATGCCTCAGCCTCCCAAAATACTGGGATTACAGGTGAGAGCCACTGTGCCTGGCCTGCTTTCCATTCCTACCTCTGTGTTAATGACACAGTGTTTTCAAGACAGTTTCAGGACAGTTTCTTTACCCTCTGAAAAGGCTGTTCTTGAAACACACACACACACACACACACACACACACACACACACACACACACACACATTTTAGGCCTTTGCAGATATTTGCTTCCAGTCCAGGGTGCCAGTTACAGAGGTCCCTATATCTGCTGCTTGGAGGCTAAGACTGAGCTATGGGATTTTCTTTTCATGAGCCCCCTGGCTCTGCTCCTAGGGTGCAGGACTGGCTTCTATGACTAAGAACATAGGACCACAGGAATGATTGTCCAGTGAGGTGTGCAGTGGAGCTCTGGCTCCACCAGCCTCACAGTATGAAATTAAGGGGTCATCTCTGGTCTTTGGTTGAGAAGATCACATCTACCAGTACTGTGCTCTCTGCATGCCAGAGATTTGATCAGGTGATGTAAAGAGAGGATATCAAGCTCCTCATTTGTAGATTAAGTCTATAAAGTATTCTTACTGGTCAATTTGCCTTAGCTTCCTGTGATAGTAGTTTACTTATATACCTCATAGAAACTGAAATCCAGTCAAAGAAATCAAATGACCTAAGGGAGTTGTTTCTTTAGATAGGTAATCCAGACAATAGCTGTACTATTGCCTGGGATTTATGGAGTGCATTTTCTTCCAAGAGCCCTGTGTGCTTTCAAAGCAGCCCATTCATCTTCAAGTACCCCTGAGAGGGATTACTGTCAACAGACTGTTTTCTGCAGGAGGATATAAAGTAAAGAGATACTGTCTAAAATCACAGGAGTTCATCCACAGACAAGTATCTGGAGCTCCGTACACTTGGCCCAAAATACACTTGAGCAGGGATGTTGACTTTAAGATGGCTCCATATTGAATGGGATTTGCCAACACATTTAAGGCCTTGTGTGCTGCCGGCCCCTGATGGTTGGTCATGGTGTTATTTCCTGCTGAGTCGGTTTGCAGATGCAGAATTCTTCCCAGCAGTGCTCTACAAGCAATCACTTCCCTTGGTGTTGACAAGCAGACTGGATCCTCTTGCCATTTATGAGCAGAAGTTGGTCTAAAATGCTAAGTGGGACTTGTCTTTTGCCTGAAGTCTTCATCAAAATCCCAAAGTGGCTGTTGTAAGGTGACATCATTATGACCTGAAAATGCAGTAAGGTTAGCTGTCATTTGACTTCACACTGAAAGCTGAGGTGGAAAATAAGTTAATATAAGAATCAGTGTTCCCTAAGGAGCAGGATTTTGGAGTTAAGATAAGAACCTGGGGTTTCTTTCATCTTGCCAATTTCAGGATTCTCTGTCATTATCTGGTTGAGGCTGTGAGCTCAGGATTGAGGTGAGACCAATCATCTGTCTTTGTCAACTCAGATATTTTCTGTTGTTATGGTTAAAGACACTCTTGGTTGTAAGTGAAGGCCAGGTTCTTTGTGTCCACTTCAGTGTTGGGCTAAAGCCATACAAAGTCAACAAAAGTAATGAGTTCTTCTTTTGGTAGCAAGTCAGTCTGGAGCCCTCAGAAGTCAGTGCTGAGTGGAAAATCCAGCAAGAGTAACTGTCCCCTTCTGCACCTCAGGAAGGGAAGGAATAAATTTTTTTTTTATTTCAAGAAGAAGAAAGCTCAAGGTTTTCTTAACTAAAGGATATAATTAGCCTATGAGGTTTTTTTGAGAGAGGCAAGTTCCCCCTTAACAGATTTTGTATCCCCAAATTTGGAAGATGACAGAAGAAACTCAAGATCATTTGAAGGTAACTAATTATAACAGTTTCACCTTTGAATTGACACTAAGTGGGTGGCAGAGGTGGAAACACCCTTATAACTTCAATATTTTCAGGTTGATAAAATGGAGAGGTGGGGACAGACATATTTTTAGCATGTAGCATGTTGACAGCCACTGATTTTAAAATAAGTGCAGATTGCAAAGCCCACTGATTTTATGATGTCTAAGACAAGAGCTTTTTATGTTATCTAAACAGGGCAGCCTTTGGCTTTCCTTTGGGCTGCCCGAGGTAAAACTGCCAGGGAAATGAAGCTTTCCACTGTGGTGTTGATGCTCTAATCCCTGCAAACATTCTGTGAATATTTTTCCATCCCCGGCCATCCATTTTCTCACCCTATCCTCTGGTCTCCAGAGAGGTAGCCCACCAGGAGCCAACCCTCACTTCACAGCTCCTCTGTGGTCCTACCTCTTCTCTCTTCCAGTCTTTCCTGTCTCTATCTGCTGTGGACACTAACTCACTGATGCTCATGTTTCATTGCTGTGGGTTCTTAGGTTACTGTGTCACCTTGGATGGTTGCTGTGTTACCACCTCCCAAGCAGCATAGATACATGCTAACCCAGGGCTTCTGCAGACACACAAGTGGAAAGTGTCTGCTAGAGAAGGTGTGGCAAGGGGGTGGCTTGAGGACTTCTCCAGTTGTTGACCATTGCCTTTGTACTTCACCAGTACTGGCCAGTCTTCCCTGCTCCTCCTGGTCCAGACTATGACTCACACCTCCCAGACACAGGGATCCATAGTAAGTACTGCCTGTCTATACCTATGTATTGGAGAAGGCTGGAAGCAATCACGTGTGGGCTCTTCTGCTTTGTTTCTTCATAGTAAACCATTGGAGGTGTTTATGCTCATACGTGCTCACGAGCACTTTTTTTTTTTTTTAATTTGAGACAGAGTCTCGCTCTGTCACCCAGCTGGGGTGCAGTGGCGTCATCTCGGCTCATTGTAACCTTCACCTCCCGGGTTCAAGCGATTCTCCTGTCTCAGCTTCCCAAGTAGCTGGGACTATAGATGTGTGCAACCATGCCCAGCTAATTTTTAAATTTTTAGTAGTGACAGCATTTCACATGTTTACCATGCTGGTCTTGAGCTCTTGGTCTCAAGTGATCTGCCCAAGTGATCTAATACCTCGTGCGGGAGTGTGGCCTTGCTGGTGCCTTGATTTTGGCCCAGTGAAGCTGATTTTGGACTTCTGGTCTCCAGAATGTCACAGGACAAGTTTTGTTTATTTAAGTTTGAGGTCATTCGTTCCAGCAGCTACAGGAAATTAGTGTCTACCCCTCACCCATGGCCATGTCATTACTACTACCCTTCACAGGAAACCGGTTCAGTGGAGTTGACTCACCCACTTGAGTCACTGCTTCAGAATTCATCTGAGGAACTCTGGAAGAAGCTGTGAAGCAGCTGGTAGCAAGCAAAACATCCTTCCATATGCAGGTGTCTGTTCATTTTTGCTCCATTTTCCAGGCTTGCCCGGGCTCCATGGGTTCTCTGCTGCAGGTGAGGTTTGTATACTTGGAGCTGGTACCCAATGCCTGTGAAGTCATGATGATGAAGACCGTGGCCTCAAGTGGTATACTATCAAAACACACATGCTTTCAGTTTCTTGGGGAGACTTGGTATTCTCCTGTTCTCATAAAAGACTTAGGGCAGTCCCATGACTTTTTTTTTTTTTTTTTTTTTTAAGATGAAGTCTCACCCTGTCACCCAGGCTGGAGTGCAGTGGCACAATCTCGGCTCACTACAACTTCTACCTCCCAGGTTCAAGTGATTCTCCTGTCTCAGCCTCCTGAGTAGCTGGGATTACAGATGTGTGCCACCATGCCCAGCTAATTTTTTGGTGTTTTTGGTAGATACTGGGTTTCATTCTATTGGCCAGGCTGGTCTTGAACTCCTGACCTCAAGTGATTCACCTGCTTTGGCTTCCCAAAGTGCTTGGATTATAGGCTTGAGCCACTGGGCCCAGCCTAAAACTTACATTTCAGGTTCTCTTTCTCCCTGCAAAGACACACTGGTAGCTTGCTTCGGGCTGCTCTTTCACCCTTTCCAGCCTAACACTTTTACTTATCTTCCATCTTGCTGGCCTTATTGTGACTCTCCAGGGCAGCAGCAGGGAGTAGGCGAAGGGAAAAGGCCAAGGAAGTCCTTCCTTGACTGACGCTGTCAGGTACTGACATTTTGTTTCTGGGTCTGGCAGGTGTTTCAAGCTGCCTCTTTCTGCATTTGCACTTTTGTAGTTTCTTCAGTACCCCCCTTCCTTCCTACTTCCTTCTGCTCATGCCAGTAGCTGCTATCTCTCACCTATAGTTTCTCTTAGAGGGGGTCATGCTTCCACTGTGTGTGGTAGCTTCCTCATGCTCAGCCCTAGGCATGTGGTTGTACCTCTGGTATTTTTCCTCCTGGGACTAGTTGCCCCATCCGGGCAGCCAACTTGGAGGAAATATAAAAGGCTTCCCATTGGCTCCCTCACACAAGTGGCCACATCTAGTCCAAGAAAATGTACTGGGGCATCCTTGCATCCAGAGCCCAATACCAGCCTTGATTCTTTGCTCTGCCACTAAAGCAGATAGCCAGACAAATTTTTTAATGTGGGAGTCACAGCGTCCCCTAAACTCAGGGGACACATGTCAGATCCTCTGAGTGGTCCCACTGTGGTCCCTTAAGTTTGAGGTGAGAGACCCCCGTGGGGCCATTTGAACTCAGCATACCAGTGGGTCTCTCATAAATACTCCTAATTCCAATCTCTATCCTCTTAAGTAAAAGAAGGGTGGTGTGAAGTAGAAGAGGGGTTCAAGGGTGAGAGTCCCAAAATGGATTTTGATCACTTCTAATGTAAATGCGACACTATGATGCTCTCACATTCACTTTAGAATATGGCACTGTTAGTCCTGATGCCTCAGCTAAAACTTCTATTGCACGTCTTCCCACATCTCTTTTTACCAGAGAAACCAAACACGGGCTCAACTCTGAAGGTAGTCTATCGTATTCCTTTTGGATTCTTGGAAAAATACCATTTGAAATCTTGCCTTAGTAATGTGGCAGCCCCCTAGTCAAGGTCTGTGCCCAGTCCTTGCTCCGCAAACGTGCTCTCAGCACATGGTTGAAATTCATAATATGAACACATAAAGATCTCTACCAAAGAAGAACAAAGAGCTGCTGTGTGCTATGTGTATCCACCCTTGTGGGGAAGTCTACAGAGTATCCCAGTGAAGTACCCCAAGGATTCTGCTTACAGCTAGAATGGAGCTATTGAGTTCTGGAACTGAGGGTGTATGGCTTCTGCTTAGTAGGTAAACTTTCTTCTCGTCACTTACATATGAGTTGGGCAGAACTGACTGCTTTCCATGTGTTTGTAAAGCATCATGAAGATGCTATTGATGGAGTCTTTGTGCTTGGCCTGGTGGGTTGACTGAAAGCTGATCAGAGCACCAAAGTTAATTCAACTCAATAGTCAATAATAGTTAATAGGACAGATGGTTAGTAACAGAACAGATGTGCTGTTCATTACTTTGTGCTCAGTTGGCAAAATAACGCCAAAAGAAAACCCCATATCTCAACTGGCAAATGGTGCCTTTATACATTTGTAGTACAAATCCTTCTTGGGAGAAGATATAAGAAACAACTGTTTTTATAGAGATGACTTTTGTCCTGACTTGGTACCAGGAAGATGACCACCATCACCAAGTTAAACCTTTCTGACCTTAAAGAAACTGCCCCATCTGTGGAGTTAGGGCTTCAACATAAATTTGGAGGGACAAAATTCTATCCATAACAACTGCCTTATAATGTTACTATTTATTGCATAATCTATGTTCTCTTCTCTCCCACTTTGGTCATATATCAGGTTTCCAATATGTGGGGTTCTATATTATACAGTCTTTTGTTCTGGGTTATATATATTATATTTCATGAATCTATTTACTACACTTGTGCTGAGATCATGCTCTAAACTATTGAAGCTTTGTGATAAGTCATGAAAAACAAATACAAGAACAAGACAAAAAAGCAAAGAAATTGGCCTGTTAATCAGTTTCCTTGTCCCAGTGTGTTGTTACTGTATAAAAACTACTCCCGGGCTGGGCGCGGTGTCTCACATTTATAATCTCAGCACTTTGGGAGGCTGAGGTGGGTGCATCACCTTAGGTCAGGAGTTTGAGACTGGCCTGGCCAACATGGTGAAACCCCGTCTCTACTAAAAATACAAAAATTAGCATAGTGGCTGGATTAACCTGTAATCCCACCTACTCAGGAGGCTGAGGCAGGAGAATTGCTTGAACCTGGGAGGTGGAGTTTGCAGTGAGCCAAGATCACAACATTGCAGTCTAGCCTGGGCAACAAGAGTGAAACGTTGTCTCAAAAAAAAAAAATTACTCCAAAATTTAGTTTTAAAACAAGAAGCATTTCTTATTGCATGTGGGTCTATACATTAGCTGAGTGCTTCTTTGTCTTAGCTTGGCTGACTTTTTGAGTTCAGGCAGCTGTGGGTTGCATGCATAGCTCTGCTCATCTCGGCTGGTCTCTTACAAGGTCTATTGGAATATCTGATGTCTTTTCCATGTGGTCCTTTAGCAGGCTAGCTCAGACTTGTCACATGATCATGAGGGGTTCCAAAATAAAAGAACAGGGATGTGCAAGGCCTCCTAAGGCCTAGGCTTGGAGCACAACCACTGTCACTTCTGTTGCACTCTATTACTCAAGGCCCAGATTCAAAATGTAAGGAGGAGACTCTACCCCTTTAATGGAGGAGCTGTAAAATCACATTGCTTGGAGACCCAGAGGACATTTTTGGACCATCAGTGGAATCAACCTTCCATACTTCACAAGCAAAAATATCCAGAAACTGACATGCTATTTTTTTTTTTTTTTTTTGAGATGGAGTCTTGATCTGTTACAAGGCTGTAATGCAGTGGTACAATTTCAGCTCCCTGCAACCTCCACCTCCCTAGTTCAAGTGATTCTCCTGCCTCAGCCTCCTGAGTAGCTGGGACTACAGGCACATGCCACCAAGCCCAGCTAATTTTTGTATTTTTAGTAGAGACAGGGTTTCACCATGTTGGCCAGGATGGTCTCGATCTCCTTGTGGATCCACCCTTGTGGATCCATCACCTCCCAAAGTGCTGGAATTACAGGCATGAGCCGCCACACTGAGCCACTGCCATGCTACTTTGTAAGATCATAGCTGCCTTGGGGAATGCAGAGACTTTCAAACCACAAATGCAGCTCTGATCAGAATCCAACCTGAGAGTTTCCATCCTGGTTTCTCCTGTCTGCCCCTGGCTGCCAGGTAGTCACTGTCATGAGCTGCTTGTAAGATTGATGCCTGGCAGTCCATATTTGGTAGTTTAGATGTACAATATTTGAGTAGGAGACAAGAGGATTTGTTGTATGATTAAATCAAGAAGAGTAAAATTCCAGTTGGATAAATGATTTGAATGAAAGCTCTCGATTATCAGTGAGGTTAAATGTCACTCTAAGCAAATGATAAGATTTCAGCTATAATTGATGAATTCAATAAGCACTTATTAAGCATCTCCTATGCCCAGGACACTATAATTAATAGGTTAGGCTTGCAACCCTATTGCACAGTAAAATTTGATTGAATTATACTTAGGTACAACTTGGACATTAGTATTTTCTAAATTTCCCCAAGTGATTCTTATGTGCATCCAGAGTTTGGAACTGCTGGATTAAATTATTGACCCAATTTGTGGAAACGAATCTACTCAAGTACATCATGGTTAGATTGTGGCTCTGAGCTTGGTTGTAAGTATTTGTTCCATCAATCATAGTTAGGGAAATCTATCGGCGTGGCACCATGTACCATACTTATTCCAGTAGGCAAGGGTGAAATCATGGAAATCCTATATGTGGGAAGATTGGAGTGTAGGGAAGGGGATGAGATGGTACGATAACATAGGGATAACTGGGGAAAATGCTATAAAGGTTTAGAAAGGCTAGGGCAGTGCTTGTCAAACTAGAATGTACATCGGAATCATCTGATATTATTGAGATGAAACTTCTGATGCAGTAGGGTGGGAACTGGGATTCTGTAATTTTGAAAGCCTCCCAAGTGATGATGCTGCTGCTCTCTGGACCATCCACAGCTCTAGCATTCACAGCTGTTTCACTATACAGTTTCCACCTTGGTCTTCTAGGGGATTTTTTTACTATGGAAACATTTTTCTGATTTTATACATCAGATGGATGTATGAATTTCCCTTATGGACATTTGCTTTGAAATGTAATTTTGCCAAATGAACCAGTCCACACACACTTACTTGGACTTTGGCGAATTTGTGCAAGAGCTGGAGCCCTTGGTTAGCCCAGATGTCCTTCTTGGAGGGACTGTGGTGAGTGGAAAGGGCAGAGGCTTGAAGCCACAGGACTGAGCTCAAATTTCTGCTGACTTTCTCAATAAGTAACTGAGAATATTGATTAAAGCTTCTGAGTTTTTTTTTCCACATGTAGCATAGAATGGCGTTGTTGAGTTAGTTAAGTAGTCTTGTGCCTATTTGAAGTAGCTGGCACAGCATCCAGTGTGGAGTAGGCTCTTATTTAATAATTGTTGTCCTTATGACTGTGTGCCAACCATAGGGCTAGGCCAGTGGAGATGAGTGAGACTCAGACTCTACTTGAGAGGTGGAAGGGAAGACAGACAAGAAACCTGTACATGACAGAGGGCCTGATGGCTCCAGGGAGGAGCTACTCTTTAGCCCAGGGTGCCTCTGTGCTGGGAGACAAGGGGACGTTCTACCTCTTGTGTGTGATCTCATTGTCTGAAAGTCTGACAGGAGATCTCTTGTTTTTCAGACTGAAAAGGAAGCTCAGTAGGCAGTCCTTTCCCCCAAAAACTTGATTCTGGCTTACTGTTCCTTCCCTACAGGAATTGAGCTGAAAATCCAAATGGGTCTATTGGCATTACAGGGAGATGCCATTTAAAATAGGAGAGGGTTGAAAATTCCTTTGGAGCAATGAATCTTTCTTTAGCACGTAAGGAGAAACCGCAGAGCAATCCAACCATTCTTCCTGGAAGAAGAGAGAAGAAAAAAGAAGAGGAAGCAGTTTCTCAGCTCTGTAAGGGAACGGAGAGTAGAGTTCTATGTCATCTGAAGTTCATTTGTGGGAAGCAGTTTTGGTCCCCTCCTCATACTCCAGTGTGGACTTAGTAATCAGAGCTTCGAAAATTGAATCCTGACTCTGTTGCCACAGTTTATATAATCAGAGGAAAATGCCTTTAGATTTTTTGGTGTGTATGATTAGAAGAGGTTAACAAATGCATATCTTGTCTGATAATATGAAAATTGTTGCTATAGAATTTGTCACTTTAAAACAATCAGGGAATGATGTTAGAAACGCCAGGATTTTGAGAAACCAGAGAACTCAATATAGAATATTTGCCAATAGAACAATTGCTTATTGTTCTACAGAGTTTGATGCACAAGTAATGGCTGTGATGGAAACAGGACACTTGCCTCTGGAGTATCAGTTGTCCTAAATAGAGGTCCATGCAGTGGGTGTTGAAATGCAGACTGTATGGGTAGGGTCTGATTCCCCAGAATGCATCAGGGTTACTTCCTGGTGATAGCATAACATCTGTAGGAATGATTTGTATGTCTTTTGCAGGAAGGAGAAAGAGAGTTGTCTCTGTCTCTTTTCTTCTCCAGTTTCTCTCCTCTTGTTTTCAACTTCCACACTTCTGCTGGATATATCTTTCTAGATAAGAAATCTTGTTATGTGACATCTAGTTTTACAGCCTCCACCAGCTCCCTCCCTATTGTTTATAGGATGTATTCCAAACGTCAGAAGACCTCAGGCCTTACCCAGCTTCCTCCCCAAGCTGCTCAAAGCATCTCCTGTTCCTGGAAGAGCCCCCACTCACAACTCCAGAGCGAGCTGTCTCCTCTGCCTGACATTTATCACCTTCTCCCAGTATCCTGCCTCGGGTGCGGATGCATCCCAGCACTCTCTCAGATGGTGCTTTTGCCATGAAGCCATCCTCAGCTCTTTCAGAATCTGTGAATCTCTGTCTTTTGGTCTTCCCTAGCTTTTGCACACACCTCTTTGGTATCACTTTCCAGGTGGTTTTAGCGTTACTTTTTCATCTCCCACTGTGGCCCTTGGGCTGTGTACTGGCTTCTAGTGGGTCTCAGTGAGGAATGACTGAGCTGTAACATAACTAGCCTCATTCCATTTTTCCTGATCCACTTTATAAAGATTTTGTATAATTTGCCAGTGGTAAACCTGATTTTACCATATCTGTATCATAGAGCTGTTTTGATGATATGTGTAAGTATGTATGGTAGGCTATTGATTCATATCCTCTGACTTTGCTATTTTGTGGATAAGTTATCAATCAATAAATTGATAATCTTTTATTTTAAAGGTTTGGGGAGGACACAAAGAATTTATTGACATGCCCACGTGATTCTTCAGGGCTAGCCTTGTGCTTTGAAAAACCAGAAAGAACGCAAGTGTTCTGAAGGAGTTTAATTTTGTCTGGGAGGATAGTGTGAGATAAGTGCTGACTCGTGGGTGATGGGGTTCGGGGCACACTATCTCAAAATGTAGTGCTGCCATAATGAATGCTTTAAGCTGAAGGAATATGAGAAACAGCAGGCGTGGGAAGGACTCCATGACCTCCCTGAAGCAGGTTATTGGCCGTCATGTGGGAGGTGCCCTTCCTGTACTTGGAGGAAAGGAGCGTCCTTATTTCCAAGTATGAGGAACGGGTTTTCTGTCTCCCTGTTTCCTACCATTGCTCACACTCATTTGCTGTCTTATGTTTTTCCATGGCTTTCCACTCTCCGACAAACCTAGAATAAAACACTCAGGTTTCAATGTTTCTTCAAGTCTTCATTTCATTATGAAGGCTCCATGTCATGTAAAACTTAAGTAAATGTGCATGCTTTTTTTTTTTTGTTAATTTTTCTTTTGTTGCAAGGACCCAACTGAGAACCTAAGGTGGATAGAGGAAATATTTTTCCTCCCCTACATGGGTAAAGAGAAAAGGCACAGGTACAGAGTAGGCATTCAATAAAGATTAGTTCCCTGATGCCCACGTGTACACAGGAAGAAGACAGCTAATGAAAGAGAGATTTATTTCTGCTTTGGAAATTACTCCACCCCTTCTGAAGATTCTTACATAGAAAACATGAGGTTCTACTGATTTTGAAGCTCATAGAAAAACTTCAGAAAAATTTCAGAGAATTGCTGTAATATCTCTCAAAGTCGGCTATCGTGGAGAGGCAGTTTTCACTTTTTTGAAGGAGACTCTTGTCAAATTTTTGCAGAATTATTTCTCTGAAGATCTCAAAGTACTAACTGTATATCCAATGGCACGATTTTATTTATTTATTTATTTATTTATGAGACAGAGTCTGTCTGTATCATCCAGGCTAGGGTGCAGTAGTGTGATCTTGGCTCACCACAACCTCCGCCTCCTGGGTTCAAGTGATTGTCATGCCCCAGCCAAGTATATGACTGTATTGACATATTTTTTAATTTGTATTTCTTCTGAAAACAGATGAAGGACCAATATTTTCTACAAGTCTACTGACTAGGAATCAGGAGCAAATTTCCCTAAAGGGCTTTCATTAATATCTGAGGGTTACCCTGTAAGGCCAAGGTGTCATTGGGTCAGAAGGAAATGTTTACAAAGTAGGTCCTAGCATGAAATGTGAAAGGGTTGGGATTAGTGAGGCTGGAGAAAGGTTAAACTCTCAAGTATCAAAGGCTGTTGCTCATGAGGAAATGGGCAAGTCTGGTAAGTCTGGAACTTAGGACACTACTGAGAAAAGTATTCATTTATTTTTGTATTCAACATTTATTAAGCTCTTTTTACATGTTAGGTCCTACACACTAGGCAGAAGGTGTACAGAAGAAAAACAAGGAAAACTACCCTACTCCTCAAGATATTTGCAGCTCAGGTAGAGACAGACATAGAAACAAATTGTTGGAGGCTTTGGACAGCCATAGGCTAACTTGTAAACCTGTGTGGGATATTATCGCCTAAGGTTATTTGACATATAAGTTGCTAGGAACAAAGTGCTTATCACCTCCAAATAGAAAAACTACTCCAAAGAGCTTACGGAAAAGTCTGGGAACCCAATAGTAATTTGCCCTTAGAGACAGAGCATGGGTTACTCAAGTTATTAGCCTCTTATAGAGACCTCAGCCTCAGGTCTGCCTGACATGCAGTCCTTAGTGCCCTACCCTTGAAGGAGCATTGTGAAGTGGGTGGCAGAGTCTCAGGATATTTCTTGGGTCACGGTTTCAAGGGTGGAGCTTTCCTTTATTTATTTGTTTTGAGGCAGTCTTGCTCTGTCACCCAGGCTGGAGTGCAGTGGTGCAATCAATCTTGGCTCACTGCAACCTCTGCATTTTGGGAGCAAATGAATCTCATGCCTCAGTCTCCCAAGTAGTTGGGATTACAGGCATGTACCACCAAGCCCAGGTAATTTTTGTATTTTTAGTAGAGACGTGGTTTCACCATGTTGGCCAGGCTGGCCTTGAACGCCTGGCCTCAAGGGATCCAACCACCTTGGCCTCCCAAAGTGCTGGGATTACAAGCATGAGCCACTGAGCCCCTCTGGAGCTTTTGTATAATGCAAAGAGACTGAATTGCACTTGCTTCCCAGGACAGGACCTCTTTTGCTCCGTCTCCCTCAGGATATTCAAGCACAGTTTGTCTCTCCTATGTAGCTTGGCTGTGATGGGGCTAAAATAGGCCTGGAGGTGCTCTTGGGCTGGAAGACTTTGAGTGGATAACTTGTCCGCTCCACCCTGGGCCTTCAGGAGAAATCTCTCTCTTTTCCTTTCCTGGGAAAGCAGTTCCTGGAGTTATCATCAGGATGACAGAATCTAGAAGACTGAGATGAGGAGAGAGGAAGAGGCCCAGGGGCTGTTGGGCCTGCTTTGCTCCCAGGCCTTGGTGGGCTCCTCCTTGGCTTATAATGCTCCAGCTGTGCACACTTCAGCCAAGCTCTCTGGGAGACTCTGTTGAGCTTTGAGGCAAAAGTCACAGGAGAAGCCACTTAGGATTCAAGAATACTGAGTTACAATCAAAAACTGAGCTATTATACTTAAGGAGTTTGAACAAAAAGGTGAGGAAGAGGGTGGGAACATGTCCTCAAACCCATTGTAATTTGAATAATTTAGGGATAGCGGCTACCTAGCAACTTTTTAACAGAATGATCAAACGGAAGTATTTTGGAATATGTCACAATTGTCTCTTGAGCCGGTTTATAACAACTTTGAATAAGAAGTCTCAGGGCTGCCAAAGGCCCAGACCAGGTGTGGATCTTTTCTACCCAAAAAAACACATTGACTGCCCACAGCATGCAACTCTCAATTCCCGCGACTGAGATGGGCAAGGCCCATTTCCTTCTTCTGGATACCTCAGAGCTGCTTTTCCCCAGTTTCACCCACTTGCCATACAGCAGCTCTCCTGTAATTTAAATTACACCGTTTTAGAGCTACCCTAACCAACTTAGTGCCTTCTTGAGGCAACAAGGCAGTGGCACCCTGTTATGAGCGAATACTATGTTTTAACTTATTTTGGTTGCAATTTCACATTAGAAACAACTGGTATCTTTTAAAAAGTAGTAATAACTGGGTCCTATCCTGGACAAATTGCATCAGTGTGTCTGGGGGCAGTGATTCTGGTACATGGTGAGGATGGAGAACTAGTGGTCTCACCCATCCTCCTACCCTAGATTATAGGCTCCTGGAGGTGATGATGGTGGTGTGATGGCATCTTCTGCTTCCCTGACTCTCCCTGTCAACCTTGTTCCATGGTGGTGAATGCTTGCTGCTCATGACTGACTTTGCAACTTCTGGGAAGGCGTCTTATACCCAAGTGGCCCCAACGGACCCTCTCACCTTTCAGTTTAACATCTGAGAGAGGATTAGGAGAGAAGTGGGCTCACTTCCCACTTCTTCCAGGATGAGAGGGCATTGCCAGAATCTTGCCCTGTTATCCTCAGAGGCAGAGAGCTGTTGCAAGCCAGCTGAGGGAGAACTCAGAAAAAGAAGGACAAACTTGTGACAAGGTGCCTAGATGATGTCAGATGCAGCTGAGGGTAAGAGATTTGAGCTGGGCCTGAGGGAGGAAGGAGCCCATGTGGCAAGCCTCTATTGACTGTGTCTTAGAGCAAACAAGGCAGAGTTTTCGCTTGGGTAGGGAGCAAGTCCACGAAAGCTTAGTCAGAATAGCCAGGCTGTCAGCTACTGAGAACTCAGCCAAACCCTGGAAATCTGCCCAGGGATCTTGGGCCAGCCTCATACTGTGATTTCAGAGCTTCCATTTAAGTTTATTTTTATTGTCAATGAGGTTTGTGCCTTCAAGAAAAAAGCATCATCTTAATTAGGTGCAGGGTCATGGAAAAGTCACAACTTGGAAGACAGGGATTTGAGCTTGACCTTGGCTGAGGCTGAGTGACTTGCCCCTCAGAGGCTGAGTTTCCCCATCTGTGAATTGGGTTGTGGTACAAGTTCTACTGAGTGATGTGGGATGAAATAAATGCCTTCCCCAGAAGGTGGCAGTACACACTAGAAGTCACAGCCACCAGTAATTTTTCATATAACCAGGATCCCTTGAGGAAAGCCTGGAAGAAGCCTGGGCATTCCCTAGACTGGAGTGTCCTCACTTCTTGACCAGATGTTGGTATTCCAGTTTAGTAGCATAAACTAGAGAATGCGGCCATCTGAAAACCCCTCCCCTAAGGGACTCATTCTTTAGCTGTACCAACCCCTCCTCTCCATGGCGCTCTGCTTAGATCTCTGAACATGAGTCTGAAGAATAAAACTGGAAATTCTTTGCAGTTCTTATGCAATCTAATTCTCACTTGAGGAAAGAGGAGTGTATAACATGCTTTCTTCTTTGCTTGAATGTTTTAGAGTTTGATCAACTATGGTTAGGCAGTCTGGAATCAGTAATACTATCGCTGAAATAAATTATAGATAAAAGTAGGACTACAAACTGGAAGTACAAGATTGTCCAAGACAAGCATAACAGAAAGAATGAGAACCAGATGCATAACATTCTCAGCCCACCATTGACAGTGAAGGCTGCATTTTCTTGACACAAGATCAGAAGATGGTGGAGGCTTTTGGACTGAATTTAAACTTCAAAGTGTGAATAACTGAATACATCAAGGTTTGCTCTAATAATCTCTGGCTAAGCTTCCTTGCCAGCCCCGAGGAGACAAACATATTATTGTTATAAATCAACCTCTGACAGGGGCATCCATGGAGAAGAGCATGTGAAAGTCAAACTTTTCTTGGAGTAACTTATGTGCTTTTCAATGAGAACGTGGGTTATTCCAGTCAATGGCTCTCTACCCTTTGCACATTTGAATCATGTGTAGGGCCATTAAAAATACAGATGATCAGGCCTCAGCCCAGACCAATTAAATCAGAATCTCTGAGGGTAAAAACCACCTTGGTATTTTTCTATAGCTCTCCAGGTGGTTCCGAGGTACAGATAGAATAAAAAGCACTCTTTTCACCTGTGGCTAGGAGAGCTAACATTTCCAGACAGTTGTCAATATCCTCCTCCTTACCAAGGAAAGAAATGTATCTGAGCTAGAAGTCTTAATTATTAGGAGCCCATGTGTAATAGCTTCTGCTGGATAAGGGAATGTAATGTGGCTAATCCATAGCAAAAGGGGAAGAGGCAGGATCAGGAAGAGCTGTTGCTCTTCTGTGTTGACTAACTTGACTTTCTCCCCTTTTACTTTTGTTAATGGTATGGAACTCAAAGGAACTGTTACAGAACCAACAGGTTCACATATGCACTGCGAAGTAGCAGACCAATATACCAAGATAGCAGAGTTTGCAGCAGAGAAAGAGTTTAATGATCTCAAGGCACCTGAGTGAGGAGACAGGAGGAATCCTAAAATCCATCTCTCCAAGGAGCTCTGGGCTGGAGTTTTTAAGGGAATTGTGGAGGGCAAAGGGCTGGAAAATTGAGGCCATTGATTGGTTAGGGTAAAGGGGATGACATAATTAGGATGTGGAAAGTGCTTTCTTTGGTGGGTCAGCCTTCCTCCTTTAGACCAGCTGAGAGCAGTAATTATATCAATATGCAGGACCTAAGATCTCAGCTGGAAAACTTAACATTTCTCAGTGTTCAAGTTTTATCTTTAGAGCATTTAAGGGGAATTATAATCTAGGGGTTACATGATTCTGAGGCAATAGGCAGCAAACCACCATGAGGAAGTGGGCCAGTGAGCAAGCTGACCTCGTGATGTGCTGAATGTGCTGCAAGCTTGGTTTATTTTTGCTTCTCCTTCTCCCTTCTTTCCTGATTGATTTTATCAGGTTTACAAAAATGATTACCAGACTTGGTTCTGGGAACTTCAAATAAAATATCTCTTTTAATCTTTACAAGTGAGTCTTTCTGACTTCAATTACAGACAAGAAAACCAAGACTCAGAGGAGTTACACAGCTTGCTCAAGGCTTAGACGTGAGGTACTGCTGGGATTTGAAACTAGGACTGTCCGACGGCAAAAGCCAAATGTCAGAAAACATCAGTCATATTTTGGTAATTTTCAGCACCAGAAATATGTAAATGGCACTGAGAAAGTTCAGGAGGCATTGCCCTGGCAGGCCTCTGCTTCTAACAGCTGTGTTGAGAAATGTGCTGGAATCAACGGCATAATTAGGGTGTGACCTTCCCAGGCCTATCCCATCTGCCCAGAGACAGGATTCAGCAACAAGTTAACGCAGGGGCTCTGTGTATCTTGGCTTCATTGAAGGCTCAATGGACCAGAGGCATTGGCAGAAAGGAAAACTGAGACCAGGTGAAAGAAATAAAGAGTGAGGCTAGAAGGGATGTCTCCAGTGACCACTGCAAACTCTGATCACCTTGATATTTAAAGAACTAGCCTTGCCTCCAGTCCACTATTTATTGTTTTTATTAATGTTCATGAAATCAAGGAACCACAAATCTTAGAGAAGCTTGTAGGAGAGAAAAATCTCCTACTCATCTTAGTTTCATTGGCTGGGGCCCTGCAATTTAGACGACAAAAGACAAATTATCAAGAGAAATACAGGAGTTTGTTAATGTGTGCCCTGTAGACACACATGAGAGCACTCAGATGAGTACCTGAAATGATGGTAAGACCTAGGACCTATGTATCATCTTAACAGAAGAATAACTTTTTAGAGAAATCACAAGACAAAAGGACTTGAAGCTTCCAAAGATGGCAAATTGTGGAAGGTAAATATATGGGGGAAACTAACAGAAGGTAGGAAATACAGTTAGTAAGGTTTGTTTCTGTAGACTCCTCTGGCACCGCCTCTGGGCTCATAAGGGTCTAGAGTTCTCTCTCATAATTAACTTTCGTCCTTCCTGGTAGGGAGAGGAGGGGTTCGCTTTTACCAATTTGTGTCCTGCTTTTAGGCAAATAGGGGGAGGGCAGAGAGCTCTCTTTTTCTCTTTCTTTCTGACAGGGTCTTGCTCTGTTGCCCAGGCTGGAGTACAGTGGTATGATCACAGCTCACTGTAGTCTCGGCCTGCTGGGCTCAAGCAATTCTCTCACCTCAGCCTCCTGAGTAGTCGGTACTGTAGGCACATACTACTATGCCTGGCCAAGTTTTGTATTTTTTTTTTAGAGACAGAGTTTTGCCACATTGATCAGGTTGGTCTCAAACTCCTGGACTTGTGGTCCACCAGTCTTGGCCTCCCAAAGTGCAAAAATTACAAGTGTGAGAGAGATTTTCTTGCACCTGCTTTTTCACATTTGCCTTTAACTCAAAATAATCCTTATGCTAAAGTGGCAAATTTGGGGGTTGCTTATTTTGCTTCCCTCTGACTCAAGCTGGAGCAAACTTCTGCTGGATGCACATCTCTGGAAGCCCCAAGTTCTAAATGGCAGCTGGATCTCAGGTGAGGACACTCCACCTGTTCTGGTATCTGTGGTTTGACATGGGTAGAGGTGGGGAGATTCCTAATGAAACCAGTTAAACTTGATTACCATAAGAGTGGTAATCTGAGAGCGGCCTATCAGATCTGAGCACAAATCTGCCCCATTTGGAATGCCCATGATGTTTTTGAAAATACCCATCTAGACTATTTCCAGTCTCTTAAAAGACATGCTTTGTGGTTACAACCTGGGGACAAAAACAGGTTGTGCCTATGTATAACCACCATCTCACTCATAGAACCGTAGATGGTTTTCCAGCCATCGATTGTTCTAGCCGTGTTCTAGCCGCAAAGTTATTCCAGATACCTGCGACAATGAGTAATATGAAGCAAGTTCTGAAATTCTTGATATTTTGGTTTTTAGCTTCTATATCTTTTCTAACGCCAAAGTATTTTTGGAAAGTGCTCTCCAGACTTGATCTGTATCTAAACAACCATCTGGGAAATAGGGGAACATGTACTGCCAGAATATATATGTCTCTATCTGAAACAACTTCAGCACTTTGACACATATCACTAGCCAAGAGAGCAGAGAGATGGCGGATAATTACATTACTATACCACAGGACGATGTTTGCTTGTTTCTGCAGAAGCTGTGTTGACTCGTGATTTATAGGGGTAACAATAAGGAATTTCGTAGACATATCTGACACATTTTAAGATGAAAATATTCCAGGCCAGGATGAAATTTATTTAAAAATAAGTTGCTCTTATTTCTGAATCAAGGAATTAGAGCAGAGCCTCCAAGAAACAGGAATGAAGGAGCAAAGATAGTTGCTGGCTTTCTCTTTGCCCCTTCAATATCAAAATGGCAACAGGAGTCAGAGTACCCACAGGGAAGTGGAAAGAGCACTGGGCCGGTGGTCAGGAGACCTGGCTTCCAGCATGAATGACGCCCAAGCTGTTGAATGGGCACTGGTGGGTAATTTCATCTATCCTTGCCTCACTTTGCTCATTGGCTAATGGGAAGTTATAATGACTGCCCCATCTCACAGGGGTGTTCCGAGACTCCAGGGAGGTATAAATGATTTGGAAAGGATAAAGTACTATACAAATATAAGATTATTAAACTCAGCTGTCTCCTCCCTATTTGCTATGCATATATTAATTAGTTTTATTATACTTCCAGCTGAAAAATGTTGGCTCAGGTGTGGGGGCATCTGGTTACCATGTCAGATTGAGAAAGGCAAATTGGGTTGGTCTGGCTGACCAGATAGAAGTCTGTCTTTCTTACAGCCCTTTTGGTTGAAGAGAATGACTCTTCCAGAAGGAGGCAGCGTGTACTTTATCTCAGGCCATGTAAGTGCTGCTACAACAACAGATCGACTGAGTCTATCTGTAGGAGAACATAGCTCCTTAGGAGATACATTTTCTTGATGAAAATCAATTCATAATAGAAAATATTTAACACATGTAGGTACTTAAGCAGAGATGAAAGATCAGAAGTCATGGACTTTTGTTTGTTTTTTGAGACAGGGTCTCACTCTGTCACCCAGGCAGAGTGCAGGGGTTAGATCATGGCTCACTGCAGCCTTGACCTCCTGGGCTCAAGTGATCCTCCCACCTCAGCCTCCTGAGTACTTGGGACTACAGGTGAATGCCGCTACACTGGTTAATTTTTTATTTTTTGTAGAGATAGGGTTTCACTATGTTGCCCAAGTTGGTCTCAGACTCCCAGACTTAAGCAGTTGGCCCACCTCAGCCTCCTAAAGTGCTGGGATTATAGTCATAAGATGCTGCGTCATAAGGCCAGAGTCATGGTTCTTATCCACGAGATGCTTACGCTTCACAGTAGAGAGGGACGTAGTGCAGGTATAGAAGACGTAGTGTTAGGATGGCTTCTGATACAAATGGGAGTTTTTGTTACTCCTCACTTAGAGACAGGACATAGGGGTAGGCAGACTCCAAGATAAGCCAACATCACAGTCCTGTAACCTGCGTCGGCACTTCCTTACATATTAAACAAAGCCATCCGTCAGCCGAAACTCTCTACTTAGAGAGCAGTTCTCATGCTTTTGGGTCTCAGTCCCCTTTACACTATTAAATCTTACTGAAGATCCTAAAGAGCTTTTATTTTAACTATAAGTATTTTTCATATTAGTTATCAAAATGGACATTTAAAATATTTATGAATGACAATAATAAGCCCATTACATCTGAGCCAAATAACAGATGCTTTATAACAAATAACTGCATTATCCGGAACAAAAATTTAGTGAGAAGAGTGACACTGTTTGACATTTTTACAAATCTCTGTAATGTCTGGCTCATAGGAAGACAATTAGATTTTCATATCTGTTTCTGCATTCAGTCTTTCACAATATGTTGTGCTGGCTGAAGTATGTGAAGAAAATCTGAACTTAACCAGATAATCAGTTGGAAAAGGGATAAGTATTTCACTGGTCTTTTCAGATAATTGAGAATATTCTTCTTTGATAGTGAATGGCAGCTCAACAAGAGGTAATTTCTTAAAGGTTGCTTGCAATGCAGAATCTGAGAACATACCAGTGACTCTTCTGTCATCTGTACATTCAAATCCATTTGGTCTATCTTGCCCTTTAAATGGATGTTTTGTCCATACATGAATTTGTAGTATAGTGCATTGGTCATTTGGAAAATATTGGATTGCTGAGTTATACAGCTGTTCCAAATATTGACACATGTTATTACATGATATCAAAACATTACAATGATATTACCACCTCTCTCATCAGAAAGGTCTGTATGTATGTAGAAGCTGTCACGGTCACGGAGGTGGATATATACGTTTTCTAAAGCTCTAATTTTTGCTTAAGAGCTCACATTTGTATTGTTGCCAGTAAATGCTGCCAGTTTTCCTTGAAGTGACAGGTTTGGTATTGAGAAAATGTCCACCAGCCAGTCTGTCTGTCAGTCATGTTTTCAAGTATCAAGATAGCGCTCCATGAAGAAAGCAGCTGGTTCAGCTCACAACTCAGTTACCCAAATGCTTTTCCTTGAGACAGCCTCAAGATACCAGAAATGCTTTCTGTGCACTTTTCGTTTCAACACAAAGCTCATTAAAATAATGTGTGAGGGTTGAGATTTATTGAAATTGCGATTTTTTTGCTGATGAATCGAGGAGGTTTTTATGGAAACTGGTCTTTTCTTCTCACTGTGAGTGCATGGCGGGGAAGAAGATGACCATCAGCACAGCTTGGTGCCACTGTCTTAGTTTACTGTTAACATGGCAGCAGTTTTACCCATCGGTGCTTCTGCAAATGTAGGGAACAGTGGAAAAAGGCAAACGATGTGTTAGTATTATTACGACAATAATTTCGACCTCATGGACCACCATAAAGTGTCTCAGGGACCTGTGAGGGTCTGTGGGCCACACTTTGAGGACTCCTGACTTAGAGGGTTCGACCTCCCTCAGGTGATTTGCCACAGTCTTGTAGTCATGGTTCTCTCTCAGGTCTTTTGATGCTGAACACAGGGGAGACTGAGGCATCAGGATGGCTGGAAAAGTCAGGATCCTTCATCACAAGGCACCAGATGCTGAACGATCCAGAGAGAAGATAGAACGGGCCTCACGAACATATGTGTCTAGGTTAAAGTTGAAGGTTACTGGGGCTCCCTGATTTCTCTGTCTCTTCTGAAGATAGAGAAGGTGGTTATCACTGTGTTCTGCATGTGGGAAAGGGATTATTTTATCTTTCCTTCTCCCTTTCCTTTTTGTATGCCTGGTTCAGAATAACCAGTTTTTGAGCCATGAGTGAAGAGTTGTTATCTGAGAACCATGACATAAAGATACTCTCCAGGTATCTCCTTGTCTTCCCTTAATTACCTGTAGTCTCCAGTGGAGCAGGGTGTTTCAAGGGGAATCCTGGTATAATAACTAACAGTGTGTATCAGTCTATTTAATTTCTAAAGACTGGTGCCAGAATTCAGAGGAAGGAGCCTCTGTGGCAGCCAGGGCAATCACTGGAGAAGATTTTCTGGAGCTGAGTGTGAAAGAGGTCTGGACGAGGGGACAGTCTGGCTGGGAGAATGGCTGGGTGTATGCTTGGTTGACAATGAGTTGTTAACTGCATGTTGTCTTCACAGGGGCAGCTGAAGTCATCAAAAAGGAAGAGAAAGGCTTTTGCTAAGTAGGAGGCACCTAGGTCCCTTGCCTTTTTTTGAAGAGTTTGTATACCAGTTCTTCCACTTGCTAGCTCTGTAACCTTGGGTAACTTTCTCCACCATTTTATGCCATGGTTTTGTTGTCTATACGATGGGATTTATGTTACTTTATAGGGTTGTAAAGATTAAATGAATTAGCACATGCAACAAGAACGTTTAGGAGAAGTGCTGGCATGGAGTAAGTAGTTAATATAATATAAACATTATTATTATTGTCATTTTTATTATGATGTCACTTCACTGAATCCTCTCACAAGCCAAAGTAACAGAGGTGATTACCTCTGTTAAGGCATAATTTTCAGAAAGATAAAATCATGAGTCTTATGCAAATGTAAAGGGAATACACATCAAAGACTTATTTACCTCATTAATTAATGAAAGAACCATTAAGATGTTAATGGTAGATCAGAGAGCATTTGAAAGCGGATGCAATTTGTAGGCAATATTAAGATGAGATTACTGGGTAAGACACAAAACTGAGTAGTGTCCAATCAGGCCCTAAGCCATCATTTTTGTGGTTATATCTGTCATCAAATGGAAATTATTTGCATTTCTGCTGGACAAAAATGTACAATGTAGACTCTGCCCCTACAGAGTTGAAAGACATCCCAGACAATAGAAAAACAAACCCAGTACCATACTGAAAGAACTCCTGGCAACCCCTTCTGCTTATTTTGAAATTTTGGATACATTTTCTGATAAGGCCAAACTATGTATGGGGAAACTGAGTCTCAAAGAGTTGAAATAACTTGTGAAAAGTTATACGGCTAGAAATGACAGAGCCAGAATTCTAATGCCCATATATCCATGTTCTTTTCACTAAATTAGTTATTTCCATTCAAGTACAACTCACTCTTTAAGGAGGTCACTAGCAAGTGGAGACATGAAACTTCAGGTCTTCTCTGAGAGAGGTGGGAGGGAGCAGGGAAGAGTTCAGACAAAACAAAATGGCAAAACTTCAGGATTCCCAGGACACAACAGTGTTGTCAATCTGTCCCCCGTTAGCAAAATCATGTCTTCTCTTCCCTCTCCTGCTTTTTAGAATTTACCATGAGATGAGATAAATTTTAGGGCACTGCGACAGCCAAGTATGTGTGGTATTGCTTATAGGTTCAAGTGTTACTCCTGGATTGGAAGAAAGTAAGTTTGTTACTAATTTAATAACTCAGTACAAACTTCTGCTTACACTCAGTACAATTACTTTAAAATGGAAGTGAAATGTTTTATTGTATTTAGATAAAAGATTTTCTAATATTGATGAGTACCCCTTTCCTGGGTTTTTCTTAGCAAGAATAAAATTTAACTTTTTTAACTTAAGTTTGAAGTAGAGGCAGTTGGTTGCTTTGCATTCTCTTTTAACTTTGTCAGAACTTGTCAAAACATGATGTAAAGCAAAAATGCATGAAGTAGGTGAACGAGAGTAGGTTTATTTATAAGCAGAAACTTTAGCAGCAGTAAACTAAAAACTGGAACAAATGACATTAATTGGTTTTTAAAAATAAAGCAAAACAGGTCGGATTTTTAAAACTCCCCAAAGTAATCAACCAGTTTAAACCAGATCTGAATAATATTGGGATGAAAAAATTTTCATCTTAGTAATTGGTGCCAGAAAATATCTTAAAAAGAGCAGTGTCTTTAGGAAAACCTTTGTAATCCACTTAGGGGAGGAAGGTGAGGCCTTGGTAGCCTGTACTGGAAGGAATGTGATCTTCACATTACCTTGGAGAGAAGTAACTCTCTCTCTACGCTTCTGAGTTCTTAGCTGTGACAGACTCCTGCAGCAGATAAATTAACAAGAGAAAGACAAGCAGGAGTGCATTAACATGTATATTTCATACATACTTGGGATATACCTGGTGAATAGTAATTCTCAAAGAGGTGGCTTAGACCTCTGGCTTATACAGCATCTTCAACAAAGAACAGTATGTTTTTAGAGAAGTGTCAAGACAAAGGAAAATGACTTTGAGTCTCTAGGGGCAGCAAATTGTGGGGAGGCGCATGTGTAGGAGTTTGCCAAGTTTGTCATGAAGATTTCTCTGGCGCTGTACACAGGCTGAAAAGGGTCTAATGTTGAATCAATGGTCAACATTTCTCCTTTCTGGTAGTGAGGGAGGAGGACACCTTTTCTCTGTGAATTTATGTCCTCCTTTTAGGCAAATGGAAGAGGGTGGAGAGCTTTTCTTATATCTACTTCTTCCCAATTGCCTTCAACTCAAAATAATCATTATGCCAAAGAGGCATATTTTGAAATGACATATTCTTGTCTCCTATAGTGGATGTCTGTGTGTTGGAGTGGGTGTGGCTGGACCATGTTAGAGGAGGTTGGAGCCTGTGGAATGGGGTGGGCCAAGAGGCCTTGCTAGTAGAAGCATGTGCAAGCCCTTTTATTTTATTAAAAATTTTTAAAATTTCATTAGCTTTAGGGGCACAAGTGGTTTTTGGTTACACGGATGAATCGTACAGTGTGAAGTCTGGGATTTTAGTGTATTGTCACCTGTGCAGTGTACATTTTACTCCAATAAGTAGTTTTTCATCTCTTATTCCTCTCCCACCCTCCTGGCAAGCCTTTTGAGAACAGGGATCTTTCATAGCCACTTTAAAACTGTTTATTATTTACCTTGCCACATTGCAAACCCTTCTGACTGCTTAGGCTGCTAATGTCTTAGGAGAGTAGAGGTTTTTTATTTTGTTTTGGGTGGTGGTGGCAAAGTTGCTGGAAAAATTCAAGGGAAAATGATTAATTCCATGAGTCATCTCAAGAGAACAACTTGAGAGGGAGGCCCATGAGAGGAAGAGAGTCCCGGGGAACATACCTTTAGAGCTGATAGTGACCTTGGCAGTGCTGACCTTGGTAGGATGTGTGGGACAAGAACCTGAACTTAAAATTTTTAAATAACAACAGGATAAAGTTCCCTGGCATGTGACTTATGCACTGAATAAAACAAAGACAGGACATTTAAAGATTCTGTGGACTAGACTCCATTTCTCTGATTTCTATCACCTACTGGCCCATCACAGACTGAGTTGATGAAGCTTTTGCTAAGAGGCTTTGACCCTGGTCTGAGTTGTCTGTAATTAGTTCCTTGAATTTGATTTCCTAGAAGATAGTAGCTCTGGACTAATGACTACAACTCTGTTATAGCTTAGTGCTTCTCTTTCTGTTATTAAGTAATTATGGAACAGCTATGCACATATAGAGACTGTTCTAGACACAAGAGAAGATGCCTCCTGCCCTGTGAGCCTGCAAAACGGAGGCCACTGCCACCAGCAGGGAAGGCTGGGACTGATGGGCTGCTCAATAGTCCACAACCACTAGAAGGAACATCAGGAGAAATGTTCCTACTACACCGTAGTGTGTAGAGGGCAGGCATTAAATTCGTTGAAGATCTGTCCTTCCTCAAGGAACCTTGAGGTTCTGGTTGAGAAGTCAGCTTTCTTTCCAGTGAGACAGCACTCTTTTCTAATTCTCAATATAAATTACTCTTTTCCCGCTTCTTGTAACTTGTGGATGAAAACCTGTAATTAATTTATAGAAGCATATTTCCTGCAATTATAGGAGCAATTGCTCAGTGGAGGTGGGCAGAAAACGTGGCTGTGCTGTGCTTGGAAGTGAGGTGTATTTTGCGAGTAAGTTATCAATAGAGCACGGCAGTGAATGATTTCCTCATAATACCCACTATCCCAGCTTTTCTGAGTGTCTTCTTCCTCAAGATCCCAAGGCATTCTCAGCGACTGCCCCTGTGCCCAGACAAATGGAAGGAAAAAAGCCGACTCCACCACCACTCCACTTGCTCTGGCTTTGCAATTCCTTGGACCATTAGGCTGCTTTGTGCTGGGGGTTGCTTTAGACGGAGAATCACCCTGACATTCCTGAACTGAGGCTGAGCCTGATACTCCCCAAATTTGTGCTTCAGGGCTTTAGTGAACACCCACTGACCTCCAAATTTCTCTTTACTTGGCTTCTGATTCTCTCCAGCCTTGGGGGCCTGGGGTGGCTTCAGGCAGCAGAAACACTGCTCTTCACCTGTCTCTGCAGCAGCAGAGGGGCTGAGGGCTGCATTTTCCTCGCTGCTCTTCCTTTGAAGCGGACCTAGCTGAATTTTAACATTTTTAACCCACTTCTTTCTTTGGGCCTGATCTTTTTTTTTTACTGTGCATCAGGCCAGCACTGTCTATTGTCTGTTTCCTTTAGCATATATCTAAAGGGTTTTTTCTAACATACACCATTTGATTTGGTCCCATGGGGTCCCTAGTGTGACAGATATGCAATAGTCCATTCGTTCTGGAGGCATCGAAAGCGTCCATTTTTCTGACAGATTCTGCTCAGTTTTCCCTCCCAGCAGCCACTTCCTGGAAGAAAGCACCTTCTGTCAGAGCCTCGTTCACTCAGGCCCAGCGGATGCGTGGCTGTCCTCAGGCTCGCCTCTAGAGGCACACCTCAGCCCCAGGGCTGAGCCCCAAAGACCAGACCCGCACGTGTTCCCTCATGCATGGCACAGGCCAAACCTGTCACCTGGAAATGCTCCAGCAGCACTGGAGGTTTTCTATACCCTGTGTGTGTGTTAGTTTCCTCTCGTGAATGTAACAAATGACCACAAACTTGTTGGCTTCGAACAACAGAACTTTATTTTTTTTGCAGTTCATTAGCTCAGAAGTCCAAAGTCAGTTTCACTGGACTAAGGTCAAGGTACTGGTAGGGCTGGTTCCTCTGAAGGCTCTAGGAGAAAATGTTTCCTTTCCCTTTCTGGGTTCTGGAGGCTGCCTTGGTCGTCCTTGGTTCATGACCGCTTCTTTACATTGTTCCAGTCTCTCGCTTCTGTTGTGCCTACTCCTACTTCAATGTCAAATCTCCCTGTGACTCCCTGTTGGGATGACATCTGGGGCCCACAGAATAATCCAGGATATTCTCCCTACTGCAATATCCTTAATGACATCTGCACATTCCCTTTGAGAATGTGGACACCTTTGGGCTGTTATTCATGTATAATGTTTGAATGTAAGAACGGTGACACTTCTCTTTTGAGTTTGCCCAGTCTGGCCGTTAAGAACCTCACTTTCTTCCAAAAGAAATTTCTCTCTTCGGCTTCCTCGCCACATCTTTAATTTGTTTTTGCTTCACTCTGCTCTATTGTGACTACAAAATCCCGGTTCCATGAGTCTGTGGACAAACTTTACTCCCTAGATGGCTTAGGCTGGGCAACAGCCATTTACATTTTTCTACAACATAACTATTGCTACAGTTTGAACTCAAGCAAAAAAACAAACAAACAAACAAAAAAATCCATTTGTTTCCTGACTAGTGTTCAGTTCTCCCCAAATTTCTCACTGGAGATTTGCTAGTGCTTGCCCTGGCTGTTATTGGCTTCAGTTCCTGTTGGCGGAAAAGCCTGTTAGGTGTGGAGAATGGTACAAGAAAATTGCTCATCCAGTAATGCTGACATTGGTGACAGCATTTGTGGTAGTGCCAATTTGCACCACGCTGCAATTTTCTCCAGTAGGGCTTAGTTGCCTGGGTGTAGATAACAAGAAGGCAGACAGCAGCAATGATCAGGGTTGTGGTTTTGCCAAGTGGGAGGGGTAGAAGGACAAAAAAAAGGATAATTGATTTGTTGGGGAGAGTATTGTTTTACCCTGGCTGGCTGGAAACATTTATTTAATAAATTTATATAATGGCTACATAATTAATGTTTTATATTTGCTTTCTTACAGAAGCTACCTGATAGCTATACTCATTTTAGACGGGGAAAGTGAGATGCAGAGAGGTTAAATAACTTGCTCTAAGCCACACAGCTAGTAAGTGGCAGAGCTTAGACAGAACCCCCAGGGAGTTTGGTTACAAGAACTTTCTTCTTCACCCTTCTACTGTGCTGTAAGCGCAGGAGTTAGGTCAATGGACTGGAAGGAAAGAAAACTCTCCAGGGAAGAGCATCTGTAAAATCCAGGATGTTTTGGGGAGCATGGACATGGAGTAGGCTAAAGATTTGATACAAGGTGTGGAATATTTCAGGGTTATGACAAAATCTAGAAGGCACTTGTGAATGTGGATAGCTGAAATGAAAGGAATTAAAGGTTATTGAAATTCAGGGGTCAGGAAACTCTGAGGTCAGGTGTTGGCTGTGACACAGAGCACAGAGGTCATTTGTAATAGAAGAGTGGAAGGACTTGGGGTAGAGAGGAAGAGAGGGAACCAGATGCCAGAATCTGGCAAATGAAGGGGAAGAACTAGGAGGTCAGTAGGTAATAATGAGCAGGGGAAGATGGAGCTTCAAAGAAGGAAGGCATGTTACAATCACAGTTGGAAATATCATTGATGAACAAGAGCAGTTCAATACCTCTATTTGATTCTGAAGTTACCGAGGGCATAGGAAAAGGAATAGCCCTTCAGGAGGGTGCTACAAGTAGAACTGAATTTTAAATTCTGATTAATTTAAATTTTAAAATGAATATTGATTTGGTTCCTGGAAAATGTTTAAGCATATTTGGAACAATTTGTGTATTGGAATCTATTTTTCAATGGTAAAGTTTGTGAATCCTAGATACTGCCCAAGGACTTCTAGTGAAAATATAAGCATTCAAATTGAGATGTGCAAGCAGTGTAAAATATACACTGGATTTGAAAGAGGTAATAGAAAAAAAGAAGGCAAAATATTTCATTCATAGTTTTCTTGATTACATGTTGATGTTTGGAAATATTGAGTTAGAGAAAACATTATTAAAGTTAAACTTACCTGTTGGAGTTTGACCTGCAGACCCTAACCCAGTGATGGATGAACAAATTCACTTAGATGCAGATTTTCAGTGAAGGAATGAGCTGGGGGGTCCGTGGCCATTCACAGACACTGCTGAGAGAGATAGCAGCCATCAGTCCTGACCAGCTGGTACTCTAGGCATTTATTCAGTATAGATTTTTTTTTTTTTTTTTTTAATTTTTTATTGGATTATAGGTTTTGGGGTACATGAGCAGAGCATGCAAGACAGTTGCGTAGGTACACACATGGCAGTGTGCTTTGCTTTTCTTCTCCCCTTCACCCACATTTGGCATTTCTCCCCAGGCTATCCCTCCCCACCTCCCCCTCCCACTGGCCCTCCCCTTTTCTCCCCAATAGACCCCAGTGTTTAGTACTCCCCTTTCTGTGTCCATGTGTTCTCATTTTTTCATCACCCACCTATGAGTGAGAACATGCGGTGTTTCATTTTCTGTTCTTGTGTCAGTTTGCTGAGGATGATGTTTTCCAGATTCATCCATGTCCCTACAAACGACACGAACTCATCATTTCTGATTGCTGCATAATATTCCATGGTGTATATGTGCCACATTTTTCCAATCCAGTCTATTATCAATGGCCATTTGGGTTGATTCCAGGTCTTTGCTATTGTAAACAGTGCTGCAATGAACATTCGTGTACATGTGTCCTTATAGTAGAACGATTTATAGTCTTTTGGATATATACCCAGTAATGGGATTGCTGGGTCAAATGGAATTTCTATTTCTAAGGCCTTGAGGAATCGCCACACTGTCTTCCACAATGGTTGAACTAATTTACACTCCCACCAACAGTGTAAAAGTGTTCCTTTTTCTCCACATCCTCTCCAGCATCTGTTGTCTCCAGATTTTTTAATGATCGCCATTCTAACTGGCGTGAGATGGTATCTCAATGTGGTTTTGATTTGCATCTCTCTGATGACCAGTGACGATGAGCATTTTTTCATATGATTGTTGGCCTCATATATGTCTTCTTTCGTAAAGTATCTGTTCATATCCTTTGCCCACTTTTGAATGGGCTTGTTTGTTTTTTTCCTGTAAATCTGCTTGAGTTGTTTGTAAATTCTGGATATCAGCCCTTTGTCAGATGGGTAGACTGCGAAAATTTTTTCCCATTCTGTTGGTTGCCGATCCACTCTAGTGACTGTTTCTTTTGCCGTGCAGAAGCTGTGGAGTTTCATTAGGTCCCATTTGTCTATTTTGGCTTTTGTTGCCAATGCTCTTGGTGTTTTGTTCATGAAGTCCTTGCCTACTCCTATGTCCTGGATAGTTTTGCCTAGATTTCCTTCTAGGGTTTTTATGGTGCCAGGTCTTATGTTTAAGTCTTTAATCCACCTGGAGTTAATTTTAGTGTAAGGTGTCAGGAAGGGGTCCAGCTTCTGCTTTCTGCACATGGCTAGCCAGTTTTCCCAACACCATTTGTTAAACATGGAATCCTTTCCCCATTGCTTGTTTTTGTCAGGTTTATCAAAGATTGTATAGTTGTATGTATGTTGTGTTGCCTCCGGTGCCTCTGTTTTGTTCCATTGGTCTATATCTCTGTTTTGGTACCAGTACCATGCTGTTTTGATTATTGTAGCCTTGTAGTATAGTTTGAAATCCGGTAGTGTGATGCCCCCCGCTGTGTTCTTTTTGCTTAGAATTGACTTGGCTATGCGGGCTCTCTTTTGGTTCCATATGAAGTTCATGGTGGTTTTTTCCAGTTCTGTGAAGAAAGTCAATGGTAGTTTGATGGGGATAGTGTTGATTTTGTAAATTACTTTGGGCAGTATAGCCATTTTCACAATATTAATTCTTCCTAACCATGAACATGGAATGTTTCTCCATCTGTTTGTGTCCTCTCTTATTTCGTTGAGCAGTGGTTTGTAGTTCTCCTTGAAGAGGTCCCTTCCGTTCCTTGTGAGTTGTATTCCAAGGTATTTTATTCTTTTTGTAGCAATTGCGAATGGCAGTTCGCTCTTGATTTGGCTTTCTTTAAGTCTGTTATTGGTGTAGACGAATGCTTGTGATTTTTGCACATTGATTTTATATCCTGAGACTTTGCTGAAGTTGTCCATCAGTTTCAGGAGTTTTTGGGCTGAGGCGATGGGGTCTTCTAGGTATACTATCATGTCGTCTGCAAATAGAGACAATTTGGCTTCCACCTTTCCTATTTGAATACCCTTTATTTCTTTTTCTTGCCTGATTGCTCTGGCTAGAACTTCCAGTACTGTATTGAATAGGAGTGGTGAGAGAGGGCATCCTTGTCTAGTACCAGATTTCAAAGGGAATGCTTCCAGTTTTTGCCCATTCAGTATGATATTGGCTGTTGGTTTGTCATAAATAGCTTTTATTACTTTGAGATACGTTCCATCAATACCGAGTTTATTGAGGGTTTTTAGCATAAAGGGCTGTTGAATTTTGTCAAATGCCTTCTCTGCGTCAATTGAGATAATCATGTGGTTTTTGTTTTTGGTTCTGTTTATGTGGTGAATTACGTTGATAGACTTGCATATGTTGAACCAGCCTTGCATCCCTGGGATGAATCCTACTTGATCATGATGAATAAGTTTTTTGATTGCTGTTGCAATCGGCTTGCCAATATTTTATTGAAGATTTTTGCATCTATGTTCATCATGGATATTGGCCTGAAGTTTTCTTTTCTCGTTGGGTCTCTGCCAGGTTTTGGTATCAGGATGATGTTGGTCTCATAAAATGATTTGGGAAGGATTCCCTCTTTTTGGATTGTTTGAAATAGTTTTAGAAGGAATGGTACCAGCTCCTCCTTGTGTGTCTGGTAGAATTCGGCTGTGAACCCGTCTGGACCCGGGCTTTTTTTGTGAGGTAGGCTCTTAATTGCTGCCTCAACTTCAGACCTTGTTATTGGTCTATTCATAGTTTCAGCTTCCTCCTGGTTTAGGCTTGGGAGGACACAGGAGTCCAGGAATTTATCCATTTCTTCCAGGTTTACTAGTTTATGTGCATAGAGTTGTTTGTAATATTCTCTGATGATGGTTTGAATTTCTGTGGAATCTGTGGTGATTTCCCCTTTATCATTTTTTATTGCATCTATTTGGTTGTTCTCTCTTTTCTTTTTAATCAATCTGGCTAGTGGTCTGTCTATTTTGTTGATCTTTTCAAAAAACCAGCTCTTGGATTTATTGATTTTTTGAAGGGTTTTTCGTGTCTCAATCTCCTTCAGCTCAGCTCTGATCTTAGTAATTTCTTGTCTTCTGCTGGGTTTTGAGTTTTTTTGATCTTGCTCCTCTAGCTCTTTCAATTTTGACGATAGGGTGTCAATTTTGGATCTCTCCATTCTCCTCATATGGGCACTTATTGCTATATACTTTCCTCTAGAGACTGCTTTAAATGTGTCCCAGAGGTTCTGGCACATTGTGTCTTCGTTCTCATTGGTTTCGAAGAAGTTCTTTATTTCTGCCTTCATTTCGTTGTTTACCCAGTCAACATTCAAGAGCCAGTTGTTCAGTTTCCATGAAGCTGTGCGGTTCTGGGTCGGTTTCTGAATTCTGAGTTCTAACTTGATTGCACTATGGTCTGAGAGGCTGTTTGTTATGATTTCAGTTGTTTTGCATTTGTTGAGCAGTGCTTTACTTCCAATTATGTGGTCAATTTTAGAGTAGGTGTGATGTGGTGCTGAGAAGAATGTGTATTCTGTGGATTTGGGGTGGAGAGTTCTGTAAATGTCCACCAGGTTTGCTTGCTCCAGGTCTGAGTTCAAGCCCTGGGTATCCTTGTTGATTTTCTGTCTGGTTGATCTGTCTAGTATTGATAGTGGAGTGTTAAAGTCTCCCACTATTATTGTGTGGGAGTCTAAGTCCTTCTGTAAGTCATTAAGAACTTGCCTTATGTATCTGGGTGCTCCTGTGTTGGGTCCATATATGTTTAGGATCGTTAGCTCTTCTTGTTGTATCGATGCTTTTACCATTATGTAATGGCCTTCTTTGTCTCTTTTGATCTTTGTTGCTTTAAAGTCTATTTTATCAGAGATGAGAATTGCAACTCCTGCTTTTTTTTGCTTTCCATTAGCTTGGTAAATCTTCCTCCATCCCTTTATTTTGAGCCTTTGTGTATCCTTGCATGTGAGATGGGTTTCCTGGATACAGCACACTGATGGGTTTTGGATTTTTATCCAATTTGCCAGTCTGTGTCTTTTGATTGGTGCATTTAGTCCATTTACATTTAGGGTTAATATTGTTATGTGTGAATTTGATACTGCCATTTTGATGCTAAGTAGCTGTTTTGCCTGTTAGTTGTTGTAGATTCTTCATTATGTTGAAGCTCTTTAGCATTCAGTGTGATTTTGGAATGGCTGGTACTGATTGATCCTTTCTATGTGTAGTGCCTCTTTTAGGAGCTCTTGTAAAGCAGGCCTGGTGGTGACAAAATCTCTGAGTACTTGCTTGTTCGCAAAGGATTTTATTCTTCCTTCACTTCTGAAGCTCAGTTTGGCTGGATATGAAATTCTGGGTTGAAAGTTCTTTTCTTTAAGAATGTTGAATATTGGCCCCCACTCTCTTCTGGCTTGTAGTGTTTCTGCCGAGAGATCTGCTGTGAGTCTGATGGGCTTCCCTTTGTGGGTGACCCGACCTTTCTCTCTGGCTGCCCTTAGTATTCTCTCCTTTATTTCAACCCTGTTGAATCTGACTATTATGTGCCTTGGGGTTGCTCTTCTTGCGGAATATCTTTGTGGTGTTCTCTGTATTTCCTGCAATTGAGTGTTGGCTTGTCTTGCTAGGTGGGGGAAATTTTCCTGGATGATGTCCTGAAGAGTATTTTCCAGCTGGGATTCATTCTCTTCGTCCCCTTCTGGTACACCTATCAAACGTAGGTTAGGTCTTTTCACATAGTCCCACATTTCTTGGAGACTTTGTTCATTCCTTTTTGCGCTTTTTTCTCTGATCTTGGTTTCTCGTTTTATTTCATTGAGTTGGTCTTCGACTTCAGATATTCTTTCTTCTGCTTGGTCAATTCGGCTATTGAAACTTGCGTTTGCTTCGCGAAGTTCTCGTATTGTGTTTTTCAGCTCCTTTAATTCATTCATATTCCTCTCTAAGGTATCCATTCTTGTTATCATTTCCTCGAATCTTTTTTCAAATCTTTTTTCAAGGTTCTTAGTTTCTTTGCATTGATTTAATACATGATCTTTTAGCTCACAAGAGTTTCTCATTATCCATCTTCTGAAGTCTAATTCCGTCATTTCGTCACAGTCATTCTCCGTCCAGCTTTGTTCCCTTGCTGGTGAGGAGTTTTGGTCCTTTCTAGGAGGCGATGTGTTCTGGTTTCGGGTATTTTCCTCCTTTTTGCGCTGGTTTCTTCCCATCTTTGTGGATTTGTCCGCTGGTCGTCTGCGTAGTTGCTGACTTTTCGTTTGGGTCTCTGAGTGGACACCCAGAATGTTGATGATGAAGTATTTCTGTTGCTTGGTTTTCCTTCTACCAGTCTAGCCCCTTCGCTGTACGACTGTTGAGGTCCACTCCAGACCCTGCTTGTCTGGGGTGCACCTCTAGTAGCCGTGGCACAGTGAGGGATGCTACCAGTTTCTTTTTCTGCTCTCTTTGTCCCAGGATGATGCCTGCCTAATGACAGTCTTTTGGATATAGAGGGGTCAGGGAGCTGCTTGAGGAGACAGTTTGTACTTTATAGGGGTTTAATTGCTGAGCTGTGCACTCTGTTGTTCATTCAGGGCTGTTAGGCTGCTATGTTTGATTCTGCTGCAACACAGCTCATTAAACAACCCTTTTTTTTTTCTCAAATGCTCTGTGTTGAGGGGTTTGGGCTTTATTTTTGGATGTCCGATCAGGTGTCCTGCCCAGCTCGAAGGCAGACTAGCCACTGTTTGGCTGCCGAGGCTCCGCCCTGCTGTTGTGTGATTCGCGCTGTTCCTGCCGGCTCTGCTGTGGTCTCCGCCACGCCCTGCGGCGGAGTCTTTTCGTTGTAGCGTGTTGCCTCAGCAACGGCAGGCTGCGTCAGCAGTGGGCGTGTATCTCAGTAGGGACGGGTTGCCTCGGCAACGGCTGGCTGCGTCAGCAGTGGGCGTGTATATCAGTTGGGGCAGGTTGCCTCCGTAGTGGTGGACGCCCCTCCCCCACAGAGCGTCTCGGACCGTCTGCCCGGGATAGTTTGAAATCGCGGTTTTGTTCGTCCCACTGGGGATCCCAAACGATCTGTCCCTGCAATCCCCTGGGCTGGGCTACTGTGCAAGTCTCGTTCAGTCTCAAGTCCAGCCCTCTCAAGTCTCAGGCTGACGGTTCAACAAGGCACCCGGACAAGCGCGCCCTGTGGGGATTGCTGGGTAGGGCCGGCCGCCGCCGCCCCGGCTGCCGGCTTCGCCAGGCAGACCTACTGCCTGGCGTCCCGTGTCTTTTTATACTTGGGAGTTTCCCCGTTCTGTGGGCAACAAAGATCAGTCTGGAAATGCAGCACTGACTCACCGTTTGCGGATTCAACGCGGGCTCCAATCCTGGGTTGTTCTCACAGCGCCATCTTGAGTCCCCTCTCTTCAGTATAGATTTAATAACAGAGGCTCCAAGTCAACACACTTGTGGATAATGATTAAAAGCCAGGTTCCCAGGCCTAAAGCAACACCATTTGTAGGTGACAAATCTGGTTGTTCTCCCCCTGGGAAAGCCATCCAATCTATGAAAGATTAAAGGTTAGTTTTAGGACCATATGAGTAAACAAGCTATTCAGAAAAACTCCCCCAGATTCCCTAGTTATTTGCTTTTCTTTATCAATTAAAGGTAGGGGGGATTAGGCTGCTTTCAGCCAACATTTCTACTGAAACTATGCAAACCTCTCAGCCTTCCAAAAAGGTTTGTGACTATATTCTATAATTTTACAATTTTTTCAACCACCCTGACTGATCTCCCATACTCACCCATTTCTTTTTACTTTTTAAATGGGGCTACTAGAAAATTTAAATTTATAGATGGGGCTTACATCATATTTCTATTGGGCAGTGCTATTGAGACCAAGGAAGACAGTGAGGAGTACTGTACTGGAACTGGTAGTCTTGAGGTCTGCAGTGGAACTTTGTGTCATCATGAGGAAGTGAGAAACCATGCATGTTGCAGCAGGGTCTATGATGGCAGTGTTTCAGGTGTCATAAAGTCTAGATGTGGTGGAAGGTACATAATGGAGTAGCTGGAATCAGGAAAAGTTATGGACATTTTGTTTACGGGAGTCATTCATATATGCAAATTGCCCATCTTCTAAGTAGAGAAGTATTTGAGAAAACTACTGGAAATGAAACTAAAGGAGTGACTTAGAGAATTGGGAAGAGGAAGAATCCAACTTATGAAGGAAAAGGAAGGAGAGAGTAGCACAGTGAGTGAGGGTTTCAGGTGTGCTCAGGTATGTCAAAGACCCTTGTACCAATCTTGAAAGATGCAAAAGTTTGTAAAGACAGACAATACTCTCAAAGATTAGAGAAAGTCATTAGTAGGCTAGATATTCACACAAAGGGTAAGAACATAAGCTATTAAAGATGAGAGCTAGAGGCATCCTTTTAGCTCTGGAGAAAGTATTACTCTTAAAAATGGGAATAGAAATTCTTGGCTTCTGCTAAGTAAAACAATTCTTATCATGGACAGCCTCTGGAGGCAGCATAGACCTCACCTTTTCTAAAAAAAACATTTCCCTCTGGATAGATAGTGTTGGTAAGAACTTTGAAGGTCAGCTTGTGTATATGAATCTCAAGATACATTGCTCTGATGCATATGTTGATATATATGTATGCATCTCACTTTCACCTGTCTTTCATCTCTGGCCATCTTCCACCTCATGGCATAACATGATTGACATAATGAAGGCTTGTCAGTTTATTGCCTTCCCTGTGCAGCCAAATGCCTAATAGGAGGCCACCAAGAGACAGTGGCTATCATGGAGGCTCAAAGTTGGCTTATTTTTGGATTACCATTCCCAAGGGATGATGCAAGGATGCCCTGAGGTGATCTGTGTTAGCTTTGGGACTTTTCTGACTTAAGTTCCCTGTTCTCCCCAATCAACATTTAGCCTTCTCTGGAGGAATGCTTTTAGGTATTGAGACAAAATAATTTGCTTTATGTGACCATGCTATTTGTCAACATCTTCTAGTAGCATTGAACACAATGTTCTATAACTTCTGCTTTCAAAAAATGGGCTTCTAGTACTCACCTCAATCAGGTGCTCAAAAGAGGGGGTTTCCATCTTGTTGGTGGTTGGAGTCAGATAGAGATGATTCTGGTCAGGCCATCCCTTAGCCAAGCCCATCAACTCAGAATGACATGAGAACTCCCTCCCAGTTGCTCTTGCAGATCCAGATGCCCTCTGAGATATCCCAGAATAAGAAGAAGATAGGCAGAATGAACAAAGGCCATGAGATTGGAGTCCCAAATCTCTTCCAGTCATAAGCATCTGTGTGAACTGCATCAGCTCTCTCTGGCTGACTTATTCTTTGGCACCTCATTATGTGAACTCAGAATACATAGAACCCCAGGGGATAATTTGCTCCCTTGCTTTGAGATAACATCCATTGGCAATGACTTTGGTTCAGGCAGAGCTTGGCTTCTACACTATTAGTTTTTCTTCTTAGTACATTTTTAGGCTATGAACAAATTTCCCTTGATAGTCAAACAAAATTGAGGAACAGAGACTTTCTAAAGCCCTATTGATTAGCATACATTGCTTCTTAAAAATTTGTAGTCCTTTAGTGTATATTAAAGTGATTCTAGTGCAGGTTGAAGGGGAACCAAACTTTCTATGTCTAATCTATGTCTTGGGAACTTGTCTGTAATAGATCTATGCAGGGAAAAGAAACAGGACCAAGCACAGTGCTGGCAGACTGGCAGGCTTGAGATGAAGCCACCACTTAAGTTGACTGCCATGTAAGTCCTCATTCTAACTGTATTTTCAGCCCGAGGATAACACACATGGAAGAGGGTTGAGAAAGATTTGTTCTTCTGGCTCATCTCTTGACTCCCAAGGAGATTCATGAGATAGTTCCAAAGGAATTTATCCTGTTCTAAAAATTATCCTGAAAGGAAACCTCATGGCTTCCTTGATTAATCCATATTCAGCCTGTCAGGGAATTCTCTGTTACTTTGCCTGAATTCTGTATGTGCTATTTTCTGTCTGTTTCCTCCAGCTTTGGCTTCAGTGATGTAAATTTCCTGAGGTTAGCTCTTGGTAAAGGGAAGTGAGTTTTAAATGAGTTATGTTTTCAAATAGCTGAGGTGAGTTTTTTTCTGTGATGTGGGAGGAAACTTCATTCTCCCCAATCATCTGTATATTCTGTATCTTGTATATTTATATTGATAAGTCTATGTTAAAAGTCTTCAACTGAAGATATATTGCTCTGATACATGCATCGATATGTATGTGTCATGGATATGTGTGTATGCATCTCTCTCACTTGTATCCTTAATCTCCCACCATCTTCACCTTGACGTCTTCTCCCAAGAACCTTTACTTAAATTTTATACAAAGAAATGTAAGAGTGAGCTAACTGCATTGGTATCTTGGCATTGCTGGGTTAGAATTACCATAAAGCTTGATACAGAAACATCTGACTCAGAGATATCTTACCAATAGCCCTATAATCACTCTTTTTAAATAAATGCAGGCAACTTATTTTTAAAATGGTATTGTTAGAAAGATAAGTGATTTTATCTTTCTGATTTGAAACTTTGGTGGGACTGCACCCTATTTTAAGAAATTTAAAACTACCCTCTTCAGCTGAAGTTTACGGTCTTGCCTGACACAGATGATGTATTAAAACCCCAAAGCCCTCAGGGTATGTCCTGACTTTATTATGGCTTGTGAGGTGGCGTGTTTGGCAGAAAATAATATCCTACACTAGGGGTTGGGATAAGAGAATAAAAGATAAGTAGAATTTAGGGATTTTCACAGTCAAGGACTATTTAGAGGAGAGGATAAAACAAAAATATATGATGCTACATGGGGATAGTTTTGAAGCAGTTCAAAAGTCGTCACTAGAACTTGGTATTCTTTCCTTTCAGCATTTTGTCTCCCAAATAGCCATTTTACTGCATTATCCTTTCGTGTGACCAGCTGTCCATGCTCCTGATAATTTGTTCTATGGAAACATATCTGTCTTCTGTCTCCTTCCGTTATGGCCTGTTCTCTGCCAAGGAGTTGATGAATTGAGTGGAACAAAGGCATTCTTCACTGATAATGTCTTACTGTATCATCTCATCCATAAGATATTTGCACTTTAATAGTTGCCTTCGGGATATAATCTGAAGAAGTTAATAATGGTAAGGAAATGGGGGCACAATGCCTGTGCAAGGGTTTTACCTGCATGAGAACCTGCTCCAGAACTCTCTAGATGAACTGAAAAGACAGCTTCCTCCTCTACCAAAGCTCAACATCAACCCTAATTGTAAACAGCCCTTGCAAACTGACAGACCACATAATGGAGAACACCAGAGCTTTCCCTAAACTGTGGAGGACCCATATTTGGGAAGAAGAGAAAAAAGGCACGATGACAATGAAGTGTCTAGAAGGGCCTGATCCAAAGCCACTAGCCACAATTTCATCATTGCATAGAGTTTTATTGAACAGTGCCCCTCTAGAAAGTAAGGAGGACCTTGCTGATAGGAAGTGATTCTTTTTAAGAAGTTAGTTCTATCTGTGTGTGCCAAGATTGCCCTCATTTGCTAGTAGACATCATGATTGTGGTCCTTAATGTGAGTGGCAGAAAGGTGCATATATCATGATAGATCCTTATTCTAGGGAATTAGTTCTCATGAAAGGAGACTGTGGCTTATGCAGTTTTAGTAATAATAATGGATAGCAATTATTACACATCTAAGGATTTAAAATACATTCTGTCTAATGCAATGACTCTTGAAAGTAAGTATATTAATTGTAGTCTATATTTTACAGGCAAGGAAACTGAGTTTTATGGAATATAAGGTGCTTTGCTTATTCATGAATGGGGCAGAGGCTGCTCAGTGAGTCCTTGGAAACAACTGCCCAGCCAGGGCCCTCTTCTGTGCATTTGGTTCTATCAAAGTTGGTTCAAATCATGACATTTGGATGAGCTAACATGGTCTCTTTAATGAATGTCTTTTAACATCATTTCCCAAATTGTGGTCTAGGAATACGGTGTTACATGAGAAAGGATTCAAAGATCAAACAGGTTTGGCAAATGCTAGGTTAAGAAAAGTTAAACAAGCTTAGTTATTGTGGAACTTCTCCGAGCCTTCAGTATGTTATAATTCATGGTGAATCTCCAAGAAGGGATATGATAGGTAGAGGTTTCAAAGCTTATTTGACCACCAAAGACTTTTATAGCTGTTTGTTGAGGATAAATATTCTATAAGACACTCTCTGAGAAGTGAGGCTCCATGCAAATGGCCACTCAGAGTGCAGAACTCTAGCTGGAGGAAGTGCTTTTCTGTTGCTGGCAATTTCAGAATTTCTTGGTATACATTATATGCTAAATAATTATTTTAGAATAAATCTTTGTTGAATGAAATAACCTAGAGTTTAGGCCTCTTCTGGGCTACACCCAGGAATCAGGACTGGTTTCTCATAGTATGAGGGGTAATGGGTCCTATTTGTGGTGGGGGAGGTACTGTGTGTATGTGTATGTGTATGTGTGAGTGCATGTGGCCACATGCATTCTCTTGGCTTATCTGTAAATGGGAATTCTTTTTTTAACCTGATATTCCTTATTGAAAATCACATCAATAGTATATTTCCATAAGTATTTCAAAAACATTAGTTTTGTTTATTTATGGAATAATCCTTAGAAGAGTTCATGGCCAGGTACAATATTGAGTTTGATGTTTGTAACAGAAACTGAGTCAGCAATGCTCCCATAGTCAAGTGAGTCAGTCCTGCCTAAGGGCCTGTGAAATAAGTGGGTACCAGGACATTCCTCTTTGTTAGAAATGGAGGCACAATAAAGCAGAATATCCCAAGGAAAAATATAGTGGGAGAGAGGACCTCTGTTGTATGTCTCCAGCAAATTCTCTGTGTTGCCGTGACCTTCCACCAACACCTATCACAGAGACCTATTGTGAGGTTCTGTTCAAGCCAGTTTGCTGGACAGGGAGGCTTCTCTATCTCAGCAGGCAGCCCTGACACAGTGGGGCTCTGCTGGGCTCTTGGCACCGTTTGAGGTAGCTTCCCTCTTCCCCACTGGCTATTAGAGCAGAGTGGCAGTAAAACAACACAACCCAAACCACACACAGCAGAGTGTGGCCAGTGTCTCTGTCTTATATAAGCTGCTAGTCTCCCACACTGGTCCCTAGTTTGGGAAAATAGCAGGTAGAACCCAAACTTTCATTCTCAAGGTATCCCCTAGAAAAGTCTGGGTCCTTCCATCAAATCTAGCCTCATCACATGGCTCATTTCTATTCATGGCAGGTGCTGTTCTCTTCTACAAAATTCCATTTGAGTGTAATGAGCCCACTGGGCAGGCCATGTAATTCTTTCTCCAGCTGAGCACAGTGATGATCCAGTTCTCTATGGGCAGTAATGTTTCCTCATACTACTCTGGAACCAATCAACAGGAACTAAAGACGCTACAGTGTATCATTCAATGGGTATAAGCTGAGCAAACAGACCTCTGGCAGGTAACTCCATTGATTCATCTTTATCAGGAGTTGAAAGGCAATCAGTTAGGTAAATTGGCCAATGGAAATTGGTGCATGTGTGCACAAAAAATATGTACATGAAGGTTCACAGTAGCATTATTTGTTATAGCCCCAAACTCAAAATATCCCAAATAGTTCCTAACATTCTGATGGATAAGTTGTGGTATATTTACGCAATGGAATATTACACAGCAGAGACTGAGCAAACTAAAACCACAGCAACAACATGTATCTTCTCACAGACATAATGTGGAGCACAAATAGCTGGACACAAAAGAAGTGAAATACCCTAGGATTTGATTTCTATTTCACCTCAAAAACAGGCAAGACTAATCTCTGGTGTTCAAAGCCACCTTTGGAGGATGACTGAAAATAAGACACAAGTAACTCTTCTGGGATGTTAGTAATATTTAATTTCTTGGTCTGGTGGGGGTTTCATGAGTAAGTTTACTCAATACAAATTCATTAGGCCAGGTGCAGTGGCTCATGACTGTAATCCTAGCGCTTTGGGAGGCTGAGACAGGAGGATGACTAGAGCCCAGGAGTTTGAGACCAGCCTGGGCAGCATAGTGAGACCCTGTCTTTACAAAAAGTAAAAAAAAAAAAAAAAAAAATAGCTGGACGTGGTGGTGCTCACCTGTAGTCTGAGCTACATGGGGGGATAAGGAGGGAGGATCAGTGAGCCTGGGAGGTTGATGCTGCAGTGAGCTGAGATTGTGCAACAGCATTCTAGCCCAGGTGTCAGAGTGAGAACCTGTTTCTAAAATAATAAATAAACAATAAAATTCATTGAACTGTAGACTTGTATACTTTTCTGTATGTGTATTATACTCCAATAAAAAGTTGACCTAAATAATGTAAAAAATATAATGAAAGTTCATAAATGATCTTTTCTATCTTTTAGAGGATTTGTTTCTGAAAAACAGGAAGAGAAGGATGGGAGAGTATGATGAGGACAGTTGCTTCTTCCAAACTCTTCCCTTGGGAGGAGTGAATGAGAGTATAGAGTATGCCATTCTAGGGAGATCCCTGTATTTGAGGACTGGGGGGCATGCATTTTCCCAACAGTGTAGATTCCAACTTTATCTGATTTCAAACCCTTACTTAAACCAAAGGTATGGTTCAAACATCACATTTCAGACCAGTGGATATATATTTTCAAGATCTTGCCTTTTGGGGTAATTCTTAAGTGTTCCAGATAGGTCCCTACTGCCTGGAGACATGCGGTCAGGGATCATAGAGATTTAAGAGTTTGTTGTTAATGGTTTGTGGCTGCACATCCATCAACAGATTAATTTTATGTTGATTTCATGAGAAATGGAAAAACCTAAGTAGTTTTCGATTAATGAGGATTTAAGCTGGATAGTTGGCTTTTACTCTGTATATACTGATGAATACTTTCATTAAACTGATCCTTATTTTTGGAATGCATATATTTATTAGGTAATGGAAAATTTCCACAAATAAAATGAGTATTTTTTTTCTAGAAACACTAATGAGAGAATTAAAAAAAACCCCTCTGAGTTTCTTTCATTACAGTGCCATCAAAGAGACAGGAATAGCTTAAAATAACCAGAACTTATGTTTAAAATCACAAATTCAGCACTCAGCCTTGTCAAAACCCTCAAATGCACAGGCTTGACTGTCTAAGGCAACTCAGCTTTAGCTTTATAAAGAGTGGATTCCTAGGACATGCCTAATTTGTGAGAAATTTTTGAGTTCAGAGAACTTGCTTAGTTGAAGTTTCATTATGCGTGAAGTTGTTCATGTCTGGTTCCAATATTGAAATTCTGCAATTTGCCAGCTGTGGATTGAGAAAAAAAATGCCTGAGAGTTTTAAATGGGAAGACCAAGGCTAGGTTACCTTTTAAGGGCTTTTAAACTTTGGAGTATCAAGCAAAGAGATTGTAGAAGCATGTTAATTATGAAGGGATGACATCTGTTCTTTAGTTATTAATAGGATGGTTTTAGCAAAATTAGAAGTAAATATTTTTTAGATCTATTCCTCCTATGAAGTCTCTCTACTTTTATTTTTACTTTCTCTAGGCCCCACCCCCAACACAGCATTGCTCTAGGCTTTTCTTGTCTTGAACCTGTATATTCTTTGTTCATTTACTTGTTCTTGCATTAATTCACACACCCATTTGTCCATATACCAAATATTAACATATAGATTTTGCATATACTATATTAATGGAATAGAATCAGCCATAAGCAAAATATACAGTTTATTTTGGGCCTTCTAGAGATGATGTCCACTCTTTTGTACTTTTATTTGTTAGTGATTATAAAAGGAATTCTGTATTAGTTGTTTGAAAATAATACATTGGTAGGCTGATGGGATACCTCTCAGTCTGCATCTGGTGCTTTGGGTTTAATTGTGCAAGGAGATTTTTCTTTCTTGAAAATTTCCTAGGCTTTGCAGCTGAGTGTAGGTCTCCATGACTTATCTCACCCATGGATGAGACATGAGCAGAAGATGAGTCAGAAAGACAGTCACATATGATGACAGGAAAGCAAGTTTGGATAACAGGAGGCCCCAGCAATCCACAGCCATGGAGGGGTCCACTCCAAATGGACTTTAAGCTGGTGGTCCCCTCCTTTTTGGCACCAAGGACCAGTTTTGTAGAAGACAATTTTTCCACAGACTGGGGCGGGGTATGGTTATGGGATGAAACTGTTCCACCTCAGATCAGCAGGTATTAGTTAGATTCTCATAAGGAGCACACAGCCTAGATCCCTCCCATGTACAGTTCACAATAGGGTTTGTGCCCCTATGAGAATCTAAAGCCATTGTTTATCTGACAGGAGGCAGAGCTCAGGCAGGAATGCTTGCTGGTCCACCACTCACTTCCTGCTTTGTGGGCTGGTTCCTAAAAGGCCACAGCTCTGTGGCCTGGGGATCGAGGATCCCTGCTTTAAGCTCTCCACTACCTTCAGGTTTTAGAGGCTGAGAAGGTCTAACATCACTCTGGTGACTATGCCTCCAGTCACTCTAGTAGTTTCAGTAGATAAGTGTCCAGGGACTGGGTGACTTCCTGATGCTGCTTCTGATTAGTACATTTCAGAAAAACAGGTAAAATTATCTCAAGAAGACCATCAAAAATTACCCAGGCTGGAGTGCATTGGTGTAATCTTGGTTCACCGCAACCTCCACCTCCCAGGTTCAAGCGATTCTGCTTCGTCAGCTTCCTGAGTAGCTGGGCGTACCATGCCTGGCTAATTTTTCTATTTTTCTTAGTAGAGATGGGGTTTCACCATGTTGGCTGGGGTGGTCTTGAACTCCTGACCTCACGTGATTCACCTGCTTTGGCCTCCCAAAGTATTGGGATTACAGGTGTGAGCCACCGCACCTGGCCACAAGTAATTTCTCGAACATCTCTACTCAGTGGGATTCAAATATGAAGTGGTTTGTTTTTTTTCCTATGACTTCCTTCAGACATGCTTTTTTAGGTTGTCTTATTTTTTAATTTTAATTTTTACTTTTTTTGAGACAGAGTCTTGCTCTGTCGCCCAGGCTAGAGTGTAGTGGTGCAATCTCAACTCATTGCAACCTTTGCCTCCCAGTTTCAAGCGATTCTCGTGTTTCAGCCTCCCAAGTAGCTGAGACTATAGGCATGCACTGGCTAATTTTTGTATTTTTAGTAGGTATGGGGTTTCACCATGTTGGCCAGGGTGGTCTCAAACTCCTGCCCTCACGTGATCCACCTTGCCTTTCAAAGTGCTGCGATCCCCTCTGGGAGGGTTGCCTTTCTTTCTGTATCCTTTAAGAACATCTTAGATCCTTTAAGTCTTCAGTTATTTTCAGATATGGAAAGGTCCAGTCTTGTCTGGTTTCTGTTGAAACTCCAATCCCACATCCAGTTTAGTGCTGACCTCATCGCTAACCCTACAGCAAGCAAGGTCTCAGCTTGAGGGTTTTGTATAGATGGGGAGTGGCCACAGTCTGTTTTTTCTTCCTTCGTTTTCTGCTTTTAGCTCCTCCTGTCTTGAAGCAGGTGAGAGATCTTAGAAAAGAGCCAAAATCTTCTGACTTTATTGCTCTGTTGTGGTTAATGACTGCCTGTTCATGACTGCTGTGTGGCTGGCAGTGTATCTCTGTGCGGTGCATGAGTGGGTCCTTTGTTGGACATAATCAAAGGCATCTTCAATGCAGAGTCCCTTGACTTGGCCCAAGAAAAGAGAGAGAGAAGTCAGAGCACTTATTATATCTGGCATTGTATAACTCCAAAGATCCTAAGCCTTCTGTTCTTGTGGACCCATGGGTCTCCATGTTGGCTGAGTGACTAGAATCATCTAGGGAACCTTTAAAAGAATACCAATGTCTGGGATCAACCACATAAATTCTGACTTGGTTAGTATTTTTGAAAAGCTCTCTAACTTCTTCTAATGTGCAGCCAGTTTTGAGAACTACTGACATAGTCTGGTGGGGTGGAAGGTAATAGTAGCAGCACTTGTTAGTGATAGCTACAAGGATGTGGCTGGTGGCTCCTTGGTGGCTCTTTAGAAGATGGGATGCACAAAGCACCTACACCCATTGCTTTCTGCCTTGTGGCTTTTTCTGAATGCACAATCAGTGGGAAAATTTCATTCGATAGTTTATTTAATTGCAATTTTGCTGCCCTCTTGCCTATCTTGGCATCTCCTCCTATAAAGAGAAGGTTCACAGAAAAAGCTACAGTTGCTTTTTACCAACACAGGTCAAGAGGCTCAGACAGTTGGATACATTCTGTGAAATTATACTTCACTCTAGCAGTTTCTGGAGCACTCTGGAGGGATCATGAACACACAGCACACTTCTTTTCCAACTAAGATTTAACAAGAATTTTCTTCAAGGAACCAGATACGTCCAAATGACATTTTATTTCCTCTCATTCCTATCTCCCCTTTCTCCAACACATTTTACTAGCAACTTGAGGATAAAAATAGTGTCTTTGTTACTGAGATTTTTGTCTGCTCCTGCTACTTAGGCTGCCATGGAGTTATCCTTCAGTCTCTTGACACAACCAAAATTGTTTCCATAGTAACATATTTTAATGTCAGAAACTGAGATGATGACTTCAGGCCAATAAACTTGGAGGACTAAGCATACTGCTCTACATGCAATGAAAGCCACTCGGAAAAAACCATGATTCCATACTAAAGCAGATTCATCCCAAAATAGAAATTCAAAAATTTCCCACAGATCATCAACGACTCTATGTACAGTTCCTGTTGGCAATAAATTTATACCATTTTTGGTATGAATGCCACCATAAAGGAAACAGATTGCTTGACAAATTTTACGTGGTTCAAGCTGGGAACATTTTGACCATTTAAAGGTATTCACTTGTAAGTTCTTACTGATAATTAGTGGCATTGGGGGTGTGACATTATACCCTAATCATAGGTATATACAGAGTCCAATAAGTGCCTTTAGGTATAATCTGGTAAGAATGTGAAAATTATCTTCCTCTCCATCTTTCCTTCTTCTGAAGGAGGTCAGGATATGCCACCTCAAAGTATGCCACTTTGACATTTTAACTATTTTGAGCTGAAGGCACTTGAAAAACAGCAGTTGCAAGAAGAGCTCTCTGTCCTCCTCCCTATTTCTGCCTAAAATAAGGGCATAAATTCACCCCCTCTCCTGTATCAGGTTGAGAAGAGCAACCCTTAGTACTGGAGACAGAGTTGGCATTGAGAAGAGTCTGCATAAACAGATCTTATGAAAATAACCCTTGTCTTCCATTAACTTCCCATATGTATTTCGTGGTCACTTTCCCTTAATTTATTGGCCCTAGAAACGCAACCCCCCTTTTCTTTGTCTAGTCTCTAAAATGTATTGCCCTTTGCTAAAATGGTGTATAAGCCTTTATGTTGAATTGCTTTTTCGGGTTTTCACTTTTCCCTGAAGCCCCTGTGCATATTACAATAAAAATATGAATAACATATTTATGCCTTTTTTCCTGTTAATCTGATTTTGTCAGTTTAATTTGCAGGCCCCGGTCACTAAACATGAGAGTGGAGGATAAGTTTGTTTCCTTACATCTCCCAAGGCACAATTTGGAGTCTTAAAATTTTAACTGGAAAGAGTTGGACCCGTCATCTTTTGCTAAAAACAAAAACAAAACCTGTAGCATTACATTTTAGTGGAAAAAGCACCTGAAAAAGGCTCAAGGGATCTTAGTTCTTTTTATCCCCCCATCATTAACTAGTTCTGTGATTTAGAGAAAGTAACTTAACCTCTTTGGGCTCCAATTTTTTTCTGGTTGTAAATTAAGGAGGTGAATCAAGCAATCTCTACTTATGTCCTTCACAGTTTTATTGTTCTATTAATTTCTGACTTGTCACCCATTCATTCATCACTTGACATACAGGGAGACTCAACTCTTCTCAACTATTGGCCCTTTAGAGAGTCTTATTAACAGATATGGAGAGCATCTGAGCAGATAAATTTTAATTTTGGATTACCTATGATTTAGTAGGAGAGATGGCTAATTATTAATCAAAATACGTACTTCCTTTTCACAAGTGTCAAACTTATCAGTACTTAAGTGAGGCTGCGAGACTAGAATCAGCCACTAGGATATGAGAAAACCTAATGGATGCTACTGTTGGGGTAAGATGGATAAGAAGTAGCTCGCCTTCTCTGTGTTGTCTTACCCCTTTTGTTTGCTGGATGTCAATGCCCAGAATGATCTTGGAAGCATAAGCTGAAAATGGTTCCACTTCTGTCAGCCTGGATGGAGCAGGGAACTATGCCCATTAGGAAAATCCATGGTTTTTTCTACTGTGTCAAACCACTAATATTGTCTTTTTTTCTATAATAGCTAGTGTTGTCTGACGAATACTGTTTAAGGTGTTATTTCCTCTGATTTTTCATTCTTCCTTCAAATGAAAAAAGCCTTATTTCAAAGGTGGAACACCAACAAGTAGGTTTGATTTGATTGTCCAAGAGCATTTGCCTTTTTTTTTTGAGACAGAGTCTCATTCTGTCACCCAGACTGGAGTGCAGTGGCATGATCTGGACTCACTGCAACCTCCAACCACTGGGTTCAAGTGATTCTCCTGCCTCAGCCTACTGAGTAGCTGGGATTACAGGTATACACCACCATGCCTGGCTAATGTATTTTCAGTAGAGATGAGATTTCACCATGTTGCCCAGGCTGGTCTTGAACTCCTATCCTCAGGTGATCCATCTGCCTCTGCCTCCCAAAGTGCTTGGGATTACAGGCATGAGCCACCATGCCGGGCCAAGCATTTGTTGACTAGTAATGTTTGAAGATTGGAGAGTGGTGGCCAATTTTCTGGAGGCATGTAATTAGGTTACCTGAGACTGGTGTAGAAATGGGTGGTAGTTCGAGAAGTTGAGGACATCTAATTCTACCAGAATGCAGACCCTGGAGGAGACAAATGGATGGCTACATGGGTAAACATGAATACTAGAAACCGAAAGTCTTTGAAAGAATCAGGTAAACCTGGGGACTTTTTTAGACTATGTAAGCTCTAGCATTTCATTTTTATGATCATTTCTTGTAAGTTATCTCTGATATCTGATTGATTTTGTTCTTGTTAACTTGGCTAGTTGGAACTTGAATTGAATTGAATTTGAATTGAATTGAATATGACATTTCTTATACCCTGGGTATTGTGGAACAATTGGTACCAGTTATAAACAAATGGGTTGATAATTCCTGTGGATGCTGTATAGGTATATGAATAATGCATAGAATTCAATTGTGAAAAGCTATACTTCACTCTGCTAGGTAGCTTAAGTGTCTCACAGGCTATGCAAACAGTGCCACCTTTGCTTTGTGCATGAGCTCAGGATATGTTAAATTTCATATATGCTTCTGGCACTTTAATTTCAAATTCTGTCACTTCCAAATTTCCACCCCATTTAGTATGTGCTGTGGATTGCAAACACATTTTAACATCAGTTCAAGAAAAGTAGAGTTAGTAAAATATATTGGTTGAGGCTGCATCAAAACAAAGATTGCACAATGCTCACTGAATCAGTCAAAAAACTTTTAAGATTATTTGTATCCTATTACCATCTTAGCTTGCCTAATTAGGCATCAACTGTACCTAGAAAATATCATGTGCAAAAAATGTTGGAAAAATGTGTGTCTCAAGTGTTAAATAGGGGATTAGATATTCTGGGATTCAAATATCTTTCTCTTTTAAGCAGACGATATCCATGAGAAAGACAAGCTATGGTATTGGAAGAGAGGAGAAAAGGTCTCAGGGCTAAGTAGAAGAAATAGTGGGAAGTCAGCAGTTGTAAGGCATAGGTACTGTGATTTTATATGGAGTAAAATAGGCAACGAGAGAAAGCAGATGCAGTGGTTCACATTCTTTTAACCAGAATAGAGAAGTAAATAAGAACAGAGTTTGTCCGCATGGAACAGAGGGCATAGCTGGATGTGGCTTAGTTCTGCTGACTTAGAAATGGTTCTCCTACTTTATAGTAATGGATTTTATAATTGGGGGGCGGGGGAACTACAAAAAGACAATCAAAGGTAAGGCCAGGCATGGAGGCTCACGCCTGTAATCCCAGAAGTTCAGGTGGCTGAGACAGATGGATCACCAGAGTTCAGGAGTTTGAGACCAGCCTGGGTAACACGATGGAATCCCGTCTTTACCAAAAATACAACAAATTAGCTGGGTGTGTTGTTGCATGCTTGTGGTCCCAGCTACTTGGGAGATGGGAGGACTGTGAGCCTGGGAGGCAGAGGTTACAGTGAGCCAAGATTGCTCCGCTGTACTCCAGGCAGGGTGGAAAAAAAAAAAAAAAGTGCAGTCAAAAGTACTTAGAAATGGTGTTGCATATAGTCTAGCTAGGTCCATCTTGGAAAAAGTTCTAGAGAGAAGAGTTGGCTGGGTTTGTGGCCTAGATGAAGAAGGAAGTCATGAAGGGAGAGGATTTTGAGTTGTATATTAAAGGGTTAACTTTTGCTTAACACACTTAGGAGGACTGCTAAGAATTGTGACCTGCTGTGTCTTCCTCTGATTCTTGTGGCATCAGAGCAGGTAATAAATCACGTAGCTGTATATTCGCATTCAGTCTTCTGCCTTGGCCCAGAAGGAACAATGGCTGCATAAGAGCCAGAAGCTCCCTCTTCTGGTTGTCTGTAGAAGTTTTCTATGTTCCTGGCAATCTAGACAGCCTGCTACTTAACGTTACTTATTATTACCATCACCCTAGAGGCAGGGCATTTAAAACAGGCAATGAACAACTTGTATTGATTTCCAATGTGATGTGATGCCACCTTCTCACTAAGACAAGGATTTAATCTTTGTATCCTAATAGCACCTTGTATAGTACCAGGCATATATTGTGCATTCAATAACTTAAAGTGAATGAATATAGAATTGAATGAACAAATGAAATATCTGGGAGAAAAATGGGATCTGGCCAGGCGTGTTTGCTCACGCCTGTAATCTCAACACCTTGGGTGGCCGAGGTGGGAGGATTGCTTGAGACCAGGAGTTTGAACGCAGCCTGGGTAACATATTGAGACTCTGTCTATATACAAATTTAAAAATTAGTCATTGGGCGTGGTGGTACATACTTGTAGTCCCACCTACTCAGGAGGCTGAGATGGGAGGATTGCTTGTGCCTAGGAGTTTGAGGCTGCAGTGAGCTATAATCATACCACTGCACTCCAGCCTGGGTAACAGAGAGAGACTCTGTCTCTCTAAAAATATGTAAATAAATTAAAAGAAAAATGGGATCTATTTTTTATGTGCTTTCAGTGGTAGTGCTACAAATACCTCTCTATATCTAGATGTAAATTTGACGTTGAAAAAAAAATTTTTTTTGAGACAGTTTCTTGCTCTGTGACCCAGGGTAGCGCAGTGACATGATCATGGCTCACTGCAACCTCCAGTTCCTGGACTCATGAGATCCTTCCACCTGGGCCTTCCAAGTAGCTGGGATTACAGGTGTGCTCCACCATGCCTGGCTAATTTTTAAAATCTATTATTTGTAGAGATGGGGTCTCACTATGTTGCCCAGGCTGGTCTTTCCTTGGCCTCCCAAAGTGCTGAGATTACAAGCATGAACCACCATACCTGGCCCGAAAGATAAATTTTAAAGGTAAAATTATAAAATCAACTCTGTTGTCTTAGAATAACCTCTACATAAATATTCTGTGAGGCTAATTTTTTTGTCCCTTGAATAAAATTTTTAGATAGATTCCATAGCCTATTTGCTCACTCATTAATAAAGTCTTCTGGCCTCTTGAGCATTCAAAAAAGACTGTTCAGTTTAGCATCACTGGTCCAGTGTTGTAATCAAATATCCTCTTTGCAGTCTAGCAATGGGGAAGGTGAGAATGGCTAATTACACTGCATTTCTCCACCTGCTCTCCATGACCGCCTCTCCCAGCCCAGCAGCTACGCTTTCAGCCGGTATTGGAAGCAGGGGATGAGATGAAGGACAGGAAATGTCTTATTGGTAATGCTGTGAACTGTTATTGATACTTGCTGGGTTCAGAGGGTGATAAAAGCTGACTGTCTTTCAGGGCAATATTTTTGGGTTCTTTGAAGACTTCCCCTAAGCGGAAGTTCTCCCACAGTTCTGTTGAGGTCAGTGAATATACCTGCTCTGACTGGTTGCTTAGGGTTTGCTCAGGGTTTCTTTCCCTGGAAATCTGGTTGTTCATCTTCAGCCTCTTTTTTGGGGGGGCTCCACACCTTCCAGGGTGACCTTTTGATCGGGATCTAAGATAACCTCATACTAGCCTCCGCCCTCCCTGCCACGTTCCTCTCCGTATTTGATCCACGTAAAATACGCATCTTTCATCCATCATTGGTGGGAGTTTAATTACTTTGCAAATATAGTACTCTTGTCATTAACTTCTTGGCAAGGGCAACTTCAACCATAGCCACCTCTCAGATGTGAGTCAGGCCTAACTAAGTCCACTGTGCTCCAAGCTCCAAGGGATCTCTATAACTTTCACTGAGTGGTTTCCATGAAGACCCTGTCTCTAGGCTTGAAGTGAAGACCAAGCCTCCTGCCCATCCCTTACGGAGGATGTAGGAGGTAGAGCTTATGCAGTTGTTCCAGAGAAATCTTCTTTCTAACCTCCTGCCTCATTTGAACCTGTAGCTTTGGTGTGAGGGTGTTCAAGGATCACAAACACTTCCTTTGCTAGTCCTGCCTGGTGGTCTCACTCATTTTGAGATATGAGAGTAGTTGGCTCCTAAAATGGGGCCACAAATGAAAATGAACCTGAAGTAGTTCCATGTGTTCACTCTGATAAATAGATATGAAAACAAAATCTTCATAGTTGTTTTTTTAAAGTTACCAAACATGGGTCATTCAAAGATGAAATGCACAAATAAATTTTGAATATTTTAATCTCTAAAGTAAGAGATAGATGATTATTTTAAAAAATACTTCTGCATGTAGTCAAAGATAATAATTTAGCCAGAAATCAGTTCTTCAGTCTCCTTGGCTTGGGATGGAAGTGCTCTTTTTGTTTATGCAAAATTCAGTCAGTCTCTTTTACTTTTCTTTTATTCTGCATTATCTCTTTTTCTGGATTTATTTTAGTGGCTTTTAGATTATTTATTTTTAATAAGTAATTTCTGTTATCTAAATTTGCAGATCAAGTCTCTGATTCACTGTTACTTTAAGTATCTAATGATTCTTCTGCCCCAATTTCACTGACAAAATTTTCTTTTTAGAGTCTTTGAGAGAGGCTGACATGATTTTATAGCTCAAAACTTTTTTGAGTTCAGCACCCACATTCTGTAGTGTTAATGGAGACTTCTTAACTTAAGTAGGAAGCTATTCTATCTTGACATACCTTTTGTAGTTGGGGGAAAAACTTCTACTATTCTTAAGGGACAGAAACTTTAAAACTTCCCATTCTAAACAGACAAGTGTGTGATTTATGGATTTGGGTTAATTTGATTACATGCTTGTACATGAGAGGAATAGCTTTTTTGATGGATATTTAACTGGATCAATTAATTTAAAGAGTATCTGTTGAATGTCTAGTGTATGCGAGGCATTGTGGTGGGGGCCATGGGCACAATGATCAGGCCACAGTCCCTCCACTATTCCGGTATATTTATTTATGTGGCTTTACAATTTTAGTTGGAAACAAGACACTTTTCACTTCAAGTTTAACATTCTTGGGGGCATGTATTTGAAAGGAATATCAAAATAATATTCATATTTTCCCTAAGTGAGGAAGTTGAAGCAGGGGCATAGAGACTGAGATTTAAGAGTTTCATCCATATCTACCCCTGGCTTGCAAGGTCACCTTGCACAGGCTTTATTTTTGCAAACTCCTTCTCCCTTGACAGCTCAGTACTACGGAGATCATAATTGTTTGCACAGTGTTTTGAAATCTTTAGAAGCAAGCTGCTGTATGTGTGAAATGTTATTCAAGAGACCAAAGACTTGAGACTAGTGTTGGCTTTTCTTTTCCTAAGGCAAGTACCTGTTATTTTTCTCAGTGAGCCCAACCAGACAATGGAGCCTGTCAAATATTTATGACACAAATTTCTTGTGTTGTGATTTGGATCCTCAGAGAGAATTTTTGATTATTTATAATTGCTTACCTTTGGCAGGTGGCCTGATTTTTTCTTTGCATTTTATAATTGTCTGATAAGTACTACTTAAAAAAGAAACTTTAGAGTCAGAGAAATGCTATGTTCACTGAATTTGAAACTCTAGAATGATGATGAACATCTTTTGGCATTTGTCTTGTGCTTTCTCATCAAGATCTTAGAGTCATTCTTGCCATTCTTGTCACATTTTCACCAGATATATTGGTGCCTGGCCCATGTCAAACTATGTCGTTTGAATCTGCCAAGTAACACGGCTGTGTCTTCCTGGGGAATCAATGTCATCTACCGCTGCTTAACAAAACTGTGCACATCCTCTTTTTTTCCCTCCTCATGTTATCTTGGGAGCAGACTGGATTAACCTGATGGGGTTTATTCTTAATGAAGTCTTTCTGGTTATTACCTAGTATCTTGTTTTCTGCAAAGAGCTGAAACTGTGATTTTTTTTTTTTTTTAATGAATGAAACCCAGCTCTCCTGATAAAAGAGTCTCCTAACCAAGTCTTGCCTTTTCCTAGTCCTAGATGGTCCTCTGTCTGATGTTGATGTTGCATGTCTCACAGTAGAGGGAGTGTGGTCACTAATAGAACCATGAAGCACATGCCTTAAGAGTTTTCAGTTGCCTAATTTCTAGTACCATGTCCTCTTCAAAATAACCACAGAATAATTGCAACATTTTCAATAAGGGTGGCCACTTAAGATGGGTTCCACCTGCTTCATGAGATGAACAACAAAGCATAACACACACACACAAGGTAAGTATGGTGCGTGTGTGTGTGTGTGTGTGTGTGTGTGTGTAATAGACATTTTAGCAATTGCCTTAGCAAAATCTGTCTCTTATGGGTTGACTTCAGAATGTATTTTGTAACTTTATATGTTATACTCTTGGATTAATTATAACTCTGTACCAGTGATCTTGGCAGCCAAATACTTTGCTACTGTTAAAAATGGGATCATAAGCTTAGGATCTGTAGTATTATGAACAAGTTAAGTTGTCTAGGCTAACCAACTGAAAGTTGGTTAATCTTTTTAACCAGAGTTGGAAGTATCTTTGGGCCAAAGGTAACAAATCATTAATAAAAGAGAGGCCAGTCAGTTAATGTAAATGAGTGTAATCAATGTCATGAGTGTAGGGTAAAATAACTCACATAAACAGTGCAAAACACAAGGCCTCAAGCAAGGATCTTTTTCTCATGTTGGGTAGAGGCTTGGGTTCAGAGAAATATTTTTAGCAAGATAAAAAAAATAGTGAAAATGTGACATAACACTTCAACTGTGACCTAAGAAATTCCAGTTTTGCAAATAAGAGGAGGATGTGTCAGTAATATATTTTTGTCTTTCCTGGCAAGTGCAACCCGGGCAGCATGGCTTGGGTGGTGCTGGCCTGCATTTGTAAGTCTGGGTCACTGGTTATCTGGTCTGGTAATGCTGGGAGTTGCCATGCCGGGGGTCATGTCTGGTGTTTTGTGGGTACTCTCCTGCCAGGGCTCCTCTTTCTTTCCCATGTCTCTTCCATCTGCCATTCCTTCTCTCTCATATTTATACAGTGCCAGTGGGGAGGAAACATTGGCATTCTGAGTGCTTTGGGATTCCCTTGTCCTACTTCATTTGGCTGGGTTTTCATGCTCTAAGTTCTAAGGAGAGTTATCCAGTAGCTTTTATCTTTATCATGTATGTCATCTGCTCCAGACAATTATATCAACAAATGGCTGTTCTGTGTCAGAAGGATTTGAACCACATTCTTCAGAAAAAGAGAGTGACTAGCCTGCCTCCTCTTGCCCACTGCATTGGAGAATCCAGGAAGCACTGTCTGCTTACAGCCCTTTCTCAGAAAAATGGCCCTTGGTAGTTATTTCTGTAGACATTGGCTTTGTTTTGTGCTGAATGGCCTTGTCTTCTAGTCCCAACTGACTCAGGTGGAGAGGGTGTATTCAAGCCCCTGGGCATCTATTACCATCCATATATTGATGCTTCTTAAAACTGTATTTCTGGGAATACTGTGCTATGAGCTCCAACTCCAGATTGCCAACTTGTTCTCTGTATCTGTGTCTGTATATATCAGCTGCCTGCTAGACGTCTTTACATGGGTGTCTCACAAGCATCTTAAGTTCAGTATATTCAAACTTGAACTCATCATCTTCCTTATTAAACCTGCTCTTTCTTCTTGATTCTCAGTCTTTATAAATGGCACAACCAATTACCAGTAACCTGTGGCCAAATAGCAGAGTAACTGACCACATTTTTCTCTCTCCTCTCTGTACTAATGCATTGCCAAGTGTTACTGATACTAGTGCCTAACAAGCTTTCACAATTACCTACTTTCTCCTTCTATGTGGTTCTACGCTACTTGGCATCCCCACCCACCTACGCACCGTCTTTTGAATTTCCTACCTGGCCGCCTGTTTTCACTTAATCTTCTTTAGTCTTCCTCTTCTCTCATCATCCTCACAACAACCTGTGAGAATGATCTTTAGTAAATGTAAATATGGCTGGGTGTGATGGCTCATGCCTGTAATCCTAGCACTTTGGGAGGCCAAGGTGAGTGGATCATCTGAAGTCAGGAGTTCAAGACCAGCCTGGGCAACATGGTGAAACCCTGTCTCTACTAAAAATACAAAAATTACCTGGGTGTGGTGGTGGGCACCTGTAATCCCAGCAACTTGTGAGGCTGAGACAGGAGAATCACTTGAACCTGGGAGGTGGAGGTTGCAGTGAGCCGAGATCAGGCCATTGCATTCCAGCCTAGGCAATAGCGTGAGACTCCATCTCAAAAAAAAAAAAAAAAAAAAAAATTAGAAGAGAGTCATGTCCTAATCAGACTGTTATATTTATTATCTTATTCTTCCCATATTTGCCCACCTCCCCAGCCCTACCTTATAAGCTCTGTGAGGGCAGCGATCTTGTTTATCCTATTCAGTATTCTGGTTCTACTTTAAGTACATGAACCAATGACTAGTCCATAGAAGGTGTTCAATTAATATTTGTTGAAATTATTGATTAAAAGCCCACAATATATAGGTTGGATTTACAGAAAATCAAGGCACATATAGTGACTTGAAACATGTATGGATATTCTGAATCTGACCTGATTAAACCTATTTTTTTAAAAAATGTAAATTTATAAATAAAAAACAGCTGGAAGCTTATAGACTTTTGTCTCTGATGGGATGATAAAATTATCTGGGCTCTCAGAGCTGCTGCTGGACCTGAACAATGACAAATTTTGGTTCCAGTTCTTGGTGAGGGCCCCTCCTTTCTCTTAATGTTGGACATTTCGCCTCAGAGTGACTCTTTGGCAGTTGGGATGTTTTCCTGTGTCTCCTCATCTTCACCTATCCTTATACTACATCTAGAAAATATTTATTTATTTTCACATAAAGAGCATACATAAAGAGGCCTATGATGAGACCCTGCACCCAACACAGAGTCTCTCCACGATGGGACCCAGCACCCAACACACAGTTTCCCTACAATAAGACCCTGCACCCAACACACACAGTCTCCCTACGATGAGACCCTGCACCTAACACACAGTCTCCCTACGATGAGACCCTGCACCCAACACACAGTCTCCCCACGATGAGACCCTGCATCCAACACATAGTCTCCCCACGATGAGACCCAGCACCCAATACACAGTCTCCCCACGATGAGACCCAGCACCCAGCACACAGTCTCCCCACAATAAGACCCAGCACCCAGCACACAGTCTGTTTATTAATTTCTACCTCCTTTTTATTTTTAGTATTTGGCCTATTTTCTTCCAGAGTTTAAGTTCAGTTTACAGGGCTTTAAGAAAAGCACAGCTGAATTTTTTTAGTGATTTCACATCAGGAAAAATGAGGTGGGGAAAAAAGGGGCCCTTTATTTTTCTATCTCAAAAGAGTCTAAGTAAACACCCTTACATTTACATTTGTTTTCTTTTACCATCATTTTAATATATCAATTTTTACACTGTCTGATGCTGTAAAGGACTAAATTATCGACTAAATTATCAACGACTAAAATCTTGATGTCTTCATATCTCCATCTCCAGGTGTCTGCCATCAGTTCTCAACAATGGACTACATTTCTTAAATTATTTCTAACTTATAGTTTTATTAAAAATATCGTATTCTAGGACTAGCCTTCTCCCCACCCTACCTTTTTGGTTTGTTCAAGGTTTTGACAAATCTTTATTCAGTTTGGAGATCAATACTTCTCTACTCAGTAGCTTTCTTTTCCTCTAATCTGCCTCTTTTTGAATCAGGAATGTTCTTGGGAGCTGGGTGTGTGTGTCGATACATGCCGGTGCTGTGACTGATGGAAAAATGCCAACAGATATCATTTATGCACACGTTCTCTTAATTGAAAAGTATATAAATATTCACCTGCTTTATCATGTCTGCACGAAATAGACATGCAGGTTGTTCCCAGACTGATAAATGAGCTCCCCGGTCTCTCAAGCTTTCCAACCTGCTAATGACTCCACCTGCACAGAGTGAAGATGCTGCCAGCTACAAGAAGCTTACCTACTGCAGGGATGCTTATGTTCTCTGGGCCCCTCTTAGCAGTTCTAGAGACCCAGACTGTATACCTGCCTGCTTACCAGGTGCAGGTATCCAGTGTAAACAATCTCAGACTCTTCCTGAATATTGACTACACAGGTAAATTCTCTAGGTTACCTGTTCCCCAGCTGGACCAGAGCTTCAGACCAGCCTGTGATCTATTTCTGCAAGCCACTTTGATTTTTCTCTTTTATGTTCTACCTACAAAGTCAATAAAAAAGCAAAATATTTCACCAGAGGAAATATCGTAGGCTGGCAGGAGTTAGCCCCCGAGAAAGCTCAAGGCATTATTCTCTGGAACTTTTATTTTCTGGATGCCCTTTCTGCAGAACATCTTTATTGTTTTCAACTAGTTCTGTAGCATCCACTGCTGGTAACAGAGGTAATCCCTAGAGACTTCTAGAAATAAAAAAGCAGAAATTGTTGGCAAATGCAACCATGGGGCAGAATGAAATTGCAGCCATCATATTTTTAACAACATAATGTGGCATGATTAAAAGAAAAACTACAATGTATGTAAAAAGCCTAGCCTGGTACCTACCTGCCACACAGTAGGTCCTCTTGCCACAATGGTTTTTATTATTACTGTTGCCCCCCCCCCCAACAATACCAGCAATCAGTTGTAATGAAAAATCACAGGTGGCAGGGGCAATGACAATTATTGTTTCGGTTCCTGCAGGAGGCTATCTCAGGCTCAGCATGGTTAAATATGTGCTTTCTATACTCATACTGCAACTATGGTAGGTGATATGTAAGTAGCTACAAAACTCTTTCATCAGTTTGCTAGAGTGAAAACCCAGTAGCAGTTCACTTGGAGCCACTGTAGACTAAAAGTGCTGGTGATTACTGTTCAAGCTTATTTTCTAGAAAAAGAAATTAATATTCTGTTACCTTAAGATCTATGGAGTGTACTGAGCCTTGTGGATTTTTGTTTTCCTCTTTGGCTGCCTAAAATATTTCCCCCCTTACTAACAGTATGATGTTAGGCTAATTACCTTGTCTGCACTGGAAGTAGCCTGGTGTAACGATAATCAGGTACACTGCCCTGCACTAGCCAAGAGGTGAGATTGAACCCAAGTTAGACTGATTGGATGTTCCCACCCAGGAATATAAATCTTGGGTAGCGGGACAAAGAGATGGAATGTGATTGCAATCCATGTGTCCCACTGGCAGACAGGTCTTGGCTGAAGATCATTCCTAATGCCTACTTCTCTATATCTGGATCCAGCAGCTGAGTTCTGCCTGTTTCTAAATCTGATTCTCCAATCTTTCCATTGGTTCTGTGGTCACCTTCTAATAAAGGTACTTCATTTATGCTGGGTAGCCAGTTTCTGTTGCCTACAATCAAAACAACAAGTCTAGTTCTTATGAAAGCCTGTCCAATGGTGACAGGCCTGACACATGGGCTGCACACTGCTGTCTTCCTGGATTAGTAAGAACAGGAGAGTCAGAGAAAATGACATGTTTCTCAAAGAACCCAGCTCCCAGAAGTGAGAAAGGTAAAGGGAAATTCCTCATCTCTTAACCAAGGCTAATCTTCCTTAATGGGTTATAAACCCTTTTAATTATTCATTTGGCTTTTCCACTGAGGGAGAATAGCTTGCACGTAGTAGGTGCTCTGTTAGTGCGAACTGCATTAACTGAGTTAAGCCTCCAGGCCTCAAGGAATTCTCTTACCTCAGCCCCTGAGTAGCTGGGGTCATAGGCATGTACTACCATGCCCAGTTAATTTTTAAAGTTTTTGTAGAGATAGGGTGTTGCTATGCTGCCCAGGCTGGTCTTAAACTCCTGGGCATAAGTGATCCTCCCACCTCAGCCTCCCAAAGTGTTGGAATTGCAGGCATGAGCCACTGCACCTGATTCCAGTTCTGACTCTCGCACTATTAACAACGAGAACTTTGCTTAACCCTGGCCTCGCTTCCTTCTTCCTAAGATTAGAATTGTAATATCTGCCTTGCCTACTTGTTAAAGTTGTTAGGAGGTAAACCTGAAGTCTTCTTTTTCAGCACTTGTCACCCTCATAATCAAATCATAAACTTTATATTAGCTGTTTTGATAATTAGCATGATGTGTGGGAAGGGCCTCTGCACACACTAAAGCAGGGAGAGAGCAGCGGGAACAGGAAGACGTGGGGTCTACCTTTGACTCTGCCCAAGGCCCTCTCACTGTGGCCAAGCCCTTTGCTCCTTGGCCCTCAGTTTCCTGATTTATAAAGAAAGGAGTTTGGACTATATAATTTTGAGGCTGCTTCCACTTCTACCTTTCCATAATTCTATGGATGGAGAATTAGAATTATTTGGTGTGGGGCAGCTGACCTCACTTAGCAAGTCCAATCAGCTCCTTCTCTTCGGTCTAGCCTCCATCATTTCTTGGTAATAGCCTCCTGTCTCAGACTGCACATTTGCTTCCTCTGATGTACACTGAAGCCAGAGTTACAGTTTTTTTTTTTTAAAGAAAAACAAATACTTTTTGCTCAGTATTAAGTTTACTGTGACACATCCACACGGTCCCTAGCTCTCTGCGATGCTGCCACGTTGGCTTTCTGTGTTGTGGAAGTGTGACTTTCTTTTCCTGTGTTCAGGGCCGTGTGCAGTTTCCTGTTCTCTGTCCAGTTAATTCCTACTCATCTGTCAAGGCTTACCTTGAAAATCACCTTCTCAGAAAAGCCTTCCATGATTTCCTAGGTCAGGTCAGACTCCTGTTATGTGTGCTGATAACCCCCTGCCCGATTCTTTTTCAGCACTCTTTACCCTTGTCATCAAATAATACACTTTATAATTTGCTGCGCAAAGAACACTTCATGCAGTGGACTCGGTCTGGTTTCTCCAAAATTTGTATGTTAAAATCCTAACCTCCAGTGTGAGAGTATTAGGAGGTAGAGCCTTTGGGAGATAATTAGGTTATGAGGGTGGAACCTCCATGAATGGGTTAGTGCATTTATAAAAAGAATTCCAGAGCCGGGCGCAGTGGCTCATGCCTATAATCCCAGCACTTTGGGAGGCTGAGGAGGGTGGATCACGATGTCAAGGGATCAAGACCATCCTGGCCGACATGGTGAAACCCTGTCTCTACTAAAAATACAAAATTAGCCAGGCTTGTTGGTGCATGCCTGTAATCCCAGCTACTCAATAGGCTGAGGCAATCGTTTGAACCAGGGAGTTGGAGGTTGCAGTGAGCTGAGATCGTGCCGCTGCACTCCAACCTGGTGACAGAGGGAGACTCCATCTCAAAAAAAAAAAAAGAGGTGATTAATTTATGAGGGCCCCACCCTCATGGGTGGGGTTGGTGCCATTATAAAAGGGCAAGTTTGGCCAAGTGCAGTGGTTCACTCCTGTAATCCCCAGCACTTTGGGAGGCTGAGGCAGGCAGATCACCTGAGGTCAGGAGTTTGACACCAGACTAGTCAGCATGGTGAAACCCCGTCTCTGCTAAAAGTACAAAAATTAGCTGGGCATGGTGGTACACATCTGTAATCTCAGCTACTCAAGAGGCTGAAGCAGGAGAATTGCTTGAACCTGGGAGGTGGAGGTTGCAGTGAGCTCAGATTGCACCACTGCACTCCAGACTGGGTGACAGAGCGAGAGTCCATCTCAAAAATAAAATAAAAGGCTGGGTGCAGTGGCTCACGCCTGTAATCCCAGCACTTTGGAAGGCTGAGGTCATCGAGACCATCCTGGCCAACATGGTGAAACCCCATCTCTACTAAAAATACAAAAAAATTAACTGGGCATGGTGGCGCACACCTGTAGTCCCGGCTACTCAGAAGGCTGAGGCAGGAGAATTGCTCGAACCCGGGAGGCGGAGGTTGCAGTGAGCCGAGGTCACACCACTGCACTCCAGCCTGGCGCCTGGTGATGGAGTGAGACTGTCTCTAAATAAATAAATAAAATAAAATAAAAATAAACAAACAAAATAAAAGGGCAAGTTCAGCTCTTCCTTCCTTTTTCTTGCCCTCTCACCTTCTGCTATGTGATGATGCAATAAGAATGCCCTCTTAAGATGCTGGTATGTTAATATTAAACTTCAGCCTCCAGAACTGTGAACCAATAAATTTCTCTGCATTATAAATGACATAGTCTCAGGTATTCTGTTATAGCAGCATGAAATGGACTAAGATACCATCAGGTGGTAAGTTCCATGAAGACGGAGTGCATACCTGTTTGTTCACTTTCGTGTACTGTCCCCTAGCAGAGTGTTGGCACATTAGTAATTACTGGTTGAATTAGATACTTTTCCAGTTACGTGGCTATTCTGGGAGAGGTGAGATACATGGAACTGAAATCCAAAGAATCAAAGGTGTTATCTCAGGAGTTAGTTGAAATCTACAATGTAAAGAATGAGTGACTCTTACTAGTGATACTTTCTCAAGTCCTACCTCTACTGTAATCCTCTCATTTTTTATGTTGGAATTAATAAATTTGGGCTGTCTTCATTTTAGTCTACCATGTCAAACAGGGTGTGTCTTAGTTGTCTATTTTTATATAGCCAATCCAACCCTTAGTGTCTTAAAATTACAGCCATTTGTTTGCTTGCAGTTCAGTGAATTGTCAACTTGGGCAGGATTCATGTGAGTTGGCTCATTTCTGTTCCACTTGGAGTTGGCTGGGCTCACTCATGCTTTTACGGTTAGTTGATATGTTGGCTGGCACCTCATTTACGTGTTGAGTATCTCAGCTGGGAGGCCTGGAATAGATAAGAGTGGCAGGGCCAGTCTTTTCCAGTGATGTCCCTCTCCAGGAAGGCTCTCAGTCTTAAGGTGGCTAGCTAGGCTTTTCCACAAGATATCAGTGTCTCAGAGGGTGGGAACAGAAGTTGCAGGTGCTCTTGAAGCTCATGCTTGCAAGTCACCCAAGTAGTCACTTCTGCCTCATTCTATTGGTCAAAGCATACCACAAGGCCAACTCGGATGCATGCAGATGGAAAATAGACTCCATGCAAAGAATATATGGTTTTATTTAATCTATCAAAGGAGAGCATTCTAGAAGACACTGGGGTAAAAGCAGAAGTTAATATTCATGCATATGATAAACCTCACATTTTGAATGTAAGGAGTAGAACATTTTAATAGAAAATTACTTCTTCACTTCTACCATTAAATAAACAGTGAACAAATGCTTAAGGAATAGTAATGTAAGGTGATACCATTTTGTTATCTTGCTGGAGTTCCCATATGTCTTGACTGGGCTTGGTATAAAGGGCTAGTATAATTTGTTAGAAGTGAATACATCCCCTTCTCCAGGAGAGTATCCAAGGGAGGAGCTTTTTATATTAGATGATTTAAAATCCCATAAATAGAGCTCAAAATACAATACAGAAATGGTGGAGGTTTTTCTTGGCAGGGGGTGGATGTTAAGGATTTTTGAGGCAGATTAAGAGTTTATTTATATTTTCTTTAAATCAACAGGTATGGCTTCATCCAGTTACTCAACTATCATTATTTAGGTCCATTAACAGTTGTTTTCTGAATCGGAACAGTATTTCTGATTTAGGACCAGTCGACTTTCTTAAGAAACTGGTATGTCCTGGAGTCTTGTCAGGCCTGTACTCTTACGAAGTGCTATTTGCCAATTAATATTCTTTAAGCCAGTATGTTTCTTTTCTAATAAATGTTCTGGCATGTACAATACTACTGTTGTAGGAAGCCTTTACACTGAGATTAATCTTTGTGGCAATACGCTTAGTTGCACATTTAACTTTTTAAAACAAAATTCGCTGTCAGATGTCAGAGTTTATACGAAGAGATGTGATTTTTAAACTCCTTTTGTCTACTGGAAGTTTATGTTTTCTATGTAATTATTTTTCAGTGTTAATTAACTATAGAAATTACAGTATTAATGGCTAACATGCATTAAGTGGCAGGTACTTTGCTAAGCATTTCACTCACCTGATTGAATTGAATCCTCTCAATATGTAATTTATCCCAAGCTTGTCCAACCCGCTGCCCACTGGCCACATGCAGCCCAGGATGGCTTTGAATGTGGCCCAACACAAGTTTGTACATCTTAAAATATTACAAGACTTTTTTCAATTTTTTTTTGTTCATTAGCAATTGTTAGTGTATTTTATGTGTGGCCCAAGACAATTCTTCTTCCAATGTGGCCCTGGGAAGCCAAAAGATTGGACACTCCTGATTTACCCTATTAGGTAGGAATTATCCTCCTATTTTAGATGAGGAAACTGAGGCTCAGGGTAATCAACTTTCCCTAAGTCATCTAGGTAGCACATTATATTTTTTATTGCCTTTATTTCCATGGGTAAAATTTGAAGACAAAGTTCAGCTATTTTTCAAAGATATGTTTTGTTTCTTTGATATAGAAATGAATTAGCATATGTTCATTTGAGTGGCCTTAATGCCCATAAGCTAGTGTTCCAAGGTTGGACATCTGGATATTCAGAGAATACAGTGATCCTTGAACAGTAGTTTGAACTGTGTGGGTCCACTTACGCTCAGATGTTTTCAATACAGTTGGTCCTTTGGTTGGAGGGTTTTCATCCACGAATAAATGGAGATAGAAAATGGAGTGTTCTCAGGATGCAAAGCCCATATGGAGGGCTGACTTTTCATATCCGTGGGTTCTCAGGGCCACCTGCAGGACTTGCGTATGCATGAATTATGGTATCTGCCAGTGGTCCTAGAAACAATCCCCAAAGACATTGAGGGACAACTGTATACTAAAGGGGTCCTCAACCCTGGGGCCACGGACTGGTCCTGGTCTGTGGCCTGTTAGGAACTAGGCTGGACAGCAGGAGGTGAGTGGCAGGAGAGTGAGCATTACTGCCTGAGCTCTGCCTCCTGTCAGGTCAGCAGTGGCGTTAGATTCTCACAGGAGTGTGAACCCTATTGTGAACTGGGCACACAAGGGATCTAGGTGTACTCTATTGATGAGAATCTAACTAATGCCTGATGATCCAAGGTGGAACGGTTTCATCATAAAACCATCCCCTATTCCCTGCCACCCGTGGAAGAATTGTCTTTCCTGAAACTGGTCTTGGTCCCTGGTGCCAAAAGGGTTGGGGATCACTGGTAGACTAAATTAATGATGAATTTGAACTTAAGTTGAAAACAAAGTTATAAATCAAGAGCTGGCAAGCATTTTCTGTAATAGGGCCAGATAGTAAACATTTTCAGTTTTGCAGGCAATATGATTTGTCACAGCTACTCAACCTTGCCCTATTGTGGGAAAAAAAAGCCATAATAATATGTAAATAAATGGATATGGATTTGTTTCAGTAAAACTTTATTTATAAGACCAGATGGTAGGATAAACTTGACCCATAGGTTATAGTGTGCTAGACTCTATTATAGGCCATTTTGTGTCCATTTAATCACCATTAATGTTATTCCACTAAACAAAGTCCTCGAACAAAGTCCTTTTTCCTAAGATACAGAGAGGTCTTTAGCATAAGACGGTCTGGAATACAGGAAAATCTGCTCCTATTCACACTAACTCTGAATAGCTTGTTGACTTTAGTCCTCTGCATAATGGCTTCCTTAGTCTAATTTTTTAGCTGCCAATTGAGTTAGAACATCTATTGTAGAAGTCAAATTTACAGGACACTGCCACTATCACGACTAAGTATACTTAACTGCCCCGCAGTCCAGATTGAAAGAAAGCCCCACCTTGTACCCTGTGACAAACCAGCAATAACAAGTTTGTTTTCTCTAGTTAATTCCCAAGTGAAAGAAACCTTGAGTATTTCCTGTAAGTTGCTGACTGACTTCTTAACAAAACAACGATATCTCTGACTTATGCAAAACGGATGCCTGAAGGCGCGTTGTGTCATATGCAGATAAAAACTGTGAGAAAACGGCTGTTTTTTTTTCCCACCATGAACTCAGATTGAGTATAAACTCAGTAACCTTGGCAGTTAAAGTAAATTTACTCATTGTGTTTTTATTTGATGAGTAAGTTCTCCTGAAGTTTGACTCCTTTTCAACTTCTTTGCAAGCAAGCTGCTGCTTTGATTTTCTGTATGCTTCACCTCTGATTCTTCCTTTCACACAGGTTAAGGTTTGGAGGCCTGTTTGCTTACAGCCCAATATGAACAGGATGAAAGATTTCCTACCAGAAACATAAATGATTAGTAATTTAGGATTTTGAAGTTTGAACAAGCTTGAGGAGGCTGGTCATAACCTATTTTGACTAGCAAGGGATACAGCTGTTGGATAATAGGGCAAGAGAAAGCTTTCCTTTGCCTGACTTTCTTCCATGGTGACAAAAGAGGGAGGATTTGGGGGAAATTAGAAAAAAACCTAAAAAAATCATTGTCACATTAAAATGTATAAAATCTTTGTGAAATCTTTATTGCCTGAGTCAGACTTGACATTCTACTTATGCTTCATTCACAGAGTGTGGTAGACACAGCAAAGGTAATACAATGATCTGACATTCTACTTGCCTAATGGTTTCCACATTCATTGATTTTATGTTTCCAAAAGAGTTATGAATACAGAGTAAGGGGTCCTGCCTTTTACATTTCCAAGATTCCATTATTTCATTTCTCTTCTGTCCTAAGAATGAGACCCAAGCCAAAATGACCCAGAAAAAAAATCCACATATTGGATTTGCTAATGAAAATCCCCCAAATCATAGCTTTCATCATAATGAGATTATAAGAGCTAGTTCCACGACAATAGACAAGGCTATTTGGTTGTATAGGGCAGATTGAACATATGTATTTATCTTTGCTGCTTTCCAAAATGTGATGAGAATGACAATAAAGAAATGAGTATATATTTAAAAGGGCAAACGATAGGGAAGAAGACAGTAAATGAGCACTGTCAAAATTTTGGAACTGCGTTGTCTGATGTTACCCACTAACTACATAGGGCTGTTTACATTTACATTGATTAATATTAAATACAATTAAAATCTAGTTATTCTGTTTCATTAGTCCTGTTTCAAGGGCTTCATAGCTACATGTGGCTTGTGGCTACCATATTGGATGGCACAGACATGGAACATTTCCATCACGGCAGAGAGTTCTATTGGACAGTGCTGTTTTAAAGATGGGAAAGAGATGGAGGAACAGGAACTGAATGAAGTTTCAGGTTGCTCTGTTCTGCTAAGTAACTCCTTGGAGGTTTGCAGGCCTGTTGAATTGTGGCTCCCAAAAGATATGGTCATGCCTTAATCACTGGAACCTATGAATGTGATTTTGTTGGAAGAAGGGTCTTTGCAGATGCAATTAGGTTAAGGTTCTTGCTGGACTACTGGGTGAATGCAAATTCAGTGACAGGAGTCCTTATAAGAGAGGAGAGGGGGAGGCCCTGTGAAAATGGAGGTAGAGAGTGGAGTTACTGAGTTATTTGACCATGAGCTAAGGAATGCTTCCAGCCACCAGAAGCTGGAAGAGGCAAGGAAGGGTTCTCTCTGAGAGCCTTCAGAAAGAGTATGGCCTTGCCAACACCTGCATTTTTGATTTCTGTACTCCAGAACTGTGAGAGAATACGTTTCTGATGTTTCAATTTGTTATGGCAGCCACAGAAAGCTAACACAGGGGGAAAGCCAAGAAGACAAAATGCTTAATAAATAAGGAGGTTGAACTAGGAAGGCTTAGACTGGGAGAAACTAGACATGTATAAGGCTGGGAGTAAGGTGCCTTCCTGTGAGAGTCTGAGAGTAAAACTTTAATCTAAAAGGGACATTTATTAACAAAGCACAATGGTATGTGCTTTGACCATAAGAATATTTCTCAGAGAAGAGGGTCTTAGATGGGGCAGATACCCCAAGCTGTGGCTATTCTTCCCTTCCCCAGCTCAGCACCAAGGTCATGGTATTTGTCTTGTCCCTGAAGGCAGAGGCATCATTTGTGTTACCTCAGCCATGGACTGAGAAACTAACTGGCCTCAGTCCTCTGAGCACTTAGTTCTCTGTTTCTCTTCCAGAGTTTTAGAGAAAATTTATACAATACCCCATCCCTTGTTTGCTCTGCTTCAGTTTCCCCTGTTTACCTAGCCTCTTCATTTCTAATAGATTTCTCCCCTCACTCTGTGGTTGAGGGCCACTGCTGAAATATACAGAACAAAAAGGAAATCAGACCCATCTCAAGAAGCATCCTTTAGTTTGTAGGGGACACCAAATGTGGCCTGCTGACATTTCTCCCTTCTTCAGGACTCTTGGATTTTCTGACTCTTGATTCTTCTAAAGAGGTTGTTTTGGGAGGGATCCAGATTATATGAGGCTTGAGGCTTTTGTAATTTTAGGAGCACTGTTAAAGAAATTCAAATTTATAAATACAAAATTAAGCGTGAGTGTCAATATTTACTAAGATCATAAAAAGAAATCACAAGAAAGTACCAAGTTAAAAAAATTTGATAAATACCCTAGACATATAAAATCAGAAAAATAGTATAGATTTAAAAAATTATTTGCCCATTGATATTATAATAGTTTTAATAACTCTACATCTTGAGGTTGTTCTAGGGTGCTAAATTTTCATGTGCTGCATTATTGAGTATATTCCTCAGTATACTCAATATTAGAAAAATTCCTTTTGGCCAGTAGTCAATGAGTACCCAATCTTCTGTTTATACAGTTGACTCTTGAACAACTCAGGGGTTGGGGCACCAATCCCCTGCACAGCAAAAAATCTGTGTATAATTTTTGACTCCCCCAAAACTTAACTACTTATGGCCTACTGTTGACTGGAAGCTATACCAGTAACATAAACAGTCAATTTAACACAGATATTGCAGTTATATTCTTACAATAAGTTAAAGAAAATGTTATTAAGAAAATTGCAGAGAAGAGAAAACATATTTACTGTTCCTTAAGTGGGAGTGGATCATCATAAAGGTCTTCATCCTTGTCATTTTCACGTTGAATAGGCTGAAGAGAAGGAGGAAGAGGAGGGGTTGGTCTGATGTCTCACGGGTGGCAGAGGCAGAAGAAAATCATCTATAAGTGGACCTGTGCAGTTCAAACCCATGTTGTTCAAGGGTCACTGTAATTTTATAAGTCTCATGATTGAATAAATTTTCTTCATATGAACTTTTAGCTTCTTACAGTTCTTATTCTTCCTCCACCTGTGTGCTTCCAACACTGGATGCTGTAGGTCCATTTATATTGTGATAAAGCCTCTTGTCCTATATCTTCATAAGCCAGTGCTGGGGGAGTCACATAGTGGCAGAAGAAATATTCTTCCTAGAAGTTATTCTTACTAGACCAGCCAGCAATAACTTAGCTGTATGTGGAAGTGACTGTGAACCACATAAGCACATCTCACTACATTTAAATGTATTTCCAACTCGACTTTCTCTCTTAGCTGGATCCCAAAATAACTGCAGCCACTTTAACACTCTCCTACTGCTATTGGTTGATTAAGACTGCTGTTTCTTTCCACTACAACGTCTGCGTGAAGACGATGCTGAAGTAGAAGGAAACAGGGGTCCTAATCAACCAAATGCAGTTAAAACATTTTACTTCTGCAATTTTTACGAAAACATATAATCAGTGTCAACAATGTGACATTGTGAGGGCACTTTCAAGGGTCTTAGAAGGGGCCCATTCAAGTAAGGGGCCTGGAAATTCAGATTCATTAGCCTCACCACAGATCTACTTCTGTTTAACCATTTCTTGAGTCTCTGCAGGGTCAGAAATTATAGATCAAATTAATTCATCCACTTCTCTCAAGTGCTAGTGTTAGTCGGGGGATTCTAAGAGCATTGACCTGAGAGACACATCTTTTCATTAGAATCTATTCTTCTAATTGGCAAAAATTATGTTTATACTTTATATTCTAATATTTCAAGTAGACAAATAACACGGTTATGATCCTAAAGAAACTTGAAGAGTGAATAACGAAGTGGCTTTAATGAAGAACCCCCCAGATCCTGCACTAGCACTTAGCTCTTTCACCCCAAACATCTTTGACTTCCATTCTGACACATACTAGTTAGGCAACATGCTTGTTCCCATCATTCTTGACTATATAGTTCTGCTTTTGTCTCAATGGATGGGGCATAGATGCATGCATGGTTAGTTTTCACCCAAGTACCATCAGTCAAAAAGGACCCTACCATGCTTTTCTCATAAATGTACACAGACAAGTGCGTTACTGAACAGAAAATACCCATAAAGTTTGCTCTCTTACCTCCTCAGAAGTGATCATTTTGCTGAGCCAAGTGAGCTTTTTGGTACCACCCAGGTTCAGGAGCTCATGATTCTGTGAGTCAATGGTGTTATACAGGTCAATGGGTTCAGTCTTACAGCCCAGTTGTTTAGAGTTATGGAACACCTCACCTACTTTTTGGGGTCTATTGGCTCAAGATTTCAGTCATATCTGGCAGAGGGTACCCAAATAGAAGGATATCTTATCTTCTACTTAAAGGAAGAAGATGTTGTCTGGATCTCTGTGACCTTATTGGGGAGGGTAAGAAAGTCAATAGACTTTCCATGTATTCCAGAAGGTAACTGAAGTCAGGTGCCAAAAGAGACAGAGGAAAAACCAGTCTGGGAAGTTTCTGAGAATGAAAGTTCACTGATTATTCTGTAAGTGTGTGATTTCAGAAAAGTCACTTAACCTTCTGAGGTTCAGTTTCTCTGCTGTATGTGATGGGTGTTGTGAGGATTTATTTTATTTATTTATTTTTTCTTTTTCTTTTTTTTTTGAGAGAAGGAAAGAAAAAATAAATAAGTAAAGGAGAGGAAGAAAGAGGAAGAAAAAGAGGAAGAGTAAATGGAAATATTGCTTTATTTTGAAAAAGATTGGGTATTAATAATGGCCAATCAATGTTTCATTTAAACTTATGGGTAGGTGTGATGTGGTATTGACAAGAATGTATATTTTGTGTATTTGAAGTGGAGAGCTCTATAAATATTTATTAAGTTTACTTGTTCCGGATCTGAGTTCGAGTCCTTGATATCCTTATTAATTTTCTGTCTCATTGAATCTAAGTCTCGTATCTGGGTGTTAGGATCGTTAGCTCTTGTTGTTGCATTGATCCTTTTACCACTATATCTTTGTTGCTTTAAAATCTATTTTATCCGATACGAGAATTGCAACTCCTGCTTTTTATTTATTTATTATTTATTTTTGCTCTCCATTTGGTTGGTAAATCTTTCTCCATCCCTTTGTTTTGAGTCTTTGTGTATCCTTGCATGTGAAACAGGTCTGGATGTAACATGCCATTGGGTTTTGGCTGTGTCTTTTGATTGGGGGATTTAGTCAATTTAAATTTAGGGTTACTGCCATTTGATGTTGACTGGCCATTTTATCCATTTGTTGGTGTAAATTCTTCTTTATGTTGGTGCTCTTTACTTTTTGGTGTATTTTTAGAAAGGCTAATACTGGTTGTTTCTTTCTGTGTGTAATGCTTCTTTCAGAAGCTCTTGTAAAGCAGGCCTGGTGGTAATAAAATCTCTGAGTTCTTGCTTGTTCATAAAAGATTTTATTTTTCCTTCAGTTGTGAAGCTTAGTTTGGCTGGATATGAAATTCTGGGCTGAAGGTTCTGTTCTTTGAGGATGTTGAATATTGGCCCCCACTCTCTTCTGGCTCGTAGAGTTTCTGCTGAGAGATCTGCTGTAAGTCTGATAGGCTTACCTTTGTGGGTAACCTGACCTCTCTCTCTGGCTGCCCTTAGTATTTTCTCCTTCGTTTCAACCCTGGTGAATCTAACGATTAAGTGCCTTGGTGGTTGCTCTTCTTGAGGAATATCTTTGTGGTGTTCTCTGTATTACCTGGGGTTGAATGTTGACCTGCTTTGCTAGTTTAGGAAAATTTTCCTGAATAATATCCTGAAGAATATTTTCCAGCTTGGATTCATTCTCTCCATCGCATTCAGGTACACCAATCAAACGTAAATTTGGTCTTTTCACATAGTCCCACATTTCTTGGAGACTTTGCTCATTCCTTTTTATCCTTTCTTCTCTAATCTTTTCTTCATGTTTTATTTCATTAAGTTGGACTTTGACCTCTGATATCCCTTCTTCTGCTTGAACAATTCGAGTGTTTAAACCTATGCATACTTCTCGGAGTTCCTGTATCGTATTCTTCAGTTCCATTATTTCACTCATACTCCTCTCTAAGTTGTCTATTCTCAATAGGATTTCATCAAACTTTTTTTCAAAGTTCCTAGTTTCTTTACATTGGGTTACAACATGTTCTTTTAACTCACCAAAGTTTGTTATTATCCATTCCTTGAAGAGTGATTCTGTCATCAGGATGCGCTCGTTCTCCATCAAGCCTTGTTCCATTGTCATGTGGAACTGTGATCATCTTTAGAGGGAGAGGCGTTCTGACTTTGAGTATTCTCAGCTTTTTTACGCTGGTTTCTTCCCGTCATTGTAAATTTATCCTCCTGTCGTCTTTGAAATTACCAACTTTCAGATTAGGTCTCTTGAGTGGACGTCCAGGTTGTTAGTTCCCAGGGCCAGAGCAGCGGCGTTAAAACTGATGGTGCTTTTCTGCCCAGGATTCTCCTGTCGGGCTTCCTTCTTGTGTCCGTAGTAGGTGACTCTGCCTTTCTGGGGCTCCAAACCTCGGTCAGAAGGGGAACCGGTCCCGTTTACTCTGCTCTGAGTGCTGCCGCGCCGAGGTGCCGTCACAGCCACTTAGCCGGGCTCTGGTGTCATGCTGGGGACCCGTGCGGGTCCTCCGAACCTGTTTACTCTGCTCCGAGAGCTGCTGTGCCGAGGTGCCGGCGGAACCCCTGCGCCAGCCACGAGAGTCGCGCTGGCCACCCGTGTGTTTCCTCCACTGGGGGATCTTCTGCTCTGTGAGCGACCAGACTTTGTCTGAAAGTGTAGCGTCCTCTAGTTCTCCGCGCCTTCCCTGAGAGCTGCAATCCCGGGTTGTTAGCGATCCGCCATCTTGGATCGTTCCCCCGTGAGGATTTAATAAATACATAAAAGGGAGGTGGTGGGAAGGACTAGTTCAAGTTCATGTTGATTTTTTTAAATGTTTCCACTGTTGGCATGAGCAACATAGAAAAGCTGAGAGAAAAGTTTGTGTATGGGGGGGACTGGGGAGGGAAGGGAGGGACCAAATTTAAAGTTCTATGTACATATATTTATGTATATGTTTATGTATATGTGTATGCAAATATGTAGTTTTCATTAGGCCCCAAATAGCAATGTCAAGAAGAAAAATCATGCGATTGCTGGCTACTTGTACTCTTTATTCTACAAGTTGAAGAATACTGACAGCATCTGGCTGTAAAAGTACCTCTCACTTTCTGGTGCCACCAGGAGGTCTGGGTTCTTTGGACTCAGCATAGGTTTGGGTTCCTGAGCATCCCTAGCTGTGCTTTGAAGGTGTTCTTTGCATCTCATGAGCTTGGAGCATCCAGAGGCTGCTGATTTCTTGATGCTTAAGAGATTTTATTTCAGACCTAATTTCCCCAAACCAACACAGGTCCTAGGGAAACATGCATCTCTTTAGTTATTTTAGTTTTTTCCTCACCTTGAAATTATTGTTAACAATATATTAAATTGTATTTAGTAATATACTACCTAACATACATCAGCGGCCTGAAATAAGTAAAACAATATTTGTTGAGAATTTTAAGACCTGACACTTACCACTGAGTTTTGAATTAACAAATAGCCTTTTATTTCATAGAAAAGCCCTTGCCAAAATTTGCTCTCATACGTTATTTGAAGAGAGCTGCCTCAAAGCTTTTTTTTTCTTTCTTTAGAAACTATCATTCTCAGCAAACTGACACAAGGACAGAAAACCAAACACCCCATGTTCTCACTCATAAGAGGGTGTTGAACAATGAGAACACACGGACACAGGGAGGGAAAACATTACACACTGGAGCCTGTTGGGGGCTAGGGCAGGGTAGCAGCTGGTCGGGGGATTGGGGAGGGATAACATTAGGAGAAATACCTAATGTAGGTGATGGAGGGGTGGACGCAGCAAATCAACATGGCATGTGTATACTTGTGTAGCAATCCTGCACAATCTGCACATGTACTCCGGAACTTAAAGTATATATATATGAAAAGTACTTGCTACAGAGTTGAATGGTTTCCTTTTAATGTTGCAATCACTTGTTTCTAAACTTAAAATTTGAATACATTTTTTATATTATATTCTTCTAATTTCTGGCTATAATTTGCAAAAGATCATTTATTTTTTCATGGAACAAGATTTTCAGAGGTAATTAAAAGTAATCTCCTATTAGGAAGACCACTAACAAGACTAACACATTATATAACTTCTTTAAGATTTAACAGCCTTTTATATTTACTTGGCCTGGGAGATTAGGCTTTTAATGGGTAATGACTTTCACTGTAACATTGAGAAAGATGAGATACTTCTATTATAACAGGCCAGGATCAAACTATTCTATTAGAGCTTTTTAAGTCTTGTTTCTGTGTTCCATATTGCTTTTTATAATTAATTTCAAGTTTAATGATATAAAATTTGAGGGGAAAAGGAAAGAAGAACTTATGTGAAAATCCACATTTGCAACTGGATAAGTTTTAAGCTCTTTAGAATGGACCTTGATGGCCTATGAAGGCAGAGATGCCCTAAGATAGAAACAAAGGGGTTTATAACTGTGGTATAGCTGTGGAATTATACTACGTTCTCCTCTAGAGATAGAGATTATATTCTAGGGCTAGAAGATTGTCCTTAAGAATAAAGTCAATGTCTATGGGTGGGTATTAAACTTGGTATTCTATTGTATAAAAATTCTTAATATAAAATGGAATGTATCTTGTGCAGAGGTTGCCTATAGCAAAGGAATAATTGTCTTAATATTTATTCTTACTGTCAACAAGGCAGACATGAATACTCCATAGAAAATATATCAATATTTAAACATAAAAGAAGAAAGGTACATAGTTAATAAGCATATAACAAGATTCAATTTTATTAGTAATCAACAAATGAAAATGACAACAAAGTAAGATGCCATTTTGCCTGTTAAATTTGAAGGGATCAGATTGTTAATATCCCATATTAGTGAAAGAGTGGAGGACTGAAAATTATTCATGCAAGTGGGGTGTGAGTGAACTGTGTGAGTAGGATGCTTAGGGCAATGTAATGTACATATTTAAAAAATTTCGTAAAGCATATATGTAATCTGACTCAGTAATCCCACTTCTAGATTAATATCAAGGAAATAATAGGACAAGTCCAAGTCCAAGAATATTATTGGTGGCTTTGGGAATACCTAAATGTTATTTTACAACATTAGTTAAATATTAATACAATTAAATATTATGCAGCCACTAAAAAGAGTGATATATATATATATAAGCAATATAGATATATGAGTTATATATATATATATATATATATATATATATATATATATGAGTGATATATCCTGCTGAGAACTGATTCTTCATGAATCTCTCACATTCATCTCTCACATTCATGTATGGCTTGAGAACAGAGGTGCTGACTGCCTTAGCTTCAAACCATGTTTACAAGGACGCCTGCCTAGTGAACAACCTTGGAAAAGAGAGACAGTGTTTTCCTCCAGAGCAAAGCACAGGCATGCTTACTACCCGGTATAAAATACTCAGATTTGTTTAAGGTTAGGGTTCTTCTCTTTTAACACAGTCCAGAGCATATGTGCAGGTATCACCTGGCCCTGTTTGCTCTGCAGGATTGGAAATTGATATAAGAAAATATTGACATTCTGACTATTGTTATTTCTGTGAGTAATAGTCATTTATTGCTGACTCAGGAGTCTTCCATCTTTTATCAGAATCAGTTCAATGGACTGAATATTTAAGCTCTGCACAAATTCATATGTTGAGATCCTAACCCTCAAGATAATGGTATTTGGAAGTAGGACCCATGGGAGGTTAATTTTAGATGTTAACTTGACTGGATTAAGTGATACCTGGATAGCTGATAAAGCATTATTTTTGTATATGTCTGTGAGGTTTTTTTTCCCAGTGGAATGAGTGAAGATCACCTTCACCAATGCATCATCCAGTCAGTTGAGGGCCCAAATAGAACAAAAATGTAGAGAAAGATTTTCTCTCTCTGAGCTGAGACATCCATCCTCTCTTGCCCTTACACATCAATGCTTGTGGTTCTCAGGCCTCTGGACTCAGACTGAGACTTAGACTAGTGGCTCCCCTGGCTTTGCGGCCATCAGACTTGAACTGAATTATACCATTGGCTCTGCAGTGTGCAGACGGCAGATCATGGGAGCTCTCAGCCTCCATCGTCTCATGAACCAATTTTCATAATAAACCTTCTTAGGTATCTGTCTGTCTATTCATTTATCCTATTGATTCTGTTTCTCTGGAGAATCCTGATTAACACACCATTGTATGGTGGCTCAGAATTTATTTAACCAGACTCCCATTGGTAGTTCCAATTTTTGACTGGTATAAACAATACTACAATAAATCTTCTTGTATAGATACCTTGATGGATATATACCTGCAAACTAAATAAAAACATTCCAGACCTGTGCTGAAGTGTTTTGATCGCTTGGATTGGTTGGGAGCCAGAAGCTGACTTTATAGTACTAGGTTTTTGATAAATAAACAAAAGATATTAAGTACTATATGTAGTGTGGCCTCATTTTGAATACATGAATAAGTAAAAGTCTGGAGGAAAGCTACAGCAATATTAGCAGTGGTTATGGGTTATGACTTTTATACCTCTTTATAATCTTTCATATTTTCTGATATTTTTTGCACCATGCATGCGTTATCTCAATTTGTTACTGAAGTTGAGAGGCAATATGCAGCAAAGCAAGGATGGAAAAATGGAATATAGACACAAGAAATCAAAAGATGTGAATTAATGGTTTCATGTCAAAGGAATGATGTGACAGACTTTTGTTTTTAACATATTTTATTGCACTTTAGGTTCTGGGGTACTTGTGTAAAACGTGCAGGATGGTTGCATAGGTACATACATGGCAATGTGGTTTGTTGCCTCCATCCCCGCTCCGTGACCTATATCTGGCATTTCTCCCCACATTATCCCTCCCCAACCTCCCTATCTCTGCTGTCCCTCCTCTATTCCCAAACAGATACCAGTGTGTGATGCTCCCCTCCTTGTGTCCATCTGTTCTCATTGTTTAACACCCACCTATGAGTGAGAAGATGTGGTGTTTGATTTTCTCTTCTTGTGTCAGTTTGCTGAGAATGATGGTTTCCAGATTCATCCATGTCCCTACAAAGGACACGAACTAATTTTTTTTTTATGGCTGCATCGTATTCCATGGTGTATATGTGCCACATTTTCCTTGTCCAGTCTATCATCGATGGGCATTTGGGTTGGTTCCAGGTCTTTGCTATTGTAAACTGTGCCACAATGAATATATGTTTGCATGTATCTTTATAATAGAATGATTTATAATCCTTTTAATATATACACAGTAATGGGATTGCTGGGTCAAATGGAATTTCTGTTTCTAGGTCCTTGAGGAATCGCCACACTGTCTTCCACAGTGGTTGAACTAATTTACACTCCCACCAACAGTGTAGAAGTGTTCCTATTTCTCCACATCCTCTCCAGCATCTGTTGTCTCCAGATTTTTTAATGATTGCTATTCTAACTGGTGTGAGATGGTATCTCAATGTAGTTTTGATTTGCATTTCTCTAATGACCATTAATGATGAGCATTTTATCATGTGTTTGTTGGCTACATATATGTCTTCTTTTGAAAAGTGTCTGTTCATGTCCTTTGCCCACTTTGAATGGTTTTTTTTTTTTAGTTCTTTGTAGATTCTGGATATTTTGTCAGATCTACCCCTTTGTCAGTTGGGTAGATTGCAAAAATTTTTTCCCATTCAGTTGGTTGTCAGTTAACTCTGATTCTTTCTTTTGCTGTACAGAAGCTCTGGAGTTTAATTAGATCCATTTGTCTATTTTGGTTTTTGTTGCCAATGCTTTTGGTGTTTCAGTCATGAAGTCCTTGCCTATGCCTATGACCTGAATGGTTTTCTTCTAGGATTTTTATGGTGTTAGGTCTTATGTTTAAGTCTTTAATCCATCTGGAGTTAATTTTAGTGTAAGGTGTCAGAAAGGGGTCCAGTTTCTGCTTTCTGCACATAGCTAGCCAGTTTCCCCAGCACCATTTATTAAGCAGGGATTCCTTTCCCATTGCTTGTTTTTGTCACGTTTGTCAAAGATCAGATGGTTGTAGATTTGTGGCGTTGCCTCCCAGGCCTCTGTTCTGTTCCATTGGTCTATATCTCTGTTTGGGTACCAGTACCATGCTGTTTTGGTTACTCTGACCTCGTAGTATAATTTGAAGTCAGGTAGTATGATTTCTATGGCTTTGTTCTTTTTGCTTAGAATTGACTTGGCTATGAGGGCTCTCTTTTGGTTCCATATGAAGTTTAAGGTGGTTTTTTCCAGTTCTGTAAAGAGGATCATAGCTATCTTGATGAGGATAGCATTGAATCTACAGATTACTTTGGGCAGTATGGCCATTTTCACATTATTGATTCTTCCTAACCATGAGCCCGGAATGTTTTTCCATCCGTTTGTTTCCTCTCTTATTTCGTTGAGCAGTGGTTTGTAGTTCTCCTTAAAGAGGTACTTTACGTTCTTTGTTACTTGCATTCCCAGGTATTTTATTATCTTTTTAGCATTTGAGAATGGCAGTTCATTCTTGATTTGGGTCTCTTTAAGTCTGTTATTGGTGTATAGGAATGCTTGTGATTTTTGCACATCGATTTTGTATCCTGAGACTTTGCTGAAGTTGCTTATCAGTTTCAGGAGATTTTGAGCTGAGACGATGGGGTCTTCGAAATATACAACCATGTCATCTGCAAATAGAGACAATTTGACTTCCTCCTCTCCTAATTGAATGCCCTTTATTTCTTTTTCTTGCCTGATTGCTCTGGCTAGAACTTCCAATACTATATTGAATAGGAATGGTGAGAGAGGGCATCCTTGTCCAGTGCCAGATTTCAAAGGGAATGCTTCCAGTTTTTTCCCATTTAATATGATATTGGCTGTGGGTTTGTCATAAATAGCTTTTATTATTTTGAGATATGTTCTGTTGATACCTAGTTTATTGAGAGTTTTTAGCATAAAGAGCTGTTGAATTTTGTCAAAGGCCTTGTCTCCATCTATTCAGATAATCATGTGGTGTTTGTCTTTGGTTCTGTTTATGTGATGGATTACGTTTATACACTTGTGTATGTTGAACCAGCCTTGCATCCCTGGGTGAAGCCTACTTGATCGTGATGGATAAGCTTTTTGATATGCTGTTGCAATCAGTTTGCCAGTATTTTATTGAAGATTTTTTCATCTATGTTCATCATGGATATTAGCCTGAAGTTTTCTTTTCTTGTTGAGTCTCTGCTGGGTTTGGTATCAGGATAATGTGGGTCTCATAAAATGATTTGGGAAGGATTCCCTCTTTTTGGATTGTTTGGGATAGTTTCAGAAGGAGTGGTGCCAGCTCCTCTTTGTATGTCTGGTAGAATTTGGCTGTGAACCCATCTAGACCTGGGCTTTTCTTGGCTGGTAGGCTAATAATTGCTGCTTCACCTTCAGCCCTTGTTATTGATCTATTCAGGGTTTCAATTTCTCCCTGTTTAGACTTGGGAGGGTGAAAGTATGCAGGAATTTATCCATTTCTTTGAGGTTTACTGGTTTATGTGCATAGAGTTGTTTGTAGTATTCTCTGATGGTAGTTCGTATTTCTATGGAGTCAGTGGTGATATGCCCTTATCTTTTCTTGTTGCATCTATTTGATTCTTCTCTCTTTTCTTTTTTATTTATCTGGCTAGTGGCCTGTCTATTTTGTTGATTTTTTAAAAAAACCAGATCCTGAATTTATTGGGTTTTTGAAGGTTTTTTTTTTTGTGTGTGTGTGTCTCTACCTCCTTCAGTTCTGCTCTGATCTTAGTTATTTTTTATCTTCTGCTAGCTTTTGTATTTTTTTGATCTTGCTCCTCTATTTTGAAGATGGGGTGTCGATTTTCGATCTTTCCTTGCTTCTCATGTGGGCATTTATTGCTATAAATTTTCCTCTAGACACTGCTTTAAATGTGTCCCAGAGATTCTGGTACATTTTGTCTTCATTCTCATTGATTTTGAAGAACATATTCATTTCTGCATTCATTTCATTCTTTATGCACTCAACTTTCAAGAGCCAGTTGTTCAGTTTCCATGAAGTTGTGCAGTTCTGAGTTAGTTTCTTAATCCTGAGTTCTAATTTGATTGCACTGTGGCCTGAGAGACTGTTTGTTATGATTTCTGTTCTTTTGCATTTGCTGAGGAGTGATTTACTTCCAATTATGTGGTCAATTTTAGAGTAGGTATGATGTGGTGCTGAGAAGAATGTATATTCTGTGGGTATGTGGTGGAGAGTTCTGTAAATGTCTATTAGGTTTGCTTGGTCCAGATCTCAGTTCAAGTCTTGGATATCCTTGTTAATTTTGTCTCATTGATCTCTCTAATATTGACAGTGGAGTGTTAAAGTCTCCCACTATTATTGTGTGGGAGTCTAAGTCTCTTTGTAGGTTGTTAAGAACTTGCTTTGTGTATCTGGGTGCTCCTGTATTGGGTGCATATATATTTAGGATAGTTAGCTCTTCTTGTTGCATTGGTACTTTTACCATTATGTAATGCCCTTCTTTGTCTCTTTTGATCTTTGTTGGTTTAAAGTCTATTTTATCAGAGACTAGGATTGCAACTCCTGCTTTATTTTTATTTTTATTTTATTTATTATTTTTTATTTGCTCTCCATTTGCTTGGTAAATCTTCCTCTATCCCTTTATTTTGAGTCTATATGTATCCTTGCACATGAGGTGGGTTTCCTGAATACAGCACACGGATGATTTTTGACTTTTTATCTAGTTTGCCAGTTTGTGTCTTTTGATTGGGGCATTTAGCCCATTACATTTAAGGTTAAAATTGTTATGTGTCATTTTGATCCTGTCATTTTGATACTAGCTGGCTGTTTTACCCGTTAATTGATGCAGTTTCTTTATTGTGTCGATGCTCTTTACCATTTGGTACTTTTTTGGAGTGGCTGGTACTGGTTGTTCCTTTCTATGTTTAGTGCTTCTTTCAGGAGCTCTTGTAAATCAGGCCTGGTGGTGATGAAATCTCTGAGTAATTGCTTGTCTGTGAAGGATTTTATTTCTCCTTCGCTTATGAAGCTTAGTTTGGCTAGATATGAAATTCTAGGTTGAAAGTTCTGTTCTTTAAGGATGTTGAATATTGGTCATCACTGTCTTCTGGCTTGTAGGGTTTCTGCTGAGAGATCCTTTCTGTGTGTCTGATGGGCTTCCCTTTGTTGGTAACCCGACCTTTCTCTCTGGCTGCCCTTAGCAGTTTTTCCTTCATTTCAACCCTGGTGAATCTGATGATTATGTGCCTTGGGGTTGTTCTTCTTGAGGAATATCTTTGTGGTGTTCTCTGTATTTCCTGGACTTGAATTTTGGCCTGCCTTGCTAGGTGAGGGAAGTTCTCCTGGATAATTTCCTGAAGAGTGTTTTCCAGCTGGGATTCATTCTCTCTGTCACATTCAGGTACACCTATCAAACGTAGATTAGGTCTTTTCACATAATCCCATATTTCTTGGAGGCTTTATTCACTTCTTTATACTCTTATTTCCCTAATCTTCCCTTCTCATTTTATTTCATTGAGTTGATCTTCAGTCTCTGATATCCTTTCTTCTGCTTGGTCAATTTGGCTTTTGAAACTTATGTAGGCTTCATGAAGTTCTCGTGTTGTTTTTTCCTGCTCCATTAAGACATTTATATTCTTATCTAAGCTGTTTATTCTGGTTAGCATTTTGTCAAACCTTTTTTCAAAGTTCTTAGTTTCTTTGCATTGTGTTAGAACATGTTCTTTTAGCACAGAGAAGTTTCTTACCAACCACCTTCTGAAGCCTGTTTCTTTCAATTAATCAGACTCATTCTTCATCCAGCTTTGTTCCCTTCTGGGTGTGGAGTTGTGATCCCTTGGAGGAGGAGAGGTATTCTGGTTTTGGGTGTTTTCATCTTTTTTATGCTGGTTTCTTCCCATCTTTGTGGATTTATCTACATGTGGTCTTTGTAGTTGGTAACTTTCAGATGGGTTCTCTGAGTGGACATTCTTTTTGTTGATTATGAAGTTCTTTCTTTCTCTTTCTTAGTTTTCCTTCTAATTGTCAGGCCCCTCTGCTCTAGGACTGTTGGAGGTCCACTCCAGACCCTGCTTGTCTGGACATCACCTGTGGTGGCTGCAGAACAGTAAGGGTTGCTGCCAGTTTCTTCTTCTGTTATCTTGTTACTGCCTTTTTTTCCCAGGTGCTCTGTCCTGTGAAGCTCTGGCTTTATTTATAAGTTCCTGATGTGCTATTGCCTTTCTTTCAGAGCTGCCATGCCCAGCGAGGAGGTAGCCTAGTCACAGTCTCCCTGCAGAAGCATTGCTGAGCTGCTGTGGGATCTGCCCAGCTACTGGGTGAACTTCTTGTGATTTTGTTTATAGAGGTATAGTTAGAACTGACTTGGTAATTGCGGTCTGCATTAGTAATGGCAGACTGTCTCTATAATGGCGGACTGCCTAGGTAATGGTGGACTGCCTCTGTAATGACGGATGCCCTTCCCCCAACAGAGCTAGACTGTCTTGGGTCCAGCTGCACTTGCTGCAAAACTCTCAATCCAGAGTGTTTCAGATTGCTGGTCTTTGTGGGGGTGGGACCCACCGAGCCAGATCACCTGGCTCCCTGTTTCAGCCCCCTTTTTTCAGTTGAATGGGTGACTCTGTCTCCCAGGCATTCCAGGTACAGTTGAAATGGCCGCCCAGATTTGTGTGAGTTTTTTTTTGTAGAGACCTGCTGTGCTGGCTAAAATAGCCATGCGGGGAACTCAGAGCCTTTTCAGCTCATGAATTTCCTGGTCTATGGGCAGCAATAACTCATTTGGAAATGCGGTGTTCACTCACCCTCTGTGTTGTTCTCACTGGGATCTGCACTCCAGAGCTGTTCTTATGTGGCCATCTTGGATCCATCTCCGATGTGACAGATTTTAATTAGGATTGTTTGAGGCAGGCTTAATATTTCTTGAGTTCAGAGGAAAGAAATGCATCCCAATAGAACAATTGTGGGGATTATTAAAACACAGATATACGTTTATTCTTTTTTTTAATTGCATTTTGTGTTTGGGGGTACATGTGAAGAACATGCAAGATAGTTGCATAGGTACACACGTGGCAGTGTGATTTGCCGCCTTCCTCCCCTTCACCTATATCTGGCATTTCTCCCCATGCTATCCCTCCGCATCTCCCCACTCATGCTGTCCCTCCTCTATTCCCCCCAATAGACCCCAATGTGTAGCGCTCCCCTCCCTGTGTCCATGTGTTCCCATTGTTCAACATCCACCTATGAGTGAGAACATGTGGTATTTCATTTTCTGTTCTTGTGTCAGTTTGCTGAGAATGATGTTCTCCAGGTTCATTCATGTCCCTACAAAGGATGCGAACTCATTGTTTTTAATTGCTGCATAATATTCCATGGTGTATATGTGCCACATTTTCCCTGTCCAGTTTATCATCAATGGGCATTTGGGTTGATTCCAGGTCTTTGCTATTGTAAACAGTGTTGCAATGAACATTCGTGTCCATGTGTCCTTATAGTAGAACAATTTATAATCCATTGGATATATAACCAGCAATGGGATTGCTGGGTCAAATGGAATTTCTATTTTTAGGTCCTTGAGGAATTGCCACACTGTCTTCCACAATGGTTGAACTAATTTACACTCCCACCAACAGTGTAAAAGTGTTCCTATTTCTTCATATCCTCTCCAGCATCTGTTGTCTCCAGATATTTTAATGATCACCATTCTAACTGGCATGAGATGGTATCTTAATGTAGTTTTGATTTACATTTCTCTAATGACTAGTGATGATGAGCATTTTTTCATGTTTGTTGGCCTCATGTATGTCTTCTTTTGTAAAATGTCTGTTCATATCCTTTGCCCACTTATGAATGGGCTTGTTTGTTTTGTTCTTGTAAATCTGTTTTAGTTCTTTGTAAATTCTGGATATCAGCCCTTTGTCAGATGGGTAAACTGCAAAAATTTTTTCCCATTCTGTTGGTTGCCAATTCACTCTAGTGACTGTTTATTTTGTCATGCAGAAGCTGTGGAGTTTGATTAGGTCTGATTTGTCTATTTTGGCTTTTGTTGTCATTGCTTTTGGTGTTTTGGTCATGAAGTCCTTGCCTACTTCTATGTCCTGAATGGTTTTGCCTAGATTTTCTTCTAGGTTTTTTATGGTGTTAGGTCTTATGTTTAAGTCTTTAATCCATCTGGAGTTAATTTTAGTGTAAAATGTCAGGAATGGGTCCAATTTCTGCTATCTGCACATAGCTAGCCAGTTTTTCCAACACCATGTATTAAACAGGGAATCCTTTCCCCATTGCTTGTGTTTGTCAGGTTTATCAAAGATTGTATGGTTGTAGATATGTTGTGTTGCCTCCGATGCCTCTGTTCTGTTTCATTGGTCTATATCTCTGTTTGGGTACCAGTACCATGCTGTTTTGATTACTGTAGCCTTGTAGTATAGTTTGAAATCCAATTGTGTGATGCCTCCTGCTGTGTTCTTTTTGCTTAGAATTGACTTGGCTATGTGGGCTCTCTTTTGGTTTCATATGAAGTTCATGATGTTTTTTTTTTTCCAGTTCTGTGAAGAAGGTCATTGGTAGCTTGATGGAGATAGTGGTGAAATTGTAAATTACTTTGGGCAGTATGGCCATTTTCACGATATTGATTCTTCCGAGCCATGAACATGGAATGTTTCTCCATCTGTTTGCGTCCTCTCTTATTTTGTTGAGCAGTGGTTTGTAGTTCTCCTTGAAGAGGTCCTTTACATTCCTTGTTAGTTGTATTCATAGGTATTTTGTTCTCTTTGTAGCAATTGTGAATAGCAGTTGTTATTGATTTGGCTCTCTTTACGTCTGTTATTGGTGTATAGGAATGCTTGTGATTTTTGCACATTGATTTTGTATCCTGAGACTTTGCTGAAGTTGCTTATCAGTTTCAGGAGGTTTGGGGCTGAGATGATGGGGTCTTCTAGATATACTATCAGGTCATCTTCAAATAGAGACAATTTGGCTTTCTCCTTTCCTATTTGAGTATGCTTTATTTCTTTTTCTTGCCTGATTGCTCTGGCTAGAACTTCCAGTACTATATTGGTATGGTATGGTGAGAGAGGGCATCCTTGTCTAGTGCCGGATTTCACAGGGAATGCTTCCAGTTTTTGCCCATTCAGTATTATATTGGCTGTTGGTTTGTCATAAATAGCTTTTAGTATTTTGAGATACGTTCTGTCAATACCGAGTTTATTGAGGGTTTTTAGTGTAAAGGGCTGTTGAATTTTGTCAAAAGCCTTCTCTGCATTGATCGAGATAATCATGTGGTTTTTGTTTTTGGTCCGTTATGTGGTGAATTACGTTTAAGGACTTGCGTATGTTGCACCAACATCCCTGGGATGAATCCTACTTGATCATGGTGGATAAGCTTTTTATGTGCTGTTGCAATTGGCTTGCCAGTGTTTTTTTGAAGATTTTTGCATCTATGTTCATCATGGATATTGGCCTGAAGTTTTCTTTTCTTGTTGAGTCTCAGCTGGGTTTTGGTATCAGGATGATGTTGGTCTCATAAAATGATTTGGGAAGGATTCCCTCTTTTTGGATTATTTGGAATAGTTTCAGAAGGAATGGTAACATTTCCTCTTTGTGTGTGTGGTAGAATTTGTTTTATTTTTGTGTGTGTGGTAGGCTCTTAATTGCGGCCTCAACTTCAGATCTTGTTATTGGTCTATTCATGGTTTCGACTTCTTCCTGGTTTAGGCTTGGGAGGATGCAAGTGTCCAGGAATGCATCCATTTCTTCCAGGTTTACTAGTTTATGTGCCTAGAGTTGTTTGTAATATTCTCTGATAATAGTTTGAATCTGTGGGATCTGTGGTGATTTCCCCTTTATCATTTTTTATTGCATCTATTTGGTTATTCTCTCTTTTCTTTTTTATTAATCTGGCTAATGGTCTGTCTGTTTTGTTGATCTTTTTGAAAAACTGGCTCCTGGATTTATTGATTTTTCTGAAGGGTTTTTCGTGTCTCTATCTCCATCAGTTCTGCTCTGATCTTAGTTATTTCTTGTCTTCTGCTAGGTATTGAGTTTTTTGATCTTGCTCCTCTAGCTCTTTCAATTTCAATGATAGAGTGTCAATTTTGGATCTCTCCACTCTTCTCATGTGGGCACTTATTGCTATATATTTTCCTCTAGAGACTGCTTTAAATGTGTCCCAGAGATTCTGGTATGTTGTGTCTTCCTTCTCGATGGTTTCAAAGAACTTCTTTATTTCTGCCTTCATTTCATTGTTTATCCAGTCAACATTCAAGAGCCAGTTGTTCAGTTTCCATGAAGTTGTATGGTTCTGAGTTAGTTTCTGAATTCTGAGTTCTAACTTGATTGCACTGTGGTCTGAGAGACTGTTTGTTATGATTTCCGTTCTTTTGCATTTGCTAACGAGTGATGTACTTTGAATTACGTGGTCAATTTTAGAGTAGGTGTGATGTGGTGCTGAGAAGAATGTATATTCTGTGGATTTGGGGTGGAGAGTTCTGTAAATGTCTATCAGGTTTGCTTGTTCCAGGTCTGAGTTCAAGTACTGGATATCCTTGTTAATTTTCTTTCTGGTTGATCTGTCTAATATTGACAGTGGAGTGTTAAAGTCTCCCACTATTAATGTGTGGGAGTCTAAGTCTCTTTGTAAGTCATTAAGATCTTGCCTTATGTATATGGGTGCTCCTGTATTGGGTCCATATATATTTAGGATCGTTAGGTCTTCTTGCTATATTGATCCTTTTACCATTATGTAATGACCTTCTTTGTCTCTTTTGATCTTTGTTGCTTTAAATTCTATTTTATCAGAGATGAGAATTGCAACTTCTCCTTTTTTTTGCTCTCCATTTGCTTGGTAAATCTTCCTCCATCCCTTTATTTTGAGCGTTTTTGTATCTTTGCATGTGAGATGGTTTCCATACAGCACACCAATGGGTTTTGGCTTTTTATCCAATTTGCCAGTGTGTGTCTTTTGATTGGTGCATTTAGCCCATTTACATTTAGGGTTAATATTGTTATGTGTGAATTTGATACTGCCATTTTGATGCTAGCTGACTATTTTGCCCATTAGCTGATGCAGATTCTTTATTTTGTTGATGCTCTTTACCATTTGGTATGTTTTTAGAGTGACTGGTACTGGTTTTTCCTTTCTATGTGTAGTACCTCTTTCAGGAGCTCTTGTAAAGTGGGACTGGTGGTGACAAAAATCTTTAGTACTTGCTTGTTCTCAAAGGATTTTATTTTTCCTTCACTTATGAAGTTTAGTTTGGCTGGATATGAAATTCTAGGTTGAAAGTTCTTTTCTTTAAGGATGTTGCATATGGCCCCCACTGTCTTCTGGCTTGTAGGATTTCTGCTGAGAGATCTGCTGTGAGTCTGATGGGCTTCCCTTTGTGGGTCACCCGACCTTTCTCTCTGGCTGCCCTTAGCATTTTCTCCTTCATTTCAACCCTGGTGAATCTGACGATTATGTGCCTTGGGGTTGCTCTTCTTGAGGAATATCTTCACGGCATTCTCTGTATTTCCTGAACTTGAATATTGGCCTGTCTTGCTAGGTTGGGGAAGTTTTCTTGGATAATATCCTGAAGAGTATTTTTCAACTTGGATTCATTCTCTTCATCACATTCAGGTATACCTATCAAACGTAGATTAGGTCTCTTCACGTAGTCTCACATTTCTTGGAGACTTTGTTCATTCCCTTTTGTGCTTTTTTCTCTAATGTTGCCTTCTCATTTTATTTCATTGAGTTGATCTTCGACCTCTGATAACCTTTCTTCTGCTTGGTCAATTCGGCTGTTGAAACTTGTGCATGCTTTGCAAAGTTCTCGTGTTGTGTTTTTCAGCTCCATCAATTCACTCAATTCCTCTCTAAGTTGTCCATTCTTGTTATCATTTCATCAAATCTTTTTGCAAGGTTCTTAGTTTCTTTGCATTGAGTTAGAACATGTTCTTTTAGCTCATGGAAGTTTCTCATTACCCACCTTCTGAAGTCTGATTCTGTCATTTTATCACACTCATTCTCCATCCAGCTTTGTTTCCTTGCTGGTCAGGAGTTGTGATCCCTTGTAGTAGGAGAGGTGTTCTGGTTTTGGGTGTTTTCCTCCTTTTTGCACTGGTTTCTTTCTATCTTTGTGGATTTATCCTTCTGTCGTCTGTGTAGTTGCTGATATTCAGATTGCGTCTCTGAGTAGATGTCCAGAATGTTGATGATGAAGTTATTTCTGTTTCTTAGTGTTCCTTCTAAGAGTCTGGTCTCTCTGCTGTAGGACTGCTGAGGTCCACTCCAGGCCCTGCTTGCCTGGGGATCACCTGCAGCAGCACAGAACAGTAAGGGTTGCTACCAGTTTCTTCTTCTGCTATCTTTGTCAATAATGCCCGCCAAATGTCAATCTGATCAGTCCTTTGTGAGGTGACTCTTTGGATATATGGGGGTCAGGGAGCTGCTTGAGGAGACAGTCTGTTCTTTATAGGAGCTCAAGTGCTGAGCTGTGAGCTCCGTTGTTCATTCAGAGCTGCTAGGCAGGTACGTTTAAGTCTGCTGCAGCAGAACTCATGAATACCCTTTTTTTCTCCAGGTGCTCTGTCCTGGGGAGTTAGGGCTTTGTTTATGAGTATCTATCCATTGTGCTGCTGCCTTTTTTTTTCAGGGCTGCCCTGCCCAGCAAGGAGGCAGCCTAGTCACTGTCTGCCTGCAGAGGCTTTGCTGATCTGCTTTGGGCTCTGCCTTGCTGTCGACTCTGCTCTGCTGCCGTGTGAGCTTCCCTATAGTTCTGTTTATATGGGTGTAGTTAGAACTGCCTCCGCAATGGTGGCCCACCTCTGTAATTGCAGACTCTCTCTGTTATGGCAGGTTGCCTCAGCAACGGCAGGCTGTCTCAGCAATGGTGGACTACCTCTGTAGGGGTGGAGTGCCTCGGTAATAGCAGACGCCCCTCCCCCATGGAGCTGCCCCATTCTGGGTTCAGCTGTGCTTACTGTGAAACTCTCAACTGTGAACGTTTCCAATTGCTGTTTTTTTGCTTGTTTGTTTTTGTGGGGGTGGGACCCGCTGAGCCTGATCACCTGGCTCCCTGCCTCAGAGTCTTTTTTTTCTAAGTTGAATGGTTTACTCTCTCCCAGGTGTTCCAGTCACCTGCCGAAAGGGTGCCAGGATCTGTGTGATTTCCTGTGTGGCGACCCACTGCACCAGCTGAAACAACGGCGCTGCCTGGGAATCTCCCAGCCTGGCTCCCTGTTTCAGACCCGTTTAATAAGATGAATGGGTGAATCTGCCTTCCCAAAGCTTCAATTGCCAGCTTAAAAGGGCAACCAGACCAGTGTATTTTGTACGGAGGGCAACTGCGCCTGGGCGCTGGCAAAACAGGCGCGCCGACTGAAACAGCCGCACTGGCCAAAACAGCCATGCTGGTGACCCATGGGGCTCCTCTGCCTGGGAATCTCCTGGTCTGTGGGCAATAAAGATCCATCTGGAAATGCGGCGTCCACTCACCCTCTGTGTTTTCACTGGGATCTGTAATCCTGAGTTGCTCCTACAGGGCCATCTTGGATCAATTCATCTACATTTATTCTTTTATTCATTCTGCATTCTTATTTTTTTTTGTTTTTTTATTTTTGTATTTTTTTCTTATATTTACTAATCAATTCTATTTCTCTACTAACTTCTGTTTACCTAATCCTGCTTTAAATGGTATATCCGATCAAATTTCAAGAACAAGTAATAATATGTAAAACAACTAATAATATGCTTGATAGTGATTATACTATGTCAGATGCAAGAAGAACAGGGAATAATATGTAGAGCATATAATAATATGCTTGATAGTAATATTACCTAGAAATGGCTCCCAGTTTGTGGGTAATTGAGGACATTATTTTCTGTTTTATTGTTCTTTTGATCCTGTTTATTACTCATTATTCTATTTTCTAGTATTGTGTAGATTTGTGAAAGACATAAAATAAAGAAATTTGCTGACATCAAATGAAGTGTCATCAATTCAGCCACATACTGATCAAATGAGTATCTGGCAGAGAAATCACAGTGAGTCCCTTGACACTTTTGCTGCTCATTTTTGAGAAGAATTCGGGTGTGCATTACATGATTTATTGATTAACAGACAGCTAGCAGTTTAAATGGAAATTTCCCCTTAGCTAGCAATTTACATGGAAATGCAAAAGCATATGATGACATCACTGAATTTGCACATTTTCTGGTTAGCAGTTGATATGGTTTGGATGTTTGTCCCTTCCAAACCTTCTGTCGAAATTTGATCTCTAATTTTGGAGGTGGGGCCAGGTGGGAGGTGTTTAGGTCATGGAGGTGGATCCCTTAAGAACTACTTGGTGCTGGCCAGGCGCAGTGGCTCACGCCTGTAATCCCAGCACTTTGGGAGGCCGAGGCGGGTGGATCATGAGGTCAACAGATCGAGACCATCTTGGTCAACATGGTGAAACCCCGTCTCTACTAAAAATTACAAAAAATTAGCTGGGCACGGTGGTGCATGCCTGTAATCCCAGCTACTCAGGAGGCTGAGTCAGGAGAATTGCCTGCACCCAGGGGGCGTAGGTTGTGGTGAGCTGAAATTGCGCCATTGCACTCCAGCCTGGGTAACAAGTGCGAAACTCCGTCTCAAAAAAAAAAAAAAAAAAAAAAAAAAGATCTACTTGGTGCTATCTGGATGTAATGAGTGAGTTCTCGCTACTAGTTTCCTTGGGAGCTGTTGTTAAAAAGAGCCTGTCTGGCACCTCCTCCCCAGTCTTTGCTTCTCTCTTGCCCTGCGATGCCTGTTCCCATTGCCTTCTACTGTGAGTGTAAGCTCCCTGAAGCCCTCACCAGAAGCAGATGTTGGAGCCATGCTCCTTGTACAACCTGCAGAACTGTAAGCCAAATAATTATCTTTTCTTTATGAATTACCCAGCCTCAGGTATTCCTTTATAGCAATGCACGGACTAAGACAGAAGTTGTCAAATTTAGACTCTCACACTTAACCTCTGTAGTAGGGAACTATTTTCTATTAATATTCTTTTCTAAACCTTTTCCCACCCATAAAAATGAGTGTCCTGATTTTCAGGGATACCATCTTGTGTCTTCTCTTCATTTGGCTGAGTTTTTTGTGTGGGTAATGTTAATCAGTCCCTCTGACTCTGTCAGGACATAGTTGACCTAGTACTCTGAAAAGAATATATCCTTTTAGGCCGGGCATGGTGGCTCATGCCTGTAATCCCAGCACTTTGGGAGGCCAAGGCAGGTGGATCACAAGGTCAGGATTCAAGACCAGACTGCTTAATATGGTGAAACCCCATCTCTACTAAAAATACAAAAATTAGCTGGGTGTGGTGGCGTGCAACTGTAGTCCTGGCTGCTTAGGAGGCTGGAAGGCTGAGGCAGGAGAATTACGTGATCCTGGGAGGCAAAACTTGCACTGAGCCGAGATTGTGCCATTGCACTACAGCCTGAGTGACAGAGCAAGACTCTGTCTCAAAAAAAAGAAAAAGAAAAAGAAAAAAAAGAATATATCCTCTTAGTACACAGGAAGTCAGGAAGTCCTGGTAGGTCAGGAAACATTTTAGTTTATTCAAATGGGGACTTTCAGCTCTTGCTGGGAGAAGTTAGTGAATTTGTTAAGCTTGTGGTGAGACTTTAAATTCTCACATTAAGTTTGACACAGTAGTTGATGATATTTGGTCATGTTTTGGCTTCCTAGCAGCCTCTAGGGAACTTAAAAATAAAGCATTACAGACAGATCATTAAGTTTTATGAACTATGAATGTGCTTTAATAGCCCAGTTTAATGAAATGCTCTAAGTTTCTCGATGGGCCATTGATTTTACCTGAGCAGTGACTACATTTCAAATCCTGCTGACCATTTCAAAAATGATTATTCCACTCAGGTGATAGCATGACTGGTGCCTTTTTAAACATTTGACTGTGTGTGACCTCATGGTGAGGTGAGGTTAAGAACTTTGCTAGTATTACAGCAGTTTCCCCTTATCTACATATAAAGACCCTCAGTGGATGCCTGAAACTGTGGATAGTACCAGTCCAATATATACTATGCTTTTTCATATATATACATAGCCATGATAAAGTTTAACTTAGAAGTTAGGCACAGTAACAGATGAATAATAATAAGGTAGAACAATTACAACAATATACTATAATAAACACAAAATAAGGTTGATTTCAACAC